>NC_081203.1:32935211-34293191 GCF_902713425.1 Acipenser ruthenus | reverse complement strand
CAGCATCCTTGGGGAACACACAGCAACAGAATAACCACGACGTGACCTCTGCCAACGGAATGCATGAAGATTCTGTTGTCATTGTTGGCAAAGGTCAGTATTCCATCTCGGAAAGTAAAAAATTAAAAACAATAAAAGAGCCCTAGCATCAGCAGTGGGTCATCTTCAATCTGCTGGGATGCAGTGATTGCAGTTTCACAAAACGTTCTGGCCGTTTCTTTCTTAAACGCAGTATTTTTTCTATACATCAGACGAAGGTGTTCTTGTTCCGTTTTCATTTTAAAATCACTAAAACAAACAAACAAAAGCAACAGGTATTGGACAGAGAGACCGTAGTTCCACAGGCTCTTGTGCTGCTTTCCTTGTTCGATAGTTAACTCATTTCCTCATTACTTTCACATTGTCTGCATGCTACGTGTACAGCGTGTTGTTTTATTGCTTCTTGTGCTGTTGCTGTTTGAACATAGCAACCCATTACAGGTCCAATGCTCTCTCCTATTGTTCTGGCTTCAACCCTCGCACTACCTAGCTCCCATTCCTCTCTGTTGCCATGTAAACTACGTGTATCAGTAGACAAGGAAGCATGCCGGGTGCAGTGAATGCTGTGGCGACGCTCCCAGAAACACACACAAAACTCAGGGAGAGAGGGATTGGGCTTTCCTATGGATTGTGTGAGGATTTTCTTATTTTGTTGTTTATTTTTACTCTGAAATTTAAAACTTTGCGGTCTTTTGTAATGTACTTTTCCAAATGATCACACTGGATATATGCAGGAGGCACAGTGAAGAGGCTTTGTTAAGTGATGATGAGGTACAGAGAGCATTTTATTTTTCAATACTTTTGATTTTGCAATACTTTTTGTAACATTTGTCGTTCTCTGAAGTGCTGTGGAAGATTAAAAAAAAGAAGCAGCAATGTTGATACTTTTAGTTGGACAATATACCAGACCAAAAAGTGAAAGTGTTTCATTTTGGAAAGGAATTAGAATGCGGAACACAGTTGAATAAATACAGTTGTAAAAGCAACAGCAAGTTATCTGACCTGCATTGTGACGTATCTGCTACTAGGTTTGAATGACTCGTAAGTCTTCCTTTGGAAATCTGTTTTGATAGATAGTCTTGGGTACAGTAGTAGACAGCTGTCACATTAGTAAAGGGCTTGACTGCTTTTAATGATTTTTTGTGTGTATTTGGATGTTGGGCTGGCGTTAGTCTGAAATGAAATGATTTATCAAACAAACGTGTCGCCCTTCCTCAGCGGCTGTGACGAGGACAGGTTCTCCCCAGTTTCTAGTGCTAAAGAGCTGTTCCTCTGCGGTTCATATATATTTTTTTACTCTTTTTGTTTTGTTTTAAAGGTGTGTTTGGAAGCCCGACGGCTTCGTTGACCTACAGCCAGGCTATGCTGTGCTCTGCTGAGAACGGGGACGGTGCTGGGAAGCACAGCACGGAGACCCCCCCTGCCATCTACGGGAAATCTGTCCAGCAGAACAGCCACAGCACCTTTGAGAGCAGCGACCAGGCTGAGAGAGAAGTGAGTGCTGTGGAGCACAGCTGAGAGGGAGACAGCGCCATCGCTTTTTATTTTCTTTCCATTTGTTGTTGGCAGCCGGCCATAAAATCAACCTGTTACTTTCAGTTTCTTCCTCTAGAGGCCGGCTGCTTATTGCTAGAGTTGTTTTTGTGTTTTTAACATAGTGATCCGGAGTAGGGATTGTGTAATAATGCCACGCTAGCCGTTCTCCAGTCATCTCCTGATAAGTGAGCACAGCATTCACGATTCTCCCTGATAAATGAGCACAGCATTCACGATTCTCACTGATAAATGAGCACAGCATTCACGATTCTCACTGATAAATGAGCACAGCATTCACGATTCTCACTGATAAATGAGCACAGCATTCACGATTCTCACTGATAAATGAGCACAGCATTCACGATTCTCACTGATAAATGAGCACAGCATTCACGATTCTCACTCGATTGTTGATTTGAAGGAGGGATGGCTTTCCTATCCTCTTCCTATCCTAGCCTGTTTGGAAAAGACTGTGCACAGTCTCTAGTAAGCGTGTTTCATACTCTGAGGGAGTGATGTTCACTTGACTTACTTTAAACCTGGGATTTTTAATGTTCCGGGTGAATCTTCTTCTTGGATTTCAAGCATGCCCGGGCTTTGTTTTTGTGCGCAGGTGACAGTTGCCATCTCCAAGTCAGCCCGTGATAAGATGAGACGGAGGAAGAACAAGGCAGAGAGGGAGCAGCTCCTGAGGGAACAGGAGAGGAAGGAGAGACTCGAGGAGAGCCTGAGGGAGCGCCTGAGGGCAATTGACATCGACAGCAGCCCGGACGGTACACACTGGGGTTTTGTTTTGCAATGAAAATGATGGTGCATTGACATCATTGCACCGCTGTTCATTATAAACAGCTTCCGAGTTGAGCCGTCGTTAACCTGCAGGTCTGTAGACTCTTCAAACCCACTTGAAACGGAAATCTGCAAAACTAAATGGGTTATAATACAACAGCATTAATACCCCCTGCAGTGTTAATTACTAATGCTTAATCATTGTGGTATGTGTGAAAGAGCCCTGATAATTCCTATATGGTGGTAAGCAGAGGGTTAAATGCTTGTCTGTTTTTGTTTTTTCCCCCCACTGCAGATCTGATTGTGAACGGAGGTGTGCTTCTGAAATCCAAGGCTGAATCCTTGTCAGCAGAAAGCACCCCCCTCAGCCCCCCTCCCTTGAAATGCACTCCTAGCTTGAGGAAGGCGCGCTCCCCCAGCTCAGGTAGGATCTGTTTATCACTCTGCTTCTGAACCCGCGCCGCTGAAAAGCGTGCGGGGCGGGGCAGGAGGCACAACCGAAACAAATCAGCTGTAACTGAAGAAAGTCTACTATTACAAATATCAGAAACGTTGTTCATTTTTATAACATGAAGCGCATGCCCCTGTATACCTTATGACTGTGGGTCTCTGAGTGTTTGTAGCCCTGTGCTTTACCCTGTGCCCTATGCTGTGTCCCCCAGACGAGGTGTCTGCTGGCCCCCGGACCCAGCGCAAGCAGAGGGCCAGCTCCATCCCCCGCGCCAGTGAGACCGTGGAGCCCTCAGACGTGCGGCCCTTCTCCAAACCAGAGCAAGCACTCCTTGACGCCCTCCGGCTCATGGCTGACGACGACTGGTAAACACAGTTAACTGTGCATCGTTAACATGACCACAGATCAGACCTTTCAAATACATCAGCTAACCCTGTGCATCGTTAACATGACCACAGATCAGACCTTTCAAATACATCAGCTAACCCTGTGCATCGTTAACATGACCACAGATCAGACCTTTCAAATACATCAGCTAACCCTGTGCATCGTTAACATGACCACAGATCAGACCTTTCAAATACATCAGCTAACCCTGTGCATCGTTAACATGACCACAGATCAGACCTTTCAAATACATCAGCTAACCCTGTGCATCGTTAACATGACCACAGATCAGACCTTTCAAATACATCAGCTAACCCTGTGCATCATTAACATGACCACAGAGCAGACCTTTCAAACACATCAGCTAACCCTGTGCATCGTTAACATGATCACAGATCAGCTTTCAAACACATCTCACTCAATCAGAACCATTTTGACTGGGAGACATGGAGAATTCTAGTCAAATCTTTTGTCAATTCGATTTATTGTCTTTCTTTTAGTATTTCTAAATTTAGCACCGTTGAATGTTTTTATCAGTTTGATGATCTCATTCAGTCAGAAATGGAAAATGCATTGTATGGAACCTGTTCAGTCTTGGCCTCTTCCCTCAGATAATGTTGATCTATAACTGACTCGGCAATGGCTCACCTTTTAACTTTTAGTTTATATATATATATATATATATATATATATATAAATTATTGTTTATTTCTCATAGGGAAAAGAAGATCGAAGGCATTGGCTTCGTAAGAAGTTTATCCATCTACCATCCGGATGTGCTGACGACGAGACTTCACGACATAGCGCTCGCTATGATTCGGGAGGTGAGTCTTGTCAGTGTACGATTGGATCAGGGAAGTGTAGTTCAAAACACTGTTTTACAACTGAGACCTGGTGTGTTTACCTGGTGTTTTGAAAAACTCCTGTGGTAAGCTTTTACAGGCCATGAAAGAATGGCCCGTTCACCTGTCTCCTCCTCCTCCTCCTCCTCCGTCTCCAGGTGAAGAACCTGCGTTCAGGAGTGTCCCGTGTGGCGGTGATGTGTCTGGGGGACATGTTCACCCACCTGAAGGTCATGGAGCAAGAGCTGGACGGCACCGTCAGAGCGCTGCTGCACAAAGCAGGAGAGTCCAACACCTTCATCAGGGAGGACGTGGACAAAGCCCTGGGCGCCATGGTCAGCAACGTGACCCCGGCCAGGGCGCTGTGTGCACTCATCGCTGGGGGCTCCAGGTGAGAGGCAGCCTGGGGGCGGGGGGGGCTCCTGGAGATCTGAGGGAGGGCTATGAAGCAGTGCCCTGCCTGCTCTGTTTTTTTGACTGGTACGTTACCCCCAAAAAACAAAGAGCTCTAGAGCTATGGCCAAAAGCTTTGCATCGCCCTGTAGAATTAAATCGCTTTTGCTTCATAAAGTCGAATGAAACCTGCTAAATAATGTTACGTTAACATATTGAATTTCATAACGCTTTGTAGTTTTCCCATATGCTGAACGAAAAACTGACAAAAATTGAAAAATGTGACGAAACCTAACCTGAGATTCTGTACTACTGTTATGGCTTCCAGTAGACTTGTGTGATATGATTTACATATTTTCTTTGTTGATGTTAAATAAAATATTGAAATTATGTTTATATAGATTATAGTTGTGTGTTTTTTTTCTTTTTAAATCATGTCTCAATCCTAAAGTTCCCGGTGATGCAAAACCTTTGTCCATAGCTGTAGTTTTGTATTTGCTGCCATTCTCAGGGATGCATATTGCTAGCATGTTTCTGTTTGAAACAGTTCAGGATAGCGGAGGCGTGAACATCGCTCTCCTCCTGCTGTGTGTCTTGCTTGGTAAGGTCTGCTGACTCACACGATTCTCTTTCCCCTAGTCACCTGAACTCCGTGGTGAGGAAGTGCACCGCGCTGCATCTCTCTGGGCTGGTGGAGAGGATGGGGCCGGGCCGTCTGCTCTCTGGAATCAGAGACGTTACCGATCGACTCTTACCAGTCGTGGCAAAGTTTACCCAGGATAGCTCTCCGGAAACAAGGTACTGCTCAGTTGGCACCGGAGACATTGCCCCAAACTTTTGACCTCTTGAACTTTTGAGTCAAACTTTGAAATCTCACTTGGCAACCCTGTCGTGATATCAGAGTAGTGCAGTATTACGCTTGTGAAACCGGAAGTGATCCAGTTTAATGAGTTTATTGTTTGTGACTCGTGTGTCCAGCCCGGTTTGACCTTATCCTAATCGTTTCAGATACTACGGCCGTCGAATGATTTACCTCATGATGTCACATCAAGACTTCGACAAAGTGCTTGAAAAATATTTAACGCCAAAAGACCTGCCATACATCAAGGATACTGTGCACAATCTACGGCTGAAGGTACTTTTGAATTACCTTACGCAGGCTGGCTTTGAAAGAGAAAGAAATAAATGATCAAAGAAATAGACACACAGACACATTTCTATTATTTTAGATAATTTATTTTATGATATATAAATGGAAATTTAAAAAATAGCAATTGTTTATCTATTTACATAAATGCATTATTAGCAATGTATCCTTTTGCTTATAAAAGGATACATTGCTAATAATGATAGATTTCTAATAATGAAAGAAAGTAATCAAACTCTTTTAAAAACCTTTATACTTTTTGTGATTCCTTTTGAGTTTCCGTACATGCCAAACACAGTGGAGTTCGGAGGAATCAAAGCTTCCGACTGTCCACTTGAATCTGATTAAAATGCCCCAGCCTGATTCCAGCTCCAAACTGGTTTACATGCAGAATACAGAGAGTGGATTTGTAGTCTGTCCTCAAACGGCAGCTTAAATGAGATGTGCATGCAGACGCTGCAGTGGATGAAGTCTGATGTGTTTTTTTGTTTTTTTGTTTTTTTTCTCTCGCAGGGCCTGGGAGAAATCCCCCAGGACGCCCCGTCAGCGAGGGGGAGACGGTCACTCCCCGGCAGCGGCACGACCCGGGCCTCTTCTAACACCCGGGACCCCCACAGCTCCATCGCCAGGTCAGTCCGTCTCTGTATGCAGAGGTAAACCCCAAAAGAAACGGAATGCACTCCATGACAGTCACTTCGACCAGAAGCTGACGCAGGTGCGGCCCTTCCACTCCTGCTCTTGATTCCAGCCCTGCTCTAAATTGTTTACCTGAACCAATGAAACCTCTACCCAGACCCTGAAGTCGTTGATTATCTCATTGTGCCTGATAGACCTGGAGCGGAACGGCCCTGCAGGACCGTGATTGGACACCCCTCAGTTAATGTCTTCGATGTTGAAATGAGCTTTTCAGATGCTTGTATCACTGGACGATGGATAAAATGTGAAGCATCTATTAATGGACCCGTTTAGAGGAATGTGTTTAGTGTGTCCCGACTCTCTGTACCTTGAAGAGGCTGCTGTGCTTGTCATTTGTATGAAACCTCGCTCTTCCCCGTCATTTGAACAGGGAGCCCGGCGAGTCGACCTGGAAGCCAGCTGTGCGGAACCTTGTGGATAACCACGAGTTCATCAAGCAGCTCACCGGCACGCTCAACTCCAAGGACTTCAGGGAGCGCATCAAGGGGATCCACCAGCTGGTGTCGGAATGTGAAACAAACCAGGACCTCATCATTTCAAATATGTTTCCGGTAAGTGCAGTGCTGTTTTGTTTGTTTATTTATTTTTAACATGAATGAGACTTTAACAAAGTGAATATTTTAACTTTTAAAGATCGATGAAAATGGGGTGCAAGAAATGTACTTTTTTTTTCCAACCACTTCTGAAAGCTGAATTTATGAAGTGGGCAGGGCTGTGCAATAGAGAACAATGGAGAACACACATCAGGGATGGAAATTTGACTCCCATTGCAGAGCTGTTTTGATCCATTCCTTGTTTTACGATGAGATTTAATAAGACACACCTCAGCTTGCTACACTGTGGCTAATCAAGCTTGTAATAAAACCTGGAATGGGTGAAACTGCTGCGCAATAGGAGTCTTATTTCCATGCCTGCACATAGTAGGGTATTAAACAGGCAAGAAATACAATACTAGGGAAACGTTGAAGGTGAAAAGCATCCCTTTCAGGTTAACCTCCCCCCCCTGCCTCTCAAGCTGATGCATTCCTGCTGTGCTCTTGCAGATTTTCGATGCCTTTAAGACCCGCCTGCACGACTCCAACAGCAAAGTGTGCCTGATGGCCCTGGAGTCCTTGCAGAAGATCATCCTCTTGCTGGGGAACCACCTGTCCCAGGTCGTCTACATCCTGGTCCCTGCCATTGTGGACACCAACCTGAACTCCAAGAACAGCGCGGTCTACACTGCTGCCATCAACGCCCTGCACTGTCTGTCTGAGCAGCTAGGTGAGTGTTAAAGCTGTTCTCACCTCTTCAAGTTTGCTAGCCCACTGTAACAGTGCAGTTGCTCCGGAGTCACTCCAGAGGCCAGGTTGGTGCAGTAGGGTAATGGCCTTGCCTTTCACCACCTGGGGTCCCAGTTTCAATCTGGTTTGGTGGCCTTCTGCAGCTGCCACACAGTTCAGCAGCAATGAGATTTGCATGCCAAAGATGGGAAAGCCATGGAGCCTGAACTGTAGCCCATTGAGATGGTGTGCAAGCTCAAAGCTGCCATTTATTCGTGCTGCCCCTGCTCTGTTGACAGAGAGGTATGTCATCAGCCAGTCCAACACCTTTTATTCTGATTGAAAATGAGCCGCAGTGAAATAATTGTGTGCCTCTTGTCTTGTAGATAACAGCGTGCTGCTCCAGCCTTTCTGCACCAAGGCTCAGTACCTGACTGGGAAGGCCAAACAGGACATGACTGAAAAGGTGGCAGGTAAGTAAACAGCCAAGCCGCTGCACTGGTGGAAAACTGCCATGGCAACCCAGGAACAACTCCTCCTTGTTGTGAGCACACAGCATGCACCCGAGCCCGTGCCTGTTCTCACCCTGTACCATAAGCCCAGGCGTCATGAAGAGTTGAGTGTTCGTGAGTGCGAACAGAGAAAGTAAATGAGAAGAGAGCACCTCTCGGTGGCTGTTGGTGGTACTGCACTGAAGTGGCTCACACCATTTTTTCTAAATACTTTTTTTTTTTTTTTTTTTCCCTATATTGAAAATATGAGCTATCCCTGTGTCCCTTTCTGAACTTAAAAAAAACAACGTTTGTTTTTGCCTTCTACTGCTGCGGTGATATTGGGGTTTATGTTGTTGGCTCGTTTGCTTTCCTTCCGTTAAAACTGCTGCTTGTGAATGTAAACAAGCTGGACTGACAACCAGGTTGACTGGCAACGTCGAAGGCAAACAACAAGCAAATGCATTTGAGTGTCAAAGATGTAGCTTCATAGATGGTACAGAGGGGGAGGCGATGTTTTAGGGGAGCACCTATAAAAGCCACCTATTTGAACCCTGAAGTTATATATTATATTACCAGCAAGTTTCATTTGAAGGTTTTAATGAAGACAATAACTACACTTCTGGGTTTTGATTATCAATGCATGGATGATCATTGCGCGTATTTGATTAGGTTACACCACCTCTGCTCTGATTGCTAGAAATCCTGTGTGTTTCAGATCTCGTGACGGAGCTGTATCCACGAAAGCCTCAGCTGGTGGAACAGAGGGTGCTGCCCCTCCTGTGGCACCTCTTGAGCAGTGTGAGCAGCGGCAGCACTCTGCCAGGGAAGGGCAGCAGCATGCGGGGCTCCACCGCCAAGCTCTGCAAAGCTCTGTCCGAACACATGGGCGACAGCAACCTGCTGAGCCTCGCCGCCAGCAAGTCTCCACAAACCAGCAAGAACGTACTGGAACTGCTGGCGATTACGACCTGAATCCACAATCGAAACGCACTCGCACACACGCACACACAGACACAAACACACACCGACACACTCACACAAACACACACCGACACACTCACACAAACACACACCGACACACTCACACAAACACACGCATACACACACACATAGACACACACACACACACGGATATAAAAACAACAATTAAAAAAAACTATTAAAAAAAAAACAAAAAAACACAAAACCTAAAAAAAAAAAAAATCTACAGAAAGCTGTTTACTTGAAAACGAACGGCATTATTTTACAATGATGATCACAGTGCCTGCACTTTTTTTATGGTGAGAATTTCAAATTAGCACAAGAGGGGAGCAAGCGTCTTGGAATCAACACTACATAAGCTCTAGATCAGAATCAAAAGAAGAGAACAAGACTGAGCTTATTCAACGAAAGACTTCCTGCACAGTGTGAAGAAACACAAATATATTTATATTATGAGCACCAGATGGGGTTGAATGCCTTTTTTAAAGCAAAAAAACCCTCAAAGCGTTGCTGTTGTTGCACACCACAGAGCCGGCACACATTGAAACTGTGTGGATCAGTTACGAATGGAACATGAACATGAACTTGTGAAAAGTCGCTGCAGAATGTATTTTCCTGTAATGCACAAAAAATACAGTTCCTGTTCGAAATTAAAAACGTATGTCAGGGTTTCTTTTTGTTTCCATATGTTGTAAGGATCTTTGTGATTCACTGGGATGTCTTTAAAAAAAAAAAAAAAAAAAAAGAAGTGACCTGAGGTTTAGTGTTTTATATCAGTCTTGACTTTGTGACAAAAACAAAACAAATCTATTTCAGTGGTTCTCAAACTTACTAAAACTGGGACTTCTCTTAAAGGGATCCTCTGTGTATTATTGACATGCATCTCAATATATTAAAGGGATCCTCTGTGTATTATTGACATGCATCTCAATATATTAAAGGGATCCTCTGTGTATTATTGACATGCATCTCAATATATTAAAGGGATCCTCTGTGTATTATTGACATGCATCTCAATATATTTAGTGCCGGGACGATGAACACGGGTTTGTCATGTTCCAGTATTATTTCATAATATTGACAGATACAGTTTTTGAATTTGGTCGAAAAACAGAAGTATTATTTGTACCAAATCACAGTAAAAAAAATGACAAACAAAAACAAACGGTACCCCATGAAATTCTCTATGAAAGAAAGCAGAGCAGCTGCTCTGTGCAGCAGAGTGTGTGTTATTTATTGCAGATGTCATGTATGCATTGGTTCCCTTTGCATTCATTATATATGGTTGTTACAGCCGTATGTAAATTCTATCTTGTTTAACTAATACAATACTTTGTGATTTGTTCCACTGAATACATCTCAAAATGTTTGCTCCAATATTACTTGTCCCAGCGCTGCAATATATTATGATACAGTGGACCCTGTTCACAAAGCTTTAGCTCAGGTGATTTTTAAAGAATGTGTTTTTTTTTTATATCTAACTGCACAGCTGTCTAACATATCTGTCAAAGTGGGCACTTTTTTAATGATGTACTAGATAGTGACAGCACGAGCACAGCCAAACCCAGTCCTCTTCTATCACAGAACTGATTCCGCTGGGCTCCACGAGCACAGCCAAACCCAGACCTCTTCTATCACAGAACTGATTCCGCTGGGCTCCACGAGCACAGCCAAACCCAGTCCTCTTCTATCACAGAACTGATTCCGCTGGGCTCCACGAGCACAGCCAAACCCAGTCCTCTTCTATCACAGAACTGATTCCGCTGGGCTCCACGAGCACAGCCAAATCCAGTCCTCTTCTATCACAGAACTGATTCCGCTGGGCTCCACGAGCACAGCCAAACCCAGACCTCTTCTATCACAGAACAGATTCCGCTGGGCTCCACGAGCACAGCCAAACCCAGTCCTCTTCTATCACAGAACTGATTCCGCTGGGATCCACGAGCACAGCCAAACCCAGTCCTCTTCTATCACAGAACAGATTCCGCTGGGCTCCACGAGCACAGCCAAATCCAGTCCTCTTCTATCACAGAACTGATTCCGCTGGGCTCCACGAGCACAGCCAAATCCAGTCCTCTTCTATCACAGAACTGATTCCGCTGGGCTCCACGAGCACAGCCAAATCCAGACCTCTTCTATCACAGAACTGATTCCGCTGGGCTCCACGAGCACAGCCAAACCCAGACCTCTTCTATTTTATTTTATTTTATTTTATTTTATTTTTTTAATAAGATGAACAATTAATCTCCACCTGTTGGGATTTTTATATAGAGTTAAAGGATGGCTAGCGGTATTTTAGATCTAAAACAGCCCTCTGTACTAGACCTGTGTTTGTTCAGCCCCCTCACACCCAGCGACCCTCTTTCAGAACCCCTGATATATTTCAGATTTTATTGTTTTGTGTTTTTTAATGCTCCAGTTGTGTAATTGCACAGTATTAGCTCAATCATGCTGCTGTTTCGTTGAATCTATCTATCTATCTATCTATCTATCTATCTATCTATCTATCTATCTATCTGTCTGTAATCTTGGCTTTAACAATCTAGTTTTTTGCGATGTATTGAGAGTTTCTGTAATAACGTGTTTACCTTTTATTATTTTTATTTTCACTTGACACACGAATACAGGAAATAAATATATATATACAGTATATAAATATTTTTGTTAGTATATTTTAAATGTATACGAATGCCTAAAATCAAAGTGTCCTAGGTGTTGGATGTAATTACAGTGCTTTTGTGTGCAGAACACTAAATGATCTTACTTTCCAGGCTGTTGATTTGTAAAGAGAGATATTGAGCTGGTTTATGTATTTCTCAGTAACTAGTGCCAGTGCTAATATAGCCTTCTCACTGAATTTCTCACAGCTGAATGGTACTGTACTCGTCTTAGAGAGAGAAAAAAGAAACGTGATGGTATATAAATAAATGGTTTTATTTCTTTATATATGTGTGCGTTTTTAATTTTAATTCATGGATGGTCTCTGTCTGTCATAATATCCGATCCTGGTGTCCTGATTGTGTCAGAATTTAACAGACTTTCTTCATCTTCAAGACACAAAATTTAAAATGATATTCCACTAATATCAAGGTGGCCTGTTGTAATGGTTAAAGTCATAACACCAAAACAATTTAAAAATAAATACCTAGACTGCAAAATGAATGCATTATGAATGTGATTCTTTATTGGTGCTGGGTGGGGGTCTCGCCTGTTAACTAGACCAGCTGTATTATGAAAACCAAGCCCAGGTTTGCAGGAAGATGCTGCTGTTGTTTCTGTACAGTGCAGAATGTATTTTAGACACCGTAGCTTGATAATGCAGCACCACTGTCACTCAATGGAAACTTGTATGAGAAGCTTTGATATCGCGGGCCGTGTTCTTTCAGAATGTGTGCAGCTGTAGTTTGACAGGTTTCTCAGCTTCGACAGTCAACAGAGATTTAAATGAACCTCCAGTCTGGGCTGTTCCAGAATGTTCTGTTTTAAACACCACCCCCTGGACACTTGGACCCTGCTGTGCTGTCCTGTTAAGTGTGGGGCAGCTGAACTTGAATGACAGAATTAACGGTATCCACACCAGAGAGGATAGGGAGATATCTGTTAGCATGACGCACAAACACTTTCCCTGCCCTTGGCTTATCAGACAGTTGAACTTAAGAACATAAAGTTCTGTTCGGCCCATCCTGCTCGTTTGGTTGTTAGTAGCTTATTGATCCCAGAATCCCATCAAGCAGCTTCTTGAAGGATCAGCTTCAACAACATTAGTGGGGTGTTGGTTCCAGACTCCAACAATTCTCTGTTCTGAATGACTCTATCTAATCTCCATTTGAGACCCCTGGTCCAGGTTTCTTTTTTCAGGTGGAAAAAGTCGCTTGGGTCGACATTGTCGATGCCTTTAAGAAGTCTGAATCAGATCGCCGCGTAGTCTTCTTTGTTAAGAGAATGAACAGATTCAATTATTTCAGCCTGTCTGCATATGGACACACTTGTCCTGAATTGGCGTTTAGTTGTGGGTGTTACGGGTCCTCGCGTAGGCTGTCCCGTTGCGGATTAATTATCTGGATAAAAACCAAGTTAAAGTCATCATTGCTGCTTTCGCTGCAGTGGTCAGTGAAGTTCTGATTTCATTTTATAAATTAAAAATAAAATGCACACACTTACAGAAAGGAAGAAGTGTGCTTGGTTGCGCATATACTGCAGAAATAACCATTTTATGCAATAACGTTGCACTTATTTTCACCCATACGTTAAAAACGTTTTTGAAAAATGGGAAGTTGGCCACCCTGGTATGTAATGTAAAGGAAACGCTAGCCAATAATTAATATCTGACGTCAGCATATCGCAACACGTGTAATTCAAACAACGGAACCTATACGGAAACACGTACCCCCCCCCCCCCCCCCCCCCCCCCCCCCCCCACGTTTAAACAAGACGGGACTGGCGGATACCAGAGCGAGCAAACGCGCTTCATTTCTGAAAGTTTTCAGCGGCTATGGGTTCCCCGGCACCGTTTTTGCCTCTAATCGGGTTGGTCTTGTTTCTGTTGGGCGCTAGTAGTACTATTACCTCGCAGCAGGACCCGGGTCCGGATCCATCCTCCCCCGGATCCGCCGCGCACAGGTGCTTCTGTCAGGTAATGATGATAATATAACAACAACACTATTAACTATTGTAATTGAAAAGCTATTTCGAGTTGTGAACACTATGTATAATAGTACGGTTTGCTTAAAATCTTCAGCTCGTTGGCTTTACTACGAGCTTGATTAGCCACAGTGTACAGGTAACAAGCTCAGGTGCGTCGCATTAAACTCACAGTAAAACCAGGAGTGGATCAGACCGCTGTGCAGCGGGAGTCTCGTTTTTATTTTGTCCCTGGTGTCTGTATTTTTAAAACACTCCAGGTTTAATGTGTCATAGAGTGTGCACTTTGAGGAATGTCAACAGTTTTGTATTTTATTGTATAATAATTAAGAGGTTGAAAGGGATGTGACGGTCAGTCTGTCGTGGGGGTCAGGTCACAGGTCACCTGGATGACTGCACCTGTGACGTGGAGAGCATCGACCACATCAACAACCACAAACTCTTCCCAAAGTTACAGAGGCTCCTGCAGACGGATTACTTCAGGTTTTACAAGGTGAGCAGAGCCTCCTCGCGTATTGTTTACCTGTTTTAAAAGGACACCAAGCTACACGTGGTGTCGAATCCCTCTGAATTAACGAATCAGATTTTTTTTTTTTTTGCTAAATCTCAATATTGGAGCAACTGGGAGCCGTTCAGAATGCTTTGCAAACCTCATAGTAGCGAGCGGTCAGATGTAATGGGTCTTGTGGGCTTCAGTCTTTGTTTCTGTATGACCGTGGTCTAATCGTGCTTTGCTCCTTCTTGTTTTGATACTGTGCAGGTGAATCTTAATAAGCCGTGTCCTTTCTGGAATGACCACAGCCACTGTGGGATAAGACACTGCGCTGTGAAGCTTTGTGAACTGGTAAGTACCGCGGCGCTGTGCACACATTAGCGCCCTCTGTGGTCATCACAGGTAGCACACTGGCTTCGTCCTGAAGCGGGGACACTCCAGGGCTTGGAGTCTACAAGGAGTCAGAATGTCTCATGAGGACTCGGGTTAATCTCCCAAAGCCTAACCAGGGCTAGGGGGGCTATTCCAGGAAAATGGAGGGTTTGTTACTCTAACGAGGGATCGGTACAGGACTACGGGCAAGCCCATGATTTCTGTGGTGATAAGTGAATCCTAATACACAGAAAATACTAAAATCTTTAACTCCTATTGAAGAGGTAAAACACCTGTTAATTTTACAAAAACTATAACCAGATGACTGTGTTTATATACTGGATTTCAAGCTCTCTTAGGCACTCTGTCTCTCTTTCGTTTTTCATTTTTATGAAACTTTAAAAAAAAAAGTAGTTTAATTAAAGAATTATGGAAACGCTTTGAAAATATGTCCCGTTTTAGTTTTTGTATAGATCAGGGGTGGCCAGCTCTGTCCCTGGAGAGCCACAAAACTGCAGGCTTTCTGGGGCTAAAGACCTGGAAACAGTGTTACAGGAGTGCTGAGCGTGTGGAAAAGCACTGGTTCAGTGAAGTCATTGAGCCCCTGCAGCTCGCTGGGGTCAGGGCTGGAAACAGTGTTACAGGAGTGCTGAGCGTGTGGAAAAGCACTGGTTCAGTGAAGTCATTGAGCCCCTGCAGCTCGCTGGGGTCAGGGCTGGAAACAGTGTTACAGGAGCGCTGAGCGTGTGGAAAAGCACTGGTTCAGTGAAGTCATTGAGCCCCTGCAGCTCGCTGGGGTCAGGGCTGGCCACGCCTGCTATACATTCATGAATTGCTGTGTTTCAGTTTGTGTTTTTCTGATGGACATTGCTGCTGTCATAGTATTGAAGAACACAAACTGCATGCAAATAGAACCACCTAGCCTACTCGGGGACTGATGTGTGTCATTGATTTCCAGAATGAAGTTCCTGATGGGATTAAATCGGACAGTTTCAAGGTACTTTATTATTATTATTATTATTATTATTATTATTGTTGTTGTTTACAGTGCTTTTTAGCGTGCCAGTGTTCCTTCTTTCTTGTTAATTAATGTATCAGTGGCTGACCTTTAGCACCAGAAGTGATTTAAGGTGGCTTTGCAAGCAGCTCCTAACATGCGCTTTCTCGCTGTCTTCGGCACTTCAGAATCTGCAGTAATTCACATTGACTTTCAGAGAAACGGTGCCAGATATACATCCTGCAGGTGCTCTTTCTCTTTGGGAATGGATTTAGTGCTGTCAGATTTTGAGATGAGGTTGATTGTAAAGCTGGTATCTGTGTTTTTCTCTCCCTGCAGTACTCTGAAGAAGCCCAGGGTGAGCTGGAGGAGTGTGGGAAAGCAGAGAAGCTCGGAGCCGTCAACAGCTCGCTCAGGTGAGGAAAGGGTTCAACGCCATATAAATCACCAGAGTGCTGGCTCGAGTGTCTCTCTCCAGTTTTCTTAAGCACTTTGAAATGGAAATGGAGAGCACCTTGCTGTCAGCTAAACTGTGCTGGGTACATTGCATTGCTGTCAGCTAAACTGTGCTGGGTACATTGCATTGCTGTCAGCTAAACTGTGCTGGGTACATTGCATTGCTGTCTGTTAAACTGTGCTGGGTACATTGCATTGCTGTCTGTTAAACTGTGCTGGGTACATTGCATTGCTGACTGTTAAACTGTGCTGGGTACATTGCATTGATGACTGTTAAACTGTGCTGGGTACATTGCATTGCTGTCAGCTAAACTGTGCTGGGTACATTGCATTGCTGTCAGCTAAACTGTGCTGGGTACATTGCATTGCTGTCTGTTAAACTGTGCTGGGTACATTGCATTGCTGTCTGTTAAACTGTGCTGGGTACATTGCATTGCTGACTGTTAAACTGTGCTGGGTACATTGCATTGCTGTCTGTTAAACTGTGCTGGGTACATTGCATTGATGACTGTTAAACTGTGCTGGGTACATTGCAGTGCTGTCTGTTAGCACTGCAATGTACCCAGCACAGTTTGTCTGTTAAACTGTGCTGGGTACATTGCATTTGGGGATGGCTTTATGTGCTCACCAAAGCACTTGCAAGAGTTAGGAGTCCAAAGTACATACAGACTCAACAAGTACGACTTCAGATTTCCAAAGTAAGTGCAGAATGTGGCCAGCATGTTTTTTGTTGCCACTCCCCCTGGAGCTGGCGCGCGCACACAAGCGTCGTGCTGAGGAATGTGTTTGGCGCTCCTCACCCTGCCCTCGTTGGCTGTGTTTGCAGCGAGGAGACTCGTCGGGCCATGCTGGAGTGGAGCAGACACGATGACACAGCCGACCGCTTCTGTGAGGCTGACGGTAAGAAGCATTGGGGTGGGGGCGGGAGCCTGATTCGGAGCAGCATGTGTGGGTGAGCCTTCTTTAGGAACAAGAGCGCTCCCTGACAGATCTGGGGGTTTAAAACATTACACCCCAAAACTTACTGTTCCACGATCTGTTTGTTTTGTGTCCAGAGTGCTGCTTGTTTAATCACATGTGTGTGCGTTCGTGCGTGTGCGTGTGTGTGTGTGTGTGTGTGTCTCCTGTGCAGACGAGCAGTCTCCAGACTCCCAGTACGTGGACCTGCTTTTGAACCCGGAGCGATTCACTGGATACAAGGGGCCGGCCGCCTGGAGGATCTGGAACAGCATCTACGAGGAAAACTGCTTCAAGTAATCCCACTGTCCCTGTCTCCACACTCTCACCCCGACAGGAGCGGCTAGCTTTAGCGCGGAGGCTGGGAAAAGCCATCAGAACTATCCAGTCAGATCAGGGTCTTTACAGTCGTGCTACGCAACACAAAACTGTTGAAGTAGAACGCGATTCCAGGGATCTGCAGCTGTTGGTATTTGGTGCTTTCTGTGATGCATGCAGGACTCTATAGTGTCATGAGAATACTGCTGCATTAACACTTATAAACACACCATATAGTGTTGTACTTGGTGATGTTAATAATGGAATCAGTAAATCACCTCTATTTATTGTTAGCCTTGGTTTTTGCTCCCCTGGTGGTTGTTTTGCAGCGTCCCATCTTTTTAAAGTGTTATTTTTCTCAGTGTTTTGTTTGTTTGCATGTCTCCAGCTCTTCCTGTAATCAGTGTGCATTAGGGGAATCGGGGATCATGACAACAGCATCTGCGACGGAGGGAGCCGAGCTGAGCTGTTAAATAATACTGTGCTTCTCTTTCACCAGGCCATCTACTGTCAGGAGACCCTTAAACCCACTGGTGTCTGGCCAAGGTGAGCTATGCAGCTAACGCGCTGCTGTCGGACACATTGTCCTCTTTCCCTGTGAAATGTTATCAGGTGTAATGAAAAACTCCTTTTAAAAAAAATAAAAGAGAACGTCGAAGCGATATCGCATGTAAAAGAAGTACACAGTGAATTCAAAGTGAATTCAAAGTGAATTCAAAGTGAATTGGAAGTAAGAGAAGTGAAGCAGTATTGTGTTCATGTTCTTGTTTTTGTTTGCAGGATCAGCTGAAGGTAAGACTGTGTGTGAAGACTGTGAAGTGTCAGAACTGCTGGTAAATTGGTTTAACTCTGATTAAACCGAGTGTCTCTCGCTGTTCTTTCCAGGCACGCTATTTTACAGCTGGCTGGAAGGTGAGTTCAGTTTCCTCATAACCTTAGGAGTTAATTTTAAAACCTTTTTTTATCTTATTTGTGTTCAACATGCACTCATGTCTCTAATGAGTGTGAGTCTGTCTTCTGAACTATTGATTTTAATATAAAGTAGAAAAGCTGGCCACTGAATCAAGTCTAATCTTCTGTCTTCCTCAGGGTTGTGTGTTGAGAAAAGAGCCTTCTTCAGACTGCTGTCTGGGCTGCACGCCAGCATCAACGTTCATCTCAGCGCCCGATACCTGCTGGATGGTAGGGGAGGGGGAGGGGGGGTCTAGTTTCTGCTTTGTTATCTTTCTCTTTCGGGGCCCCCTTTTGAGCTGGATCTTTCTGTTAACTCTTGCTATCCTGGAGCCCAGTGGGTTGTCCCGACTGCAGTGTCAGAACTCTGCTGGTTTTATTAAGTTGGCAATGGTCTTAACTGGATAGTTCTGACTTGCAGTATGACAGAGGTACCAGGACGCAGCAGATGTGTTTTAAACTAACGTGCCTTTCCTGAATTCACTTTAAAAACAAGTAAAGTCAAAGAAAGCGTTTGCTAGCGGATGTCCTGATGTCCCCCTGCTTCCCCTGCGTCTCCCCGGTGCGCTCAGATAACTGGTCCGGGCAGCGGTGGGGTCACAATATCAGCGAGTTCCAGCAGCGCTTCGACGCGGAGCTCACCGAGGGGGAGGGGCCTCGGCGCCTGCGCAACCTCTACTTCCTGTTCCTGATTGAGCTGCGAGCGTTGTCCAAGGTGTTGCCCTACTTTGAGAGGCCTGACTTCCTGCTGTACACCGGGGACCCCGCCCAAGACAGTAGAAACAAGGACCTCCTGCTAGAGCTCCTCCGCCTGGCCAAGTGAGTGCACTGCAGGACACCGCTGACAGTTACTGTATTCAGAGCGCTTGGTAGTCGGAGCCCAGCGCGATGACGTAGATTCCAAGCACCAGGTCTGATCGCTGAACTGAGCCCACAAATGCAATGTTTCAATGTTGTTGTTGGGTGGGTTTTTTTTCTTCTTTTAATGCTATTTCTGTTGACTGCGTTTGTTGTTTTTTATATTATGTTCATTGCAGATCTTTTCCTTTGCACTTTGATGAAAATTCCATGTTTGCCGGGGATAAGAAGGAAGCAGCGAAGCTGAAGGTAAGTCTGACACATTCAGCAGTTCTTTGCTGGGCTGGGGACATGCTTGCTGATCTCATGGGCTGGGCTGGGCTGGGCTGGGCTGGGCTGGGCTGGGCTGGGCTGGGCTGGGGACACGCTCGCTGATCTCATGGGCTGGGCTGGGGACACGCTCGTTGATCTCATGGGCTGGGGACACGCTCGCTGATCTCATGGGCTGGGGACACGCTCGCTGATCTCATGGGCTGGGGACACGCTCGCTGATCTCATGGGCTGGGGACACACTCGCTGATCTCATGGGCTGGGGACACGCTCGCTGATCTCATGGGCTGGGTTGGGGACACGCTCGCTGATCCCATGGGCTGGGGACACGCTCGCTGATCCCATGGGCTGGGGACACGCTCGCTGATCCCATGGGCTGGGGACACGCTCGCTGATCCCATGGGCTGGGGACACGCTCGCTGATCTCATGGGCTGGGGACACGCTCGCTGATCTCATGGGCTGGGGACACGCTCGCTGATCTCATGGGCTGGGCTGGGGACACGCTCGCTGATCTCATGGGAATCTTTCTTCCCGTTGCAGGAGGACTTCCGCTTCCATTTTCGGAACATTTCCCGGATCATGGATTGCGTCGGCTGCTTCAAGTGCAGACTCTGGGGAAAACTGCAGGTACAGCAGGAGCACACAGACCTGGGAAACGAGGAGATTAGCTGTAGCAATGAAGTGTCACAGAGTTGATAACCTGTGTTCTAACACTCACTCAAAAATATTGCAGTTTAACATCTGAAAGGGAATCACCGCTTACCTGATTGTTGGGTCAGTGCTGCATTGTGTGTGTGTGTGTCTCTGTGCTGTGTTGTGTGTCTCTGTGCCGCGTTGGGTCAGTGCTGCATTGTGTGTGTGTGTGTGTGTGTGTGTGTGTGTGTGTGTGTGTGTGTCTCTGCTTGTGGTGTTGTGTGTCTCTGTGCTGTGTTGTGTGTCTCTGTGCTGTGCTGTGTTGTGTCTCTGTGTTGGGTCAGTGCTGCATTGTGTGTCTGTGCTTGTGGTTGAGTGCTGTGTTGGGTCAGTGCTGTGCTGTGTTGGGTCAGTGCTGCATTGTGTGTGTCTCTCTGCTTGTGGTTCCAGACCCAGGGCCTAGGCACAGCTCTGAAGATTCTGTTCTCCGAGAGGCAGATTGAGTCCCTGCCCGAGTCTGGCTCCTCCCCCTCCAGCTTCCAGCTGACGAGGCAGGAGGTTGTGGCGCTCCTCAACGCTTTCGGGAGGTAAAGCATGCAGTCCAGCCCCCACTGCCTGTGGACCCAGCACTACATGTTATCAGGGCCATTAGCTTTCTAAAAAACAAAATAAGAACAGACATGCAGGCTTTTTTATTTATTAATAAATATTTATTATTTATAATATATATCATTTATTCATTTATTGGAAGAAATGACCTTGGTAGTTGACCTTGTCTGCTAACTTCCAGACGACGGCGCTCTCTAATCAGGGGTCTGTTGTTCAAACTGATTGCATGGTGTGCTTACTTTTATATTCCAATAGTTGTCACTAAAATTGACTGAACCTGTCCGAGTAAGTAGTCCGTCTTTTTAAAAGGTTTGCTGTAGTGTTGTTGGTGTGTGTTTTTTTATTAATGCTGTGCCTTGGTGATTTTTATATTTATTTATTTATCTTTGTGGTAGAATTTCAACGAGTATAAAGGAACTTGAGCACTTCCGAGACCTGCTGGCGAAGGTACAGTGAGGGACCATCCGCTACGGACGCTGAAAACTGGAAAGAAGAATTCCAAACCTTCTCAACCCGTCCTTTCCTCTATTTCTCAACAAGAAAACAGGAGGACCCAGGAGGGCTGATATCTGTCTGCTTTGCACGATTGTCAGGGTGATGAGCTCATTTTATGAAGGCTTTTAAAATATGTTTGTGTTTGTAAATGCATTACTGGCAGGATCGATGATTTGAGCTAAAACATCCTCCCCTTTAATTTTGTAACTCCCAGTGTTTGAAATGCCCCGGCCCCACTTCTCCCAACCAGGGAGCTGCTTGCTGCTCTTTGTGGAATTTGAATTAACTGGGCAGGTTTACTGGTGATCTGCAGAAAATTCATGTTTGATCATCTCTTATTTTACACAGCAGGTATTGCACTAATCAACCACTAGAGGGTACTATACACTGTATAATAGAAAGAAACAGCAGAGGGAAAAGTAACCTATAAAAGGGAGTGGATATGGTGTTTGAGATTCTTTTGGTCATCTGTATCTTTGTACAGAACCTGTGATTAATGTCGCTGCAAGGGTCTGGCAGATCCTCCTGCACAGAAAGAGCCTTCTTGGTTTATGTTTTTTGTGTGTGTGTATATGTTGTGTAATGAAAATAATCAAATACAGCTTTTTTTTTGTTCCCACATGCATCCTATTTTAATTAATTTTGTTTCAACAAATGATGGTTATGGTTGGCACTTTCTAAAATGTATTGAATGAAAAGAGTGGTAATTAACCAATTATTTCAATACTAAAAAAATAAAAAAAGAAGATTGCAATTGCTGAGTAGTGTTCAGACATGTCTCAGCTGTTGTGTGCAAATGCTTTGCATCGGTTCTTCACAGGGGTAGGTTTACCTCCAGTGGTGCCAGACACGATGATGATGCAGTGTTTAAAATGTGGCTGCCCCAGGACATGCATCTGCAGAGACAGGAAAGTGACTTTTCTGGGAAGTGCACACTTTTTTTTTTTTTTTTACATTTTGTTGACACGAATGAACTTGATTTTGATCAAATGTTTATTTTATCCATGAAGGCATTTTTTTTCTTCTCTTGTCAACAACTGTTTTTGAGAAACTTCCAGTTGCTCTGCATGCAGAAATAGAATGTTGTAATAGAAACAAGGTATAAAGTGACATAGGGAAAGAAAAAACAAACCTCTGTGCTCGATGAATTGGGAACATGTTGTATCCCTGTGAATCTGCAGGAGCTGATTCCAATTATACCACTTAAACCAGCAAATCATTATTCACAAACAGAGCTCTGCTTGTAGTATCAGCAGGGTCTCCCCTTCCCTCCAGCAGCGCTGGTAGAGTACAGTCTGCATACTCTGTACTGTGAAAGAAGTGGTGGGACGCATACCTGTAACACGATGTACAGTCGAGGTAGTTTGTGACTGTGGATTGAACTGCAGCCCCCAGTGTAGAAACCAACATGCTGCTTTACATTACTGCGCTGTGCTAGAGAGACAGTACAAGCCTCTCCGGGGCCTGCTCTGAACGGAATCATTTTGAAGGGCTTGGAATCTTCTTGTAGGAATTGTAAAAGCAATCCTGCAGCCCCTGTGAAGTGTTGAAGAGCAGAAACTATTGGCATAGCTGTGTGTGTGTGAAAGGAAAATTAAACTGATAATGTTACAAAACCAGTAACAAAAAACACTGATGTTTAAATTGAAGGATGCATGCATGGATTGTTACTGTGCCAGTTGTCTGCCAAGAAAAAAAATAAAAATAAAATAAAAGATGCACATTTGCAAACTGACGTGAATCCAGTATGAAGTCAGGACAATGGACACAATGCAGAATTCAAAAGGGAAGTGATTTGTAATACTCTGCTTGAGCACCGGTTTCCTGAATTAAAAGAATTAACAGTCCCTTTTAAAACAGTGCAATAAGACTTTATTGAAACATGGTAGTGCTTGCACACAGATTAGTGAACTATGAAATCTAGATAAATCTGTTACATTCCTCAGGACACAAATGGTACAAAAAAAAACAATCAATCAATCAAACAAACAATGTCAGAGAAGCTGATATACACCAGTTAACTTCACAGAAACTAATCGATCTAAAATGTAACATTTTAAATACATAGCATATGGATTGTTTGGGAATATACTGTCCATGTTTGATCACCTTTATGACATTGTGTTACATGGGAAGCACAAGGAACCCCCCCCACACCCACACAGGGCAGCACTGCCTGATAGTATGATAGTGGCCTCTCAACTAAGGGATTGTTTTGGATGTATTTTGACTTGAATAAAACCAGTCGACCTCTCTCGCACTCAGATTATCACAGTTCCAACAGTTAGGCAAATAAGTGGAATTCAATATTTGGTCCCTATGGCAGCTCAGTAGCTGTCATGTGAATTGGTTAGATGAATTATTGCACTGTAAAAAGAAATGAGAAACCCAAGTTTCCACTGCCCAGATCGGACGCGTTCTCACAGAGCCCTCGATTAAAACAGAGTAAGCGGGGATCGTTATTTCATTAGATGTGGGGGGCAATATTAAAGTTCAGGTCAGGAATGGGACACCTTGTTACTGTTCTGGAGAAACGCTACGTCGTGTGCAGTCACACGACCTGCACTGAGAATGCTTTATTAACCCTTCTCCACACAAGACCGACATGAGACGGATTCCTGCCAAGGAGGGGACCAGCAGTCACTGCTCACGGAGATCAGGATCTGGGCAGTGGAAACGCAGCCCCTTTCCAAACAAGAGAGATATATAAATAAATAGCTGTTTAAGGGCCAACTTGTACTCAATTTAATTAACAAACACTGAAATATTGCACCTAATTTATAAATTATTCCCCAATCTGGAAATGGGACAAAAGCAAAATGAAATGGTCAGTCTCTGAAAATTCAGAAGAAAAACAATGTGTTGACTAGTTTTCTATTACATCATAAACACACCAGCCTCTTTGAACAGGGGTGCCCAAACCCAGCCACAGAGGCCTAAGCTGTCCAGTTTTTTGTACCAATGAAGTACATTTTAAAGCCGCACTGCTTTCTAGTACCTGAAACCTGGATGAGGTGCTACAGCCCCTCAGGCACTGCATCCAGACACCCACCCCAATTCCAGATCTAATTCAGCACATCCTCTGCTCCGTTCAAAGCATCAGGACGGCAGATCTTTTTCTTCCTGCTGTCCTAAGTTTGGCACCACAACGAACAAAACCTACTGAAAGCAGAGCGTGCAGCTGAGGATCCCCCAAACCTAGGCACGTACCATTTCTATTCGATTTAATTGTTAAACATCCCTCAATTTGGAACATCCTGTGTAAGAGGAATGCTTTTTTCTTCCCCTCTGCTTTTCAGTTTTGTTCCCATTTTAAATATCAGAACGAAGGTACATTCTTTAAATCACAGTAAAAGTGCATTCAAATGAAAATGGGAGAATCACGAACCACGAGATCCAGCACCCTCAAACCCTGCACACGTGGAGTGGACCAGCCTGTGAGACACTGAAGAATAATACATACATATATAAATGATTAAATAAATAACCCTACACACTGACTCCCGAGTCTGAACAGGAACCCAGCCGCTCCCGCAGCCAGCCCGGCTCCTCTCACTCTCCAACACTTCATTTTCTTTTTTTTTTTCTTCCTCAAGTCACATTTTCTTAAAAAAAAAAAAACCAAGGTTGCCTTAGTCTCAAAACGTTCGGATCAGTGGAACCTGTGAGAGCGCAGCCCAGCTTGCAACCAGGACACCCTCCTCTCCGAATTAGCCAGGGCATTTCCATTCCAAAGAGGGGTCGATAAGAGTTAATGTTAGGAAGTTCTTATCCTCAAACTACTTCACTGGCAACCCAGCCAACAATGCATTCCAACCGATTCTATAACATTGGCTTAAAATACATTCACGAAATACACTGCGATTACCTAAGTGGAGTGAAAGACACCACCGCCAACCCCCGCATTTAATTATTTATTTGTTAAATTTTTAAAGCCCTGAAGAGGTTTGTGCAAACACAGCTTTATCTACGCCAGGTCATTCTCAGGTTTGATTCAGAACCAGCATTAATCTGAGCACCAGTCATACCCAGCTAACTCATAAAGAGTTTGCACGGATTGTATCAATTCAGATCTGTATCAGTTAGTGCGACACGGGGAGTACCATGCTGAATTGTTTACCATGTCAGTGAGTTTCACGCTGCTGTCACAGAGTTCATGCATGACACAGACAGTAACGTACACAGTGCTTGCAGAGGTGCGAGGACAGACCGCTATTAAAGGCAAAGTGCTTATTGAAGGTGCTAAGACTGGGAGTTGGGTCTGAACCACAGCTCCCATTCATGTGCACGGTTACTTGAGGGCTGACCGGGACTCTAGACTGTTTCTTTTAAGCATTTTCTATTGATCCAGGGTCTCAGGTAAGGAACGTAGTAATGCTGTGCTACAAGTCAGGGTCCCCAGCCTAATCACGAGAGGAGGCGGAGGATCCTGCACAGCAGCTCAGACCCCAAGGTATTTGGACAGAGGCTGCATTACTCTCCTACAGAAGCATGTGATTTGTGTTGCCGATTGTCCCCATTATTTCATAAGCCTCATGAGACATAACTGAGCCACCAACAGAGAATATATTCAGATAGCATGTGTCCAATCACAGTCCTGGAGGGCCGTTCCACTCCAGGTTTAACAGGTAAAATGGGATAATGAACGACTTCAGGGTCTGGATGCAGGTTTAATTAGCTCAATGAAACAATTCAGTACAGGTCAACTTTGGCCAGCCCTGGCGTAAGGCGCCCACCAGAATCTCTTTATACGTCCCTGTAATACAGGTTGGCCAACATGGCAGCGCAGAAAAACACAGTATTTAGGGGACAGAACCACACCCTTCGCAGCCCTCTCAGGCTGTATATATTTTCACTGTGCATTGCATGTTGATATGTTTGTTAGTACAGTTACTTTCGCACTTTACAGAAATGAAAACATTCTTATTGTGTCCTCAAAACCCCACCCACCCCCATGTTACTCAAGCCCAGACACCAGAGCTGAACCCCAGACACCAGAGCTCAAACCCAGACACCAGAGCTCAAGCCCAGACACCAGAGCTCAAACCCAGACACCAGAGCTCAAACCCAGACACCAGAGCTCAAGCCCAGACACCAGAGCTGAACCCCAGACACCAGAGCTCAAACCCAGACACCAGAGCTGAACCCCAGACACCAGAGCTCAAACCCAGTCACCAGAGCTGAACCCCAGACACCAGAGCTCAAACCCAGTCACCAGAGCTCAAGCCCAGACACCAGAGCTCAATAACAAATACCAGACCTCAAGCCCAAAGACAGAATCTACTCCAATTTCAATCTAGACAGGTTTAACATTCAACAGAATAATAACAACAATAACAATAATAAACACCAAACACAGTTGAACATCAGCCGAAACCCACGGTCATCGCACACACGCACGCTCAATCTGTCATTTCTCTTAATGCTTACACAGTGGAATGCTATTCAATGTAAAAAAAAATGAAAAGGAAAAAAAAAAAAAAAAACAATGGTTACGGGTTTTATGCAAGGACATTCCTTTGGGGGTAAAACAGAAAGAAAGACTGCAGTGTCTTAGAGAACAAATAGAAAACCCCAAACTCAAAACCCGATTCTTTCTTTAGTGACTAGCTTGTCTTGTATTAAACACTGTTCAGTAACTCATGGCAAGAATCAGCTACAACCTCAGAACCCTGACCCTTGACCAGACTCTCAATCCCCAGCTGATTGGCCCTCCCAGTATCAGGTTGGGACCTGGGCCCGCATGCTGATTGGTTCATTCTTTACACACTGCACTTGCCCCGCTTTCCTGGTCACATAAAATAAAATCTAGACGTCTAGATCTCCAAAAACAAAAAGGACCTTGACGTTTGGTAAATATGGAGCCCAACTAGCTGTTTGAACACTTTCAATCCCTGTTCACCAAGCTGCTGAAATCAAGCTTGAGCTTTGAACACAGAGAACACTTCTTGAAAATATCACTTACAATAAGTTGCTCTGAAAGCTGCCCTGTGATACAAAGCCTAAATAAAAAGGCTGCCAATTATTTATAAAAGGTAAGAAGACAAATTTTAACTGGTAATGAGACAAACCACCTGCCAGGGTTGTATTCAGTATGATATTTAGCCTGTTCATGACTGTTTTATCCTACAGTGCACTGGTTTACAATAACAAAGGTTCTGTTCTAATGGCACATTTTGAGATGCTCTGAAGTGACGGGAGCAACACTGTAAACTGGAGCACGAGGGAACATGGGTGGAACATGGGCACATACAAGGCTTTTAAACTGGCAGGTGTGGAGGGTCCTGCCTCTCTGATCTGCTCCAGCCTTCCCCTTCTTCCTCGATAAGGTGGGGAGTCAAATAAGGGTCTCTACTCGAATTGCGTAGGCCACATTCTTCTAGCTGATAAAAAACAACGCAAAAGAAAAAAAAAGTCTTTCTAGCATTCCTGACAACCAAACCCTATCGGTTTGTTTAAATAGCTGTTTGAGTGGGCCATTTCATTTGGGACTCACTCAAATTAAATTCTGCTGCACTGCTACAAAATTCCATTTTATTACACATCTTTTGCCCGCCCTTCCAAATCAAGCCTCTTTTGTGCAGCCCTGAATGAGTCAGGATGCTGTCGGCTCCCTCGAGACGGGGGCTGCTATCAGCTTGAAGAGACTTGCATCCTTTCTCTGTTCTGCAGGAACGTTTCTCTGCATGGACATCCAGCTGGAAACACCTTGTGATTCCCTGCACAGTAAATGCAGGCTTCCCCATGCCAGAATCAGGCCTGGCTCAAACTCGGGCTGTTCATTTCTCAAGTCACAAGGACAACATTGGCATGTTTTTATAGGTACTGTACACAACATGTAGAAGAGCCCCACAGGGAGGTCATGAGAAGAAGGACGGGGCGGTTTGGATGTGTCTGACCAGACTGATAATGTGCAGGATTCAAGTGCAAATTCACACCCCGCCTTGTAAGTGTTTCAGTAAAGGTGCACAGGAAGCTCTGGGGTCAGCCACTGCAGACAGACAGACCGCAGGGAAAGCTGCAAACCTCCACACCTGCGATCACGTACCGTACGAAACAAGAAAAAAAAAAAAGACCTTTTCTTTTCAGTTTAAAAACAAAACACCTCTTCAGCAATGATATAATTAAGGTGCCTCGGACTGGAATGTTCATTTCTTCTCCACACGACTCCCTGGATAGAAGGAGGTCGAGTCAGCGCACAAACTCTTCTCTTGTAAACAGTTCCAGGCACAGCTAACTTTCCAAAACTCTACAGGAAGCCTGCTCTCTTCCACCCCCATGCCCCAGGGATGGCTCTGTGGAATGCAGTAGTACCAGTTCAGCTCTATGGGGTTGAGCAGACAGTTTTGCAAAGTGGAGGAGAAGAAGAATGGTTTAGCAGAATTGTGTAGTTTCTGTTTTGCAGAGTGGAGTAGGTAGCTTAGCAATATCTACTTTCTGAGGAGTGTAGTCGGTTGTCTAGGCATCACAAGTCTTTGCTGAGTGGACTAGAGCAGGGGTAGTGAACAGACGGACCGTTCGTATGTTCTGAATGGACTCATACAGTAACAAGACAGCAGCAAGGAAGGCAGACTATTATAAAAGATAAAATCAAAAGATTCCTAATAAACAAAAAAAATGATCCTTTAAACCTAGTGATGAACTCTGACACCTGCAACAACATGTGTAATATAACTCTGTGTGTGTGTGTGTGTGTGTGGATATGGTTATAGCAGTCCATGCGGAAATATTGCTCCAGACCCTGACCTTGCTGTAACCATGAATTTTGCACCTTCACATTAATGAATCTACTACCCCTGGACCAGAGCGGCTGGGAGCGACACGTTCTTCAGAGCGGGGAGCTGGTCTAGTTTGCAGAGCTGTGCAGGGTGGAGTGTGGCTCTGCAGGCTGTGGCTGCTAGTTCTGCGGAGTGGAGCAGTGGTTCTGCGGAGTGAAGCAGTGGTTCTGTGGAGCGGTGCAGTGGTTCTGCGGAGTCGAGTAGTAGTTGTGATGGTGGTGGTGGTGGCTGTTCTGCACGTTGCCATAGGCCAGTAGAAGTGGGGCCGTGGCAGCGGGTGGCCCGTTCAGCAGGTGTGGCACCACGGTGAAGCTGCCGTTCCTCCGGATCGTTCCATACCAGCCGGATCCCGACTGCGGCGTGGAGGACAGGATACTGAGCAAACACAGCGAAAACACAGAGAGAAAAACAATCACAAAAACTACCAGGAAACTGAACACGCAGAACGCTTTCTTGCGGTACAGTTTTTAATACGTAAACTTAAAACAGAAAACTACCCAATATTACAAATACATATTTTAAAAAAATAATCCTTTATATTTGTCATTCCATGAAAAGCTCTCACCTGTTCCTCTCTCCCCGGGACCCCATGCTCCGAGACAAGTCGTCATCGCTGTCGTAGCGGCGTGGGTTATCAAAGAAATACGCTCTGGAGCTGAAACTGTGGCTGTTTATCATTCCTCCTGACGTCTGCAACAACAACAGCAACAACAAGGCTTCAGCATAGAACCCAGAAACACACATCACAGCTAATCAATGCAAACGCTCGATTTGCACCAAGAGTGTCTCTTTGCAACGTACTGTACTACAGATTTAAAGGCTCAGCTGGCAACCCTGTGGAGCGCAAAGGCCAACTCAGAGCACCCTGCTGGGTCCCAGAGAACCAATATTCAAACCAGCGACTCAATGTAGTGCTTATTACAAGGTGCGCTCTGGGGACCTGTGCATCTTTGCACCCTCCAAAATGTAACACAATGTCTGATGTTGCCACTGTCTATTGCTATTGGGCAGCAGTGTGGAGTAGTGGTTAGGGCTCTGGACTCTTGACCGGAGGGTTGTGGGTTCAATCCCCAGTGAGGGACACTGCTGTTGTACCCTTGAGCAAGGTACTTTACCTAGATTGCTCCAGTAAAAACCCAACTGTATAAATGGGTAATTGTATGTAAAAATAATGTGATATCTGTATAATGTGAAATAATGTATAATGTGATATGTTGTAACAACTGTAAGTCGCCCTGGATAAGGGCGTCTGCTAAGAAATAAATAATAATAATAATAATAATAATAATAATAATAATAATAATAATAATAATAATAATATTGAGAAGATGATGATGTCAATCAGGGTTGGGTCAAGTCCTGTTTTTCAGGAACTGACCCCACCCTGATGCGAGTAGTCTCGCCCTGTCGCAGTCAGTTGGCTGGACAGACCTGTAGAGTGCATCTTACCAGGTTCTGATTGGGCCGCTGCACTCTGAAGAAGACCACCACCAGGCTGGTAGGGAGGAGCTCCCAGAAGAAGAGGATGATCCCGAACACCACATAGGCCTCCCCGCTGATCTTCTCCACATCCGCCTGCACAGGCAACAGCAGCAGCATTATCAACACAGAACCGCATGCAATCCCATCACTGCACAGCGTTATCAACACAGAACCGCATGCAATCCCATCACCGCACAGCGTTATCAACACAGAACCGCATGCACTCCCATCACCGCACAGCGTTATCAACACAGAACCGCATGCAATCCCATCACTGCACAGCGTTATCAACACAGAACCGCATGCACTCCCATCACCGCACAGCGTTATCAACACAGAACCGCATGCAATCCCATCACCGCACAGCGTTATCAACACAGAACCGCATGCAATCCCATCACTGCACAGCGTTATCAACACAGAACCGCATGCAATCCCATCACTGCACAGCCGCGGAATAAAACCAGCTTCCTCTTCCAACCTGAGCAGCCCTACCCACAACTTCAGTACTCTTACAAATAGTTACTACCAACGAGGAGAGACTACATGGGCCTTTTGCTCTTCATTTTAATGAATGAGGGTGATAGCAACAGGTACTGTAGGACTGGTATGACGAGTAAGCGAGGAGGTGGAGTGAAAATGGTACAAGAACAATACGCTCCATTTATTCATATTAAACTTAAAAAAAAAAAAAAAAAAAGACAAAGAAAGAAAGGAATGCATGAAGAGATTAAACCATGGTAACATCCCCTCCTGACAAAAAGGCCCAAAGTTCACAGAACTGTGCCCTGAACCACTCCACAAAGGCGCGGTTGTCTTAAAACACGCAGACACAGACAAAGGGTGTTACCAACCCTATCGGAAACACAATGGAAGAGGTCAATTATTAACTGACAGTTAAGAAAAATCATGGCGGTTTATCTAGGTCAGCAGGGTTTGTTTAGACAGACAGGGTTCTGCAGCATGAGCATGTAAGCGAGTAAACAACATGAACTCGGAGGAAATGGTGCAGCCTTTAGATACAGAAGTGTGTTTCTCACTAAGCAGCTGCAGTCAGTCCTCTATCAAAGTTAAATCAAAAGGATTGACTGAAATAAATTAGTAACATAAGGGCCCAGCCCGTTTACACAAACATGTGCGCTACAGTACATGCAGCCGGAGTTTCCATGGTCTTGCACACTCTTTTGGTGGCTCCCCTACACCCCCCCCCCCCCCACCCCCGGGACCCACCTGATCGGAGACGTTGTACCAGCCATAGTTGAAGGAGCTGGGCCGGTCCTCGGGAGACAGAGCCACCACCACCAGGTTATAGCTGGCTCTGGAGGTGTAGAGCAGGATCACTGCCACCCCTATTGCTGTGGCTTGACACACAGATGTGCCCTGCAAACACGAAGAGACAGAGCAAGAGACACTGGATCAGCACGGAGATGGTCTCTTTGCAACCTACTACAGACTTAAGGGGACCCTCACAGTATAACATGCCAATTCAGCACACGAGATTCAAACCAGCAACCTCTCCCATCACTCGCTGTTGTGCTCATTTCTAGGTGCACTTGGGGACCTGTGTATCTTTGCACCCTCCAAAATTTAAAGTGCAAGTTTTTTTTGTTTTTTTTTAATTAATATTTGTTTTTATCATAGTAAATCACAATATAACATATGCATTTATCATGAAAAATAAAATTAAAATGTAGCTACTATCTAGCCCAAAATTATTTAATGCTAGCACTAGGCAGCTCATTTTACTTACCAAGTTCCAGGACTCAAATTTATTCAATTTGTTTGTTACTAGCTTTAAAAATGGACAGTTTTATATTCCCATCACCAAAAACAGAGCTAGATCTGTTCCACACTGAAACCTGCCTGACACCGTCTGCAGCAGTGGGTGGTTAACTACAAGCTTCCCTGAAGTTCAGGAAACCCCCAAAAAAAGAAAAACCTAAGCGAACTGCACTACAAACAAGCTCCTGTTACATGGGCTCTTACTTTCGACTCGAGGTAGACGTTGGCAGAGGACATCTTGGCGATCCTGAAGATGCAGACGGCGAGCGAGACGGCGCAGAGGACGAAGAGGCTGTCATTGATGAGCACCCTCGCCAGGACGGCGTGCTTGAGCTCCGCGTCCGGCACGCTGCCCTGCAGCAGCATGGCACACGTCACGTTCACCACCAGGAAGAAGAGGCTCATGAACAGGAAGGCCAGCCGCAGCGGCACCCTGAGGAACACACAACCACAACAACGACTCCGGATCAGACAGGGCTCTCCCAGACCACACAGTCTGACCAGGCTGCCAATGGCTAGTGCTGCACCAACCGACTATTCAGTTATTCAACCACAATGACTCTGAATTAGACAGGGCTCCCAGACCACACAGTCTGACCAGGCTGCCAACAGACTAGTCGGATCGAGCTTTCCATGGAAAGTAGGGGCTGACAATCAGACGAGGGTCAATGGTGTTGATCGGGCTAACTCGCCACTCCAAGTGAAACGAGTGAAGAAACAGCTGCTTGGGTTTGTGAGGATTGCTGCTTTTCAGCCTCTGTGGTGATCAGCAATCCACGCTAACCCCAGCAGCTGTTTCTTCAGTGGTCTCTCTCGGAATGGTAAATTAGCCCAGTCCGGGTTTGTGATGCTCTATAGATAGATATATATATATAAACACAATGATAGCAAACATGCAAACTGGACTACTCCCTGCTGATGGAGAAGTGCATATGTCCTGGAAGAAGCAGTGTGATAACTAAAACTGGACTGGGTACAGTCAGTCAGTCAGTCAGTCAGTCAACCCAATGGACCAGGTTTGTTTTTTGTTGTTGTTAAGGGGGATAGGAGCTGTTTGGAGGCCCATGGTAAATACTCTGATACCAAACACCCTACCACATAACGGTATGCAATTAGTTTCAAAACATGAATTGCTAACCAATTGTCCTTTCCAGCATAAAACACACATGCTTTGTCTCTTACTCTTTCTATGCACTGCGTTGCAACTTATCAAATTGTGAAACAGACAGTCCCCCCCACTCCCCTATATAAAACATTACACAAGCATACTAGCATCAAAGCATCCAACACAGAACATTGCAGGAAAGAGTTATTTATTCAATGGAATTATTTGAATCCTTCATGTTGTATTACAATGTAAAACCTGCTTGTCCACTTTTAAATGCAGCTTTCGTTCAAGCCACAGTCTAGCCAGCAGAGCACGCTGGAAATCAGATTTAGATGAGCTGCTCGACTCAATTAATTTGAATTTGCAATCAGGGCAGAGAGAGAGAGAGAGAGTATCACCTCCCCCCAGTATCACATGCTAGCTGTTTACTGGATTTCTCAGTCACAAGCCTGTCGGATGAATGGGGCCAGCTGTTGCGAGTGCCGTCCATGTGTCTGAAAAGCCTGTAACTACTTACACAGGAGAATAGCCCCGATTTAAAAAAAAAAATAATTAAAAAATACACACGCCAGCTGCTGCAATATAAACAGGTTGGACCTCATTCTCACATGAGCACAGAATAATAATAATAATAATTCTTTCTTACTTGTATTTGTTGAGCTCTGGAGAATATTTAGCTTTGGCCTTAAACATGACCTGAAAAATGAGAGAGAGAGAGAGAGCTTGTTAGGAGGGGTAGACGAGGTGCCCCGGGGCAGTGAGACGGCAACATCCATCTCTGCATCTAACTACTGTACAATACAGGTAATCTGAAAAAAAACAACACGTCAGGAAGTCTCCTCTGTAACAAAGCAGAGTATCGCAGAAGAACGCAATAACAGAAATCAAATAATATCAAACTACTTGTATTCAGGGCTTTTTCGAAGCTGATATTTCAGATCAGCTGCACTGATCTGTGCTTGACTGAGTGGTCGGAGCATGCAAGGTTGGAAATCAATCATTCTGTTGTTAGACCAAAGGGTCTGAATAAATAAGGCAGGACTAGGTCTGTGCAGGTCTATCGGATTTCTTATTAAAGCAAGTTAGATATTATCCAGTCCCACATCCAGCGATGTGTCCAATATGCTACAGACATCTAAAACCAGGTAAAACTAACAACCCTGAATGCAAAGCCTTTGCAGGGTCTGTCGTCTGGAGTCACTGCCGGCGAAGGGAAGCAGGCTCTCAACTCAGAGGAACGCCTTTGCACTAAAAACAGAACAAGAAGCCGCTTCACACAGACATGCTAAACACACAATCAGTCTGTCCTCTGGGTGTGCTGCAGAATGCTACCCCTGTGGAACAGTGCCACAAGCAAACCACAACCAACACGCCTGTCCAGTACAGGAACAAGCCTTTCTGATTGACCCTCCACCACCACCGCCAGCACCCTGCAGCAAAACCACTTTCAAAACCACTTCTCCACTCAATCTCTGACCAGGTTAACAAGCAGAGTTTTACTTTTTTTTTTTTTTTTTTTTTTGGTCCACTCCAGTGGCATTCCTACTTTGGAGGGATTACATTTAAACTCATGAGACCCACATTAGCCTTGCTGCAGGACCCCCCCCCCTTAATAATAAGGAGCATAAATCAACACAGAAAAACAGGCATTTTATTTTTAACACTGACTGCAAGATGTCTTGAACACATGATCAGCTGTTTGAGCAAGTGCACCATCAACCACTTAACCCTAAGCCAGTCTCAAGTTCTCTTTTTGCGTCTCTCTCTGCTGCGGTCGAGACTTGTGTCAACAGAGATTTCGCTGTAGTGAGTGGCTGCAGCTCGGTTTCACTTCCCTTATTTACTTATTTTAAGCATCTTCAGCGTTTTGCTGTGACCTGAAAGCGGATCCCTCGGAGAACGCTTTGTAGTGGCAGTGGATAGTATGAGGAAGAGTAGGAAGAGTCTGCAGTACAGTTCGTGCACATGTCTCAGTTAGACAGAATGCTCTGCCTCTACTGGGATTAATAGAGTCCATGGTGAGAGGAGAGTGGTTTAACATGGATTTAACCACAGCTGCTGTCTCAGGGTTGATTGATTGATGGATCTGGGACAGCAGAGTGATGACAGTGGCATTAGATTTCATTCTTTTATTTAGAGATACTTACCACAGTACACCCCCCCCCCCCGCCCCCCCCCACACCTCAAGATGTGTTACTTTGTAAAAAACAACAAGTTGGGGTTCTCTCTATCTCTTTCTAAAATAGCCATCATATATTAGAAGCCACTATTGTCACAGCGTTTAAAATGAATTAGATCACACCTGACCTGGGAATCATTTGGCATCTGCAAAGTTGTTACAATTATTGTAATGAACAAAAAATGTCCATACAGTTTTGAGTGGAGTAAATGCCTCCCTTACAGTATACAGTATCTCCCAGCCCAGTGTTTCGTCCCTCTCCTGCCCTTCTTCAATCCCAGAGGGAACACTAGAGATGTTGCGTTGGTCCTCTTTCAGGCATGGCAATAAGATTCCTATTGCAGAGCAGTTTGATCCATTCCTGGTTTTACTAGGAGTTTAATAAGACACATATAAGCTTGTTACCTATAAACCGTGGCTAAGCAAGCTCATAGTAAAACCTGGAATGGGTGAAACTGCAGTGCAACAGGAGTTAATTCCATCCCTGTCTTTTTAATGTTACTTTTTAATGTTACCAAAGATATAAATTACTTACTGTGGTAGAGATTAGTAATAAAAATAAAAAGCCTCAGCATAACTAAGAACTACTGGAGAAGGCAAAAACGATGACTGCAAGAATAAAAGGTATAATTACTATGCTTGTGCCTGTCAGGTTCCTCAAATGATTCTGTCTAGTTTTTACTGAGGAACAGAATTACTGTCAGTTCTGATCTGAATCAGTGATAATGGTGACCGTGCCGTGAATTTGCTCCGTGTCTCACAGCGGCCCCACCCCCAGCCTCACCTCACCTCACCACCCAACATATATATATATATATATATATATATATATATATATATATATATAAACGTTCCCTCAAGTGATAAGAAGGGTAAAGGGAAAAAAATCCTAATGATGTCGAGGGTCTATGCGTATCAGTATCACTCTCTATGCGTATCAGTATCCATTATCATACCCGATCAGAACACAAAGGAACAATGCACCAAGCACGCCAGGATATTCTGTGCAAGAGCGCATGGGCTTACAGTACTTAATTTGCATCCGGACATACTTCCTGCATTTATCTACGCTAAACGCACGCACGTTTCTGTCTTCTGGAATATTTTGCAAGAGAATAAAAAGTAAATGTGGGCCAGGAGAGAATAAAAAGGCAGCGTGCGTCCATCAAGACCTTTAAATTCTCACAACGGACAGCAAGTCCTGCCCTGTGGCAAAAGCAAAAGGCTGCATTTGGGACACGAAGACAAAAGACACAAAGGAGCTACAGAGCAGAGCAGAGTCAGCTGAAGGCCGGCTGTGTTTGACACCCTTTTCTTCTCAGGTGTTGGAGGCAGCTGTTCTCCTCCCATTAGCATCCTGTTCAACAGAGTACATTTGTAAACAAATCAATTAAAAAAAATAAATAAGTAAAAACACCTCTTGTGCAAGCTCCAGTGGATTCCGTTTGTCTTACTACCAGGGGAGAAACCTAATCTCACCCCAGAAGCCAAGGGGTTAACTATTCCTGTTCCACCCCGACAGGACGAGACATGGGATTTCAGAGGGCACGCTGGCTGTGCAAGAGATTCCAGTCTCTCAGGTGCTCCAACACATCCACACAACACTTGAGCTGTCCGTTACACATCTATTCTGCATGTGGTGCGCATTCCTCAGTATCTGAATGCATCAACACCATTAGTTAATCATGCTAAACAGATTTTTAAAAAAGGCACCTGGAGAAATTAAACTTACTTAAAAAAAATAAAAATAAAAAACCTGCTGAGATCACTCATTAAATGTCTATACAGTACTTTACTAGCAGAGAAATGTCTGCATGAAATGAACAAACAGAATCCATTTACCACACTTGTGAAACAATCTAGTGACCTTTAAGTCATTAATTATTTGTAGAGGAGTTTGTTCTGTAAGATTACAAAAAGTGAGGCTATTCAGGGATGGAAATAAGACTCCCATTGCATAGCGGTCTGAGCCATTCCTGGTTTTACTACAAGTTTAATAAGACACACCTGACCTGGTTATCTGTATGCTGTAGCTAATCAGGTTTGTCCTAAAACCTGGAATGGATGACACTGCTGTGCAATGGAAGTCTTCCTGGTCTAGTTCAGGAAGGAAGAAATGACATCTGTCACGTGACTAGTGGAATCAATGCGTCTCTCGGCTCCCAGTCAATCATATGAGTTGCAACTGGGCAAATGAGAAACAAGTCAATTGTGTCCCAGTCATGTGACACTGAAGGCATCCTTTCCTCCTGTGGAAATCAGTTATCACTGCTGAGAAAGGCACTAGATTAGAACATTTTTTTTATTATTATTATTTTTAAACAAAGATGACATCGTGACTTTCACATCATAATAAAACAACACTACAATGTATTACATTATGAACCCTTAACTTCTGGGGTGAAACATGGTACATAAAACACACACACACACACACACACACACACACACAGCGCCTTTCACGCCAAGTCATGGAAGCAGGGGTTATCGCGCAAGTACTCCAAAAACTAATGGGGCATTTTTTTATTTTACTGAGCATTTTGCCAATCAACTAAAGGGGTAAAGAATGTACTATTATTATTATTATTTTTTTTTTCAGTATGTATTCCTCCCTCTCCAGCACTGGCTCGGATAACAACGCACACAGTAATATTCACAGAAGACTTCACACCACTTACCTGTGCAAAATAAAGGTTGAGCAGACACAAGGTGAAGAACTGCAAGCAGACGGGGAAGCAGTAGAGCAGCCAGAAAGGGACGGGCTGCAACTGGTTAGCCTGGGAGACGTTTTTGAAATAAAAGGAGAAAAGTGTAGTCCTGAGCGCGGACCAGAGCAGGCAAAGAAACAAAAACACGCTCTGGAAACTGAAGCGCCTGTGGCCGTAATGCAGTATCAACCAGAGCTGCAAGTAAACAAACACAAACAGCAGCGAGTAGAGGGTCGTGTAGACCACCGTCAACCCCAGCGCCACCGACGGAGGGACCGCCGCTCGGAGCGGTTCATCGGTGCTGTCAGTCACTGAGGTGAAAACACTCACACTGACCTGGGTGTCCAGAAACAACATAGTCATACAGCTTTAAAAAAAAAAAAATTAATAACGGCTATTATTTAAAAACGAAGAGGCCTTAACTTTTTTTCAATTTAAAGCCTTTTTTTTTGTTTTTGTGGAAGTTAAAACAAACAAACAAACAAAAACTTAACAGTATTATTTAAAACAACAAAACGATTAACACAGCAGCAACAAAAACAACGACGACGTTTCAAACTGGAACAAAAAAAAAGAAAGAGAGATGGAGGGGAATCTAAACACGCAGAAAGAAGATTATCATTTAATAAAGGGAAATAAAATATATATATATAACCTCTTCTGTGTTACCCCCCAACCTCCGTGCAAAGCAGCTCCTTCTGCAAAAAAACAACGGAGAGGAGGGTGGAATCAGCTGAGAGAGAGACTGTAGTCTTGAGACCGCCCCTCCACACAAAAAAGGGACCCTGTTTAGAAACTGCGCACTTGTGAGCCATTTTGGCTCCAGAGGTTTACAAACTATAAAGCGACTGACTCTCTTACGAGCCACAATGGCGGCAGTTTCGAGAAACACTCGGCTCGGTAAAGACTGCTTTTACCTGCGGTCGCTACCCGCCTTCCTATTGGTCCCGAAAGATCCCGCCCTCAATTAATTCATCCCTGATAGGCTTGCTATAATGTCAGCTCCGCGCCTCACGCAGACAGAAGGCGAAACCATTGGTTAGTTCTGATGTCACATTTCCTGGCTCCTCCTTTATTATTTTCCCTGACCGGTTCTGATTGGGTGCTTTCGCCATGTGTATTAAACGCCAGCTTTTCGTCATTGATTGGCCAGTGGCGGTGTCCGTCGGCGCAGTGTTGCAGGAAGTCAGGTTGGAGCATGAAAGCGGGGCTTTGAACCCGAAGTCGTGTGGGATTGTAAGTAGTGTGTGTATCGCATGCATTTAAATGAATCATAACTACATCTATATTTACCAGCATTGTGTTAACTACAGTAGCTAACTATTTGTTTCCGTATTGAAGTTGTATGTCAGCTTATGCAATGGGAAACACAGCAGCATTCTCTGTAAATTACACTTTGTTATTTATGACTCCGCTTAAATTGTACACGTTTAATGTACTGTTCACAGACTTGCCCAATATAATAAATATAACCCAGCAGTGTGCAAATACTTCATTTGCAAAGCTTGTTTTTTTTTTCAAAGGTATGTATTTTTTTTAAGAGTGCTTGCAATGTGTTTGCTGTCTTTCAGCAGTGCCAATCCACCGATTAAACATGACCAGACAAGCAATGCCGTCGTTTCTGCTGCTGCTGCTGCTGCTGCTGTGTGTGACCGGGCTGCGGGGCAGCACAGAGACCGGCTCAGAGCTCACAGAATTAACATCAAACGGTTTTATCAAAGTATTGGACTCCGGGAAGGCTTCTTTCATTTATTTTGGTAATGCAGGTGAGCGAGATTGTGCGTTACAGGTAAAGGTGGTGACTCAGGGCACTGTATTGCTTCAGATTGCACGCCCCGCATTTACATGGGGGACCAGCTGTAGCGTGTTTAGCTGCTTTGGTCGCTCTGGATGTAAATCATTCATCATAAATAAAGTAATTGGAGCTGACATTAATCAATAGTTGTACCACAAGTATGACAAATAACACATGCATATCAGAAATGGAAATAAGACTCCTGTTGCATAGCAGTCTGACCAGTTCCAGGTTTTACTACAAGCTTGATTAGCCACAGTGTTTAGGTAACAAGCTCAGGTGTGTCTTATTAAACTCCTAGTAAAAACAGGAGTGGATCAAACTGCTATGCAATAGGAGTCTTAATTCTATCCCTGCATATAATTGCATGCATATTGTAGATCTGCAACTTTCAAGGGAATCCTAGCAGTTAAACCCAAATAAATTCCACTAACATTGAATTCTCATTTAAAACTGCCACGTGAGGATTCAGAAGTGCTGTCTAAATACAAAACGCTGCTTACATGTTTTTAAATGAGCTGCCAGTGCTTTAGCGGCCCCTGGCTTAGCATGCTCATTCCAGCAGGGAATCTGAAAGGAGATGTAAAGTTGCTGTCTGGATCTGAATTGACCTCTTGTTTGTTTTTCAGTCAACCCGAGCATCACCCTGTTCCTCGAGCAGTTAGAGAAATCGGTGGAGGTGCTGGAGGATTATGGCATCTTGGTTGCTAAGGTACCCAGCCAATGTTGGTGACTGATGCTTGCCCTTTTGAATCCAGCCTTCCCCCTGGAATCCAGTATTGTTTTCAGTTCTGCACGCCTTTCCCACATTGCTTTATAGGGTCACTAGTGAGTTATAAAAGGTTTTACTCACAAGTGAAGGGAGCTCTTAACTTTTTGACCCTGAAGTGGATTGCTATGCAGTTGAGGTGATGCAATTAAGAAAGTATTATTTTCTTCAACAGTATTGAGAAAATCTATTCAACAACAAAGTGTAGCCTCCATGATTACACATTAAAATAGCTTAGAATGGTTAACAGGCAGATGGACATTCATTCATTCATTCATTCATTCTTGTTTTGCAGGTGGATTGTGCCAAGGAGAAAGTACCAACATATTGTACAATTGAAAAAGTCTTAAAGAAAGTGTATTTATTCAGGTAGGTAACGCAATGCTTTGCAATCATGTTAAAATGACATTTCCTTCCTGCATTGAAATACAGAAGACCCTAAGAAAACTGTCTGTGCTTGTGCAGTGGATAACCAGTCTATAACCCTCTTCATGTCTCTTCAGTGTAAAAGTTGAAATCTTGTTTTCTTCCAGGGGTGGGGTGATGCTCCGAAGTTTCGCCACAGACACTGTTTTTGACGAGAACGCCATTGTAGCTCACGTGCTGTTGTGAGTACCTACAGCACACGGATTTCTCTTGGCTCTGTTTGGCCCGTTTCCAAAGAAACATCGTCTTGGATGTGGTAGACCTCTAATGAATTCTGTTAAAATCTTTAAGCAGACTTGAGCAGACTTTAAGCGGATTTTAGAAAGATACTGCATGTCATTTGCAGGACTAATATAAAAAAGGCAGGTCCTACTGGTTTAGTTTAGACCTGAAAATTCTGTTTCCTTTATTTTTATTACTTAAGCACTTTGCATTGCACAGCCCTTTGTAAAACTCTCAACAGCAGGGGCCCGTGGTATCTTTTCAATAGACGAAAACAAGTAATGGGCAGGGATGGCAATAAGGCTCCAATTGCACAGCAGTTTCACCCATTCCAGCTTTTACTACAATCTTGAAGGAGTGGATCAAACTGCTGTGCAATGGGAGTCTTAATTCTAGCCCTGCAGGATGCCTGCTTCTCGGTTTGCCTGGGGGCTGGTTTTTATACACGGTCTGTATGCTTTGCTCTGACTGCAGTGCTCTTCTGTTCAACGAGGTGAAGTACGTGCAGACACCCGCAGAGCTGCAGAACATCGAGAAGGCAGTGAAGGGGCGGGCGGACGTGGTGCTGGCTCATGTTCAGGCACTGGGAACAGCAGGTACGCCCTCGCCGAGAGTCATGCACACACAGTGTCTGCAACAGAGGGACAGGAACTGAAAAAACTATACGAAACCCAGCAGAAACCTCCAAGCTGTACTGAATACCGGGGGGACACAATGAAGTGAATATTTCGAGTCCATGCCACCCAGGATAACGGGTAACAGGGCATTGCAGTTGAAGCCATTTCAGGCTTTGCAATGACCTCAGCCTGTGGCTTTCAGGTGTAGTAACTCTGAGGTGTGAATGAGGCTCACAGTAAAGCTGGCAAGCTGCTCTGCAATGGGAGTCTTCTTGTCTGTGTTCCTATGCTTCTCTCACTCCCAGTACAGTGCTGCTGCTGCTGCTCCTGGTGTCAGGATGCTGCTTGGCACCCCCCTCTCTCTGATCTGTATTTGTGTTCCTCCTCCAGAGCACAGGGCAGTGATGGAAGCCGCTTTTGTCTACGGAGCCGAGTACCAGTTTGTGTTGACGATGGGAGGGACGGTGCTGCAGCACATGGGGTGAGCGAGCGAGTCATTCTGCTTCACTGCGGGGGGGCGAGAGGCCTGGCTTCTGCACCAGCAGACAGAGGCTCCAGTACACTGTGCATGCACTGTACAGAGGGGGTGGCACTGAGAGCATTGGAGATCAGCATGGCTCCATAGCGCCTTACTGATCCTGTACATGACTGTTCACACGATGGTAAACCACAGGAGCAGTGTGCTGAGTACAGGACGTCTCCCTTATTGCAGAAAACCTTCTGAAGTGCCTTCTAATCATTTGGAGATTGCTAACTCAACCCAAGCATCGATTACCAGTTGCAGACCAAAAGCTTCAAACACGTTTCGCCCGACCACCAATGGAAATTGATTAATTAATCGGTTAATCAGGTGAAGAGGGTAGTGAAGCTTATTAAGGGCAGTGAACCGGATTTGATTTCTGCCATCCCCCCGGGGATCCATGGGAGGTTTTCATTGTAAATGTTCCAGGTTAAATACGTTCTGTGTTAGCCCTGGGGTTTTATTGAGAAAGTTCCCTTTGCGACCCTTCATGTAAACTCCAGTTTAGTTTAGTTTGTTCACTTTGTGCTGGCCAGAGCCAGTACAGGTTTCAAGAGTGCAAGCACCAATGCAAAGAGAGACCCAATTAGTCCAATACTCCAATAAAATAAAGTAAAATACAGCAATATAATATATCAAGCATGTACAAGCTGTACATATTCCATATCTATATTTCTGGCTTATTCTCTGCTTGCATTTGTAAATATTTAACGTCTGGTTTACCCTGTTCGAAAATCATTTGCTAAACCGGAAGCAAGCTACTGATCTCCAGATTGTGTGTGTCGCTCTAATTCCTGCCCCTTGTACGTGGGGTCCAGTTGTCCTGACCGCGTGCTTGTGCTGTTTGTGCTGTGCAGTGTTGAGGAGCCGGGCAAGCTGAGCGCTGGACTCTGGTTCCTCCACTGCAAGCTGGTGTCCGGGAGGTGGGAGCCCTGCCACCACAGCGCCCTGAAGAAGCCCCTGAGCACGGTGCAGATCTACACCTTCCTCAAACTCATGGACGCGCCGCTCCTGGTGATTACATCCTCCGCGCTTGAACCTGTCACGTTAATGAAACAAGGCTGTGCAGTCTAGCTTCTTAAACTGGATTTGCATCAGCGATGTAACCAGATTGCAACAATCATTTCCACCCATCATTTTGTGTTTTTTTTCACAAATATTCAGAAGTTGTCATTTTTATCGTGCACTATGCCTCTTTTTAGAATGTCTCAAATGCTCAGGTTGATCAAAATAATTTCTAGTACTTTGCTGGCCCCTTCTGTGCAAAATGGATATTGCAGTTACTTTTTGATACTTTCCAGTTGAATGTTGGACAAGAGTGATGAAAACCAAATTCAATATCCGAAAACTAAAATCTGTTCTCATTTCTCAAATGGTTTAGAAAAGATTGTGATCTGAGTGTGTAAGAGGCGGTAACGTTATCTTTCTTCCCCCTTTCAGACGGAAGTCTCTGCAGACCCTGCTGATGTGAAGACGGTGCACAACCATCTCCAGTCCCCCCGTGCTCTTCCTGTTCACTCAGAGAGAGACGCTCGCACTGGACAGGAGCACGGCTGAGTCTGTCGCCTGGAGACTGAGGGGAGAGGCGGGGGTGGTGCTGGTGCACAGGTAGCTTTGTCTGTGTGTGCCTGTGTGTTTGTCTGCGAGTGTCTGTGTGTTTCTCTGGGTCTGGGCGTGTGTGTCGGTGTGTCTCTTTCTCTGTGTATGTGTGTGCATCTGCCTGCCTGTGTGTGTGTCTGTGTGTGTATCTCAGTGTCTGTCTGTCTGTCTAAAGTTCCACGCAGCGCCTGTGTGAACGAATGAAGAGATGAGTGTTTTTCAGAGTGCAGTGATTGTTTTCTCCATGTCTCGACAGGGATCACCCGGGGGTGAATGTTCCTGCAGGACACAACGTGGCATACCGGCTGCCAGCAGAGGTGAGCTCTCCCTCCCCCCCCCCCCAGGGCACGGTCACGCCCCCTCCAGTACGCCTGGCATCCATCTGCAGGCACAGGAAGAGAGGCACTGACGTGATGCTGTCAGTCTCTCACACGCAAAGGAGGTAGTAAAGGTCATTGCCATGCAGGTCAAACAAGTCCTGTATACAGGGATTGGGGGTGGAGACCTTTAAAAAAATCCGCTCTCAGTTTTATGAATTCAGCAGCCTTCGTCTTTAATGAAATGCACTGCGGTAGGTCCTGCTCGCCATGTTTCGCAAGGCATGCTGCACGCTGCACATGCGGTGATGGTGTCTGTGTAAGGCATTGGTCTGCAGTGCTGTGACACGCATGGGCAATTGTGTTCCCGCAAGGCTAGAGAATGATTCTCAGTTAGGGGTGAGTAACCAAACCTGGAGCTGTGTGTTTTGAAAGCCGTGTGTTCGCTCTTGCAGGGCTCCCGTGTGAAGTACCTGACCCTGCAGGACATAGAGGGGGTGGTGAGGCTCTTCACAGAGGGGGACAGGGTGGGGCTGGAGCTGGAGGAGGAGGAGGAGGAGGAGGAGGAGGAAGAGCACTGGTCTGTTTTAGGTGAATACATTATTCAATTTATTTTATTTATGTAGTGCCTTTCACACCACAGTATCGCAAAGCGCTTACATGTCGGTTTAAACAGAAATACAAATTACCAACAATACCAAGAAGTAGTAAAAATTACAAAGTAACTATAAATAATTATAATAATAAGAAGAATGTCAATACAAAATCGAAATAAAACAATTGAAGAAAGCATGAATAGAATAAGAATGCTGTCTGCACGGTCTGGACCACCCCCAGATGCATCAGTATTCCACAGTTTGAATTTATTCAAGGCACAAAACTCACAGAGCCAGATTTATAATGGGCTTTTACAGCAAAGCGCTGTCTCTTCACAGTTTTTCTAAAAGGTGAATGCTGCTCCTTCCTCAGATATTTTGGATGACGAGGTGTCTGAGTCTGTGTACAGAGACAGGAGCGTGAACCTGGAGTCCCACCTTGTGCCGGCACTGACAGCTCAGACATTCAGCACTGCAGTGGCAGCAGCAGGCCACACGGTAGTGCTCTTCTACAACAGCTGTAAGTACAAATTCCTTCAGGTCAGCCAGCCAGTGGGGCACGACACGGCAAAGAGGTTTGCCGGCATAACAGGGCAGAGGCTGGGCGCAAACTGGCGGCCCCACACACTGCAGACGAGAGTCTTAACCACAATGCAAAAGAGCCAGGCTCCTCTGCATTCGTGGTTACAGAGCTTTTAACCTCATCTCATCTCACCCACAGAGGACAGAATCCGTAACGGCAGTGCAGCACACAACACTGCCCGTTTACACAGAATAATAAATACATGCCGACCAGTAGGCTAAGAAACCTGGAAGGGAATGTCTTTTGCATGCTGTAGTCTTGCCATTTCTGTTCAGACTTCCACAGTTTTACTGGGCTCCCGAGTGGCGCATCCAGTAAAGGCGCTCCGCGTGGAGTGCAGGATGCGCTCTATAGTCTGGACGTCGCCGGTTCGAGTCCAGGCTATTCCTTTGCCGACCGAGGACGGGAGCTTCCAGGGGGCGGCGCTCAATTGGCCGAGCGCCGCCCGGGGGGAGGGAGGGTTAGGTCAGCCAGGGTGTCCTCGGCTCACCGTGCACCAGCGACCCCTGTAGTTTGGCCGGGCGCCTGTGGGCTTGCCTGTAAGCTGCCCGAGAGCTGCGTTGTCCTCCGACGCTGTAGCTCTTGGGTGGCTGCATGGTGAGTCCGCAGTGTGAAAAAAAGCGGTCGGCTGATGGCACATGCTTCGGAGGACAGCGTGTGTTCATCTTCGCCCTCCCGAGTCAGCGCAGGGGTGGTAGCGGTGAGCTGAGCCTAAAAATAATTGGGCATTCCAAATTGGGAGAAAACTTCCACAGTTTTCAATTTTGAATTGGTACCGTATGGCAGCAGAGTAAAACACCAAACCTGGGAAAATCAGCCTCCACAATACACAGTGGAATAGTGAAGGATGTGGTGGCACTGAAGCTGCTGTTTCTCTCTTTGACCTGCAGGGGATGCCGTGTCCATGGCCTTCATGCAGTCTTACCTTGAAGTAGCCAGCATGCTGAAAGGTAGGGAGCTGTCGGCAGTTCATTCAGCCACATACAGAACTGCCCTCATCTTTGCCCTCATCTCTACACTTGTGTGTTTCCTTCGTTGTGAAATAAGTTTGTTTCAGGGGTGGAGGATGGATAAAAAAAACAACTTTCTCCCACCCCCTTAAATGTTAAACATGTTTGAGGGGGCGGGAGGAGACCGTATTCACGTCCATGTCACTGGGCTTGTGGATTCATGACTTGCATGTGTCACCGAGGGGTTAATAGCCAGCATGGGATTTTCATTCATTTGCTGTAAATTCGCAGTATAATCTTTGGTTATTTTATTATGTTTCTTTAAGATTTCTAAATGTATTGCTATTGAGTGTTTAATAGTCCTGGGTAATGTTAATAATGGGACATCAAATCATCCTTGGAAGGAAACTTCCACTGAATCAATACAGAGTGGCGTGAGAGTCTGGGAAGAAGGTCATTTTACTGGAGCAAATATTTAGCATGTAAAAACAAATAGTGTGCATGATCAAGACTGGCAGCAGATCACAAATGTATTTACACAAGAAGGGCTATTTATCAAAAGGGAGTTTCTTGCATCTCACGAGTTTAGATACAGAACCCTACTGTATGTTCTCTTCTCTCTGTGTGTACGAAAGTGCAGGTCATATAATCTTGGGAATAATTAGCATGAACCAGGCTAGTTCAGAGAATTCCGTCATGGAAATTCTTGACAGTTAACTGGGGTGATTGTGAAAGTTCACCATGGTATTTCTTCACAGACATTCCGCAGGTTTTTGCCATGGTTATACTGTGCATTTAGCCTAGTTTACCACAGTTGTGCCATGTTTTCTAATGTGCTTTACCATTTCTCTCTGGTCATTACAGTGCTTACCTATGTATTCCCTTGCTTTCACTATGCTGTATCACACTGTGCTTTCACCATGGGAGGCTTTTTTATAAGGGTAGTTTTCCTCATCACTCTGCATGGCCCTGTCTCGCCTGTTCAGTAGCTTGGTCACATCCAAGGTGATTTTGCACGACAGAAAGCAGGAATGGAGGTCAGCCGTTAGTCTTCAGTCCTCCCGAACGGCAGGCGAAATGACCAAGAAACAGATATCTTTAACCTCAGTTCGTACCAGATATCACAACACACGTTTCTGTCAAAGCTGTAATTATTGAGAACAATATGTAATGAATCAAAGTCAATAACAGGAGATTATTTTGTTAGCTGCAATGACTTTTATGTTCTCACAGGTCTGAAGGCAATTTCTTTTTATTGCAGTTATTGCTTTTTGTTGTTGATGGAAATGTATCTTATTCTTATAATTGCATTTTTGTTGTTCATTAGAAGTCCTCCAAAGAGCAATGTTTTTTAATAAAGCTTTAGTTGTTTCGTCTTTGTTTATGAAGTTGCATGATGATTTGCTTTGAATGTGTTCTAAGGGTTCTACAAATATTAAACAGCTGCTGGCTTAGCTTGTTTGGATTACTTTAATATCAATTTCCACTTAGATGAAGTACCGTTGGATACCCACAAGCCAAAGTGAATCAGTCACCATGTCATAATTCTTCGGTAACTGTTTGCATGTCTTATTAAACTCCATAATTGGAGTTTAAAAAAATTTACAGTAATAATGATGGCAACACCCACTTTTCAGTGATAGCAGTAGCATGATTGGCTGTATGTGTGTCATGTGACTGGGACTTCCTTACAGTATTTTGATTGGATACAGCTCTCCTGCGTAACACTCGGATTGGCTGAACCTTTTTTTTTTTTATAACAGCATACAGTTAAGTGGGTATAGGGTTATGACTTGTCACTGATGTCGCATTACTATATGCATCACAGGTATGTATACCTGTATAGCCACTGTGTAAATCGCGTGTATTGATCATTCAGCAATCACTTGGTGATTTACCAGCAGCTGCCTCTCATGCTTTTGATCCTGTATCGTGATGTAAGGAAGCATCACCACACAGGGTTACACAGTGCAAAAGAAAGACATTGAAAAAAAGGCTTTGCGTCGAAACGCTTGTCATTGAGTTTCCTTCAGTGTCTCTAAATTCAGCCCTGCTGAGTGCCTAACAGTTACGCGTGATCTGTGAGGACTGAAAGAGCAGCACTGTTAAAACGCAGATATCCCACGCCATTAAAAACCACTAGAATATCAATGAACCGAGCGAGAGCTGCAGCTTTCCTGGCGCTTCACATTCTTTAATTTCTGCATTTAGAAAGTCTTAATTCAGTTAGGGACTTAAGAGGTTTATAATAGCTGTTAATGTGTAACTTACAATATATGCTCTGAGTGAATGCTTAAGGTTGTAATTAGTTTGGACTATAATCCCGGGTTTGGATGTAGAATACATCACTTCTGTGGAGCCAGTGTTTGCCAATGAAAATAATACTGCTTCTAACAATTTCTATTTCAAGTCTTCCACCCCAGCGCAGTAAATAAATCATCCGGCAGTTGTGGACCCACAGTTTAACGAGAGGGCAGGTTGAGATTGAATCGTTATGAAAGCACAATTCTGACTGCAGGCTCTGGCGTTTCTGTTGCAGACCGTTCCCACTGGCCTTTCAGTATAATTATTGTAACTGATCACTGCGCTTGTGTTTTTTTTATAATATAAATAGGGTTGACCACTTTTTTCCAGGTTTTATTTTTGATAACATGACGTCCCCGATTCTGTTTCCTAATTAAACTCGGAAACAGCTGTTAATTACAAAACAACGTCCCTTGTTTTTACCTTCATATCTTGACTGAGCCTGATTGTGTTTGGCTCAATTTTTATTTTTCATTTTCACCCTTTTAACAGCGTGGTCCTGACCGATTTCCTTTTCAGCATTACATACCCAGTGCGGCGTGTACACAGATAGCAAGTCCAGCATTTCAAACCTCCTTGATTTGTAGCAAAGAGAGAAATGATCTTAAGTGCAGTCTTTAATTAGTAGTTTTCTCTTGATTAGGATGCAGAGATAGCTTAGCAATGACTAATTAACATTTAAAGGGAGGTAGAGATTTAGAAAATAAAAAAAATTCAAGCCCTAAATATAAACCATGAGCCAGTGGAAGCACGCAGTTTTTATTTTTCCATCGCTGTTTATCAGTTCAACCCGGGGGAGTTGGCGTTATAACTTATTGTGCAGCAAACAGTTTTTTCATAGTTTGAAGCTGTTTTCTGTTACTGAACAGGGATGGAAATGAGACTCCCATTGCATAGCAGCTTCAGCTAGTCCTGGTTTTACTAGGAATTTGCACCTGGGATAATGAAGCACATATTAAAAGCTGGAATGGATGAAAGTGCTATGCAATAGGAGTCTTATTTCCATCCCAGTTGAACAGTGGGATGTGTTCAGCTGATCTTCATGGTGATGGATACAGTTGCTGAAAACGGGGCTGCAGATTGGAAAGGTGTTCCAGCATACCCTGCTGGCTGTGTCGCGAGGCTGAGGTGTGACGGTGTTCCTCTGTACGCTGTCTCTCCTAGACGTGGCGGATGTGTCGCTGGCCCTCGTGAACTGCGGCGACTGGACGGAGGTGTGCACCAATCAGAACGCCAGCCAGATTCCCACGGTGATGCTCTTCAACCCCGGCGAGCGGCCGCGACGCTACAACGGCATGCTGGGAACAGAGAGCCTGCACAGCTTCATCAGATTGTGAGTGCGCCTGCCTGTGTGTGTGTGTGTGTGTGTGTGTGTGTGTGTCTCACTCTCTCTCTCGTTGAGATTCAGCTTCTTATTTTACAAGACTTTCCTGGGTAAAAGTACAATGGAAATCTTCATTCCTTTTGATGAATCAGGAATGCAAAGCGGGAGGCAGTGGGTTTGTTTCTATGAAGTACTGTTTCATATTGATAAATATCGTGGTCAGGACCTTTAAACGTATGCCACTGTGTTTTTCATGGTATTGTTGTGGTTTTCCCCCATGCTTTTCCCAGGGTTATACTGTGTATTTACCATAGTTTATCCTGGTTTGCCTCATCTATTAATATTATTATTATTATTATTATTATTATTATTATTATTATTATTATTATTATTATTATTATTATTATTAATTATTTCTTAGCAGACGCCCTTATCCAGGGCGACTTACAATCGTAAGCAAATACATTTCAGGTATACCTTACCATACCTTGTTATGGTTTACAATGCTTACCTAAGCTTTGCCATGCTTCCACTGTGCTTTGTTACACTTTGCTAGGCTTTTACTGTGGGAAACGTTTTTATAAGGAGATACACAGAGCAATACAACTTCAGTCCTGCTGTTCAACAAAAATCCTAAAACAAACAGCCCCCCTTGTGGTTTTGATTGCATTCACTCAAACAAGTGTGTGTGTGGGAGAGCAAAACCAGACGGGAGATCATCAACCAGCATGAGTTCCCATTCACACCAGCAGTGCTGTTTAAACTGTACCTGACTCCCCTACACAGCTAAAACACACTGGCACACGCCCACCCACAATAACACAAATATACAACCAGCACAAAATACAAAAATACCAAAGAATTCTAACCTGGATCCAGTCACAACCCCATAATTACATTTAGTTTTTGTGGTTTATTGTGTGGAATATCCAGGCAGTGTGACTCTGGCTCCATTCTAACCAGCTGTTTCCTGTGCGCTGAGGATGCATTTGCACTTGTCTGTTTTGGGGAAATCTGGCCTATGTTTTGAGCTTGCGGTCACACAACTGTTATATTACTGGCTTAAGCAAAAAAAAAAAAAAGTTTTAGAAGTATACTGTTTACAGAATAAGTCTGCCCCCCCCTTCACTATTAATAGCACAGCAGTACAGAGCTCCCGGTACAAAGTCAGATACCGTGTTGTTTGAAACAACAATAGTGGAGTCTGGTGATTTACAGGCACTGCAACAGCAAGTTTAATAAGTGTATTGTTCACAGAATACGTTTGCACTGTAAACAGCACAGCAGGGCAGGCCTCAGTGTGCTTTGTAGTGACAGGCATGGACTGTGTTGACTTATAGGCACTGCTTCTGTAACAACAAGATTAGCGCGATAAAACCAATCGCTTCTATATTTATATTAGTTTGTTTGCTTTCCTTCTTGGCCTCCTTTTAAGGTGCTATGTTTGGTTACTCAGCATATTAATCCACGATGAAGATGTTGTTGTTCTTGTGTTTGTGTTGAAGCCTGTGGCGTCTCAGTAATGGAGCCTGGCTCTCTCCCTGTTTTTCCTCTCTCCAGCTGATAAGTGCTAGGAGATGTCTGATATTATTCCGCAGCGATTGGACTGCATTGAGGGCACTGATGCATTTATCAGCGCGGCAGAGCTTTCCTAATTCCATCTTTTATCTTTGTAAAGCACAGTTAGCTCCCATTTCCAGTGTGAATGATTGAGGTCTGCCTTGTTTCTCTCCTAAGTGAGTGCTCTTGCTTTTAGTGAAGACCAAGGTCTTTATATACGGTAGCTCTGTAAAATAGACCTCAAACTGCCAGCACAGCTGCTTCCACCCGTGTGTATCTTTATCTACTGTAAGAAATGAAATTCTTTTTTTTATTACAGTGAAAGCATTGTAAAGAATAGCAAGGTTAAAGCATATTAATAAACATTGCACAGTATAATCATGAGGAAAAGTGAGGTAAAACTGCAAACAACACTGTGCAAAAAATACCCAGGTAAAGTTTTGTAAGGGGTGTTTCAGGTCTTGTTGTTTCTTTGTGGTTTCAGGAGCAGGATGCCAGCCCCGCTGCGCTTGTCCTCGGAGGACGAAGCAGAGTCCTTCCTCCGAGGGGACCTGTCCCACAGCCTGTCCCCCCACACCCCAGCGCTGGTCCTGGGCTTGTTCAACTCCAGACTGGAGCCAGGTACTGAGGAACCTGTTCAAATACAGCATCGCTAGCGTTAGACTCGTTCTCCCTGGCACCGCCTGCTCGCTGTGCCCATGGTATTTGTGTTCTTCCCTTGTTTGTTTGTGTTGCAGGTCAAGCCCTGCAGTAATGGTCAGTCGTGTGTTTTGTTCTCAAACTGGGTTACTGAACGGCTCCTTTCACCTACACAGTTAAACAGAATGCAGATTCGGATGATGCCTCAGTGCTGCTGCCTGAAATAATGAAGCCCAATTATGTTTTGTTTATACAGTATCTCTTCAGTGCTTTAAATTATATTAGTTGACCTTCCAGCTGGATAAATACAAAATTAAAAAAAGATCTAGACCTGGTTTTGATGTGGGTTTGTATATGCTGGAGTGCTGGTAGTTTGGGGTTATGTACTTACTGAGAATCATGTCTGGCAGAGACAACATTACATTATAACATGACGAGTTATAATTCCAAATTGCATTGCAGTTGCTACATGGAGTACTGGTGGTGTGCAGCAGACCTGGGGTCCATTCCAATGCAATCGTGCAATTCGGAATTCATTTCAATTAATGCAGTCGTGCGATTCGGAATTCATTTCAATTCCAATGCAATCGTGCGACTCAGAATTCATTTCAATTCCAGTGTAATTGTAGCTGCAGTTGAACCTTGGCACATCTGTGTCATTGTAATTCTACCACAGCACTGATCGAGTTACTGTTACACTTCATTCTATCATTATTCTTGTATTTTAAATAACGTTTTTTAGTGGCCCTATTCGTTTGAAAAATAAAAGTTCTCTATTCTGTGTCTGTATTTCTACCTGGGATTATCGCTTTGTTATGTAGAATAAACAGAGTAAACATGTTAACGTGGGTAGTTGTTTATGACATTTTAAAGACATTGAAAAAGACGTTTCTCATTGAATTTTAGTATTTCTAAAAGCAGTGCTATTGAGTGTTTAATACAGTAGTTTGAGTGGATTATAAAGAGAGGTCCCTCCTCACAAAGCCTCCATTTAAAACCTAATGAAGACTGTTTCGATGAATTAAAGGATCTTTGGGGTTCACCAAAATTCTAGCTGTTGCTGAAGAAACCAAGAAGATAGTCTAGAGCAGTTTTGTGGATATAAAACATCATATATTCCACCACACCTCGTCTCACTTCAGTGACCCCAATGCTGGTCAGGTGCCCAGCCAGGCCAGGCAGGGAGTAGTCAGGCTGGGGCTCTCCTCCACAGCACAGTAGCGTGACAGAATCAGGTGTTCAGATAAAATAACAGATAAGAAATGGATAGCAAGCGAGTCAGGATGTGTTGCAAATGCAGCTTGTTTGCTTGATCTGTCTGTGTGTTATATTAAGGGTGCAGCCCTTCTATAAGGAGCGCTATTAAATAAGATGCTGTGTCTGAAGCAGTCCACTGTTTAAATAAACATGTCATCCGATCAGCAGTATGTCAGCTATTATTACTGGCTGTTATTGTGTAATGCGGTACGTACAATTACTCATTCCCCTACATCAAAGCCCGCTGGCATCGTTCCAAAACTCCAAACCAGCACCTGTTATCCAAAGCCAGTGTGTTTATTTAATTGCCTGTGGAAACAGTGAATCTGTAAAATCATTGATCCGTTAGTTACGCAATCCAGGCATTCCATCAGTGTGCTGTGCTGGTACTGACCAGACCCCGTGACCCGAGGTGTGGGTCCCAGTCTCAGATTCCAGTGGTACAGCCTGGCAGAGCTTCTCCTCATCCAGGTATATGCCGTGGAGAAATAGCTGCTTCAAACAGCTTCTCCTCATCCAGGTATATTTTGTTGGAGAAATAGCTTCTTCAAACAGCTTCTCCTCATCCAGGTATATTTTGTTGGAGAAATAGCTTCTTCAAACAGCTTCTCCTCATCCCAGTATATGCCATGGAAAAATATGTAGTATATTTGTCTAGTATATATCTCCCCTGATCTACTCTCACCTCCTCCCCTCCTCCCCTGATCCCCTGTCCTCTCCCCTTCTCTCCCCTTCTACCCTGATCCCCTGTCCTCTCCCCTTCTCTCCCCTCCTGCTCTGATCCCCTGTCCTCTCCCCTGATCTACTCTCCCTTTCTCTCCCCTCCTGCCCTGATCCCCTGCCCTCTCCCCTTCTCTCCCCTCCTGCCCTGATCTCCTGCCCTCTTCCCCTTCTCTCCCCTCCTGCCCTGATCCCCTGATCCACTGTCCTCTCCCCTTCTCTCCCCTCCTGCCCTGATCCCCTGTCCTCTCCCCTGATCTCCTCTCCTCTTGTCTTCTCTTCCAGGCTGCATGGCGTTCCAGGAGGCTTGCCTGGCCCTGAGGGGGGAGCTTGTGACTGGTATCTTCGCTGAACCGCAGGCATCCCAGTGGTACTTCACTTAATTTCCTCTTCCAATCCCAGTGACGGGAGTCTGGGTACAAATCTGAACTCCTGTAACGGTGCTGCTGTGCTTGTAGAGCTTTCTTAAGGAAGTACCAAATAACAAATTAATATAATTGCAATGATATTAGGCTAAAACTGTCAATGATTTGTTTTTATTTGTCTTTTTTTCTCGGTATTTCTTTGCAGTTGCTATAAGGATAGCAGCGGCGTATTTTGTGTTAGCTCTTCATGTTAGCTCTGCTATTCACACACTGTCTGTCTCCCACAATAGAAGGGAAGACTATAGAGCGCATCCTCCTGCTTTCTCAATTACATTACATTACAGTACATGGAACTTATTTAACATCTCAGAGCCACTGTCATGGACAGATCAGAGAGGAGCACAACTTGCTGGAAAGCGGACTGCTCTCCACTGCACATGATTTGTTGTGTTTTGCATTAGCATTCATACCTCGTTTATAAGCTAAAACATTTTCCCACGTATTAAGAAAGGGTTTAGAACTTGGAAATTTGAATGCCTGGGAGCTAGCGGTGAAAATCTGCTTGGTTGCTTCCCGGAGGGGTCATATAAAAATACACGGATTATAAAATGCATTGAAATAAATCTGTTGTAATAAATGTGGGAATGCAAATCTCGGATCCTGGTAGTTACAATCTTTTCATTCTGACTCACCATTTAGATTTCTTATGATTGTAGATCACATAGTCTTTGTCATAACAAATGTATTGCAAATGTCGTGGGTATTTTACATTTTAACAGAAAGCCTAAATTGAATTAAATCTTTAACCTAATTTGTATAGCTTTGCCTAGCGATAACAATCAGGCAATCCCGTCTCTGTAATTGAATTAGCCAGTATAGTGAGGGAAGTGGGGTTTAGCAGAAAGCCTACAGTAAGGTTTAAAATTAGCTTCAAGAAAACAAGAGATTTGAAACAATTTAACATCGTTATTGATTTAAATTCACTACAAGTACAAGATGCAAGCATTTTTATTCTTAAATTGCCTGACAAGCACAGAGTAACACAGGTAAAAAAAAACAGAAGTAAAGCGAAACTGTTTGCAATGTCTAACCAAAGTCGCAACCCGACATATAATGTAATTTATTATGTTAAAATAATGGGATTTCAGAATAAAATCTGAATGACTTAGCAAAAGTTATGCACGTTTTAAAAGTTTCCCCTTTCTAAATTATGATAATAAACTCATCAAGCAAGAGAAAGGGGGGGGGGGCAAGCAATCAAGGTTGGGGGCCCATTCATGCAGGAAATTAAAACGATCCCTTTGTTTGAAAAGTATAAAGCCGACTGTAACCATTAGCTCCTCGCCCCCTGATCTCTGCCCACCTGCTCTGCCCCCTGATCTCTGCCCACCTGCTCTGCCCCCTGATCTCTGCCCACCTGCTCTGCCCTACCCGCGCTCTCGGATTCAAAGAAACTACAAGACTGCACCTGGAGCCCTCGGCTCTCAGTATTTATCCATTGAGATCAAGGGCCCTGACACTCGGAGAAACACAAGGTAACAGCACGCTGAAACGTGACTGCTTCCCAGGCTAGGTAACAATAACCAGAATTAATCTATGCAGGTATTGTGCGATTCCTTCTATAGTGTCAGTACGGACTAATATTTCAATGGCAAATAGTTGTTTTAAAACCTTAGTTCTCATTGTAATGGTTTTAATGTGATATGAAATGTGTAACTGTTTTGTGCGATTTTCAAACATATTTTGTTAAGAAGAGATTCCCAGTATTGATTCATTCGCTCATGTTGAACAGTGATTTATGAACTTTGAACAGTCTGGAATGTGCTCTGTTTTTGGCTCGTTGCAATGTGTAAGTCCGCTATCACTTTCAGAGAGCGATATTGAAAACGTGTTTGTACATTATAACAGGACGCGGTTATTGTTTTAAGAATATGAACTGTCCACGACAGTGCCCTGCGTAATGATGCTGATAATTGTATAACAGCCAGGTTTGAACTGCGTGACTGTGATCAGGTGAATGTGGTGCTTTGCTTGGTGACAGCAGAGAGTGAGAAGAGAGAGCTTAATGTTTTTCCAATGCGGTGTGCTTAACAAAACAGAAACTGCCTTGATACGCAAAATGTCCCATGATTTTTGTAAGTGAGCCTGTGATTTCCCTGTGTTCAGGTCCCAGCAGTACACTACCTCCCTGCCAGCGCTGATCCTCTCCAGGACCGCCGACTCTCACATCCACACCCTCCCCCTCCTGAACTCCAGCACAGAGGAGGTCATCTCCATCGTAAAGAGGGCTGCCCTGCACCCGCTTGTAAGTGTGAACTCTGCAGCTGCGTCCAAACGCTTTGCATCCCCCCTGTAGAATGAACACATTCTGCTTCGTGCAGTTGAATGAAACCTGCTGAATAACGTTACGTTAACATTGAGTTACACACCGCTTTGTAGTTTCCCCATATAACGGGAAACTGACAGAAATGTAACATTTCAAAATCTAACGTGAAATACTGTGCTACTAAAACTGTTGCGATATCATTTTGTAGTTTCTTTGATTACATGATGTTAAATAAAATATCTAAATTATGTTCATATATATATATATATATATATATATATATATATATATATATATATATATAATTATTTTTAAATAAATGGTGTCTCCATCCTAAAATTCTAGGTGATGGTAAACTTTTTGGCCATAGCTGTACAGTAACCCTGCGCTTGCACAGTCCCGCTGACCAGAGTTCGTGGTGCTGCTTCTTTTAGGAGTGTGCAAGAAATTCAAGGTGGACTTTTCCCTTTAGGATCATTGCTGCTATTCAGCTGGCTGGGGTCTCAAGGTCCCTTAGTGCCGTATGTTCACGTGCTGCATGCTGTCAGAACCTCAGAGAACTCCCAGGGTCCCAGTCAGAGGTACTGTAGAAACAGATGTCAAAAATATGTATTTTTGTCATGCTCTATAAAGGAGTTCCTTTTTGAATTGTACAACTTAATTTTGCAGTCTTCAGCTCGACAAAAATAATTCAGGACTGAAAGGGTTGAAATAGTTTTGTGCAGTTAGTGGGAATCTTTGTACATTCCTGTGTGAACCAGTCTCTGGTTCAGCTCCTGTCCAGGTGCTAGAAATCTATTAATCAATTCTGGCTTGTGATCACATTGGTTCCGATTTTAAATAGACATTTGTTACGTGGCGTCCCTCGTTTTTCTAATGTGTTTATTCTTCGTGGCGGATCAGTATGTCATCTCTCTCCACATTATCGGATTTAACAATCTCAGTTCCCCAGCCCCAGCCCCACCCCTGCTGGCTAGAACGCTAGAAAATGACTAAAGAAATCGTAATGACAATATAATAAAATGTGTAAGTAAATAACTGGAAAGCAGCCTGGGCATTTGGTAAATGAAAATCCCAAAGAAAGGATTGATGACTGAACAATGTGCCAGCGCGTAGCTAATGGGCCGAGACGGCACGTAATGGCAGGAAATGCAGCAGCTTCACTTAGCTAAGCTACAATGTTGACTCTTGATTGAGTGGCAAGACAAACAATCTGGCTGGAGGCAGCAGATCCGGTCTGGAGAGGGGCGTTGTTTTCTCCTTTACCCCAAAGCATGCAGCTGTGAAGCTGAGATGTTGATCAGCTTTTCGTGATGGGTTTCTTTGTGTGTCTCTCATGGTTGGTATTTCTGGTTTTAGTGTCCAAAAAAATCAGCAACAACCTCAAACACTGTCGCTGTCTGCAAGGGAGTGAATTGTTTTTTATTTTTAATGCAACTTCTTCATGTTTTAGAACCAATGTAAAAACCATTGAGGATCTCGCAGGGTTGTTTTGAAGCATTGGAATTCTCTTGTGTGTGTGTGTAAATATATTACTACATTATCCATCTGCCTTTCCTTATCTCACACATGCTGGAAATGATGGTGAAACTCCCTCATTTAAAGCGGTCTCTGAATATCCAAATGCGCAGTCTTCTTTTCTAATATTTCATTCATCATATAGGACTGACAAGTCAGGGACTTTTTAAAAGGGGCCACGTTCCCCAGAAACGCGAGTGACTTCTGCTTCCCGCAGAGTGCGCCCGCACAAGAGATTCTCCCATCACGAGAGCTGGTGTGCTGTAGTGCATGTGTTGCTGGTTACTGGCTGAAGAGATCAGATTCTCTGCCTAGGCTGTGAAAACTCCACAGTCCAGTTGGAACCTTTTTGTTTTGGTTTATTCTGGAAAATCAGAATTGAACTGGATGACAGATAACACTCTTTTGGCAGTTCTGAACCTTATCTTTTTTGTTTGATTTCTGGTTCCTCTTCTGTAGTTCAGAAGAGGGCTGGTTTTGAGCTCCCCTGAAGAAAACATATCCTCCTTTTACTGTGTCCAGGGGTGTCCAGGATAATAGACTTCTAAAAAACAGCACAGATTTTAAACCCACTCTTTAAATTGTCCCTGTGGGCAGCTTTCTTCTTGATAGAGCAGACCCAAGGACCTCTGAGTGATATTTCCCAAAACCAGCCCACAAATTCACAAGCTGTCTGCCTGCTAAGAAACTATTTAGTGGACAGATGTCTTTAATTGGAAAGTTGGAAAACTGCGGTATTGTGAAAGAAGGAAAGAACACTATAAGATGATTAACCAAGTGTGGAGAAATTTTGACAATGTTGCAGAAGTTGAAATGGAGGATTGGGTTCACAGGGGAGTGAATCTTTCTGATGTCTTGATCAGAAACACATGGCATCCCAGAAACGACTCCCCAGGAGAGCCATACTTTATTTATTACATATTTATAAATCAAGCAAGAAGCCGCAGCACCACAGATTTCTCCCGAGCCACAGACCATGATTAGAGTCAGAATGCAAGCAACCAACATGCATGCAATATTGTCAATCCTTCTCACTGCGTGCCAGGCGAATTTGGGCATAAGGAGTTAAAAGCATAGAGAAATACAACGGTAAAGTTCTTAAACTACAGATACAGCACTGCTTGGATGCAGGAAGCAGGTGGTGCACTTATGTTTGGTTGTTTATAATGATTTCTCCAGGCTGGAATGTGTAGATGAAGATCTGTTGATGAGATTCCCTCCCACTCCCCTCCACAAACTCGCACAGTGTTGGCCTTTGCATCTTCCATCTTCTTTAGCATCTTATTGACAAATACATTAAAATGGGCTTCGATTTTCATGTTGGCCTATTGGTTTAGTTTAGTGCTCTGCTGTGCTGAGTGGTGTTATTTTCTGTACTACTAGACTGCTGTGCGATCCTCCGTTATCTTTCCTCCAAGTTTAATATGTTGTGTAGGGTGTCTTACCTGTGCTTTGCAGTTACAGGGATGGAAATAAGACGCCCATTGCATAGCAGTCTGATCCAGTCCTGGTTTTACTATGCGTTTAATAAGACACACCTGAGCTTGTTACCTATACCCTGTGGCTAATCCATTTTTGAGTAGCCGTTATAAGCAGGTTTTTTTAATAGGATGCGATTTTAAAAGTTGTTCCCCTCAACGCAGAGGCTCCTCTCTCACTGCTTCGTTCCCCGTCCATGAAAGCTGACACGGCTGTTATGCGTTTGCATTGATGGCTTCACTGCTATGGTTGTTAATTGTATAGCTGCTTGTCTGATTTTGAGGAAAATGGTTTGAATATTTTTTTTTCTTTTCTACTGAATCCTGCTGACGTCCCTGCGTAATCTCAGCCTGGTGTTTTTATTTATATCTTATCTTAAATGACAGGATCTCTCAGTTAGGGAAGTGTAAATGCAAACAAGGGACGGGACTACACTGTAATGTGTTGTTGCTGTACCAGCGTGGGCGTGTTTTTTATTCTGCCGTTTCTTATGCATCTTTCAAGGTTGGCTGGCGTCTGTGTACAGGAGGTGCCTGGTGACTGTTGCCATGAGCCAGTGCCCCATTGTCTCTGCAGTACATAGCAACACATGGGCTTTCTTTCTTTGTACTGTACTGATTTTACAGCAGGAAATGTTGACTTCAGTTCCGTTAAAACGGTTGAGTTAAACAATTGGCCCCCAGTAGAACGAGGTGTGAATTGATAAGGACCTGTCTGCATCAGTAGAGTTCTATTGACCTGACTCGCTGGCCCCAGTTTACAGAAATGCAAGCAAGCAAACAGACATGTTGACTAATGACTTCGTCGTCCTTCTGTTTGAGACATTGTCTCGTCTCCCGAGGTAGCGCATGTATATTTCAGGGATTCGTTTTCATCTCATGCTGTGAAAGGGACATGGGATAGTGACATGCAATCCTTTTTGTTTTGTTTAATATTCACAGAGGAAAGGCAAGGAATGCTGGCCAGCCATGTTCAGCAAGTCCATCCCCTTCAGGGGCCCAGGGGCCACACTGGGGTCTAGGCACTCGAAACAAAAAAAAAAAAAAATGTGGACTGAAGGCATTCAGTGTCAGGAAAGATGCACTTTGTACCACAAGATGGCAGTGTCTGCAAGTAAGGCAGAGTGGCTTGTATTACTAAGTCTATCCTGCTGCCATTCTGTCACCCTGCAGTAAAGGCACTGCTTTGCGTTGGTTAGTCAGAGGGAACAGTTAAATGCAGCTTTATCTTGATCGCAGACTGCTTGCTTTCTGGGACCTGTGGGAGAGGCAGACCGAACTCCCCACACTAACATAACCCAGACAGAAAATGTGATCTCTCTTAAAGATTTCTAAAGGATTTGTAAATATTGTTGGCCCAGTCTTAAAGGGAATGTTATATTCAGCCCAGCAATTCAAACCTTTTCAGTTGCCCTTGTTGAAGTGTAATAAAATATATTGAAAGCATGGTAAAGCACAGGTAAGCACTGTAAATAAATAAACTTTATAGGGTGGAGACGATGTTTCTGAAATGTATCTTTATAGGGTGGAGACGATGTTTCTGAAATGTATCTTTATAGGGTGCAGACGATGTTTCTGAAATGTATCTTTATAGGGTGCAGACGATGTTTCTGAAATGTATCTTTATAGGGTGGAGACGATGTTTCTGAAATGTATCTTTATAGGGTGCAGACGATGTTTCTGAAATGTATCTTTATAGGGTGGAGACGATGTTTCTGAAATGTATCTTTATAGGGTGGAGACGATGTTTCTGAAATGTATCTTTATAGGGTGCAGGCGATGTTTCTGAAATGTATCTTTATAGGGTGGAGACGATGTTCCTGAAATGTATCTTTATAGGGTGCAGACGATGTTTCTGAAATGTATCTTTATAGGGTGGAGACGATGTTTCTGAAATGTATCTTTATAGGGTGCAGACGATGTTTCTGAAATGTATCTTTATAGGGTGCAGACGATGTTTCTGAAATGTATCTTTATAGGGTGCAGACGATGTTTCTGAAATGTATCTTTATAGGGTGCAGACGATGTTTCTGATAATGCGTTTTTTTGTCGTTCCCTCCCCCGACAGCCGGAGCTGACGGTGTTAAACCTGCCCTCCTATCTGGAGCTGGGCCGGCCGCTACTCATCCTGTTTGTGGACAGGGACGACAGTGAGAGCGTCCATGCGAGACAGGAGCTGAGCACACTGCAGGACAGAGGACAGCTGGACCACTACCTGCCCTGCTGGATACACCTGTGAGTCTCCCCTCAGACACAAAATGAGAGACACACACACAGACACAGAGCTGTGAGTCCCCTCAGACACAAAATGAGAGACACAGACACAGGCACACACACACACACACACACAGGCACAGAGCTGTGAGTCTCCCCTCAGACATGGAATGAGACACACACACACACACACAGGCACAGAGCTGTGAGTCTCCCCTCAGACATAGAATGAGACACACACACACACACACAGGCACAGAGCTGTGAGTCTCCCCTCAGACATAGAATGAGACACACACACACACACACACACACACACACACACACACACAGGCTCAGAGGCACATATCCTGTTTTGTTGCTGTGTTAGTGGTTTCTTTGGATACAGTCGTCTCGTTTTTTTTTATTTGTTTTTTGTTTTTTTGCATACAAGCCGTCACAGATACTCTCTTTTTTATCATAAGAAATCAGGTGTCATCTCCACCACACAGCAAGACTTTGACACTAAATGTAGCCTTGAGAATGAGGAAATACATCAGTTTACAATATTACACCAAACCGCATCTTTTTAAAAACACAAGCACTAGGGTTGGAGCAATAATTGCTAATATCATTAATCACAATATATATATATATTTTTTTTTTTGCAGCGATAATTTTATTGCGCTGAAAAATGATTCTCGATCATCATAATTGTCGTCCGTGACCCAATGAAGCAGTAATCAGCACTGAAGTGTCTGCGTGAGGCGTGAAACGTGCCCCGTGTGAGCACTGCGTACATTGGGAAGTGGAGCATTGATTTTAAACAGTGTGCTTTTAACTATACGGCATGCTTTCATTTTGATAAGAATTTGCACACTGGCAAAGCATGACTGGTTTTCTAACCTAAAAACACAAATATTGTTTGTAAAATAAAATGAAATAAACCGCTAGCTCACTATAAAATTACTGTAGAAAAGTGGAACTTTTGACTATTAAACATTCGTAATTAGAATTTAATTGCAAAAAAAAATAACAAAACAAGCAAAAGCAGACCCACATGGCACGCGTGTAATATACTCTGCTTCTTGTATTGTAAACTACAGTAAAGACACGAGTACTGTAAGTTACTGCAGCCTGTGCACCGCATGGGGAGAATAAGCGGGTGCTGAGAACCCTTGTATAGATCTCTGTTCCCACGGCTATTCTAAAAAAGGGTAGCTGCATAAATAGAAGAGAGTTCGCTTTTAATGAAAGGATAGGCAGCTCATTTTATTAAACTGTCTGCATACAAGCAGCCATGTGAAACTCAGCATGTTCCTAATAGTGTTTATTTATTTATTATTTTAACCTTGTTTGATTCTCTTAATGGCAGATTCGGCACACAAGTGAAAAAAAGCTTCCAGGTAACCTTAGCAATTTAGTTTCTTTATATTAATACATTTGGTGGCACTTTCTTTTATGAAAGTAAACGTTCTTGAATTAACATACATGTTTCAATAAGATATATGTATTTTAAAGGAAAACTACATCATTTATTAATATACAAATTACAATAGGTGTATTTTTATTTGTTCTGGGCACCCTCCAGAAATTAAACTCTGCACCTATGCTGTCTAGTTTTTTATCTTCTAAACTCGTGACGCTGACTGGCGGCTGTCATGCTGCTCAAGTAGAAATTTGATAAATTACAAGAATTTTTAATATTTTATTTATTCAGCCGATAGTCCTGATTCTCATGATAATTTACAGACGGTAATCGAGAGCTGAAAATGTGGTTATCGTCCAACCCTACTTTGCACCTGCCTGTCGAGAAGCTCTTGTAAACAAATAGAAATAAATAAACCCTGACGCGGCACGACAGCTTGTTCCCCCACACCCCCACGTTGGCTTTTAAAAGCTACTTGACAGGAACCCTGACTCATCCAGAACTGATAAAGGGCTGTTCTGTGCAGCACATGCTCAGTTTCAGCTGAACGCGGTCTCCTGAATGCAGAGCTGTGCAGTGCAAAACGAGCTTCTGGATTTGCTGCTGTAGATCTCAATGCTGATAACCCTTCCGGTACGAGCTTGTTAGGTATTTGATCTTTTAAAAGAGGACGTGGGTCGTCTTTTAGCTCTTTCAATTTGTGGTTTGATTTGCCTGGGTTTTATTTTTGCAGGGGTAGGAGTGCTGTGGCGTCACTGGGTTTCAGTGAAAGCTCCGAGTCTGTGTGCGATAAACCACCACTGTACTTTTAATTTGACACAGTTACTTTGAAGAAGCATGTGGAAACTGTGTCAGGGATAGGGATAGGGAACTAACCTGGGAAGGATATGTTTTCAATACCTAATTATTGCCCTTGCATGGCTTTATCAATTATTTAAAATGATCAGATTTTAGTTGCTAGAAAGAGCGATTGCAACATCGAAAACAATCTAGCCTCCCTCAGCTCTTACTTAAAGTGAACATACCCCTAGCTTGCAAAGTACAAAACGAACAGGAATAACAGCACATGCATCTGTGCATGTCCACTGCTCCGAACAGTGCAGAGCGGTGTGTCTATCAAGCACGTGTGTGTAATCAACGTCTGGCACTTCAGTAATGATCACACGCCATCTTCACACATGAATGGTGCACATCTGGGACCCCCTTGTCTGGCATTACCAGTTGATGGTAATTATCCAGCATTACAGTCGTTTTGCTGTAAAATGACCTATAGGAGAGTGTGAGGTGTAATTTCAGTTTGGAGTTTTATAACATGCTCATCTCTGAGTACCTCTTAATAGAAGCTTTCGGAGCTGCAGACTCTCACTCGAACAGCAGATCAGTTTGATACGGCCAGATTATTATTATTATTATTATTATTTATTTCTTAGCTGACGCCCTTATCCAGGGCGACTTACAATTGTTACAAGATATCACATTATTTTTACATACAATTACCCATTTATACAGTTGGGTTTTTTTACTGGAGCAATCTAGGTAAAGTACCTTGCTCAAGGGTACAGCAGCAGTGTCCCCACCGGGGATTGAACCCACGACCCTCCAGTCAAGAGTCCAGAGCCCTAACCACTACTCCACACTGCTGCCCAGATACCAGGATTGTTATCGCTGGAAATAACCGAAGGGAAAGAGCAGCAGATGGTGCCGCACTTTTAAACCGTGATCTGTCCAGGAGCCGAGCAGCGAGTTGTGGGAGTTTCTTTATTATTTGTTTATTTAGCTGACACCTTTATCCAAGGCAACTTAAAGAGACTAGAGTGTGTGAACTATGCATCAGCTGCAGAGTCACTTACAACTACGTCTCACCCGAAAGACGGAGCACAAGGAGGTTAAGTGACTTGCTCAGGGTCACACAATGAGTCAGTGGCTGAGGTGGGATTTGAACGGGGGACCTCCTGGTTACAAGCCCTTTTCTTTAATCACTGGACCTCACAGCCTCCTTAGCTCTGGAGTTGTTTAGCTCTGGAGTTCCAAGGAACTACGTGCAGCCAGGCCGCGTATGTTAGAAGATAATTGTAAGATAATTGTCCTTTTCTGCAGCCAGTGATGACAAGTGTTTAAGTGTGCTGATTAACATTCTGCTGGAGTTTCTAGGAGCCAGTTCCCATGGTATTTTACTGGAAATTGTTATAATCAAACATTTATGGGAAGAAGCGTGACTTGGACCGCAAGAGTTAGGAGGCGGCTCCACGTTTCTGATTACGCTTCTTGCACAACGTCTCTGTTCGCCCTGCGTTCCACGCTCTCCCGCTTCTGCAGCCCAAGCACCTTGCTTGTTTGCTTGCTTGCTTGCTTGCTTGTTTGTTTGGCGTGGGCAGTGATGTGTGCTTGTTGTGTTGCAGTGCTCGGACCCCAGCAGGCAGGGCTGTGTTGGAGTCGCTCCTGGGCTCTGTCCCCCATCTCCCTGCCCTGGTCCTTTCTCAGCTCGGCTCCGAGGGAGAGGTCTTCCTGTTCCAAGCACAACGCCCCCTACTGGCTGAGACAGTGCAGCGCTGGCTGAGCAGAGTGCAGAGCAAGGAGGAGGAACCCTCTGGTGAGTGAAGCACTTGCATACAAACGCACGCACACACTCTTGCACACGCATTCCCGGGAATGCTTAATGTTTTATTTTCAGTCACCCTTGAATGTTTATGAGAAGTTAATATATCTGTAATCGAGCCTTCAGGAATTAATCTTGTATAATTGTAAGAAATGCATGAGATTACTCAGATTTTCAAGAAACAGCTATGTGTCCAGACTAATGCTGCTTTTCATCAGTAAATGATAAAATGCCAAACTTCAAGTGGACGTGAAGTCTTACATCTTTCTTGGAAACCCTAACTCAAACGCAAGATATTTAGCATTGTGCAAGAAAAGAACGCAATATATTTCTATAAAAAGTGTCATATAAAAAAAAAAAAAAAAGAAGAAAATACTTTTGTCTGTTTCATTCCAATTTATAACAAACTGCTCGGCTGTGAGAGAGTCGGTTTTAAATCTCATTGAATTATAATGAACAAAATAAACCAAAAAAGCAAAATAATGGCATGAAGAGCATAATGCTAGCTGCTCCAGAATTCAATCGACTGCATGCTGTTCCAAAACATCAACGTGCCTTAACGGTTTACTGCAGTGAGAATATCCACATGTGGGGGTGTGCGGGGCTCACACGCAGTCTTACCTAGAATTATTGATCGTTACTTTGTCATTTTTACTACTTCTTGAAATTGCAGACTTCTGTAAAGCGCTTTGAGATGAGAGGCGCTATATCAATTGAAGTTGAATGGCCTGTGGTGACGGTGACACCGTGCCCCGGTCTCCACTCCAGTAAGACTGCGGATACGTCTCCATCCAATCCCTAACCTACACTCTGCACTGTCAGCGTATGGTTTTTGTACAGGCTTCCCTTTTCGCTCCTCTGTCGAGTTCCACAGTCTGACTCTGTATCAGCACAGAAAGACCGACCGTAAAGTTACTCTCATGAATACCAAATATAAAGTGCAATCGGACGTCTTTTTAAAGGTGCAGGAACATCTCTGTGGTGGTATACAAAGCCTAGGTGCTGACCCGTCCATGTGTGCAGAGAATGATCCCGCTTCTAGAGCTGCACGGACCGATTACTCCATTGTTCGGATTGAGCTGTCCACAGAAACCAGGTGACGCTCGTTGGTTTAATTCGCCTTATTTACCATTCAAAGTGAAACAAGTGCTTGGGTTGGTGATGGCTGCTGCTTTTCTTAGACTCTGTGGAGAGCAGCAATCATCACAGACCCAAGCAGCCGTATCCTCGCTTGTTTCACCTGGAATGGTAAATTAGCCCGATCAAGCCCAGCTCAATCCGAATGCTCCTCTCTGCCCACTTAGGGTCTGGAGCTCGGGGCCAATTCCTGCTTTTCAATTCCAATTCCTGTTTAAAATCCATTGCCAATTCCAATTCCCATTCCCTTTTAATGGCATTGATCAAAATTGCAATTAGCAGCATTGTGTTAAAATGAGCTTCTCATGGTGGCAACAAATTACTTCAATTGAAATCATTGTTGGCCAATTAAATCAGCTTCAAATGAAAGCAGTTGAACACTCACAACAATTATCACGTCTCTAAAATATCCATTCCAATTCCCATTCCGTCGAAAGAATGGGAATTCAAATTGAGAATGGATTTTAAAAAGGAACTGGAATTTAAAAACAGGAATTGACCTTAAACAACCCCCTTGACACGACACGGGACAATTCACAATGAAGATTCGCTACATAACCTCTATACACACACACACACACATATGCTTTGCTGTTTGCCACAACTATCAAACCTAATTCATCTACGTGAGTATAACACAAAGAGGTTTGATAGACAACAGGTGAAAATAGACCTTTTAATTCAATTTACAGACAGAAAGCAACCTTTTCCAGCTCATCACTTTCAAATCAGTGTTAAGTTATTACCAAATAAACCCCCTGCTTCTTATACTAATCTGTGTTTCTGTCTACTCTGGAAGTTCTGTGTGATTTTGGGAGTGGTGGGCTTATTCAGAGCTGCCAGTAGCCTTAGCCATTTAAAGAAAAGCAGCATGGTACTGTTTGTATTTGTTTTGTATGGTGGTTTGCTGGGCTGCAGTCTGGAATTGGTCTGTGCTCTGCTACGCTGCATCGCTGGATTTTACAGCTCGTTTCAGCTAGTTCAGCATGTTTAACGTTCAAATAATTATAGAAAGAATATTCAGGTATGGAAATTCAAATTATTTTGTGCATAGAGGGACTTGTGCACATTTTCTTTTATACACAGTGTATAGTGTGTGTGTCATTAATGTGTGTGTCAGACAGCTCTGAACATTTCATATTAGAAGAGTTGTGTAACGATAGGATTGTCGTTTGGTAGACGCACAAACATAAAGGTTAATGAATGCTTCCAGAATCTGTAATAGATATCAATAACACACATGCTTGGCATATTTTGATAAGTGATGCAATGCTTACTCTGTATAAATCTGCCCTGTAATATGTGTGGGAAAGTTGAGGAGGAGCAACAGGCTGCCAGTAAAGAACATTTCCACTTTTAACCCTTATAAAAATGTACCACAGTACGTGTGCAGATTGACCATGCTTACCATGGTTATGAGATGCATTTACCACTGTTTACTATGGTTTCACATGTTTAATATGCCTTACCACACCTCTCTATAATGTACAATGCTTGCCTATGCTTTACCATGCTTTCACTGTGCTTCATTACACTTTGCTGTGCTTTTACTGTGGGGAGCCTTTAGGAAGGTAGTCCAGGGATGGCTGGAATCAACAGCATTGCGAGGTTGATTAGGACATGGATAGCTAGGGGGCTACTGAGGCCGCAGCTGAGTGGCTCACCAGAGCGCCCATCCTTTCTCTGCCCACATTCACTTCTGTGGAGTTCTGTGAACAATTTTTTTAAATTGTTGTTTTGATTTCTACCCAAGGAATATCTGGCAATAGAAATGGATTAACTGAAATAATAATTTCCCCATGCACTCTGGGCCAAATTTAAAGCCTGTTTATTTATTCTTTTAAATACAATTGTACTGTGGTCTTGAGCCAGTGGTAAACATGCCAGATATCAAAATATTTCAAGAGCGTTTTTTGAAATAAATATTTACCAGAAAACGTTACTGTAAGAGAAATATTTTTGTTTCTAGTGTGTTGTTTTTTGTCATATTTATTAGAGTTCAGTCCTGATGTATGTATGTATGTGTGTGTGTATGTGGGTGTGTACTGTAGGAGAGAGTTCAGTCCTTATGTATGTATGTATGTATGTGGGTGTGTACTGTAGGAGAGAGTTCAGTCCGTATGTATGTATGTATGTGGGTGTGTACTGTAGGAGAGAGTTCAGTCCTGATGTATGTATGTATGTATGTATGTATGTATGTATGTGTGTATGTATGTACTGTAGGAGAGAGTTCAGTCCTTATGTATGTATGTGGGTGTGTACTGTAGGAGAGAGTTCAGTCCTGATGTATGTATGTATGTGGGTGTGTACTGTAGGAGAGAGTTCAGTCCTGATGTATGTATGTATGTATGTATGTGGGTGTGTACTGTAGGAGAGAGTTCAGTCCGTATGTATGTATGTGGGTGTGTACTGTAGGAGAGAGTTCAGTCCTTATGTATGTATGTATGTATGTGTATGTATGTCTGTATGTATGTGGGTGTGTACTGTAGGAGAGAGTTCAGTCCTGATGTATGTATGTATGTATGTATGTATGTGGGTGTGTACTGTAGGAGAGAGTTCAGTCCTTATGTATGTATGTGGGTGTGTACTGTAGGAGAGAGTTCAGTCCTGATGTATGTATGTATGTGGGTGTGTACTGCAGGAGAGAGTTCAGTCCTGATGCACAGGGTCGAGGGTGAAGTGCTTTCTTGACTTGCTGACCACCGGCTGAGTAATCCAAACAAATACAGATTTGGGTGTTAGTCCCAAAATGTTACGTCGCATTGCTGTGGCTACGCAAATAGATTTCTATTGTCTGGTTTCCCAGACTCCAGATTGGCCCTACTCTGGGACTGCTGGGACTAGCCGACAGTAATGGATTATTGGGGTCTGAAACCAACCCTATAACTTTTAATAATCACTGAAAAGACATAGGAAAGTATAGTGGTTCTAACTGGCATCGTAAGTATTCAGATCTTTTTGTAGATGAATGATTTATGTCCAGATCTGCTTGCTATAATTTTTGTTTAACTTAACCATTGGTGGCATAAAACCATAAAACACAACGAGATTCCTGGCAGTGACCTCTTTAACTGCTTAGTGCACCCATCATTCATCCAGCAGTAAGAGCCTCACTGTTGGTTCTCTTGAGTTACATTACGTATTGGCCACGCATGGTCTGTGTGCTTGTAGGAACATCAAGTACTGTCTGGTGATGTGTTAATGCAGTGCCAAGTTGTTTTCCCTTTTCCTCTGCCACGTGACAGCAGACTGTTAGTTATCGCTTATTTAAATATCTTCAATATAGCTACAATATACAGTGCACCCTTCACTAAACCATGCCTGAATGGGGTGGGGGGCTCAGGTCGGCCAGGGTGTCCTCGGCTCACCGCGCACCAGCGCCCCCTGTAGTCTGGCCGGGTGCCTGCGGGCTTGCCTGTAAGCTGCCCAGAGCTGCGTTCTCCTCCGACGCTGTAGCTCTGAGGTGGCTGCATGGCGAGTCTGCAGTGTGAAAAGAGGCGGTCGGCTGACGGCACACGCTTCGGAGGACAGCGTGTGCTCTTCTTTGCCGCTCCCAAGTCAGTGCGGGGGTGGTAGCGGTGAGCTGAGCCTAAAAATAATTGGATATTCTAATTGGGAGAAATACAAAAAATAACTGGCGACTACTAAATTTTAGAAGAACAAAAATAAATAAATGGTATATCAATCTGCTAACCGTGACTCATGAGCGACTTCCTTTACCGCTGTGATGCAGATGATACCACCTCGTATTCTCCTAGATCGCGTGTGGCTGTAACAGTACATTACAAGTGTTCGGAGAGGCAGCTCGCTGACGTTTGTCTTATCAGGTTGATCAGCTAGTTTAAAAAGGGTAATTGAGTTACACTGGGCTGGTCCTACATTAGAGGCACAGGAAATGAAGGCAGGCAGTAATTGCTAGCTCCCAGCAGCGCAGCTCAGTTACCGTAAGCACCACTGGGTAAATAAATACACTGGCTCAAATTCACAAAGCAACAAGCCTGGGCAGAAAGATTTCAGTGAGCTTCAGGGGAGAGGTGCTGTGTGGTGTGGCAGTGTGTGCACAGTGGTGCAGTTCACAATGTATTTGTTTACTGAACTTCTGGTGACATCTTTATCTTTCTCCATCTTGTCAGAATTTGTTTGTTTGTGACGATGCGCTTTCACGGTCGTCTTCATCAGCATTTTTAGCTTCTTCAAGAAGTCGTTTGTAGTAGAAGAGGTACTTGAACAGCGTCCCTGCTCGATTTACACCAGTGTGTGCGAGTAGGTCCCTGACTGCAGTGCACTCTGTATGTTTAGTCAGACCCTTGTTTTTAGAGAGAAATTAACCATCAAGTAACCAGAAATGTAATCTAACCTCAGTGAAATCGCTGGCAACCCCACAGACACTCTGAAGCATGCACGCCACCGTCCGAGCCAGCAAACTCCGGGCCTGGGTTAGAATCGGATCCCCCCAGGCGTTTGGTGGGAAATGAATCGTGTCCGACTGTCCCCACCATTGCACGCCTCATAAATCAAACCTGATGTGCTGGAACATTGTGCTGTTCTGGATTCCAGAGTCCTCCTTCACTGCACGATACACAGCCTGAAGTTCTGTTTGGATGTTTTTTAAGTTAAATCAAACTATTTTTACTGCAATTAGTAAGGCATAGTTAACTTTTCCATTTTTTTGTATGTTAGTATTTCACAGAATGATGTGAAATGTTTTTTTTTTTTACTTTAAGTTCAATAAAGAGTTACAAAATGTCATTACATGTACCGCAAGTTTTGGGGCAAAATGTCTGAACCACAATCTGTCTAAACAAAGTGTTTCTGCTGACAGTACAGAGATGAAAATAAGACTCCAATTGCAGAGCAGTTAGATCCATTCCTGATTTTACTACGAGTTTAATGAGACACACCTGAGCGTGTTACCTACACACTGGGACTAATCAAGCTGGTAGTAAAACCTGGAATGGGTGAAACTGCCGTGCAATAGGAGTCTGATTGCCATTGTTGCAGTACTGTACATGGGATAGTGCAGATAATTGCATGTTTTAATTCTGTTCTGTTCCAGTACAGCAGTGGTTTTGTAAATGATGTAAAGATAACCTTTCTTCATTTTTCAATATAAATTATCTGCAATTTTACTGTGCGCTTCCCCTGTCCATCAACTTTTCAGAAAACAGCCAATAAGGAAGTTCTGCTCAAGCTCTGACATCTAGCGAGTCTTGAGGGTGCAGTATCACCGTCTGCCTCAAGAGGGAGCCCAAGTCTTTAAGTTAGCTGTGAATGCATTGTAATGGTTGGTCTCCTGAATCACATAGGTGGAGAATTAACAGTTATTAACCCTGTGAGCCCAGTTCAGACATGCAGATGAATGGCAAAATTGAGGAAAGCTACATTTTTATTGAAATTAAACAAGTTATGCCTTATCACTGAAGCACAGTAGAAAAGACTGAAATTTAGCAAATTGTGTTTATCGTTTGTCTTTTAATGTGTTTGTCGTAATTGGTTCTTTTCAACGTTCTCCTCATCAAAGTGAGAATGTGGCCCCCATCTGCTTCTTTGCCCTTGTGTTTCTGTGGTAGAATTCCTGTTTTTCCTCAGTTTTCCTGAATCCCCATCTCCTGGGGATGCACGAAGCAACGGAATGCGTCAAATGAATGAAGCAAGCACTTAAAAATATTCCTATTCTTCATGCAAACAATGACCACAGCCAGCCTCTTCCTGTTAAAAAGCGAGTCACCAGCCACTGCAATACCCAGGGCTACTCAGGCTGCATTGCCCTGGAATATCTGAGAGAGTATATCGTGGAGGGGCCAGTGTATGTGTGTGTTTCTGTGTGTGCGAGCGTGCGTTTGGTTATGTCTTGAGAATCACTCCTCCAGTGTTGATCTTCGTGTGTTTATTCTTTAGGACATCCTTAGGAAGGAGGTAGCTGTCATGTTAATTGATTTTGGCATGTCCCTTACTATTTTCTCATGGTGTTTGCTGTCATTCGGAGTGGTTCTGGGTTGTTGCTGTAATATTATTATCATTTTCTGCGACAGGACAAGGCTCCCTGCTCTATGAGACAAGGCTCTCTGCTGTGTGAGACAGGCTCCCTGCTGTGTGAGACAGGCTCCCTGCTGTGTGAGACAGGCTCCCTGCTGTGTGAGACAGGCTCCCTGCTCTATGAGACAAGGCTCCCTGCTCTGTGAGACAAGGCTCCCTGCTCTGTGAGACAGGCTCCCTGCTCTGTGAGACAGGCTCCCAGCTCTATGAGACAAGGCTCCCTGCTGTGTGAGACAGGCTCCCTGCTGTGTGAGACAGGCTCCCTGCTGTGTGAGAGCACGTCAGCTCCCCTCGCACTCCTAAAGCACAGGAATCGCGTCGTGCCGGAACATTATTTGCATCTTGTTTACGAAACAAACCTGGCAAGGCAGCAACATTTTTTTTAATAAACTCTAAACGATTGTCAGCTAGAATGCTGAGTTATCAATGGTTAGAATGCTGAATTATCAATGGTTAGAATGCTGAATTCTCAATGGTTAGAATGCTGAATTATCAATGGTTAGAATGCTGAATTCTCAATGGTTAGAATGCTGAATTATCAACGGTTAGAATGCTGAATTCCTGGTGCTCCCGAGTGGCGCATCCAGTAAAGGCACTCCACGAGGAGTGCAGGATGCGCTCTATAGTCTGGAAGTTCGAGTCCAGGCTATTCCTTTGCCGACCGAGGACGGGAGCTCCCAGGGGGCGGCGCTCAATTGGCCGAGCGTCGCCCGGGGGGAGGGAGGGTTAGGTCGGCCAGGGTGTCCTCGGCTCACCGCGCACCAGCGACGCCTGTAGTCTGGCCGGGCACATGCGGTCTTGCCTGTAAGCTGCCCGAGAGCTGCGTTGTCCTCCGACGCTGTAGCTCTTGGGTGGCTGCATGGTGAGTCCGCAGTGTGAAAAAAAGCGGTCGGCTGACGGCACACGCTTCGGAGGACAGTGTGTGTTCGTCTTCGCCCTTCCGAGTCAGAGCAGGGGTGGTAGCGGTGAGCTGAGCTTCAAATCATAATAGGCCATTCCAAATTGGGAGAAAATAATAAAAATAATTGGCAACAACTAAATTTATAAAAAAAAAAAAAAAAAAAAAGAATGCTGAATTCCTAATATTTTTTTTTTTTTGGGAACACAAAATTGAAATCATTGGAAATTCAGCATTCTAATCTTTGAGTATTCCGCATTCTAATCATTGAGAATTCAGCATTCTAATCATTGAGAATTCAGCATTCTAATCATTGATAATTCAGCATTCTAACCATTGATAACTCAGCATTCTAACCATTGATAATTCAGCATTCTAACCATTGATAATTCAGCATTCTAACCATTGATAATTCAGCATTCTAACCATTGATAATTCAGCATTCTAACCATTGATAATTCAGCATTCTAGCTGACAATCGTTTAGAGTTTATTAAAAAAAATGTTGCCGCCTTGCCAGGTTTGTTTCGTAAACAAGATGCAAATAATGTTCCGGCACGACGCGATTCCTGTGCTTTAGGAGTGCGAGGGGAGCTGACGTGCTCTCATAGAGCAGGGAGCCTTGTCCTGTCGCAGTGCCCTGCACCCCAGTGAATCTTGTCCTTTCGCAGTGCCCTGCACCCCAGTGAATCTTGTCCTGTCGCAGTGCCCTGCACCCCAGTGAATCTTGTCCTGTCGCAGTGCCCTGCACCCCAGTGAATCTTGTCCTGTCGCAGTGCCCTGCACCCCAGTGAATCTTGTCCTGTCGCAGTGCCCTGCACCCCAGTAAATCTTGTCCTGTCGCAGTGCCCTGCACCCCAGTGAATCTTGTCCTGTCGCAGTGCCCTGCACCCCAGTGAATCTTGTCCTTTCGCAGTGCCCTGCACCCCAGTGAATCTTGTCCTGTCGCAGTGCCCTGCACCCCAGTGAATCTTGTCCTTTCGCAGTGCCCTGCACCCCAGTGAATCTTGTCCTGTCGCAGTGCCCTGCACCCCAGTGAATCTTGTCCTGTCGCAGTGCCCTGCACCCCAGTGAATCTTGTCCTGTTGCAGTGCCCTGCACCCCAGTGAATCTTGTCCTGTCGCAGTGCCCTGCACCCCAGTGAATCTTGTCCTGTCGCAGTGCCCTGCACCCCAGTGAATCTTGTCCTGTCGCAGTGCCCTGCACCCCAGTGAATCTTGTCCTGTCGCAGTGCCCTGCACCCCAGTGAATCTTGTCCTGTCGCAGTGCCCTGCACCCCAGTGAATCTTGTCCTGTCGCAGTGCCCTGCACCCCAGTGAATCTTGTCCTGTCGCAGTGCCCTGCACCCCAGTGAATCTTGTCCTGTCGCAGTGCCCTGCACCCCAGTGAATCATGTCCTGTCGCAGTGCCCTGCACCCCAGTGAATCTTGTCCTGTCGCAGTGCCCTGCACCCCAGTGAATCTTGTCCTGTCGCAGTGCCCTGCACCCCAGTGAATCTTGTCCTGTCGCAGTGCCCTGCACCCCAGTGAATCTTGTCCTGTCGCAGTGCCCTGCACCCCAGTGAATCTTGTCCTGTCGCAGTGCCCTGCACCCCAGTGAATCTTGTCCTGTTGCAGTGCCCTGCACCCCAGTGAATCTTGTCCTGTCGCAGTGCCCTGCACCCCAGTTTCATTTCTTCTAATCTGCGGGCTGAAGTTGTTTTGTATTATTAGAGTCGTTTCAGGCAGTCACTGTGTGCTTGATAAGGGTAACTTACGGGACCATTTTAAGCACGTTTCCTGATCACACAGACTGCACCATAATTCACTGCCAGCAGTAACATGTGCCAAGTTTCTTTTTTCTTTTTTTTTTTTGTTTGTTTGCCCAAAACAAGAACAATGTTTTGTTTAATAGGTGTACGTGCCAGAGTGTATTATGATATTGGAATTCAACTTTTAGTTCCCAGAACTAATGGCTGTGTTACCCATGAACAATCTCCCTCATTGAAACACAAACTCGGAGCCTCCTTTTATAGATCAGATCATCGAAGGCTTCAGTAAACTATTGTGAAATGGTGTGGTATCTGTTTACAGAGGATCTTATCAAGCACACAGTGAAATGACTCTGATAATAGTAAAGGATGTTTCTCCACCACTGACCTGTTTGTAAAAGGACTCTTTTCACCCTCTGGGATTTCAGATGAGAAGATTCTGTATCATTGCTCTCAATGAGCAGCGTCCTGCTTAATGCAGCTCGGAAATAAAACTGCTCATTTGTTAGACTCCCTTCTAGGGTTGCAGAATTCCCAAGAATTTTGAGAGCGGTAAATTTTCACTGGAAATTTGGGGAATTTTGTGGGAATATTGGGAATGTTCTGAAATATTCGGGAACTTTTGGAATTTTCATTTTGTGATATTGAACAGATAAGTGATCTTGGATCAGGGTAAATTGTTTCAGAAGAAAGTAAAAACACGCTCTAAACATTTTTTAAACATTGGGTTCAAATGATTTGAACACTTTTTTTATCTTCGTTTTAGAACACAATCACAACTCAATTTTGCTTAACATATTGTGCAAACTGTAAATTATTTAAAAGATGCTGGATATGTCTAGCATAAAAGACTCTGGGTTACTGTATGCTGCAGGTACTGGTCAGTAACATATGAGGTGTTGATTTCAATAGTGATTGGCAACAATAAAGAATACAACAAAACAAACACAGAGTAATGTAACAGCCTTTCCAAACCGTGACTATTCTAAACGTGGGTCTCATTTCAACATGTTTACTGGAACTAATCACCCTGTACCTAGAAAGCAGACTTCAAGCGCAGGCGTTTTCCATCTCAATGAACAAAACATGCGACTACAGAATCATTTCATAAATACAGCTAAAGAGACTCTAGCCGTTTGAAATCTAAAACAGATTATTGCTCGATTGTTGCGTTCATAATTTTAAAACAAAATTAACGAGACAAATTAAATAAACTTTCACATGCAAATCAAATCTAGAACAATACATTTACTTTGTTGTTACTATATGTCATTATTTAAAATAACTGAAAAACTGTTGTTGTGAAATAATGCATTAACAGCTCACAATCTTTACTTGCTTAAAGTGAGGGCAGGTAAATAATGCAACAAAAAAGTGTTTCCTTTTCTCCAAGGCAGTGTAAAGATCATTCAGCTGTATGTACAGCAGCTTCCTGACAGGCAGGGTTTGTGATCCACTTGACAAGCGCACTTATCACCAAAACTGAAGCACAGGTACCGTGCGGTCCGATTCTGATGCAGCGTTTTTATGATTATACTATAGATCGCATTTCAGGATGAATAGCAGATTTCACGGGACCTGCCGTTTCTCATGGCCGTTACATTACGTTGCACCTAGAAGCCCTGGAGCCACACAGAAAACAAATGCATTTGGTTGTACACAACACGGTATTCTACTTGATTATTTGTAGTTACCAGTCCGCAGTGTGTTTGGCTGTGATTAGACCTGTCTATCGTCATTCAATCAGCCTTTTGAAATGCTGGCATCTGCTGCCTGGCAGGTGCGCTGCTCTCTGTGACCTTAAATTGGTAACATGCTGTTGTTAACTGATGAAAATACAAAGTAGTCCAAACAAGAATAAAGATAGAGAATACCTGCACACTAAATATGCTCCAAAATAAATAGTTTAACAGTATGCAACCATTCACATTTTTTGTTTTTGTTTTCTGTAACGGTCGTGTTTTCTGGTTTGCATTTGCAGTGTTTTTTTCTCTCTTTTTGAGAACATTTGCCTTTTCCACAGATCTGTTGCTCTCTCTCCTACAGGGGTGCTGTCGGATGAGCAGTGGGGTCCCCCGGTCCCCCTCTTTGATTTCCTGGCTGTGATGGACGAGGCAGTGCCAGGCTTTGCTGCCCAGAGGACTGAGGATGAGGAGGAGGAGGAGGAAGGGGAAGGGGAAGGGGAAGGGGAAGGGGAAAGAGAGAGAGTGGACCCAGACCCAGACCCAGATCCAGACCCAGACCCAGAGTCCAGCCCGCCAGTCTCCACAGTGCAGCCTCCCCAGCGATCAGACCCACCCCAGCACCCCCACACCGAGCTCTAACTGCACACTGCGGACAGCTCCATTCACCCACACACCAACACCAAATCCATATTAAAACACAGCCCAGCTGCTCTACCAGCCAGCGTCATCCAGGACCTCCTTTGGAAATGAGGTGCCGGTGGGTTCTCATCCTGGTTAAATACCGGATTAAATCAAACTGAACATAACTGACAGCACGCCAGATTCTGTTTAGTTATTCCTGTATTGTTGCAAAGTACTGGTATTTCAGACGAGCCTTAGTTTCGATGAGTTGTATAGAGCTCCAGCTGATTGCTGATCAGGTGATGCAAAGGAAAGATAAGAAACTGAATGTGTGTGTACCAGGGGGTTTCAGTGGACTGTGTTTGAGGTGGCAGGCCCTTGACAACCACTGCACTGAAATGAATACATGAACACACGGTGGGGAACAAGACTGCAAAAAAACACACAAAAAAACAACCAAGAACACCACCATGAGATGGCGCTGGTGCAGTGATTGCCCTGCTGTTTCGTCACTCACAGCCTGTAGACGAGAGTCAAGTTTTCTGCCGTGCAGAGCAGGTGTGACAGCAGCAGCCTCTGAATTAGGGTCCGGGTTGCTACACAGGCATCGCAGTGCCATATTTTTACAGTAACTTTACCTTAATATTCACTTAATAAAACTATTTGTAGATTAATTCTAGTGTGTATTTATAGTGTATAGGTACATCATTAACAGATTTTACACTAATATTGAACAGCTTTTACCGTAGTGTGAAAAAACTGATAAAACCATGTCAATATCATGATAAATCTACCGTCATTGTGCACAAAACTGCCTGTTAGCCAATGCGATCTTGAACACGTTTTGTGAAGCGTTTGCAGAGATATTCCACCTGGATCCGAGTGACTTGCATTACAGCCACCTGGTATGAAGAGCGTGGGACAGGGCAGTGTTTACTGCGAGATCTTGTTTCCTGAAACCTTTCCATCCAGAAAAGAGATATTAAATTCAGGTTGGCTCGTAGGCTGCCAAAGGGAAAGAAAGATCATATCCTGCTGCCTGTAGAGACTGGGAAAAGAAATAGGTTTCCTTAACTCTTTCAGGGCTGCAGCTTGAGCTCAGCGGAGCACTGCCCTCTCTGCGGAGAGGAGCGCTCAGCTTTTCCATGCTGACTGTGAAGCAATGCAATCGAATCGAATGGCTGCCACGCTAGGAGAGGTGGATATATGGTATGATATATTCTGTGTATTGGAAACTGTTATTTAGTGTTTTGTAAATAAACCATTGTCTAAAAATATCATAATTTGCTCGCAAACCCATTACTGGTTTACTGTACCTGAAATAAGATGATCAGAGATGTTTGAACTGTGAATTGATCAAATCGCCTGTCTCAGGAACGTATTCAAAAACAATTGATCTAGGCTCCTTGAAATTATTTTAGATTGTAGCCGGTGGTGTAGCTATCCCAGATGATTGGTTCTATGAATTACCAACAAGAACCAATCCTACTATCCCTATTAAACTTGATGCTTCTGCAATCTTAGGCTGGTTTTAATGGCCATTCAATTACAGGGATGGAAATAAGACTCCTATTGCACAGCAGTTTAACCCATTCCAGGTTTTACTGCGAGCTTGGTGAGCCACAGTGTATAGGTAACAAGCTCAGGTGTGTCGTATTAAACTTGTAGTAAAACCAGGAATGGATCAGACTTCTATGCAATGGGAGTCTAATTACCACCCCTGAATTTACTGTAAATGTTCACACACACACACACACACACACACACACATACCCATCTTGACCACGTCTAACTAAAAAAACAGCAAATACCAGCAAGGTTCGGATCTGCTGTAATGGAGCACAGATGCCGCTGGCAAAGAAAAGCTTTTGCGTTTCCAAATTATATTGTTAATTTAGAGTAAGCTTAAACTTGCCAAATGCATTTGAATAAAGATTAAGGCTTCCCATCCCCAGGGGGTAACAAACACAGAGTGACCCAGAGAGTAATTAAGAGGTTGAGGAAAATTTCCAGCCTTGGCTCATTTTCCCAGCTCTATGACTCTGGTGTGTCTGGGCAAGGACAGCTGGAATCGCTTATTCTCAGTGTAAATTCAACAGTTTCCTGAACAACGGCATTGCCCTCAAGAAGGAAACTTGAAGACGTTTCAAAAGCTGCCTAACACAGGCTCTGGGGTCAGTGTTATCTGCTGTGTTTATTCCTTCAAAGACGTTGGCTTGGATTTAAATGGTGTCCCAGTAAACGCTCGCCCCTATCACAGCCAGGTTTCATAAAGCTGTCTTCCTGGCAGGGTTCAGTTGCCCAGTTAGTTGTATTAAGCGCTGTTGTCAGAATTATTGAAACTCTTTTGTTCTCCGCTTCCCGGTCGCTGCCTGTAGACGCAGGAGCTGTTTTCAATCAAGGCACATCTGGCTCCAGTGTCCGACTCAACAGGACTTTTCTCCCCCGCATGGGAATATCAGAAATTGCATAACAGTTTGACAGAGCAGTTTGTGTGGGACGAAGCGACATCGGAGAGGAGTATCATATCCGTCTGATTATAAAAAGAAAACACAGATAATAATACACGAATCCGGTCTCTCCAGCACCCTCCAATAAGACATGCTGAACGAGCCAGTAGCATCTCTGTGACAAGCGAGCAAATGCAAGGGAGAGTCCCAACATTTCCTTTTCCCCTTCGCTGTTTAGTGACAGAAAAGACTAGTTATATAGATGGTCGAGGGAACAATGCGAAAATATAGATCAAGGTTCAAATTGTACCCAGCTCTTCCCCATGATCCCCTGTTACTAACTGCATAGTCCCCCTGTCCCTCCCAGCACATCAGTAGAACAGCCTGCGTGCCTGGAGTGTTGTTTTCTGTTTCGTCTGGAAATGTCTTAACCATAACCGCGTGCGCATGTATGTGGTACCTAGGGGATGCTGGGACATGAAGTCCTGGGTTAAACTGGAGCGGATTGGTTGTTTTTCATTGTCGTTTAATTAATGACAGACAGCTCCATATGAAATGCTTGGAGGTTGTGGAGAGGTTATGATGGATCACTAGGTTTCGTAGTTCCTTGGTTTCCTGATTTTTTCTGTGGTTCCCTTTCCCACTACATCTGAGTGTTTCTGAACAGGAATGCAGACACAGGGATGATATAATTTCCCAGCTGCATTTTTTAGCAGTTGCAGCAAGATTCTAAGTAATAGGAACACGATGGGGTTAGGGTTAACCCTTGTAAAGTTTCCCATGCTTTCCCATTGTTACGCTGTGCGTTTACCATCGTTTACCCTGGTTTGCCATGTTTATTAATGTGCTTTACCATACCTCGCTATTCTTTACAATGCTTCCCTATGCTTTACCATACCTCGCTATTCTTTACAATGCTTCCCTATGCTTTACCATACCTCGCTATTCTTTACAATGCCTCCCTATGCTTTACCAGACCTCGCTCCTCTTTACAATGCTTCCCTATGCTTTACCATGCGTTCACTATCCTTCATTACACTTTGCTGTGCTTTTACTATGGGGATCTGTTACTCAGGAAGGTCCAGACTGCATGCCAGGATTGTATTTATTTATTTGATTTATTTACATTTTCACCAAGGCTCTTTACAAATTTAAACAAAATGGTACAATCAAGAAAAATGGGTGAAGAAAGAATGTAAGTTATTGGGCTAGGGTGGAGAGATACAGATTAGTTGCTTATATGAAAGCAGATGGCCAGAGGCTGTTATCTGCTGTATTATTGAATTGTATTTTGTCACACTTGTACTTGCTTGAACCAAAGTCATTGTATTTATCTTGCTCTTAATTGTACTATTACTTGTACTGTGATACTTGAAATGTATTTGCTTACGATTGTAAGTCGCCCTGGATAAGGGCGTCTGCTAAGAAATAAATAATAATAATAATAATAATAATAATAATAATATTAATAATAATAAAGAGGCTAGGTCAGGGTCAGGCAAGCAGGGTCATAACAGGAGGTCAGGGGCCAGGAGTAGCAGTAGGATGGGCTCGGGAGAAGAGATGCGTTTTGAGGGAGGAGCGGAAACTACGCAGTGTGGGTGACTGTTTTATGAGAAGTGGGAGTTTATTCCAATGAAGGGGAGCAAGAAGGGAAAAGGAACGGAAACGGGATTGGGCCCAGGACGAGGTGGGACAGAGAGGGACAATAGGGATTGGAATCACAAGGGGGAAAATAGCAGGTGATAAAGGTGGGGCAAGACCATGGAGAGATTTGTACACAAGGGTAAGGAATTTGAAGAGGCAGTGATAATAGACAGGGAGCCAGTGTAGCTGGAGGAGGAGAGGGGAGGTTGAATGTGATACTTTTTTAATTTGTTGTCGGGGTGTAAAAGCCTAGCAGGATAGAGGGCAGTCCCTGCTTCACAGTTAACAAGGCTTTGCTTGTTGACTCAATTGATACCGACCACATGCTGCGACGGAATCGTACTGAACGCTATCTCTGAAGTGAGATCGTTACCTGGGGCCGTCTCGAGTGCTGAGCTGTGGTGTTAACTCGTAACACACAGGAGTGTGAAAGCCTGTCGCTTTGAAGGAGTAGGAAGTGATAACGGCTCAGTAAACAAAGCATGTCCCTGTGTGTTTGAGTCCTGACCCAGCATGGGGACCGTGACCTGACCTGCCTCAAGATTTCACTGAGTTACACAATAACGACTGCATGGGGGGGCAGAGTCGGGGGACTGCATGGCGAGAGAGGCTACCCCACCACAGGGCTTTCCAATAGAGAGAGGAGGCAAGCGAATGGCTGGAGTGTTTACTTACAGTAACGCAACGGAGGACCAAGAGTCATAGTTCTATAGACAGAGCCTTGCTTTCCTGTTCATTTTTTACTTTAGTTACTGTTAACTAATTTACTGACATATTAGTTTATAATAGTGTAGGATACTATTCTATAACAGTTAATACATTGCAGGTGTCTACAGCTACAGCAACCAAACATGCAGTACAAACCCAGACACTGTCCCAGGAACTGCATTGCTTCAGTCGTGCTTCTCTTTCATAATGGTTGGAAGCTGTTCACAGGAATAACACACACACCTGACTAACAGCTCTGAGGATTTCATAGAAAAAGCAATTTTAGTCTGAAAGTACAGTAATTGCATTTTAATTTCTGCCACGTAAGTGTAAAGTGTTGGCCCGTGGGTATATTATAAATCCGTGGAAACACAGTCACATAAGTGGAAGTCAACCAAGTGTGTAATGTCCTGTTGACTTCACTTGAAGTGAATATACAGTATATTGGCCCATGACACATGAAACCACACTGAATTAGTTCATTACATTTTTACCAGTGTGAACAAGACGAGTGACTTACTTTAACAAATTGGTCTGTGGTTTACACAGAAATGTTTGTTACAGGAATGTAAGCTGGCCACAAGGAGAGCATTTACTGTGCTGTTTAAATTCAAGGACAAAATGTCCTTTCCTAGTTTTTTTTCTCTTGCATCGACTCTACCTTCACACACATCATCGATATGCAAGCTCTCTCACATTGACTCTACCTTCACACACACATCATCGATATGCAAGCTCTCTCACATCGACTCTACCTCCACACACACATCATCGATATGCAAGCTCTCTCACATCGACTCTACCTCCACACACACATCATCGATATGCAAGCTCTCTCACATCGACTCTACCTTCACACACACATCATCGATATGCAAGCTCTCTCACATCGACTCTACCTCCACACACACATCATCGATATGCAAGCTCGCTCACATCGACTCTACCTCCACACACACATCATCGATATGCAAGCTCTCTCACATCGACTCTACCTTCACACACATCATCGATATGCAAGCTCTCTCACATCGACTCTACCTCCACACACACATCATCGATATGCAAGCTCTCTCACATCGACTCTACCTTCACACACACATCATCGATATGCAAGCTCTCTCACATCGACTCTACCTTCACACACACATCATCGATATACAAGCTCTCTCACATCGACTCTACCTCCACACACACATCATCGATATGCAAGCTCTCTCACATCGACTCTACCTTCACACACACATCATCGATATACAAGCTCTCTCACATCGACTCTACCTCTTCACACACATCATCGATATACAAGCTCTCTCACATCGACTCTACCTTCACACACATCATCGATATGCAAGCTCTCTCACATCGACTCTACCTCCACACACACATCATCGATATGCAAGCTCTCTCACATCGACTCTACCTTCACACACATCATCGATATGCAAGCTCTCTCACATCGACTCTACCTTCACATACACATCATCGATATGCAAGCTCTCTCACATCGACTCTACCTCCACACACACATCATCGATATGCAAGCTCTCTCACATCGACTCTACCTTCACACACACATCATCGATATGCAAGCTCTCTCACATCGACTCTACCTCCACACACACATCATCGATATGCAAGCTCTCTCACATCGACTCTACCTCCACACATACATCATCGATATGCAAGCTCTCTCACATCGACTCTACCTTCACACACACATCATCGATATACAAGCTCTCTCACATCGACTCTACCTTCACACACATTTCATACAGAGTGCATGACATTATTTGAGTGTTAGTGCTGGCTGTACAGTCTCTCTCACTCCTTTCTCACTCCATTGTTGAAACCTTATGTACAGAATTATTTTGTGACAGTATGTGATGACAGCAGCAGAAAAGGCTATGCAAATGGAATTTAAAAATAAAAATGAAATGAATAAATTCAGTGTTGAATTTGCTATAGAAAATATTGGTGATGGTGATGGCAACGGTGACCAGTGTAGACCAGTATCAGGTGCAAGGGGAGACAACACCCCTACTAACAGAAATAAACACGCAGGTTATTAGGAAACAGCAGAGGCTGGGAATGCGCTGTGAACATTTCTGTTTCACCTCAAATTCCTTCAGGGTGTTAACTTGTGACTCAGAAACTGAAAAAGTATCCTCTGTGACTCACACGGCAGCTAACCACTATTCACACAGCTACACACTTTCACACAACTCCCTTTAAGAGATGGTTCAATGTTCATGGTTTGGTTTTTCCCCTGTAACTTACTGTAATAAATGAGTGTGCTGTGTGCCATACTCATTATAACAGAGTGGTTATCTGAAGGTCATATGCATTTGAATTAGTGGGTAAAGAGCAGACTGTTTCCCATACTTACAAGCTATAACTGCAATATAATCTTATAAAGAAATACCATCCAGGCACAGATAGGAAATTGCAGGTTTCAGGTCAAAATCTGTTCATTTCTAATTATCAGCCACAGGCAATAAAGTGTCGAGCAGAGCCGGCATTAGACTTGTGGGCGTGGGCCCCTTTCTCCTCCTCCCTCCTCGCACCCGCACGCTGGATCCCTTCCACTACTGCTTTGATGGGAAAAGGACTTTCACTTAGGAAAGAAACAAATCACTTTCAAAATTCACAATGCAAACTAAAAGGACTAATTATTGTTACGAACCTGTGAAAAGGTACCATTTTATATGAACCACTGATGTGAAATTAAAAGGAGTCGTGAACCAGGCTGTGCCACTTCAAGCCACATATCTCATACTCAATCCCTTTATAAGACACTAGAGGCATTAGCGAGCAGAGGGATGAGATAACAAGCTCTCAGGGGAGCGATTGAATCAGAGCCTGTGCTGCTGCTGCTGTTGAGTGCTTTATACATCAGACATGCTATTCAATTAAGATCTGCTGTGCTCTCCGAGAACGGCATATCCCTTGTGACTTCCTAAAAACTGAATGGATGATTTACTGACCCAGCTGAAGCTGTTCACTTGAGTGCACAATCCACCGTGGAAACCCAATCAAAAGAAAACGTTAGAAATGTCCAGGTTGTTCCCATATTTGTTCTCTTCATTTCTGCACTTCCAACGTCGTGGAACTGTTCAAGATAGCTAAGCTAAAAAAAAAAAAAGAAACTTTGACAGGGTTGATATCTTATCAGAGGATCATTTACTAGAGTAGGGATTTGGGATTTGCAGAACGAGAAGATGTTTGACATCCAGGAGTCGTCAGGGGGGTGAACTCGAGATGAGTGCACTGAGGCAGCACCCTGTAAACTTCAGCACTCGCTGGGCTGGAAGCTAATCCAAGCTGCTGGGGTTCTGTTTGGACCTCTGGCTGACATCTTTATAAACCGGAGACGTTCACTTATATAACTCAACAGCAAGGACTGGGAAATATATGGCCCATGTGTCTAATAAGAATGAGAACAGCTGTGTGAAGATTCAGGAGGGGCTCCGCTTGACTAGTTTATTGGACTGTGCCGTGGGTGGTCAGTGTAAGCAGGGATGCCTGTAATCTGAGGCCTCTTCCAGGACTGATTGATCAGTGCTGTTTGTTTCCATTAGCAGCAGACTGAGATCAAACCAGTTTCACTTGAGACCGTGTCAGCCCCAAACAGAATTTCTAATTTAGTGTTATTTTTTATTTTATTTTTTATTTATTTACATTTTTATTTAATGTATTTATTATTTATGGTTTATTTTATTTTGAGCTATTTATTTTCATTTTATTAGAATGTTTCAGTTCAGGATAGAGTTGAGATGGAACATGTGTCTTTTTTTACAGGTAGGTTACAATTCACAGTCGTTCGTTTGTACAATAAACATGGGCTAACACGATGACCTGAATAAAGTCAAAAACTAGTACAGGATTTTGTTTTTAAAGTGTTGCAATAACAGATCCTTAAAAACAGGGAGAGTAATTTTACAAAAACAAACATGAATCATACAGACCAACGACCTGTCCTGACATGCTAGATCCGGGTGCTGACTGCCTTGTCGACTGCAGATGGAGCTGACGGGAGACAGTTTGCTGGTGGAATGAGATTGAGTTTTACAGGCTGGTTTCATGGTGCAGATGGAGATGAGGCGCGAGTGGCACAGACCCTGGCTTGCAAGTTCGATCGCTAGAAATATCAAGAGCACAACCCTGTGCATACTGCGTGATTATTGATGTGCGCTGAGATCTGGTTAGTATTGTGTTAAACTGCTGAGTGATGGCAGAGGGCAATAGGTATTTGACTGTTAGCCAGTTTCATGGGCAAGGGCACAAATTGTTTTGGTCATGTGACACTGTAAGCTAATCGGGCTGCATGTTGCAATCTAACAGTGTAATAAACTATGCAATACTATACAAGTCTAAACTATACTATACAATATTGGAGCAGTAGTGTCAAGTGGAATGGTCACTGCCTCTTGATCAGTCACACAGCACTGCTGAATTAAGGGGAAAACTAGCTAGAGACAACGATATGGAAAATAACCATCAAATGAAATGCTCTCTGATGATTCATAAGTCAATTCCTGTGTTGTGCAACCCTAGAAAGTTTGCAGACCGCTCTGCTGTACCAGGCATTTCATTTCACAAGCATTCATGAAGCATTCATTATTCCTGCAGGACTACAGAAACCTTGGCTGCTCCTTTCATTAAAACCACAGGAGGGCCTGTTAATCCCTACCTGCAAGATCCTGAAAGACCTGGAAATTAACAGCCTAGCTGAGCTACAGGCGCTCGGCACCTGGAAGAATTTGCTGAAGCAGCCTTAAAAAATTAATCGTTTTATAAGAAAGACGTTTCCCATGACAAGTAAACTGCAGTCAGATGTATTTTAAATAAACATATCATGTTTGCAAGGGACTCAGTGTGTGTGGCAACAATTACATTCAATGACTTTATTATTATGTAATTTAATGTTTCCACTGAATTAGCATTTGTCCGGGAAAACACCGGCACAGTGTATTGAATGGGTTTACATTGTATTTATTTATCTTCGTTGTTAGGGACAACATAGCATTGATAACATTAGTGTGAAGATGAGACAAGGTGCATTGCACACATGATTTAACCTGTGACTGCTTCTCACCGAATGCATATATTATACTGTTTTGAAATGTAAAGCCTCCTACATGCTGTTCAGTTGCTACGATACAAATTTAGTTTCTTATTTTTCCATTAGATTAGAACATGTGACTTCAGCTGACGGCACACCCAGACTCAGGTGGCGCAGAGCGAAAGAAAAGGCCAGTTTTCAGAGAGAATGAGCAAGAAGCAACGGGAGCACTTATTTTACAGCGGTTCTGTGTTCGTTCATAGTGTTCACATTGTCCGGTTCCTCTCTGAGTATACCTTTGTCTGCGTTTCAGAACAGGGCTCCGTGTGCTGGTTTTGTCCCGTATATCCCCTTCAGTCACGATTTTTCAATTGCATTTTTAGAAATTTCAAACCAGTTTGGGTGAACTCTATGGAGTTCGAGAACTTGCCCTGCCAAAACTTTGGAAAAAAGCATTATGAAACAGATATAGATAGGAAACTTAACATGGTACAATTATACACAGTGACTGAAGCGTATATATTTACACACAGGGTATGTCGTTTGTTAAGTCTAGATTGGGTTTCCAAGTTTTTATCGGGTGCTAGTGTAAGAATGATAAGCTGCCTGGCTTTCCTGAGCTGCACAGCAGGGTGTGACACTGCGGCTCGCTGCTCAGCTCCTGGCTTTCCTGAGCTGCACAGCGGGGTGTGACGCTGCGGCTCGCTGCTCAGCTCCTGGTTTTCCTGAGCTGCACAGCAGGGTGTGACACTGCGGCTCGCTGCTCAGCTCCTGGCTTTCCTGAGCTGCACAGCGGGGTGTGACGCTGCGGCTCGCTGCTCAGCTCCTGGCTTTCCTGAGCTGCACAGCAGGGTGTGACTCTGCAGCTCGCTGCTCAGCTCCTGGCTTTCCTGAGCTGTGACGCTGCACAGCGGGGTGTGACGCTGCGGCTCGCTGCTCAGCTCCTGGCTTTCCTGAGCTGCACAGCGGGGTGTGACGCTGCGGCTCGCTGCTCAGCTCCTGGCTTTCCTGAGCTGCACAGCAGGGTGTGACACTGCGGCTCGCTGCTCAGCTCCTGGCTTTCCTGAGCTGCACAGCGGGGTGTGACGCTGCGGCTCGCTGCTCAGCTCCTGGCTTTCCTGAGCTGCACAGCAGGGTTTGACGCTGCGGCTCGCTGCTCAGCTCCTGGCTTTCCTGAGCTGCACAGCAGGGTGTGACACTGCGGCTCGCTGCTCAGCTCTCTCTCTCTCTCTGCAGTAACATTTCTGTTTTCTCATCTTCAAGGAGTCCGCGCCCACTCTGCCTACTCACACTTCCTGTTTGTGCAAGAAACATGAGAAGCTGCAAAATCCAGCCCCCCCCCCCCCCCTACCCCCCACCTTTTTCCTGTGATGACTACAGACTTGTCCTCTGCTCATAAACTCAACTAACAGCTAACTGCATTACGTGGAAATGTTTTAAAGAAAGCACGTTTTTCCACCACGATTTCTGACTGGTGGTTAGTTGTACCTGTGGGTTTATTTTTTCAGTGCTATTGGAAACTCGCATTTTGGTAACAGCTTGCGCATAGGAAAAATTCTAGTGGGACTGAACAGGATAACTGGTGGTGACGTCAGGCCAGGAAATTAATCCACAACACACAAGGCAACTGAGGGTGAAACTGAGACCCTAGAGCGCTCTGCTATTTATTAAGCAAAAGATTTTAAACAAGCAAAAGACTTACACTAAACAAAAAACAAAGCGGCGCGTTGGCCAAAATAAACAGACAAATAAAACAGATACGAAACAACAAGTTCTCCACTCACCGAACACACAACCCCGACTGAGTGATTTGTGCATCTCTATATACAGCTGTGCCGGGATTCAATTACTAATTAATCATTCACTTGAATCCCAGCACGTGAACTCATTTGTGCACTCCCGTGCTCACATAACAATACACATTTAATCTGCACGTGACGTGATTGTGCAATCCCCGTGCCTAAATACAAATATACATTTGAAATCACTCGTGCTACACAGCCCCCATTATACCCCATGCACCACTATAACCACAGCAACAATAACACGTCACATACAACATGAAGCACAAAAATACGAACCGGGCGGGGCACTCCACCACATGGGGCCCATTTATTTCTTACAAAAGCAGATACAATGCCAGTTTGGCATGCAGCATTGCAAATTCCTCAGGCTAAAACGAGGAAAACATGTCCCACCCAGACCCCTCCTTTGTGGCTCTGCCCACTTTGTAATGTTGTTCTGCTTTGACTGGAAGTACTGGAGTCATTTTTCAGACCGCTTCAAGTCCATGGTTCCCATGCTGGGCAGGCATCTGGTTTTGTTTATGCTCTGTGGCTAGTACAGTATACTAGTGTGTGCTAAGGGGTTGGAAGACAGAGCATCGTTCAGTCAGAAAGCCATAACAGGGTGAAGGGCCACGATTCAGAGGCTGCTTGTTTGCTTGTATAAATCAAAGGCAGGATGTTTTTATATTTTCTATTAACAGTTGTGTGTGTTCCAGGAATTCCCCGAAAGCTCCTGTTTGTGTCCCCGGTGTCCTGCCTCTGTTCCCTGTGTGTGATTCTGCTTGTCACTGCTGTCTGTTGCTAAATCTGCTCTGAACTGATGGCACTTGAGTAAGCCTCACCTGGGTTCAGGGCTAGTGTGAGTTTCTAACTCTGCATTTTAACAGTTCTAGCCTCTTAATACTGTAGCCCTGAAATCTGGAAAACTGTATTGTGTGCTCTGGACTTGAGACTTTGACAACTTCAGGAAACACTGAGTTTGAAGATACTGTGATATTAAAGTAGCAAACATTAGGAACATGTGGATGAGATGAGCGCAGGAGTGTCCAATCACAGCCCTGGAGGGACGTTCCACTCCAGGTTTAACAGGTACAGTGAGATAATGAACTACGTCAGGGTCTGGATGGATTTCGACCAGGGTTAGAACAAAGACCAGGAGTGGAAAGCCCGACTCTGGCCCATTCCTGATTTGTTAATAAAATTGAAATGCTCCACGTTTGCTCTGCTCTAAATCGGAATAGGCAATACAGTATTGAATCCTGGATTTTATCTTGTTGAAATATCGTGCTAAAACAAAACACAGAGCTGTTGAGTTCTGCTGTCCGGCTCCAATCTGACACTGAATCAGGAAATGGGAAGTTGATATTGCTGCCGTGCCATCGTTATTAATGGCACAATGCCACATGCTGAATACTGCTGCCTCCAGCAGCTTCTACTGGAGCAGGAATGTGTTTGGGGAGTCGGGAGCCAAACAGATGCTTCAAATGATGTTTTTGTTATGCTGATAACCTTTGACATTAAACAATTAAGAAAATATTACCAACAAGGTTTAAAAGGTACAGCCTTACTGAATATTATGTCAAAAGTGTTTTTTGAAAAGTATTTGCATTGGGGGGGGGGGGGGGGGGGCCGCTACACCTCAAACAAAGGCAGCGACGGGATTGTAATAAGATTCAAAGACGTTTCCACCAGATCAAGGAACAGTACCGTTCATTTCCATACTAACTTTTAAACGCTGTTGTACTGATCTGTTCTAGACATCCCCCCCTTCTAGTAATTACTATACGGCTCCATGTACACTAGGACAGTCTGGGACAGTTCAAGCTTTTCAACTCGCATCGCAATGCATTCTGGTATGTTTTACCTGTCTCAGGTACCTTTCACGGCAGGACTGCACATCCCAGAATGCATTGGGGTGTGTGAGTTGAAAAGCCTGAACTGTTCTACCCTGTCGCAGTGTTCATGGAGTCATGTGGTAACCCAGAGTAAACCCTTATCCCAGAATGAACTCTGACCTTGCGTATCTTGTGATTTCCAGTATCTGACAAACTCCCTGCTGACTTCAGTGCAGCATGTGTTGGTCAGCATGCCAAGAAGACACCGCAAAGGAAAGCGTTTGCAAAGGCAGGCTGCAACACATCAGTGCAGACTCTCTATCACGCTGTTGATGTTGAAACAATCGGAATACACCCTGCAGCACTCATAACATCCTGTAAGCATTTCAACGAGAACGTCTGGGAAACATGCCTCTGTTTTTATAACTTGCTTGTTTTATTGCACTAGTTCATTAGTCCATCCGTCTGGTGGCAATAATGCTGAAATATTGAAATGCTATCAGGTTGTAAACTGAGACCAAGTGGTAAATCATTTCATAACAGTGGTAAAGCTGCACAGCAGCAATTAGGTGATAATAGAGTCCACTAAAACCACTGGCTTCTCCTGTAGTCTGACTGATTTTTACTACTCACTAGCTGCTGTGGTGGTAGTGCATCCAGCGTGCACTGTAGTTAGTAAGTTGTCATATTTAAGAAGGACTGCACTTAACAACCCCATTACTCCAGTAGATATAGACCCCGCTGACGGCTTTATTAAGAACAGTCTAGAACCCTTTCATGTGTATCAAACTGTATTTTAATAATAAAAAGAGACCATACATTCTCCTGTGAGCCCAGCCCATTCTAATTCATGGCACCTGTTCCTTTTTTGACAATAATTCTAAATAATGACTAACAGCAGTGGTGCACTGCAGCAGGACAGTCCCATTCCCCGTTGCACAATGTTTTTAATAATCCTTTTATTGTCCGTTCATCGAAATACATTCCTTGAAACGAATCCATGCTGTCGAGAGTGTGTTTTAAATATGTGCAAATGCTTTCTGAACACTTCCATCTTTTTATTTGTGGGGATCACTGCAATTTCACGGTGGAGTGCCTTCTAATCGTTTGTAAGCATCACGCCTGCCAAGAGACTCCTGGACAAATAGCACCCTGACCTGCCCGGCGCGCAGACATGATCTGTGCACGCTCATGTTCAGCTTGTCTTTGTTTGGTCTATGAAGTGAAATGTGAAACACATTGAGGCATGGTGCTTCGTGGGAGGATTGCAGCTTATACTGCATTATAAGGAATGGCGTTACTAGTGAAAACAAACAGGAGATAAACGCTGTTAGCTGTCTGTTTAGGAGGCATGTGATGATGTCAATTCAAATGGCTTGAACCACTTATCAACTAGCTCATCTGGTAAAACCACGGATACTGGCCACAAGAAACGCTGAGACCGCATTCTCTAAGCTGTTTACTTCCAGATCGCCGTTAGTGCATTTTCTTTTAAGAAGGAAAAAACTCCAATTACAATTGTAAACCAATTACGAAGAGAAAGGTAAGCCTATCAGCAAGCCCCAAACTGGTATGTCTGGGTTGTGTATTTCTGGTTTGGTATTCAGTGTGTTTGTTCTTATCTGAAAGAAAATGTGCTTCAGAATCTAGCCCCATTGTGTCTGGTTTGCCCATTGAAGATATTTTCTGATGCAATCTGCTCTTTAGGTGTGCCACCAAACCTCAGCGATACAATAAACCCTGCCTAATAGAACAGTCCACATCAAACCAAAAGCAGCACTATACTGTGCTTTACAGAGGTGAGCTTCCTTATTGTATTTACGATCTCTGCTCCCTCTTACACTGTGCGTTCACAGTGCTTTTACCAGTGTGAATACTGCACTAAACGGGCGTGATCACATGGGCGTTGTTCTTGAGAGACTGGTCAAATGATGTCTACAGTGGCCATGATGTTTGGATCCATTAAATGAATGACCCCAGCCTGGATTACTAAGTATGGGGGCAGCATAATTATTGATTTAATTAAGACACAAAGTACATACAGGCCATAAACGAATACAATAATGAAGGGGCGAGGAGAGCACAGAAGGCAGAAATAAATGAGATCTGCTTAATGGCTTGTAATCATTACTAATGAGAGGCTGCTGGGAAGTCATTTCAATCCCAGCACCCCAGTAGGCACCGTGGTTTTATTGGCTGGATTCGTTTTTGTTCAGGGGTAGCAGGCACCCTGGTGGTAGTTTTGGTTCTGACTCGCGGCACCTAATGCTTAGCCCAGGCAGTGAATTACTAATAAAAACACAAACGCTTAACCTCGGAGAGCCAGGTATACACCTACATGGTCCTCTGGGAAATCACAGCACTCACCAGCCCTGGTGCATGACGGTCAGGGCTGCTGGGTTAGCTGCTCATACTGGGCTTGGTGCATTAGAAATGCCTTAACTTTGAAGTTCTAAACTTGACTGACTATTGTCCATTCCCCTACATGTATCATTCTGCTGCAAACCTTGTCCAGGGAATGTCTGGTGTGTCGGACTCTACCATCCAGGGTTAAGCAGAAGGTGGAGGAAGAAAAACAGTATTGACAACAGCAACCTGACAAGCTCAAAATAGATGTTTTGCCTGCTTTCGTATCTGACTGCTGCCTGCTTTCCTGTGCACCCCGAATCCACTTCCGTCTTGACAGCTGCAACAGTTTTCACGTGACCAGCGGCTTCAGGGTTGGGTCAAGGCCAGCGCAATACACAACCATTTAGTGGTGATTAACAAAGGGGTTTCCTTTTCCACTGTCGCCAAACTCCCATTAATATAGCTTAAGTGCACTGTCGTGGCAACTTCTTATTATACAGAGTGCATTTGCATTCTGCGTCTGTGGCTCTCTGTCGCTGCGTTCATCTAATTACATTTGGCTCAGGACATCTTTTAATGGTTATAAGGAGGAGCGAAGGGGAGCTGTTTTGAATGCAAGGCTGTGGCTTTCATCTGAAGAGTGCTGCAGACAGAAGTGTTACTTTCCTCCAAGCTCACAAAGTTTCACCTGTTAGCTTGCATTCCACAGAAGATTGTTGATCCAGGAGGCTTTGACAGCCCATGTTAATACTCTGCAGGACTCTGAATTACCTGGTTCAAGCAGGGACGCTGAAGCCTGCCGGACGGTACAGCATGTAGGATTCTCAACAGGCAGTGTTGCTGGTGGAATTTCAAGGAAACAATTGCATTCCACAGCACAAGCTAGTGCTGCAAAAACAGACAAACGAAAAGCCTTTACAATGCAATCATTTCTAACAGACGTTAATAAGGCTTCCACCCTCATACAAGTTTACCCCAGTAAATCTGCACTGTGTTTTTGCAGTTTTCCACCATTCTTTTCCCATAGTTCTACTATGCACTTACCCTAGCTTACCCATGGTTTGTCATGTTTTTTTAATATGCTTTACCTTATCTCTCTGCTCTTTACAATGCTTACCTGTGCTTTACCTGCTTTGCTTTATTACACTTTGCTATGCTTATTCTATGGTGAACTTTTATAAGGGTAGACTCAAGCAAGTGTAATATATACGGCTAGTCTCACAGACCCCAATTAGCTCTATTTAGAAAGTAAGTCTGTCCACGATTAGTGATAATCAGAGTGTGAAAGTAGCCGAGAGTCAAGCCTGCCGCTGAGAAGCTGGAGCTGTATTCAGGAAGGTATTCTCAGCTAAGGCTGGAGTTGTTAAGCACAATGATAGTAACACACACAAGTGAGTGAGTCGCTATTCATTTATTTAGATTTCTGTAGTGTGAATCAGTGCGTTTTAATCATGTGACAGTTACAAAATGAAAGGACATTCATACAAAATACGCAACACAAAGACACATCAGTCATTCGATTCTATACCAACAACAGCACACTAATAAGGCATGGATTTAAATATATATAAATAACATCATTACTATTATTATTGATTTACAGATGCCCTTATCCAGGGCAACTTACAATTGTTACAAGATATCACATTATTTTTACATACAATTACATTATTTTTTACACATTATTTTTACACCCATTTATACAGTTGGGTTTTTACTGGAGCAATCTAGGTAAAGTACCTTGCTCAAGGGTACAGCAGCAGTGTCCCCCAGCTGGGATTGAACCCACGCCCCTCCGGTCAAGAGTCCAGAGCCACCACTACTCCACACTGCTGCCCAGCAGCCACATTGCTGATGTGTGTATTGGTCCCCTCTCGGGTGCAATTCTCTGTTTTGATTTAGCTCTGTATCACTGTGCGATTTGGTAATGTTGTTTTCTGTACTAGGAAAGAATGATTTTTTTTTTTGCACCCTTACTGGCCAGGGGTGTGGTTCTCAGCTCTGTAGATCAATGCTATGCCTGCAGCAATGGTATATTTCAAACTTGTCTGTCCTCGGTATACAATATAGTGCTAGAACACCAGGTGACACTCCACTTGCAGGTCTGCTTGTCTTTGACTTTAAAGACATATGCAACACTTTGATTTTTCTTTTGAAACATTTTTTTTAAGGCCCAGGACAAAACCCTATCCTGTTTTGCACATATTGTTATAATAATAGCAAGAACAACTCGGGCACACTTAGTAGCTAAAGGTTTAATAACCCTTCTATTAATCTCAGTGAGCCCTTCTTTGTTTAGTTGAAGACCTCTCAAGCAGCCCTTTCCTCCACCAGCGTCTCTCCCATTAAGAGGAAATATTGAACTCTGTCCCACAGATTCCACGACAGGAAGTGGAACATGTATTGAGGTGAAAAGGGAAGGGGAGCAAAAGTGTTCTGAAGCGTACAGATTATTTGTTACTCAAACAAAAACAACAACAGTCCATGTAACCCTTTCCCTGCCTCCAGAACACCGGACACACTATTAAGAGTGTGTGTGTTCACTCTATTAAGAGGATCAGTGTGTGTGTTCACTCTATTAAGAGTGTGTGTGTTCACTCTATTAAGAGTGTGTGTGTTCACTCCATTAAGAGGATCAGTGTGTGTTCACTCTATTAAGAGTGTGTGTGTTCACTCTATTAAGAGTGTGTGTGTTCACTCTATTAAGAGGATCAGTGTGTGTGTTCACTCTATTAAGAGTGCGTGTGTTCACTCTATTAAGAGTGTGTGTGTTCACTCTATTAAGAGGATCAGTGTGTGTTCACTCTATTAAGAGTGTGTGTGTTCACTCTATTAAGAGGATCAGTGTGTGTGTTCACTCTATTAAGAGTGTGTGTGTTCACTCTATTAAGAGGATCAGTGTGTGTGTTCACTCTATTAAGAGTGTGTGTGTTCACTCTATTAAGAGTGCGTGTGTTCACTCTATTAAGAGGATCAGTGTGTGTGTTCACTCCATTAAGAGTGTGTGTGTTCACTCTATTAAGAGTGTGTGTGTTCACTCTATTAAGAGGATCAGTGTGTGTGTTCACTCCATTAAGAGTGTGTGTGTTCACTCTATTAAGAGTGTGTGTGTTCACTCTATTAAGTGGAGCAGACAGTGTGTGTTTTTTTTGTTTTTAAATTGCAGATAGTAATTATTTATTTAATTCTTTTCATTATCTTTTTGAATGTTATAAAAACCTTGGACAAATAAGATGAAAAAAATAGATTTATTTAGGGTTCAACCACATTTGAATCCTTTTTGCTGCTGTAGGTTAGCGGCATGCAACAGCTCTGCCATTGTGATATACTGACACCCATGCCACCAACCTGGGCACCTAACCTCTTAAAACAAGAAGCCGGGATGCACAACAATCAATTGTTACAAGAAATGAGCAGTTTTTGGTGCTCAGTATTAGGTAGGAATAACACTATACAGGACAGGTTTTGCACTGACACTGAAGGTTACACTTACAGTATATGTACTAATGTAATAGTATGGGTCAGCTCCAGTACTAACACAGGGATGGAAATAAGACTCCTATTGCACAGCAGTGTCACCCATTCCAGGTTTTACTACCAGCTTGATTAGCCACCGTGTATAGGTAACAACTCAGGTGTGTCTTATTAAACTCATAAAACCAGGAATGGATCAAACTGCTCTGCAATGGCCATCCCTGTAATATCAATCCATCTCATTCAGTGAACAAGAGAGCTCGCTGCCCTGAACGGCAGGGGGCCTGTCTCTTAACGTGGGCTCATCTTCCTACTCAGTGCTGTTTTATTCCGTACGCCAAATAAACAGGACCTGGCGTAGTAATGTTTATGTTCCTTGCTTTTCCATTCCAGTGGTCTGAGGAGACACGTTTCGTGTTTGTAGGGGTGCTGGGTAATTCAGATCCTACGTCACGCAGACTGTAGTAAAACGGCTCCCCTTTCTTTCTTCCACTTCAAAGACAAGCAGCAGAATCAGGGGGTTATATCTCTTTGCTTTGGATACTGTTCCAAACTGTTTTCCATGTCCATGTAGTCAAGACTGCTGTGAATTGAGATTTCAGTGATGTTCATTGTGTGAAAGAGGTCTCTGTGTCTATGCTATGCTGGTGCCCCTATCTGATCTCCAGTAGTAAATCTTATGGGTCACAGTGGAGCAAAGCCTGTGTTCCTATTCAAGTCCTGTCAGGAATAGGTGGCATCAGTTTCCAATTCTATCCTAATCATTCTATAATTGTGAATTATCTATCCATGCTTCAATAAAAGGTTACCTATACTTGTAAGGACCCATTTCATCAGCTACTGGAATGGTACTCCCAACCCTTCTCACTGGAAGGGGGGGCTCGCGCTCTGAACCAATGCAATCTCAATGATACTCCCAACCCTTCTCACTGGAAGGGGGGGCTCGTGCTCTGAACCAATGCAATCTCAATGATACTCCCAACCCTTCTCACTGGAAGGGGGGGCTCGCGCTCTGAACCAATGCAATCTCAATGATACTCCCAACCCTTCTCACTGGAAGAGGGGCTCGCGCTCTGAACCAATGCAATCTCAATGATACTCCCAACCCTTCTCACTGGAAGAGGGGCTCGCGCTCTGAACCAATGCAATCTCAATGATACTCCCAACCCTTCTCACTGGAAGAGGGGCTCGCGCTCTGAACTAATGCAATCTCAAACGCTGCTCTTCAGTCCCCATTAGGGTTGCAGATGCTGACTGGCTTGCAGCGAGGATGCATTCTTGGCTCGGAGATGTTTGGATTTCCCCCCAGTTTGTTATCTAACTCTGGCCGGGCAGGAAGGGGGTTATTTTGGTTCACTTTGCTTCCCAGAGTTCTTTGCTCCATCAGCATGACTTTCTTCTGTAGAACAGAAACACCTCTTGAAGTTACAAAGCCTGAGGAACTCAATCCAAGGAAACGCTTAAGCATTCTTAAGTTGTTTATTTCTGTAATGTAAACTACTGATTTTCACTTTTTTTTGCTTTGCCTACATTCCTGCTGTCAGAGCCTGTAGGTTTGATAGCTCTGGCTTGGGTCCCTCAGCCTCCTATGGGATGGAATACAGTATACTGTGCATGCCTGACACCATTGCTGATTGCTGGTGTTTATCCCTGAGTTTATCTGAACAGCACTGGCCTGTCAATTACCATAAACAAGTATAGCAGCTTTATAAACAAGACAAGAAAAACCCCGAAACTTAAACAGCTGGGTTGTGGTTGTCTGGGGCGGAGCCCCCCTTCCAAGAAGTCTTGCTGCACAGTTCCAGCTGGTTTTGCTTCTTGCTCTGCAGGAGGACCGAGCCCTGCACCCCTTCTTGTTTTCTAGAGGACAGGGACCTGCGGATCGTCTTCATGATGACCCGTCGGACCGAAGGGTTGAGAATGATGAACACCCAGGGGTTAATGATGGAGTTAATGGACAGAAACCGGAGGGCACTCAGGTCCTTTACATGATTCTCGACTCGGGAAAAGTGGTTGATGTACGCTTGTATCTGGAAGAAAAAAGAAGAAGGGGTATTTAGTATTCTGAAGTGCAAAGTAAAGCATGCTTGGGCAGACCAGGGTTGTTAACTTTTTGAAATAAGAGGGCAAAGCTTTAACTCGGGAGGAGTTATTTAAACGACTCCTGGTTTTGTTTTTTTCTTTTGATGGAGTAAAAAGAAGTTGAGTTAGTTGATAAAGAAGCCAGCAACAGACAGCCACAGTGTTGTGAAGATCAAACCGTATTAAACCAGCTTAGTGAATACCCTTACAACATTCATCATGTGGTAATACATGGCAAAGGTGTAGAAAAGCATAGTACAAGCATGGTGTAGCACATAGTTAACCACTGCAAAGAGTAGAACGAGCATGGGAAAAGAGTCTGTGCTGTGAGATTAACCCAAGAAGTGCTGATGGTGCCGGGATGCTAAACATTTCCACAGCATTCCCCTGATACTCCTCCTTGACACGGTTCATCGAATCAATTCCACAAGCACAGGCACAGAAATCCTGCAGGGGGAATCTGGCTCCCAGGTACTTGTGGGAGACGGAGGAGTGAGACTCATCTCCTGGCTTTCGTCACGTGGTGACTCATGCAGCTGTTTCGCAGTTATTTCCTCTGAGTGGGAGTTCCTAAACCATGTGGGAGTTCTGCATTCTTTTTTGCTGTCTAGAAAGCGTAGAAATGCCACACCTACGCGCTTCACAAAACGCCTGGTTAATAATTAATAATTTTCATTGAAACTGCGTTAGGAGCAGGCAGTCATTATGCAACCAAGCAGACAAGCCGCAAAAAAGGAGCGCCGCCACTCAACTGGAAAAGTTAAGAGCTTTTCAGTCCAAAATGCCTCCCACAGACACAAACCAGTCCTATTGAGCTGCTGGATTGCTTTTTTTGGAGAGCAGTACACACACATACATGTTACTATTGCTGGGAACCTTAATTATGATGTCTGTTATATCTAACTCCAATGGGAAACAGTTTAGTACTGTAGTTTAGTTTATATAGGCAAACCTATTTTGTGTATTGGCCAGCACACGCAAACATATCTTAGCAAATTGTTGCAGTGCTAGTAAAGTTGAAATCTATTTAAAATCTTATCTCGACAGCTTTCTAACATGATCGCAGATTCCCCCTTTTATTGTGCCGACAATATTGTATTAACTCGGCATATGCAAATATTTCAAATGCAACGCTAAAGACAAACTGCTGCCTCCTAGTACCTTTGCTGCAGGGAGACTGCGGCTGAAACGTTTGTCATGGAATGTACTGAGTCTTGTTTAATATTTCTAAACACTAGGATACCAGTATGTGTGCTTGGTTTAGTCTGCCCACTCCTTTCCTGTGGGGTCGGTCCCCTGTATGTTCTGTGATGTCTGCAGTTAGTCCTGTAGTCTGCCGACTCTTGCTTTGGTTTAAATGCCTTGCCACGCAGTTTCTTCTGGCTCTTAAAGGCTTTGCACATGCAGATGTAAAGCATGCTTTTCCACTGCTGCAGGGCATGAGGAGGAGAAGAAATACACTGCTACCCCATTATAAAGCAGCCTTTTATACTGCAGAATTGGTTATAAGGCAGCATTGTCTTGACTCCCATTTCCCCGTAATGTCATTACAGTAGCCATTTTATATTGGTTATAAGGCGGAACACTAACAGCATGGTCTTGTAACTACGCCTCCCCACTACAGCATTATAAAGGGGAAACTGTACACAGCTGTGTATTTTAAACACAGCAGCCCTTACTCAAAGAGGTCAAGGGTCCAATGCTTTTAGTCTGTTGCTATTCCAGGAGAGAAGACTTAACCAAAGGAAGTAAGCATGCACATCATTAGCTCTGATTGCTCCCTTAAAATACTCCTGCTGCTGCATGATTGATAGCAGGTCTCAAGTAGTGACTCTCATAAGCAGGGTGGTCTGTAGGCCAATTAGCAATGTTTCTGCTGCTGTGGGAAAAAAAACTAAACCCCAGAGCAAGGAAACAAACTGGGAGGTAGCGTACCACATGGTGTGCATGAAAACTCAGGGACTGCCCTCCACCACCACCTGACTAATGCTGCCACAGTCTGTGTTAATAAATATTTACAAACAACAGTGGCGGTCAGAAAACATTGAAAGTGCATACAACACGTAGGCAAGCATGTTATCCATCCATCCATCCATACACACATCCATCCATCCATCCATACACATCCATCCATCCATCCATCCATCCATACACACATCCATCCATCCATACATACACATCCATCCATCCATCCATCCATCCATCCATACACACATTCATCCATCCATCCATCTATACATCCATACACACATCCATCCATCCATCCATCCATCCATCCATCCATACACATCCATCCATACACACATCCATCCATCCATCCATCCATCCATCCATCCATACACACATCCATCCATCCATCCATCCATCCATACACACATCCATCCATCCATCCATCCACCCATCCATACACACATCCATCCATCCATCCATCCATCCATCCATCCATCCATCCATCCATCCATCAATAAAACACTATGATGAGCAGCAAGGGCAAACTTCAACATCTGGCTACTTTGCAAATACGCCACGTTAAACTTCTAAAGGGGGCACATACCCCAAGTAGTAACTACTTACCGTGAACGGCAATGAACACATCATGAAACAGGCTGTCATGAAGGCCAGCAGGATCAGGTGTTGCACTTCTTCGGTGACGGAGACCGCGGCGCCCCTGTCCGTCCTGCCCCGGGGGAAACTGGAACCGCGGCGCTGCTTGTGCCGCCTGTGCATAAATATTAGATGAACCATGACCAGGACGTTACACAGGAGGATGGAGAAGATGATTACGAGCATGACGCTGGCGAAGACCAGGGAATAGACCCTGTTTGTCCGCTCCGAGGCGTTCATGTCGATGAAACTCCAGGTCCCCGGGCAGTACTGCACGTACTCTCCGAAACCCATGATGGGTAGCAAGCAGAACAGCAGGCAAATCACGTACGTGACCGGGATGGCGATGTATCCGAAGCGCTTGGTGATGTGTCTCTGGTAAAAGTAAGGGCACCCAATGGAAAGCAACCGTTCCACGGCCATGGCGAAGAGTATGAGCATGGTGGACAAGGTGAAAAACGTCATGGTGAAAGCGAAATATTTACAGAGCGCTCCGCATTCCAGGTTCTGGTTAACGAGAGTCTGGTTGAGGCTGTAAGAGGCCAGCACCACCGGGCTGATGAGGCAGGTCCCGAGGAGATCCATCACCACCAGACAGGTCACCAGGATGTGGAACAGGAACACGCGGTGTTTGTTTTTCGTCTTCCTCTGTGGGATCCGCAGAAGGCAGAGGGCGATGACATTGCCCACCACCCCAGCCGTGAACATCACTGCGCTGATGACAGGACTTTGCCCCTCCTGCACCGACGTGATGTTGTGGCAGTGATTTCTAGTCATTTCTAGTATTACAGCAGGTAATCTGTCTTGTTGTAACACAAACAGACAAACAAACAAACAGACAGACAGACGTGCTGTTTAACCTTGTTGTAATATTTGACTTCTTCGCTGTAACTGTCCTCTTTTTAAAATCATTGCGTAATGAAAAATAAAAAATAGAAATAAAAAGTTCTGTGGTTAACTTTTCCTTGCGAGTAGAACGAGCGGCTGGCAATCTTTTTTCCTTACCTCTGCTACGAAGTCCCCGATTAATTCCTCAACACGAGAAAGTGAACCCCATACTCAAGAGATCACATCTTATCAATAACACACGGTCCTGTGCGGGCAAATACTCCATGCGGGTGTTACGGACCCCTCGCTGCTGAATGTTGAAACCACGAAGAAAGCTGTCCAGCTATTGAACTAGTTCCCTTTTCTTTTTTGTTTATTTGATTTATAAGTAAGCGTAACAATAATCCAGGTTCAAAGACGTAGTCGCAACTTCATAAAATAAATGGGAAAAAAATAATAATGAAAAAGTTACTTCCGAGCCCCGGCGTAACTTTCAAGTCTAGAGAAGGCGAGCCATGTGTTCCTGTGATGAGAAAACATGACCTGAAGGATTTCTCCTGCCGCAAATGGGATGACGTCACACAGCTGCCGACACCCCCTTCCCTAAAACTGACTGTCAAAGTTATGCGAGAACAGAAACTGAAAAGATCAGGCAATGCAACCGGATGAAGACACAAGCTGTCAATCGCAGCCGTGGTCTAGCTAAGGGTGGATTTAGGGTTTAGAACTTCAAAAAAACAACAACAAAAAAAACCAAACACTTTTTAATTAAGTTATGGTTTTAAAAGGGAGCAGAATCCAGGGACCCTGTCTGTATGTCTGTGTCTGTCTGTCACAGTTACATCTGTCCATAGAGAGAGAGTGAGGACTGCTAATCCATTTGGGATGAGATGTAGGTAGACCCAGGTGAGGGTATTGAGAATATCAGAATCAGTCTGCCTGCCTCTGTCTGTCACACTTTCATTTTAACATGGGCTTGCTGTAACCCACACTGATAGCTGATAATGTTGTTTTTACAGTTAGCCTCCTTTCATTGTGGTGGAAATAAGGGAATGGTAACACGCCCGTATTCCACAGACTGGAGAATACTGGTAAACTATACACACCTTAACCAGGTCCCAATTTAACCTTTAATAGCTGAAAGGTCACAGGAGTTGGGTCTTGGTCTGTGTTGTAAAGGGAAAATTCATCTGTGACGTCTGAACTGCTACGCTCCCCGTTCTGCTAAACAAACACCACCCACGTGTTGCGCCACGCTGCCGCATTCCTCGCGCTGCACAGACATACATGCTCTGAGTTGCGTGTCCTGAACTGTGCCTGCAGCTCGTATGAGGTGAACAAAGCCGCTGCTTTCTCAGGCTCTGCTGGTTCTGCCTGCTTCGATACCAAACCCGGGGGAAAGTCACACTCAGCGCACGTGTGCTCTGGGACCAGGAAGTACAGCCACCTGGTTATGTAATTCATTGAGTCAAATTCAAGTTCATGTGTTTTAAGAGAGGGTTACTGTCAGGGCCGGATTAACGCATAGGCAAACTAGGCATGTGCCTCGGGCGTTTATTTACAATATTTGCTAACAGACCCGACCAGGATTATTTGAGACAGGTGTTCTGACAAAGCTGCGCTACCCGCTCAGGATGAGGTACCCTGATTGAAGTTTAGCAGAAGTTCATTCAAAGGCAGTAAACTATACCCTGAGAAGCTTGCAGACTATAGTCCTATAAATCAGCCGCACTTTTTCACGCTACACTGGTTTTGGATAGCCCGTGCATGTGTAGCGTTCCTGGTTCTCACAGGGCGTCACACAGGGCGAGGCAATCCACACACAGGCGGGACCTCTCACACTGAAGCATAGCGCCGGTACCGCTGTACAAAAGAGCCGACTCCTTTGCAAGGAGCGTATATCGGGTTTATGTCTTTTGTGTGTGATTACGTCACCTACCAGCCCTACTGCTGCCTTCCCCCGTGCACGCTACACTTGCTTTCCCATCTAAAGTTAATAGCAATATTGACCGTATTTAATACCTGTACAAAGTTCAAAGCTCATTTAGTTTTGCGAATGTTGTGTGTGCATGCGCACTTTGTGTAGATAGCTCATCCTGAGCGGTAGCTCAGATTGTCAGAACACCTGCGATTATTTGAAGTTTTACGGTATACAGATTTGACTGGAAACACGTCACTCACTGACATTCGAAGCGAGGCGTGTATCTCAAAATCAAATTGTTCTGACAGGTGTCTACGCAGAGTTCTATAACATTACCCTGTAGAATTCGGTATCCCCACATTATTCCACGCTTGCGCAGATGCAGTTTTTAAAAGCTCGCTGGTGGGCAAGCTTGATATTTCTGTGCCCGAGCCGCGTTGTGTTCTCATGCACTGCCATTGCGTTCTGACTGCTGCAGCTTGCAACAGATGTTGTAAACAAGACAAAACTAATTATGTGGCAAAATAAAACAGACATTTAACACCATTTAAAACATTTAAAACATCAAGCGTTCACATTCAGCGATCTTTGAAAAAAATGCAGCTGTGCCGGCGGGTACAGAACTCTATAGGGTAGAGATGTCATTGTTAACAGAGGTGATGTCATTGTTAACAGAGGTGAGCTGTCACTTGAATCGGATAAGGGAGGTTTCCTTGAATTGATTTCGCTCTGATGAATTGCTGCTTTGTTCAAGAAGTGAACCCCCTTATTCGTTATTCAAGGTTTTATATTGAATCCACTGCATTTTAAAGGCAGCTCAGATTCCCACGTGGGGGTGGGGATAGGGAAGTCCCAGAATAACTGTCCGACAAACAATCATTCATACATACATCATCATATCACAAAGACTATGAAATATGCACGTACAAAGTTCCCCTTGCCACCCCTGCCCAAAGAGGGGAGGCTTATACACGTGTACTCTGAACTCAGTGGGGCTCTGCTTTCAGGTCCCCTGATGATTCATTCTCATGGTCTCCCAGCGGCTCACTTGTAGTCTGAGGAGTGCAGGTTTGTGTCCTGGCTGTGCCAAGTAGTGGATCTGGGCTGGGGAGTCGCCTCACCTCACCCCAACGCCCCCTACTGGACAGGCACAATGAGCTCAAGCAAAGGTAACGGTGACCCTGCATGCCCCAAACGAGTGTCTTCACCACTGTGCAAAAGAGCCAGACTCGTCCGCATTCACGCTTACAGCTTTTATCTAACAGATTCCCTAAAAATAAATCTAACACATGTCACAAATCATCTTTCTTACAGTCTGATTTGTTAGATGCATATTTAGAAGTGATCAGGGTTCGACAGCGCAGTTTCCGAAACTGACAATCAATACTAAGAATTTGTGCTCTGTGTGTGTTTTGAATTCAGGCCTGGCATAGGCACAGAAAGACGGGCCACGCTCTTTACCCAGTGCAGAAAGGCAGGCTAATGTGAAGCTGTAGTATATTCTTTCAGCTAGGGTTAGGGTTAGGGTGAGGGTGGCCCATCTTTCTACAGCTATGCCTCAGGCTTTACAAAATGTTACCACAGGTTTATGCAGGGAGCAGCTAATGTCATCCAGCATGCCTCTGAATAGCTGCCGACTTCCACACAAGCTGCACAACAACTTTTCAGAGATAGTTTTTATACCCTAAAGGGGAAGTGTAGTTGAATAAGTTATGAGGCTTCGGCTGTACTGAGCAATGGGAGCAGACAGGCACATCCTTGCTAATTGTGATTATTATAATACAACAGCTGCTCTGCCCTGGAGAATAGGCTGTAGTTATCACTGCCGGATCCCTCATTGTCAGGACTGCACGTCTCACTCCTGCCTGGGGCATGTTCTGCACGTTGTTACGTTAGCAAAATTGTGCTGTGTAGCAGGTTCAATAAAATATTCTCTGATGTACAGTGATGCAAACTGAGTGTGTTCCAGTTGAACTGAAGAGCACGCCTCCCTGCTTACACGGGAAATACTGCTGTGAATACAAGCAGCAGTTCATGGAGTGTCAGCTGGTAAAGAGTGTCATGAGGGTACATTGCGTGAACCTGCAATCACTTGAAATCAAACATGTTTACTCACGCTAAGTGACTGATTTAGTTGATTTTGGTAGTACTTTATTACTGCAAATTACAGAACCCGCCTGGAAGGAATCGCAATGCACTTGAGGCTGTTGTTCTTTCTATTCTGAGGCTGTGTGGTCCAGTGGTTAAAGAAAAGGCCTTGTAACCAGGAGGTCCCCGGTTCAAATCCCACCTCAGCCACTGACTCATTGTGTGACCCTGAGCAAGTCACTTCACCTCCTTGTGCTCCGTCTTTCGGATGAGACGTTGTTGTAAGTGACTCTGCAGCTGATGCACAGTTCACACGCCCTAGTCTCTGTAAGTTGCCTTGGATAAATGTGTCTGCTAAATAAACAAATAATAATATTCTGCTGACTGGAGCAGAAACCACGGCTTCAGTGTATATACATGTTTATATCACAAGAATGGGGTCAGTGATGAGATTGTGGGCTTGAATTTGAAACTCAGCAGCTGGGTCCTGTCTGCCAGCGGGTCACATGTTCCCACAGTGACACTCCACCCTTACTCTGTCATCGGGATTCATTTCATTCATTTTTGTCAAGGTCGGATTTGAAGTAATGTACGGAAATGCTTGACTAAAGAACTAAATATAAACCAGACATGTGTAATGAATGGAGTCTGAGGACTGCAGGGTCGTACTACAGGACTCACACAGCTCCAAACGTACACACTGTCGGCCAGGCGCGGGTCAGACTCAAGTCAGAAACCTTTTTAGTGAGTTTCTGGAATCCAGAGCCTCCACTGTAAGCCTGGGCAGATTGTCAAGTATCTGTAAAGAAAACCAGTCAAGTTAGAATAAAGAGTCCAGACATATAAAGATGTGATACCTAGCAAAGAGGCCACACTTGGGGCAAACTTGGACCCTGTTTTTATTGCTGTAGGAGCTAGTGGCAGCATGAATTAAAAAGCAGGGCTCAGTTTTGTTCCAGTTGTGTTTTTGTGTTTTTTTTCCCTTGGTTCTCCTCAATGCTAAGTCTTTATTTACTTTGTGTTTTGCCTCTTTGACAAGGAGAGCAGAAGGATTTGGAGGGGTGCTTAAATACATCACGGGTATCACAGCAGTCCCTCGGTTGAAACCACACCCTCGTCACTCCCCTGGGGGCGTGTCCTACGTGTCACATGACACACAAAAGATCCTTTCCTCTGATGGGAACTAGACTCATTGGCTATCGGACATCTCTGAGCAGACAAGCAGGCAGGCTGGGAGGCAGACAGGCTGGCAGGCAGACAGGCTGGCAGGCAGACAGGCTGGGAGGCAGGCAGGCAGGCTGGGAGGCAGGCTGGGAGGCAGGCTGGGAGGCAGGCAGGCAGGCTGGGAGGCAGGCAGGCTGGCAGGCAGGCAGGCTGGGAGGCAGACAGGCTGGGAGGAAGGCAGACAGGCTGGGAGGCAGGCAGACAGGCTGGGAGGCTGGCTTGCTTGCTTGATGTTTACACAATCATCACTCCAGATTCATCCTAGAATTTGATCTCTCCAATGCAAACACTGGAAGTGCAGAGGTGTGATTGGAACCCCTGCACAGTGGGGACCATGCAGCCCCTACACACCGAGTCCCCAACGACAGGGAAATGATGGGAAGAAACGCAGCAGAAGAGAAAAGCAGTCTGCATCAGAGCTCAGAGTTTAACATGGAGGCCACCATGGGTTTATATAGACCCTGTCAAAGTGCTCGATCATGGCTTATTTTGCTGCGGTACAGCTAGCGGTGTGCAATGCAAAACAGAGGTCTTACCACAACACAATTTGTTACATACTGTACTTTTTTGTAACGATTTGACATTGTTTCTAAAATCAATCAATCGAGAGGAGATGAACGCATGACAGAGTATCTCTGCATCCAGGAGGGAAAGGTAGGGACGGACCTTTGAGATGTTTCAGAGGTGGCAGAAGGAGGATTTGACTACAAGGAGATTTGGGCATCAAAGGAGAGGTTACTATCCAGAAGTGCACCAAGGCTTCGTATTGTGAGGGAAGGCAACAGCAGACAGTTTCCAAGGTTCAAGGAAGCAATATTGAGATTCTTGAGTTGAGTTTTCGATCCTACTAGAAGTTGTTCAGATTTGTTAGTGTTGAGCTGAAGAAAACTGGCAGACATCCAGGCCTCGATGTCTTAGATGCAAGCGGATAGCCGGATCATGGCAGAGGGACATCTAGGGTCTAGTTTTAGGTAGAGCTGAGTGTCATCTGCATAGGAGTGAAACATGAGGCTGTGCTGGCGGATGAGGTGACCCAAGGGAAGCATGTAGATGTTGAAGAGAAGAGGCCCAAGAACAGACCCTTGAGGGACACCGCAAGTGACCGGGTTTGCGTCAGCACTGCTTCTATCACAGAAAACAGACTGCATGCGTCCAGATAGGTAAGAGGACAGCCAGGAGAGACAGGTTCCAGAGATCCCAGCATACTTCTGAAGGCGGTCAAGAAGAATGCCATGATCTATGGTGTCAAAAGCAGCAGTTACAGTATGTCAAGGAGGACAAGCACAGATGGAGCAGCAGCATCAGCATTGAGCAGAAGATCTTTTATAATAGGAAGCAGAGCAGTTACAGTACTGTCATGTGGCCGGAAGCCAGACTGCAGAGATTCAAGCAGAGATTATGAATGTGATAAAATGCAGATATTATTGTGTGATAATGTATTCTGACCCATATATTATATGTATAACAATAATAATAATAATAATAATAATAATAATAATAATAATAATAATAATAATAATAATAATAATAATAGTAGTATACTCACATTTTACATTACTCATATTTTGAAAGCAGAGCTCTGACGAGCATGTATTGCCTCTGCCAGCGCATTAAACTCTTTTTTTAAAACACTCATCTTTATTATTCTAGCAGCCTTGCATGACAGGCACAAATGCACACATCTATTTCCATGAGTGTTTTTTCAATGCTAGGTTGACTCCACTTGGCAACACAAATAAGATGGTATTTACAGCGTGCTGGCAGGGTAGAGCTTGTCCAGGCTGTGACTACTGCTCTCTCGCACCACCTAGAGGCCATTAATACAAACTGCCATTATAAAATATATAATAATTGACCAGCTACCTTGGCTTTCTGCCACTCACACACAAAGTGCATTTTTGACTTAACAATTTATCTTATTAAACTTTATTTAAACTGTTCTCTTGCCTCTTATTAACTTTATTTAAACTGTTCTCTTGCCTCTCACCACTGCCACCCCCTCCCTTTAAAGGATTACTACCCAGCTCTGAAATCTATTCTCTAACCTCAAATCATTTTTATTAACATTATCACCCACCCGCACCCCTTTTTTTTGCTAACCAATGCTTTGAAATCAATTACATTATCACTGCCCCTCCCCCTTTTTTTGTGCTGAGAATATTTGGAATCTCCTCTTGTTTGATTGATTATTTTGATGTTAAATGTGCAAATATTTCAAACACAATGCTGTTAATAAACTGGAATGTGGTGCCTTCGCTGCAGACCGCGAGGTCTGATTACAGCTGTGCCACTGAAGTGAGTTTGACCTACAGCACCCCTGGAAGTAGCAGAACCTTTTCATCTTCTAGCACTGACACAGCTGCAGAATCCAAACGGAAATATAAAATCCAAGCAAGGAGGTGAAATGATCTTCCACAGAGGAAACGGGCGAGCAGTGGCAGTGTTGATTGTGCTGTTCAGAGCTATTGTAATGAATTGTCATCTTAGCCCGTTGAATTGAACGAAGGATATTTTATCAGGTAGTTCTGTTTGCCAGGTATTTACCAGGAAATGACTGCTCAGCTCCCAGCTTGCACATTTTGTATGAAGGTCTGAATGGTACAATGCCTTTAGGTCCTCTGTAAATGAGATAACTTTGTGAGCAGAAAATGAAACACATTATGGAACAATACAGATGCCACGTTAAGGAAATGAGCAGCTAGGAGAAGAGTTTAATGACATTTACACCGCTTAATAAAGCTTCCTATTTCAACACTGCCAGTCACTTGCACTGCAGATTGAGATGTCTAATGCTGAGTGGCTGCTTTGGGAAGTGTACACTCCACTGGTATTTGACATGTCAGTGAAAGGTGTGAAGGCTTGTGGAAGATGCACCACACAGCCTCCTGTCTGCCCCCCGCCCCCCCAATCCTAACTTCAAATAGAATACTCTGCTCATCGTTTTGTTAAAGCAGGTTGATATTGCTGGATTAAAACACATGAAAGAGGCTGTTTGTTTAAGGACCTGAAATTCTGCATCTTGATTGGCTGAGGCGATGTCCCATGTTGCATCAGGTTTATAATTGAATGTATGAATTTGTATTAACTTCAGTTGAATGGAACAGTAAACAATACAGTACGCTTGCCCCTACGTAGTTATTTCTGAGTCACATTAATTTATACATTCAGTCGGAAGTGGATTCTGCTTTTAATAAACATCCTTTGTCAGTGCCGTAAGCATTCCTACTCAGATGTCGCACACATAAAAAACTATTTTTACATGAGCTGGGAAAGAGAGACCTGTCTAAAATGATCTTTGCAGGGATTGCTGATTGGAGAGTACTTTCGCAGTGCTGTATACCAGAGCCTGAGGCTCAGTGAAAACCTGGGACATATTCTCCACTCCCTGGGGACTCTCCAGTTGGTGTCGATGTTGAAATATTAAGAACAGTACCAAGCCTGGACTTCCACTAACATCCAGGAGCGTCTCTAAATCCTGTGTATTTACAGAGTAGTTACTGAGTAAATTCATGTGTACTGACACATCATTGCCATGTTATTCTGCATAGTCACAATGTACTTCATGCATCAATCTTTTTGCATGATATAAGCAAGTACACAATCGTATCAAAAAAGGGTTAGGGTTAGGGTTAGGGGCGTTAGGTTTAGAGTTAGGATTAGGGTTAGGGTTAGGGGCATTAGGTTTAGAGTTAGGATTAGGGTTAGGGTTAGGGGCGTTAGGTTTAGAGTTAGGATTAGGGTTAGGGTTAGGGGCGTTAGGTTTAGAGTTAGGATTAGGGTTAGGGTTAGGGTTAGGGGCGTTGTACACATTAAGTAGATTGTAACTATGCATAATAAGATTGTAATGATGTGTAAGCACACATGTATTTACTCAGTAACTACAGTGTAAGCAGTCTCTCAGTGTAAGCATTCCTGAGAACCGTGCCACTTGTTTAATAGATGATTTCCAGAGCAGTGCAGTAACATCTGGAGCTGAAACAGGTCGCTCTGCACAGCTGTGGGAACAGAGAAACATGTTGTTATTATCTCGAGTGTTTGTCAGAAACAGGACATAAACTAAAGTGCCGAAGACGGAAATCTACAGCAGTGGCCAAAATATGAAGGCGCCTGTCTGTCTGTCTGTCTGTCTGTCTGTCTGTCTGTCTGTCTGTCTGTCTGTCTCTCAAACATGTTTATGGGCCACTTGTTCATTTTACTCAGCTGTAATTTAATGTACAGCCTTTAACGTTTTGCTTTTTAACAGCTACAATAGTTGTGATTGTGAAGCCTCCACACTACGGTTTTTTTGGTTTGATTTCAGGGCAACGTTTTTAACATGACATGTCATGGGGTGAGCTTAGTTCCCCCCATGGGTGCTTGCGCCCTGGAGCAGAGCGGACTCTGTGCCTGTGTGTGCAGCCGTGGCTGGGGAAGAGCGTCGCTGACAGACAGCCTTTCTGTGTGCGTGCATCAGGCTCATGTTGATTCATCACAAGCACAACAGTAGCGGGTGCTCTCTCTCACCTTCTTTCAACACACATTCTATAGGACAATAGGATGCATCAAGTAATCAAGACCGCTTTGAATAGAATAGGCCTTTACTGTACATCTCCAGCTGTTCTGTGGTAAACATCACATTGTACATCAGGTACAATAAACAACAACAAGCACGTGAAAACAACATTTCTCAGACACATTAGGCTTACAATTATTATATATATACACTGAGGACACTCAATAAAGTCACATCATGCACCACAGCTAACCACATTTACATACATACCATGTAGGCTGTACTTCAGCAATGCCACTGACTATCCTGGCTCACCTTGCTCTTCACACTTGCATGCAAATATTATTGTTAATTTCTTAGCAGACGCCCTTATCCAGGGCGACTTACAATTGTTACAAGATATCACATTATTTTTACATACAATTATATTATTTTTACATGCAATTACCCATTTATACAGTTGGGTTTTTACGGGAGCAATCTAGGTACAGTACCTTGCTCAAGGGTACAGCAGCAGCGTCCCCCACCTGGGATTGAACCCACGACCCTCCAGTTAAGAGTCCAGAGCCCTAACCACTACTCCACACTGCTGCCCACACCATTGACATACAGACAGTGTTAACAGTGTTATTAATGCAACACATACTGACATGAGAGGAGATGCATCTGCATCATACCTCCAATACTTAAACGTTTCACATGCAGAGTCATTATTTTACACCGAAGGGGGCCAGATTCACAAAGCATTTTAAGCTTGCGCCAGATTATTTTTAAACTGAAAACCTATTAGTTAAAATGATACAGAAAAGCAGCAAGCAGCCCCTGAAGGATCATACCTACCATCGCATTAACATTTCGTTTTTGCACTGGCGAAACTGCCTGTTGTGAATCTGGTCCAATAGTCTTTTTTAGTACAATACAATACAATACAATACAATACAATACAATACAATACATATCTAAAGTCCATTAATGTATCCTTAACGTTCCTCTATTCAAATCTACAGGGTCAGTGGTGTGTCTACCAGGAGTGCTGGCAGAGGAAACGACTGTACAGGAAACAGTGCACTGTGAAATTCATTTGTGTTTATGTGCTGGCAAGCTATCGTGACCTAGCTATAAGGAGAGCAATTGTGCATGTTTGGAATGGGTTGCGTGGCGCGTTGTCTCTCTTGATCGGCACACTGCTTTTAACATGGCTTGTAGTACTGCCTCAGTGTCTGGAGTGGAAGCTACCGCAGTGGGTTTCAGGAGCTCAGTGCTTAGATAAAGTGCTGGGTTTGCACTTGAAATGTGCTACAAACCTATTTTAAGTTCAAGGCTTCCAATTGCTTCCCTAGTGCTTTCTCCTGTCAGGCGAGGGGTTTTAGTGGCGCTCATTGCTCGTCAGTATACGATCCCCTTGTCAGCTCATGGAAAGAGTCTCCTGCAGGGGGCGTGATGGAACCGCTGTTACCAGAGCACACAGGGTTAACCCCAGTGATGTCAGTATCTGCTATCACCAAGGATTTCATTTGCCTCTATTACCCATTTATTGAAGTTCACAACATCAGTATTATTCCAGAACTTAATAGCACATGTTTTACGCAGGTTATGTCAGATATCTGCTGGAGCTGGAAACTGCCAATATCAGTCTTAATAAACCCTTATTGCAGATCTGCTGGTTGTTAGCTGACATGCACTGAATTAATAAATGAGTAACGGAGGCAAATGGGTTATAAAGTGTTACAGCTTAAAGACCAGAGGAAACGCTTCACAAACGTGCACCCATGTTTTCTTACAAAAGTAGGTACCCTTATATACTTAGAGTACCTCTCTGAAATTTGCCTTCAGAATGGAGGCATTAGTGTTCTGAATCTAAATTCTAAGTTCAGTGTTAGCCTTGTTGTACTGAAGCAGCCCAATACAGACATATTATCTAACAACGACAGCCATGTTATCGAGGTTTTTGATTAAACTTCAGCCATTAAAAGAGATTCATAATGATCAAGCCTCAAAGTCTAATACAGTAGTGCTGTGTCTGTGTCTTCACTGTCTACAGCCTCGCTCAGCTGCTCTCCGAGTTGTTCCACAGATGAAACAGCGAGACGCCAGCTGTAGAACAAGAACAACACTGTGACCCACATTCGAGTCACTCGTCACGAAGAAGGCGACACTGGTGTGGGAGGCATGACCATTACCCTGAAGGTCCTGCAACGGACTAAACGAGCGAGTCGTGACGTCACAATGTCCTGTCGGGACGCCATTGAAAACCACAGCCTTCGTTCCCAGTTACGGATTTCAATGAACCCTCTGCGTTTCCCACACGCTGGGCTAGGCAGCCAGGTCCTGCTGCTGTGCTGGCTTGTCAGGAGTTCCCTGCTGCACGCTGTGCCGGGCCCTGGTGTGGCACAGCTTGTCGTACAGCTTGTGAGCCATCGTCCGGAAGAGAGAGGTGCGGAAGATGATGAAGACCCAGGGATCCACGATGGAGTTCACCGAGAGGAACCGCAGCGCCAACAGGTCCTTGGCTTCATCGTTATCGCTTACTTGGGAGGCTCCAATGTATGTGCGCACCTGTCAAAGAAAGAAAGAAACACGGTCTCTGAGTGCCAGACTCATTCAGCCCTCTCTGCTCAAGCAGTTCTTTGCCGCGATGCCTTTTGTTCCCTTGCGGGTCACTTTTTAATCAATATTATTCCTGAACGTCTCCTCACTTACCGATCAGGAGGACTAAAGATCAATAAGAGGCCTTCGCTCCCTGCTGTCTGTCAAGCCAGTCGCCTCTTTCCACCAACTAGACGCAAACTGGATTTGAAACCTGCTTGCATGACTCCACCTCTGCAGCATGCCTCTATACAGTATATACGTGTTTGCTGTTGCTGTGTTATTGTCATGAATCTGCACACCTGCTGCTGCCTCTCAAAGTCAAAGGGAAAGGCGAGGCTAACTGGGAGAGTGTGGTGTGCCGGGAGCTTCCCCTCTTAGTGATCTAGAGCTTCGATTCGAAGCGCTTTTCACTCTGTGATGTTATTATGCAATCCGAGCACACCGGCTTGTTGAAACATCTTTCAATGTGTAAATCATTAATAAAGTGCCCGTTCGTTGCGTTCCTCGCTTGTATTATTATTGGCACAGTGAAAGGCAGTGAAATATAGATTTAAATGGATGAGTGCTGGTGTCCTGCCAGATGAGTTCTACTGCCAAACACAGCTCTCCTAGAAGAGCCCAGACCCTTAACTCCGTGTCACAGGGACAGGAAGCAATAGACAGATATTTGGATAGCAGAGTAAATCTGCTACTCTGATTTACTAGGGCTTAGCCATGCACTGTGTGACATCGACAGAGTCTATGAAAAAATAACATGTGGCATTTGCAATAATAATAATAATAATAATAATAATAATAATAATAATAATAATAATAATAATAATAATAATAATAAAAAATGACATCTAGAAGAAAAAAAGCTAATTTGAAAATGATCTGATCACTAACAGGAACGACAAAACTAATGAAACAAATTATGATCGTATTTACTTTTGAACAAGTTCGGCAAAAAAAAAAAAAAAGTAAGATGCTGTTCTGCCAAATGTCTTGCGCTGTGTGTAAGAGCAACGTTGACGAAATGCAATGAAACGGAATGAAATCACACACAAATCTATGCGCTGATGGGAATTTAAAATGAAATCTATCAACGGATGGGAATCTGTACAGACCGCCCCCAGCATGCTCCAGCAACTGAATTAAATATGAGAAGTAGTCTACCGGGAATGTGTTAATGGAAGACACATTTTTTTTCAACCCATATTTTTGAAAAAAAAAAAAAAAAAAAAAAAAAAGGCAAATGCTAATTTTGGACCTTTGCCGAGAACACCGCGAAATAAACACGATCTGTCATTCAACATACTCAGTGTCATTCAGGGAGGTCCTTGTGACTGACTTGTTTAACAGCTAAAGAAAAAGCAATTCCAACAAACCTTGTAAATGCGATTACTTTACAACTTGTTAATGATGATCCAAACATTGAATAATATGTTTATAGAATGATCTAGAGTGTGTGTGAGAGAGAGAGAGAGAGAGAGTATGTATGTATGTATGTATGTATGTATGTATGTATGTATGTATGTATGTATGTATGTATGTATGTATGTATGTATGTATGTATGCATGCATGCATGCATGCATGTATGTATGTATGTATGTATGTATGTATGCATGTATTATTATTATTATTATTATTTATTTCTTAGCAGACGCCCTTATCCAGGGCGACGTACAATAGATGTAGTTCTGCGTGTTGTTTAATCAGCCATTCCCTAAGCATTGCCTCTGTTTCACTGGGCGATCCTGTATTGTTCGGTTAACGGTCAGGGTGTTCAGAGATACATTACACAAATGAATCCTGATTCTCCTGTGCTGTCTTGCCTCCTGCGTAATCATCCCCGGTAATGCGTGACGCTATGCTAGGGCACGGCACCACACAATGATACGATTTCTGATCGGCATTTAATAATACAAAGCAAATATTTATCACTGTGATGCTATTAAAACGGCATGCTAGTAATCTTCATTTTATTAAAACTATTACATTAAAATGGACCTCTAAATTACTTTTTGTCTAAAATGTAGACACTGGCTCCAACCATTACTGCGCAACAAGCATGCAAGTTTAGTAACGAAAGCTCGTCAATTAGTGGCGGTGGCGGGGCAGATTATCCATGACAGCGGCGCCAGACTTTCCATAATGATGTGGGGTGGGGTGGGGTGGGGTGGAGTGGAGTTCGGGTCGGGTAGGGTGGGGTGGGGTGTGGTGTGGTGTGGTGGGGTAGATGGGGCAGAACAAAACACTGAGGGGTCTACACCGCTCTTTGTGCGGGCATGCACAAAATACATTCAAATAATGTTCAGTGTCAGAAGAGGACCAGGATGACCATCAACCATTTGAAACTGCAACGTTAAGGAAGCTCCAAGTACAACACATATTCAACGTTATGGAGTGTGCTTGCGCGAATGTGCATACCGAGTGTGTGACTAAACTAAAGTTTGTTGATTGAAGGAAGGGATATTAGCTACCAGATAAAGTGCAGTGATCATTGGTTCGTGTATTATGGCGTGTTGTCAATAAATATCTCTTGTTAGGGGACAGAAATACCCTGTAGATAGCGGCGAGGGACGATCTTTCAACCGTAACTATCTGCAACTAGCATTTGTAATGAAAGACAGCTACTTTAACAAAAACCTGTCTACCTCTTCCGGAAAGAAACGATAATAAAAAAATAAAATGAAAAATGAAAAAGCAGAGCCCCAGGACTGAATGTATCACTGCTGTGCACTGAGTTCTGAGCAGCGGGTGTCTTTGAGACCGATGCAGGGTGTTTTCATTCACAGTGTCCGACGAGCTCAGACAATAATCCACAGTGGAAATGGCCGTGTGATTTGCCACTAGAAACGCTACTTTTAAGTGGTCATTTTTATTGTTTATTAACTGTGAACAAGCAGCTTTCTGATATATTAAATGTGTCCTTTTTAGGGGTTAGTAAATATAACCTGATGTCGCATTGGAGCAATAACCGTGCTGGAAACGCCAGCAGGATCATGTAGAGTTAGAGCGATCCTAGACCCCAATATCAATAGAGAACACGAACCAGGCGCGGGGTTATTTTCTGGTTGCAGTGGAGTCATTGCTTTCTTCATTTTTTTTTAATACACACTTTTTTATAACTGCAGTACATTTCTTCTCAAGACTTGGATCGTCATGATGAATCCGCTGATCAGATGGAAGATTAAAAATAGATTTGTATTTCTGTCGCCGCTGTCTGTTCTGTCCCTGTGCTGGTAGTAACCAGGGTGTGTGAGAGATCTTAACTATCGTTACACACACTCTCCTTAACTTACATCATCCCTGAATGCGCTCTTTTGAAGGACACGTTAGTTTTTTTTTTTTTTTTTTAAATATTTCTCCTGCAGTGTGTTTGTCAATAATGTATTCTGTCTGTCCAAACACAAGCAAACCACTTAGTTCACAAAAGATTATTTTTCTCTTAAGAGATGTTTGCTGTATGTATATGTGTATATGTGTATGTCTGTCTGTACGTATAGCTTATATACAGATAAACATCTTATAAAATAAAAAAGAAAGGAAATTGTATGTATTTTAGATGTTAATTTAGAATTAACAAAGTCATCAAATAATAATAATAATAATAATAATAATAATAATAATAATAATAATAATAATAATAATAATAAAACAATAATAATAATAATAATAATAATAATAATAATAATAATAATAATAATAATAATAATAATATAGATGAACGTATTCTGCCACCTAATATTAGGAAAGTCTCTGATCAGAGAGCGCAGTAAATGGATCTCAGGATGAATCGTTATTACAAGGCTCCACCTTGTCCTAATGCAGGAAGGTAAGAGAGAACGAGGATATCAATAAAACACCGGAGTCACCCCATCGGTAGTTTTTATGTTTAACTGTATAAATATGTACCATTATTCATCAACAACAAAAAACAAACAAAAAAAAAACCGTAAACATAAAGAATTAAGCAGCTCCCGTGGAAAAGTTTTTACTGAATAATATCTGACTTGAAGAAAGCGAAACATGTATATTGTTTTATCGACCTTAAGAGGAAGGGAAACGGGAAAGGGTTTCAAAACGTACGAGGTCAGGATTCAAGATTTGAATACAAACCGCAGAAAACCACGCAGCCGCGCGGCAATACCAGGCAAAACGAAACGAGTTCAGATCACAGTGTCGCCTCCTCGCAGTCCAGCTATAGCCGCACACTCCCGGAAAGGTTACAAACTACGATAGCATCGGGAGTTTATATTATTACAGCCCAGGAGGTATGATGACTGATTGGTGCAAAATTAAGGCACAACGTGTATCGTCCTCCTTGCTAATTTCAAATAAAATATAAAAAACGATTGGGCTACTGGTGGAATTCATTGATGCATAAAATGAATACAAAAATATCTGTAGGCTATGAAAAAAAAAAACTTTAATATCAATAATTTTGGAATCGATCTATAGGTTAAAACAATCAAGAAACTCCAAAAATGACCCAAAGATCCGCTTAAAAGAACAGGGATAATATGCCAGCACGAATTACTGTTGTTACTGTGACGATATCACTTTAGAAGTGCAATGCATCCTGCAGGTATACAGCTCATTCAAGACCTAACGCGTGTAACACGTTCTAGTGCGCAGACCTGAAACAGGGAGAAACTTTCTGTTTGCAATGGCAGCTGAAAAGCACGAGCTGAAATGTTTGTGTTTGGGCTATTAAAAAAAAAAACAACAGAAATGTTATAAAGCGGGTGATATCGATACTTACAGTGACTGGGACTGAGCAGATTATAAAGATGACGGTGATGAGCGCCAGCAGGACCAGGTGGTCGATCTCCTCGGCGTGGCCGTTGTGCGGAGCCCGGGCTCGCTGGTTCTCGGCTCCCTCGAAAGACGCGCACCGTATTTTCTGTTTGCGGGACAGTTTATACATCTTCAGGAGGCTGATCATCACCGAGAGGTTGAACGCTACGATCAAGAGTATCAGCATGCCCGTCAGAGATCCGAACAGCACCGAGTACATGTGATGCGGCCGCTTCATGGCGATGTAGCACCAGGTGTGCGGGGAATACGTCTTGTACTTGCCGAACTCATCCCCGAGGATCAGCGGCAAGGCACAGAACAGCAGGCTAAACAGATAGATGAACGGGAACATCAGAAGCACCTTCCTGCGGTTCACATGCCGCTGGTAAAAATATGGGTGCCCGATAGAGAGCCAGCACTCCACAGCCATTGCAAGCAGGATGAACATTGAGCACAAGCCGAAAAAAACCATGAGCGCACCGAACGCGTTGCACTGCATGCCGTGTGCCAAGCGCTGCCTTGTAATGTAACAGGCCAGGACCATGGGGCTGATCACCAGCTTCCCCAGCAAGTCGGTCCAGACCAAGCCGGTGACTAGCACGTAGAAGACGGAGACGCGGTTGCTATTGTGCTTGTGCCGGTATAAGATGCACAGGGCGATGAGGTTGCCCACTACCCCCAGGGCGAACAGCACGGCGCTAGGGACCACGCTGTTGTTTTCATCGATTGTCGTCCGATTTGGACTTCCTTCCGAATCATTGGACACACTCATCCCTCTCCAGAATGCGCTGCGCACACAACTTTTTACACAGTCAGTCCACGCTGTGGATACCCTATACCTGCTCACACAGGCAGGCTTAGAGGTAAAAAAAAAAAACTAAAAAACACAGGATCTGAACACTAGAAACGCAGTGGTACTGTCTGATAAGCCGTGGCGGTTCTGGTCCTGAGTTTCTTCTGATTATCGATGACTGCTGTGTTTCTACTCATGCGATGTCCTTCTATGAGGGCTCTGAAACGCGGATCGTGATCGGGACGGCGCTCTTTGCCCAAGCCGCTCTCTGCTCACACGGAACGGTGCCACAATGCAGGCAGTCTGAGGAGACTGACGAGTGGAAAGGTCTGCGTTGCGCTTCCACTGCCCGGATCGCTGTGCATGTGACAGCAGTGAAACGCGATGGGTATAGCTAGCCTGCACGAGTGTATTCAACAGGAAATTCTGCAACAAATCGGATAAATAGTGTTCACGAGATCACGCGTCAATACCCGTGTTTTCAAAACAGTTCGATAAAAACTCGATAAGCAGCACAGATAAGGTGTTTAACTTTGGTCTCGAAGTGGTTTAGTCAAATCAGCCTTAGGGGTGTGGCTATTTTTTAAACAAATATTGTGCTACATATTTTAAACACACACAATTCAAATGAGCACTAAAATGAATGTGTTTGTAATCTGTTCCGTGCATTTAGTTTACGGTATTTATATATAGATAGATATAGACAGACAGACAGACAGACAGACACACAGACACACAGACAGACAGACAGACACACAGACAGACACACAGACACACAGACAGACAGACAGACAGATAGATAGACAGACAGATAGATAGACAGATAGATAGATAGATAGACAGACAGATAGACAGACAGACAGATAGATAGATAGACAGACAGACAGATAGACAGACAGACAGACAGACAGACAGACAGATAGATAGACAGACAGATAGACAGACAGACAGACAGACAGACAGATAGATAGATAGATAGATAGATAGACAGACAGACAGACAGACAGACAGACAGACAGACAGACAGACAGACAGACAGACAGACAGACAGACAGACAGATAGACAGACAGACAGACAGACAGACAGACAGACAGATAGATAGACAGACAGACAGACAGACAGATAGATAGATAGATAGATAGATAGATAGAGATTTTTATTTCATGTTCTGGTTTATACGTTTGTTTAGTCTGTTATGTTAACACGGATTTAGTTCGAATATGTCCACCCATTAGTTTAAACACACATGTTTTGGTTTGGTGGTTAATGTTGTGTAAGTTCTAGGTAAAGCAAAGTACACGTTTACAATCCCATTTACAGCGCAAGACCTCGCGGCTCTCTTTAGGAAATTCACGCTACATTTGTTTAATACGTTATTGTAAAATGTATTGCCAAGAGGTGAATGAACTTTTCAAAAAGCCTTGCTCCGCAGATGCTTGCTAATCATTCTTTAATTTTGTGTTATGAAGCTTGTTTGCTACATAACCAGGTTACTATCACCCACGGACCATGCAAATGACATCCGGAATTAACTGAAGGTACCGGTCCAGTCAATGATACCCCCCCTCCGTACAGAGAGGGTGTAAACAGCCCTGTTCCCGACACGTCTGTGTGTGTGTGTGGGGGGGGGGGGGGGGTATCTGCTGCAGCACAAAAGCCTTTTGTATGTGCGGCTTTTCGTTCCTGTATATTTTCATTTCTCGGAAAGGGTGTGGCCGTTTACCGAACTGATTCTACAGTGTGCGGATCTGACTGGACTTCAGATAGCGGATCCACCGCAAGAAGATTTTAGTTTCAGCCTTATGTTGTGGCGCCACCTTGTGGACCTTGTATTACAAAGTTTAAAATACAGCAAGCGCGTCACTTAGCACGTTCCGCATCCTATGCGTCATATTTCGGAAGCCCTCGTTTTAGTTCTGTTTGGTTTGCATTGGTTTCTACGCTGAACACATGGAATGTTTTAGCAACAAACAAAGTCTCAGAGGATAAGTCAGGTGTACCTTTTGAAGAGTTCAATTGAACTTACTCAAGCTTCTAATGGTTATAATTAATCGTTTCTGTTAAAACGTCGCGAAGCAGAGAAACAACAGCAAAGTGCTTGTCATACGAAATATACTGAAATAACACAGAGGATCAAAAGCCTTATCGTGCTAAAGACAGAACCGGTACATTAAACAGGCTACTGTAATACCTACACATTGCCAGCAGAGGGCGGTGTCGCCCCGTGTACTGCGCGGCTGGCAACCACATCTTTTTTAAGAAACGATAAAGAAATCCCATTTTAAAGAGAACTGCCTGAAGTGGATGTTAACATTTTTTTAACGTACAGTATTTCAAACGAGAAGCTCAATTTAATTTATATAAAACTAGACATTTGATTATGTCCCATTTCATTCTTCATTCTGTATAATGGGATATTAAAAATTAGTATTTCGATACTTTATTCTGTAACAATTAAAATAAACTACACCCTGGTGTGTTTGAAACATGCTGGTTAAGATTATCGGCTCATTCGTGACGCGGGTAATAACATTTGAATACTTCGCAAACGTTCAAACTAAAATAAACGGGCTGCATCACAAGTATTCGAGCAGGTTTAGATAATGTGCGAAATGACACGTACCCTAACAGCAGTATTGCCGCCACGCCCATGGTATGATATTAATGAGCGTGTAAAAGACAAACAGACGGGTCTTCCTCGAGGATTGCGCTGCGGAGCCTTTGTTCTCATTTTGGGGTTACCTTTGTGCCTTATTTCTGCCTTAGACCCTTATGTCTCAATAGGGTCTGAGTCAGTAAAGACCATGCGATTTAGGGTAAGGGTTTATTTGGGATACATTTGCATTATACAGCAGTTAGGGGGATTTGTATATGTTATATAGGCTGCACTGAGCGGCTATGAGAGCTGCGCAAGCCGATTATTCGGGTTGCGGCTTCCTCGCGAAGCAGATGCAGGACACACTGCGTTTATCGGGCTGAATCGCCGTTCCAGGTTTGGAGAAACAGCCGCTTGGGTTTGTGCCGATAGCTGCTCTCCGCAAAGCTGTCCGCTTTCCTCAGCCTCTGGAATGTGGTATCGGCCGAATCTGCACGCCGTGTGACCGTCCCCCCCATTGAGGAGGAGTGGAGCTGGGGTCCCGCTGCTCTGAAAACTCCCAGCTCAGACTCAGCGGCGGGGGGGTTCACCTCCCCCCCCCCCAAAAAAAAAAAAACTATAGAAAAGAGAGAAAAACAAGCGGGCATAAAGGGAGTCGGAGTAAAAGTGAGTTTATAACAGAATCTAGGAAGCACTGTTCTGCACAGAGAGTTATTAACGCGTGGAATAGCCGAGCACGTGAAGCAGTGCGATCTAAAACACTGGGAACATTTCCAAAGAGACTCGCTTCTGTGCTATTAAACGAGTTCCCACCAGCAGGGGAGAATGGCGTGAAATGGCCATTTCTCGTTCCCAAACTTTTCTTGTGATATTCAGGCACCCTGTTCCCCTTGGGAAATGAAACGGACTGTGCTTGGTGTATCTATCTGGCGGATGACTCTGCACATTTTAATCTACCGGATTCAGATCTTCTGTGTGTCTAAAGGCACGGGCTGTGGATATGGTACCGTCAATGACTTGCTATCGAAAAGCACCGCTCATTTGAATAGGCTACACATTTTACACGCGTAGCATCTTAAAGGATTGTGAATCAATCTAGCGATCTAGCAGCCTATCTCTCATCTGTGCAAGAAGCACACAACCCCAAACTGAGCTTTGAACAACCCGTGTGTGTGTGAGTGTGAGTGTGTGTGTGTGTCAGTGTGTGTGTGTGTGTGTGTGTGAGTGTGTGTGTGTGTGTGTCAGTGTGTGTGTGTGTGTGTGTGTCTGAGTGTCAGTGTGTGTGTGTGTCTGTTTGTGTCAGTGTGTCTGTTTGTGTCAGTGTGTCTGTTTGTGTCACCCCAAGCGCCCCCTGTGATCTCCCCCCGAGCAGAGGTTACCGTGTCACCCTTAACTGACCTCGGGTATAATTAAAAAGATACAAGTCAACACAGAGGTGAGAGGCCACACTGCAACACCCCAGCAGATTATTGAAAAGTGTTACATGCCACTCGGAGGCGAGCCGGCAGATCTAAGAGGGAACTGACCGAACACGACGAATGATAATCACATACATTACAAAGCTATACCATACCTTACATCATAGCTGCTTTACTGTGTCTGCGAGACCCGTGCGCATCACACAGCAGAAACGCGCAGGGCGTTAGTGAAGGAGGGCTGTGAGAAGCGCTTTTGTGGGTCTGATTTTTTTTTAACGTGTAATGAGAACCAGATGTTGTCTTGTGGTTTAGTGGAGATGTGATGGTGCCAATCAAAGGACTCTTAACCAGTTAACGCCCTCTTTGCAGTCTGAGCCCTCCCACTTGGGCTTGCTTTCGGCCAGAGGTGGAATCTGTTGTGGGTTGAAATTCCTAATGTTGAGTGGGGATGTCCAGTCACAGCCGCGCAGCTAGCTAGATGCAACAGCGCTCCTATACTTTAAAACCCCCGTCCCACTCTCTCGCTATTCTAGCAGCTTAGTTTATTTAAGCCAAATGCAGTAATATTATTATTATTATTATTATTATTATTATTATTATTATTATTATTATTATTATTATTATTATTATTATTATTTAAATAAAAAAAGATGTGGGACAAAGCGACAGTTTTCCTTCTAAAACTGTCCTGGACTTTCTGCCTGGTGTCTGCGATTGCAAGGCGAGACCTCTTCCCTTACGGACCTCACAGCGGAGACTCCGCTCTCCCAGAAGGGGATGACGAGACGTCCGAAGTGCTTACCTTGAAGAGACCGCTGTATTTCTACGAGACAAAGTTCAGCGAGCTCTACGTAAGTGCTCCCCGTTATCCGTGTAATGATCAGCGCAGCGTTAACCGGTTAGCATTGCCATGCAGTTGTGCATGAACGCGTAATTGTTCTCTTAGGAGCACGGTGACGTCAGTGCTGGATAATGTGACGGTCTGCTTGGATTTTGTAAAGTTGTTTTTTTTGTTCGGGAGTTTTAAAATACAGTTGCAGAGCTATAACTGTACGTGATGGGTACGTGCCGTGCATTACTGAAGGGATAGCTAACGAATTCCTCTCGAGTCGTTTACACTGGGATATGCATACAATATTAAAGCATGTATGTGAACGCAATCTGTATACTGTGTATGTTTACATAAGGAAGAAGAGTAGCCAGCTGGGACGCGACTCTGGATCACAGTGTAGGAAAGTGAAAATAAAGATGATGATGATGATAATGATGATGATGATTCCTCTCCTCGCATCTAATGTACTGTAGTCGAGCACACACATATGCAACACATTCTAACCCCATACAGCACCCAGAGCGCGTTTTCAATGCTCTGTCGCTTTAATGTTGAAGCATTTGGTTTTACGGGTCATGCTTTGAATGGGTTAAGTTGTTCCCCGTGCATCCTTTAAGGAGGTAATCAAGACTCCACAATACAGACCGAGCTTTCTTTACCATCCATGTTTTCATCACTTGGAGTCATACAGTTCCAGAAGATGAAGCTTTCATTAATATCCCGTTACACTGAATTAGGCTGCAGTGCGGCACGTCCGACCAAACGCGATGCAGAGACTAAATGAGATGGAACTGAGGTACTTTTTTTTCCCCCAAACCCTGATTTACTATAAAAAATAAAAATAAAAAACCCGGCGATCACAATGCTGGCCTCTGTAAACGTCCGGCTGTGCTTTGACCCCAAATAGCCTCTACAGACGACCCCGAGTATTAATGAACTGCGCTGAACTCTTATTAACGCGCTAGAAGAGCCGGCGTATGCACCGAGTAACTAAGATCAATGTATATATAGCGCCTTTAAGTATTATTTGTTTATTTAGCAGACGCCTTTATCCAAGGCGACTTACAGAGATTAGGGTGTGTGAACTATGCATCAGCTGCAGAGTCACTTACAACAACGTCTCACCCGAAAGACGGAGCACAAGGAGGTTAAGTGACTTGCTCAGGGTCACACAATGAGTCAGTGGCTGAGGTGGGATTTGAACCGGGGACCTCCTGGTTACAAGCTCCTTTTCTTTAACCACTGGACCACACAGCCTCCTTACAGGAATATCAAAGCGCATTGCGCAGTGGTAAACGCCTGGTGAGCGTTGCAGGGCATACAGAGAGCACGGTGAAGCACTGGCAAGCAATGCACAGGCGGGTGTGGTAAGGAATGGATAGCATTGTTATAACTTGGTTAACCACAAAGCTAGGACAAGTCCAGCCTATGTAAGTATGGGAAAAAGCCTGGTCAAGTGAAACATCACAGTGCAAATATACATATACCATGGTGAGCGTTTTAAAAGAGTCCACAATGTAATGCAGGATGCGTGCAGCCATGGGGGTTTGCAGATCGCTCCCAGACACAATACAGGAACAGAAATCACACTCCCTATGCAGAGCAGTTTGATCCGTTCAGGTGTGTAGTTCTTTAAGCACTGGCTCAAGCTGCTGTGTAAAAGGAGTCTTATCAGTTGGCTGCAGTCTTCTACACAGGCGCAAGGGTGGTCGATGGAAGCATCAAATGGATACATACTGTCAGATTTCAAAATGAGACTGAACGTCCCGGGTGTTCAACCCCACGGTCCTGTAGCCTGTAGCAATGCCTCTCTGGGATACGGTCCTGTAGCAATGCCACTGCGGGATACGGTCCTGTAGCAATGCCACTGCGGGATACGGTCCTGTAGCAATGCCACTCCAGGAAAGGGTCCTGTAGCAATGCCACTCCGGGATACGGTCCTGTAGCAATGCCACTGCGGGATACGGTCCTGTAGCAATGCCACTCCAGGAAAGGGTCCTGTAGCAATGCCACTCTGGGATACGGTCCTGTAGCAATGCCACTGCGGGATACGGTCCTGTAGCAATGCCACTGCGGGATACGGTCCTGTAGCAATGCCACTCCAGGATACGGTCCTGTAGCAATGCCACTCCGGGATACGGTCCTGTAGCAATGCCACTCCGGGATACGGTCCTGTAGCAATGCCACTCCGGGATACGGTCCTGTAGCAATGCCACTCCGGGATACGGTCCTGTAGCAATGCCACTCTGGGATTAAGCTGTAAGATATGATTAAAGCCTTTTGACCCTGTCAGAGGAAGCATTTTTTAAAATGTAATCATTGAGTGCATGTTGGAACAAAGACTTGGTGTGGATGAGCCAGCGGTGCCTGACCGTGCTGCAGGAGACTACGGGGTCCTCAGTTTGTAATGTATTGTTGCTGCCTTTCCTCAGGTGGGCACCAACGGGATCATCTCGCCGCAGGATTTCCCTCGGGAGACGCAGTACGTGGATGACGGTTTCCCAACAGATTTCCCAGTCATCGCCCCCTTCCTGGCCGATCTGGACACGAGCAACGGGAAGGGAGCGATCTACTACCGGGAGGACGACTCCACGGAGGTGCTGATCCGGGCGGCCGAGGAAGTAAAGAGAGGCTTCCCCGAGAGCACCTTCAGCCCCACCGCCGCCTTCATAGCGACCTGGGACAGCGTGGGGCCGTACGAGGAGCTGACGCGGAACTCGGTGCCTTCCAACAGGGTAGGGCTTCCCGCTGTCCCTCTGTCTGGAAGATTGTGTGTGCGTGTCTCTGTCTGTCAGCCGAGTGAGTTCCTCAATGGGTTTGTGTGTTCCTCTTGTCTGTTTCACACCAGATCTTATGATTGACGTTGTTTGAAGTTATGGCTTGATGGAGGCGCTGGCCAAGCAGTCTCCTATAAGGAAGCACAGTGTGGCCTGCGTGGCAGTCCATCTCCATGTCATCCATTATACATTAATCTGGGCTGCTCTTAGTGCTGTACCAAGCACTGCTGTCAAACCAGTGGTGTAGTGGTAAAAAAAGAAACGACTGAACGAACCGCTTTGGTGTTCATGATCGGCACTGAGGGTGTGCAGAGATGCCCTTAGATTACACGCATGCCGGTTGTGGAGGTCGTGCAGAATTGTGGGTTGCAGGTTAATCAGAAGGGATTCTGCCCATCATTAAATGCACCTGAGTCACTTTATATCATACGCTGCAATATGCCTTGGCTTTAAGCCTTGGTATAGCCTGGATCTGCTTCTCACAGGAGAGTAGGAGCGACTAAACTCTTTATTCTTTAAATGAGAAGCGGGCAAACTCCATATTCCCCGTGTGAGAAGTGGGTTTACCTGCGTTTCCCCTCGACTGCACCGCTGTGTCAAACACATTGAAGCTGATGTGCTGGCTGCTGGCTGGGAGTCTCTGCTGTGCTGTCAGGGTAGATGTTTAAATAGCTGCTGCACGTTGCAGAAATTCTGAATCATGGCTCGTCTTACTCACAGTGCTCTTAAGTAGCCAACATCCCAAAGAAACAAAACTACATAAAGGCGTGTGTACGTGTCTATCCTAATAATGATTGTACCGGGGCTAAGACAGACTCTGAATGCTGTACAGTATATGGTGTTGTTCTTGTTTTAAGACTTGTCGTAACACATTCAATCGCAGAGATAAAGAAATGTATGTATAACAGAGATGGAAATTAGACTCCTGTTGCACAGCAGTTTGATCCATTCCTGGTTTTACTAGGAGTTTAATCAGACACACCTGAGCTTGCTATCTCTACACTGTGGCTAATCAAGCTCGTAGTAAAACCTGGAATGGGTGAAACTGCTGTGCAATAAGAGTCTTATTTCCATCCTTGTTTAATGAGCTAAAAATGTCTGCTCTCTGATATACGAGCAGGTGGGAAAAATAGCGTCACCAAAATATGTTTGAATTTAATAGCAAATCACATTAGCTAGAAATTCCATGTGGATTTGTGACACTAACCTAAGGTTTCACAGACCCTGGTTTGCACTAATCTTGGACGACCTCAAGGTAGTTCAAGACTACGGTTACTCGGGTCTGTGAAACCAGCCCATAAAGTTTTACTAGAGGATTCAGTCTGCCTTCATATGCACTCTTCTGGGAAACAATATTCTCTCATCTCAGTGGTTTCCTTGCTAAACAAAGCTATAACGAGCCAGCAGAGCTGTGATCCCTCCAGTTCATAGGCTTGCTTTGCCATTTTCAGCCATGTGTGTGTGTTTTTTTTTAATGATGTAGGATAACATCTTTAAATAATCTTGTTTATAGGCGTGTTGCAGCAGAGCTCCGAGGCAGTGTGGTTTACTAATTAGAGCTGGGGATTGGGATCCTCGGAATATCCGTTTGAGACCTGGGCTGGGAAGCTGCCTGATGCTTTGATTCCACGTTAACCAGGATGTAACGTCTCAGCTCGGCGCAGCCCGGGTCTCCAACAGGGTGGCGCCTGTCACATTAAAGTGACGTTCACAAAAAAAAAGAAAGGACAAATGCCTCCATTCATCCCCTCTACAGTACACATCTGTTACAAGCTTAGCAGCGAGCTTCCCTTAAACTGTGTACAGCCTAGCAGTCTGCGGGCTACCTGTATTGAATTACATGTGTTTCAGTCTGCGTTAATGTTACAAACACTGAGAAAGAAATGGCTTGTGACTGCTTGAGAAGAGAATGGCTTAGTTGTTTGTTTTGTCAGTTTTATATCGTTAAGTTAGGGAAAGAAAACCCTTTGTAAATATGGCTTGTAGTACTGTGGTACTAAAAATAAACTAAAGCATACATTTAGACAAACATAAAGACTTTATTGGTCTTCATGAAGACCTCTGGTCAGAATTGCTAATAAGTTCAAGTTCGAGATGGCCGCTGCCAAAGAAGGCTGTGGGGATGGAGCTGAGGGAATTGCATTGGGCTTATAAAGAGGCGGTCGAGGCTAGTTCCCATAGGAGGAAAGGACCTAGGGGAGGAACGAGGGTGTGGTTTCAAACGAGGCACTGCTGTGATTGGATACATTTTCTCAGATTATGGAATCTTTTTAAACTCGTCGGCTTGTCGTTTTAAAGCCCTGAGGTGGTTCAGAGATAAAGTCAACGTTGTCTCGGAGGAGTTGATTCTGTTTGGTGCGGGGGGGGGGGGGGGGGTATGTTTAAAAGAACAGAAATCGCTGGTGTCACAGCAGTCCCTCGGTTGAAACCACACCCTCGTTCTTCTCCTTGGTCCTTTCCTCTTCCGGGATCTAGACTCAACCATGAAGAGACCTCTAAATGGAAAGCTGGCAGCTCAATTACTCCGTGAATCACTGTGCCCCCCCCCCCCCCCCCCCACCCCCCCTCGCCCCCTGGCAGGTGAACACGTTCCAGGTGGTGCTGGCCTATGACGACACAGACACCTTCGCCCTGTTCCTGTACCCGCACAAGGAGCTGCAGTTCTACGGCACGCGCCCCAAGGAGTCCTACAACGTGCAGCTGGAGCTGCCGGCGCGCGTGGGGTTCAGCCGGGGAGAGCTGAGCTTCCTGTCCCAGCGGAAAGAGGGGCCCTTCTACAGCGTGACCAGCAGCGAGCAGACCGTCAAGAACCTGCACCAGTGAGTGCCACACGCAGAGAGCCGCCACAGATACTGGCACAGGGGCACAACGACAGCCCACGCTCGTTACTACATTCTTTAGGTTCGGTCAGGGTCAGGGTCAGGGTCGGGGTCGGGGTCGGGGTCAGGGTCAGGGTCGGGGTCGGGGTCAGGGTCAGGGTCAGGGTTAGGCTGATTTAAATCTTTTCAAATACTTTCAGTTGGCATGAGACGCCAGGCCCGTCTTTCTACACTGAAATACTGCACAGACTAACTTCTCACATGTTTACAGCGAAACCGCTAATAAACAAATTAATAGGAGCCAGGCGGTGTTTGTAAAATGATAACTAAAATGCAATGCTGGTACGCACTCTCCCTGTCTATCGAACTCAAACGTTTCATGCAGTAACTTTCTATTAAGAGAGCGCTGCGTTTGTGCAGTTTTTTTGCACAGATCCCTGTGGCAGCAGTCCTTTTGTTCACCTGTGCTCTTCTCTCGTTCCCTGCAGGGTCGGGAACACCGGAGTGCCTGGGCTGTGGCTCTACCGCATCGGGAGCAGCTTCCCCCTGGATAACGTGGTTGCTGCGGAGGCCGGGGGTGCTCAGCCCGGTGGGGACTCTGTGGTGACTCTGGACAGTACCCTGAACAACCCGGGGTGGCCCAGCCAGCCCGAGCCTGACTACCCTGAACAGGACTACTCTGAGGAGATCTACGAGGATGAGGACGGGCAGGAGGAGGAGGAGGAGTATCCCACGCCTTCATATCCAGAGCCCCCGGAGTCCAGTAACCACTACCCCGCCAGTGAAGACCCTTCGGAACAGCTCCCAGGCCCCGTCCCTGTGGCCACCCAGCCCCCCTCTGAAACTGACACTACCCAGCTGCCTGAACACCACCTTAAACATGAGCCCTCTTACCCCCAGGCTTCCTACCCTGATCCCTCTTACCCCCAGGCTTCCTACCCTGATCCCTCTTACCCCGAGCCCTCTTACCCCCAGGCTTCCTACCCTGATCCCTCTTACCCCCAGGCTTCCTACCCCGAACCCTCTTACCCCGAGCCCTCTTACCCCGATCCCTCTTATCCCGATCCCTCTTATCCCCAGGCTTCCTACCCTGAGCCCTCTTACCCTGAGCCCTCTTACCCAGAGCCCTCTTACCCCGATCCCTCTTATCCCCAGGCTTCTTACCCCGAGCCCTCTTACCCCAATCCCTCTTACCCCCAGGCTTCTTACCCTGAGCCCTCTTACCCTGAGCCCTCTTACCCCAAGCCCGCTTACCCCCAGGCTTCTTACCCCGAGCCCTCCAACCCCCAGCCCCGGGAGGCAGACGTGCAGGCAGTGTACCCAGAGGGGGGTGTCATCCCCTTGCCAGAGAGCAGCCCCCCCCACACACAGGGCAGGAGCGTGGTCAGCGTGGATGAAGACGTGGACGTGGACGCTGGAGGTGAGAGGGTTTTTACTTCAGAGCTGGAACTCCTCTTGAGTTTGAGGGGGTTCTGTTTATAGCAGGGGTGTCCAATCATGGGCCTGTTTACAGTGATCATCTTTGCTTTAATATCGACCGGCTTCATTATTTCAGTATAGATTATAGTTATTGAATGCAGTGTGTGTGTGTGTCTATATATAGATCACATTCAACAGATAATCTTTCAGTAAATATTGACAGTTCAATTCAAAGACATGCGAGTATAAATGTAAATGACCTTCCTACTTCCCCCCCGAGTGAGTTTTAAAATGTATTTTCCTTGGTGAATGTGCCGGACAGGATGAGAAAGGATTATCCCCATGTGTTTCTCTAGAAATATCCAGATCTTTGATCCAACAAATCTGGTGAAGCCAGGTTCCCCTGGCTGGGGTGTGCTCAGACAGACAGGATCCTGTGGGTCTAGGTAACACAGTGGGCTAGTGCTGTAATCCTGGTTTTCAGTCTGGGGAAGGCTGCAAGAAGGGGGGGCAGGGTGTTCACATCAGGGTTACTGAAGTGCAGGGTTACTGAAGTGCATCGCTGGCACTGTAGCCTGCATTATTAAATTCATTTTATTTGACTGTTCAAACACCGCTATGAAAACGAAAGCCAGCATTGCCCCAGGTCAAAGCCCTTGGCTCCAGAGCAGCACCAGTTCTTTCAGTGATGTTTGAATCTTTCTGTTTTGCAGTGTTTGTGTACAACACAGAAAGCAGGGAGACCTGCGCTCAGTTTGAGGGGCAGTGCTCGCGACACGCCTACTGTTCCGATTACTTGTCGGGATTCTGCTGCCATTGCCAGTCGGGTTACTATGGAAACGGGAGGCACTGCCTGCCAGACGGTATGTACTCTACAGTGTAGGTTACCTTGTGTGAGGGGTCAAAGGGGGTCTAGTACCTAATACTCCTGCCAGGCATCAGTGAGGCTGATCTTCAGCATACAACACAGCTCCAGGTTACAGAGTGAATTCAGAATGCTTTGAGACCCTGATCCTGGACACTCATAAGAGGAGGCTTGTGAACTCCATACGCTTTGTCTAGACTGCACTGAGTCAGGTAGGTCTGTGTGTGGTTAGCAAAGTGGGCCTGTCTTTACATCAACAGGGAGCATGCTAAATGATTTTAAAACAAAGACATTTTTAGTTTATCCTTGTGTGTTTTTTTTTTTGTGTCTAGCTTTTAGAAAGCTGCCTGCTGTCTTTGCAGACCAGCAGGCTCGCGTAAGAGCCAGGCACTCTTCCAATAAGGCATGCATCGGAACAGTGTCATCTTGTTTCTGCTCTCCAGCTATTTCCTGCCAGATCAGCTCTTTGCAGTGTGACGTTGCTTCTAACAGAACCGTTTATACTGCGCCGGACCGTCGACATTCTTTAGAGGTCAAGAGAAGTGTTTCACGCGCCAAGTATTCATTCTTAGATACAGTACAGCTCTTCTAGCTTCATTATGTGGCTCGCACTGTTAAATGCCCTACTCAAAGAGCACATGGGTAGAGGCTGTAGGGTTGCTATTAGGTGTTGTGCTACAGCTATAGGGCTGGGAAAAGGGAATTTAGCAGGGAACTGATAGTTCAAACTCCTGGCACCTGATTAGTTTAATAATATGCATAGTTCTGAAACCCAGGCCTGCGTTGCTAATGCGAGTTTCTAACCCTGCAACTGTAGCAGATGGATACTGATTGTGTTTATTGCAAGTAGGAATAAGCAAGAAATCCTTGTAATTCTAATTGTGTTTCTTTCTGCCCCTCCCCTGTGTTTTTCTCAATTTCGTTTCTTTGTCTTTATTCTCTTCGCTGCCCAACAGGAGTGCCCCATCGCGTGAACGGGAAGGTGAGCGGGCGTGTCTTGGTGGGTGCCACGCCCGTGGACCTTGGCAGCGTGGACCTGCATGCCTACGTGGTGGTGAGCGACGGGAGAGCCTACACGGCCGTCAGCCACGTCCCCGAGCCTGCCGGCTGGGCGCTGATGCCCCTTTCCCCCATCGGAGGCCTCTTTGGCTGGCTCTTCGCCCTGGAGCTGACCGGCCACGAGAACGGATTCAGTGTCATGGGTAAGAGAACCGGGATCTGTCGCTTAAACCGGGATTAGACAGGTGCTGGTGTGCCATGAGCAATGGCAGTTTCCCATTTGGAAAGCAGTTGTACTAAAAACACTGAGAGATTTAGCAAGAGCAAATAGGGGGTCCTGTCTGGTAGAACTATTTCACACAGCAGGTGAGAAAACTATGAAATAAGTTACCTGCAGGGACGATCGTCAAATCAGTGAGTGCAAATACAGTCACAACAGAATTGGATGTGCTCCTGGGGAAAGCAAGAGGGTTTACAGGGATATAAAGATAAGGGAATCAGACCAGCAGTGTGTGTGTGTGTGGGGGGGGGGGGGGGGGGGGGGGGGGGGTTCAGGACACACGTGTGAGGGAGAGAATAAGATTCAAATGGTTTGCTCTCCATAGGTCAGAATTAATCATAACCAAGCTAATTACAGGGATGGAAATAAGACCCCTGTTGTACAGCAGTTTCACCCATTCCAGGTTTTACTACGAGCTTGATCAGCCACAGTGTAGAGGTAATAAACTCAGGCACGTCTTATTAAACTTGCAGCAAAGCCAAGAATGGATCAAACTGCTATTAATTCTTTTAAACGTCATCTTTGTATGCCCAGCTGACTGCACAAAAGACTAAAGAACGCTCTGTATGAGAAATGTACAGCATGGGGATGATGATGACGATTATGATGACGATGATGATGGCGGTGATGATGATGGCGGTGATGATGATGACGATGGTGATGGTGATGATGATGATGATGATGTGATGATGATGTGATGACGATGGTGATGTGATGACGATGGCTATGATGATGATGATGACGATGGTGATGATGATGGTGATGATGATGGTGATGATGATGGCGATGATGATGTGATGACGATGGTGATACATTAAGAGAATTCCCTGTGTTTCTCAGGTGCTGAGTTTGCCCGCTATGCCGATATCACGTTCTACCCTGGGAACGAGAGGCTCAGTATCATCCAGAAAGCCCAGGGCCTGGACTCTCAGAACTACCTGACTGTGAGCACTGAGATCCAGGGGCAGGTGCCCTTCGTGTCCCCCGGCGCCACTGTGCAGATGGAGCCCTACAAGGAGCTGTACCAGTACCTGCCCTCAGGTACACCTCTCCCTTTCCGTGGTTAATGAAGCTCCTGCATTAGAGAGGAGCCCTGCCTCGATTAAAACTCTCATCCTGCAATGTTACCTTAGGCATGGAAGTGCTAATATGGGGCTGTCAAACCAGCTATTTACCTCTGCGTAACTTGACCTTTGTCTGGTTTCATTAGCAATCGTCTGGCAATACCTTGCCCAAGGTAACGTTAGGTTAATCAGGGTTTGTGAAACAGGCCACTTGTGTTGTACTGCTGTGCTGGATGTGGTGCTTTTAAAAGCCTTGGAGGCTGAAGTCCTGTGTTCCGTGGTATTCACAGAGCCGGTCTGTATGGGCAGGGGGTAGAGGTCCCACGCACTCTGCTCCCTCTGATCTATACAATATAATAACGCCTTTGTGATCTCGAGAAGCTTGTAGTGTCCTTTCATTTTTCTAAGACGGGAACGAGTGGTTCAGCTGTAGGGCAATGGAAGATTGTCTTCACAATTCAGTCTGTCATTAATCTGCTTGATTCTGCTTGGTTTGCGTTGCAGAATAGCGAATGTCGTCAATGACATCAACGACACAGTAAAGAGCGCAATAAGTTCCGAGATGCGTTTTGGTGAAATCATCTGCATGTTGTGTGTTAAATGCGTCACATCAGGGTGTGGGTGAGATGGGTGAGGTATCTGACCGGTTTCTGCTCTGTGTTCAGTGGTGAAGTCGTCCTCACTCAGAGAGTACACCGTGCTGTCTGTGGGAAGTGGCTCCCAGACCTTCTCCTACCAGCTGAGCCAGAACGTGACGTACCAAGACTGCCGCCACCGCCACAGGAGCCTGCCGGACACGCAGCAGCTGAGCGTGGAGCGTGTCTTCATGCTGTACAACAAGGAGGAGCAGGTGCTGAGATACGCACTCACCAACCAGATCGGCCCTGTCAGAGGTAAGCGTGACGGGTGAACCGGCGTCCACACACGCACACACGCACACACGCGCGCACGCACCAGCGAGCGCCTTTAACCTCGTCTCACAGACCAGGCTCAGAATCCGTCACTCAGCACTGCCCGTTACATAAGCACCCTCTCCCGGGTTGTCTAAACTTGTCTCGATCAGCTTCTCTTAATCAGCAGGCCAGCCATGACTGCTGCAGGAGTGTAAAAGAGCTGGCAGGACTGTTATAAAACTGCTGAACTGCCATGCCTTGAAAACGAGCAAGCATTGACCGGGAGTTCCCAGGCCAGGTATGAGCTGTCATGGGCTTGCACGCTCGAAACGCTTCCAGCAGCAAACACAAATCCTATCCCCAGATGGAAATCATCATTGCATCAGTTTACACAGTGCTTCACTTGTAAACCAAGAAGCACGCCGAATTCTCATGGATTTGCGTTTCCGCGAAGTGTTCATCCAGTAAATTGCTCGGGAAGTGTGAATCAGGCTGTGGTTAGTATCCCTGGGAGTCCAGGTATTTAGATTTACGAGAACCCCCCTTACACAGGCGAGCAGGAGGTCAGTCAGTGGTCGTTCTTTAACCCAGCTCACTTACTGCCTTTGAAATGGGACAGACTGATAGGCTAGCAGTGGGAGTTCTCCAGCCAGATCAGTAAGACCTCTTATAAACTGATCTGATGGATGGGCGAGCCAGTGAGAGGAGACCGCTGCTGATAAAGCTCTTATCTGTCTTTGATTTCTAGAATGTCTACATTGGGGAGGGATGGAGGGCTGGGGGGGTGGGGGTTGCAGGGGTTGGGGGTGGGTGCTGCTGCTGCTGCTTGGTTCACACATGGAACAGCAGATCCACTCTAGAGGGTTCAAATAAACAAGGCTTTCAGGCTGCCAGAGCTGCCATAGCCAGTTCAATGTGCTGCATGAGCGGAGGTGTGCATGTGGTCTATTCGTTCTGTGTTTGTTGTGGGTTTGGTTCTCATACCCTTTACCAGCTTGTCGTTAAGGGTTCAGGGGAGAGTAAGCAGGAAGAAAGGGGTTGAGTGAGTTCTACAGCTCTAATGCACAGATGACAGGTTTAATGGGAAATAGCTGCCCGGTGATGTCATGAGAATCTAAAACACCCAGATAAATTCCAGTGTCCAGATAGAGGCAGGCTTCAGTGTTAAATGTGTTTCAGATTCCAGCTGGGGTGAGCCAAGCCTGTTACTCACCAGCTGGGCTGTGGAATGTTAGTGTGTGTGTGTGAGAGAGAGTGGCTATACATTACATATACAATGCATTGTTCATTCAAGCCCTGCACTGCAGAAGACAGCACAGGCAAGATCTGAATTTTCTTTGTGCAGATGTTTCCAGGATTCAACCATGGAAGTCACAAACTTCTTCCAAAGTTATTTATTGTTTTGTAAAACAAAGTCGTTGAAAAGATCACTGCATTATCTTTGCATTAGGGGTCTCTAAACCCATTAAGTGCCATTGTCCCCTTTCAAAGTTTTTTGGAGCATTTTTAACTGGCATCGGACTGTTATTTTGATTTTCTCTTTAACTATATTGTTATGATAACCTCCTCTGATTTTGTTAACCACAAAAGTTAAGTCTCTGCTAATTCTGCAAATATAACTCTTCAGATGCTTTTGTGACGCCTCAAAATAAAATAAACTGAAGCCTAAAAATGATACAGTAACCCGAGCTGTGAGTAAATAACCCTAGCTGTCCTCACAGTCGACACTTGGGAGGTGTTACTAACTCTGTTTCACACGTTCGGTCAGTCCAGCTGTGCAGAGGGGCTGTTGTCAGAAAGCTGTCAAAAGATATTTTATTTTACCAGGGAGAGGCCAACAGCTGGTCATGAAAGAAGGTAGCATTTTAAATGCTTTACGATCTCTGTTACATGGAGCAGTAAATCTGAAACAACGACCCAGCGTTACAAGAACAAAGTGAGACATGAAACAGACCACGAACGACAGCCAAGCCAGTAAAAACAGATCAGTTAAACAGACAGGTAAAAGCGCATGGTTAACATCGCTGAGCCGTCAGACACTTGAGAACAGAGGAAGGCAGGCAGGGGATAGCAGTGGCATGCAGTGCACTGCGCACAGTGGCTCTTTCAAATAGAACTGTGTTGAAAAGTTTTTCAAGTTTTTCAACATTAAATATATTTATTCATTCAATGTTAGTGTGGAATTTATGGGAATTCTGACCACGTTGTTGATTGTATATGGTAAACTGTTTCATGGACATCTTTGCAACGATTCCTGGGAACCGCCAGGAAAACAGAATTCAGCTTTAAAACAAATATTACTTGAGCACACAAAGTACTGTGCCCCCTCGGTTTTTCACAAGTCAGTCATTGAGGCGTGGCACGCAGAACGACTCTGCTGGACACCCCTGCTGTGAGTGGCACAGCGTTCACTCTGAATGATGCCTGGTTTCCTCTCCCATTCAATAGCCATTTAACAACCAGCTGGACTCCCATTGTTTTAAATACAAAGAGAGTGATGGCCCCTTCCCCTCATAACAACAAAGTAAAACAAAAAGCTTTCTGTAGGACCACCGAAACATTAACTTGAAAAGCTTCAGCAAGAGAAACCCTGCTCTTCAAACAAAAGCTCTCCTGCTCTTCATGATTGAGTAAATCAGTCCGTGCCCTGAGGACAGGAAGTCAAAGTGTTTAATGTACGTGATAAAGACAGTGGAATGGGGAGGAGGGGAGGAGGAGGATGGGGGTCTGAAGCAGCCTTTTGATACAGTTTGAGATCCTCAGGGAATGTCTGCCGCTAGTTATACTTGCCATTGAAGCTCCCTGATCCTTTTCTAGTCTGGTCAAGAGGAGCCCTCAGGGTTACACACATCATGAAACGCTCTCTTCCCTTCTCTAGTGTCGCTGAGTTCACGCTGGTCAATGCTGCTGCTTTTCTCTTGTTGAAAAGCTTTTTTTTCCTTCTCCTACAGAGGACCCCGAGCCCGTGGTTGTGAGCCCCTGTTACGAGGGGACCCACGAGTGCGACATGACTGCCCAGTGCATCCCGGGTGAGGGAACCCAGTACCAGTGCCGGTGTGCCACCGGGTACAGAGGAGACGGGCGCAACTGCTATGGTAAGCACCGGTCCCACCACTGTCTCTAGTTTTGCACTGGGGAGCCGAATCCCTTTGTGGATTACACTTCTGAAGCAAAGAATCTTTTAGCACAGGCGATCTACCCTTATCAAAGTTTATCACAGTATCGTTGCCCTGGATGTTGCGGTTTTCCCCCATGCTTTATACTCTGCATTTGCCATGGTTTACCCAGGCTTGCCATGTTTATGAATGTGCTTTTTAAACAGAAAAGAAGGATCCGCACACCAAAGCAGACGAGGTGCAAGTTCTGAATGAAAGGCTGAATGATAAATGACAATTAGAAAGGCTTTTATAAAGTTTATAAACACTGGATTCAATATAACCCCTAATAGAAAAGAGAAGTGACAAGTTAATAAAAAAAAATGTACATCTAATTAATACAGTAATGCACAAGAAGGACAATGTGAAACCACAGAATCAGAGATATGAATTCACATGTCTTAATGTAAGTTGACATAGATCATAAAAAGGACTTAAGGTCGAATTCAACATTCATTCCATTAGGAACCATAGTTTTTAAATAAGAAATCCATACCTTGCTATTCTTTACAGTGCTTTCCTATGCTTCCACTGTGCTTTCTTACTCTTTGATGTGATTTTACTATGGGAATCTTTTATAAGGGTCCAGCCTCCGTTGCACCTTCAATGCTGGTGATTTTGTCCCAGCTTCATTTGTGTTACCGAGCCACTTCAGTGATCTCTGTTGAGCAATTAATAAAAAAAAGAACAGATAAGTAAATGAATAAAGCACATGAAGACAGATTTTAAAATCCACACACCAGACTCTACGCCATTAAAACTCAGTGACTGACCACAGTACACGGTGCTGGCTCTTTAAAGAGTGTTTACTGGCTGGGAAATGAATGGGGGGATGTAGCCAGATTACAAGGAAGAGGGGGTTTGTGGTGTTTGGAAACACGCAAGAAAAAGGGGGCAGAATGTTTGCAGCTGCTCGGGGTGGGGGTTGGGGGGGGGGGTTCTGTTAACAGATTCCCGCAGCTGCAGGTTTGAAGTGAGGAGATCTCTGAGATTCTGACAAACCTGTTCAAAACACTGTTAAATCAACGACAAACACGCACACACACACACACTCACATATATATATATATATATATATATATATATATATATATATATATATATATATATATATAATAAACATTGGTTTAACAGTGCTTTGAACCCTTTATGAACTGCACACTGGATATATCAAGTCCTTACTTTTGTGAATAGTGAAGTACTGCATGCCTTTTATATAATGTTTTTTACATTTAATCCACTCAACAAAAAATCATTTTCTTCACCTGACTTGTTAAAAAGCTCACACTCCTTAACTTAGATTGAGCCATGATGTGCTAAATGTTTCATGTACTATACTGTACTGTAGTGTACTGTAGTGCAGTGTATTGAATTGTTCTGTAGTGCATTGTATTGTATTGTATTGTACTGTATTGTATTATACGTCTCGGGGTTGGGGGTGTAGGGTTCTTTAAGCTCTGCAGGTCACGTGACTGGGGTCTCCCTCGTTTCTTCCTCAGATATGGACGAGTGTGCGGAGGGCCTGAGCAGCTGTGGGAGTCACTCCCTGTGTGTGAATCTGCAGGGCAGTCACCGCTGTGAGTGCCAGAGCGGGTATCACTTCACTGTGGACGGGCGAACCTGCATCGGTAAGCACCAACACAACGCGCCGTGGTTATGGGTTACCAAACTGCCATTGCTCTACTTTTAACTAGGGGTTTAATCCATTAACGAGTCACTGATTAATCACACCTCGCTCGATTAATCTTGTCTAATTGAGTGCGGTATCAAAAAACGTTGAGCGAAAAAGAAATCTTGAAAGATGGCAGAGGGTGATTCTAAAGACCTTGGCTGACTTCCAATTACTAATATTTTCAAACTGTCAGATTATAGTGTATTAAACATGAGCTGGCTTTATGACACATCTGCAGTAAATGAAGTCAATACTTTGTATTACTTTATCTTTTCAATACAATTCCATATCACGAACAGACAGGTGTGCTTAATCGATCGCAGATCGGATGATCAGTCGATCAAAAGAGAATGTCAAGATTAGAACCCCTGTTTGTAACGCATTACATACGACTTGCATAACAACTGCAGATGCAGCCCCTTGCACGCCTAATGCTGTCCACTTTATTAAGATATAGTGTTATAAACCCTGCAGGACTGGCCCAGCCCGTGAGTCAATCGCTCTGTTTAAATCACTAGAATGTGTGTGGGAGAGTCAGGCTGTGCTGCAGAATGCAGGGGGAGGCTGGAGGTCCCGTGAACTCTCACTGTGTCGCATCCACGCCCAATCCAGCAAGAAAACTAAATGAACCCCTTGTCTTCTCCTCCTTCAAAAAGTCCTCCTAACACGCTACCGGTAAAGAGTTTAGAAAACAAAGGGGCATAATGGAAAAGTTATTAGAAGTCACAAGTCCCTGTTAGAACTGGTGCGGAAACTACACTGATAAATCTTTCCAAAGTGTCGTCATGTGATGGCTTTTCATTTTTTAAGTTTTCTTTTAAATGCAGCTTTATTTTGTGGCGTACAGCCCAATCTTTCCACGTGTCACAGAGCTTCCTCTCATGGTTTACAGAGACACGAGAGACAGCGCTATCTCAAAGATAAGCTCGCCGGCTCACATTAGGATACACAAAATTAGGAGCAGATCAGGAGATTTAGTCTGCGAGGAATTGACATCTGGAACCAGTTACCAGGAAAGGCTGCTCATGAGCCAGATTCTTGAGGAACAGAGAGAGGTGGCAGGGATACGAGGTGGAGAGAAGGGACTCGAGTCTGTGGGGTTCCTGGATCTCAGGACTGCTTCCTTTACTAAAATGGGTTGTTCCCAAAGGTACTAGATGAAGGCTGGAATGGTTTAGGGCTGGCCAGCTGCAGTCAGTCACGCTACCCTGTCATTACCGTGCTGTCATGGGGCCCAGGTCATGTGTGGAGATGTTACACAGCTGGCCTGCCTTGTCTCAATCCCCTGTGTGTTGTTCTGCTGACAGACATCGACGAGTGCGCCAGTCCCAGGTGTGACCCCCACGCCACGTGCTTCAACACGCCAGGCTCCTTCCACTGCCGCTGTGTTCCGGGCTACAAGGGGGATGGGCTCCAGTGCCTGGCGAGCCCTGGTAAGGCAGCCCAACACGGAGCGCATGCTGTACTTTACCATTGAGTGCTCGTTGGGGTGAAGTGTGGAACACTAATTAACTACCGAGCCCAGCCCCACAAATGCAGTTTAGAGCACAACGTTACCATGCATAAGTGTAAACAAAAGCAGACGCTGCCTGTTATATTCGTGTGAACCGGCCAACCGCACGCAACGTGTGTGGGAGGAGTCTTTGCAAGCCATAGCCCCGCCCTGTTTGGTACAACCACACACCCTTTTCTGTCATTCAAACTGCTAGAAATATATTGTCTACCAAGCATTCATTTGGTATAATTAACTTTATTTGCATATATAAATGGACTGTCCTGGAATTGAGCTGTTCTTAAGGAAGTGTGTTCTTCCACGTTTACTAATGATTATGGATAGGATAACTAAACACAGCAGTAGAGGTATTTTTGGTATCAGGCTGTAATGTCTGCCCCCCCCCCCCCTCCCCTCCTCAGAGCCCACGCAGCCCCCCAGGACGGCCTGCGAGCAGCACAGACACAGCCTGCAGGGGGAGCTGAGCCCCCGGGGGCCCCGCCCTGCCGTGGGGGCCTACGTACCACAGTGTGATGAGGAGGGCAACTACCAGCCGCTGCAGTGCCACGGCTCCACAGGACACTGCTGGTGTGTGGACAGCAGGGGGCAGGAGAGGCCCGGGACCAGGACCCCCCCCGGCACCCCCCCGACCCGCTGTGACCTGCCAGGTGAGAGACACTGCCCCCTAGAGGCACAGCCAGCTCATTGACAGAGGAGCGCACCCATCACACCCACAGAGAGAGAGAGAGAGAGAGAGAGAGAGACTGCTAGAGGATTCCACTTCCAGTTTGAAATAAGAAAATAAGATATTGATACTCAATCAGCCAGTGCATGCACATACAGAGGATCCTCATAATCGTGTATTAATCACACAGTACCTGAAAGGGTAAATGTTTGTATAATATCGAGAGTTTATCATTGTATAGCCAAATGCAATGTGAAACATTGATCGGAGGGTAGGAGAGTATGATAAAAGTGTGGTGAAGATTGGTGTGAAATCAAGGCAGTTATCGTGTTCGCAGTGTAGAGTGTGAGAGACGGACGCACAGACACCATCAGCGCAGAAGGGTCCTCGCTGAATGAGGACCCCAACTTTCAAAACCCTCACGAAGGTTAGAAATGAGACGTTATATACAAACGAGTCTCTGAGCTCCTTCCTCGGGTGGTTTCATCCACATGGATTGCTTGCTGAATTACTGCTTGTAGCAAATGGCCACATGTCCTTCCATAGTTTCATGGAATTCAAGGGACCAGTTCTTAAAATAAAGTCTTCATTACCTCAGTCCAGAGCACAAGCATATTGTAAGTACAGTAGGACACGGCCCAGCTAGTGAACGTGCGCACCCAGTTTAACTCTCTCAGTATATCTCAATATGTAAGTCTGAAATGTGTTTGAGTGAGGGTCACTGTCAGCTGGTTTCACAGGCTCCGGTCTGCACTGATGTTGGACTGACTTACTATGGAAACCAGTCTCTGTAGAGATCATGTGAGGCCGTGACCTTTCAACTCCTTTCAAGAGTTGGAATGTCACGTGATTTCTTTGGAATCTGGATGCAACTGGGATTCAACATAGATAATTCCAGTTGGATTTTGATAGAGAAAAAACAAAGATTACAATTCAAAATTAGAGGAGAACTAGAACCATTTTGAATGATTGTAAAGGTCTGGGTTACAGAATTAATAAAGTGATATTCATGCGATGAACCCTTTAAGAAATCCCCTCTTGGGTTTGTTCATCATGAAGTGTGATTGTCCTCCCCCCCCCCTCCCCTCCTCCTCAGAGCCCACGCAGCCCCCCAGGACGGCCTGCGAGCAGCACAGACACAGCCTGCAGGGGGAGCTGAGCCCCCGGGGGCCCCGCCCTGCCGTGGGGGCCTACGTACCGCAGTGCGATGAGGAGGGCAACTACCAGCCGCTGCAGTGCCACGGCTCCACAGGACACTGCTGGTGTGTGGACAGCAGGGGGCAGGAGAGGCCCAGGACCAGGACCCCCCCCGGCACCCCCCCGACCCGCTGTGACCTGCCAGGTGAGAGACACTGCCCCCTAGAGGCACAGCCAGCTCATTGACAGAGGAGCGCACCCACCACACCCACAGAGAGAGAGAGAGAGAGAGAGAGAGAGAGAGAGAGAGAGAGAGAGACTGCTAGAGGATCCCACTTCCAGTTTGAAATAAGAAAATAAGATATTGATACTCAATCAGCCAGTGCACGCACATACAGAGGGTCCTCATAATCGTGTATTAATCACACAGTACCTGAAAGGGTAAATGTTTGTATAATATCGAGAATTTATCATTGTATAGCCAAATGCAATGTGAAACATCGATCGGAGGGTAGGAGAGTATGATAAAAGTGTGGTGAAGATTGGTGTGAAATCAAGGCAGTTATCGTGTTCGCAGTGTAGAGTGTGAGAGACGGACGCACAGACACCATCAGTGCAGAAGGGTCCTCGCTGAATGAGGACCCCAACTTTCAAAACCCTCACGAAGGTTAGAAATGAGACGTTATATACAAACGAGTCTCTGAGCTCCTTCCTCGGGTGGTTTCATCCACATGGATAGCTTGCTGAATTACTGCTTGTAGCAAATGGCCACATGTCCTTCCATAGTTTCATGGAATTCAAGGGACCAGTTCTTAAAATAAAGTCTTCATTACCTCAGTCCAGAGCACAAGCATATTGTAAGTACAGTAGGACACGGCCCAGCTAGTGAACGTGCGCACCCAGTTTAACTCTCTCAGTATATCTCAATATGTAAGTCTGAAATGTGTTTGAGTGAGGGTCACTGTCGGCTGGTTTCACAGGCTCCGGTCTGCACTGATGTTGGACTGACTTACTATGGAAACCAGTCTCTGTAGAGATCATGTGAGGCCGTGACCTTTCAACTCCTTTCAAGAGTTGGAATGTCACGTGATTTCTTTGGAATCTGGATGCAACTGGGATTCAACATAGATAATTCCAGTTGGATTTTGATAGAGAAAAAAAAAGATTACAATTCAAAATTAGAGGAGAACTAGAACCATTTTGAATGATTGTAAAGGTCTGGGTTACAGAATTAATAAAGTGATATTCATGCGATGAACCCTTTAAGAAATCCCCTCTTGGGTTTGTTCATCATGAAGTGTGATTGTCCTCCCCCCCCCTCCCCTCCCCTCCCCTCCTCAGAGCCCACGCAGCCCCCCAGGACGGCCTGCGAGCAGCACAGACACAGCCTGCAGGGGGAGCTGAGCCCCCGGGGGCCCCGCCCTGCCGTGGGGGCCTACGTACCGCAGTGCGATGAGGAGGGCAACTACCAGCCGCTGCAGTGCCACGGCTCCACAGGACACTGCTGGTGTGTGGACAGCAGGGGGCAGGAGAGGCCCGGGACCAGGACCCCCCCCGGCACCCCCCCGACCCGCTGTGACCTGCCAGGTGAGAGACACTGCCCCCTAGAGGCACAGCCAGCTCCTCTACAGAGGAGTGACAGGGACCGCTGTAGAGAGAGAGGTGGGGTCAGTGCAGCGTCAGTGTGCAGGCAGCTGAAGGAGCAAGCTTTAATCCATGCTGAGAATCTGGTGAGGGAAATAGGTTTGGGCTCTGTTGTCTCTTTCAGGAAAAGGCTTAGTTTGATGTGCTCTTAGATAGAAATGTTTTATTGGGTTTGCGCTGTTCTGTGTTGGACGAGGAAAGATGAACTGTGTCTATATTTGAAATAATTATAGGAGAGAACTTCTCGCTGGTTTTTCTTCAGTAGGCAGTTTGTGGCTGGCTTTTCGTGCCTCTCTGCACCACTCTATCTTGGCTTCAAGTGTGCTTAGTGTCCTGGACCTCCTGCGCAGGGTGCAGGGTGCCACTGCACTGGGGCAGGGTGCAGGGTGCACTGGAGCAGGGTGACACGGCACTGGGGCAGGGTGCAGGGTGCACTGGAGCAGGGTGACACTGAACTGCTTTTGAAACATGCCAGACAATACGAGATGGACTCCTGATTATGCTGAGCGGTGCAGTGTGTAAGGTGTGTTCTTTGTGCCCCACAGCCCCGACACAGCGCCCCGAGAGCGTGTGCGAGCGCTGGAGAGCCAGTCTGCTGGATCACTACGGGGGCAGGCCCGCCCCCCACCACTTCATCCCACAGTGTGACGACCTGGGGCTCTTCAACCCCCTGCAGTGCTACGGGGACAACAGCTACTGCTGGTGTGTGGACCAGGACGGCAGGGAGCTGGAGGGGACCCGCTCCCAGCACGGAGTCACCCCGGCATGTAAGGCATGGGAAATGGGGGAAGAAGGGCAAAGTGGGTGGGGAGAGTTTGGGAGGAAGAATAAGTCGCCATGGATAAGGGCGTCTGCTAAGAAATAAATAAATAATAATGAGAGATGGGAAGCAGGGGGAGGAGGGAGGAGGGGGCAGTTTTGATTAACCCTTTCAGCTGGGGCTCCACTGTTTGGAGCAGGGCGTCATTCCTGGATGGTGTTTGGTTTGTTTGTTTCTTGTTTTTGTTCCAGTGATTTGCTAATCGCTTTCCAGCACACCTGAGAGATACAGCTTCCCAAACACTTTGAAGTTAAACACTCATTTTTCAATGTGTCATTTAGTGTATTTTAATATCTATTTTAACAGTTACTGTAAGCTTCTTCATAATGAGGAGAATCTAAAGTTTTAGACTGCAGATTTTTCTCAGAGAGAGAGAGAGAGAGAGAGGGGAAGGAAGGCTACATTTAGGGTTTGGAACTCGATGTGAAGTTTTCTCTCTGTCAGGAAATACAGCAGAATTCCTTAGGGGATAAAAGCCTCATCGGAGAAGGAGGAGTAATGAAGCTTCTAGAGGTTCTGAGAGACACACACAGTAAGAAGCCTCAAATTTAACGTCTCATTAAAAGGATCCTTTTTCTGTGAAAACTGCAGTTACAGCACAGACAGGGTTATTTAAGTGTATTCCAGATCATTTGAACACAGTATAAATAGAATGGGGGGGCGGGGTAACCCATGCAACAAACAACTTCTTTTTTTGTATTGCTGCTGCTGATAGAAAATGAACTTGTGTGCTAGTGCGTGCTGTGACTCGTGACCCCAGTGCTGCGTTGTAATTGGCAGGCATCCCGACCGTGGCTCCTCCCACTCTGCGGCCGACCCCGCGCCCCGATGTGACCCCGCCCCCCGCCGGCGTGGTGCTGCTCTACGCTCAGGGACAGCAGATCGGCTCCCTGCCTCTGAACGGGACCCGGCTCAGCATGGACAAGGCAGCCGTCCTGCTGGCTCTGCATGTACAGTGGAGTCTTACTTACCTGCATACAAAGGCTGTGTAGATCATTCCATTCCATTCACTCACATGCAGGCAGCATCCTAGGAATTCTTATTTATTTTGTTATATAGAGCGAATGTCTTTGCAAAGTTACATAGTACTAAAGCAGATTCCAAAGTAAAAAAAAATTATATATATATATATATATATATATATATATATATATATATATATATATATATATATATATATATATATATATATACAGGGATGGAACTAAGACTCCCATTGCATAGCAGTTTCACTCATTCTAGGTTTTAATGTAAGTTTGATTAGCCACAGCGTGTGTTTAGCAAGCTCGGGTGTGTCTTATTAAACTCATAGTAAAACCAGGACTGGATCAAACTGCTCTGCAATGGGAGTCTTATTTCCATCCCTGCTATATATAAAAGCGCGTACCTTCAAGATATAGTTGTGCGTGTATTTTATCGGAAGTGGGTGGGCATGTTTTCTAGTTGCTGATGCAGTTGTCGGTATGCGCGTGATTGATTTGTCCTGTGTTCTGCACAGGGCTCCATCGTGGTTGGGATTGACTATGACTGCAGAGAGAGGACGGTGTACTGGACAGACGTGGCGGCTCGAACCATCAGCAGAGCCAGCCTGGAGCCCGGGGCTGAACCGGAGAACGTCGTCAACTCCGGTGAGCACAAAACCTTAAAGCTGTGCTGCAGGGTTCCCTTTCTGCTGCTGACAAACCATCACACGAGGAGGCGTGCTCTTGTACTCACACTTCCTTTATAAAGCCCTCCCACACCAAAAGCCCAGGAAAGTGTAATAAAGCCAGTGACAGCATGGGAAAGCACTGGCAAGCATTGCAAATTATAGCAAGGTATGCTAAAGCATAGAAAAAAACATGGCAAACTACGGTAAATGATGGCAAATGCATAGTGGTTTAACCAAGGGAAAAGCATGGCGAAACTGCAACAGGACCGTGCAGTAAACTTTTCTATGGGTTACTTTATCACAGGGGCTGTGTAGTTCTTGAGGGAGCCGAGGGCATACAGCAGTCATTCAATTCCGTGACAGAGCCTTTCGATTTCTCCTTGTAGTTAATATTAACACTCCTTTACTGTATCCTCTGTTATTTCCCACAGTCGCGCTGACACATGGAACATGTTATTCATATCTGTGTGTATGCACTGCATTGTACGAGTGATACAGTGACAGTACACTGAAATAGCCAAGAAGTGTGCCATGGAAAAATGTGATCTGAACTTCAAGTGTGGGTGAATGTGAGCTCCAGTGCTTAGAGCTGAAGTCTGGGAACGGCAAGATGTTCGTTTCAAATTCCAGCTCAGCAAACCTTTCCTCCTTTTAAGGAGTTGTTGGAGTTTTTAGTGTAGATTCAAAGGCAGGACCTTACTGTGCAAAACCTAAAACCTATGCAAGGCTATCAGTGCTTAAGATGTGCTTTGTATATTTTGTATAATTTTGTATATTTTTAAAAAATAAAATTGGTAACAAATGTAAGGACAGAAGGTAAAAGAACTGCTTTTAAAATGCAAGCAAATGTGTGTGTGTGTGTGTGTGTGTCAGAGTGTGTGTGTCAGTGTGCGTATGTGTGTCAGTGTGTGTGTGGGAGGGTGTCAGTGTGTGTGTGTGTGTGTGTGTGTGTCAGAGTGTGTGTGCGCGTGTGTGTGCGTGCGCGTGTGTGTGTGTGGGGGGGGGGGTCATGTTTCTTTAATCTCTCTAAATAAACAAACAGTCTTCTTTGATCATTGTGCAGTGAAGCGGTTATTGGGACGCAGACGCTGCCGCAGCACAAACAAACAAGAGAACAAACAGCTGCTTCTGAACACAACATGTGCTGTTTATCTGAGCTGAGAAACACATTGGCACTTGTGTTTAAAGGAATCAGAACTAAGTCGCACATTCCTTTGAAGCGTGTAATTCCTGAGTTGTCTTGACTCTTATTAGAGGGCTTAAGGGTTTCCGTGTGCAAAGGAGAGATCCCAGCCCCCACATACTGATAGAAGAAGGGTGGGCAGAAATACACTAACCCCCAGGCAGCAATACACTAACCCCCAGGCAGCAAACCCCTAGGCTGCTTTCCTTGCTACAGAGATCGCTCTATTAATGAACATCTATCAATGTTTTATGACCCAGCCTCACATAGACCACTATAGAGAACCGTGTTATCTTTAAATGGCCCATCTTAAAGATTCAAACTATTGGTTAAGTAGGAAGAAAGAAAGCATTAAGGGTGCTGATTGATTGATTGATTGATTGATTGATTGATTGCTGTATTGATCGATTCTGCCGTTCCCAGGCCTCCTGAGCCCTGAGGGCCTGGCCGTTGACTACCTGCGGAGGAGCATGTTCTGGGTGGACAGCGGACTGGACAAGATAGAAGCAGCCAGGCTGGATGGCACAGAGCGCCACGTCCTGTTCGACACGGACCTGGTCAACCCCAGAGCTATAGCGGTGGACCCTCGGGGCGGGTACGTCCACAACACAGCATATTCGAACCAGAGTTTTAACTATTTCTTACATTTCCCCTTTAAAAAGTCTAAGCCCCGGGGCAAGATAACCCTAACATCACTCGGTATATTCTAGACGCACACAACTGGCTCAGAGCCAGCCTTTTAAAGCCACATTTTTGGAGCCCAGATGTTTTAGAAGTGCTTAATCCACTTCCAGCCCCTCTCCCCTGTCCCCTCCTCCTCCTCCCCCTCCTGGGTCAGGCTGGGTGGATGGGACAGAGAGGGCGGCTCCTGTCCAGTACTGGAGCATTATCTTGATTAAATGCTGCCTCTGTCTGTGGAGCTTCCTTTCACATGGAACATTAAAGATGAGCCCTTCCCGAGCAGACCCGCTAAGTGGAACGTGAGTGCTTGTGTGTGGCAGCCAGGCTCTCCCAGTGTCTCAATCAGCACCACCCGGGGATCCTGCCTGTTTAAAAGCACCATGCTGGCTCCCAGTCCAGGCGTGTGCATCCCTGAGAGATACCTGCGTGTACCGGCAAGAGGCTTGGTATGCTCGACACCCCGACTGGAGGGGTTTCAATGACTGGAGTGCAGCGGACAGTCCCAGAGCAGGTCTAGATCCTATCAGGGCAGAGGGATCGACGCAGCTTTTTAAGTTGAAGCTTACCTTCCTAAGAAATGCAAATACGTTTTTTATAACACGCTTGATATAAAACCCTCTGGTTTTGCACTGCATCAATACAGTGATCTGACCCGTAGCTCATGTACAGTGTATAATGAACAGCTGCTAAGCTTTGTAGAAATGCTTTCTCAGTACACTGCTACTTTGGAAATGATGGCAAGAGCACCCTGTAGTTTGTAGCTGTAAAGTACAGTATCTGATTTCAGAGATCTCTATGTATTAGACTCCCACTGCTGGGTACTTCTATAAACTCCTGTGTTTTAGGTCATTGCATGCTTGACTGTATCGCTGTTTAAGAGCTGAAGTGACTGATGCAGGGTTAGAAACAGCCAGCGGTTGCACTCTAATCTCTGAGACTCACCTGGACCTGTAGCAGTATAATCAGTAGCTGCTGTTCTCAATCCACCAGTAACCTCTACTGGACAGACTGGAACCGCGAGGGCCCCAAAATCGAGACCTCCACGGTGGACGGAGCCAACAGGAGGGTGCTGGTCAAGGATGACATCGGGCTGCCCAATGCACTGACCTTCGACCCCCTCAGGAAGCAGCTCTGCTGGGCTGACGCTGGTATGTGTCTTTGTCATGAGCTGGGGGTTCCTCATAAAAACGCTGGTCTGAATCTGATAGCCACAGCTGAGAAAAGCAATGCTAATCTGCATTACAGCATGATGATGTGGTGTAGTAAGAGGGCAGCTCAGATTGGCCTTATTATGAAAGCAGCAGGTCTTTCCAGAGCTACACACCTGACCTACAAACAGATTCTAAAGCTGGTCTCTAATTACTGCTCTCCCCTCTGATGACAAGGCACCAAGCGACTGGAGTGTGCGCAGCCAGATGGCACAGGAAGACATGTGATACACAGCAACCTGAATTACCCCTTCAGTCTGGTCAGCTACTCCAACCACTTCTACTACACGGACTGGAGAAGGTAGGTGGCGACTCATCATCCCTACTCTGCAATCAGAGGCTGGCCTCACAGCCACACCCAGAGAGACCGATACAATTACAAAGAGACACACCACGCAGGGCCGCTCCAGGGGCTAAAAATAGTCTTGGCCGCAACCCTTTAACCAAAGTGTGTTTTTATCTTGTTCAGTGTGCGTGCCTTCATTGATTTCACAATGCTTGGTCTTTTTTTGGGGTGGGACAAAACTGAAGGTATAGCAGTAGCAGATTAATGTTTAGGGCTGTCAAATGCAGACTACGATTTGCAGCACAACAAGGTTTTGGGCTCTGTGTTAAGAACTAAGTAATAATAAAATGTGTAACAACCCGTGCCCATAGCAGCGCTGAGATTCTGGCGTCTAACACTTTTTGAAGTATTGAAGTCTCTGTTCTAATGCATTCTTGAGAAATCCTAAGTAGTTCAAACTAGAGGGAGTATAAAATTGCATATGTTATCCTGACACACGATGTGTTTGTCGGGGGTAAAACCGTGACACTTTGAAACAGCGAGCCGGTTTTGGAATGTTTAATGAGTCGAATAGGATCGCCTCCTTTTGAATGACTCTCCAGTGTACAGTAGACATGTGTTTTGGTTTTGTTCAGGGACGGGGTGATGGCACTGAGCAGAGACACCAGCCAGTTCACGGACGAGTACCTCCCTGATCAGAGATCCCACCTGTACGGGATCACAGTGGCCTACCCTCGCTGCGCTTCAGGTAAGAGCACAGAGATGCTTTCCACTCTCCATCCTTGCTTCCTTGTGCTTGCTTCCCTCGCTCCGCACCTTTGTAAACAGCGGTTCCAAATTGCAGGCTCCTCTTTGCATTCCCCCTCCGTGTCACGCTGTTAAGTTTTGCAGCTTGAGCGTCTGCTGTTGCAATGCAAGGGCAGCCCCATCAAGAAACTTGCGGACATACAGAACTTGCATTCAGATTACTGCCTTGTTGTAAAGATTTTCACGCAACTCCACACACAGGCACGGTTGTATGTGTGGATAGGGCAACGTGGTTTGGAAACACTGTCTTGTTGAAATGCTTAAGCTTTTACGATGTTGACTCTGAAAATCTAGAAAAACATCAGCCCCTGATCACTGATCTTAGTCGTGAAGGTCTGATACAACACACTGCGGACCCTTACAAAGCTAAACACTGCCCATGTAGACCCGTTTGGACCACGACTCATCAACAGTGTTACGCAGATCAGGAGAGGGCTTTGTTAAAATGACACACGCACAATGGAACATCCTTTGATACACTTTTTTGGTTTACATAAAACCACCAAACTCAGAACTCGTGGCGATAAAAGGGGTTAAAAAAGGGTCTACATTTAAATTTACAAAAAAAAAAAAAAAAAGCCTAGCATTCTTTTTTGCAGTAGCCCTCATTCTGTTGCAGGACTTACTGAAAGACACAGTAATTGGCACAGTTGTTCACTAAGTGCCTGCTTCAGTGTTGGCCACAGCAGTCAATTATCTAGCGCTGTTGCCTGCTGTGTCAGGTACTGTATTATAGTTCAGATGCGTGGGAAACAAAAGAAAGTCAGACTAGTATCTACTTGCTAAGAATTCAGTGTCAGATGAGCCACATTGCTCCTTGCAAAGGGAAGGACAGGTGCTGGAGTTCAAACAAAAAGTATAAAACTAACAGATCCTCACCAAGGATGACAACATGAAAGAGTAACGACGAAGGTATGCAAGCTGGGAGGAAGCAACAAGCATAGCGTGCACAAGCTACCCCTAATTGCAAGGCACAGGGACACTTTGCAATGCGTTTGTTGCTTCACTGTGTATTGTTTCTGTTGCAGGGAGGAAGTAATGGTGGAGCTAACGAGTGAAGTCTCTGCAGATCTGTTGCTCGAGGGGGGAAGAGTACATTTGAGAACACTTCCAGAGGAGAAGAGAATTTGAGTGGAAGATGGACAGGCTGGAGGGGGCGGGGGGGTGGATTTCCAGGATTGGATGGGGGTCGTTTTTTAAACAGATTTCAAACAAAAACAAATCCTCGAACAAAAACCTCTTGTAAAAGTTTTGTAAATTTCTTCTTTTTTTATACCTCATTTTTACTACTGTATTTGTATGTTTTTAAAAGAAAAAAGAAATAAAGATCGACAGGCCTGGAGCACAATCATAACGAAACAAAAACGGAGGGAGGGAGGGTGGAAGGGAGGGGGCATCAGCCACCACAAGTGCTGCTTGTTTCTGTACCACTACAGGCAGCATTGCAGTTATGTATTAACTGTGCACTAAAATACAGCGAAGGCAAGAGACTCAATGTCAATGGCTTGTTAGCATTGGTCAACATCTATTACTTTTTTTTCTGAGTCCTGTTTTTTTTTTTTTTTTTTTAAAGTGAGTTCTCTTACTATTTCTAACATTAAAGATGTGATCAATGCTGTTGTATCTCAGTTGCAGTGTGCTTCCTCTTCTCTGTCCTTCACTGCAGGAACTCACTCGCTAGCCCCTGAAGACGACAGTGTGGCACATTAGGACGAGCAGCATCGCCCAGCCTGCTTGAGAAGCACGAGTCGATTTCTTTTTCATTCAGCCCTGTCAGTCCTGGCAGGACCTCAAGGTCTTAGTGCCGTATGTTCACGCATGCGTCGGAAATCAAGTTGGAACCTCACGGGACTCCTGGGTCCCAGTCTGAGGTTGTGTATATATATATATATATACACACACACACACACACGTAAAACAAATCCTGTTCTCATGTATACAAATATAATTCAGGGCTGAAAGGGTTAACACAGGTAAAACTAAACCCTAGAAAAACCATTTACATTATCTTAAGGTACTGGTTAAAAAAAAGGGGGGGGGAAGAAGGAACGAGAAAAGGCCGTTCTGCCCATCAAGGCCCGTCCCTTGTTAGCACAGCATTCTCCCCTACTGGGTGGTCTAATTTAACAGCACAGAATCTAGTCTCCTTTTAAGTGTTCCCAGTTTCAGATCCTACTATGCATGCATTTATAACTCTGTGTAGAACACTACCATTCTAAAATCAAGCACACAGTTTGATAAACGCCATGTGGACCCAGTACCTAGTTCCAGGCCATGCAGGGTCTAGAAACATTAGCAGTACCTTTTTTATCAAGAGTGCTCATTTGATCTTGGGCGTCCTACACTAACACTTCAGTGCCTCCTCACGCTGGGATGTTGGTGTGACAAATAGCTTCAGCAGATAACACTGCAATAAATGATAGACAAACTAATATGACAAGACACATTTGCTAAAGTAACCCAAGTCACCCACACTCGCACTCGTTTATTTATTTTATTTAACCCTCTGGCTGATTCACCTTCCAGATCAGGTTTCACTTAACATAAATTAAATACTTAAATCATAGTCCAATGCAAACAACATTATCTTTGTGCTGGAAGCCGGCTTTCTTGAACAAGAAAAAAAAAAAAAAAAGGAACAAGATCATGAAATGCAAATTCCAACAAAAAAAGCAGAGAGTGGGTGAAGCGGAGCGGAGTCACAAGCCCTCATCTGCCCACTTTGCCCAGCCGGTGGTCGGTCTTGGGGTCGGCGATGATGGCCTGCACGGCCACGATGGCCTCGTTGATCCGGTTCTGCAGGTCTCTCAGCTCCTCGATGTGCAGCAAGCGCAGGATCGCGGCCGCCTCGTTCAGAGTGGCGTCTGTGTGAATCACAGGGAGCGAAGAGTCAAAGACAACGTCCCTCCCTGACTGCAACACGGCTTTGTGTTCTCGTGAATCACAGTCTGCCTGGTTCAGACTTGAATGCCTAAAATATTTATTGTTGCTTTGAAGACTGCGTTCACGGAGGGGGCTAAGGCCTTGGCAGTCAGTTAGCAGACAGCTTCCACACCAGTGCATTCCCCGTATACAGCACTGTCACCTGTGTGGAGCAACAGCTGCCTGTCTACACTGACTGAGCACTTTCACACTGAGCCACCAAGAGGTCATTAAAAAGCAATCTGATCAAGCAAAACACACAAACAAACTAACAGCACAGGGAACCCCACCACATGCAATGAAAAGAGACAGCAGCAGGGACGCTGCAGTGAGGGGATCACCTCGGGAGTGGAGCGCAGAGCAACAGTAAACGGTTAATTGCTGGAGAGGATGCGTTTGCTGTTTGAAGCGGGTGCCTGTTTCCTCTGCAGCAGCTGTTGTGTCTGCGAGCGACTGGAAGGAAGTCACTTTAACCCTGGGAGGGCTGGCACCATCGTCCACAGTGAACACGGGACCAGAACAGACCCTGCTCAAATCTGACAGTGATTATGGGGCCTGCTCTGCAACACTACCCATCAAACAGAAAAACACATCTCGATATTTCTGTTACATAGCATATAGACAGAGGCAGGGCTCAGGGGAAGGGATTTCCCCCGGGGGCTACACATGTTACTACAGCACACTAGAAGCTAAATGCCAAGGGCAAGATTTCAGTCCAGGTAACTTCTCAAACTCCAGGCTGTCGTTGACAGCTTGCCTTTCTCCGGAAATAAAAATATAACAGTCTCCGAGTCATTTTTTTTTTTTTAATTGCTTTTTTTAAGTTTCATGAAACAATTGTCGCAGTACGGTACGGAGGGAGAGGGCGTCGTCAGTAACCGGATAAACTTCTGATAACTATTTCTGTGACACTAACAGCCTGCCTCGTTTTAATTCCAGCTGTCACACTTCTGGAAACAGCTGGCTCTCACGGTTCACTGTTTTGTTTTTAATTCCTGTTCATTCAGTTGGAGAATCACGATGGGAGTGTTGCTAAACCTCCCTCTCCAATCTGAATGGGAGCTGCAATTTGCTATGAAATTAATTAAAAAAAATAATATTGGGTGGATTTGATCTATCTCTAGTACACCCTGCTGGGATAAAGCTACAGCTAGATTTTTTATTCTTTTAGTTTTTTACGGCACTGAGGAATCACCCTGGATTGCAACAACCACCTATTCATAAAAATAATCAGGGCTAGTGATCACATGTAAATTATTTTCATTAATATATATAAAATACAGATTTGCAATGGATATACTGATTATGCAACAAATCAGCAAGGCTGTAGCGCCCCACAGTGGCCAGTGATGTAAACTCTGCACATCTTCTGAAGATTTGCTCCACACTCTGCAGCTTACCTCCTGTATCGAAGCCAAGCAGGTGCTTTTCCAGGGCGACCGGCAAACCCTTCAAAAGAAAAAAAAACATCATCATACAAAACAGGTCCCTCAGCCAAGCAAACAGACTACACACAACGTGCATGACCTCTGTCCCTGCATTATCATCATGAGGAATAGTTATACGACTGATGATGCCTCATTTTAACATGTTATTTAAGTTTGCAAAAGCACAGAGACACTAGGATATGATCAGCCTATACTCTGCTGGAAAGCCACAGCTGGATTTCTGAGAGCATTTCACAGCACTGGGAACTCCCCAGGACTGCATCAGCCACTTGTTTTTAGGGATACTTCAATACTGACAAAATATACTGTCTAAAATTCTTATTGCCCAAAATGTACATTGTGCCAGTAGACCACGCATTGCAGAACGCCTCCAAACCCTCTCTTACCTCTTTGGACCTGCCTGCCTTTGCTATGGCTTCTTGAGTCAAGCGTTCCTGAACCAGAATTCGAATAGCCTGCAACCAGACAGCATGGAGAACATACTTTAAAAAATAAAGTCAACAGTAACACCCATTCACCCGTCACTCATTCTCCAGGCATGAAATGCGGTGTGCTTTCCCACTGAGACCTCCCGTCTTAACTCCGAGTACTGGGTCCGATGTAGTTTGACACACACACACCACTCACCTTCAGCATTACCAGGTAGTCGTCATGGCGTTGGATCTGAAGGAGATTGGCTAGAGCCAACACACCTGCCTTAAAATCAGGGTTATTGACTGGAAGACAAAGAAAGCACACAAGTGAGGCTGAGCGATGCGATGTTTTTCTTAACGCATGCTTCTGAACGCTTGAAGGCCAGTAAGGAGTGCACTCACTGTCCAGGTGGATGAGTGGGTCCGACTGGGTCCGAGTGTTATCGACGGCTGCGTGAGGCTGGCAGTTCTTGTATTTGTCCGCTGTTTGGAAAGCAAACGCACAGATTAGATCTCCAGGAAATAACTAATGTACAGTACTGCCGGCTTTGTAGCAACAACAAAAAAACTGTTTAAAAAGCAATATTGACACCTAGGCAGAGGCACAAAACTAGGTGGGACCAGAGGAGGCAATCAGGATGAACAGTGAACGATATCTGGCACATAATCGCCACCTCTGTGCTTGAGTAAGAATGGAAGGGGCCCTGCAGCACTGTACAGTATGCAGCTATAATGGTACAGTGGGTAGAGCTGTAAGACAGAAGGAGCCATATTCATAAAGCATTCACCTCTGTGATCATTTTGCACCATTTGTTTTGTAAAATGGAAAAACTGTTACAGAACTGGCAAGAAACCACTAAGCAGCTCTTACACTGGGCAGAGGGAGAGAAGAGGCGATACCGTACCATTGTCTCCATACTCAAAGCGCACTGCGAGGCTCAGCAGCCAGTCCACAGCCTCCTGCCGCTCCAGCACAGTGAAGGGGCTGGCAACATCCTGCAGGTACTGGAAAACAAAAGGGGAGGAGGGAGCGACTAGGGGATCCTACCAGTACTGTACTGAGGAGCGCAACACGATCAGCATGCATCCCAGCCCAGTGGAGCTGCACACTCTCACTCACACACAGGCAGACTGGCTCAGCATGCATCCCAGCCCAGTGGAGCTGCACACTCTCACTCACACACAGGCAGACTGGCTCAGCATGCATCCCAGCCCAGTGGAGCTGTACACTCTCACTCACACACAGGCAGACTGGCTCAGCATGCATCCCAGCCCAGTGGAGCTGCACACTCTCACTCACACACAGGCAGACTGGCTCAGCATGCATCCCAGCCCAGTGGAGCTGCACACTCTCACTCACACACAGGCAGACTGGCTCAGCATGCATCCCAGCCCAGTGGAGCTGTACACTCTCACTCACACACAGGCAGACTGGCTCAGCATGCATCCCAGCCCAGTGGAGCTGCACACTCTCACTCACACACAGGCAGACTGGCTCAGCATGCATCCCAGCCCAGTGGAGCTGCACACTCTCACTCACACACAGGCAGACTGGCTCAGCATGCATCCCAGCCCAGTGGAGCTGCACACTCTCACTCACACACAGGCAGACTGGCTCAGCATGCATCCCAGCCCAGTGGAGCTGCACACTCTCACTCACACACAGGCAGACTGGCTCAGCATGCATCCCAGCCCAGTGGAGCTGCACACACTCACTCACACACAGGCAGACTGGCTCAGCATGCATCCCAGCCCAGTGGAGCTGCACACTCTCACTCACACACAGGCAGACTGGCTCAGCATGCATCCCAGCCCAGTGGAGCTGCACACTCTCATGTTTTCCAACGCTCTCCCTCACCCTCTCAAAGTGTTTTGGCCACTCAGGGCTGTGTATGTTCCTCAGGTTCCCCCGGTCTTCTATCTTGTAGTGTCTGATCTTCTGATCCTCGAGCCAGACTATGAAGTTCCTGAACTCTGTCTCGTCTGAAAGGCAGGTCAAAGGGAACACAGGTGAGCTAAAGTCAGTGCGGTTTGCTGCCCTCTGGGGGTCAGAGAAAGGCACTGCAGCTTCTCCTGCTCTGCACAGGGAATAAATACAGTACTTTATCATCAGCATTTATGATAAAACTAAAACTTCCAGCTGGAATCGTTAATAAAAAAAAACATTTAGAAAAAGATAAATAAATAAATAAATAAATAAATAAATAAATAATGAACTGGCTCTCAAAGCAGACTTTTTTTTTGTTAGTTTACTGCACTGTTTCCTTTTCGCTTTCAACGCAACTGAAATATACTTTTTAATCACTTAAACATTTTGTGTGTGTGTCTGTAATTTATATATATAAGCTGATATATATCGTATTGGGTTCTGCGCCTTTGAAGCCGCAGTTTGCGTTCGTGTTAATGACTGTACGCAGACACGTCTGCAGTGGGTGTGGACAGGACACGCCGGGTATAACAGGCACACAAAAACCCTGAGCTGACCACGGACACTTCCCCACTTCGCTGACCGCTCCACTCGTGTACCGTGTCACTCCACTCCTGCACCGTGTGACTCGACTCCGTGGGCCTGCGTGTTATGTTTTCCAGGCTGGCTCATTGGAATCCACACCGCTCCGCTCGTGATCTTACCTTTGCAGTTAAACCCAGCGGGGTTGTGATAATCCAGAGCAGCGAGCTTCCTGCGAAACATCTTCAGACCTGCTGTGGAGATCTTGCACCGCGTTGGTTTAAAATCGCTAATGTTTCAGTCCTCCTCGCCTCACACACATCCGAGAGGCGGGCCACGTTATTACCAGCTCACGCCACGCTCCGTGTGATTGACGGTACAGCCAGCCAACCGAACAGCGCGGTATTTGGACCGGCGTCAGTGAAAGAGTTCGGTGGGCGTGGTTTTCATGTAATGTAACCATAGAGATGATTGGTCGTGTTCTTACAGCTCGTTCTTCCAGGGCTGCTGCGTGACGTCACTCAACCCCACCCACAGAGATCTGTGCAGATTCTGCACAGCCCAGGGCAGCTTTGAAAAGTTACTGCCACAGGGACGAGGCAGAGACCACGAGCAAATACCCACTAAAACTACTGCTGCCCCTTGTTAGTGGAGGCGAACGACATCTTATCATAAGAACATAAAAACATAAGAAAGGTTACATCGAGAGGAGGCCATTCGGCCCATCTTGCTCGCTCGGTTGTGAGTGGTTTATTGTTCCTGAATCTCTAAGCTGCTTCTTGAAGGATCCCAGGGTGTCAGCTTAAACAACGTTACTGGGGAGTTGGTTCTAGACTCCCACAATTATCTGTGTAAAAAAGTGAGATGCAAAATGAAATGTAAAATAATAATAATCATTAAAAAAAAAAAAAATCCCTAGACAATTGTGTTTATTTATTACCTTAAAGTAAATACTACATAAATGAGTGTGTTATCATGGCAAGAAATAATAAAGTAAAATAAAATCAATAAATAAGAATGTCACAGCCTTAAAGTCATAACTTTGAAGTCATAGTGCATTCCAAAGTGTTATCAGGGAATCCTGCGTTGTGTTTTCAAGCGCGTCACTGCGCTGCGCTGCAAGGTTTCGAGACGGCGTTTCTCTAGAAACTGCGTGTGACGTCAGAAAGACGGCAGCCGGCGCAGCCAGCTCTGGGTAACAGAACGCAACCAATGTGTAATCTAGGGATGCGTTTCTGTGACGTTTTGCTATGCTAGCGCTCGTTGAATGGTTCGAACTTCATTGCCTTCCTTGATAGATTGTTCCCCAAAACCGCTGATTCAGGATCAGTTTTTCAGTCGTTCTATAAGCCCCGCCCCTCTTAACGTATTCAAGCCCTGCCTCTTCATGACGGTGAAGAACAGAATAAAACTGACGTCACCGAATACCGCTATTCGAAACTCCAAACGAGCGGGGAACATTTACAGGTGAGTTTATCTGCTTATATAATCATTATTAATGTGTTTAAAAAATAATAGCGTCCATGTATTCATTGCATGGTATGTATTGCACGAACCCAGAGAAGCATTCCATTGTATTTGCTCAAAGATGTCGTGACGTTTCTGTGTTGTACCAATCTGTTGCAGATTATTACTCAGGAAGAATGCACTTTGAATGGCACATTACTAATGCATCACTTGTTTGTAGTGTGCCCGTTTATTAGATCATCCTGTTGCTTCTGTTGTTTTGATTTGTTGTGCATGTGAAATCAAACCACAATATCTCTGATTCACTGAGATCCTCCCACCCTGAGGTCTTCATGCAGGTAGGCGTGTAAAGGATAGAAATGACAGATGTGGAGGTGTTCTAGGAAAGGTGCACGCTGCTGTGTAGCATCCTTTGTAACACATGCAGAGCTGCATTATTCATTCATTAGCTCTCTACCATCCACACAGCCTCCGCAGCGGCTTCAGTTCACTTTGTCATGAAGCGTTTTTGATCAGCGCTGATTACAATACAAAAAGAAAGATCTTGGACAACAGTGTGTGTTTTTATTTATTTATTCATTTTAAACAGATGCAAAAGTGGATTTAAACCCAGTACATTGTTCACATGGTATGGCGTTATGAACGTCAGCTAAGCATCATTCAGAGACTCCAATGGAAAGCTGGATTAAAAAGTCCCCCCCCCCAAACCAAAACACCCCAACAACAGATTTCAACGTGTGGCATGCCCTGCAGGAGGGCTGTTACTGGCACAGCAGTACACGTGCTCTAGCAGGGTTAGGGTTGGGGTTGGGGTTGGGGTTGTGGTCTATGATTCTAGGCGACTGGTCGATTGGTTCACTGGGAAAGAGAAGAGTTGCTGGGGTTGGGGTTGGGTATTGAGGTTGGGGTTGAGTATTGGGGTTGGGGTTGGAGGTTGAGGTCGGGGGTTGAGTATTGGGGTTGGGGGTTGAGTATTGGGGTTGGGGTTGGGGTTGAGTATTGGGGTTGGGGTTGGGTGTTGAGTATTGGGGTTGGGGTTGGGTGTTGAGGTTGGGGTTGGGGGTTGAGTATTGGGGTTGGGTGTTGAGTATTGGGGTTGGGGGTTGAGTATTGGGGTTGGGGGTTGAGTATTGGGGTTGGGGGTTGAGTATTGGCTGTCCTTTCCCCTGAAACTTCACTGTCGAAATGGCAGTAAGAAGTTGTTCTCTGAGCAGACGTGGGACGAACTCCACTGGTTGAAGCTATTCACTGAAATGCGGCTGTAGCTGTTTGTTTCGGATCAATTTACATTTTAATAAAAAGAAAAACAAGGTTCAGGTTGAGCAGGAAATGAGCTGCAGCTTTCTTTTTGTACCACGTGAAACAAATCCTGACAATAAAAAACAGGGCAGACAGGCAGAAAGAAACACACAAAAACTTGGAGGGCTGGCTAGAATGAGACTTGCTGGCTAGAATGAGTCTCTGCCCAGCTGGGTATTTAAGTTTTTACAGCAGAAAAGAAAATGAATGATTTTCCTGATCTGTCTGCTTGGGTTGAACTATGGGAATTAAAAAAAAAAATAATAATACAAGTTGAAAAGGGTACATTTGTCAGCTTTGCCCATTTCCATGCAGTATTACTGTGTTCATCATCATCATCATCATCACCACATTCATAACACTGAGCACGACACAGGGTTTACTCCCTAGCTATCATATACGAAGGTTAAAAAGAGCGATTAGTATCGTTACAAAACAAATTCACACTGCACTGCACTTCTTCTGTTAAATACATTGCGGTAAACACCTTTCATTTCTCGAGCTTTCAAAACTTTTTACATTCTTTCCTAAAAGGCATTTAGCTAACCTAATGAAAAACAAACAATCACAAAAAAAGTGCACAGAACCGAATAATCAATAATTGCCTTGGAAAGCGACCGTCTCGTGAATTTACCATTGAACTAAAGAAAGAAACAAAAAACATACAAAATAATGATACCGGTCCATACAGCCTCCAGGCACTAATCTTCATTAAGCAAATCAATCAGATTTGGAAAGAACCACAGAATGGTTTGTTTTTACATCTCTGTGTATCAGTCAGTGTCAGGCTGCTGCGCTGTGCGCTCTGAAGACTCCCCGATCTGAAGTTTGGATCTTCATCAACAGAAGCCTGTCTGTAAAACATGCACATCTCTGCAGCCTCCACACTCTTTTTTAAATAGATTTTTTGTTTCTGTGCGCGTGGACTGGGAAAGGCGCCCCTGCCACACCATGGGCTATACAAGTGTGTGTGTTGAGAGAGCCCAGCGCCCGCCGGCTCCTCCTCCCCTGCCAGCCTCCCTCACAGGATGGCGCAGAAGAACTTCTTCTCTCTGAAGGGGTTTTCGGAGGCTGGGACGGGCGACAGCAGCGGGTCCTCCTTGGCATGAGCCTCGCAGTACGACATCAGATCAGCCGCTGCTTTAGACACCTGAAACACAAACCATGCGCTATTGCTGTGCACTTTAGGGCAGGGGTGTCCCATCCCGGTCCTGGAGGCTCATGATTCCACTCCTGGTTTAACAGGTACAGTGAGATAATGAGCTACTTCAGGGTCTGGATGGAGGTTTCATTGGTTCAGTTAAACCATTTAGAACAGGGTTGGAACAAAGACCAGGACTGGAAGGGCCAACTGGGTTACAGTTTAGGAGCTGCGCAGACATTTCAGATTCCTCTTGAGTAAAATCACAAGACTTGGCCACCTTTTAACTTTGTATCGTTTAGAAGGGGTAGCCAAAGTTGGCTCTTCCACTCCTGGTCTTTGTTCCAACCCTGTTCTAAATGGTTTAACTGAACCAATGAAACCTCCATCCAGACCCTGACGTAGTTCATTATCTCACTGTACCTGTTAAACCTGGAGTGGAATCTTGAGCCTCCAGGACCGGGATTGGACACCCCTGGAATAAGGACTACAGTGTAGAAAGGCTTGCATCATTGTTCTTGAGTCATGAAGTTCAGACCTACAGCATGGATTATCCAAGCATGCTCAGTGCTAGACAGAGACAGTTATAAATATATAGAGAACAATGCATATGTCTCCCTGTGAGACAGCGCAGAGCTATCCTGAAACACCACAGTAAAGGGAAGGGAAGGTTGAAATCGTCTGTGTGGATGCAGACTGGGTGCCACAGTGCCGGTGAGGGAACACTAGAGGGCACTGTTCTTTAATTCCGAAGCAGTTACGAGTCAAGATTCTACATCAGCCTGTAGAACAAAAGCACTGGGAAAGCACTGGCACAGAGCAGAGTGACAGAATCGGTTTGATTTCTGCAAGCACTGCAGCTGCACACTTCCTTGAGCCAGGGAGCAAAGGTCAGTGTCACGGTCACCTGAATCTTTTGTTAAGCTTAAGACCTGCATCCAAACTGCAAGAGCGACAGAGCAGGGGAAGGGGAGAGTGGAGGAGGCTGTTGTGGTTTGGTTTAGTTCAAGAGAAGGCTGCCCCTCCCCTCCCCCCTCACCCCTCACCTTTATCCTGTCGATGTTGGCCTCCATCTTGAGCTGCTCCACCAGTTTGCGGGCCTGCGCGATGCTGGCAGTGTTGTTACTGGCCATTGAGATGCTAGTTCAGCGTCCTCACCAAACCTGGAGGGGAGGGGGGAGGGGGGAGGGGAGGGGAGGGGAGGGGAGAGAGGAGAGGATGAGCATCGTTATAGACTAGGGATGTAATATTCTGTTTAATTTTCTTTTTTTAATATCAATACTTTATTGTTTTAACAAAATAACATCAACACATTATCAGTTCATCTGCTAGCGTACAATAAACAAAAACACAAATATCACTCCATAGATACCATCAAGTGGTTAAAATGAAAAGGGTCCATTAAGTTTAAATGCATACATGATCATGTGTTAATGTTATACTGTAAGATATTGGGGATTTTTGTAACCATTCAAAAAGCTCAAAATATGAGACAGAACCAGTATCTTTTATTGTCCCAGGAAGGCATATTGAAATCCCAGGACAGCTTCCTCAAAACCAGGAGGATGCAGGTAAACGGGGCAGGTGGCAGTGGCAGCCCTACCCAACACACTTCTCTAGTATCGATCCAGTAAAGAGCTCAAGTGCAAGGTGGGGTCCTGTCATCAACCCACTGAAACACTCGGTGGTGTAACATTCCCCTTACAAACGCTGACCACGGCAAACAATGACGCAGTGTTTTTACTGTGGTAGACTTCTTTAAGGGAGATAGGAATACTAATGAAAATTCATCGACAGATATTCCTGTTCTTGCACCCGACGGGACACTTCCTCCCAAACAGCGCGCTTTGTAGAGATCAGACCCTGCCGGCTGTTTAAATATTAACGTGCAAGCCTGTTCCCTCAAACCCCCTGCCTGCCTGCCTGCCGAGAGTGATCAGAGTGGGCTCGGCTTGGCTCGCTCACACCATTACAGCGTCTCAGAGGGGGACACAGAGCACAAAGACCCCTGGGTGTGCCTCTGCCCTGTCTGCCTGCCTGTCTCGCACTTTCAATTCGGCCCCGCTGGCTTCTGGTGGGGTCCTGCTGAGTTGTGCTGAGGGCAGCCAGTGATATGCCTGTTAGCGGGAGTCAGGATGGCTCTCCTGTCAGAGCTGATTAGATTCACCTCGCTTCCTAACACCAAACAATGCTCCTGTTTTCCAGCTGATTATCCACCCACGCGTTTTTTTTTCTGCTGTTCTCTTTTATGTCCTCTAATACTAACAAAGGCAAGCTGTCGCTGTTGTTTTAAACATCTTCCAGCACCACTGACATAGCCCAGAAGCAAACTGCACCGCAAAGTCAGCAAACCACAGCACCGCATACAAGCATCGTGACATGGGATTGTCTTTTTACTTCCCTAAAGGCGAGGTCATTCGTTTATGTACAGATGTGCGTCTTCGTAGAGGCTCGTTTCATCTCAGTTTCATGAAGCCTCCTCCACTGAAGCACTCAGAATGACCCTGCTGACCAAGCCCTGCCCCCTGCCCCTTCTCTGGGTTAATGAGCACAGCGGAACGACGAGACACAGGCAAGCCCAGCTCGGAGCTTTCAAAGCATAGGGGTGAGACTAGCGTGGAAAACACAAACACGAATCCTATAGCAATCCTGTGGAAATATGAACCATTTCCTGTACGTTTATGATAGGAGTCAGGGGCTTGTAGGAATCTTACAGGGTGAAGGAGATAAACGCACCTTTTACCCAAAGATAAAGAAGCATCCTGCATCAAGCATCCTTAATACGATCAACAGTAACATGGGACAGGTGGGGCATTTCTTGCCCTAAATCTTATTCCCATGAAGAGATATTCACATATTGTAATGTTATCCCGGTGCCAGCTTACCAAGGCTGTTCTTGATAAAATAAAGCCGTACTGATAAAACGTTTCTAGTCTCTAATATGCATGTCACTAAAAACAAAAAGGACAGAATGAAGTGTAGCTGCTGCTGCTGTTGAAGTGCAGCCCTGCTCTGGTGTGGAGAATTGAACCGCAATGCGAGTACAAAGTTCTGGAGCGCACTGTGTTTATAGCACACCATGCAGCCCTGATAGAACTTTGTACCCTCTAGCTCTGAGCTTCGCTTGATTGACACCCTGCACTTCTGCTTTCTCTGGTCTGTATTTACTGATCGCACTGCACCTGCAGGCTGTCCAGGGTGACCTATATATAGAGGAGGCGTACAGACAGGGAGCAGCAGCACCCACTGACTCTGATACTAGCATCTTTACATCATTGCATGATTACATCATTACATCATTACATCATTGCATGATTACATCATTACATGATTGCATGATTACATGATTACATGATTGCATGATTGCATGATTACATGATTACATGATTGCATCTTTGCATCTTTGCATCTTTGCAATACTGGCATGTGTTAAGTGAGAGTGTCGGGACAAAAGCCTGAATTATTAATGTTATCTTCAAAAAGAGAAACACCCAATATTATGATGAAAACGTAAATAATTCAAGCAATTATAACCCTTTTAAAACCTATTGCTGCTCGCAAATCCAAGTTTGTTTTTAGGGTTGGGTTTTTCATTCTCTAGTGCTTTGCACCACCAGCGCTTATTCTAAACAGGAAACAGAATCTGCCAATGCTGCAAAACAAAAAATAAATAAACCCAGAAGAACTAGAAACAACTAGAAACTGTCATTCCAAGTTAAATCGCATGCCTATGTATTTTTGCACATCATCAGTTTTTATTTCCTTTTAAGAAGATGAGCTGTTTTCAGTTGTGGTGGAAGCAGCAGCTAAGCGGGGCTTGCATTTGCAATCCATCACATCTGCCTTCCAGACTCCCCTGATCACTGTGAAGGGGTGCGGCCCAAATCCATCTCTGACATCATGTCTTTTGAGTCCCATACAGAAAGTTACAGGACACCCAGAAGAATCTGAATCTCCACAAGGAGACCGTAAACACTCCAGAAACACGATTACTACTTCCCTTTGACTGACTGCTGGAATATAACCACAACTGAAATCACTGGGGTGAACAAACCAACATGGTCCACACATGTTAACAATTATTAAAGGAGTGGATTATTAGCGTATTAATTGACATGGCAGACCAGGATAGCCTGTGCTAAATGCACAGTATAACCATGGGACAAGCCAGGTAAAACTGCAAAAATACCGTGCAAAAATACCATGGGAAGCTTTTAGAAGGGACCCGAAACACACACACTTGATTTCACAGATAAGATAACTCCTGTTCCCAGGGCTCTTTACCAGTCCAAAGCAGGTGTGGAATATTCATGTAATAATCTGCATTGCTTCCCAGCCTACAGCACTCTGCAGCACTCACACTGCCCCTCTGGGGCTGAGGCTGCGGGGTTTATTCTGCGTGTGTAAGACTGGAAGAACTATTACCTAATAGGACCAGTTTATTAACCTGATGTAAGCATGACTCCTGTCGAGAGCTGTAAACCCTTCACTTCAATAACCTTGCAAAATACAAAGCTAGAGCTCCCCTCTGTATTTCACTATGCGCTGTGCAGATGGGTTCATACAAAGCTAGAGCTCCCCTCTGTATTTCACTATGCGCTGTGCAGATGGGTTCATACAAAGCTAGAGCTCCCCTCTGTATTTCACTATGCGCTGTGCAGATGGGTTCATACAAAGCTAGAGCTCCCCTCTGTATTTCACTATGCGCTGTGCAGATGGGTTCATACAAAGCTAGAGCTCCCCTCTGTATTTCACTATCCGCTGTTCCACTATCCCCTGTTCTCACTTCTCTTTTCTGCAGAATTCAGCACATCGCAACATCCTTTCTCTCAGTAAAAAGGAGTCCTGCCGAGCGTTCTCAGTGTTCTCAGACACTCACACACACACACTGCACAAGCTGCCTCATTTCACATCCTCTAATGAATTACTTCTCATCTTCAGATTGAATTGAGGGTGTGAATTAATCCATCCGCCCGGCCGGTCCCACCGGGAACAGAATCAGGAATCTAGGTGTGGAAATTGCTTGGATTGCAGCCGTCGTTTTGAGATTTGTTGTTATTCTGACAGACAACCTAATCCAGGAGTGCTTTATTGTTTGTTTGTTTGTAGCCCCTCCGGTCATTCACACCCAATTCTCACAGGGAAAGGCGAATCTCCACCACTAAAACAGATGAACACCGACAAACACACTTCTTATAGTTTAACCAGGAAGAGAACCTGCATCTCTGAAGGTCTCCTGGAAGACAGCAATACGTCACACCAGAGCTGAACTCAACAGAAACACAATGAGGTCAGGACAATCAAAACAGAGAGCGAACAGGCAGCCAGGCAGGCAGGCAGACAGGCAGGCAGGCAGAGAGACAGACAGACAGACAGACAGACAGGCAGGCAGGCAGGCAGACAGGCAGACAGGCAGACAGGCCATTAACACTGTCGAATGTTAAACTCACACACCTGCACTCAGCGGTTGAGTGCTGCTCTCTTGCAATTTAAACACAGCATCATGTTTACTCAGATACACTGGCTACAGTCTCGGGAGAGTTAGGCAGGCCGTCAAGAGGAGTTTTTAAAAGCCTTTCCACAGGCAGTACCACCTGGAAAGTGTTATCACCACCCCCCTGTAACACTGTATCACAAACAGGATTGTAGCACAGCATACAGCGCTGCTGGTGGCACAATGCTGCAACTGCAGCTACCTTCCTGTGTGTGTGTGCCTTGTTCTTTTCCAGATACTATTGTGCTGAAGCAATGCCAGTTCATTTTTCTCAAAAGCGTTATTGTGCTTCTATTATGGCATTAAGGCATGACGATCTGTCCTACACCACAGAGCCAGTACCAGTGCTAATCGCTACCAGGCAGAGGCAGCACCACTGTCCATCCTCACAACGCGTAGCTGTTCATGTGTCTGTTTTATGAACAGTCAGCATATCGGTCCGGGTCGGGTTAGAGTGAAGTCATCGGGGGGCTTGTTTCCAATTCATACATTTATTCAAGGAAACATGTGAACACATCTATATTAATATGGATTATGCTAAAACCATAGCACAGTGAAATGCACACGCAGCCCCAGCACAACGAAGCCCAGAGAACAGGAAGAATAGCCTCTTTCTTTTCAGCGCTGTTGGGAAACGTCCCGGGGTTGTGAACAATGGGGATTAGCAGAGAAGTGAGCGGTTTCTTGCCCTGTTTGCACACAATGGACCATTACAGCCACAGATTCAATAGACACTTTGGGATTCATTGGCCTCTCCACATCCCTACACCTGCTATTGGCTATAGAGTCACTACAACCCTCCGCAATGCTGAGACAAACAGAGACCTCTCCGCACTGTCCTGGGACCTCACAACTACTGTACAGTAACAAAGCCTCCGTCACATCCAGTGCCTTTGAAGCACTTCTCTGTGGGGTAAAAGAAACCAGTACACTGCGCTGTCAGTCCAGTGGCTCTCAGCTTCCTCAGACTGGGGTCTAAATCATTCAAACGAGGCTGTGGTCTGGGTACCCAGGTTACGAAAGCAGTGTCATTCTGAGTGGCTCTGTTGAGCCAATAAGTTATAAAGCATTTCTCTCTAAATCTGACCTGGATTTGCTTTGAGCTCGTCTGGAGAATCCTAAATGCCAGGACTGAACAGACTTCCTCTCTGCTGCCCCGTCTCCTCTCTAATGCCCCGCCTCCTCTCTGCCTCTGTACATGTAGAGTAGGAGGGGCTGGCAGAGTTACAAAGTCTCATTGCACATGATTTCCGATAGAACAGACTAGTGATGTGCAGAGAATACCAGGCGGGGTGCTTATCCACTGCTAGCTCCGAGGGCTCAGGGTCCCACAGCGCTGTTTCAGGGGGGAGGAATCGGAAGCAGGTTTGGGTCCCGGAGTGTCTCAGCGGTTCAGAGTGTCTTTGAAGAGAGCTGGAGCTGGAGGAGCTCATTGAATTATAATTCCCTGAGTCTGGGACAGATGGCAGGGTGTGCCCTCCCTCTTTAAATTACCAGCACAGCAGTAGAGAGGTGGGGGGAGCGGGGAGCGCAGAGGGAGGGATTGAGCGGGGGTGTTCTCATTCATTTATTTAAAAAGTTTAATCAGGCTGCCCACTTGAGAAAAAGAAAACGTTGCCCTGCAGACCAGGGACGAGCGGCAGCAGCTGTTTAATTAATATTGACGTTATTAATTAAACACGGACAGGATAAATGGATGGCCGGACAGACAGACAGATTGAAGCAAAACATTGTTTGAAAGGACATGGCCGTGGCTATCTGAAGCAGGGGAAGTCAGTTCATTGGCTTCAATCACACCCAGACAACACCACTTTTTACGAAGGAGTACAAACAGTTGTGAGCAGATCAATCAGTAATCATCCAGGAACGCCCGCGTATACAAGAGCCTCCCAAACACGATTCAAATATTATACAAGAGCCTCCCAAACACGATTCAAATATTATACAAGAGCCTCCCAAACACGATTCAAATATTATACAAGAGCCTCCCAAACACGATTCAAATATTATACCAGAGCCTCCCAAACACGATTCAAATATTATACCAGAGCCTCCCAAACACGATTCAAATATTATACCAGAGCCTCCCAAACACGATTCAAATATTATACAAGAGCCTCTCAAACACGATTCAAATATTATACAAGAGCCTCCCAAACACGATTCAAATATTATACAAGAGCCTCTCAAACACGATTCAAATATTATACAAGAGCCTCCCAAACACGATTCAAATATTATACAAGAGCCTCTCAAACACGATTCAAATATTATACAAGAGCCTCCCAGACACGATTCAAATATTATACCAGAGCCTCTCAAACACGATTCAAATATTATACAAGAGCCTCTCAAACACGATTCAAATATTATACAAGAGCCTCCCAAACACGATTCAAATATTATACAAGAGCCTCCCAAACCCGATTCAAATATTATACAAGAGCCTCCCAAACCCGATTCAAATATTATACAAGAGCCTCCCAAACACGATTCAAATATTATACCAGAGCCTCCCAAACACGATTCAAATATTATACAAGAGCCTCCCAAACACGATTCAAATATTATACCAGAGCCTCCCAAACACGATTCAAATATTATACAAGAGCCTCTCAAACACGATTCAAATATTATACAAGAGCCTCCCAAACACGATTCAAATATTATACAAGAGCCTCCCAAACACGATTCAAATATTATACCAGAGCCTCCCAAACACGATTCAAATATTATACCAGAGCCTCTCAAACACGATTCAAATATTATACCAGAGCCTCTCAAACACGATTCAAATATTATACCAGAGCCTCTCAAACACGATTCAAATATTATACAAGAGCCTCCCAAACACGATTCAAATATTATACCAGAGCCTCCCAAACACGATTCAAATATTATACCAGAGCCTCCCAAACACGATTCAAATATTATACCAGAGCCTCCCAAACACGATTCAAATATTATACCAGAGCCTCCCAAACACGATTCAAATATTATACCAGAGCCTCCCAAACACGATTCAAATATTATACCAGAGCCTCCCAAACACGATTCAAATATTATACAAGAGCCTCCCAAACACGATTCAAATATTATACAAGAGCCTCCCAAACACGATTCAAATATTATACAAGAGCCTCCCAAACATGATTCAAATATTATACAAGAGCCTCCCAAACACGATTCAAATATTATACAAGAGCCTCCCAAACACGATTCAAATATTATACAAGAGCCTCCCAAACACGATTCAAATATTATACAAGAGCCTCCCAAACACGATTCAAATATTATACAAGAGCCTCCCAGACACGATTCAAATATTATACAAGAGCCTCCCAAACACGATTCAAATATTATACCAGAGCTCCCAGCAACCCCCTCCCCAGACCTGCAACAATCTGGACCTGAGCTCCCAGCAACCCGTAACATTCATTCCAACACCTGAGCAGAAAACTAGGGCAGGTTTTTAAAGCTGAACTTTGCAAAACAAGAACTGAAAATTAGTTTCAAAAAGCACGGTGTGGTTTTTGTGTTAAGCAGAGATGCACAGCCCAGCTCAAATAAACTGAAACTGTACCGCAATTCTGAGCAAAGTGCACACAGCTCTTAGTGCTGCACGCTCATTACAAAAACTACATTGAAACACCCAAGCAGCCTTATGGGAACTGGACATTTCCTGATTGCAATCATCCCCTGAATCATTAGCAGACCGCAGCATTACCAGCCAGGGCTACACATTTTGCACAGCTGTTCTGAAATGGTGCAAGGTCATATTGGCATGTCAGTGCGATACCAATGACCCATTCCAATAAAGCAGCCCATGTACAGAACCATTGCTGTGTTGATAATGGACATGGTGTGATGTGGAAAGGGTGGTGATGTGTTTCAGCTTCTGTGTTCCTTCTGAGATAACACTGAGTCGTGTGTATGCCCTGTGTTCTCTCATCTCCATTAGCTGCACAAGCATGCACGCAGGGACTTCACACAAGCAGTAGCACAGCAAGATAAACCGCAAACATCTGTGCAAGAAATAACCGTGCTTTACTGAAACAACGCTGCACACGCCCCGGCATGCACAGCTCAATTAATAAAAACACAGAAACAACGCTGCACACGCCCCGGCATGCACAGCTCAATTAATAAAAACACAGAAACAACGCTGCACACGCCCCGGCATGCACAGCTCAATTAATAAAAACACAGAAACAACGCTGCACACGCCCCGGCATGCACAGCTCAATTAATAAAAACACAGAAACAACGCTGCACACGCCCCGGCATGCACAACTCAATTAATAAAAACACAGAAACACAAGCCTGCGTTCGTTCATGCTGTGTGCTGTGTGCTGTGTGCTGGGACTGGGTTCTGCTCTATTAGTATCAGTGGGCTATGTGCTGCAGACACCCCTGTGCTGTACATCAAATCTACATGAGGTTTCCCAGGTTAATGTTGGGCTTATTTCTCCTTGATCGGGATTTTGATAATACAGCAGAATGTGACGTGACGAAAGAAATTCTCAAATGAATACACATAATAAAATACACATACAAATAAATGAGGCACTGCATCGCCTCTTTCAAATATACTGCACAACGACATAGAAGAAAGAAAAAGAAAAGGGATTGCTGGGTTTTCCATTCCTCTACCATTCCCTTCATTCTCTACCCACCAAGCAAGATACCACTAGCAGCTGCTACTACTTCATCACACACACACACACACAGTCACAGTGTGTCACTGATAATGAGAGAGAGGACACACGCACACACAGTGTCACTGATAATGAGAGAAAGGAGACACACACACACAATGACTAATCTGATCTCCATCACAAATATAAAAAGCATTCATTTCTGTAACCGGTTTGCAATGGGCTAATATACCATATGGTCAACACCAGTGTGAATCCCATTCCGGATTATATTCTAGATGGCTGCACATTTAAAACAGTACAGCAGACCCACGAAACAGAACAGGAAAAGCAAGCAATGATGTGTTCAGAACAACACAGAGAAACAGCAAGAGCTACACTGGAAGAGAGACAGAGAGTGATCGACTAGACATTATAGTAGGAGGAGCCCCCACCAGTATGGATTTGATTCTAGATTCTATATTCTACATTGTGTACGGAGGGAGGATGCTGGGATATAAAAAAATAAAAACAGACAGAACCACGAGAAAAACAATAAGTGGAAACAAATATCGTCTAGAACAAGGCTAAACCAGACGCACGACCAGATATGCGCTGCGTTCTGTTCATTTGGGTTTTTTTAAAAATGTATTTCTTACCTTTTTCTTAGCTGCTGTCCTCAGAGCTGCTGTCCTGTGCTCCTGCCTGCTCTCTCACCCGCACTCACACTGGCTGTGTCTCTGCTCGATCGCTGGCTGGGCTGGAGTGGGCACTGGTGCTCTCAGAAGTTGTGCAAGCAGGCAGCTCCGAGCTCAGATCAGTCTCCACCCAGCCTGCCCTTTATTCAGTCAGCAACAGTCAAGCTGCGGAAACAGCACAAGACCACACCCCCCCCCCCACCCCCTCCTCAGCTGAGCTGTGCTGTATCCTGCCTCCCCACCTCCCCCTGTCTCTCTCTCTCTACTCTACAGCCTCAGCCTCTCTCGTGGCTCCAGTCTAACCCTACCTCTGCAGTATGCACTTGACTCGTCTACAGCTTCTACACAATAGTCTTTTCTTTCTGGTTTGCTCAGCTGTTGCCTCACACAGTAGCCTCTGCAGCCTCTTCTACGGAGAGGCAAACGACCTCAATTCTTTGTCCTCCTCTCTCTCTCTCTCTGCTCTGCTTCTACAGCACTGTTGTTTCCAGCGAGGCTTGATGACTTCCCTCTTGTTTTTTTCTTCCCTCTCTCTATCAGGGCTCTGCTCTCCCTCTCTTCCTCTGCAGCCTGCTTGTTCTCAGTGGGGTTTCCCTCCGTCTCTGTTTCTGCGGAGATCCCAGCTCTCCCCGATCCCCTTTGCTCCGACCTGAGCTGCAGGAATCAAGAGGTTTAATCTTCAGGTCGGCTAACCACAGAAGATTAACCCCCCCCACCCAAAAAAAAAATTATAGGAACAAAAGACCAGCAGCTAGTGTACTTTGCACACAAAGAGCCCCACATACACAGACACACAAGTGCTTCTCTCTTTACTGGTCTTTACTAGGCACCCAGCAGACAAGGTTTACAGCAAAGAGATTCATTTAGGAGAGGAGACCACAAACACCCCCAGTAATGGCATTTGCTCTCTTTTTATTTGTATTTGTTTCCTGTGTTTGTTGTTTTTCAATACTGCACCAGTATATCCTGGAAAAATTGATTGCTCCTTTGTGTTGCCATGGTGATGGTGAATGACCGATTTCCTATGCAGAAGCACTAGCTGAAGAAAGGAGAGAGAGAGAGAGAGAGAGAGAGAGAGAGAGAGAGTGAGTGAGTAATCAGTGAGAGGGAGAGAGAGGGAAACACAAAAAAAAAATTGAAGGAGTGTAAAGCCTGGCCTGGGACTGGCTTGTCAATAGGCCAATCACAACACAGCTGTGTGGGTGCGACTCACTCCAAGTCAACCAGTCTTAGTGCATGTGCAATAAAACTGAATCACAGCTGCTATCCATGTTTTTTATCCTTTATTTCATTCATCTCTTGTTGCAGAGCACACTGTGCCCCCAGGTGGTGAGATGTTGTTATTGCAGTCTTTTACCAGGACCCCTGGGACACTGGAGGACGTCATTGTATTCTTCTTGATGTTTGGATGTCTCACTGGAACACCCTGGCCAGGTGTTGCGATGCACGATCATAACCCCTTTTTAACTGCGTTTCTAATCAGTAAGAAGCGCACCCCCACACGCCTGCACGCCGGAAGCTGGCCAGCCTGTTCTCTACACCTGCGTCAGTGGATCTGCCTCGCTGAGGTTCCGGTGCAGTTTCAAAGATCAAACACCAAGAGGAAGTGCGACCTAACTTCCCCAGCCTGCTGCCTGCAGCGCACTCAGCGCGGATAGCATCTTAACACAGGCTTTACATTTCCTGTGCATTCTTCTCAAACAAGAGAAACAAAATGCAAATACAGACGGGAATAAGAATGGCAAATGGTACTGGCATCACCAAAACAGCATGTGAACAACAAAATGAATTCCTGTTTTGCACCCTGAGCTTGAATATGTCGCCTATAACATTTCAACCATCGTGGTGTAACCAATACAAATGACTTCTTCTCAGTCCTATACACTCATTCTTAATTCAATTATTGAATGCACACACCAAGAAGATTTAAAAGAGACTTGGAGGAGACAAAGCATTGTTTGCCTCCTTCCTCTTTTCTCAGGCAGCAACTCCTCTCCTCTCCTCGGGACAGCACAGCATGCTAGTGAATTAGCGCACTGTGCCATCTCACTGCCATGGAAGAGCTTGCTTTTTCATTAACTTTATAGGAGATAAACCACCTATTTGAAAATAAAAGGAAGCAACGAACAGGATTTGAACCCAGACCTGCCAGGTGAACGGCACAGCAGGTTGGTAAATGATCACACAGCACCACTCAGCTCCATGTGAGAAGCTACCATAGCACACATGATCTCATATCAACCTCTTTCTATTATTACTTGTATGAAAAGCACTGACACCTTGCCCCACGTTGTAAAACACAGTATCAAAAAGGGCAAAGTCTGAAAATGAAAGGAAAACACACGCCCCTAACATGGGGCTTGAAGCGACTGCCCTGGGAATCAGAGTCTGCTGCTCTACCAACAGAGCCAGCCAGTGAAACCCATTATTACATTGTGCGATGTGGACCTGGAATCAGAGCCAGCCAGTGAAACCCATTATTACATTGTGCGATGTGGACCTGGGAATCAGAGTCCGCTGCTTGGATCATGGTTCGAGGAAACCTGGGAACTGAAATCACTGAGATACAAACAGAGGACAGTCCTGTCAGAACATAAGAAACTGTCTCCTAGCCTCGCTCAACCCTAATCACTACTGCAAACTGTAGCACAAAGAGTCCCAGCACAATCCACTTAGACCTCCCCACCAACCAGATATACACAATATCACGTACAGAGAACAGAGAGAGCGAGAAAACAGGCATTATTCCTGTCCTGTTTTATTTGTATTTTTGGGGGTAGCATAAAGTTTGGTGCCATCTAGTGGACAGATGTTGTAATTACAGTGGTTCTCTTTCTGTGAAGGTGTTTTTTTTTTTTTTTTTTTTAAATCAATCTATAGCTCATTCTCTAGCATGCAGTGGTCGGCCTGTTTGTTCTGCAGCCGGGAGCTCTGCTCTTCAGATCACTCTGCAGGACTGCGCTTTCAGTCTCTTTAGATCAAACTTTAAACCCTGTGCTAAGCGCTTGGGACGGCAGCTGCATTGAAAACAAAGATTTTTGATGTGTTTACCATATCAGCGTTTAATATTTAGCACATCTAAACATGTTCAAGGATTTCCTGAAAACTGAAGTCATTTACAGGTGGCACGCATGTACAAAAAAACAAAGTAACTCCTTGAATGTTAAAGTTTCATTTTAAACAGTGAAAATGCACTCTCCAACAGACCCACAGCAAATTATAAGACAAGGCAGAACTGACAGCAAAAGCTAGCTGTGTTACCAGGCTGAAGTGGAAAGGGAAGGAAACGCACATTGATCTTCTCAATTCTGGATTTCAGATTCCTCTCGTGTGATCTGCATCCAGAATGCAGTTTCCCATCCTGCCCAACAGCTGGAACTACTGCAGGACAACAGTGACCCACAAACTGTACATGCTGTTGTCAACGAGAATTTTTTTAAACCCTGACTTGCAACGTGACTTTCAAATACATGCAAAATATTCCAAGAAGTCTCACAAGGGGCATGCCCACTATCTGACTCCTCAACACTGGGAGAAAAAAAACACACACACAAAAAACACAACAGCAAGCAGGCTTAAGCAAATAAATGTACCTTTATTGTCTCTTTGCACACCTGTACCCAAAGACACTCCTAGCAAGGATTCAGCTAGAGGCTTTCACAATATGAACCCACTTCGAAGAGCTCCTGAGAGCAGATCCTTTCACAGAAAGGATTATTTACAAGTCGTGCAGGTGCAGTACTGGCACACAGAACAATGCCTTCAAGAGGAGAATGTTCCATCCATGTGCTGTATGGCAATGTGTTTTAAACCAATGGTTTATTAAAATCACTACAATTTCATTTCTTGTCTATATATATATTTGGTCTGGCCTAACCCTGCTTGTACCAGACTGCATGAAAGGCAAGTTTGTTTTGGTTTCTATGTAGAAAGCGAGACCCTGCAGTGCCTTCGGATACCTGCACACAGACAGATCTGACAGCTGTGTTGACGATCAGCTGCCAAGCCACAGCAACACGGACTGTACTGCTTCGTAGCTGGTTCGTTTTTTGAGAAGTGCCAGGTTTCACTGCACAATGCATGCAGTCCCTCCTGCCATGCCCAGGTGTGTGCACGTTTGTTGTAGATCCTGGAAGAGACTGCTCTGCTCTGGGAGTCCTATTAGTGTCCCTGTGGGACTCGCAATACCATCCATACCCAGTACTCCACTTCCAGCAGTTATCAACAGAGCTGAATTTCAAAATACTAAAATTCAATGACAAGCGTTTAGACTAGAAGTTTTTTTCAACTCCTTCAAAAATGTTGCCGACGTTGAAAAAGATGAGTGGAAACATCTGTCCATGAATTTTTAGAATTGCATTGACCACAAAAAAAAAACAGAACAAAGTGGAACAAGAGATGATATTAGCCCATTTCACAGAAATACAATCAATAACCGATAACCTGCGTTCTTTCCGAGTCCTACGGTTCCAACCAATCCCTCCCCCTTCCCACCAGAACGTGCCACAAACCTGCCAAATGTTTGCGCCAACATTCCTTCACCCTTGTGTAAGCCGGATGTTCTAGAACCCTGCCACAGCACAGGGGAATTCCACTCCGTTAAGAACACATGCATACACAGGGCTAGTCTGTTTTACAATAATGGTCTACACTTCTCATACATTCCTGGGAGGTTTGTTTTTTTTTCTTTCCCTGAAATAAAGCAGATGGTTTTAACTGTTCTTTCTATACTGACATGAGCGAGAGCATGGTTATAAATAGAGAAAAAATTACAAAACAATTCAAAATCAATGCCACGTGCTTATATTAATACTGTCTGCAATGTAATGGTTAGTATAATACTGATCAACTTTTACTAAACAATTTCATTCTAAATCGAACAATTGCTCTTTCTATTAAAAAAGTTTCATACAAAAATACTAATAAATGCTGATATTAAAAAGGAAAACAATATTTGTAAGCATTTTCCAGTTAAAGAAAATGAAATGAAAGCTGCTATTTGCCGTATCCTCTAGAACGGAATAGAAGAGAGTCAGCTGGCTTCTTCGCTGCGAGTCCAGCAGTGATCTAGCTTGTTATTATCATTATAATCATTTCAGTAAAACTCAGATTATGCAAACACCTCTGCTGTATATCTCCAGATGAACGCCGCAGCATTTAATTTGAAATGGCCCAAACAGCTGCAGCGTTTGCTCAAGTGCAGCCCTTCCGGTTACTGGGAGTAGCGCAGTTTGAGGATGGAGACCCTGGTAAATCTGTCCTGTGTTGGTTTGTTTCTTGTTAAGGGCTGGATGTATTCAAGGGCAGAGAGGATATACAGGTTATCTGAACATCCCCATTAACCTGTCTTGTGTGCTGCTCTCTTCTGTCCTAAATGCCATCTGCAGCCCTCAATCGCTGGTATTTGCAGGACAGTGAGGTACTCTAGGTTACACCTGTACAGGTTTCTTGATTGGGACGGTCATGTAAAAAACGCCACTGTCATAATTCAATTATGAGAGCATCTCCATTACCCGAACACCCCCTGATCCCAGCTAGTCTGGAGAACAAAAGTTTTACTGCATTACAATTTTCTTTATTTGTTCACTTTGCTCTGAGTGATTGCTTGCTTGTCCTGCTGCTCTGAACTGAAAACACCAGTATGGGGTGAGGTTGGGCGTGGTTTGCAGGGTGCTGATAGGTGACTGGTGTGTGAATCCTGTCCCAGAGCCGCTAGGAGTTATAAAACAGCAGGATCCAAGTGATCCACAAACCTGCAGCAATGGTTTGAATTACTTTCAGAATTTACAGCAACTTTTCAATTTTTCAGCTATTGCAGGAGAGTAGGACTTGAACATTAAAAGGAAAAAAACAAATCTTAAAGTTGCTTAAGTTTGCCGATGGATTCTAATGTTACACATCTCTACACTGTGAATCACAGAAGCTCAACCATGCAATGAAGAAATCCCATTGTCTGAAATAAAGAACACCACAAATGGTACAACATAGCTCAGGACCTGTGATTGTTCCCAAGGTGTTTAAAACAGGCAAACAAACACATCTCATATTATTATTACTATGATCACTGTTACACAACATGAGCCACAGCCTTCTCATGCTTCGATTGTCAATGCATACATTTCTATGGGACCTGCCGAGAATTAAAAAGGCACAGACTGGGAAATTTATGGCAGCGGAGTACAGAGTCTCATTGTTAAACATTACTGGCACAATATGCTTCTCCTGGATGAAGAGTCCCTGCCTGTTGGATACCAGGACTGGAGGACGATGCTGGCACTGTACTGGATGGGGAGCATTCTCTGGGACAGGCTGGAGGGGAGGGAGGGAGACAGAGGGCTCCTATACGGTGTCACAGAGCAATGCATGTACTGCAACCCAGCAAGAGCGCTGCTCAGAGTTCCAGCAGCCAGTACCATCCCGGCACAGTTAGCATGGCTTCAGTATCGTCTCTGCCACCATGTGCACTTTAACACAGTCTCGCTGAATGGCTGAAGCTTGTGTCTTTGGTTGTTAGCTCACACAATGACTTGTTCATCGCCGGCTGTATAAAAGTGACAGTTACAGGACCCAGTGACCAGAGTCCATTCCATTGTGTCGTTATAATGCGACTGTGTGTCGGGGGAGTTACATATCAGGAAGGGAATAACCTGCGAGGAATCTTCCCATGAAGCACTGAAGGAACAAGCGGCCTGTTCTGTTGATCCGCCAGCACTCTTTCAAAGAGGGGGAACAATCCTGATATCTTGAAAAACAGTATAATCCAATGTGTCCTGTATAATCCAAATGAATCCCTCCCCCTCTCTATCATGTCTTTACAAGAGGACCAGACAGCCCTGCAAAAAAGATGCTGCATCTCAGCGTGTGGGAGCTCGGACCACAGCAATCCACAAGAAACAACGGGCTTCCAGCGCCAGAGTCCACTTCTGTTTGATTGTCCAGCATGTTTTTAAATTTTTTTATTGTTGTTTTGCAAAGAAAGCGGAATTTGTGTGCTTGTTTAACAGATGCAGTAAAAAAAAAAACGAAAAAGAAAAGCTAATTCAAAGCCATATTATGCACACCTGCATACATCCAGGGCTGCCTTTTCCTGTTCCCTTTCAGCTAGTTCACTGTGAACTATTCCAGACACTGTCCTTATGCTCCCTCCACGCCAGTGTCAGGGAGTGCCTCGCTCTCAGAGAGAAACACTTTATGCACCACTGCATATCATTAGCACACTCTTGAGTTTTGGCTTGTTCAGTAAGAACTATTTCAGGCATTCGTATAGGTCTATATGTTTCTATATAAATGTCCCTTTGATTGTTCTGCTCCCCGCACACTCGCGTCCCGCAGGGAGGAGGAGTCCTCGCAGCATGCTGCAGTCGAGTGGATTGTACTGCGCAGACACTCACCCTTCCCCTCCCCTCCCCTCCCATCCAGGTGCCAGCTGTTCAGACCACGAACTCGGGCACCTCGTTGCTGGTCAGGTCCAGGGAAAAGTACTTGCTGGTCCTCTTGACGGCTCCAGCGGAGGGCTCTCTGATGGCGGCGCACTGCTCGGCCAGGCTGTGGTAGCCGGCGTCGCTCAGCTCCGGCGCGCAGCCGAAGGTGTAGCTCTGCGCAGTGTCCTGGCACAGCTCCGCCCACTGCAGGCAGCCCTTGTGGTCGTGCCGGATGTCGTCCAGACTCTGACTGTGCCGGTCCGTCGATGACCTGGGCTTGCGGCACACCGTCTAACCAGACCAGGGAGAAAAGGGTGAAAAGCACAAGTGTACGGTCAGGTTCAGGACTGGCAGTTTTAAAACTCAGTGTTGTCATTCATAAAACATGCCGGTCTGATTTCATAGACCCAGATACATGTTCACATCCAAGCTCATTAATAAATGCTTCTCTAGATGTATACAACCTCACTGCAGGGATGGCAATAAGACTCTTATTGCACAGCAGTTTCACAGGTTTTACTACAAGCTTGATTAGTCACAGTGTATCGGTAACAAGCTCAGGCGCATCTTATTAAACTCCTAGTCAAACCAGGAAAGGATCAAACCGCTATGCAGTGGGTCTTATTTCCATCCCTGCACTAGATTCAAGGAAGGTGAATAAGCTGATGACAGTTCACACAAGTACCTGCGGCAGGGAGTCGATGCTCTGCCCTCTCAGCTTCACCACCGTCTCTGAAGAGCTGGAGGTAGATGAGCTGATGTCCTTCACGATCAGTCCTGCAACACAGACAGCATCAAGAGAGCATCGCAGAGTTAGAGCCGGGGCACAGGCACCGCTCCCCAGCCTGCACACTGCAGAAACATGCTGCTCCTGTTACACTGGACAGCTCATCAGCATTAGGCTGCTTTCAAACCCAATACTTCCTGATGATCCAACATGCGTGAATCAAGACATGACAAAATCCCCAATCTTAGACAGTGAAGAACAGCGATCCACACAAACCCAAGCAGCCATCTCTCACTTGGCATGGTAAAGGAGTCCAGTCAACACGAATGAGCCTCCCCTGTGGCAAGCTTATCCGAATAATCATTTTGTGCAGCAATATTACTATTCATGCTACAGAAATATCTACTGTACACCTCCCATATGAATAGGGACGGCGTCGATTGGGCAGTGTTACTGGCATGGTTTACAAGCCAGCGCAGTGCCAGCGTCTCACCCGAGTAGCCGTTGATCTGGCCTGTGCTCAGCATGTCCTCTGTGATGTGGATGCACAGGTCCGGGCTGAACCCCAGATCACGAAGCTGCTCGTAGTCCTTTGGGTCGTCCACCAGCATCTCGATCTCTGAGAGAGGAGATCAATACAGAAGCACATCACGCATCACGACACATACCTCTACTGATAAGACAGTTTCATGACTCATCGATACGCACTGAACCGCCACACCCCTAGCCCTGCGAGGAGCCCCTTACCGTCGTCCTTGCCCCCGCTCTCTACCCCCGAGGTGTGAGAGCTGCCGTGGCTGGTTGTGGAGCTGCTGCAGGTGCGCAGGGGGTGGCGGGGGGCCTGGCTGGCGGTGCGGAAGCTGTCCGTCTCGATGCCCGAGGTGTGGGAGCTGCCGTGGCTGACGGTGGAGTGCCGGGAGAGCCTCTTGTGCCGGGAGCTGCTGCCTGCGCTGCTGCCACTGGCCCGCGAGCGCTTCTCCAGCTGCTCCATGTCGAGCTCCAGAGCGTCGCTGATGTACGACTCGCGGTACTGCTTCTTATCTGAGGGAACGGGAGAGGAGAGGAGAGGAGTCACTCACTACCGTACAACAGGGGGAAATCGACTGGTGTTCAGGAAGTGCTTAAAGTGTTCAGAACAGCCGCTTTCACTGCTGTGCACACACACACACACACACACACACACACACACACACACACACTACTGTGCATCCCAGGAAATAAACCAGTGTGCACACTGCTGCAAATACATGAAGAAAAATAATTTCAATACTTTGGGAAAAGAAAAAGATTGTGCAGTACACAACACTGCAGGTTTATGCTGATCCCACACACACACACACACACACACACACACACACACACACACACACACACACACACCTTCGTTCTCCTCCAGCCGGCGGACCTGCTTCATCACAGGCTGCAGGTTCATGTAGAGCTGGTGGCTGTGGCTCAGCAGCTGCAGCAGGTGTCGGGAGCGCATCGGGCAGCCGGTGTAGTAGATGAGCTTCCGGGCCGAGGGCAAGCCGTCCGGCAGGATCTCAAACTTCTTACCCTGCCGGAAAGAGAGTGCCGGTTAAACAGGGTCCACCGGAGAGAGGCGATTCTCTCCCATCACACTGGACTCTACTGTTCTTCATACAAGAAGGAATCTGACTCTTACTGCATAGCAGTGTCACCCATTCCAGGTTTTAATATGAGCTTGATTAGCCACAGTGTACAGGTAATGGGCACAGGTGTGCCTGATTAAAAACTCCTAGTAAAAACCAGGAATGGATCCAACTGCTATGCAATGGGAGTCTTACGTACTGTACACAGGGAAACCTATCCTCCTTCAGTGCCCTGCTATTGGGAAAGGAGTGCTTGTATCTGCTGCCATCTAGTGGCCAGTGGCAGCAGTACAGAAACCAGCAGGGGGGGCTACAGTACTGTGAAGAGATGAAGCCGATTCACAGCCTTGTAAGCAACAGAAACCGAGTTGTATTACAGGTGTATGAAGTACGGAGCACTGTGGGTTATGCAGATACTGCTGATAGATTAAGACCTGGCATGTGCTAAACGGAGTTTGTTCTTCCCTGCTGCTGCAGCTGTGTTTGGTCTGGAGGTATTGACAGCTGAAGATCTCAAGACTGTGAGAAAAGAGCTGAAATAATCACTTTCAGCAGAGTGTGTCTCTATCCCTAACCCCCTCTCTGTGTGTGTGTGTGCGCGTGTGTCTCTATCCCTAACCCCCTCTCTGTGTGTGCGTGTGTCTCTATCCCTAACCCCCTCTCTGTGCGTGTGTCTCTATCCCTAACCCCCTCTCTCTGTGCGTGTGTCTCTATCCCTAACCCCCTCTCTCTGTGCGTGTGCGTGTGTCTCTATCCCTAACCCCCTCTCTCTGTGCGTGTGCGTGTGTCTCTATCCCTAACCCCCTCTCTCTGTGCGTGTGCGTGTGTCTCTATCCCTAACCCCCTCTCTCTGTGCGTGCGTGTGTCTCTATCCCTAACCCCCTCTCTCTGTGCGTGTGCGTGTGTCTCTATCCCTAACCCCCTCTCTCTGTGTGTGCGTGTGTCTCTATCCCTAACCCCCTCTCTCTGTGTGTGCGTGTGTCTCTATCCCTAACCCCCTCTCTCTGTGCGTGTGCGTGTGACTCTATCCCTAACCCCCTCTCTGTGCGTGTGCGTGTGTCTCTATCCCTAACCCCCTCTCTATATGCGTGAAACTGGAACACTGCATTCCTCTGCCTTCCCGCAGGTTACCAGCCATTCCCAGAGCCTGCAAAGTAATACTATCTGCTGTGGATAACAGCACAGGTCAGCCCACTCCCCAGAGACACAGAGGAGCTCAGAGTTCAAAAGAGCATACGTGGAGTAAGCTCCCACGGCAGAACTGCCCTCACACCAGAACGGGCGCTGATTGGAGGGAGACGCACGAACAGAGCAGCGGGACGCTTAGGAGCCGGCTGGTTCATTGCATGGTCTTCACTTCCAGGACGAGTCTGCAAGGGGTTTAAGAGGTCCTGAACATGCATGCGAGCATTCCTCAGCGATTCCCACCTCTAATCTCTTTAAGGCACTTTTATTTGGGGTGTAAATCAGCAAAGCCTGTTCTTAAGAGAAGCCCCTCCAGGGTCGTTACATTTGAAACATCAGTAACAGGCTCCCTATCCCTTCAGACACAAAGCATGAGACTTCGATACTTGCTGGAACGCACTGGATGGAGCCAGTGCAGTGAAACGCAGCCACTCCCCCGGCGTCTTATTGGGTTCGCAGCGACGACACAGCTTCACAAAACGAAAAAAAAAGACGCCAAAGCTGGATCTGTGTGAAACGTATTGAAACGTGCAGCAGATTATTATCCAGAGTATTTGTACATGTTAAAACTCTAAATCCAGTTAAAACAAGCAAGGATTGAAAATCAGAACAAAATCTGGCAAAAAAAAAAAAACACAGCGCGGCAGGGATCTACCAGCAGAGCACTCAAACAGCTGGCTGCAATCACCTTGGATATGACAACCAGTTAACAGATGAGATGATAATCTCCAAACAGCCATGTCCTCGCCGACAGAACTGGGACAGAGCCAGCGACTGTGCTAATTACAAGACGCTTGTAACGAAGGATACTGTACAGGGATGGGAATAAGACTCCCATTGCATAGCAGGTCAATCCATTCCCAATTTTACTGAGTTTAGTAAGACACCTGAGCTTGTTACCTCGCCGCTGTGGCTAATCAAGCTCGCATTAAAAGCCAGAATGGGTCTTATTTCCATCCCTGGCTGTACAAGCATTTCACTGCAAGATTTCATAAAAGGAGTAAAATCCTGATTAGAATGCAGATCATTTAGGTAAACAATAAATCAATATATAAATAAATAAATAAAAGCCATTTTATCTAATTATCTGTTACCAGGAGGCATTGTTTAATGTGTTGTGCTTAATTGACATAATGGCATGTGGAGGTTTAATTAAACGCAGCAGTTTGCACATGCCCACACCTCCCCTCCTCCCCTGGGGATACACGAGGTTCATAGACTCGTCTGCCTTGAACTTTCCAACTCCATTTAGTTTTTTTTTCTTCTTTTTTTTTTGCAGTAGAGCGAGCTGGTCGTAATTGATTTGGTCTGCCCGTCTCCTGGTTCTGTAAAGCTTAACTGAATGAAAATCGCAGTGGAACGGGAAGCTGCAGGATGAAGTGTTCTCTTTCCCATGGTCTGCTGGGAAGTTCCCAGCAGGATGATACACTCTCCCTGTCCCTCTGCTGACGAAGCTGTGAGGTCTGACGCAAGCGAATAGCTCTTTGGATGCCAGCTGCATGTTTTCAGGGTGGCTCTGGCGAATTTACTTTACAAGCTCATAATTTATAAAAAATGTAATCAAAACATGTGGTGCAGCTGGAGAGGAGCAGCACAGAGCTGGGTGGGGGGTGTCAGAGAATATGTACAAATATATAGATAAGAGTGTAGTAAAATGTGCATGTTCTATACAGTCTGTGGAGTGTACGTGACTAACAGCACTCTCTGTGAACTAGTTTATAGTATTCCTGGTGAAGCACATAATCCCACTTGGGAGGTAAATCCGTGCAGGTGAAGTGGTAGAAAATGCCTATGGAGGTGTAACAGACATTGGAAGAGCCAGCAAGGTCTACTCCACTCATCTAAACAGCAGCAGATCTTAACAGCGCTGCCTCTTGCATTTAGAAATAAAGTAAACAAGACTGCTGGATGTTTCTCTTTCCTATCCTTGGGCCTCTTGTTTAAACGCAGTGGATCTTGTGAATGGTTCTCACTACACTAACAGGACCAGTGCAGCAGATTGAACAGGAGTCTCCACTCACCACGAACACCAGCTTCCCCACGTTGGTCCAGGGGAAGTCATACAGCAGCTGCTTGGACTCGCCCACATTCTGAAACACAACCAGAGACTCTGTCAGAGTAGCTGAAAACACCTTCATTCCAACTGCATACAACCCTGTCCTCTCAGCATCACCCCCTCCCCCCAGTACTAAATCACTGAACCGATTTGTGCTTTGGTAAATTCTCTCGTCTCTTACCTGAAAGATCTGAATCCCACGCAGAGTCAGTCCAAGGGTCAGGGAGGCCTCCACTTCCCTTTTGTCCTATGAGACAGAGAGAGAGAGAGAAAGAAAGAAAGAGAGAGAGAGTGAGTAAAAGAGTGCGAGCCCTGCGTGCGTCTCATGCTGTGTGTAGTCAAGGCCAGTGCTCTGCAGTGTGAGCCCTGCGTGCGTCTCAGGCTGTGTGTAGTCAAGGCCAGCGCTCTGCAGTGTGAGCCCCGCATGCGTCTCAGGGTGTGTGTAGTCAAGGCCAGTGCTCTGCAGTGCGAGCCCTGCGTGCATCTCAGGCTGTGTGTAGTCAAGGCCAGTGCTCTGCAGTGTGAGCCCCGCGTGCGTCTCAGGCTGTGTGTAGTCAAGGCCAGTGCTCTGCAGTGCGAGTCCTGCGTGCGTCTCGGGCTGTGTGTAGTCAAGGCCAGTGCTTTGCAGTGCGAGCCCCGCGTGCGTCTCAGGCTGTGTGTAGTCAAGGCCAGTGCTCTGCAGTGTGAGCCCTGCGTGCATCTCAGGCTGTGTGTAGTCAAGGCCAGTGCTCTGCAGTGTGAGCCCCGCGTGCGTCTCAGGCTGTGTGTAGTCAAGGCCAGTGTAAGCAGCCCCCCCTCCTCACCTTGTAGAGTCGGTAGTAATGCACAGCCACGTCATCCAGAGGGGCCGACTCCTTGATGTATTTCAGATGAGCCTCGGAGGCCGTCAGCGCAAACTGGTCTTTGTGCATGTTGGGAACGTGCCTCAGAATGTACTCCTTCCCCCTCTTCACAATCACCTGGGGAGGGGAGAGGGGCAGACACACACAGAGAGAGAGGAGATCAGTACAGCAGGTAAACCTCCACAGACTACAGCTATAACACAAATAATATTCAGTTATTTTTCTCTTAAAACGCAGCTGTTACAACTGCGGTCAAAGTGCCTGGCCTCATTTAATCCAGCCAGAGTAGTCAGAGTTTCAGTTGTCATGAGAATAAGGAAAGGGTTAAAGGACACGAGATTACATTAACTAAGCCATTGACTTCTCCAGAAAGCTGGTTTGTAAGCAGGATGAATATCATTAAAATCCTGAAAGGAAGTGTGGGGGGGGGGGGCTCCAGTTCAGCAGAGGAAACCCCTCAGAACACCTGCCAGACTCCACAGCTATTCCCAGCTTATTTTCCCATTCTGTGCTTTCTCAAGGGCTTGAATAAGTGACAGACTGTTAAACACGAGAAGAGAGAGGCTGTAACCATAATCTCTGCTGCCGTAGCTCGTCCGTAGCGCTTCCCTGCTCGCGCTCCACGTGGCTCCTGCACACTAGAGCCGAGATCTTCTTTCAGCACAGAGGGAAGAGGCCCTCCTCACTCACCCAGGGAGGGAAGTAGTCCTCGGGCTCGAAGTACTTCCCAAAGTGTTTGTTTCGTTTGTAGTTTCCCAGGTCGGCCTGCAGAGCGAAGGCTGCTAGGAGGAAGTAGGCCTCTTCTCGCTGAGGACACTGGGACTGGAGCACCTGCTTCCTCAGGTGCCAGTAGTAATAGAAACGGGCAGTGCGGTCACTGAGAGGGACACAGAGAGAGGGAGAGGGTCAGAGGAGCAGGGAGAACGCCATGCAGCAGCTGTGAAAGCAGATCCAAAAAGGATGAACCTAATGAATCAACTGCTAGAGGACACAGAGTGCAAGAGGAGACACAAGTCTCCAGGGTTGAGGTTTCTATTTAAAGAAACTGTCCTGGGTTTTATTTAAAACTAAAAAAAAACTAAAAAAACAACTAAACATTTGTTGATCCTTACCCTATCAACCTGCCGTTCTCCACGTAGTACTGCGCCTTGAAATGAATGATCATCGGGGGCCCGAACTGATCGATTCCCTGTCACGGAGAAGAGGACACGGCATTACGAGGCACCATTCTTCAGACACAAGAGAAAGGGGTCTGATCTGAATCAGCTCGACAGCCCGTCCACCCCAGCCTCGATTAGCATCAATGAATACAGTGCAAAGAGCCCTGCGAGATAGCAGGGCTACCAGTTTATACAGTACAGTGTGACAATTTACCAAAGCTGGTATCTTATAATCAGTCTGTCCACGTTAACATGCGTATCATGAATTGATGAGCACGTGATGTCGAGGATTGAAATAAGAGCCCTATTGCACAGCACTTTCACCCATTCCAGGTTTTAAAAGGAGCCAGATTAGCCCCAGTGTATCGGTAACAAGCTCAGGTGTGTCTCATTAAACTCATAATAAAACCAGGAATGCATCAGACTGCTAGGTCTTATTTCCGTCCCTGTTACGGGGGGCAGTACCGCACTTCTCACCTTACTCGCCTCCCTCTTCCACTCCTTAGGGCAGTACTTGGAAAGCTTCTGACCCAGCTCCATGTATACCTGTTCATTATCTACAGGAGGGAGAAGCAGAGCAGGTTAATACGGGAGCTGCTCTGAACATTCTGCAATCAAAGATATAGAATAATCTCCACATGGACATTCTACTGTAGTTCTACAGTGCCTGCAGGACCGAGGATCCCCATTCTACTGTAGTTCTACAGTGTCTGGTAGCTGCACTGTTTAAACAGCCAGCTTTAATTCGAGAACCAGTGTCTAGCAGTGAAGCAGGAAAGCGGTCCCAAGCAGCCCCTGCAGGACTGGCCCGCACACAGCTCCTGTTTGTACGCTGATTCCACACTCAACAGAGCAGACGCATGGACATTCTCTCAATTAAAAGACAAACAGCACTGCATCAGACAGCTGTCACCATCCATCACCCTGTCCCACCACACAGAGAAGCGTACATGGCCACAGCCTGGAGACAGACCCCCCCCCCCCCCCCAACACACACACACACACACACACACACACACACACACACACACACACACACACACACACAGGGTCACGACATGGCTATTGTATTGTGTGTCTGACCTCTGGTCAGTGGAAGTTACTACAATGAAACAGGAACAGCCCAGTCTCCCCTAATTACTCCTGCACTAAATAAATCTGTCTCTTAAGACTCTTCTCACTCGAGAGGGTCAACTGGACGTATAACATCATTAATAATCTTAATCAAGAGCGGCTACACATCACAACAGGAGGAGGCCGGCACTCACTCTGGATGACACTGAGGCCGAAGAGGTGACAGTCTTTGAGTCGGATGAGATCACACACCTGGATGAGAAGATCCTGACACAGCGTCTTCACCTGCACACAGACAGGGTTCAGACAGGGAGAGGAGAGTGAGGGCACGAGGCAAAGCTGCACTGTTACAGCTGGACAGACACCACCTGACATAGCGCTGCTGGAAGTCATCTGCGTTGCATGCAAGACTAGATGTGAAGTGCTTTGACTGGCTTAGAGGTATGTTACAGAATTCATATACTGTACAGAAAATAATCCATGAGCAAGTTCAGGGCACAAAGTAACTAACCAAGTAACGTGTGCACTGCGCCAGTCTGTTTCCCTGTGCTTTTAATTCCGGATCTGCAAATTGATCACATCGCAGGGAACATCTTCCAGCCAGAAAGGTGTAACCTAACACTGAAATCTGAGCAGCTCATGGTGATTTACTGCAACAGCAAGTTGAATTGATTTGATCCATTTGTATTGCAATTGTGTAATTGCATGTGCTGCTGACAAGTTGTACATGAGTTTGCTCAATAAAGCCTGTGTAGAAAATGGAATTGATTAAAAGAGAATGGGAATTGGAAACAGATTTTAAAAAAGGAGTGGAGCCTAACCCTGGTGTGGACAGGGTACAAGTGCTGTTTGCAATGAAGGTAGAAGACTGCTGCCTCTTGCCTTCTTATTCAGAGCTAGTATACAGTAGTATAAACCCTAAGCAGAGCACCGCACCCACACACTATCCTACACAGAGTTTCTGCCCTCTTCCCTTCCCAATCACTAACGGGACCAGCCCATGGTGCTCACGTTGACAATGATGTTGAGGGTCTCATCGTTGGGGAGGAAGACGCAGACACAGCGGCGGTCCTGCATGGCTTTGTTGTTATGGAAGTTCAGCTTGTTCATTTTCGTCCTGCTGGGACGATCTCGGTGGCAGGCACCAAGCCCAGTGCCAGCGCTCGCTCAGCTGTACCCGATGACAGCCCTGCCAACACGTCACACCTGGAGGGGGGGCCTGCCGGCTCGGGCATGGACACTGCCAGGCTGCACAGCTGGGGAGAGGGAGGGAGAGAGAGCAGGGGGTCACTCGTATGAAACAGAATAAAGCCCACTTAGTATGCAACACTTCACAGTAAGCAGTAGCTGGAATTTTAATGCAATTACTTAACCAATCAAATATTATTTCCTAGTTTCTGTATAGCATCACAGGGATGGAAATTAGACTCCCATTGCATAGCAGTTTGATCCTCGCCTGGTTTTACAATGAGTTTAATAAGAAGACACACCTGAGCTTGTTACCTCTAATCAAGCGTGTAGTAAAACCTGGAATGGCTGAAACTGCAATGCAATTGGAGTCTGGTTTCCATCCCTGCACTGAAACTATTCAACATTCCTAAATTGCATCCGCTGTATTACATTTGGTGAGCTTGAAACGCATAACAAACAAAGCACAACCATTAAAATGTAAAAGCTGACCTAACAAGCTCTTCCACAGGAGCCTTAACCAATTAGACAACTAGACCCAATTCAGGCACAATGACACCACTCTGCTTGACATTCCACAGCAACAGACTTCATCCGACAAATGCAGTTCAACAAGACCTTTGATACTTACATAAACAGAAATCCCCACCCGGTCTAGACCGAAGAGAAAAAACGCAGACTAAATACGGCAGCGTGGAAATGCGAAGCCACAGAACACATCTGTCGAAGTTCGCGCTGGCATGCTGAATAACTGAAGCCCTCCAGGTAAAACCAGAAGTGTTATTAGGGCTGCTGCTGCTAACCTTAGAAAAAGCAAGTCAATGACCCTGCACCAGGAACTCACTGTGCTTCACACTCCCAGATCCTGCTTCCACAGAGCAGATTACTGTTTAATACGTGCTGGACTTGAAATCAGATTCTTCCAAGAGTGTAGGATTGTTCAAATATTCTTTCACTTTTGAAAGTCGGCTTAAAAATCTGCATAGACTGCATCACAACAGAGAACCAGGGGAGTACAAGTAAACCCTGTACCCCATCAAACAGTCGTGGAAACCGTATTTCAGATTTTCATTCCTGCACTGCTTTGATCAAGCAGACTCTCTGCGTACCTAGCAGGAGTGCGAGGATACTCGTACCTCGTAAATACAGCCTCGCTACGGGAGGACACACGTCAGCGCCCCGAATGAGGGGGACATGTGGTTTCCAATCGGCTTTTAAAAAACACTCGAATGAGGAAGTTAATTGCCATTGATTGGTACTCAACGGTAAAGGCGAGAGAAGGACAGCTTTTCTTGTTTTGAAATGAAGAAGTGTGTTTTGATTTCTTTAATACCTGAAGATAAATGTGAGTATCAGAGCACCCCTATTGTCTAGCCCATATTACAGGTCTAATGTTAAAGAGAAGCTCTCAAGAGCTGCTCCGAAACACAGAACAGACATACCGGTATATCAAGAACGAAATGAAACGACCGCTGAGCAACTGGCAAATGTAACTGGAATGTAATGAATGCGACGTGGACAGGCTACAGTAGAGAGCTTTGTGCTTTAAAGCGATCTCCACAGCGATCAGTCCGGCATCACTGCAGGGCTCAGAGCCACGCTGTGACAGCGTGAACTCAAGAGGGCTTCACAGCACCACCAGGAGCCCCTTGGGAAAATAAAAAAAAAAAAAAAAAAATATCACACACTTTGTTTCCGGTGGCACCTGTGATAATCTAACCCCAAGCCGCAGGGGAGGGAGCTGGGCTGTGCTGGGATGAAGACTTCAACAAGCTCCCTCAAGCGAGAAAGTTATAGTCCTGCTGGAAACCCCTGCTCTCTCTCTCTCTCTCCTACACAGCGGCCGTCTATTCTGCTGCCATACCCTATTCAGCAGCAGTGGGTAGAGCCAAAATTCCATGAAATCTGATTTGAGTGAGGAAGAGCGAGCGAGCGAGAAAGCAAGAGAGAGCAAGTGCACAGCCAGAAAAAAAGTGCTGCAGTCAGGAGAATTCCACTCCAACATGTGTTTCTCATTCCGACAATTAAGCCTTTTGATTCCTCCCAGCTCTGCGCTCGCTGCCAGAACCTCCCCCCATCTCATGGCATGCGCTCTGCTCCACAACTCCCAGCTTCTGATTATTATAGATTTCAATTATGTTATTAATAAAAAAAAAAAGAACCCCCCCCCCCCCCCCCTCCCTCACAAAACTCATTAGGCTTTCAAGCCTTTACCTCCTGGGAGTCGTAGGTTCAAATCCAGTTTAGGTCAACCTGTTGTAATGAATTTGGTTATTGTATCTCAACCAAGCCCCCAGTGGACACTCTTTTCATTTCTAACAGTACAAAATAGTCCAAAGTGGATTACATGCATCCCAGTCGCTGAAGTTCGAACCCAGGACCCAGTGGCTCTTGATCCCAACATTACACCACATGGCCTCCAACTGACTGACAGGGGATCTCGATTGCATGCAGTCCTGCTGATCTCAGGATGGACTGTCCAAGTGGGATTCTACAGCTCCACAGTGACTCGTGCAGGACAGGACCCCAGCAGGCTGTCCCTGCACGGGGCAGAGGGATCCGAGAGGTCCTCGGCACTCACACAATGAAACTGCAATGAAATACTCAAGACTCAGAGGCCCATGTAAACTGGAAGCAGTGGAGTGAAAGTTCAGTGTGACAGCCGGGAACTATAAATAGCTGAGACTCCAGAGGCCACTCACACTGAAACTACTAAAAAAAAACAGCACTGATTTGAATGCGTGTGCTTGTGTAGTTTTTAGCAGGGTTTTAAGTGCCGTCACATACTACAGGACACTTGAATAGGCACATGACATTACACTTTGTTTTCTGTGAAAATTCTGAAAACAGGTTTCATAGATGTTACAGTATGCCCCAGTAAAAGCATCACCACAGGAGGACAGTTTAAGAATAGTAAGCTGTGGTACGAAAATGCAATAGATTTTCTACATTCTTAAATCTCTTAAAAAAAAATTATATATATATATATATATATATATATTTTTTTTTTTCTTAAATACCAAATGCATCACTGGACACAATGGCTTTGATACACAGGGCCCCCAAGGTCTCAAATTGAATCACAGTGTGTTAACGGATTACTGGAGTGTGTGTCTGACTTGACAGAGCATAATGGAAGAGGCTCTTTCTCCTACACCATGAATCAATCGTCTTGCACAAGAAAAACCTCAACGCTAAAGATAACCAGAAGGTACGTTTGGGCAGGACTCCTCTTCCACGAGCTGCTGCAGAATGCAGGCTCGGAGCAGCCGGCTCAGCTCCGGCTCGGAGCAGCTAGCTTAGCGCATTCAGCCAGGAGGCACGGCAGAGCAGAGGCGATGCGGGGAGGACTGGCTCATGTACCGACACAGCCTCTTCACCAGGGTTTGAAATGTAGCCATGAGCTTTTACTCTGGTGTACACGGTTTCCTCTTCATTCATTTCTGTAAAACATTAACCTATGCACCTACAGTTTTGTTTGATGTACAGCAAGCCAGATCTGTAGTTCACACGGTTAACAAACACACATTTCACTAAGTAAATCGGAGATCTGCATCATTTGAAAGCCTGAATCCTTGTGATACATCATGTAAAAGAAGGATCACGATTCGTCGATCCACGATGAATCATTACACCCCCAGTATTTAGACAGACCTTTCCTTGTCAGTTTTATTATATATTGATTTGACCTTCACTTGCCACTAGCACTGCTCAGGCAGCGGCAGGCAGACTAATACTTCTCTCGTCTATATTACGCCTGCAGTCCCCGCTTGCCAGGATTACTTGCATCATCCTGCACTGTGAAACGCAGCAGCCGCAGCAGCACAGCTCTCAGAGTTGCTGGCGAGTTCCCTCAGGTCCGAGTCTCGCACCGAATTCCCCAGGAGCCTGCGAGGAACAGCAGATGAAAGCGACGCCGGCTCACATTCATCCCCGGCTACCGATCCAGGGGTCGCAACATCCCTGCATTGCTGATTCACTCCAGCGATCGCTGCTGGTGCCCCATGGCTGTCACAGAACAGTGCAGGGATTGGGTCACATCAAAACAGTGAGGTTTTAAACCACAGTACTGGTTTAGAAGCACCGTGAAGCAAGGCAGATCTAAAACGAATATTGTAGGTCCTGGTAAAACTGATGAACAAGAAAAACAAAAGTGGCCTGTGATGCCTTCCTCCTATTAGAATAAATCAAAGACAGCTGAATAATTTGATGATGTACAATACTGAAATGTATCTTCATGCAGACGAATGCAGAGAGATGTGAAATCTTGTTTCACAGCACAGTCACTTACGCAAGAAAAAGTGCAACAGGAACAGGACCTCTGAGCTGCTTGAACCGACTGGACTGGTTTGAATCAAAACCTTAAACTTACTTCAGAGCCAAAAAGAAAATGAACTGGGCACTAGTCCAGATTGGGAAGGGCTTTGCTTCCCAAGTTCACACACCCCCTCACTCCACCCTCCACCCCCCTCAAATGAAAAATCATTTTACAGAGCCAGGTAATATGATACCAAATGATTAACCTGGAACTAAATTCTCTGGGAACATTCAAACTTTTAAAGAGTGCAGAGAATAACGTTTCACTCATCCCGCTGGGGAATGAATAGCTATTTCACAGTCTGATACTGATTTCAAGGGGGGGTGTTGGAGTAGAATTGTGATTTATGGTTAGGATTATGTATAGAAGATCCTGGAAGCGTTGATATTCCAGAACCATTTGGCTCCGGACTAAACAATAACGTGCACGCCAAACCTACGACTGCACGGTGCACTACCTGCTCCACCATAAAGAGCTAACAACAAGTCTATCATGAACGACCATGTGTCTAATTACACATCCCACAGAGAACCCAGGATATGGGGACTTCAGCAGACCTTTTCAAAAAGCTGCTGCTGCTGCTGCTGCTCAAGGTCTGGATTTCTTAGACCTCACAGTTCAGGACACCTCCTCAAAGGCATGCTCATTCTCCCCAGTAGAAATCCTCAAAGTGAAACCTCCCACTGTTTTGCTGTTTGCTTTGGAGGCAGAGGGTCGAGGTAAACAGTCACACCACCTCTGGATTAATCACAGGCTTTCCGAGACCTGACAGAATACTGAAGAAACCTCAGACCTACTCATCCAGCCTCCCCCAGATCCACAGCCCTCAGCAGGCAACAGGGTCACCTGGACTGCGGGGCTCCCCACACACGCTGTACATCACCCCACTCAGCTGCTGAATCCTATTGCATGCCGAAACGTACTGCATGCTGGTGACGTTTGCGTGGGAGCTGAACCAGTGGAAAGGACAGTGTGATTGAGCATTGCTCTTCCAGGAAAGACCAGGAATATCCTATTTTTTTTTTTTGATTTTCCATTAATCCAACAGACATTCTTTAACACTGAACAACATGAAAATGACCCAGGAAGCATAACCAGACACTGATACATAATGAATCATTACGTATGGGTAACTTCTAGGCTAGATCTATTCTTTCAACAACAAGGAAACATACAGTACAATATGATTTTACAAAATTGGAACCTGCAGAATTTCAACACAGAGGCCCTGCAGCACATGCTCACACACACACTCATGCACACACACGCTCGCTCACGCACACACACCTTCACTCGCCGTGACGAGGCCGGGATCTTGTGTTGTTTTCTGCGACATTCCTGTCTCACCTCCACGAGGGCCGGGGCAAGTGTGGACACGCAGAGACTCTACGAACACTTCCATAGAGATACAGGCAAAGAGCACAGACTGCATTCTTAACACTGAATCTCATCAAGCTTCAGTTCCACTCTAACCCACATTAATACATTTAAACACAACAGTACCAGATTTACTTTGAATAACCACAAGATTATAAATCACGAAAGGGGATCGGAGAGAGAGCAAAACAGCTGTAGGGTGCCGAGTGAGAATGTCGCAACCCTCTAGGAACAAGACATACTTCAAGCAGGCTGTCTATGAAGCAGTGACAGAAATCTCAGCTGCATCCGACTGGACAGCACTTTGAGACACTCCAGGTCACAGAGTTTAACCCCACACTGAGCTTATCACAATACCAAAACACTGCAGCCAGGCTCATGGCACTGGCCTGGCTCAAACTCCTATGCAAACTCCCTATTGCTGTACCACAGGGATGGGAATAAGTTTTACCCTTTCCAGGTTTTACTGCGAGATTGATTAGCCATAGTGTAGATAACAAGCTCAGGTGCGTCTCATCGCATTGATAGTAAAACCTGGAGTGGATCAAACTGCTCTGCAATGGGAGTCTTCTTGCCATCCCTGTACTTGCAATCGCTCTAGCACAGTGGATGAACACACGCGTTTCAGACAGTTCTTGATTCCCATGGGGTGTCGGCTGCTTTTTCAAAAGAAAGCTACAACGTGCCACAGCAACGATTTCAGCCCCTATAAAATATGTTATTTATAAACTTCACTGGCAGGGAAAGGCTATATATTAAAAAAAAAACCAAGACATCTGTTTTACAGGTGATGCAAGGGAAAAAGAAAACAAGAAATACAACACACCTAAAACAGAGACAATGTCCAGGCATGTCTCAGCACAACACACAGTGGTTAGTCACATGTCTCCACCCCCTTCACTGCACAGTACCATTGCAAAACAGGCGCTGTACACTCCTGTGCTGTAACTCCGAGAATACAACAAGACTTCCACAAGAACAGAGTTCTTCCAACAGAAACAAACCAAAGCGGACTCCACCAGAGGTGGCAGTAATGCAAACTCAATGACAAGCGTAGCTTATACTGTCCCCAAAACTAATAAAGCATACCAACAGGTGAAAAGCAGGACTTTGCTGGGAATGTGCTCCAGAGTCCAGGGATGCAAAGGGAGCCTTACTTCCATCCCTGGAGTGGTTGATTGAATCCCAGTCACTGTCCCTGGCGCTCAAACAGCCGGGATCCTTCAGCAAATGCAACAGATCGAGTACAGGAGCAATGTACTGTGTTAGTGTCCTAGCAGAACCTTCCGGGAGGGTCCAATCCTCACGTAGTCTAGTCTATGCACATTGAATCCCAATGCAATTCTGCTGCATTTCACATCCATGCAGAAATACATGGATCTAGCCATCTCCACATTTCCAGGATGCTGCTGTTACGGAATGCTAGAGAGTTCTAAATTCCCTCAGCCCCATAAAGTTTTGGAACCCTATAATCTGTGAAAGAATTGCAGGGCCCTCATTGGCTAGTGATGACGTCAATGTCAAGAGACAGCACTAGCAGCTGGAGCTGCATGTGGTCTCAGAGCAGGAGCAGCCCACTGGAATCTCACAGGCCTGGAATAAATACTGCTGTACGCATAGCCAGTACTGCACAGATTCCACAGCATGCCATAAACTTCAAGAAAGGGGAAATTCTTCAGGGAGGATGACGTACCTCATTCCCACCTTTAAATACTGAGTTACAAATGCACTATAAAAAGACTGAGGGATGCATATGACAAAACGTTTGATACACGACTTTGTTTAGTACAGTCCTTCCCAGCAGCTGACTGATCCCAGAATTTCATCTAGGCCGCTTCTTGAAAGACCTTAATGATTTCGGCAGCAAAAATGTGGCTTGGCAACCCCTTCCACTGCTCTCTGGTCTCTGTGCTATGCTTTACTGGCTTGGAGTCAACTCTTTAGGATTTTAAAAACGTAATCTCCCCCCATCCCTTCTTTGTTCTAGCTAGGCTGCAGAGATCCAGTTCCCCATTTTCATTACTCTTATCTTTTAGCCCTGGGAACAGTCTGGTTGCTTCGATGGACTCTACCCAAAGCAGCAATGTCACTTCTATAGTGCCGAACTGAACGCTGTATTCGAGGGCCGGTCTCATTGGAACTGTGCAGTACCACCGCGAGCGAGGGGAGAACTCGAACCCAGGCCGCAGGGGTCACAACAACAGCCAAAACAGGGGCGGGGGGGGGGGGGGGGGCGTGTTTTCATAAGAAACAGATTCAGAATGTTTCCACAGAACGGACAGAGGGTTCAGACCTGACGTTTTAAAAACCTACACAACATTGCTGCATGAGGAACAAAACCTTAATATTTAAAACTCTCTAGTCAGGGTGGTGCTGGGTAATTGCAGTTTGACAAGCTTCTGTCCCATCAGTGTGTATTTATAAAGACAGGGATGGAACCAACACTATTGCACAGCAGTTTCATCCATCCCTGGTTTTATTACAAGCTTGATTAGCCACAGTGTAGCGGTCACAAGCTCATGTGTCTTGTTAAACTCCTAGTAAAACCAGGAATGGATCAAATTCCTATGCAATGGGAGTCTTCTTTCCATCCCTGTACAAAATAAAACATATTTCCTTTTCCTCCAGTTATTTGTAGAAAGCATCCAGATTTGCCCCCCAAAAATACGGTTAAAAGGAGGAGGCAAATTATCCACTTTCCTCAGATTATCCACTTTCTATTCAAACTCTGCTAATCAAACTGGGTTTAAAATATAACTGCTGGGTTAAATATTTGTTCAGAAAATATTCGTGGTCACACATCAGAACAAACACCTGTTGATAATGAATGGAGTTTCTTCACCATGACCGCTTCTTAACCCCCAAATCTGGAGCGTGACATTGAATCACCCCCCCAAACCCAGAGCTGGCAGTAGAGACATGGCAGCCTGGTACAGTGTTCCTGCGCCTGATACAGGCTAGCTGTGTACAGGAGGGGAGCAGGTCACGGTCTGGCTGCTCAATGTCCCGCTGCTGGACGTGCTCATTGTGAACAGATCCAGGGTCAACATGAAGAGGGGAGGGCCAACACACATGAGTGAAGCTTACTATAAAACACCTACACCTCAAAGTGCATTTTAAAACACTACAAATGAAATCTGACAAACGATCCATTACACATGAATAATAATAATAATAATAATAATAATAATAATAATAATAATAATAATAATAATAGGCCATTGCAAAAGTTTGTCCTGTCAATTAAATACACAGCACAGCATCTGTTCAAAGCAGCCGCCAAGTTGAGGCAGTGCTGGGTCAACACAGGAAAACAGCCTGCCATTCTAAAAGTTGTCCCCCCTCCCCTCCCCTCCCCTCCCCTGGACTCTGTGGAGCTCACTGCAGCACCTCCTTCATTATTGTGCATTGCCTCACCTCAACCACAGAACTCAACTACGCTTTGTGTAAGAGTGCTGTGTGCTAACTGAGAATCCACAGGGATCTCTGGGCTCAGCTACTGAACAGCTTACCAGAGAATAATCCACCTGGGAACAGTGTGCCCACACCTCCACAAGGTAAAAAACAAAACAAAACAGGAAAGCATGACTGAGCCATTATTGTAGGGGTTCTGAGAGAGCCCTAAAAACACACCTTTGAAGAGAAGAGTCACCCAGCGACGTCACAAAGCACACTTTCGTTATGATGTCAACAATTCCGACACAATCATGACAGTACAGCTCTGTGCAATCAAAAACCAGCAACTACTCGTTAGAGTCACCAGAGAGACCAGCTTACTTTATTTCAAAACTCTAGCTATTCCACTGCGCTGCATTCTCAAACAGGGAGCGCGTACGCCCGTTAGAGACAGGGGGTGTTTTTTGGGGAGGCTTTTGCAATCCATTTAGAATATGACTTGTAATTGCGCCAAGATGTAGAGGATGTCATTCCAGCGTTGCTCTGTGCTGTATGCAAGCCCTCTGATCCAGTTTAAAACGGATCTGTGATACAGCGTGGAAGATATTTAGAAATGCAGTTACGAACTCCATAGCACTTTTGTAATAGGAGACTCTGCTTTCAAGCAGTTATTATTCTGCCAAAAAAAACAAAACAAAAAAAACACACACCCAGGGCCAGACTGCAAAAATACTTGATAGACCACTTCCTTCTGGAAACGAGTCATTTTTCCCAGTATTTTTATGAGAGTTCTCAAGGATTTTCAGGCACCCTGCGTTGTTTGTCTTGGACAGCAGCGCGTTAGGTGTAGAATTCAGAATTCAGAATGCAGAATGTTGAGAGTTCTCTTTGTGGTTCTTAGAATATCCGACACAAAGCAACATTCGGGATTGTATTAGAACAGCGACGACGTGGTTTTTAATGAAACTTCATCCACGCTTTAACAAGACGAAACCCTCTTCGTTTCCCCGTGCCTGATGCGAGTGATCGACGCTGCCAGGATTAAAGCACCGCAAAGAGAAGAAAACTATCGATGTCTGCCTTTCTTTTCATTAGGGAATTTGGTGTTTTGTGTACAATAAAAACCCGACCGATATATGACAAAACTGACTGCAAAAAAACTAATATAAAATAATAATAATACAAATTACTCTAATAAATAATAATAATAATAATAATAATAATAATAATAATACAGCAGAATGGCTTAATTATTGAACGACACAGGCGTCATCAATGTCTGTTAAGTCTCAATATATAAACTAATACAGATAGTTTTCCGCAGTAGGGTAATTTTACAGTTTTCACCTCGTACTTAACTTCATTAAGTAAACGCTTCGCCAGCTGTGTCGGGCAGGCTCAATCTAAAAGCTTTTTAACTTCAGGCTGCTTCTAAAAAGCTCGTCTAACTACAGCACCCATGCCTGAACTTCAATCTTAACAAGCAAACCAGCACTGTCCCAACTTTCCCCGTGTACGCAGCGGTGCTGTGAAGTGCAGAGGCATCCACCGACTCATGCATTCTATCAATTTAGGAAAAGCGCTCCGGACTGACAGCACCCCTCCAATAAATACATACACTGTGTATACAAATACAATCACATGCACACAGAAAACAAATGCGCTTACCTTCTCGTGGGTCCAAAACAATCCTGTTTGGCATAATAGTACAATCCCCGTACGCCTGGGTAGTAAATGGTATAGTTTCCCTTTGGTTTAGCGAACAGTTACACACTCGCACAGCGTCCCGACTCGTTAGTCTCTGTGCCACATCGCTCACTGCAACAGCGCACTAGCGGCTACACATGTGGAATGGGGGACGGGCAAACCACAGTCGCATTAAAAAAGGGGGTGGGGTGACTGTTTACATCCTTAAGAAGCCGTTTGTTATTTGGGGTGTCGTTCTTCGTTTTACGGAATGTCGTATTTTGTAGATGGACTATTCCTATAATTAATTGTTTGAAACAGTTTTGTTCCGTGTTTAGAAAACAAAACACAAGGTAAAGAAGGCCGCATTTCGCTGATCTCCCTCTGTGGAGCAGTTTGGTATCGTCCGCGGCGAGCCTGTCATTCTACGCGAGGCTGCCTGCCTGCTTCAGGAGCTCAGCAGCTCAGAGGAGGAGGAAGGAACTCTTTACTCTCGACTCCTCCCTTTTAAAAAGAAATACTGGGGTGGCAAATGCTGCCTCCTGGCTGCTAATTACCGTTTGCCCCGGTTTCGTGTAAACCTTATGATCTCTACACTGAATATGCTCCGTGTTTTTATCTTTTTACACTCATGTCAAGTTTTATGTTTGAAAAACCCCAGTAGACGTGTATACCGATGCAGTATTTGACTGTAGGCGTATTTAGTACTTTTTTGGGTTTTACCAGGACTCAGATAAAATACAGTAATCGAGTCAATGTACCAGCTGCTCCACTTTCCCGGTGTTAACCACGGCACGACTATGTAAACACGTGTTTACAGCAAAATGCCACACGAATGTGCTGAAAGCAAACACTTCTGAAACAAGCGAAGCAGATCGAACCGTCACGGTCCAGGCAAGCAAGGCTACTGGTTTTCACGGAGTCACTGTACGCGTCCCAGTGAAAGTGGACCGGGGTGTGGTTTGTTACATTGTTGCCAAAATAAAGGCAGCCTTTGAAAGTCTGTGCAGAGTAGCCACGTGAGGGAAGGACAGCACGTGGCACTTTCTTAAAGTCTTTGGGATTATTAGCTGTGATGATATATTCTTGGACAGATTCTGAAAAGAATGAGATAAATAGATTGATAGACAGATTCTGGGACGGGAATAAGACTCCCATTGCATTCCATGCTTGGTTTCACTATGAGTTTAATAAGAGCTTTGTTACCTATACACTGAGGCTAATCAAGCTTGCAGTAAAACCTGGAGTGGGTTGAACTGCTATGCAACCTGAGTCTTATTTCCACCCCTGAGATTTGATGTGACTGCAAGGTGTTTCAATTGATCTGCATGAATACTTTGCCATTCCTCAGATTTCCTCTTCTAATTCCTCCAGGGAAGTTATGGGGCTGGGAATCTGATCAGGAAGTGCAGAATTCCTGGAACACAGAGAGTGCCAATCACCCCTGACAACCAAGCGCCTACTACCTGCCCTCTGCCAAAATCTATCCGCTGTCTGGCCAATCATGACTGAAACTCACTTGTAAGAGGGGAGATGCAGCTTGCATGTATTACACAATGCACACCAGGGGTGAACACAGCACTAAAATGTGTGCTAGTGGAGTGGATGGCTCCCCACGTGATTGAAAATCAATGCAGCTCGCTCCATCACACAGTGCCTTCTTATGATATTCAGTGTGCAGAGCGAGGCAGAGAAACATTGAAAAGATATATGCGTGTGCACACTGGAGTAATTATTATTATTATTATTATTATTATTATTATTATTATTATTATTATTATTATTATTTATTTCTTAGCAGACGCCCTTATCCAGGGCGACTTACAATCGTAAGCAAATACATTAAGTGTTACAATACAAGTAATACAATAAGAGCAAGAAATACAATAACTTTTGTTCAAGCAAAGTACATGTGTGACAAACCACAATTCAATAATCTCAAACTCTGAGGAAAAACCTTCACATGCACACTGCCCCAAGTCAGAGAGACTCACTGGGGTGGAAAACCGTGCTTCTAATTACTGATACACCCTCCAATGCTGCTCAAAATAATAATAATGAAAAAAAAAAGAAGGCCAGTCAGACAGTGTGCGGTTCACATTTCTGTCAGCAGCAGTTTGTAGTTGTGGGCTCTGTTCACACAGATTTAACCCCTGAGTTATTTAAAGAATGTTTTTCTGAATACAACAACGACGACGAAGACAATGACAACAGCCACAGCAATTCACATTTCTGTATGCCTTTCATCACAAGGACCTATTTCCTGCATTGTAAAACTCAAAAGCTGTGTAAAAGTTAGGACTTTCTATTTTTACAACTTCGGAGCCCTCCTTCAGGGCCCTGTCAGCTGGTCTGCCACTTTACCTCTTAACCACAGTGCAGAACGCTTTGTGTCATTCTTATATTGTCACTTTCCTCTGTAATATGAGGAGACACATTGTATTGGCCCAGACTACAGTTACTGCGCTCGGAAACCAAGGTGAAACGGGAGACAATGCCCTAGCCTTGCGATAGTATCTCTCTGTAACAGCGCTATTGTCACTTTCAACAGGAAACACTGGTGGGGGGAAACCCAGGCACTGGGAGGTATGGAGAGGAGACTTTTCTCCCTATTAGAAGGACAAATTATAGGGTACATAAGGACCTTTTTATTTTATTGTGTTACATGTTCCCATGTGTTGCTACAACTGTTTACGTAAGATGTGTGTATTGTTTTATTTATTTTTTTTTTAACATTTTGACCACTTTTTTAAACTTTTAAATTGCATTCCCTGCCTCAAGATGGCTTCCCATGTACCCGCATGGACCTCTCAGAACTACATTTCCCATCATCCTCCTGCTCACATATGAGATGGATTTACCAGCGAGCAGGAGGATGATGGGACACATGGGAACATGTAACAGAATAAAATAAAAAGGTCCTTATGTACCCTTTAACAACTCATTTCCCTTGATTCTGATCACATGTGAGGCTGTAGTCTGAAAGAAGTCTAACTATTGTATCAGTTTAAAAAGAATATTAATTAAGGAGGATGCTAGCAGTCAGTAATCGAGGGGGTCTACAAAAGCTTCGGTGACACGACATTAAGTATCTGTAATTACTGTGTATTTTACAGAGTAGTTACTTAGTAAATACATGTGTACTTACACAGCATTACAATGTTGTTATGCAGAGAGGAAAGGTAGCAAACCCCTTGAAACACGACCCGTACAATGTGGTGCTATGAAAGTTTAATCCAGCTGCTTTGTGGTGGGTTTAGTTTCTTTGTTCAACGCAATGGAAATGTTAACATCTGAGCTCCTAACCTTCTCGAAACCTGCTTTGAAACCTGAGAAAACAGCGAAGGCGCCCGCCGGACACACAGGTAATAAAACAGAGAGCGAGGGATGCCTGCTGCCTGCGAGGAGCCCGAGTGGTCTGGAGAGGAGGCTGTGTGTGGTTTTCCTCCGAGGTGCTGTGCCTGGGTCCTGTCTCATTAGATAAACAAGGGAAAGCTGGCTGTCACTGGGGGTCATCTGTACACTGTACCCCAGGTCAGACAAGAGCCGCGACACAGTAGATCTTGGATTAACATCTACAAAATCAACACAGCAGCTCTGCACAAAACGACTCCCCACCCCCCTCCCCTCCTCCCTGCCGCACATGCACAGGGCAGCGAAGGTCAAGTGCATACATACAAATTAGCCACGGCACGATTCGACCTCTCACCTTACCACCTCTGACCTCTCATGCCTTTAGGGAAAAGGTTACAAATCTTTCAATCTGGTTCAGATTTTCTTCCTCCAGGTTTCAGACCCTGCTGTACAAACCAGCACTGCACGGTGCTTCCAGCTCCTTGATCGAGGACAAAAGCTGGAGACAAATTGCCTGGCGTTCAGCGGAAAACTGAATTCTTACACACAGAGACAGTTCATTGTTAATTGACTCATTGCCCGAGACCTCCCAAGCAGTGCTGAGGTAGTACTAAGAAAGAAACTCTGCAGTAAAGTTTTAACAAGAATTAAGTTTCAATGTCTTTAGATAATCAGGTTTGTCTATATTTAACAGTATTTTCACTGTCAGGGCTGTAGAGACACTTTTAGTAGAATTCAACACAAACCGCGTTGCCTTCTAACACAAATCGTGTTACCCTTACACACATACTGTGTATTCCCCCCTCACACACTTTACCGCCTTCATTTTATCACACTTCCCCCAGCATACTACTACTATACCGAGTATGAGCATGTACAATTACTGCAGACCACGTGTGTGTATGTGCTTGTGCGTGCGTGTGTACGTGTGTGTGAGTGTGTCAGTGTGTGTGTGTGTGCTTGTGCGTGCCTGTGTGTGTACGTGTGTGTGAGTGTGTCAGTTTGTGTGTGTGTGTGCTTGTGCGTGCGTGTGTACGTGTGTGTGAGTGTGTCAGTGTGTGTGTGTGTGCTTGTGCGTGCCTGTGTGTGTACGTGTGTGTGAGTGTGTCAGTTTGTGTGTGTGTGTGCTTGTGCGTGCGTGTGTACGTGTGTGTGAGTGTGTCAGTTTGTGTGTGTGTGTGTGCTTGTGCGTGCGTGTGTGCAATGGCTCCATTTGCTAGTTCTAAGTCTCTCTAAGAAAAACAAGGGGAGCCATTTAGTTCCTTTCATTCCATTCCATTAAGGAATTTTGCACCATTTGTTTCTTTTTCAAAAGGAGAGAAAAAAAAGCTACTGGATCAGCAGAATCAGAATTAACAACTGCCAGCACGCATTGAAGATGACGGTGTTCTTTTCCATTTTCAGGCTAAAACTGCTGTGCGGCTGAAATATAACTAAGCATGAGCAGCCCTTATAAAGTGACATCGACCTGTTATTAACTTCAGAATCCCCAGGTAATAGGATGAAAGCTCTTATTGCAAGAGCACCCCGGTCCCATGCTAACTAACATGCAGGTACTGTGTGGGTTAGGTCCTGCCATACAGTAATCCATGAAGCAGCATTCTAGTACAGTACCTTTGAGAGTTTCAGTAATGCTAATCTCCCATTGCTTTTTTTATTGGCACTGAGTATTTGGAGTTTGAAAGCTCTCCTTGCTGGAGTTGCCCTGGGATTACCCCGGATGGCTATTTATAGCAGCAATACTTGCAGTCCTAGAGCTGCAGCCAGCGGGCCAGCAGGGTGAGCTGGCTCAGGGCCCCTGTACTCAGAGACAATGGACAGTGAGGATCCCAGTGAAGGGCCTGACGCTGAAACACGACACTCAGAACTCCAGCTACTGGCACGGAAAACCAGCGCTTGAGAAACGAGCAAAGGGCTTTTTCTTTCAGAGGGTATTATTGAAGCAAAAGTAAGCGATGATAATGGGTTTCTGAAGAGCGAACGCAGGTAAGGGAGGGCGTGCGGGGCCGAGCCTCAGCTAAATCAATCCATGCCTTGTGGTCAACAGTAACTGGGCTTGGTATTGTTTAAAATTAGAAATGAAGAAGGAAAAGGAAATGGACGCAGTGAAATAAATGCGTTTTTTAGCCTCCAGAAAAACTAAAACAATGGAGTCAGTGTTTTGTATTTTTTCCTGAAAGAAAAGAAAAGAAAGAATGTCTTTAGTTCTGCCGTCTCGGAGTCTCGGAGTCTTACGCACTCTGGAGACAAATGGCACTTACTTACTGGCCCTTAGACAGGAGCTCCCTGCCGGGCTTGGACAGATGCTCTGCTAACATTATGTATCATATTCAGGTGCTTTTTGGATGGGGGTAATTTTCCACTACACTGATCTCACAGTCCTATTCACTGTGGCAGGTGCCTTAGCCGGAAGCAAAAGCAACACAGACCGGAGACCCTCAGTGCAGTGTCACAATCTGCAGTCAAAAAGATTCAAATGATTTGAAAAAAATGAACAGTTGCTCTAGAATCACTTGTTTACAGCATCACCCTGCCATTGCTTTGAAGATGTTATTTTGTATTGTTTTGACTGTTTTTAAACGCTGTACATCTGATGCTCATGAAGTTGACAATCCTCACAAGCTATTTTAATACCTCGCTGTTTAACGTGTTTTACCAACGCGCTCCTTAAAGAGGCTGTTTCTGTGACAAGGCGAAGGCTGGACGCGACCCTCATCTCATCTCACTGACAGGGGACAGAATCCGTAACGGCGGGGGAACGGAACATGCAGCTGATAAGAATCTTTATAACCAGCCAGCCCGAGGCCATTCGGGGCGCAGCTTTGAAGAGCTAACGACGGAGTAAGAGTGATGTGGGGCTCGCAGGCCTCAGGGGGGCTTGTGACCTCACAGCTGAACCCCCCCTGGATTTGAGGAATGCAAACAGACTGCAAAATCTGAACACACGGATTTCAGAATGCAAACAGACTGCAAAATCTGAACACACTGATTTCAGAATGCAAACAGACTGCAAAATCTGAACACACTGATTTCAGAATGCAAACAGACTGCAAAATCTGAACACACTGATTTCAGAATGCAAACAGACTGCAAAATCTGAACACACTGATTTCAGAATGCAAACAGACTGCAAAATCTGAACACACGGATTTCAGAATAAATCCAGGCAAGTCAAACACTGCAACATATAAACCAGCATAATCCAGAGCTTTTGCTTTCACTTTGCTTGCCTGGAGAATTGGTTATTATTTAAATAATATACCGGCAATTCAAATGAGATGTGTATTAACCAACACATTGCTAACTGAATTAATAAGCCTATTATTAATCTATAATGAATTACATGTCCGTTTACCCCATGTTATAGTCTTAAAACTAATTAAAAAAAATATTGGGTTCAAACTATAATAAAACACTGATTTGTTACAGAATTATGTGCATTAACTAATGCACACCACATAGATTAATTCATATTAAACCCTTAATTAAGATGAATTAGTCATGAACGCCAACACAAACTTGTTTTTAAAGTGTGACCAAAACTGTTATAGCAGAAAGGGAAGAAATATCTGAATTAGTTCTGCATGAATCAGAAATGAGTAATCCAAGATGAACAGCTGATAGTGTGCATTAGCTGGGACGGTTTTCAAGCAGCCAGCATGTCCTCTGCTCCTCGGAATCAAGCACAGTGTTCCATGGAACCATGCCTCCCCCTTTGAACTGTGCAGGCGTTTGCACTCTTTTGAATCTGGTATAGCTCCTCCCATAAAAGGGTGCCTCCCCTGTACAACGTCTTACTGTAAGTACATTTCATTCAGGATCATTCAGGATAGAACAGTTAGGATCATTCATTTTCATGGGCTGTGCATTTATCCATTTATAAATAGTACGGTCCCTTGAAATGAAAGAAAAATAATTCTAAAACCAGCTTGATGTGAATGTAAAGTACCACACTGTTTCATTTGTTCAGCTGTCAGAATGTGCCTGTGGGAGGCCTGGTTCCACGGGGAGGCCTGGTTCCTCGGGGAGGCCTGGTTCCACGGGGAGACCTGGTTCCTCAGGGAGGCCTGGTTCCTCAGGGAGACCTGGTTCCTCGGGGAGGCCTGGTTCCATGGGGAGGCCTGGTCCCTCTGGGAGGCCTGGTTCCACGGGGAGGCCTGGTTCCTCAGGGAGGCCTGGTTCCTCGGGGAGGCCTGTTTCCTCAGGGAGGCCTGGTTCCACGGGGAGGCCTGTTTCCTCAGGGAGGCCTGGTTCCACGGGGAGGCCTGGTTCCTTGGGGAGGCCTGGTTCCACGGGGAGGCCTGGTTCCATGGGGAGGCCTGGTTCCTCGGGGAGGCCTGGTTCCACGGGGAGGCCTGGTTCCTTGGGGAGGCCTGGTCCCTCTGGGAGGCCTGGTTCCTTGGGGAGGCCTGGTTCCACGGGGAGGCCTGGTTCCATGGGGAGGCCTGGTTCCTCGGGGAGGCCTGGTTCCATAGGGAGGCCTGGTTCCTCGGGCAGGCCTGGTTCCATGGGGAGGCCTGGTTCCTCGGGGAGGCCTGGTTCCACGGGGAGGCCTGGTTCCACGGGGAAGCATGGTTATATGACACACCGGTGGGCTCCTGACGTACAGGAGTGAAAATCTTGTTTTTGTGTGTGTGTGTTTTTAACGTCTGGGAAGAAGAGGCTCAGAGGAAAGAAGAGCTGCCACTGTGATGGGCTGAGGTCTGGCGGTGGAGAAGATAACAGCTCCGAGGTCAGCCCAGCTGCTGGAAGGATTGTTTATGTACTACAGTATCAGTTTGTTTTCATGCCACTCTGGAGCACAGCAGGGGAGGGAGGTGCGTGCTGAAGTCACAGCTCTCTGACAGACAAACCCTCACAAACCCCCACAGACTGGCAGTCATTATAGAGCTCCAGGGGCGTGATGGAAGCACTTTGTTTGTATTGGTGAAGGGTGTGGTGTGTATGTGGGGGGGGAGGGAGGTTCTTAGCATTTGTTTCATTACTCAGCCCCCCCTTTCCCAAAGTTTATCTTTCACAAATGTTCATTTCCTGTCCTTAACATTCTCTTTTGCTCTGCCAGGATTTCACTGTGCTTTCTCGGTGCTTTACCACATGTTGTTTTAGTATGCTTCTGCCATGGTATACCGCAGGAAACGTTTTCAATAAGGGTTAGTAAAGGCTCCCCCAGTTTACATGTCAGCTTGCAACCGAAGAAAATGGGCACCAGAAAAAGGCAGACTTGGGGCCCATCCATGGAGCTCATGTGTAGAAGCTCACATTACTGCATTGCCACTGCTTGTGCTTCCCCTGCGGTGTGGAAGAAGAAGGAAGAGTTACCAACCCACACATTTCATGAGCAATTCAATGTACGTGACCTTTTATGATGGGACCTTGGAGATGGGTGAAGGTGGCAAAAACCAGCTGCCTTCCCTGTTCAGTATGCGGGGTGCTGTATATGAGCCTTTCAGCCAGCCCCAGTGGAGGAGCGTGTGTGCAGGGATAGTGTGGAGGGAGGGTGCAGCATGCCAGGACCCAGGCCTGGGCATGTCTATGCAAGCGGAGCCGGGGTGCCCAGCAGCGCCAGAGGGCAGAAGGTGAGGCATCAACCAAGCATGCAGCCAAGCCTGTACATTACAGACAATCACTCACACAACAGAGTGGGGCAAGCCCATGCAAGGACCGAAAATGATTAAGTCAAAAACCAACTGCCTTCTTCCCTGCCATTTCCCTGAAAGGATCCAGTCCATCACCTTCCTTTTCTGAGTCATCCTCAATCAGGTGACACACGTTCAGCATTTAATACAATATAATGTAACAGCAGACACTGTCGCTCGTGCAGGCGGATTTTCAGGATTTTCCTGCTCAGGTGTAGCGGTTCATTTCCTGAATAGTCTCGTGACAGTTGAAGCCTCGTCTCTTCGCAGTGCTGTGATTCGTGTTGACACACGCACGAGTGGCAGCAGTTTCTCTTCTTTCTCTCTTTCTCTTGCGCTCGCTGTAATCCTGATCTGTCTCGCTCCGCCCTGATCCCCTCAGAGCTGGGCTATCAAAGCTGCCAGGTGACACTTTCACAGCTCCTTGTTTTTGTACGTTTGTTAGCGAGACGCCCCTCTCTATAACTCTATAAAAGATCAATGCACAAAGTTATTCTTTAGTATTTATTTTTTCTGGGGGCCAATCTGGGTTTAGTTTCCTAAGAAAATGTAAAGGATATGGGCTGAAAAACAGTCTCCTGGCCCCCAGTCCTTCTTTACACTAACCGCTCAGCCACCCCTATTGGCATTAGAGACAGGATCAGGGAGACATGTAGCAGTCAGTCACAACACTGTGACAGGACTGTTACTCCCCCACCTCCCAGGTCAGACCTCAGCTTCTCTAGGCTACTCCTCAAGAGCCACACATATTGTCCCAGTATCACTCAAACCTGGTCACCAATCAGGCAGAACAAAATCACAGAAAACAACTGAAAAAATAATTTGATTGATCTCCTGGCAGAATCAGAGCCAAGTCGCTAGTCCTCATGGCTGCTCCTCAAGTGATTAGGAGTGAGTGAGACAGTCAGTCAACAAAGTATTTGGTCTGCAAAAATAATCTAGTAGAAAATCTAGTAGAAATTCTCCAACTGGACTGGATAACTTTAATATAAAACAAAGACTGCACATTCACCAGACCAGACGAACTGCGCTGCAATCCTAAATTACTGATTGGTAACTGCAAACATACTGCGTAAGTTCAACTGCTACTCAGAACTGCATAGCGTGAAATACTAGTACAATGAACAATGCCTAATAGTATTAGCAGGCTTTATCTTACTTAAACTTCTTGGATATTACTGAGTGGCCACTCATGCATGTAACCACTATCCATCAGCAGTACTGAACTAGATGGACAAGGGGAAGAGCCCTATAGAATCAGAGAATACTCAAAGAAACCTAATGCAAGACAAATGTGTTCGAGAAGCGTCTTATTGAGTGTCTGTGGACTTGACTTCCGCAGCAGCACAGAGCAGTGGCATGAAGCAGTGCAGAGCTAATCCTCTCTGGCATTGCAGGGCCTGAAGCTGGACTGTGCAGCTGCTGACACATGGAATACATTACAGCCTTACAGCCGTGTTCTTCATAGTGAGTGACGCTGCTGGGAAAACTTAAAAACAAAAAAACAACACCCTTAGAAAAACAAGCAGGCCGGCAGTGTTTTGTTTCACTGCATGTTCTTCTTGTTCTTGTTCTTGTTCTTGTTGTTGTTTGCAATTATACAATTTTCTATAAAGTACTGTGCTTCAAAGGCTCTAGTAATCTTCAGACAGGCTAAGCCTCAATTCGCCAGTCTTCTGCATATAAATAGCACAAATAAAAGCACAATGAATTCTGAAGAGCAATGGAAAGCCAAGACCCTAGCCGGTGTGTCCCTCCTGGGCACCCATACAGAACTGCGCTTGCTCTGTAATGAGGGGGAGAAGCTCCGGACTGCACTCTGTCTGTGTAGCAGGAAGCTCTTCAGGCCCATGACTCCAGGGTGATTGCCTTTCTGTGTCACACAGAAGCATGCCATTCCTCAGCCTCTTTACAAACATTAGACCTTTTCATGTAGCAAGATCACTGTTTGGACTAAACAAGGGCAGATATGAGGGAAAATACAAACTGGAACACAATGCAGAGTTAGCCTTGAAGGCACAAGTCCAGTGAAGAGGGGATGCATCAGGGACAGAACACAGCAGGCAACACTTAATGGCTTTTTGATTCCCTTCGGTATACCATGTTAAAAGCACAGTAGTAAGTGCAGTAACAAACAGTGCATGCTGAAGCACAGGGCATGTAAGACTCCAACCCTAACCCTAATGTCGAATCCTAGCCCTGAGAAACACTCTCCTACTTCATTATTCACTCGGCTGGGCTCTTGCGCACCCTTCCCTCGCCGGCGTGCATTGTGATGATTCACAATCGCCCTTTCGTGTGCTGCGGTCTGGCTCGCGCTCACGTCAAGCAGCTCCGACCCCAGGCAGACCCTCATGTGAGCCCTGCATGTGCAGCAGCTCTATTGAAACCCTCTCCTTGTACCATCCTGCCACTCTCACTGATAATAGCACCCGACACTGGCAGCCAGCAGCCTTTGGCTTTGCTTTAACCTTGTTATATAACTTAGGGGAGGAAAGGAAAAAAAAGCATCCCATTGCCAGGGAAGGATGAGTCTGTTTAAAAACAAGCCAGCCAGCCAGCCAGCTACAGTAGAATAATACTGTCCAATTGCTTTAGTGAAGCTTTCAGCCTGCACTGTCTGGGATGCAGATGCAGATAGTGGGTTTAGGTTATACTGTACTTGGCTACAATGAAATGCATAAGTAGAATTTAAAATGTGTGCTTATATTTTTACAGCCAGTCAGTACGTCATTTTTGCACAGCCTCCGGCGCACGTCACTTATCTCATCAGCTGGCAGAAACTGTTGTACTTATGTTCGTTTGTTGTTTAATTTCTGAAGCCCGCACCGCCTCTGTTTCTCTGCCTACGTGTAGCACAGGTTGTCCTGATAAACCCGACTGTAGAAACACATTCATCTCTTATTCATTGTGAGCGATAATTCTTTTGTTGCCACTTGCTGCAGTTAGCAGGTCTCCACATTAAAGATTCAGAGCCCTGTCGTGTAATCCTCAATTAGTGTCTCAAAGCAAGACAGGAACCCAAATATATCCCCGAATTGCACAGGCTTACTGTAATCTATCTGAGCTTTAGCGGGATCATCTTCACGCACATTGTGCTGATAAACACACAGAACGAAAACTACTGTAACAACCTGGGCTAACCACAGCAGTGCTGATCGTTCAGGCAAAACAGCCTCAATATCAGACATTTGAAGTGAACATTGCTTTTTATTAATATAGTGCTAATGACAGGGGTTTTGCACAACAGACGCTGCCAGTTGTGTCCATTCGTCGGATCTACGGTTGTACTGCACTCACAGTGCCACCAGACTGGAAAGGAGAAGCTAACCTTCAAATAAACTTCCACTGAAAGAGCACTGTGCAGCAGAACCCCTCACTTATGAACCGAAACACCCCCCTTAAAACAGGGATGTGGCTTTCTACTGGTTATTATTCTCCAGATTCAATGTGTAGCTCTTTCATGAATACTGCACACACATACTAAATCAATAGAAATAATACATCTTTCAGAGTTGCACACACTGCAGACTTATGAACAACCTTAATTCACAGTGTGTTTGGAACTTTTTTTCTAAATAAGCATGCTTGAGAGAGCTATCCCCAAAGCCTGAATAAAAGCATTGCAATGTAGACTGAGGTGAAGGTGCTGTAAGTACCTGGGCTCCGGTTTAGTTTGCCTTACTGTAGACCAGGTTTGTGCGTGTAGTATTCAATTAGAACTTCAATTCATTTATTTCTTATTTAACCAGGACAAGAACCCTGCATCTCATCTATAAGTGGGTCCTGGGGGTTGACAGCAGCACAGCAAAGTCAAATCTGCACACTTTTCAGCTAGAGACTCCAGTTTTACTGCAGAATCTCTCATTGAGTGTTTTTGCAGTTCACGACACATCTGCTTCTCCCGAGGACTTGAGCCAGCTCTCCTGTTGTTTCTGCCCCCTCTGCTCAGGAAGGGGGAGGGTGCAGCCAAACCGCTCAGTTGCAAAGGTCAACAGACCCCTCCCTGATGACTCAACCACACGGCCTTGCAGACACCTGCTGTTTACTTTAGCCAGAGCACGGCCAACACTGATGCAGATGTAAAGCATGCAGCTGAACCTGCACTTCACAAACCCACACTGCAATCCAAACTGAACCTGCGCTTCACAATCCCACACTGCAATCCAAACTGAACCTGCGCTTCACAATCCCACACTGCAATCCAAACTGAACCTGCGCTTCACAAACCCACACTGCAATCCAAACTGAACCTGCACTTCACAAACCCACACTGCAATCCAAACTGAACCCGCGCTTCACAAACCCACACTGCAATCCAAACTGAACCTGCGCTTCACAATCCTCAAGCTTCACTATCACATCAGGCCTCCAGACATGACCCGGTAGTGTTGGCAACAGCCATATTCCCCCCCTTGCTAGTCTATCACATGTGTTTCCAATGAGCCCCTCGGAGCTGGCAGGAGAACAAAGACATTTCCAGGGATCCAGGGAGTGAGTCAGTATTTCCTACACCGGCTCACAATTCCTTCAGCTTTTTACAATTCTGTCACCTTGCTTACACCAGCCTTTCACTCTCCCGGACCTGTTCTGATAAACCACAGAAGGAACCGCATTGCGTGGCATCGACGTACTCTCCAGATCTGCTTGATTATACCCCCCTCACCCCCCGGCTGCTCTTGCAGAAAAGAACAGCAAAATACAATCAGGATACAATTATAGCAACGGGACCCCCGCTGTTAGCAGCCCCAGCTGTGGCAAGGCAGAGAAACAAGACGTCTTTCAATGAAGGGGTGACTTACTGGATAATGCAACACTAGTGTGTCAAAATAACAACATGTTACCGCTGTAGCTGCTGTTATACAACCAGTGGCCTTTATGGTGCTGAAATAGCTTCCATATCCCCCTAGTCACCCAATACCCTCCCCAGTGAACCCATGTGATGAGTTGGCATGGTGCCTCGTGCACTATCCAGCCCTGATTACTCTGCCTCAGCTTGGTTTCTCTGTTCCCGGGTGGCGCAGTGTGGAAATGTCCACTTCCAGGACATGGCTGTGTCCTCAGCTCTGTAACACCCTCACAGCTCAAGCTCTGCAGTGTGCTTGTAAAGCACTCCGAGATGCTCCAGTGCATTACACACGAGAAATTAATGAATATCTATCTTTCTATAGCTATATATATATATTATTACACCAATCCATTTCTGTGTCTTTTGCTGTGGTTCTGTTAATATTTGCAATGGTAATGGTCGATCACGATTACTAGGATTTGCAAAAGCACCATCAGAAACTACTCTGAGGTCTATTTTAAATAACTACACAGCAGCATGTCCAAATACAGCCGCCCTGTAAACCTGACATTATACAGAACCTGCAGTACCTGCTGCCCCTCATGTTGATTTATTCACACGCTTGCTAATATCACTCAGTTCAAGTACAGTGGAAATCGGGCTGCAAAGGGACAAGCTCATAGCTTCAGGGTGCCAGTGTTAAGACCCGGTTGCTGTTCATATTAGACCCCAGTGTTGTGAGTCACGGTAAGCGGGAGCTTCATTCAGCAAGCGCAATCCGATTAGCTCTGAAGTCAGGGCGTTTTTAAATGGGATTTGGTGCTGAGCTCCTTAATTCTGTGAAAACAGGCTGATTTGAGCTGGCACCTCCCCTGCGTGGATCCAGCACAGCTCAGCACAGGGGCTGACAGAGCCTTTCCCATCTGCCTTTGAGTCCTTTCACTCATTATAACAAACACTGGTCCAGATCTCCAGAAATATCAATCCTCCTCGAGACCGGACTTGGCGTGCCTTTGAAGGGCTGTTTTCAAAGGCGGTTCAGGAAGGTACAGATTGAAAAGGATCACAGGGCAAATTCTGATTAATTCTGATGTTATTCAACATCACAACACTCCTCCTTTAGAGCAGACTAGGCTGCCAAATCAAACTGGAAACTGAAAAATATGAAAAAAAAAAAAATTAAAATGAATGCACTATAATATTCTAGAACAGTTTGTGTGAACTGTCTGGAGTTTGAAACGTTGCCCTGCCTTATCTTTGACAAAACATATACTGTATGCATTATAAAATACACAGACAGGAAACTGAACATGGCACAAGTATACACATAGTGACTGAAGGGGGTTTACTTTTAAAGAATGCAATTAATTCTCAATTTCAAATAAAACTGGGCTATTTCTATCATGCAGACACAGACGCTCTCAGAATTGACTGACCTTTTTTTTTCAATATGCATGCCACATACAGTACAGTGAGCCGTATTCACATAGTATTCACCTGGGTGTTAAGTTTGCACCATTTTGTTATGTAAGATATACTGTGGGAGCGCTTTGATTAACTTCTGAAGGTTTGTAGGCTTTTCAAGATTAATGGTTTGTTCTCGTTTGATAATAAACTGGGGCAAATGATTTGAAAATAAATCCCATTGGAAACTCTTTAGTGCATTTTGTAGCTTGTTCATAATGCATGGATAAATGTGCTAGAAATGATGTTCTGAGCAATATTAACCCATTATTAATAAATAGTAAGAACAGGCAGTATCAATGACGTTGTATCAATGAAACGAAGGCACTGATAAGAGATGATGCTTTATAGCATGACACAGGTGTCTGCACTGGTAACGTGTGTGGATTGGCAGCGTGGCTCTGACCAGCATTGCACAAGCAGCCTGCATGAGACGGTTCACCTGCTGCAAGTTTCTGTGCTTTGTTTGGAAGACTCAACCGAAACCCCGAGTGCAGACCAGAGAGACGTCAATGATTAACCCCCACCCCCCACCCCCCGGCCAGCATGCCTCAGTCAGGGGCTGTTTGTCTTTCTTCATTGTGGAATGCTTGAGCACATATCTCATCTCACATCAGCCACGCTGAGTTTATATTGTCTTCTCATTACCCTGGATTATATCCCTTTGACATCTCATCTCACATCAGCCACGCTGAGTTTATATTGTCTTCTCATTACCCTGGATTATATCCCTTTGACATCTCATCTCACATCAGCCATGCTGAGTTTATATTGTCTTCCCATTACCCTGGATTATATCCCTTTGACATCTCATCTCACATCAGCCATGCTGAGTTTATATTGTCTTCTCATTACCCTGGATTATATCCCTTTGACATCTCATCTCACATCAGCCATGCTGAGTTTATATTGTCTTCTCATTACCCTGGATTATATCCCTTTGACATCTCATCTCACATCAGCAATTCTGAGTTTATATTGTCTTCTCATTACCCTGGATTATATCCCTTTGACATCTCCTCTCACATCAGCCATGATGAGTTTATATTGTCTTCCCATTACCCTGGATTATATCCCTTTGACATCTCCTCTCACATCAGCCATGCTGAGTTTATATTGTCTTCCCATTACCCTGGATTATATCCCTTTGGCATCTCATCTCACATCAGCCATGCTGAGTTTATATTGTCTTCCCATTACCCTGGATTATATCCCTTTTGTACCTCAGTGCAGATGATCAGCTCCATCACAGTGGACCTGAAAACACATTATGTAAAATCCTTGTGGACGATGTAATGCGAGGTCCACAATCACAAACAGGCACAAACAGGTAGATGCCAGTTAACAGGCTTTAACTGGCATCTACTTGGTATTTACATTTTCTCTTTAACTGTATTGTTATGTTAACTGCAAAAGCTGAGTTAAATGTAACTGTTAATTCTGCAAATATAACCCTTCCGATGATGATAAAGCTCAGTTTTCTGTGTTGAGCTTCATAGCCAGCGTGACATTTCCCTGGTCTGATTCCAGGCACGTCTAACCTGACTTGTCCTCAGAATAGGACCCAACAGTTTGTAGCCAAAAGGATTTATATTTTTTTCTGTGCAGAAATATTGATTTCAAATGTATCAAATTACATAAATACAGCTTGTGTTCAGATTTTTGCAAAGAAAAAAACTATTTTGTAGTTAATGGTCTTTTCCCAGCTCAGACCGAGACTGGCTGCCTCCTCCCATCTCAAATGATTTGTTTGAAGTTATTATTACAGTTTTGTAATGGTGCAGTCAGTCAAGGTGCTGGCTTCAGGTTTCGTTCCTCTAAGTAATGTTTGCTGTTTAATTGATAACACGTGTGTCGGGCCGGAGATTAGCCCTGTCTGTACTGCGTGTCAGCATTGAGGTTCACAGGCTGTTTGTTAATGTTTTAAAATGTAATACAAAGAGTGTGCAGTTCAGTACAGCGTAGAAAACGATGTTAAAACATTTGTATCCAGTGTTAGTATCAATGTGATGTTTAATCCTCTGAATTTAGTTAATGCATCCCAGATTTTTACTGCACTTTTTAAAAATATCCAAAAACACAACATCATGGTGATGAAAACAAATGGGAAAGCAGATGTAAAATCAGACTGTGCGTGTCTGTGTGTTTGTGGCCTCTCTCTCATCGAACCAGCAGCCAAGCCACCCACTGATGGACGACCGCCAAGGACCCCTCGCAGCGCCCTCCGAGCGGTGACTCATCACGGTGCCAGTGTATATTTTTTGTCTGTGATCGAGAATTAGCTGAACTGTTACTGTGTGTATCTGTGTGAGTGTGTGTGAGCTGAGGGCAAGATAGGCTGATGCATCCACAGAGGCAGTAATTGGAGTTGACAAGATTATTTATAACAACTCGCCAAACTAATTGAATTCAGGAACTGAAGAGGCAAAGTGTTTGTGTGTGTGTGTGTGTGTGTGTGTGTGTGCGTGTGTGTGTCTGTGTCTGTGTGCGAGTGTGTGTGTGTGTGTCTGTGTGTGTGTCTGTGTGCGAGTGTGTGTGTGTGTGTGTCTGTGTGCGTGTGTGTGTGCGAGTGTGTGTGTGTGTGTGTGTCTGTGTGCGTGTGTGTGTGCGTGTGTGTGTGTGCAAGTGTGTGTCTGTATGTGAGTGTGTGTGTGTGTATTTCCTTTTCCCGGAGTGAAGCAGCAGATTTTACAGAGGTATATGAATAGGATTAGGGGTTACTGTAAATGTCTACTAAAGTAAGACATAGAAGCAATTCAAAAGCCATTGCATTGGTCATAGAGTCAGTCCCACTTCTTCACAGAACAGCAAGCTCATCAGATTGAGTGTAGCACTGAGACTGAGATCTCGTTCATCATCAAACGTGTTGGGCGCTGGCAGAAATGCAGGAGGGCACACAGACGGCACACAGACATAACTCGAGGCACACCCTCTCTTTGGTGACCCGCTTCTTGCTCTGGAGTCCATTTCCTGCCACCATCCCAAGGCCAATCACAGAGCTTGTTTGCAGAATCTGATAAACATCTCCCGGAAGCTGCCCAGACTTGCATTCCATTCAGTTAAGTCAACATTTCAGCTCATGCCTTCATAGCTAAGTTTACTTTCCAACCCCTCTTCACCGCCATATTCCTATAGAATACAAGGAAAGCATAATTGAAGCATCCATCAAAACTGCTACTGTTATAAAGGTGGAACCTAACTGAGTAGGGGTGTTCATGAAGCCGAATCCTAAACTCTACCTAAACATATCAAATGGGGGTATTCGGTATAATTCAATATTGTTAACTTTCATGATTTGAAAAACTCCAAAAGGTCACCTTCAAGTCTCCTCTTAAATAAGAACAGGGGACACACGCTACTGCCCAGCTATTATTAGATCAATGATTATATAAAGGTGTCTTCTCTTTTAACCTACAGTACATGTTTCTGTCTGTACAACATAGCACTGCTGTTTAAAAAAGAGATCCATTAATAATAGAAATATCACTAGAAGTGCTGATCATCCCGCTGAAGCTGGAGGGGGGGCGAGCACAGAAATCCAAGGATACCAAAGCACTGACGTAAAGCAGATTTTAAAACCGAGTCCAACAGATCCTCTTATTCAGCTTTAATTCCTCTTTTTTGAGAAGTGAGTTTAATTACCTCCAATAACCTGCTGCAAGATTAATTACATTCTTCCAAAACTATAAAACTATAAAACTACTCTCTGAACAGATAGGAGAAGCATGAGCAGGCACTGACACCAACACCTCTCACTGGCAAATGAAGTGAAAAACGGGAAAAACACATTTCATTAGAAAACATTCAGACTTTCTAGATTTACAGCCGCTTCATTATTTTCCCTTTTACTTATTATTATTATTATTATTATTATTATTATTATTATTATTATTATTATTATTATTATAATGGAGAAGGAGAAAGAGAAAGAGAAAGTACGCTGCAAAAATTGGATTCATTACACAAGGCCCCAATTTGACTGTGTTTTATAGCACTGTTTAAAGTGTTTAATAGGATTTAAAGTTGGGTTCTTGTGTAATTTGCAGCACAGGAGAAACCCCCTGGCCTAGCCAAGAGCAGAGCTGAAGAGAAGACAAAGGAGGCTGCTTTGAAGGGGCCGGCACTGCGAGGGTTAACTCAGGTGCTGTTCAAACACACATGTGGCACTGCGGGTCTCTGCTGAATGTGTTCCTTTCATCCGAGCGGCTCGGAAATTAGGAACAGCTCCCAGAATAACCTAAACAGGAGCAGATGTCCCACGAGAGCGCTGGGACGGGGGGGACGGGGGGGACGGGCTCTAGTTAAGGATCTCAGCACAATGGGGAACGTGGGAGGGAGGGGGCTCCGATTCTCTGAAATCACGCAGTAAGCACTGTGCACCCTTGGGAGAGCACACTTATAAAAATAAACACTTTTTAAATCTGGTTGCTTAATGTTATTATTATTAACTGCTATTTCTTAGCAGTTCAGAACATGGTAATGCACTGGGGAGGGCAGGCAGGGCTGTGCACGGGAGTGTTGCTCGCATCCATTTAATTTCTTTTCCTGTCTAGATTGCTCATGTGTATCCGATGCTCCACTTTGGGCTTCAGAAAGTTAACTGTGCACTGTGCGGAAGTGCTTGCAGTCATGTTTTATACTTGTATTTAAGTGAGAGCTAAAACTGCATGTTACAACGTGACGAGAAACTGAAGTTTCAATGCTGTTAAAGTCATCTTAAATTGTAGTCTACCTGATAAAAGGGTGATCAGAGAGTTGCCATGAACTGAACTACTGCAGGTCCCAAAAGTAACCTTGGCAACGGGATGGGCTGTAAAGTTCTCACCAGCTCCCCCGGCCAGGAACAGATCAAACAGGCGTTAACTGTCCCGGGGATAGAAAAAAAAAAAACATCTTACAAAAAACCTTGTTCTGGGACAAACGCTTTCGTCATGAGATCAGACTTCTCCTGGCAAGGGGATGACTGGAAAACATTCCATATCCCAGCTAATGGGAAGAGTAACCATGGAAACGTAGAACAAAAACAGAATCCCCAATCTAAAAACGCCCGACTGCAGACCACTCGGAGCTTTAATACAGAAAACAAAGTGTCAGTTGTTGCAGCTGAGTGTGCGCTGAGATCACACGAGACACAGCAAAAAACATGTGCTTCTCATTTAGAGGAGGGAGTCTTTGTCAGCGGGGGTGGAATGTTTTTGTTTTTGTCAGACAGTGGAAATCGAGATTGTGATGGAAAGCTGTGAGCAGAGCAATGCCCGATCAATTCTGATTCCAGCTAGACTGCTGGACTGAAGCGCAGAACCTGAAGTGATTACAGTAACAGAGCAGAAGCAACCTTCCCCCATAACATTGCCTTTGACATATCCGCTAATTCCAAAGTGACATATAAAATACAAGCAGGGAGCCGCCAAAACACCTGCAACGGGGGAGAAGAAGGGGGAGGGTCAGTCATAATGTTGTCATTGCTAATAATAGGTAAGAAGATGGATTTCAAATGTTAGAGAGTCCCCCTTTAAAACGCAGTGTTGAAGCAAGGAGATGTCTTGGGTAATAGCAGGTTTGGAGGGCACGATAAACCACTAATTAAAGTCTCAGTGTTAGAGTGATGTCATGCTCAGCCAAAGCCATGAGAGTTTAATTACTGGTTTTAACAAAAACAACAAGCTGGGTGTTTTAAGAGTCTTGTTACATTCAGAATAGGATTAAATATGAGAGCGAATCCCAGGCAGGGCCCATACCTTCGGTTCGGTTACTCTTGTAAACAAGCTGTTTAATCCAGGAGGTCTGAAAAAAAATAAATAAATCAGGTTATAATAAAGAAACATTGAGTCGAGCGCTCTTCTGCGCTGTCTCCTCTTTCGAACCCAGGTGCACATGCTGCAGCGTCACTATGACGTGTGGGTGGGTTGCGGGAGGGCTTTAGTTCAATGCATTTACACGTGTGCTTCTGGCTGCTTTACACTTGCAGTCCTCTGGGGACAAACGCACAGCCCCGGCTGCCACAGCAGTGACTCAGTGATTGACTCGGCACATTATTTATAAACAGCCAGGAAAGCGCATATTAAATGGGAGGGGGGGCATGACATTCCACACAACCTGCTTCTACCTCCGCCATGCAGGATTCCTCTTCTGTGGACCGACGTTGTGCAATGCCAAATAGCTCACAGAGGCACTCTTTTGAAATGTACTGTGCTGGTGCTGTAGAAAGCGGATCCCGATTCAGGTTTTGGTTTTAAAATAAATGAAACTCTTTTTTTTAGGTGCAATGTGATCTAAAAAAGCAGCTGAACTGGAACCGCTTCCATATATGTGATCAGTTGTGCAGTATAAAGGCCCCAGGGCAGTTAGTTGTGTTAGTTAGCTGGGTGTAAAATGAGTAAAAAAACAGGCGGCAACTGGAAATGACAGCCTTTATATAAATGCATGATTTATAAGAACCCTTAACGTTATTTTAAAACACAAACTTGTCGTTAAAATGTCATTGTAACGAACTGTTTCCTTGCTAATGGGAGTGAAAAACTGAACTCTTCCAGCAAGTACGTTTCAAGCAACTGAAGAGAAAAACAACCCTAGGATAACTAATGAAATACTTCCAGCGTCTTTTTCATGAAAATCAGATTTTAAAAAAAAAATCCTATTCTGAAATATCAGTGTGCAGTTTTGAGTGGCGTTATTTTACCCAGTCCTGTGTACAGGTCTGCATAGATAGTTTGTGATTGGACCAGGACTTGTGGACTAAATCGGAAGGTTCTCAAAAAACCTTTTCATGGTAATGCTGAAACTTTTGCTTTATTTCAACACAGCACACCCCACAGCGGAGTCTGGAAGCCGACCACAAGAGAAAATTGGGGACAAAGTGAGAATAAACAGGAAATGAAGATGGGAGGGGGTGTAGACAGTGAGCCCGCTCGCAGCACACACTGGCAGTGTCCGTGGCTGGGAGGAGGGAGGGGTACAGTCATTTCATGGAATACCCCTTTCAGCTTCACAGAAAGCACCCTTTCACAGGTCACGTGTGTGTTGAATAAACTCTGTGATCGCTCCAGATCTTATTGGAATTACACAGGAGCAGAACCCTGAGTAAGCATGTGATTCGCTCACCAGGCCCCTGATTCCTCCCCCATAGCACCATACTGAACAGGCTGTAGGAAGACAGCAGAAAAATGAAACAACCGTTCATTCACACTGATTGCACAGAAACAAAACGCTCTCATAAAACACGTGGTCTCGATTAGGGCGGTAATGTGACAATGCATAGTACTTCTGTGATTATACATGGATTAAAAATATCATTGTCATTGTAGCCACCCAGCTCTACGATTCTAATGTATCTATCATGCCTCAGAAGTGTGATGTCTGTAAGTGTGGGTGCACCACACACACGTTTCTGGCTTTTAAATAGACTCAAATCCTCAACCCTGACAGTGAATATGCAGAGTGGAAGTACTGCTACATGGTATGAAAAGTCCCTTTCAGAAGGCTAAGGTTTCCCATCATCTCCCTGTCTTTGTGTCCCATTATCAGCTTCTCAATTTAAATGCATTCCATGAAGCTGTTCTGAAAGCCAGCGAGTACGAGGTGGGCTTTATCTTCACACCGCGCTGAACCACTCCCCACAACTCTGGCTGACTGGCTATACTGGAACTGAACTAACTGACCCTGCCCTGCTCCACCAGCGAGCTGGCATTGCCTCGTCTTACCTGGGCCACCATGAACTAGCAATGCATTCCTGAGCAAGTTCAGGTTCTCCACGCAGCCCAGGGAGGTGAGCGTGTGGCTATGGGGGCAGGGTCTGGTGTAGGGATACAAGTTCAAGCCTACTCTGAGAGTCTGATACACTGTGAATGATGGGTGAACACCAGCAGGATGGTCACTTTGCACCCTGTCCTGTAAGCTGGCAGTAAGGAATGCTCTCTGATGCACAGTGAATGATGGGTGAACACCAGCAGGATGGTCACTTTGCACCCTGTCCTGTAAGCTGGCAGTAAGGAATGCTCTCTGATGCACTGTGAATGATGGGTGAACACCAGCAGGATGGTCACTTTGCACCCTGTCCTGTGAGCTGGCAGTAAGGAATGCTCTCTGATGCACTGTGAATGATGGGTGAACACCAGCAGGATGGTCACTTTGCACCCTGTCCTGTAAGCTGGCAGTAAGGAATGCTCTCTGATGCACTGTGAATGATGGGTGAACACCAGCAGGATGGTCACTTTGCACCCTGTCCTGTGAGCTGGCAGTAAGGAATGCTCTCTGATGCACTGTGAATGATGGGTGAACACCAGCAGGATGGTCACTTTGCACCCTGTCCTGTAAGCTGGCAGTAAGGAATGCTCTCTGATGCACTGTGAATGATGGGTGAACACCAGCAGGATGGTCACTTTGCACCCTGTCCTGTAAGCTGGCAGTAAGGAATGCTCTCTGATGCACTGTGAATGATGGGTGAACACCAGCAGGATGGTCACTTTGCACCCTGTCCTGTAAGCTGGCAGTAAGGAATGCTCTCTGATGCACTGTGAATGATGGGTGAACACCAGCAGGATGGTCACTTTGCACCCTGTCCTGTGAGCTGGCCGTAAGGAATGCTCTCTGATGCACTGTGAATGATGGGTGAACACCAGCAGGATGGTCACTTTGCACCCTGTCCTGTAAGCTGGCAGTAAGGAATGCTCTCTGATGCACTGTGAATGATGGGTGAACACCAGCAGGATGGTCACTTCGTACAGGAAGCAGCGTGACTCATGAATAGGAAGCGTGAGGCAGGCCCACTGGATTCCCTGGACTCGGATCTGAAACGAAACCTACAGAGTTGATATTCCATTTGCAATCCATTGGATACAGTTAGAAATGGGCAGATTTGTCTGTGGATTTGAGATCACTGCATCTCTAATTACTGTGTATTTACAGAGTAGTTACTTAGTACATACATGTGTACTTACACATCATTACAAAGTTATTCTGCATAGTTACAATGTACTTAGTGTGTAAATCTTTTTGCACTGTATATGTAAGTACACAATTGTATCAGAAAAGAGTTAGGAAGGTAGGTGTTAGGGTTAGGGGCAGATAGTGTAATAATAATAATAATAATAATAATAATAATAATAATAATAATAATAGTAATAATGTGTTTGCTAAGTAGCTACTATGTAAATACTCAGTAATTAGAGACACTTCATGGAAAGTGTTACCAGACTTCGTCACAAAACTCAAACCTTCTGGATCATCTGACCCTCTGCTGATCTTCCAGCGGCTTGGCTCCTCCTCAGAGCTGTGTTGGATTAATCCAGATTGCAGAGGTCATTCCCCGAACATGAATCTTCCATGCTGTCTGTGGAATTTCCCGGAGGAATTCTGGAATGCCTGCACCTGTGATTCATTGAGCGAGCAGTACAATATCCCTGCAGAATTCCAGCATTTTTTACAAATGTGCTCACAGGGATTTAAATGTTCCGTGATCCAGCACTTTGCTATTCAGTGGCATGAAAATGATACTCAGTTATAAAATGAGACAGAACTTTAGCCAAGGAGTCTATTATATTCATAACGATTACATGAGAGACACGCCCTTCTTTGCTCTTTTTGCATTGCAGTCACAGTAAGAGCTCAACCCTAACGGCTACAAGCAGGTCGGAGCAGGCAGCCAGTCAGAAGAGCACATGGCTGTGGTTTCCCTGATCCATCCCTTTCTTACTGTGTTCGTTGGTATTCACAGCAGCGTGTGGAAGAGCCCTGGACTGGTTTAACCCTTTCATGTACGATTGAGATGATTCAAAACATAAAGAAAAAATAAACAGTCCTGAAGAAAACATTCCTTAAAACAGGTTTGGGGGTTGGGTCCCGTACTTTTGGTTCCTGTTTGAAACTAAAGATAAATAAATAAATGGGACAGTGGAATTGAAAGCCTCTGGTTTAGGATCAGGCCCTTTTGAAAATGCAGGCTCAGAGCAGCCCTGCTTTGCAATGTAGCTCGCCAGAGCAGACCTGAAAGGATATTATGAAACCAAGATAATTATCATTCACTGTTGGTTGATGAGACACTATTTTTGAATTTTTTTTTTTATTCAAACTAAATTAGTTTACCGCACCCTAGCCCTAGGTAACGGCATCTGTAATCTTTAAATTACACAGTACTTCACTTTTCAATGGTGCTCCACTTTTTCATTTTCCCATGGTTATACTATGTATTTATCATAGATTATCCTGGTTTGTCATGCTTTTAATACGCTTTGCCATAGGAACATGTTTCAGAGGATGCATGTTTCAGCCTCCATTTCCCGAGTCGCCGGGGGGGTGGCAGCGGTGAACCGGGATTAATAATAAGACAATTAGCGATTCCAAATTGAGGAGAAAACTGGGGTAAAAAAATCATTGGCAATGACTAAATTAAAAAATTATATATATATGCTTTGCCATACCTCCCTGTGCTTTACAATGCTTAACCATGCTTTCACTATCCATATTACACTTCGCTGTGCTTTTACTATGGTTAACTTGTGTAAGGCCCATACTGTACATTGTAAGTGACCCTCTGGTGGTATTTGTATCCCACATACAGGGCAGTGCTGTACTCCAGGGTCAGTTTAATATTGACTCACAGCTGTAAATCATTTCAATTGGAGATGCTAATGGGTTCTGGAAATGACTACGAGAGTGGCAAACGCCAGAGCAGGGTCCATTTCAATGTGGTTTGTTTGCATGGCTAGAATCTTCCTGCAGCCTTCCAGCCACTACCCCAGAGGGGCTGGTAGATTATTAACGGGATGTTAATGGATGGAAAGTGGAACAAAGACCAATTCATTTACAGGAAAGCCCTTCTGTGCTCAGTCAGAGATGGACGTTTCTTGTTCTGTACTGTCAGTGTGAAGGCCAACGTGGAAACAGATGACAGTAACCATGCAATACAAGCAGCACAGGGTCTCCCTCACCCACCGTTATATAATCACTCAAATGAAGGGACAGACCCACACAAAGACATGCTGCTTCAACTTCAGCTTGCACAGTATAAATGTTTGAGAAATATCCAGGAAAGAGAGACTTGAACCCTTTTCATTTGTTCAGAATTTTGGTACGTCTGTTATGTTCTGGCTCATATTGAACCTGCGACAACTTGTTTGCAGCTGGTCAAGGTTAGGCTGCTTCAAGAAGAGTCAGTTAATGTTGACAGGATTTCCTGTAAAATGTGATTGCTGTCTTCATTGTGAATGGGTCGAGTCACTGCAGATCTGCGCTGTGTGAATCTGTGTTTCATTGTGAATGGGTCGGGTCACTGCAGATCTGCGCTGTGTGAATCTGTGTTTCATTGTGAATGGGTCGGGTCACTGCAGATCTGCACTGTGTGAATCTGTGTTTCATTGTGAATGGGTCGGGTCACTGCAGATCTGCGCTGTGTGAATCTGTGTTTCATTGTGAATGGGTCGGGTCACTGCAGATCTGCGCTGTGTGAATCTGTGTTTCATTGTGAATGGGTCGGGTCACTGCAGATCTGCGCTGTGTGAATCTGTGTTTCATTGTGAATGGGTCGGGTCGCTGCAGATCTGCGCTGTGTGAATCTGTGTTTCATTGTGAATGGGTCAGGTCACTGCAGATCTGCGCTGTGTGAATCTGTGTTTCATTGTGAATGGGTCGGGTCGCTGCAGATCTGCGCTGTGTGAATCTGTGTTTCATTGTGAATGGGTCGGGTCGCTGCAGATCTGCGCTGTGTGAATCTGTGTTTCATTGTGAATGGGTCGGGTCGCTGCAGATCTGCGCTGTGTGAATCTGTGTTCCCGTTCACAGATTTTGATAGTCAACACCTCATCAGCACTGGCTGGTATTGTTTAACAGGTTCTGTTTTCAACCCCGCAGCACCGCACTCAGCGTGATGTAACCCAACCAGCTGTGAATGGTGTCTACCGTACACGCCCTCCAGGTTTCTTTAACTGCAGTCACACAAGCCAAGCACTGATTAGAAATCAGAAATCAATTCGAAATGCTGGCCTGTCCAAATACATTGCATTGCCACGAATATTCTGTACACAAGCTGGGTCAAATCTGGGTCAGGGCAGGTGAAAGGTCACATTCTCCAGCCCACACAGCAGCCTTCGTTTGGATGAAGAGAAACAGCAATGCAGCATCTTACTGCATAATAATAGAGCAATGTTACTGCTGACAGCCCTGTGATTACAGAGGCAGCGCTCTCCACTCACAGACATTCACGTCACCTGGAACTTTGAAGAGTTCTAGAGTGTTTATACAGGGGGGGGGGGGGTGGGGGGCTGCAGGGTTCACTTAACCCCTTCCCCCCTGGGGGCCTGTTTCCAATGTCGCCAGCAGACCGGGTACTAACCCCTTCAGAAGCAGTGGAGCCAATGCAAACTAATGCTGTTTTAACAACCATGCACTGAACAGTCTGCTCGAGTGGTACAGTTAAGACAATATCTTGCTGTACGTTGCAAAACCCCCAAAGCCCAGCTGCAACCAGGTTCCAGAACGGCATGTGTACATATCTACCATCTGAGGGATAGTGCAAGGGTAATGCATACTCTCTTATTTAGTGGAATGTACAGAGTGACAGCGGTGCTTCTCATGGGAGTCATAGGCTCCGAATGCCCTATGGTAAACGCCTCATTAATTCGTTTCACATTGCCTTCTATGGAGTGCTGTTAAAGTAAAGGTCCTGGCAACAGCAATGGATTCCCCTCCTGCAGCTGTGTGTCTGTTCCCTGTCAGCAGCGAACCGACTCCGGCCTGTGACAGGACTAATCTGGCTCTTAACTCACTCTACGAGCCCCCACGAGACCCTGCTGGCTGCTGCCAAATCCAGACACTCGGCCCCGAAGCAGAGATGAAAGAGGAGAAGCGAGCTGCAGGCCTCGCAGACACGCGCACCCTTTCATTACCTCTGCAGAGTTCATCACCTGCAGTCTGTGCAATGAGCTCCGTTCGAGAGTTAGCAGCCCCCTCCCCACCCCCGAGGACAGCTGCACTGCCCTGATTTACCGCAGAGCAGAGCAGACCCTGTGCGGCTGGGCTGCAGCACGGCACACCCCGGGGACTAACAGGACCCTTTAAGGAAGGGTCCATCCCTCCCCTCATCCCCTTACCCCCTAAGCTAAGGAAACTTTAGCTTAAAGAAAGTTCTGCAGAGTTTCCATGCCTTATTCTCCCCTCGACCCTCTGAGGCCCCCTTTTTTAGGGTTAAAAGTCAAGCTATGCCTTCGTCAGTGGAGCATGCACGCTATCATTACACAGGGCCTCTTTTTGGGGGCAGCTTCCTGTGCGTGACGAAAGCCCCAACCTGGAATGTAATCCCTGTCTGTCCCTCTGTGTGTTCAGGCCAGCCACAGTATACTTACTGAGTGTATAGAGTCAGTCATGAATGACGGGCAGAATCGTCCTAAATATAACAAAGTAAACAGAGCAGGGCTTTGCCAGCAGAGCCGGTCCCCAGAACCAGCCCTCTCAGATCTGTGCAGCCGGGACAAAGCACAGGTATGCGCTGGCGCGGGTCCCAGTGACTCACACAGGTGTTCAGCAGGTACGCTCACAGCCACATCCTCCCTCCCCCAGCGTCTCTGTGTAAGCATTCGTGCACTCAGGAGGAGGGGAAGAAAAAAAAACATTAAAAAAGACATTATTACCTACCTCTGTCACAACCCTACGAGTCCCAGTCAGGAAAGGCTGTGAAATGTAGCGTTAACCCGACACAAAACGCCACCAAGGTCTGGATTCACCGAAATCATACACCACTTTTAAGATTCTTCCACTTTTCTGTCTAATGGCTCCATTCAGTCAAATTCTGCAAATCCGAGGATGAGAGCCAACTGTCAGGCAAAAGAGCTACTGAAATGAGAGCTGTGCTGTTGTTCTAGGGGCAGCGCGCTCTGTACAGTGTAGCTGACCTGTCTGGATCGCTTCACATCCCTTCCACTGCATGTTTTCATGTTACACTCCACAACTGGCAACAACACAGGCGTGCAGATAGCACAGTAAAAAAGTTTCAATCTGTATTAGAGAGAAGCCCGGGACTGAATGGCAGGCAGGGGTGTTCGGGTTAGGATTAAGGTGAGCTCTCTCTCTATCTAATGGGGCATCTCTCACCTTTAAAATCAGCACTAAACTTTAAAAAAAAAAAAACACCATCTCCATACTTAAACGCTCAGATGAATACAAGCAAACTTGAGATTTAACAAAATCATGACTTCATTTTTTTTATTTATTTTTTTTAAAACCCACTAATCTCCCTACCCTGCCCTCCAGATGTGCACGGCAGACTTTTATTAAGACCGGACCGCACCGGGATCACAGCACAACATTCCTGTTACAACAACAGAACTCATGTCGCCGTGGAAACGGCTAGCGAGAGCCAGGCCAGAGAAGTGAGCTGTGGAAACAATGCGGAGTTCAGCCGCGGCAGACCGCAGTGTTCCTGGCAAGGCTCGGCAGCACAGAGTCTGTGGACAGGGAGGGAGGAGGAGGAGGTACAGGGTACGGCTCTGCACTGCTTAAAGCAACACTCAGAAAATGAAGTAACTGTCACACAAAAACAGCAGGAGAACAGTCAAAGCAAAACAACGAATATGAAACACAGCTTGCTATGCGACAGCTTGATGTTAAATTCACAGCATATTCATTTCTAACAGCGAATACCTCAGAGCAAAGGAATGGCTGGTCAAGCCAAACTGAAGCCTATCTTCCCCTCCTTAAAAATACACAGCATGATGGAAGCAGAGTTTCATGCTGCACATTGTGGACCATGGTTTCTATCTGCTTGTTTATTATTATTATTATTAACAGCTCTTCAGATGGATGCTGGTCTAATTAGTGCAAAGGTTGACTGGGCCATTTCTCTCAGGGGGTGAGTCTCCATGCCTCAGCTGGAGGGAGCACCCTTTCTCTTATGGGATGAGGGAGGGAGCAGTTCAATCTCCATGCCTCAGCTGGAGGGAGCACCCTTTCTCTTAGGGGCTGAGGGAGGGAGCTGTTCAGTCTCCATGCCTCAAGCCTGCCCTGGACTGGGGTCTCCTTGTCTATCCAATCCCTGGCCTCTCTTTCTCAGACTGACTCCTTGAAAGGTGACCAGCACTGATAACTGTGCTATGGCTTTGTGATGCATATTACACTACTGTCCACTGAAGGCCAAGTTGATTTCACTTATGAAGACTTTAGATGTGACTCTAACCATGCAGAGAGGTATAAGGCAAGTGCACTTATCCCCCATGTCGGGATTTTAAAAAGAATGCAATTTCCTTCATGGAATACCGTGTCCCGAATCACAGGGGAGATTTCTGCTTCATTATCGCAGGAATGTGGGGGCGAGTCAGGGCTCACCAGACACTGCAGATACCCACATGAAACACAGCATTACAGCACATTACTGAACCTCACAGACTAGAGGGGGGCTGCATGTATTAGTAAGGAGGGTTCACTTCAAGAAACGCCCTCAAATGTCATTAGAGACAGAAGCATGGGGCGGGGAGGGGGTCTGCCATGCTGTGTGTGGAAAAAGCAACACATTGCACAACTGCAGAATAACAGCACCCTTGAGTCTGCCAACGCCTGCTTCCTCAAAACATGAAAAAGAAAGAATAAGGCTTCCATTACAAAGGTGAGGAATAGAAAGGGGTCTCCTATTACAAAGCAGTCTGAGCAACGCAGCGTCTCAACGAGCTTCAAGTGTGTACTTCTTGCACCTTTCCCTAGCCTTGCTTACAATCATTGGAAATGTTTTTCAATAGTAAAAGAATAAGCGTGGAAAGGGCTCGGAGCACCGAGGCTTGTGTCGACACGATTCAGTGAAATATTTGAGGAATTCTCTGGGACCAGCATGTTTAAAACACTGATGCCCTTCCAGCCCACAAACCATAGATACATTTTTAAAATACTTTCTTCTTTAATGTGAAAACTCTACAAGCATGTGTTGTTGAACACAGATGAGCCCGGCTCTTTTGCATTGTGGTTAAGGTGCTCGCTTGCGGTGCGCGGGGTCACCAGTTCGCGCCCCGCCTGTCATTTCCACACTCCCATCACAGCTCAGCCTTGTTTACAGAACAGCCCCCAAGCGTAACTAAACCGCTGCACTTCCAGCATGCTACACCGCGTACTGTGTAACTACTCTCAGCCGATAAGCTGTTATTCTTTCGGATTAATTGGTCCAGAGCAGACATGAATCCAAGGGCAGTCTCTCAGCCTTGACAGAGTGCGAGCTAGAAGACAGTGTGAAGGTCAGGCTGTGCCGCAGGGCAGCACTGTACACAGACACCTGGACCGCACAAGCACAGACAAAGACAGCTTCTTGAAAACTGTGCAGGAATTACAAGAGGGTCGTATGCAGGGTGGCAGCATGCCGGTTTCCCTCATGGAGGGAGCCGACGTGTCTAAACTGTGTCAGCAGAGAGGTGTCTGGTTAGTTGCACGGAGGGCAGGGGTTCAGCAGAGCCTCCCACTGATAACAATCCCTCTGCTTCCAGATCCACGACTGCGGGATGTGCCTGGAGGTCACGCTTCAGAGCGACACAAACTAACAGCTGGATGACTGAGCATGTGATCCGTCTTCTCCCTAAACACACACACTGATAGGGCAGCGTAAGGGACAACACCATGCAAGGCGAAGCTGAAAAACACACAATATGAAGATATTGTCTTGATTTGACATCTCTACAGCTTCCCCATATCTGCACGGTAGCAAACAGCCACAGACAGAAACCACAACGGGGGAGTCCCTGAGGTCCAAGTCCTGGGGGGACTGTGTTAATCCCCCAGTGCAATCTATCAGAGCAGCTGGAATCAGTGAGGGAGTGCTGGATCTGGAGATACTGCAAGAGGTCCCATACCTGCATCTCCTATCGGAGACTCAGAGATTCTTGATCTCTGATTGATCACTCCCTGAGCAAGACTCGGACACATTCCTACGAACACCCAAAGCAGACAACAAAGGCAATTGAGAATTTAAGATGCCCAAACACAGCAGGCATCTCATCGATTCACTCGGTTTGAAGTGTAGCGGCAGACTAGCGCCATCCTCTGTGCCCAGCGAGGCTCGTACTCCAACCACACCACCGTCACCCTTGTCCCAAAATGCAAATTGAATTGTGTTAAATTTTATTGAATTAGTCTTTATCAGCATGCAAACACAAAACATTGAAAAATATCAATCAGTAAGAAGGGCTGTTGGTGTCGTGCAGGACTGTCCGGGACAGTGAGGCATCACAAGGAGGGCAGGACCTCAGAGATGCTCTGGCTTGGATATGGGATGATTTGCAGTCCCCTGCCTGCCCTGATATGACGCTCTCATTTAAGAAGTTGAAATTGCTTAATTACTTCCCACGCAGCTTCCTGCGTTGAGAGGGCCGACAGTGGAATGGCAGAGTGGATTCTCTTTACCAGCTCAAGCAGCACATCTGAACTGCAGCAGACGAACAGCGCCATCTGCTGACTAAACACACTCCCTCAAATAGTTTATTCATAAATTAATAACATCCTATAAAAGAACAACGATTTCTTACCTGGCGCTAGAAATCTTTCCTAAAACTAAAAAAAAAGCTGTAGATTTGAAGCAAGCTGTTATTAAACGATTTTACTTTTTGAGAACCTTATTCTTGAACATAAATTATAGTGGAAGTGCCAACATGTTATATTGAAGTTTCTACTAATCAGGGGAAGGAGCAAAAAATATCTGTACATGGTAAAAGAAATCATGCACAACAAGAATAATATTATTATTAAATATTATTAAGAATAATAAATGACAAAAAAAAGAGACTTCTGATTCTTGGCATTTTTTAATTTTTTATTATTGACTTATTTCGGCTCTGAATCCAAGGTGCAACGTTAGCAGTTTGTAATGCCCTGTGTGGTGTATATTTCAGGTGTCAGTAAACATGTAGAGTATTTGAAATCCACATTGTTCTAGAGGAGACAGCCTTTCCTCAGCTAGCCCCCTCCCTGGGAATCGGCTCACCGTTCTGCTGTTCTCTGCAGCAGTCTGGAACCCAACTTTGCAAAACATTATAAAACAGAAGACAAAAAAGGAAAGCCTCTGAACAGCATTGCAGCTACACTGAACTAGTACAGGATCTCAAAAGCAGCACCATAGGACGCCTTTCCCATGTGAACAAATTTAATATCACTCCAAAGAGACACCAACAGCACTAAAACAAACGGACATTCTCAGAGCAGCAGGACGGTCCTGCAACACTGAAGAGCAACTTGTGACATGAGGGCACGAGAGAACAGCCATGGCTCAAGAGAGCTTCCAGGATCATTTCGAAACTCCCAGGTGTGTCTGGTGCACCGTTATCCTGCCCCCTGCAACACTCCGCTCCGACTGGATGCAGGAATACTTTGAGGAGAACACAAGCGCTTTCAAGTCGGGATTTCAATCCATTAATGATTCATGAGCATTGAACGATTAAATAATCGATCGATTAACCTTATCGACCCGAGTGCGGTATTAGAAAAGGGTGCGTGAACAAAAGGTACTTCTGAAGACCTTGGCTCTGCCAGATCCATGCAAGTGAACACATGTAGGTTAAACATCAGCAGTAAACAGCACTGACAATACTGTGTATTACTTGATGCGATGACTGAAATTGAAACTGATATATCGTCAATCTGACATTTTATTCCCAAATTGCTCTTTAAAGACCCAGACTTTGTATTAACCAAGCTTTCTCCAACAAGTCTTACTTACAAGAGCTGAGTAACAGCACACCGCTGGGTATTCTCCTGAAGCACGCGCCTGGGTGTTCTGTGTTGCTGTTGGATTATTACTGTGCTGTCCTCATGGCCACACGCAACCCAATTTAACAGGAATATTGAAAAACAAGTGTGCCTGAAAGCACTTCTGCAGACAAGTTTATACCATGTTTGTAATAAGTGGAATGGAAACGTATGCATCACATGGCCAGCAGTGTGGAGTAGTGGTTAGGGCTCTGGACTCCTAACCAGAGGGTCGTGGGTTCAATCCCCGGTGAGGGACACTGCTGTTGTACCCTTGAGCAAGGTACTTTACCTAGATTACTCCAGTAAAAACCTGTTTAAATAATTTATGTAATAAATTATGTAAAAATAATGTGATATCTGTATAATGTGAAATAATGTATAATGTGATATCTTGTAACAATTGTAAGTCGCCCTGGATAAGGGTGTCTGCTAAGAAATAAATAATAATAATAAAATGCATCTTAAAATGTAAAACCTGAAGTCCACATCATCTCAGGTTATCAAAAGCTTTCATAAGCAAACGGATGAAGTGCCTGACCCAGAACTGCAGTTTCATGTGTCAAGGTGCTGTATCAAACCCCTCTGGGTAGCACTGCTCATTTTCTATAGCAATGTATTTATTAGATGTAACAATGTAACCATGCTTGAGACGCACAGCACTGTGCCTAGTATACAGTACAGCTGGAGTATAAAGGAGCATGTTGAAAAGATGGAAGGAACAGAAGTTAATAAATGGCTTGGAAATTAAAAGATCAAACAAACCTGCAATTCCTCAGACAAAGGAAAGCAGATCAGTCCTAAATTCACAAAACGATTTAAGAGAAAGGCTTTGCTGCTATCAAGTTCAAATGCTTCCAGTGCCTCCTACGAAATGTTTAAGAGGGTGCGAGACTTTACAGAACCTGACCAGCATGCTTTCTCTTACTCTCTTACAAAGAGCTTTAAACAAACACGGACAGGCAAGAACACGAACCCTGTCTCTCGACAGGTCAGCTTTTAAGCATTACAAAAAATAAAAAACTGAATGAAACTTGAATATTGCAGCTCGGATCAGTTCCCTTTTAGGCTGAATCCTTTTAAAGTATCATTTTCACTGAGCGCTGAGAGCCATCTTATGGCTGAATATTGAAGCAACGTTACTTAGAGAAAGCTGATGTCTTGCTTTGATTATTATTTTTAAAAGGGACAGTCCAATGTTAATTTCCTGCACACCTCCAGTAGGTTAGACAGACAGACAGACATACTGACAGACAACTGAAGAGCACAGGCATCAAGCCACACTGCAGACTCGGATCAGCTCTCCCAGTCACTGTGTACGAGGTGCATGCAGTTCCTCTCCCGTCCTCTAGGGGTCGCTCTGGTCGGCGGTGGCAGGGTTTCTCTTGCGCAGCGTATCCGGGGAGCCCTCCTCCTCTTCCTGTGCATGGAGCCGCTCTCTGACCCTGCTGTGCCTCTCCTCGGGCTCGCTGCCTCCTCTCTTCCTCCACACCTCTTCCCCCTCCCCTTCCTCCTCGTAATCGTACTCGTCTTCCTCGTCAGCCTCCCCGTCCGCCTCCTGCTCTGCCTCCAGCCTCTTCATGATCCGAGCCTGGTCCACAGCCTGCTTCCCTGGAACAAGCAGAGGAAACAAGCAGAGTGTTAGTGCAGAGAGCAGACAACGTACCACACACACACATATCAACTCCATGCAGATATACTGCGCAGGTACAGTACAGACAGCAGACAAGCCTGGGCCACAACAAACCGCAGGAATACAAGCACAGCTACAGATCCAGTTACAGAAGAGGAAGGGGCTCTTACTCTGGTAGTAGTTCTGAGGAGTGAATCTGCGGAAGGGGAACACACAGTCCGCCACAAACACCAGGATCTGGAAGAGAGGACCGAGAGAACACACCCATTACTGAACAAAGAGACACCGAGAATAACGGAGGAGGATCTAATCTATTACATTAACAGAGTAGTTTCTCAACATCTTGCAATAGATCTTAAGTCTTGGATGACACTTCTTATCTGTTAGTGTGCACATACATTGAGACTCACACCCCCTGGTTTAAACACCTCTAAACCACTATCGCGTCTGCCAGTCAACCCCTCCAAGCACACTGTGGCTTCTCCCTGGATTATCCCATTGAAATCCCTCAGTAAACCATTGCATCCTCCCCCCGCCCCCCTTCTCGCTGGAGTGCAACTCACCAGCCCCAGAACGAGGCCAGAGAACAGGGTGGCCAGAGCGAAGATCGCGTAGGAGCCCCACGCCGGCAAGCCCAGATGCTCCGTGAAGTAATTGTGACAATGCTGAGGAGAGAAGAAAACACCAAGACATGAAACAGGAGCACGATCCACTGGAGGGCTGGGAAGAAGACTCCTGCTGCACAGCAGTTTCACCCATTCTAGGTTTTATTACAAGCTTGATTAGTCACAGTGTAGAGGTAACCAGCTCAGGTGTGTCTTATTAAACTCATAGTAAAACCAGGACTGGATCAGACTGCGCTGCAATGGGAGTCTTATTTCCATCCTTGCCCTGCACTATTTGAATCTTCTAATCTTTATAGTGTTTTAGGACTTAAATAAACACAAACAGATTGTGCGTTGCATGCTGCATGTTTACAGGTGTGTGTTCATGTTCAGTTATGGTTTTGAATTTCAAGTCCCGAAGCATTCTCTCTCAGCTTCTTTAACATTTTCATGTAACCTAACATGCGGACCAGAGGGGTGATATTCAGCTTGTGTGTCCAGCTTGATCGACGCAGGAGTTTCAATGTGTAAATTAAGAAAGCAACAGAGATTTCATTGCTAATGGAAAGCTTGAACATGAGTGAAAGTGAAAGGTTACCCTTATAAACATGGAGAGCTTGAACAGGCCCGACATGGTGTTCATTCTGCAAGAGACAAACGCATCACTCATTATAAAATCATCGAGGCTCTCAGGCATCTTCACTACCTGACACTAACAGCAATATCCAGGTTACACATCAAAAGGAAAACCAATGAAGACCAGAGCAGGAAAAAAGACCCCTATTGCACAGCATTTTACCCATTCTAGGTTTTACTACAAGCTTGATTAGCCCGTGTATAACTAACAAGCTCAGGTGTGTCTTATTAGACTCACAGCAAAACCAGGAATGGATCAGACTGCTCTGCAACAGGAGTCTTATTTCCATCCCTGAAGGCAATTTACTATTTTTACTTTACTTTTGTTGGCAACAAAAAAGAAAGTTATAGCTGCACCATCAGAGACATAAAGGAGCCGTGACCCAAGCCTAACTCAACAAATTACACAACAAATGTGCCTTCATTCAATCCAAAAATGAACAGGAAGGGAGGGTTTCAGAAGAAATCGAGAAGCATGCTTGAGGTGAACAGCACACTACTGGTAGGTTTTGAAACCGGAAACGGACATTCATTCATTCATTCATTTTCTCTCTCTCACACACGCGCGCGCACACACACACAGACACGCACATACTGCTACCGCACACTCACAGGAAGGACGAGGGCCCAAACCAGGATGACACAGGCTCGATCTCGCGCCATTTCTTCTCTTCGATGAAGCTCAGGAAGTCGTTCTTAGTCCTGCCTCCCTCGTACTTCCTGAACACACCGTCTTTACAGCTGAGAGAAAAAAAATAATAATTTACAAAATAAAAGCGCCTCGGCCATGCCCTACATCCACAGTGCCAAACCACCATGCGAAGGAGACAGCTGCTTCATTGCACTGAAGAGGATACAGCTGTCATTAGAGGAGACTGAGAACACAAGCACAGGATACACTGGCACCTGCACCAGTATTCACAATCGGTTACTAGTTTGATCAAGTAGCCTCTCCAGTGGTCTCTTTGTGGGACCCGTTTGAGGAAGAGGCTGAATCCTGCTGTTGGATCTCAAGGTTACAGGGTTTTCCTAGAAAAGAGAATAGGGCCAAGGTATTAAATAACGCAGGGATGGAAATAAGACTCCCGCTGCGTAACAGTTTCACTCATTCCAGGTTTTACTACGGACTGGACGAGCTACGTTGTATAGGCAACGCGCTCGGGTGCGTCTTATTAAACTCACAGTAAAACCTGCTATGCAGCGGGAGTCTTATTTCCATCACTGTAACACCCCACAGCTCAGAGTGTGGAGAGAGGGGGTAGTGAAAGTGCATGACAGGATCTGCGGCCGCTTTCATTTCTCTATACAGCCAGATACCCTTCACCACCACCACCACACTTCTCTGATTCACAGAAATAGAAGCCGGTTATTCTGCAGCCCAGCTGAGACTGGCACGGCTACAGTGGTTCTGTTATTTTAAAAGTACTGTTCTGAATCCCCTCAGTGCCAGCAGCATGCGCCTCAAAATCCAACGCGAGCGTTACAGTCACATAAAAGAGCAGAAGAACTCTTGTAAAAGTTTCCCCATAGTGGAAGTATTGCGATGTGTAAATAACATGCTAAAGCACAGCTAAGCATTGTACAGAATAGGTGGCATTTTACAATCTTGGGATACTCACTGGTAGATGGTTGGAAGAGCTGTGATGATAAAGCGACCGCTCAGCCCTGCAAAAACAGGAAAGACAAAGTTAAACGCAGATTCTACCGAGAGGTCTGCACCTAACTCACAGATTGGTTTTTTAGATGCTTTTCTGTTAAGAGCTTTGGGAAGTCCTGAAAAACTTTTCATGTTCTTTATTACAAATCTGGTATTCGTGTTGAAAGTCGTTCTTGAAATGAAACAGACAGCAATGTGTGCAGTCAGTATAGTGCGAAACCTCGGGCATCCGGTGGATTTGCCATCATCCACGCGCCACTGCCCCTACCTGGCTCCTCGGTGACGTCCACTTTGGCGATACTGACCCCAATGTCGTCCCCCCATTCTGCAAAGTCGTTCCACTCTGGCTGAAGCTGCTGGCAGGCTGGGCACCATGGGGCATAGCTGAAACGAGACGAGCCAAACCAGTCTCACAAAAACAGTAAACCCGGCTCCAAGGAGAGGCAGGGATGGAAATAAGACTCCCCTTGCATAGCAGTCTGATCCAGTCCTGGTTTTACTATGCGTTTAATAAGACACACCTGAGCTTGTTACCTATACACTGGGGCTGATGACGCTCGTAGTTAAACCTGGAATGGGCGACACTGCTGTGCAATAGAAGTCTTGTTTCCATCCCTGAGATGGCTGAACATATAAGCTGTAAGAGGCCCGGTTCCTGCTGGGAGGACCAGAATTATGTGTGCAAGCTTGTAGCTCACTGCTGTAATTTGCCCAGGTAGTCAAACTAGTCTGTCAGGTATCCTGCACATTGAACTGCAGGCAGAATCCTAATGAGGGCCTCGTCAACAGGAATCAGGCACGGCATACGCTTGCAAATCCTCGTCAAACGTGTTCAAGGTAAACAATATACAAAATAAACTATAGCATCAGGGCCGTGGGTATACCTGTCATCAGTGCATCTGCACTTATTATCATCGAGGAAGGTATAACTAAGCTGTTTAAGGAATGCAGGGTCTGTCTTAAAGGATTAGATGACGTTGTGTGTGTATGCACAGCATGAGACTCACCTTGACTGTTGTTATAGAAACCAGTAACAGTTCAGAGCAGTTCCATGAACAGCAAACCGAGCTGAATCCTTAAAATCAGCCTGGGCTCTAGAACCCAGGGGACTGCTCTCTGGAAAACAGCCTGGGCTCTAGAACCCAGGGGATTGCTCTCTGGAAAACAGCCTGGGCTCTAGAACCCAGGGGACTGCTCTCTGGAAAACAGCCTGGGCTCTAGAACCCAGGGGATTGCTCTCTGGAAAACAGCCTGGGCTCTAGAACCCATGGGGATTGCTCTCTGGAAAACAGCCTGGGCTCTAGAATCCAGGGGACTGCTCTCTGGAAAACAGCCTGGGCTCTTGAACCCAGGGGATTGCTCTCTGGAAAACAGCCTGGGCTCTAGAACCCAGGGGATTGCTCTCTGGAAAACAGCCTGGGCTCTAGAACCCAGGGGATTGCTCTCTGGAAAACAGCCTGGGCTCTAGAATCCAGGGGATTGCTCTCTGGAAAACTCCCCAAATTTAGGTTACCGGATCCACCCCTTCCCAACCTCTGAACCCAGGAATCTGCTGCATTACATCTTAAGAAACATCCTGGGCCAGATCTGGGGCAACTCTGCTGACCCTGGATTCCTGCACTCCCCTCTAACACAGTGCTGATCTGTGCCTGCCTGTATGTGTACTCTTACTGTGGGCTGCTATCATGATCATATTAAAACCGGTCTGCTGAAAATGTGTGGGTTTTTAATTACACGTGAATAATGTGAAACTTAAAAAAAAAAAAAAATAATAATAATAATAATAATAATAATAATAATAATTACCAGAATCTTATAACTGTATAATGGTTTCTGGACATCCCTTCATCCTCTCACTGCCTTTATAATATGTTCGGCGTACACACTGTATAGTCAGTATTATCTCCGCAGGTCATGTCTACAGTCTGCATGGCGTATAGTCTGACCAGGTAAGCGTGCTCATTCTGTCCCATCATGTATGTAGACAGTAGCGTAGCACACAGCAACAAAATACCATCTAGCATTAACAATAATGACCAACAAATATAATGTATTCAATATACCTGCATATAGTGTTCGTGAATTAAGTATTGCACGGAAACATTATATTAAATACATTAATAAACATCACTGAACTCCACAACAATAACTGTATTCGTTTCTTCACATAAATTCGTATTAACGAGACCAGTGGCACAGACCATAGAGACACAGAGAGAGAGAGAGCGGCTGCTTACAATTCTACCATCCACTCGCCCTCCAGTATATCTTGCCAGGTCCTGTCAGTGATCGTTCGTTGATGGTGCTTCTTCCCCAGCGCCGGCTGCGGTGCTACCGCGCCCAGGAGTAGCAATGACAAGACTGCCAGATTACAAAGCGATACCGCTCCAGGAACTCTGCATGTCTGCAAGGGCGCCATGTTAGCTCTGCTGGTCTGGTCTCGTCGGTCCGTCCTTCCTGCTCCGGCTTCCGCTTTACCCCGGCTCTGAAACCTCCCCTTTGCAGCTGTTTTTTTTTTCTTTGCTATTGCTAATTTTGCGCACTAGTGCCTACCCACGACACCAATAAATAATACACAGTGGCGTACCCCTCTCCTCGTCAGTTACCACATAACTAACACGACGTGGTGTGACACGGAGACTCACTCCGCTGACCGGCGCATGGTGCTGCCCTTTCGTATTTCAGGACAGCTTGTTCCGCAGCGACTTTCTGTTACAGGAGCCTGCTGGTCCTTTACTGCCCGGCTGTGCTGCGGTTAATACCGGTGTCAATTTGAAATAACCCCGTTTAGCGCTACGCGGTTCAGTGAGGCAGGTCCGATACGGACTAGAGGTCAGGACTCAGGAGGTGAACTGGCTGCTCCTCTGTCATGTGACTGGTCACTCGAGGGTGACTAGACGTCCCGGTTTGACCGGAACCGACCCCTTTTCCAATCAGCTGCCCCAGCATTTTTTTCCCCACAACATTAAAAAACGTCCCGGTTTCCATCATATTAAAATATGGCTCCAGAGTCCTATATGGGTTACTAAACAATACTAAATTAACCCTTTCATGCATGCAATATTGAAAATAGCTTTTTTTATTGAACTTTTATTTTTATTTTATTTTTGGTTTTCTTTGCTTTTAAAATGGCATCCTCATACGAGGTCATCGTGCATTTGCGTCTTCCGCATGTCTCCATTGAAAGACTGGAAGAGTTTTTGTATTTATCCTCATACGAGGTCATCGTGCATGAAAAAGTTCAGCTTTAAGCGACATGGTAGAAATGAAGGGCAAAACCAGCAATGCATGGTTATACCAGCATGTAGTTAAACGAGGCCGCGGACTGGAGAACGAAGCTGCGGCGATTGTGCAGCAATCTGAGGTTGTTATAAAATAGCGATAGAAGTGTCCCAGTTCAGGAAATCTGGTCACCCTAGACTGGACTGACCAGCAACAACGTGTCCTGCCCGTCCCGGTATGTGGGACCTGACCTGTACAATGAACATAAATCTAATTCAACATTTAAAAGGCAGGTGTAGCTACAGAAATCGTGATTACAACATGAATAGATGACCATACTCAATTTAACAAGCCGTGCATTATTATAACAGCGCGGTGATCCAGAGGGCAGCCCTTAATGTCTGGCTGCAAAAGGGAACACGATGGCGCAGCCTCTCACCTGTGGAACCAGACCTCTCCCCCAAATCCAGAAGCACCTGGACCAAGCAGGTCTACCCCTCGTTCATTCAATCTCTTTAAATCGACATTTGACACCAGTGGAGCTACGTAGGGTACATGTTACTGACCAGGAGCGTGAACCCTCAATTCTTCACATACCTACTCCCTCCTAACACAGCTCATTCATTGCGTTGAGAATGCCGCTTTAACTCTACAATCATCAACAAATGACCAGGCACGTTGTGCATTAGAGGCACAAGCATGACCTGCTAATCTGCGCGCGAGAAGCCCTCTCGTACAAGACAAGTAACAGAGACTGCCCCTGGCACAGCGCGCACATCTTACAGTGACTCTGTCTGCACAGAGACAGCACAGCAATTAACTTCAGTCAACTTGCCAACCTGGGATTCCAAAGACATCGAATAATGAGCATTAATTACCGGAACCCCGTTCATGACATGTTCATATAATTAATATTAATTAACTCGAGCACGCTGTCTCACAGCTAGACTACTACCCCGGCTCAATACTGTTCAGCCTTCGCTGTGTGCCTCTTCACAGCCTTGCGTGTGCATTTAAACATTTGGACCAATAGGGGGCAGTGACGGTTTGTTAACTGTTCGGGAAAGCGAAGGCTTTTCCTGTTGAAGATCCACAGAGAAACAATACTTGAGTTTCTTGATCGGCGCTCTGACTCTGAGCCCCAGAACAGAACCAAAACGTCACAGCCAGCTAAACAGCAAGCAGTCATTTCGGATCACTTCAAACACAGTTTAGTTCTATTTCTGATGTTGTAATTGTTTGCAGAAGAGGCACTGTATGACTTTTTCAGAACTCAAATCATTGCACATTCCACAGAGCTGTGATTGCTTATCGCTCAGCTTGATCTTTTCCCTTCTGTTTCTCTGCAGTAGCCTGGCTCTGTCTCTGCTTTAGTGAGTGTTGCTGGCCTGACTCTGACACAGTATCTCCACTCAGCAGCAGTCTCATTCTGCCCCAGTGTTTCCCAGCCCCAGGGGAAGTGCCATGGCCCACTCAGGGAGCGCATACAATAATTATACTTTCATTGAACTGGGTGTCACCGCTGCACCCTTCCTCGAGCCAGGGTGAAACGTGAGCGCCACCCGAATCAGAGGCTTTGCCGGGCACAGAACGCCAGTTTAAACCGTTACTTCCGCTATGCAGTGATTGGGAGAGTTGAGAGAAAAGGGAATGATATTTGCTGAAGCACGTCACCGCCTGCTCTCCACTGTATCCAGTGCTGTAGGCTGAAGCTTTTCTGCGCTTTTTCAGGCTCCTCCATCCCACGCGCTTGGAAAGACTCCCTGCTTTCTTTTATTCTGCATTGTCCCAGAATCCTGAATACAATAGATTTCTAAAGAACTACACACCCCCGCCTCCCCCCGCTAATTCAGAATAGATTACCCCTTGATTCTCTATGAGTAATACGCTTGTCTATCTTCCTGCTCCAATTATGGAAACAAAACGATTTCCAGCCCCCCCGCCCCCACCCCCCCTCCCCGAGGAGCTGTGAACGTATTGATTTTTCTTTCTTGACGTTGTTTCTTTTTATTTTGAGGTTCACTGTGTGGGGGGAGGCCCCAGGGCTACCCGTGCTAATTTCTGAGAAAAGACCCGTCTTAATATAGCTCCCAGGAAAAAGGCAGCTGAGCGTGGAGTAATAGCGAAGGGAGGGGGTGAAAACTGTTCTTTTCACTGAGGGAGTGGTACTGGGCACTGCCTGAGCATTGATCTGCTAGCATGGTCTTCCTTTTGCTGAAATCCCAAACTCTGCATCGTCTAATGCCTTTGCTTAACTGTGAGATCTAAAGAAAAGGGTACATCAGCCATCCCTCGATCGTACTCGGTTTGAAAGACTCTTCTAGGCATCGGCTGTTTTCTGTGCTGCCATCAAGGTTCTGGACAGACATTCATCGATTCATTGGTTCACGAATCAGCATTCAGTTGAGTCCCGTTAAGGCAAGCATGCTAACTGTTTTTATCTTTACTAATAACTTCAAAATGCTCAAAGATGTAAAGCTTACAAGAAACTAGGTCAAGTTAACACACTTTCCATCTCAGGCTATTCCCCAGAGTCTCTTTACAGGTTCAGACTAACAAGCCTTGCTGCTCTGGGTTAATTCAATTAGTTTGGGGTTCCTCTGATGAATGTGGATGGCCCTTAACATAATTACAGCCCTGCACTGTGCCTGGCCCGGCTCTCCTGGGTCAAGCGCTGTCATTTGTCACGGATTTAATGAATTTCATGGCAGCACGCTATTTATGGAGCCCACAATTCAACACTGGACAGGTTCTAATGGCCTTGTATTCTCTGTGGTTTTAAGGGCGGTGTTCTGTAGTGCATTCAGGACGCTGTGTAACCCAGGTGTGTGCTTCCACTAAACTCCCTTTAACAGCTCACCTGAATTCCTCTTTAACCCTTGCAGGTCCCTTTTGTCCTAAGCAACTGCACTCCAATAGATTGCTATGTGGATTCAATGGTTTAACATTGTGCTTAACATGCTAGGCTGCTCCTGAGGAGTCCCTAATAGTCCCTTACTCAATCTCCCTGCAGTCCACAGCGTCTCCTGGAGAGAGTCTGGGGAGGGCATTGATTTCTGGCAGAGGAAATGACATCATTCCTAAACATGGAGCATAAGGATGTTACGTCCACAGCTCTTTCATGTCAACATCCAGGACAAAGCTTGCAAAATGAATCCTCACCAGGTTTTCAATGTTAAGTCGTGCTGGTGTGTGTTATAATGTTGCTACATGACATGAAAGAATACCGCTTCAATGCAGAACTCTCATACCTCCATCAGTCAGACAGGCTGCAGTGTGTCGGTGGAAACGGTGCGATTGCCAAGCCACCACTAATCAGGGATGAGAGGAGTCATTGTTTCCTCTAACAGGATTATCTTCACTCCTCTGCAGAAAGCCACTTCTCATAATGAGAATAAACCCCATTGCACATTTCAAATACCAGGATTTGTGTTTCGGATCGAATCTGCAGATCCTCTCTGATCACTTTCTTCTTGTGACAATGAGCTCTCTATCAGAGCCTGACAGCTCTGGGACAGAGATGCCTCGTCATCCAGCAGAGTCCAGCAGAGTCCAGCTCCAGCCTGGTTTCCATGTCTTTTAATACTGGAGGAGAGGGCGAATGGGATTCCCCTCTATTCCGAAACAGAATCGACAGTAAAGCTGCTCAAAACTGCGTTCAACCAGCATGCTGTTTTATAAATGATCCACCCCTTTTGTTAAAGACATCTTTCTGATGGTTCAACAAGCATGAAGTGCAGCAGATTTACATGCAAGCCAACCCTCCTTCAAACATTGTTCACAATAACGAATCACTCAAGTACTCATTAAAGCAGAGGCTGGTACGAATCACCAAAACCAGGCAGTAGATGCTACACCACTTTCAGGGCCGTATTACCTAAAATAATCAATGACACCAGCACTAAATCTGTCCCCTAACCAGAACGACTCCCGCCCATCGCTGTTCTTAAATCTAATCAGAGCCTGACGCCTCTGTCCATTAGCTGTCCCGAAATCTAAACACATCTTTGACCCTCATGAAGACAGTCCTGTCTAACTCACCTCCCAGAATCGCCCCAGTATTGCCAGAAAGATCGAATGTGACTTCACGGGATAATGCATCTCTTCTAATTCAAAAAATACATTATAAATACGCCCAGCCAGGGCATTAGTGATTAAAAAATAGACTGTATTTGATGCAGGGGGGTCCAATCCCATCCCAGAGGGCCATTCTACTCCAGGTTTAACAGGTACAATGAGATAATGAACTACTTCAGGGTCTGGATGGAGGTTTCATTGGTTCAATTGAACAATTTAGAACAGGGCTGGAACAAAGACCAGGAGTGGAAGATACCAATACACTTTCATGCATCATGAAAAATGTGCGGATCCATTGAGCAGCGTCCTGAACTGTGCTGTCCTCCACTGCTGGGTGAGGGTGAGGGTGAGGGTGAGGAGGGGTTAGGGTGAGAGTGAGGGTGAGGGTGAGGGTTTGGGTGAGGGCTAGGGTGAGGAGGGGGCTGTCTTTGTAGTTTTTTTTTTTTTTTTTTTTACTATAGCACTATAATAAGTTCCTGCTGTCTGCTACCCTGCTGCTGCTTCACAGCCACATGAAGCTGACAGACACCGCCTGCTCATTACAGGCTCCTGCACACAGACAAGAGGCGTCTGCTTAAAAAAAAAGACCCCCTCCCTTTAAAACATGACAGACAGCAGATGCTGCTAAAAGATAATGAGCCCATAAAAAGAGGGTTGTAAACGCAGCGCGCCGGGCCTCCTGCACTGAGCGCTGTGTTCAGCTCGGGCTCACGCAGCCATTTCATAGATGCCTCCTTTCCTCTCCCCCGGCGCCATGGCAACGCTTCTCATTACAATCACAGCCACATATCCCTTCCCACCATAAAGCACTACCTGAGGGCAATTTTACATGGTGATAAATCAGACAGGCATCCCGCAGCACAGCCGAGACAGAGACCGGCTCTTTGTTCATCCAGGGATCGCTCATTTCTCCCAAACACGCCAATGTCTGCCCGGTTGAAGGACGGAGGAACTAAATAACACAGTTATGGAGTTTTCTCCATTAAATAAGCTTACAGATAGAAAGACCCTAAAGAGCCTCCCCATGTTAGATTTAGCATATACATAGAACATATTTCTATCATCTTAACAGTGGCTGTCTGTAGACACGTCGAGTTCAGATACACTGAACAGACCCCATGGTCTTTATCAGTGGTGTAACGGTAAAAACAAAGTGCTAAACTAACCTTCTTGGGGTTCCAGGGATGCAGTGGCACGGTCAGCACTAAGGGTGTGCAGAGATGCCCATAGATTGCGTGCAAGTCAGCTGTGGTGGTCGTGCAGAATTGTGGCTTAAAGGTCACTCAGAAGAGGTTCTGCACATCATTAAAAGCACCGAGTCGCTTTATTATAATAAATAGGAATATGCCTCAGCTTTAACCCTGGATATAGCCAGGATTTGCTTATCACAGGACAGGAGGAGGAGGTAAACACTGTATTCCTCAAATGAGAAGCGGGTAAAGTCAGAAATCAAACCACAGACATACTGCAAATTGCTTTGCTGTCGTCGTCGATTTCTTTTACATTATTAGTTGCTCATTCTTTTCCTGTTTTCCGTTGATCTTAGCTGCTGTACTCGGTGGCTCTGTACTGTGAAAGCAACAGCCATCCACAGACCTTCACACCCAAATCTTCAGTGTGACGGTCTGGTTTCATGACTCGTGCTTTGGCAATCTGTCTAATTCTGACCATCACATCATATAACAGACATTTGGGTTTGCCATTTGGTCATTTGGTCATTTAAAGTGTTAACTGAGAGTAGAAGTCCAGCTTCTGTGGGGGGTAGCATGGCCTATAATTCATGTTACCCAAATATAAAAGTTTCCCATTGCACAGTCATTTTGCAGTTTTCACATGCTTTCCTATGGTTATACTGTACAATGAATTTACAATAGATTAACATGGCACCATGCAATGCTTTTAAAATACTTTATCATACCTCTTGGGGCTTGAAGTGCTTGTCTATGCTTTCACTGTGGTTTACTACACTTTACCATGCTTTTCCTATGGCAGACTTTTAGAAGGACTCCTTGCCCAGGGTACTGCCTCGGCCGGGTTGTTTGAAGTTGCTATCCAGTTTGATCTGTCTTTTGCACATTGTTTCGAGGGTCCTTGTTCATGAAAGGGATTGTATTTAAAACCTCTGGGATCAGCCCACTTCTACCACAAGGGATAACATGAAGAGCAGGCTATGCATCTGTCATACTGCCCTTCAAGGGTTATGTTGTTATGCTGGAGTTGTTGTTGCAATCAAAGCGGATGGATCTTTTTATTTTTAACTCAAGTTTGCTCTTTCAATTGAATCCACAATTCGATGACGCCGTGATTTCGTTTTCATTTCTGATCGTGATCAGTCCTGAAGTTTTTGCAGTGCAATTTGAAAATATTCAAAATATTCCGTCTAAACTCAAAAACAGTGTAAGGGACATCTGACGTTGCTGTAGAAATGAGTTACTATGGGCCCAACTCACAAAACTGCACGGCTGTGAACCAAAAACAGTGCCTGGACACCACGGCTGTGAACCAAAAACAGTGCCTGGACACCACGGCAGTGAACCAAAAACAGTGCCTGGACAGCATGGCTGTGAACCAGAAACAGAGCCTGGACACCACGGCAGTGAACCAGAAACAGTGCCTGGACACCACGGCAGGGAACCAAAAACAGTGCCTGGACACCACGGCAGTGAACCAAAAACAGTGCCTGGACACCACGGCTGTGAACCAAAAACAGTGCCTGGACACCACGGCTGTGAACCGTGACAGATTCACGGCATCTGCAGGGTTGATGCGCCCAGGCTGGAGCAGGCCGGAGCTACTGCAGGCTGCTGATCTGTTCTGGAGTGAATGTTGTCCGCTAGGTTCACAGACCCCCATTAGCACTACTCAATGTTAATGTAGGTAAGGCAATACAAGATTAGAGCTAATCAGGGTCTGTGAAACTAGCCGTGAATGGCCATGCTGAGCCAGTAACCTTGCTTTACTCTGTTAACATGGTTCAGCCTTGTGCATGGAGTCTACAGTGAAAGAGGCAGGGAGAGACACAGGCAGTCCTCTCCCATACTGCAGCACACAAACAGCACTGCATTTGAAAGGACTGCGCAGGGGAAGCAAAAGAAAACTAGATCAGTTGGGCAGTAGGTCATTAGAACTCATTGCAGAAGCGAGACACCGCCCGGGGTGTGTGAGCGGACCTGCTGAGACAGCAGAACAGAGAGGGAGCTAAGAGAAGCACAGGGAAGCAGTAACCAGGCAGCAGAGGGAGGTTCATTAAAGGATTCAGCAATGCGTTATATTTAATGGGATGCTCTAAAGAGACCCGATCTGAAACTTAACCCTAAAAATGCATTCTAAAAATCTTGTTACACACAAACAATTTATAAAGCATTAACATCTCCTGCAGCTGGCATTACCTGCAGATACAGTAACACTTCACACAGAGTGTCTCTAATTACTGTGCATTTACATGGCAGTTACTTAGGGAATCCGTATAGTTACAAGGTACTTAATGTGGAAATCTTTTTGCACAATATATGTAAGTACACAATTGTATTAGAAAAGGGTTAGATTCAGTTTAAAGCTAGGGCTAGGGAGGTGAGGGTTAGGGTTTCTAACTACAAATTACCATCAGGCATTGGCGTCATTTTGGCCAATAGAGAGAACTGAAATACAGTATTTAAAATAGAATTCAATTTAAATAAATTCAAAAAAACATTTTTATGCCAAAGGTTACATCCTCAAAAGCATGTTATGCGTGTGAATGGAGATGCTTGAGCCCCTCCTCCACTCAGCCCTGTTTCAGAGGGCTGTGTAACAGTGAATTATACTCTCCAGCCCTGCAGCTCCTGGCTCCCAAGCCCCTCGTTCAGCCACAATCTGAGTTTTTAATGCAGTCTGCGTGGGAGAGTTTATTCTCTATATTTAACATTCTTAACGTTCCTCATTACTGCTGGGGGCGCCACTCCTGCAGGAGTGCAGGTCACGACTGAAGATAGAGAACTGCTGAAGATAGAGAGTGGGGCTTTATTATTACCTGCTCTTATTATAACCCTTCTGTTATTATCACCTGCTCTTATTATAACCCTTCTGTTATTATTACCTGCTCTTATTATAACCCTTCTGTTATTATTACCTGCTCTTATTATAACCCTTCTGTTATTATTACCTGCTCTTATTATAACCCTTCTGTTATTATTACCTGCTCTTATTATAACCCTTCTGTTATTATTACCTGCTCTTATTATAACCCTTCTGTTATTATTACCTGCTCTTATTACAACCCTTCTGTTATTATTACCTGCTCTTATTACAACCCTTCTGTTATTATTACCTGCTCTTATTATAACCCTTATGTTATTATTACCTGCTCTTATTATAACCCTTCTGTTATTATTACCTGCTCTTATTATAACCCTTCTGTTATTATTACCTGCTCTTATTATAACCCTTCTGTTATTATTACCTGCTCTTATTATAACCCTTCTGTTATTATTACCTGCTCTTATTATAACCCTTCTGTTATTATTACCTGCTCTTATTATAACCCCCCTCATCCATCACATCTACACCCCTCCCAACACATCACATCTACACCCCTCCCAACACATCACATCTTCAGCACTGTGACACTGTAACCCTGAGACCCATTCATCACGCCAGCCAGGCGTGCAGCGGGTTTCATCAAGCTATAGATCACACTGGACCGCGCTGTGCAGTATGCTCCGTGCTCACAGCGTATTTCCTTCTTAGCCACTGCAGTTTATAAACCTGCCTTGCTTTCGTCAGCCTTCCCGGTAATTCATTGTGCCTGTCAACCATCTCCATTCATCTCCCACATGAAACAGCAAAACAATGACTGCAGTCAGTGTACGCTAACAGGGACAAATAACACAATGCAATACAGTACGATACAATACACCCCACGCCTCGGTTCACTACCCTGATTACTGCCCTGCACGGATCGTATGCACAACTAACCACTCCTGGGTATCAGTCAAGACAAAAACAGTTGAGTCTCTTCATTAAATGTGCCCTGCTTTTTTGCAGTACTGAGGTAATTGCTTTCTCAGGAGCCCTTCAAAAAAACGACAGAGCATCTCTTTAAACGAAGGAGACCACAGAGATGTATTGATTTTGGAGTCCTTCAGCGGACCGGTAATGAGATACGAAACCTTTCCCCTCCAGGTCACCGCTTCGATTCCAGTCCAGGTTGTCTGGGCGGGGATCACATTTCATTCCCCATGCACTTGCCTTGCATGGGAATCCTGAGTGATCTTCAGTGGAATCAGGGACAGTGGCATCACAATGGCTATGCACCCGTTCTGTACCAGGAGACAATGGTAGCTCAAGGGCAGCTGTCATTGGTAGATTGATACGACCGTGGGGATCATTGTCATATTATGACATCCCATTCGGATCCCAATGAAACCAATACCCAACGCTGGTAATCCACTGCAGCGCTGTCTGGAAAAAGAGCCTTTCTTTCAGTGTCAGCAGTAGCAGGATACCACCGTAAAGGAGATGTCTTGTTTCATTATGGCTGTGAGGAGAGGGTTCGTTCGTTGTGTGGTTGTGTGTGTGTGTATGTATGTGTGTCTGTGTGTGTGTGTGTGTCTGTGTGTGTGTGTGTCAGTGTGTGTGTGTGTGTGTGTCAGTGTGTGTGTGTGTGTGTGTGTGTGTCAGTGTGTGTGTGTGTGTGTGTCTGTGTGTGTGTGTGTGTCTGTGTGTGTGTGTGTGTGTGTGTCTCTGTGTGTGTGTGTGTGTGTGTGTGTGTGTGTGTGTGTGTGTGTGTGTGTGTGTGTGTGTGTGTGTCAGTGTGTGAGTCGGTGTGTGGGGGGGGGGGTCGTGCATATAACATTGAATGTTTGTTAATCTGACTTTCAATTGCAAATAAGCTGAACTATACATTCGGTTGGACTGATCACATGAAATGTGTCACACACACTGTGTAACCCTGGATGTCCTTCCTTATTGGATTTGGGAGATGGGAGGCAGCCTTGATATTTGGGGAGGTTCGGTGTGCAGAGCTGTGTAAGGTATGGGCTTCGTGTGATGACCTTGTATGACATTGTCTTATTAACAAGCAAGGAGGAGCGTTCATTGGAAAGCTGGGAGAGTACAGGCGCTCTGCAGCAGGAATCTGGAATGAGTCCTGCATGCACCAGTGAAGTGCTGTGCTGTCAACAAGCCAGTCAGTGCACACATGGAACCGATATCCCCCACACACATTTCAACAGCATTAACTGCAATAAACAGTTATGCTCTATTGCAGTATTTTTTGAAGAAAAATTACTGCGTCCAAAACTGTGCAGTATTAGGACTTGAATGGCACTTGTCGTTGCACTGTAATAGGATATGTAGTAACCTGGTAATTACACTGTAAAAACTCAGCCACATTGGCAGCTTCTTAAAATGTCATTTTGTAATAAACACGTAGTTGCTTTATAACAATTTACCTAACCCTAATCCTAATGTGCAATCGATGGGTTATAACACTATAGTTAAGATAGTGTTTTTATTTTGGGGGTTCTTTGTAGGGAAACACTGCAGTCATGTGGTGAGCTGCAGTTCACCTGCACAGCAGCTGCAGCCTTGAGATCACCAGCATGTGTCCCATTAGGGGTTAAAGGAATGGAGTATCTTCTTTACAGCCCCTCTCTCTTGAGTCTCTTGACAGTAATGACATCATTCAAGTCTTAGGCTTATAGATTTCCATTACTCTCAGAGTTGCCAGTGTTAGCTTGGACTCGTATGGTCTGTGTTTCTTAGACATGCAGAGTGCTGAGCAGCTGCCCCCAGCATGCCTCGTGCTGCAGGAATATGAAAGCAGATGGTGCCAATTTAAAAACTGTAATTCGGACTGGCGGGTCGCCATGGCTACCACCTGCCCCCGTGGAGATCAGAGTTGACGGTGGAACCCGTGGCTGCCGGGCCCCTCTGTCTAGAAGACACCACGCTTGTGGCCAATCTGCTTCCATCCGCCACTGCTCATTAGCGTCCCCTGCTGGGCGAGGTGGGATAGAGCAGCTGTGCGTGCACGCACACAAACAAGCACACACACACACACACACAGCTGCTACCGTCTGCCTTGTCACTGCATCCACCACCGTTCAAAATAAAAAAGCATAATGCCTGCTTCTAGTTTATAAGATGTTCCAAAAATGTAAGCCCTTATAGTAGACTGCATTCTCTTATAGTATAGAGCCATTGAGTAGACTGCATTCTCTCATGGTATAGAACCATTGAGTAGACTGCATTCTCTCGTAGTATAGAACCATTGAGTAGACTCGAGGCTGTCCTCAGAAGAATTGAGATTTCAAGAGAAACAGCACAGTTGAACCCATTCTGCAGAAACAGCTCAGACGACACATGTGCTTAGTTACAGTTTAATCAATTTGCTTTAAGCAAACGAAATAGTAACTGAACATACAATGCCATGGTATAGTGTTCTATCAAACCGAAAGTGTCCTGTTTTATGCGGGTCATGCATTGATCTTTGTAATGTTTCAAAAAGGTTTCATCATTTAGTATCTGGATGCATTGCAAACCGCTGCAATTGAATAATCTATGTTAAAATCAATTGAAGATGTTGAAATAAATACAAAAGGAAGACCTTCATTGAAAACGTGTTGACAGATGCGTTTACACAGAAGGTGTAAGCGTTTCCACTAAATGTAGACTGTACAGCCTTGGAAATAGCTTGTATAGGGAGTTTACATAGAAACCACAGGACTACAGAGAGCCTGTCTCCCCAGAGAGAAGATGCCCTGCTGCAGATGAGCTGTCAAAGCACTGCCTCTGTTATCTGTGAGCTGAATCCCTGTGCACCGGACACATCTCAGCTTAAAGATACTGCAGCGTGCATCTTTCACGTCTGTCATTGTCCTCACAGTGCAGCTCAGTCCTTGGGATAGACGGCTGGGAACAGCAGGAGAAGAGGCTGGCAGGTACACCTCCTCAGTACAGATACCCTGCCCAGACTGTCCCTCTCCGTGTCCTCAGTACAGATACCCTGCCCAGCCTGTCCCTCTCCGTGTCCTCAGTACAGATACCCTGCCCAGCCTGTCCCTCTCCGTGTCCTCAGTACAGATACCCTGCCCAGCCTGTCCCTCTCCGTGTCCTCAGTACAGATACCCTGCCCAGCCTGTCCCTCTCCGTGTCCTCAGTACAGATACCCTGCCCAGCCTGTCCCTCTCCGTGTCCTCAGTACAGGGAAGGTTCTCCATCTGCTCCTTGTTTTTTTTTGTAACCGAACACTTTTGCTATTCAAAAACAAGGTTACTTATTTCAACTGTTCCCATGGAAACTCAGAGCTGTGAGAAGCCTGCATCCTATTATTAGGACAGACCAGTACAAGTTGTTGTTGGACTGAAACAGAAGGCCCAACTCCCTGTTTCACTGAAAGCATGCCTTCAGCCTGCGTCACTGCCGTTCTGTCTGTACTGATATCTTCATTATTCACTGACGTTCTGCCTGTACTGATATCTTCATTATTCACTGACGTTCTGTCTGTACTGATATCTTCATTATTCACTGACGTTCCGTCTGTATTGAAATCTTCATTATTCACTGACGTTCTGCCTGTACTGATATCTTCATTCTTGATATATTTTGCATTATTTCGTTTAGTTCGTTATTTATTTATGTGTGCACTGTTTTCCAGCACCTCTTCCCCTGTGTGTCTCCTGACCCCTCTCAGTACAGTGGGAGGGGGAGGATTGACCCCAGGATCTACAAGCAGCACAGACACACATCCTGAGAGAAGTGTGGGCTTCCTCTCCTAGCATTGACACCCTTGAACACTTACTGTGTTGTGTGTTTCTTTCAAACAGACCTAGAAATATCATATTAACAAAGCAAACGAAAATGCTTACTACAGAAGATGATACATTGTTAAGAATTCAGGAATGATCTGCAGAGATGCACGAGGCGCCATTTGTGAGCGAGTTCAAGAGTTTTGTTTGGAACTCTTTTGCTGTGGCAGATGAGCTGGTTGCCATGGCAGCCTCCTCTAGCAGTAATAAGAACCTGTGTTGATGTGAGCGTACAGAAGCACAGAGAGGTGTGGGTAACCATGCAGAGCAGAACAGGCCCATTGCTGGCTAACTCTTCTGAGCTGTGGCTTGATCATTGTCTCCCAGTGCAATGCAGACACTCCCAGCTGCTCCAGCGTGGAGGCGAGTGAAGCTGTCAAAGAGAAGTGAAGCCTGTCGGGACTCCTGTCTGGCTCCGAGGAGTTCAATGGAAGAGCGATGGTGCTGCACCAATCAGATGGTTCAGTGCTTGACGGTGCATTGGTCAGACTTCATCTTGACCCTTGCACAGTGACACAGCGTTGTTGTTGTTTTTTGCAGTGATCCAGCCCTGAGAATGGCTGCTGACGGTAGACAATGACTTGCGTTGAATGTGTGGGAATGTGAGATCTCTGAGTCGTCATCAATGGGACTCTGTGATGACATGCATGGCTAATGTGAGAATGGCTGGGTGAGCAATCTCCTGGAAGTAGATTAATTAAGCAGAAACAAGACTCCCGTTTCCATTCACATACACACATGCTGCATAAAACGTGATTCTCCTCAACGCCACTATCTGCCTACTCTCTGTAGACCAGTCTCCACAGGACCAGGCTGTGCCTGTATTTGTCACTCAGAATACCATGACTGGACAAGGTGACACATACAGTACATCAGCCGCTTAAGGACCAATGCAAAGTATACTCAAACTGCATTTTGGTATCTCTATTAAGCTGCTATTAAGTTGCTATAGAAACTCTTCTTGTTCAGGTGAGAGATGTCTTTAATGATTTTAAAAGAATGCTGTTCCTTAAAGAGATAAGGTAGTAATGCAGTAATTCTAAAATAAACTTAATTCAATGACAAACGTTTCTGTAACGTGTCTTCATCAATGACGTCAATGCTCACCTGGTATAAGCAAGACCACGTGGTGTATGGGGTAAGTCATGCAGTCAGGGGAGCGCAGGTTCCCTGTGCCGAGTGGCCGATCTGTCCTGGGGATCCCACGGTCCCATTGGCCCCGATGTGTCCACAGTTTGAGGAGGTAAAATCGCCGGGGGCTGTGTTCAAACCCATAGCACATAGCTCATGAACTGGCACTTACCACAATGATCACTGACTTACTGAAAAAAAAAAATACACAGTTAATGAGACGTAAAAAAACAAAAAAAAACTCAAACTTTTAATAACACCTGCATTCAATCATTTTTTCTTCATTTTGTAATTATAAACTTTCACTAAGAACGTTGTCTTTTGTTTAAAAAAAAATGAATTTTTTGGCATGTTTGTCATGGTGTAGGATTTTTTTTAATGCTGACTCGTTTTTATTTAGGGGCATTCACAAAACCAGCATGCCGTGTTCAAAGCGACGTTATGAAAGGCTGGTAAGAGAGTGAGTAATCGCGCGTGTGGGCTCCATGAGTGGCACAGCGGTGGGAGGGAGCGGGCGCTTCAGAACACCTCTGCTACTCCGACACCATGACAAACACGCCACAGCCGAGACGGCACCGTCACACGGACTGGGATTCACGACTTCACTACTGTTTCATTCACGCATAACCTAGCAGGAAGTATTACATCATTAAAATGACGCTGTTAATTACGCTTGGGCGTGCAATTAACTTCAAAACTAATCAAAGGCATATGTATACTGTAATATAACCCACAGGATGAACCGCTTGGCCCCATTCAATCCTCACCTCTCCTCTGCACAGCTCATGATTATCCAGGTAGCTCCATTAGCCACGCCTGCTTACTCAGGTGTCTGTGCGGAGGCAGTGATTGACAGCGCATGCCAAGCTGAGCCAGCGCTTCGAAATGAATAATCGAGGAGGGGAGGGAACAAACGTGTGGCACCAAACTTCTCTGTCACAGGAAAGCAAACGTCCTACACATCAGAAATACCAGAAGAAGCTAATAGGACTGACGTTTCGATTAGAAGTCTTTATCGGTGATCAGAGAATACCTCTTGTCGAAATTTCCCGCATAAGCGCGGGCCAGTTTTGCATTGTGTCTAATTACTGTGTATTTACATAGCAGTTATTTTGGTAAATACATGTGTATTTACTGCTAATTACAATGTTATTATGAATGAAACTGACTTGAAACAGGGAGATGCAACTGTAAAATATCACAGACTACACACCAGACACCGGCACCCCCCTCCAGAACAAACGAATCAGTGATGCGAAGGACAGGCTAGCCTGTTTACAGATCGCACGGGATCCGGTTTGTTTCTCCAATGCAATCCAAATACACGAGAAAGCAATAAACCAAGCAGCTGCCAAAACTGCACTTGCTAAAAAGCTAATGTGGCTAAATGTATTTATACACCAAATGAGATCATTGTTAATGAATGAAGTATGACCATTGATTCCAATTAATATTCATTCTCGTTTGTTTATATATTTGTATGTTTTGATGCGTTTATCAAAAAGGTTTTTTTTTTTTCTTGTGTACAATAAATAATAAAGACACAGGATATGGAGTGATGAATTCTGTATTGCACGTCTCTAACAAACAGGTGTCAACTGGGCGCATTTCACCACATTCGCCTGCTTAGCGCAGCTGTTCCCAAGCGTCCCAAATACCCTCCAGTCTCCAAAGAGATGCTGGACCACACACCCCCGTCCTAGATTCATGCCCCTTGCGGCTACAGTCACTGTTATCTGCAACTCAACCTAAACGGGGGTCTCTAACCGAGACAGAAAGACAAAGCGTCCAATGACAGCTCGCTTCACCCCCTCCTTATCCAATCGTTCCCAAGCAGGGGCGAGGCAATTCAGGAGCTGCGGGTTAGATTGTCGCCCCTATAACAGCGCGCTCCGGTTTGCAGCTTGAGACAGCCGAGCCGGGTGCTGTGCGCTGCAGCTTGCTATAGACCAGCAGACGCTAAACCACTGCCGGGGTTTACTGAGGTGCAACGTTTGATAAACTTGCTCACCTACAAAGTAGGCTGTTTTTATTTACCTCCAAAAATAACCCAACCACCTATGGAAGAAATGGAAGAAGAATTAAAATGCCCAGTTTGCGGATCGCTGTACCGGGAGCCCATCATATTACCATGTTCTCACAACATCTGCTTGGCGTGCGCCAGGAATATTCTAGTCCTGACCCCTGACGCCGAATCTCCGCAGAGTAGCCGGGCTTCTGGCTCGGGGGTCTCCGATTATGACTACTTGGATCTGGATAAAATGAGCTTGTACAGCGAGGCGGACAGCGGCTACGGCTCGTACGGGGGCTTCGCTAGTGTCCCGACCACCCCTTGCCAGAAGTCCCCGAACGGGGTGCGGGTTTTCCCCCCAACCGTCCCTCCTCCCCCTCCCCAGCATCACCTGCTTCTGCACCCTGGCTCCTTGCCCCCCATCCCTCGTAACTCCTGCATTACCTGCCCGCAGTGCCACCGTAGCCTGATTCTGGACGACCGGGGGCTCCGCGGTTTCCCCAAGAACAGGGTGCTGGAAGGAGTGGTCGATCGGTACCAGCAGAGCAAAGCGGCAGCCTTGAGGTGTCAGCTGTGCGAAAAGAGCCCCAAGGAGGCCACGGTAATGTGCGAGCAGTGCGACGTCTTCTACTGCGACCCGTGCCGCCTGCGGTGCCACCCTCCGCGGGGCCCGCTCGCCAAGCACCACCTGGTACCTCCAGCTCAGGGCCGGGTGACCCGCAGGCTGAGCCCCCGGAAAATCTCCACTTGTACCGAGCACGAACTGGAGAACCACAGCATGTACTGTGTCCAGTGCAAGATCCCAGTGTGTTACCAGTGCCTGGAGGAAGGAAAGCACTCCAGTCACGAAGTGAAGGCGCTGGGAGCGATGTGGAAGCTGCACAAGGTAAGACTGTTAAACACAGCACAAGATTATTATTATTATTATTATTATTATTATTATTATTATTATTATTATTATTATTATTATTATTATTATTATTATTATGTTTGCTGGACTTTTGCTCTGTGCAACTGTTCTTGAAATTCTACTTACAGCGTCCCATAACATTTACAATACGATACTTTCCCATAAAAAAACACTATATTACCGGTAGCGTAAAAGCACTATAATTTCATATAGTATAAACTGTTCATAATGTATCGTTTACAGTAAACCACAGAGCTTTAAAGAGTGCTGCAGTACTCTGCAGATGAGGTAACGTGTACATATTTGCAATGGGAATCACAAAAGCAGATACCATCATCTTGTTCAGATCGAGGGAAGGGGGTGAACGGACTCAAACAGATACGTATAACCATGTCATAGATAGTAACAGTATTGCAGTAACTCTCCCAACCAGACTTTAATGTAATACATTCTGGAGTCTTGCTTGTAACATTTGCAAAGTAGAACACATAGTTATCCGCACCCAGACGAAGGGGTCGTTGTGCGTAATAATTAAACTCAACCCAGTGACGGCAAAGTGAATACCGGCTTTAGCTGTATGTTATAAATATTAAGTACAGTGTATCTTGAGTAGACTCGGACGATTTGAGTGCTAATTAAACCAGAGCTGCATAGCAGAAATAATTGCACTTTTCCTCAGCAGAATATATAATCGATTCTAAAAAAAACAACAATCGATGCAATGTAAAAATGGTTTAGCAGTGAGGCTGGACAGAGAGAGAGAGAGAGAGAGAGAGAGAGAGAGAGAGAGAGAGAGAGAGAGAGAGAGAGAGAGAGCGGCTTTGCTGTCTTCATTCCTCCAGTCGTTCGTTCATCCATTCTCCAGTTAGTCAGAGCAGAAGGCGATTAGCGTCTGTCTTGCATTAATAATGAGTTTCCAATATTCAGAGCCAAGCTGCCCAACACTTGGGTTCAAAGAGCCATACTGATGAGCAGGGTCTTCTCCAGAAACCATTAAAAAAACTAGCAGCATGGTAAGTGAAGTCCTGTGCTGATGAGAGCCTTGGACACAGCAGGGAGACATCTAGATCTGTCATGCCCATATTACATGACAGTGCTACTGTATTACAGGCCAAGAGCAAACTACAGTACCTGCTTGATTCACGTTGCAATGTGGATGTGGAGTAAGGGATACCTCTGAGTACTGCAGGTAAAGGAGAATAGAATTAACACTGAAATATTTCCAGTTTGTGCTGAAACATCGCAGCCCAATGTGAGTGAGTTGCATTTCTACAGAGTAAAGAAACATGCTGGGATCATGAAGAGGCTGCACTGCTCAGCAAGGCCCATCGTAGATCAACTAGACCCCGCCCCCTTACCCGTCCTTCTGTCCATTCTGAAAGGACTGGATTCTAATGCTCCACACATTCCTGCTTGGAAACCCTGATCTCCTGACCTGGAAGACAGCATGAGAGCAGGAGAGCCCTTTACAGTGTGGCTCATTAAAAAACAAGCCAAGTGCTGGTGGAGTAAATCACCTTCTTAAATCTTCTGCCGTCCAAAACTATGGATTACCCAGCGCCTCACCCTGTCAGATTGATGCTCCCTACAGTGCTGTGTTAGAATTGATATAAGCATTCCCGGGGTATTCTCCTCAAAGCAATACCAGCCTTTACCGTAAACCACAGAATACAACAGAATACAATAGAGTGCTACCTGTGGTACGATCTGTCCTGACTGGGGAACTGCAAAAATGCAAAACACAGTTGGCGACTCTTTAAAAAAAAAAAGAAACAAACAAACAAAAAAGGATGTTTTTAACAAAGCCTTTGGAGATGTGTATGGAAATTCATCTCACTCAGGGGACGAGACGGTTATTCCACATGGTCAAGATTCCTGTAAAAAAGGTTATTTTGAATTTACTGGCAGTTGAGTTTAGTTTGGTGTTGACTGTTTTGTGCAGCGCTGTCATCATAGATAATCGTGTATGAATGTGCATAGCTGCTGGAGATCGCTTCAGCTCAAATGATCTAAAAATCTAACAAAATCTCATTGCAAACATAATCTCAAGCATACACGATGAACTGGAGGGTAGTAAATGACAGGCGTTGGTGAGCTTGGCTGGGCTTTTCTTGAGCATTACAATTCTGCTCAGCTCTGCTTTAGTATCATGGTCTGCCTTTGCCACGGTCTAGACCAGCAGAGTAAAGAGTTGTGCAATCTCAGGGTCAGATGCTGAGGAGGCTGCAGTCTGCGTGCAAGTGTGTTTGAGGATCAGAGATACCGAGCTGCTGGGAGGCTGGTGACCTTTCCCTGGTGTAAACAGCGTTGCTATGGCGAGGGAGTCCGGGGGCCGGGGGTCTCTTTGTCTCCCTGAAAGGCAGCAGCAGCGGCACTCCCTGCTTCAGTGATCAACGCAGCTCCCTGGAATCGGAATTAGAAAAGAGAGGAAATAATGTGTGGGGCCGCTCAGCATGAGATCAGCAATGACAAAGCACTGACAGGTTGCAAGCCGATGGTAGCAATCAGATTTCGCCATACCAAAGGCAATGGGACGCTGTGGTTATCCATTAGAGCGCCATGGTTCAGTCTTTATTCACGATCAATTGTGTTTTGGAATTTGATCCAAACCAGTGAATTGTCCAGAGTCCTGGTTCAGTGAATGCGGTATTGGGGAAGAGACAGTGAGTTCTGACACAGTGGTTTAGGAATAGGCAGCACCATCCCATTGGGGCGGAGAATATTCCTGCTGCTTCCACTTCAATTCGGATGTGCTAGAAATAAATCCAGACCGCACTGTGCAGCACCATAAGCAGTCCCCTAGTCATTTGGCAGTGGCATGCAGTGCAGGTAAGTTCCGCTTCACTGAAACATTTGCAGCGGTGGCTAATACAAGTACTGAAGACATTAAGAGGTCAAATAACAGACTGGTCCACATTCTGAATGACACCCCACATTCCTGAATAGTTTATTATTCTGTCCCTGTTCCTGTTAAACCTGCAGTGGAATGGCCCTCCAGGACCGGGATGGGACACCCCTGATCTCAAACCTAAACAGGGTATTTTACAGAGGGGTCAGGTGGACTGTATATACAGGATCATTGAGCATGCAGGATACAGACAGATCCTCAGATCCATCAGAGTCGTCTAACACTGCAGACAGACAGCTTGTTGAGTTGAGTCCTTTTACTATAAGAAGCAGCGATTCAGCTGTATGATTGTGATTTGCCTCTTGGAAGTGTCTCTGCTGTTAAAGTCAACTTAACCCCTGTACAGCTACGCCCACTGCCTGCTCCATTCAGCACTCCTCAGATCCACTGTGTCAGCAGGGCACAGCATAGGATTCATGGAAGCTTCACTGCTGAAGAGAGCTATAGCTGTAGCTCACCGGGGAAAGGCATCAGTCTCTCTGGGCTGGGTTCTGCACCTGGGTCCACAGGTTCTGAGGCACCGGGCAAAGCTGAGTCATAATGCACATGGTCAGGGTTACAGCCGTCAATGGAGTCCCCCTTATAGCAGTTTATTGTAGCTTACTGCAGCAAAGCATCACAGAATTTAGGTAAACCACATTGCAGAGCTTTGTAAAAGCTATCGTTACTGATGGCAAAGCACAGCAAATGCACAGTGGCGTTCATTTCAGAGTGAAGCTGGGAGTATGTGCAACACCAGTAATCTCCTGCTTCAGTGTTCAGCACCGGACGGGCTGTTGAGTCACCGCCCCTGTGCTCCTGCCTCCTCCCTCACCAGTGTCTCAGAAAGCTGGGCACAGGGCTGCTTCAAGGCACTGCGCATTGTTATTCTGCAAGCAGGGAGCTTTCAAGGCATCTGACATTCTTCAGGGCCTGTTTGCTTGGAGACGGACACACTGAATGCAAACCCCCCCCCCCCCCCCCCCCCAGATGCACACTGACTCCCACCATATCCGAGTGCTTTGTTCCCCAGCCCTCAGCTGTAGGCTAATCAGAGGGATCTGCCCGCCAGTCTGCCCTGCCCCTGTTGCTGTTGGTATATTTAAGTTATCTATATGGGGAATTGCAAACAGATTTAGCTTTTGCAAATCTGTTTGCAAATTCAATGGGGGCACTAGCTACAGGCCAGCTAGTGCCCCCTTGAATTTAAATGGCTCTCACTATTTCAACAGCAAATCAGATAAATAAATGAAGAATGCCAGGCTGCAGGATAACCAGCTATATTCCTTCCGCCTGTTTTTACAATATTTCCATGCCAGAACGGTGTAGCTTTGCATAAATCAGGTCAGCTAGCCTGAGTGATTCAGAGACAAACCTTTTCTTTTAATTAGTTACCTCATATACAATGAAGCTGGACTGAACAGACAGGCTGCTAGTGGCATGTGAAAGCTGCCCCAGGCTTCGGTTTATGGCAAGCTGCTGTACAGGAATACTGAGTCACGTCAGCCAGCACTCACTGCATACAGAAGTGACACGCATGCATTTCGGTGATCAGCAGAAGGCTTTTCTAGCTTCCTGGGGCAATATGCCTTGCAGTAGCTCAAGCGTCCTGCTCTTGCATTCTCATTGTCTCAAATAAGAATAGAAAGACGCGTGTCCACGTGTGATCAAAATAAACCACTCAGGCTGGACGCCCCCGGAACTGTGGCCTCGGTCACCATGGGAACCATTCTGCATCAAGACGAGGAATTCGAGGGGTGTGGTTTAGAAGGGGGGTCTGACATCACCTTCCTGTCTAGATTGCACGCTCAAAAACAAAAAGACAAATAAACTGTTGCATTATTTTGTTATTGTACAGGTTCAACACACAGGTTCAATCAAACGTAGAACATTTCCAGTAGATCAATTGCAAAACGTCTTGAAAACCACATCTGTTAGACATCAGTATGTCATTTTGTGGCATAGTAAAGCGTTTTAGTATGTACAGATGTCAGTGAAATAAATCAACGCAGAAGCAACAAATACTCATGATTGACGCACTGCAGGAAGAGAATACGTGGTTCGTAAAATATGCTCTTCTCTAAAATTAGGTACAGGCTAAGAATTCAAGTACGAATAAATGTGGTTGTTGAAATCCAGTAGGAGTTTGGGGGGGTGGCGGGGATGAGCGTTACAGAAGCGAAGGTGCTTTGATGCGGGCGCCCTTTCCCCATAGCCAGGGGCAGCTATTAGGGGCTGTGTCAGATCATCTGAAGCGAAGAGAGAACGGGCAGAGCACAGCCTTCCCATCTGCGGCTCAGCAGTATTGAATTTCTATGAATCCTGGGAATTAAAAAGCCATTTAGCCTGGAGCAAGTAGAGCATTCCTTATTGGAAGAAAGGAAAGAAAGAAAGACAGAAGGGATAAACCTGAATTCCTCGACTATTCCTGTTTTGGGATCCTAATTGCTGTTCATGATAAGGTGACTCCAATGGTAACTTCATTTAGAACGGGGCAGGAGGATTCGAATTACTTTGGGATTGCCAAGGGACTGTGATGAGAAGAAACCCAAACGATTTCTACTGAAACATCAACATTTAGACCACTGCCTGTCATTGTGAACTTGGAGGTCTGCCTCTGTTCCAGTTCAGTGAATAACAGCAGCCGGGCTCCGCGTTACACTCAATCAGGACTCTTAGTCAGTGTCTCTGACGGTCCTAATAGAGGGATCCCACTGCGCAGTACTGCATCATATTGTATTGGAATGTCTTCTTCTCAGTGGCTTGGTCTCTACACATTTTTATGAATAGGTGGGGTCTATTTTAATGATCTAAACGCTAGCAATACATCTGCCTGGGTGATTTTTTAACATCACTGAAGACAATGCGAAGTAGAGGTTCACATTAGAATGGGTTTGTGAGTTTTGGGGTGCTGGGATTAGTATCTGGGTGCTGTTTAGATCCTTTACACCAGAGCCCAGTGTTTGAGAGTTTGAGAGTGCAGTGTCCAGATTGCAGGGTCTGTGCTCCCCCTTGGGTTGTGTGCTGTGAGCTGCCCTCGTACCCTCCTGGCACTCTGACACCCCTGCTGTCTCGTGAATATCAAACTAACAGAATTCATCAAAACAGGCTTTTTAAAAAGTCACTAGTTAAAATGCATTCGGTAGCGTCTCCAGACTGATCCTAACTGGGGCTGACGAAGTCCTAGTTTAAATTTTTCATTTGTCTGCTGCTAATGGAAACAAACAGGGCCGGTTTGAAACCGCTTTCTACCCAGTCCCAGTGGCAGATGGAAACAGGGCAGGGTAAGGTGGCTCAGAGTGGACTGTGTCTTCACCCTCCACAGCAGGGCTCTGCTTGAGGAGAGAGGGTTCTCAGCTCCAGCACCACAGACAGCTCCATGCACACAGTGCTTACACAAGCCCCTCTTACCTTGCTGTTCAGATCAGGGATGATCAGGGTCCCACGTGTGATCCTGCACTTGAGTTTACCAGAAGCATTGACACAAAGCCACATTACTGCATCATTGTATTATTGTTCTTTGTATTTTAAATGTCTGTTGGTTAGCGCAGTGTGGATAACTCACATTGTAACACACAAAGCCATGTTCTCTCTGTGGAAATAAACCCCTTTGAAAGCACTAGCATTTTCTATTGCTGTTGGCTGATGTGCTTTCTGTGTTCGAAATTGCTTTCAGCAATTAAACATGAGCTGCTGTTTTCCGAAAAATGTAGGAATGCTAAAAAAACGAGAAGTCTTTATCCATGTAATTTCTGGAACGTCGTTGTATGCTGTCCTGCACATGTAGAAATCCAGGATATTTGTCTTGAAATAGCAAGGGTCACGCTGCTAATGGGTTAGGATTAAACGATGCTGTGCGGAATCACCTGATTGCATCAGGTCTCAATACACAGGTCTTCACTCTGCACTGAGGATCGTGGAACGCACTTTAAATCAGGTTCAGTTTTGTCGTATGAGTCTTTCTTGCTGCAGGCGTGCTGTGGTTGTTAATATTACATGGCTGTTACGGTTGAGCTGGTTTCTTAGGGAGGGGAGGAGATGGGGAAAGGGGGAGGGCAGCTGCCACCCTCGGTTCCCTGGCAACAGATTTTGACGTGAGGGGGGGAGGAGAGTTACAGAACACACGGTGCAATGGGTTCTGGATTACGCAACACTCCCACTGCGTTATTACTCACGCGATTGTGCCGACAGGGAGGGAGCACGGGCACAGGAACAGGAACAGGGCTGCCCAGATCTCTCTGAACAGGACCAGTCCACTCCTTCCTAACTGTGCACCCGTCACATCTACACCAAGTTCATTTTTTACTCTGATACTCAAACGTTAATTACCAGGCAATCTAAAGGTTACCAGAGATGCCCTGACTGATTTTAGTCTTGTGCCCAGGAAATCACCGCTGATTGAAATATTAATATTTCTGGTTAATTTGGAATGCAATCCTGGAACAGATCATGAGCTCCAGATTGAACCCCGCGGTTCTTTTTCTCCTGCTGTTCCAAACAGACCACCTGCTCCTACACTTAACTGACTTCACATGGTCCTAATTAATTGGGTTCACATGGAGGTAATGAGGATTATCCTACCCTCTGTGTTATTTTATTCTTTATTTGCATGTGAAGAAAATGGCAATTGTTTTCAGAGAGAAATCATGGTGTGATTTGCCTGTTACTATAATCAAAGCCTGATTGCTGAGCTGTTTGTTTAGGCAACCAAATTCAATGAAGGCAATTAATGAATAGCTGCGAGAACGCAACATCAAATCAGCCAGAGCGGCTGTATAATCAAGAGACCTCTGCAAAGTGTTTACAGCCTAATTAAACCAGGCGCAATCCCTGCAAGCAAACAAAACACAACAACCCTCTGCCCCTTGCCAGCGTTTACACACACACACACAGACACACACACACACACACTCACACACACTCACACAGTCACCCTCACACACACATGCACACAGACACACACACAGACACACACACACACACACACGCACACACACAGACACACACACACACACACACTCACACACACTCACACAGTCACCCTCACACACACATGCACACAGACACACACACACACACACACAGACACACAGACACACACACAGACACACACACACACACACGCACGCACACAGACACACACACACACAGACACACACACACACACACACACAGACACACACACACACAGGGAGATATTTCTGCAGAAGAGGTCGACCAGCACGCTCATGCAAACACACCTACATGCAAGACTGTATTCCCAAACCATCAGCGTGCTGTTAAATGCACTGCAGCCCTGTACAAGTACAGAAGAGTTCATGGTGTTTGCTTGATCAGAGCAGCCCACTGACTCTCATTCTTCGCTGTCTCGGTTGACAGTGCTGTGGCTGGAACTGCTGAGCCCTGAGTTTGTTGTTTTTAGAACATTGTTCCCAGGCAGCCCCAGCGGAAATATTTAGTGTCTACTAATATCTGTCCCAACAGGGCAGCGAGTGTCAGGTTTCAGGCCGTCCCGGGGTCAGTTGTTTTAGTTGCCCTGGAGTGGGCGACTGTGGCATATATTTGTCTTCAGTTTTGTCCTGGTGTTGTTTCAATCCGAGGAGTGTTTTCACTGTGATGGCCCGTCGTAGCCAGTGCTGGCAAGCAGGCAGGCACTCACTCACTCACTCACTCACTCACCCACTCCCTCACTCAGTCACTCCCTCACTCAGTTACTCCCTCACTCCCTCACTCCCTCACTCCCGCCCTCACTCCCTCACTCACGCACTCACTCACTCCCTCCCTCACTCCCTCACTCACGCACTCACTCACTCCCTCACTCACTCACTCACTCACCCACTCCCTCCCTCACTCAGTCACTCACGCACTCACTCACTCACTCCCTCACTCAGGCACTCACTCCCTCCCTCACTCACTCACTCACTCACTCACTCACAGTCAGTTCCATGTGGGCATGCTGACCTCCTCACTGCCTGCTGTAGAAACCCCAGAGAGCATTGGAGAACTTCCAGCCTTGCTTGCTTGCTTTATTTCTAAAAGTTTAATTCAGGAAACTTCAGGCATCTATAATCTCAGGTCTTGTGCACAGCAGGTCAGACACTCAACCCAAGCTCTCGTTCTCAGCTGAACCCTCCCTTGACCTCGACTCAGTCCCCTGCACCCTGCAGTGTGTTTGAGGTGCAGCCAGCCAGATCTGTAGGTCATTTCACAGACAATTCACTGAGTAAATCGAAGATTTTCATCATTTAAAGCCAGAAGAACATTTCCTTGTGAGCTTATTTTAAAAATGAAACTCCATCGCAGACACAGAAGATGGAAAGATTCCTGGGACATGATAAGAGCGTGGATATTATTAATAAGGGGAAGGCAGCAGTGATTAAGTTGAGCGGTATAAGCAGGAGACGCTTATCTGATTAGCTTTCATTAGCCTCATTAAATTACCCCCAAAGCCTTTAGGTAAAGAGCTTAAATTCTTACATGTTAGTGAGTGTACAGCCCTAGGGAGGGGGGTGGGGAGTAATTCATTTAACACACTTTAATAAGAAGGTGAAGATAATACTGGTGTTGATGTAGCTGGTGGAATTCTGCGCATTTATACTGCAGAATGTGAGGGAAGGAAAGCAAGGTCTGGTACAAAATAGATTAACACTAAATAAATCTCAGAAATAAACACTATTTACAAGTGAGGGTTTTGCACCCCGCCACAGTCAGAGAGAGAGCAGCATCCTGGGAGAGACTCCTTCAGGGCTGGGAATAGAAAGAACATGCTGAGAAATCCCAGAGCCGCTGCTGTGGTGTAGAAAACTCACAAGGTACTGCACTGTTTTTAGTGGTATTTGCAATTCACTCCAGTGGGTTGTTATGCATGAAATGTCCAGCAGTTGGCGGTGGTGTGTATGTTTATGCTTAGTTCTTGGTGTAACCAAGAAGGAGGGTGGTTTTTACCACCTGGGTTCAATACAAATCCCTTTGCTAGTTAAACGGTCACACCTGCGGTTCTCGGTTCTGGTGGTGGATACAGCTGCACGTAGCGTCAGGGTTTTGGGCGTACTGGGTAACGCCTTTCGGATGCCCAATCCTCTGCAGCCATTGTCTTCCCATATCGCAGCCAACCTTAGTCTAGAAGTTTACTATTCCTCAGAGAGGTGTGACGCCTTGGCCGCTGAGCCCCTGCTCTAAATTTCAGACCGTCTATGAACATCACACTCACAAACTGAAGGAAGATATACTGAAGGAAAATACACAGGTCGAGAGGACAGAGGCTGGCTGCTGGACAAGCGGGAGACAGTAACAGAGCGTGGGTGGAGGGGTGAAGGGGAGGTTAAGGAGGTGGGAGAGTGAGAGGGAGTGTGAAGGTTGTGATTAACGCTATAATAATGCACTGCAGTGGTGGCGGGCTGGGGATAAAGAGGCAGTAACCCAGGCAACAGCCTGCGTTCATTGTGCTGCACGTCACAGCTGGGAATGACGAGGCTGCAATACAATACAATAGAGGCAGCAATTACCTTCCCAGCTTCTCTTGCGTGGTGAATTGCATGCAGAGCTCCCCCAAAGGGATTTCAAAACATGAAAACGAAATGTACAGAGAAACAAAAATCAAACATGGAATGGGGGAGGCTTGCTTACAGGAATCTATCCATCTGTTGAAGAGGTGTCATGTAATAAGGGCCGTTGAGCTGAATCGACGCTAAGAGGGTTAAATGCTATCAGAGCTTCATGTGCCATGCGTCATGCTGTATGTACTGAGTTGGAAATCATCTGGGAGTTCATGGGGAACATCTTTGTATTTCACGATTCTGAACTCACTGCCCTTTCTGTGTCCCGCAGGGTCAGCTGTCCCTGGCTCTGAACATCCTCTCGGACCGGGCCAAGGAAGCCAAGGAGTTCCTGGTGCAGCTGAGGAACATGGTCCAACAGATTCAGGTACCGTTGTGCACAGGCCAGCCCGGGCCAACACCCCTCCATCACCACTGCCCTGGGCCGGCGTGCAATCTGCTGAAGGCGCTGGTCTCCTTGGCTTTCTGCAGAATGTTACATTACGGTTAATTCATGATAGACAGCTTAAAGAGAGAAAGCTGCAAGCACTTTTAAGTACAGGGCATGAATAGCCATGTAATAACATTGTAATAATAGCTTAATTACTATCGGATCCTGCTGTTACAAGTTAACTACTGTCTCATTATAGGGGAGCACCCTTGCAAACAGCCTCTTGTTACCTGATGTCATTACATGGGAACATGTGGTAGTTGTTTGATTGAATTCTACTAGATGTGCACAGATCTCCAACGCCCTGCATGGTGCTATAGAGATGTGCACAGATCTCCAGCGCCCTGCATGGTGCTATAGAGATGTGCACAGATCTCCAGCGTCCTGCATGGTGCTATAGAGATGTGCACAGATCTCCAGCGTCCTGCATGGTGCTATAGAGATGTGCACAGATCTCCAGCGCCCTGCATGGTGCTATAGAGATGTGCACAGATCTCCAGCGTCCTGCAGGGTGCTATAGAGATGTGCACAGATCTCCAGCGCCCTGCATGGTGCTATAGGGATGTGCACAGATCTCCAGCGTCTTGCAGGGTGCTATAGAGATGTGCACAGATCTCCAGCACCCTGCAGGGTGCTATAGAGATGTGCACAGATCTCCAGCGTCCTGCATGGTGCTATAGAGATGTGCACAGATCTCCAGCGCCCTGCATGGTGCTATAGAGATGTGCACAGATCTCCAGCCCCAGCGTCCTGCAGGGTGCTATAGAGATGTGCACAGATCTCCAGCGCCCTGCATAGTACTATAGAGATGTGCACAGATCTCCAGCGCCCTGCATGGTGCTATAGAGATGTGCACAGATCTCCTCACATGATTCTGTACACGCCGTCTTCTTCTCCCTCGTGCAGCCCACAGAAGCCCCGGGGAGGCCGGTAGTGACGTCAGGTTGGGGGACTCTGCAGGTGAGGGACCAGCAGGGAGGAGGTCTGAGCTGGGCAGCGTTCCACGGACAGGACTGGCCCTGGGCACTGCAACACCTTCCACTGCTCAGCCATTCTTAACACGGTCTACCGTCCAAATAAAGAACATTGATGTTATTTTATTTTTTTATGTGTTGAAAAATCAGTAGCAAATAAAAAAAAGGCATTTAGTTTTTTGAATAAATTATGTAGAAACTTGCTTCAGTGAGTCTTCAACATAAATACCACTACTATTATTATTATTATTATTATTATTATTATTATTATTATTATTATTATTATTATTATTATATTGATAGCAGTGAAACAGCCCAGCCCCTCACCCTAACTGCTGCTGTCTGTCTGTCCTATCGGTCTGTCGGTCTGTCGGTCTTGTCTTGAAGGCAATACGGTCTTGGTCCCAGTTGATGAGTTTCCAGTTCCTGAAGCCGTAATAAAATCTGATTCTCCTGGATCATTCTCTCCTTCCTTGTTTCTTTGTAACTGTTCATTCAATCCATATTTAGGTGACACCACAGTTGACTACTTTGTCGAAACCCAAGCATGTTAAGAATGGCTGGTGTGTGCGTGGTGGTGCAATTCTCACACCCGCTGCACTCTTCATCACAAGTTTCTACTGTGACCCCTTCTGGGCACTCGTCAGACCAAGTGCCTCCGCCCGCAATGTATCGCCCTGGGATGTTAGGCATCTAAAACATACGTGTTCAGTAACCGTGTTCGAAGTTGCTAAACATTTGAAACAGCTCAATGAATGGGTACGTGGTGATGATGAAATGATGCTTTCTCTTGTCATAGTCCCCCGACACAAATTGTTTAAAATGCCTTGGGCAAATGATGTTGATATTCTAGGGTACTGAAATTCCTGTGCTTCATGGGGTGTGCGTGGGGGGTCTGGGGGTCTGGGGGTCTGGGGGTGGGGTGGGGGAGAGCGCAGTCTTATTCTAGTCGTGTCTGGTGTGTTACTTGTTCCACAGTAAAACTAAAAAGAGACTTAGCTGTGAAATCAGATAAATGATTTTGAAGTGCTGGTTAGATTCTCAGCGCTTTTTATATTCAGATCGCCATCAGCACATTGTTTTTCAGACAGGAGAAACGCACCCAGTGAAGGGGCTTGTAAGTCGTGTGAAATGGTTTCATATTCGTTTAGAATCCTTTCAGAAACAATCACGCTGATGCTGATTTGAGGACAGAAAGCTCCTGGTCTTGTTGGCCATGTCAACATCTGTCTGCTCTTTTATTGGGTTTCTTTTGCAGTTTTACTGAAGGGCTGTTCTGGGCCTGTGATCCAGTCACAGCTGGTTCTAGCCTGTCTGGTTCCGAGTCAATCTGGTTCTAGCCTGTCTAGTTCCAGGTCAGTCAGGTTCTAGTCTGTCTGGTTCCGGGTCAGTCAGGTTCTAGTCTGTCTAGTTCCAGGTCAGTCAGGTTCTAGCCTGTCTGGTTCCGGGTCAGTCTGGTTCTAGTCTGTCTGGTTCTGGATCAGTCAAGGTTCTAGTTGGTCTAGTTCCAGGTCAGTCAGGTTCTAACCTGTCTGGTTCCGGGTCAGTCAGGTTCTAGTCTGTCTAGTTCCAGGTCAGTCTGGTTCTAGTCTGTCTGGTTCCAGGTCAGTCTGGTTCTAGTCTGTCTGGTTCCGGGTCAGTCTGGTTCTAGTTGGTCTCTTCTCCTTACAGGAGAACAGCGTGGAGTTCGAGGCCTGTCTGGTGGCTCAGTGTGACGCTCTCATCGACGCGCTCAACCGGAGGAAAGCACAGCTACTGTCCCGGGTCAACAAGGAGCACGAGCACAAACTCAAGGTAAGCTGCTGCTGTTGAACAGGGAGCAAAACAAAGAGCTGCTATTGGCATTCAACACAACGGCAAGACACACCTTGCAATGATAATCATACCGCTGTCACTGAAGCTGCTGGCTTGGTTCATGTCACAGCTGAATGAAGAAGGAGATACTGTTTCAAACGAATGCAGTCACCAAAGGCAGGTTGAAAATACAAGAATAATGATCGAAAGACAAATAAATGCGTAATTGAACTATAATCAATGATATGGTGCGATTACAATTACAGTTACGCAGGTGTGCCTTGGTACGAATTGCACAATTGTGATTGTAACTCACCCAGGTCTGCCTTACACAGCTGAAGATAGCAGTGCATACATCTCAGTGCTGGAGCAACAGAGCTCCTGAACATGCAAGCATCCTACAAAGAGAAGGGAAGAGCAAATGGAACTGTGCGTGGCACTTTCCCAGGCGGATAGAAGCCAGAGAGAAGCCTGTCAGCCCCGTCTCCTGGCTGTGGACACAGCTGTTAAAAACATGTCTTTGATGCTAAGAAACGCCTCTATAGCTTAGTAGCAAAAAGAACAGCCTGGTCCTCCGGCACTCTGAGCGTTTTTTTTTTTTCTTATTTTCTGATTCCAAATTAGGGAAATTATACCAACTGAATGTCAAACAAGAGCAGAAAAAAATACATCAACAGCATTTTTGCTTCCAATTCCACGCCTGGCTGGTAACTAGTATTTAAGTTTTAAACAAGTTGGTGAAAAAAAAATTATGAAACGATTTGTAGCTCCCCAGGGGAAATCGCTGTTTGGCTGGAGAAGCAGCGAGAAGACAGGCTAATGGAATCATGCATGCAGCAGCATTCAAAACCATTGCCCTGTTAGTAATATTATTGATGTAAGCTGTGCGAGTGCCAAGAAGAGATCAGAATAGCAATACCAAATACTAAGGGGAAGAGAGATCAAGCAAAGGGATGGGAGCACTTTATTTATATGAAGATGTTTCAGCAACACAGCTCTGAATGGGTTTAACCCTAGGATGGTGCCTCTACAGCTGGATTTTTTAGAGCATTTTACAGTACCGTGGAATTCACATAGATTGTAAAAAACGTATGAACTCGGGATGCAGGGGTGTGCTGATACTCCTGCTCGTGCTCGGAATTGCCTTTAAGAAGTATTTATCGGCAGGTATTCCATAAATCCATTCATTAATATGTTGATTTAGAAACAAAAAAAGCTGTCCTTCCCTCACCTTTACAACTAAGTACCAACCAATGGCATTAACTTCCACACTGTGTGTTTTAAAAGCTGATTGGAAGGGAATTCTCTCATTTTAACTGCCGTACCGCGGCTGTAAACTGACAATGAAAACATTATATTACTGAAATCTGTTTTGAGAAAATACTTCTGTTTACCTCCAAATGATGTTGCTGCTAAAATACTCCAGCGACTGCATCAGATATTCCTGCAGGACTCTCCTTCTCTTCCTCTCTGGTTCCGTGTCCTAGTTTCAATGATTCTTTTTTTCAGCACATTTTGCTTGAATTAAGTGGATTTTGAAAGCAATCGTACAACAGTAATGGAGTTCCTGGTTAAAAATGCAAACAGCTGTAAGGCAGCAGGGGAACTAGGAGAAGATGTGTCTGGGTTACTGTCAGAGAAGGGACAGAAGATTCGTGCTTCTTCACCACGTGACTTTAAAGACAGGTCTTGCTGTGCTGGACTCTGACAGGAGCAGCAGTGAGACAGGAAAGAGTTAACATGCTAACAATGTGTTATCAGTGTATTTCACGCACAGTGTAGGGTTTTCAGTTACCAGCTGAACATTATCACAATACTAGGGGCGTGCTGATACCTGTTACTCACACCCGTAATTACCTTTACACCTGAGTACCAATCAATTGCAGGTAGCGTCCGCATTGAAGGTTTGATAAGCCGATTGGAAGTGATTTTTTCTCTGCTTCTGAACTGACAATTAATTTGTTGCATTTGCTAGTTTTGCAGCCTGTTTTCATTGTCAGTTTGCAGCCTCAGTATCAGTATCAGCACACACCTACATGATGCTCTGGGTTACCTTCAGTCACGCTTTCATTGCGACTCTCTCTCTAGTTAGTAGTTCTCTCTCTCTTTTCTTTCTCAGTCTTCTCTTTGATTGTTGGCTGGTTTAAAGATGAATTAAAAGCACCTGAATAATTGTGAGGGGGTTCATGTTTAATGAAGCAGGCAGGGCCTCCAGTGGAGTGGACACACAGGCAGGCAGGAGCCAGTGCTTTGTAGCCGGCCCCAGTGATAATTGACACCAGCTCTTGATGAATTCCGCTCGTTCTTGTTAACGATTCCCCAGGGCCGTCCTCTTGCAATGAACAGAGGCTTCCTCTGTGCTCAGCCTGGCGCTGCACTGAGACCCTGTAAGACACTCCTCACTGAACACTGCAGGCTTTCCAATCAGTGTGCTTACTGCCCTGGTTTACACAGCAGGGTGCAGGCAGCACCGGGCTTAGTTCTCTTTCCACTCTGATGCCGGTGTGGTGTTTGTCATGCGTTTGATGGCACGTGTTAGCATCTTATCAATTATTTAAATGGGAGAAACTCATTTAGATTTAATGATCCTGTGCTTTGAAATACTTTCCTTGTCACCTTTCATCAACATTTCCTTCTCTCTCTCTCGCTCTCTCTCTCGCTCTCTCTCTCGCTCTCTCTCTCTCTCTCTCACTCGTTGTCCCCCTCTCTCTCACTCTCTCTCTCTCTGTCTCTCCCCCTCTCTCCCTGTCTCCACAGTGCAGTGTGAGTCATCAAACTGAAGCAGACAGCCTTTGCTGCAGTAACATGTTATTGGTGCTGAATCTGAGCAGTGAGTTTTGATCAAGGAGTTTTCACAGACTCTGCTTGGAATAAATTGGCGTTGACGTTTGGGGGACTTGCTTTTGACACAGCAGGGGATGCAAACCCTGTTTTATTAATGCAATGCTAGAATCTGCATGGCGCCTCTCCTTATGAGCTCCAGATACCATTTGTTAGTTATTTAGTTAGTTAGCTAGTTAGTTAGCAAGTTAGTTATCTGATTTTGAGGCTCACTGGGATAGTTGTCAGGGTGTCCCAGGCACAGTCTGGCTCTGTGCCCTGCAGCTCAGAGAGGAGGGTGCAGTGTAGCACCGCTCCCACAAACACAGCCCCTTCCCTGCAGCATCGCTCCCACAAACACAGCCCCCTCTCTGCAGCACCCCTCCCACAAACACAGAACCTAGACTGGGGGAATACCCAGGGCAGGGATTTTAGGGAAGACTTTGCAGCTCACTCATAGTGGAAGGATTCAGGGACACGGCAGCGTCTCTGTGTGTTAGCGACTCGCAGCTCATTATTACAGCTGGAGGGATGCAGATCAACCACCTGCAGCACACTCTGGGTTATAATCTTTCATCCCACAGTCCTCAGCTGTCTTCTACAAGCTGAGGGAAGTTTCTACAATGAAACATTCACCCTGGAAGTTGTTTTACCTTTGATGAAACTAACAGGAAAAATAAGAATGTGGAAATAGTCTTTTTCGCAAATATCCCCGATGGCGGTCCCATAAAGATGAAACTGTTTCGGTGGTAAATAGTTTATTTTTGGTTGGCAAAAATTCCCACCTGCAATAATGGCTGCGTCTCTCTCTCTCTCTCTCTCTCTCTCTCTCTCTCTCTCTCTCTTCTCTCGCTCTCTCTCCTCTCTCTCTCTCTCTTCTCTCTCTCTCTCTCTCTCTTCTCTCTCTCTCTCTCCCCCCCCCCCTCACAGGTGGTCCGTGATCAGATCTCGCACTGCACGGTCAAGCTGCGCCAGACCACCGGCCTGATGGAGTACTGCCTGGAGGTCATCAAGGAGAACGACCCCAGCGGCTTCCTGCAGGTCAGTGAGGGGCACTGCAAAACGTCTCTGCTTCACAGAGATTAAACCGTGCATTGCTGTAGTGCTTACTGCAAGGCAAGGTGGCGTGAAGACACATCCAGCGCTTTGCGATTTCTGTGACCATACAGCACCTCAAAACGTTTTGAAACTTCAATCAATGTTTTATTTGTTGTTCAGTTTGCAAAAATAATAAGCAATAAAAGAAAACTCAGAACTGCTTAAAAGAGGGTCTCCAGCGTCACTCCTCTGTTTCCTGCCCTCAGATCTCGGACACTCTGATCCGGAGGGTCCACATGACAGAGAATCAGTGGGGGAAGGCCACCCTGACCCCCAGAATGACCACCGACTTCGACCTGACTCTGGACAGCGGGCCCCTGCTGCAGACCATCCACCAGCTGGACTTCGTGCAGATGAAAGGTAATAATTACAGCTCCCTCCAGCGTGTGAGAGATTCACAAGTGGCACTAATGCTCTAGGAGTGTGCGAGTATCTGGGAGAGTGTGAGCGTCACTAATGGTCACTCAGTTCCCTCCCCAGTGCCGGCCACCCCTATCCTGCAGCTGGAAGAGTGCTGCACGCACAACAACAGCGCCACGTTGTCATGGAAACAGCCCCCCCTCTCCACCGTGCAGGTGGACGGCTACATCCTGGAACTTGACGACGGTAACGGGGGGCAGTTCAGGGTGAGTGGCTGCGACTCGCGGCTCCTGGTTTATTCAGATGTCTTTCATTGTTAACTATGGCTGAACCTCACTGATGAACATAACCATCCTGACACGTTTGAAATCTGATTGAAAGATGATCTGATTCAGGTTGAAATGTGTTGCACTGCACAGGCCCTCTCCAGCATGCGTGACTCAGTGTTGGTTTGTTTTTCCTGCCCTGGTTCCTCCTCCGTTCCAGCCCCCCCCACCGGAGCAGCATCTCTGTAGATTAATGAGAGCTCAGAGAAGCACAGCGAGGGACGATCATCACCCAGGCTGCAGAACAGCTCATTTATTTACAATCAAAGACAGATGCAAGAAAGGACTAATTAAGTTCTAATTGATGCGCTGCTCTGCCAAATTGCTGTGCTGCATGAAGCAATTTGCTTTTGGCTTGCTTGGAAAGGAAAAGCTTACTGCTGTCTGGGGAATGATTGTACAAGGCCGTGGTCATTCAGTTCAGGGAGTTGAGGGGAGGGAGTATTTATGCAAACTAGAGGCCATTTTGTGCCTTTTTTTTCTGTTGAATTACAGTAAGTGTGTCTTTCTCGCAATTCTTTTTCAAAAGTAATGCCTTGTCATTATATAATAGCCTATAGGCTATAATAGAATTTATGTTTTTTCACAATTTGACAATTAACAAAAATTATTGAAAGTAAATTGTACTGTACTTTTGCTGTGTAAGCCCAGCCCTAGATATATCACATTTGCTCTCGTCATGAATGATGCCACGGCACTTCACAATAAAAACACAAAAAAGGAATAAAACAACGTGGTGATGGGAACCCGTCAAAACATTTTACAATAAAAATCAAATAAGAGAGAACAAGAAAAAACGAAACTGAAAATAACAAACAGCAAGGCTTCAGCACCACGAGTCAGACTTGACAAGACTGCTTTTAGTTTTCAGTTAAACAGGGTGTGAGCTGTGCAAGTCAGCTAGCGGAGGAATGGGGCAGCCGTGTGCTGTACTGGGAAGTGTTGGTGCTGCAGCCCTGTACTGAGAGCCCCTGTGCTGTGCCTGCAGGAGGTGTACGTGGGGAAGGAGACCATGTGCACGGTGGACGGGCTGCACTTCAACAGCACCTACAGCTCACGGGTCAAGGCCTTCAACAAGTCCGGAGTGGGGCAGTACAGCAAGACCCTGGTGATGCAGACCGCAGAGAGTAAGAACCCGCCCGGCTCGGCGCTGTTACTATTATTATTATTATTATTGTTATTATTATTATTATTATTATTATTACTATTATTACTATTATTATTAATTAGGGGCTTCATCTTGAGCTTTCACTCACTAGAGACTGCACCTCTTCTGATGTGTGTTTCTCAGTGTTCGTGGCTCTCTCTAATCCAGTTGAGAGTGCATTTCTCTTTGCTCTGTCTGTCATACAAAGAGCGCAAGAGAAAGTTCGCTCTCACCTTGATTAGAGGGAGCCACCGATCACTGAGAAACACAATGTAAGCCATTCAATCTAAATAAAAACCCAGCTGAAACCCTGACAGTAACGTTAGTAATCTGTATCGAGCATGCTGTGGTTTAAACGTTTCAAACACTTTGACATTGAGTGCGATTCCTGGATCTCCCGGCTACATATCTATTGCTGTTTGCTGCAGCATCTCTTTCAATTAAGACGGTGAAAAGCTGCCATCTGTACTGGAGATACTGGCAGATCAAACACAGTGAAGGGCTCCCTTGGTATTTCACGATTCGATAATTCAGAAATTCAGTTAATCCCACGATAAGGCTCTGCTGACACTAAATTGAAAATGTACTAAACTGTATGCTGTACGGTCTGTTGAGTCAGACTGGGACATAAGGAGGGAGTAAATTGGTGTGCTATACAAAGATAGCAATGTAATACAAATCGTGCTTTCACCATGCTTTACCATGCATTAACCATGCCTGGCTGTATGTGTGCTTGTACCGTGGTAATGCCTCTGCCATGTCTTTATAATGAAGGGACGTGTGCATATAATGTGTGCAAAGGGACTGACATGCCAGTATTGAGTAATTAAGCTTACGGTTAATTAAACCTGGGAAGAGCTGGAGGGGAAGGGTTTCCTGTGGCTGGTTGCAGGGCTGGGATGAGGCATCGCTGTGATTAGTTCTGTGTTCTCTGGAGAGCTCCCTGCGCTGCAATCACAGTGCGAGTGTGAGGAGGCTCGCCCCCAGCCCAGGAACACAAAGGAAACTATACCAAGAATGAATTTGTATTGCAGTGCAGTGAAGAACACAGAGCAATCGCTAGGTAGCGACACAGTCGTTTACAGTCTCAGATCGCAGTGTGGTGATGAACACAGAGCAATCGCTAGGTAGTGACACAGTCGTTTACAGTCTCAGATTGCAGTGCAGTGATGAACACAGAGCAATCGCTAGGTAGTGACACAGTCGTTTACAGTCTCAGATCGCAGTGTGGTGATGAACACAGAGCAATCGCTAGGTAGTGACACAGTCGTTTACAGTCTCAGATTGCAGCGTGGTGATGAACACAGAGCAATCGCTAGGTAGTGACACAGTCGTTTACAGTCTCAGATTGCAGCGTGGTGATGAACACAGAGCAATCGCTAGGTAGTGACACAGTCGTTTACAGTCTCAGATTGCAGTGCAGTGATGAACACAGAGCAATCGCTAGGTAGTGACACAGTCGTTTACAGTCTCAGATTGCAGTGCAGTGATGAACACAGAGCAATCGCTAGGTAGTGACACAGTCGTTTACAGTCTCAGATCGCAGCGTGGTGATGAACACAGAGCAATCGCTAGGTAGTGACACAGTCGTTTACAGTCTCAGATTGCAGCGTGGTGATGAACACAGAGCAATCGCTAGGTAGTGACACAGTCGTTTACAGTCTCAGATTGCAGTGCAGTGATGAACACAGAGCAATCGCTAGGTAGTGACACAGTCATTTACTGTCTCAGATTGCAGCGTGGTGATGAACACAGAGCAATCGCTAGGTAGTGACACAGTCATTTACTGTCTCAGATTGCAGTGTGGTGATGAACACAGAGCAATCGCTAGGTAGTGACACAGTCGTTTACAGTCTCAGATTGCAGTGTGGTGATGAACACAGAGCAATCGCTAGGTAGTGACACAGTCGTTTACAGTCTCAGATCGCAGTGTGGTGATGAACACAGAGCAATCGCTAGGTAGTGACACAGTCGTTTACAGTCTCAGATTGCAGTGTGGTGATGAACACAGAGCAATCGCTAGGTAGTGACACAGTCGTTTACAGTCTCAGATTGCAGTGTGGTGATGAACACAGAGCAATCGCTAGGTAGTGACACAGTCGTTTACAGTCTCAGATCGCAGTGTGGTGATGAACACAGAGCAATCGCTAGGTAGTGACACACTCGTTTACAGTCTCAGATTGCAGTGCAGTGATGAACACAGAGCAATCGCTAGGTAGTGACACAGTCATTTACTGTCTCAGATTGCAGCGTGGTGATGAACACAGAGCAATCGCTAGGTAGTGACACAGTCGTTTACAGTCTCAGATTGCAGTGTGGTGATGAATGGAGAGCAATCGCTAGGTAGTGACACACTCGTTTACAGTCTCAGGCTGCCTGTAAGAGGCGCCCCATTATTTTGTCAACATTCCTGGGAGTTGGGATTTGCTCACGGATCAGGAACATCCGGGCTCGGGTTTGAAATAATGTTTTTGAGTCAGTCTCTGTAGGAAGTATATGTACTGTATACTGTGTTTTGGTGTTTCAGCAGTCAGGGGTCTCTGGTTAGGATCCTCATTGATTCTCTTGCAGGTTTTGCCCTTTCTCCTGTCTTACCACTGTAAGCTTCACTTTGCTTTTCTCTCTTCCCCTCTTCATGCGTTGCAGCTGGATACACTCCATGTGATTTAAACACTCTGGGAGCAGGTATGGGTCCATTACATTCCATTACATCAGTCCAGCTGCAAAGAGCTCAGTGCTCCTTGTGCATTGCAAGCACACAGGCACAGTGTGTGTGTGTGCGTGTGCGTGCGTGCGTGCGTGCGTGCGTGCGTGCGTGCGTGCGTGCGTGCGTGTGTGCGTGCGCGCGCATGTGTGTGTGTGTGTGTGTGTGTTATCTTTGTTATGATGAATCATCTTTTAACGTGGCTTAAAGGGCTTAAAGCTTACAAAACAAAAAATGTTGCTCCACTGATCTCAAATTTTAGTGGTTCTGCAGTCAAATTCAGCTAACCCTGCTATTCCTGTCAAACAGCACAGTGCTGCTGTGTTTTGTACAGACCACTTTCCCCTTGTGTTAGTTCACCCTGGATTATACATGTCTTCATTGCTATGCACCTTCTGTCATCCGTGTGTTTCAATTCTCCTCTTCCAACAATCATGTAGAAAAACAAAAAAATTAGGGTAAAAAATAAACCCAAAACAAACCACTTTGAGTCATTCTGGCCTTCGCTAGGTTTGCATTTTTCAAATGTGAACCCTCTCAATTGAATAATGATACAGTATATTATATACTACCCAAAGCCAGAGGACAAGGGTAACAGGGATCTTTTTTAATTGAATCCATTCCAAAGGCTCACAACAAAACCTGAAGTGGCTAAAACTGCTCTGCACTGGGATTCTTCTATCCATCACGTCAACTCATTTGACTGATTAAAGAAAACAACTGACATTTTTAATTAGTTTGCATTAGTTGAAAGTCTTATACATTGTTTCTTTAATTAGAACCAGCTCTTTGAAAGTGAATTGAAAATGTTTTTCTGTTTGTGTTGCAGTCGCCTGGTTCACCTTCGACCCCAGCTCCGCCCACCCTGACATCATCTTCTCAAACGATAACCTGACGGTGACGTGCAACAGCTACGACGACCGCGTGGTGCTGGGGAACACGGGCTTCTCACGCGGAGTGCACTACTGGGAGCTGAGCGTGGATCGCTACGACAACCACCCCGACCCCGCCTTCGGAGTGGCGCGCGCGGACGTGCTGAAGGACGTGATGCTGGGCAAGGACGACAAGGCCTGGGCCATGTACGTGGACAACAACCGCTCCTGGTTCATGCACAACAACTCCCACACCAACAGGTGAGACCTGAATGTGTACTCGTCGGTGCCGAGCTTCATCGATGAGCGGAGAGGCTCAAACTGCAATGCAATGGGACTCCTATGGCAGGGGGGTGGAGGGGGTGTGTGTGTGTGTGTGTCACTGACTTGCTTGTGATCCCTGTGACCCCGCGCTGTTTCTCTCGGCAGGACGGACGGGGGGATCAGTAAGGGCACCACGGTGGGGGTGCTGCTGGACCTGGCTCACGGGACCCTGACGTTTTCGGTGAACGACGAGCAGCAGGGTCCCATCGCCTTCGACAGCATGGAGGGCCTCTTCCTCCCTGCCATCAGTCTCAACAGAAACGTGCAGGTACTGGGGCTGAGGGGGCGGGGCTCAGAGGCGGCAGGGCTGCGAGGGGGCGGGGCTGTGGGGGGGGGGGGCTGAGTGGGGGCGGGGCTGTGAGGGGGCAGGGCTGTGAAGGGGCAGGGCTCAGAGGCGGCGGGGCTGTGAGGGGACGGGGCTGTGAGGGGGCGGGGCTGCAAGGGGGCAGGGCTCAGAGGCGGCAGAGCTGCGAGGGGACGGGGCTGTGAGGGGGCAGGGCTGTGAAGGGGCAGGGCTCAGAGGCGGCAGGGCTTTGAGGGGACGGGGCTGTGAGGGGGCGGGGCTGCAAGGGGGTGGGGCTCAGAGGCGGCAGAGCTGTGAGGGGACGGGGCTGTGAGGGGGCAGGGCTGTGAAGGGGCAGGGCTCAGAGGCGGCGGGGCTGTGAGGGGACGGGGCTGTGAGGGGGTGGGGCTGTGAGGGGACGTGGCATTCTTTAGCACCTGATTAGTAAACAATAAGTCAAACAACTGCTGTTTCTCTGTTCTTAAAAAGGAACAGATAAACGCTGATTTGCTCTGCTTTAATGGCATAGCCAGGCTGAGACTTTAATTTTGTCCTTAATGTTGTTACTCTTCTCAGGTCACTCTTCACACTGGGCTGCCCATCCCCGAGTTCTACACTGCAAGGAGCCCTGAGCCCCCCAGTTCAGTGTGTTAATGACACTGCCGGCCATGTGGGGGCGCTCTCCTGACCTGCCCCTGCTCTTCTACACCTCTCAGCTCCACCTCACACCTCTGTCCAAGCCAGAGCCCACAGACCCGCGGGAGCCAGAAGCAGAACCACAGAGCAGCTTTCAGCCTCCACAGGCACCAGATGAGCTCCAGTCACTCTGCTGTGACCCACCGCCTCCTCTCCCAGTCCCCTCTCCCAGTCTCCTCTCCCAGTCTCCTCCCCCAGCATCCTTCCCCATCCTCCTCCCCCCAGCCTCCTCTCCCAGTCTCCTCCCCCAGCCTCCTCTCCCAGTCTCCTCTCCCATTCTCCTCTCCCAGTCTCCTCTCCCATTGTCCTCTCCCAGCCTCCTCTCCCAGCCTCCTCTCCCAGCCTCCTCTCCCATTCTCCTCTCCCAGTCTCCTCCCCCAGCATCCTTCCCCATCCTCCTCCCCCCAGCCTCCTCTCCCAGCCTCCTCCCCCAGTCTCCTCTCCCAGTCTCCTCTCCCAGTCTCCTCTCCCAGTCTCCTCTCCCAGCCTCCTCTCCCATTGTCCTCTCCCAGCCTCCTCTCGCAGTCTCTAGCTGGCTGGGTTCTGACATCACCATGCCTGTAATCAGCCTGCGCAAACAGCCAAGGAAACTACATCATTGTAAATAAGAATTGGAATTTGAAAATAAGTACTTTGAGGCTTTTTGGTGACGCAACAAAATGTTATTTTTTACCTTCATCCAAAGCCCCTAGATATTTCCGTTGTAAAACTTCAAACTCTGTATCACATTTACTACTGCTCCCGATTTTCCTGCTTTTTTTAGTTTTCGTTCCGTATCTACTTAATTTTATTTTATATATTTATTTTCTTTACCCGCCCATCGGTCTCTGCAGATTTCCCTTGTAATACCCGCTAGTCTGCCCATAGCCAGGAGGAATGCACTGGACAATGGACACTGGACACTGGACACTATACACTGGACCCCGGCCCAGTGAAGTAGCCACATGGGACAGAGGAGTGGCCTTGTGAGAAACTGACCCGAAGAGTGCAATCATCCCTGGCAAGCGGCAGACTTTTGGGAGGTTTTCAGATTATACATTCTTTGAGGTAATTCTGCTGCCGTCAGCTCTGTGTGCTATAATGGTGTGATCAGACCACCCCTTTGATCCCCTCCCAGATCAGACATCTCAGTTCAGTTTCCAAGTCAGTGCTGATAATGCCTCGTGTCTCACACAGCAGCCTGCAGTGGTGTCAGTGGTAGGCAATACCTCCCTGGTAGTTCCTGTCTCTTGAGGTATTACTGTGCTGGTTCTCGGTGCAGATCTGCAGTGTGAGAGGTTCCAGTGTGCCTGTCCATGCCCAGGCAGGCTGGCTGCACACACTGCTGAGGGTACCTATGTGCCTCCCTGTGCTCATAAAGCTGAGGGAACACGTGTTCTTGAAACCTGGTTGTTTCATGCAGTTGCCTGAAACCTATCCTCCTGAAACCAAGTTCCAAGCGGCTTTGTGTTCCCTTGGCTTAACCCCACGGACCTGCAGTTTCAGTGCAATACAATGGAGAGCAGTGCAGTGTTTTCAACATGCCAACCACTTGTGTTGCAAGTCTTGCAACACTACTGCAAAGTTGCTGCATCCAAAATACTGCTTGCATTACTATAACTGTATGACTGCTCAGTTGTTATCCATTCCCTTGAATTGCAGTTCGAGCTGTTCCAGGTGTTACTATGAGCTCTGTGGAATGGATTACAGTTGGATCTGCCTATGGCTTGTGTAAGCTTTTAAACCCATTGTACCGTTGCTGCTCGATTCACATGGTGCTATCGTGGCCAGTGTAAAACCAGTCTGTAAAACTGTGTAGGGAGAGATATGAGAGGGTCATCTCTCCATTTCAAATGGGAATTTATTATTTACAGTTGCCAAATTCTCCACCTCAGGAATTGTATCCATTCACAGAGGTACAAGGGTGCTTATGTCACAATGCAAGATCAAACCTGCTGGTTATCCAACCAATCACCGCTGTCCGGGCTCCTTGCTGGAGGGGTGAACGCCGCCTCATTGGTCAAGCTGAAAGAACCCTTAAAGGGGCCGAGCTACCGCCAGAGAAAATGCTGCAGTCGGTGGTGTCTTAAAGGGGCGTGCGCAAAATTACTGTTCTTAATTTGTTAATGCCAGATCAGTGACATTTAACCTTTTGAATTCTAACCTACTCTGAACTGATTCATTTTATTGACAATAATTCTTCTATTGACAGTACGTCTACACAAGGCCTGAGGTGTGTGTGTGTGCGTGCGTGCGTGCGTGCGTGCATGCATGCGTGTGTGTGTGTATATATATATATATATATATATATATATATATATATAGGGCAAGCCCACACCCAGACAAGCATGGCTAAATAAGTAATAGTCTGTGTGTTTGACCAGTACTGACGCTTGCTAAAGTGAATCCTGATGACGGTGAGGGGGCTGTACCGATACGCTGGCCACAGGTCCCCCATTCCTGCGACAAGTCTTATGAAAATGCTGTTGCTGGGCAACATGAATGAGTTAAGATGTAAACTCCGAGACGCAGGGCCGTGCCCCAGCCTCTCAGACCATGCTGTATTTTTTTTAGTGACTGTAATTGTGTGTTCTTTCTGGGTGTTTGGACCTGGCTTTGATGTGTGTGGTGCCTTGTGACTCCAGGCCACTTTGCTGTTCCACAGACCTGTTTGTTTTATTGCTTATCATTGTGGCTATTATTATTATTATTATTATTATTATTATTATTATTATTATTATTATTAACGACCTGATGCCTTGCTGTTCCAATAAATATGAAATGATTCTTCTTGTACATATTTGCTGTCTGGGGGTGTGTGTGGGTGTGTGTGTGTGGGGAGGGTACACAACAGAACTACAACGTATTATAAACCATTAACAATTAATTTAGTATTACAAACAATAAATAGTAATTGGTCACAATTGAATGTAACTTTAGTTGAATGAGATATGTATAAAACATCTATAAATAAAGTAATGGTTTGTTACAATAACATTTTAATTGGACTGAGTGGTTGTTCAAACGGTTTCTTCATAAAATACCGTTGGCAGTGAGTAAATGTTAAACCCTGTTTTGTGTAAACTCTGTCGTGCACCTCATTGCAAGAATAAAAAAAACTAGCATCATTTATTTTATTTTTTTTATTTGTGGGACACATATGTCCCTTGTACCTTCGGGTTGAATGATTAAATTTACCCTGCAGGTCAAGATGAACCAGATACAATTATCAATTACTTCAAACATAGCCGACTGCAGCGCATATTCTGTACACCCCCTTGTTTCACCGCAGGCTATGCGGTCAGTGCCTGCTGTAGTGTACTGCGCTGTGCCACTTGCAGTATAGTTATCAAACCAGTAGTATTAAGATTAACGTTTTGGGAAGAATCCTCCAACCGAATTCAGTTTGAAAACAAAGTTTTAAATAAATCTGCGGTCGTTCTTTTGTGTCGCTCGAGATGCTTGCCCCGTTGCCCCGCCTACAATGAGCGGCGCCCGCCTGTAATATAAATAGCGCAGGAGGCTGACACGAGCGCTTGTGTCTTTCCTTCAACTGTGAAGTGAGTGAGACGAAAATAAACACAATACACAAACTTAAAAAAGTCTAACACTACACCATGGCAACGCCTATGTCAGACCAAGAGAAGAGGAAGCAAATTAGTATTAGAGGGATAGTTGGGGTGGAGAATGTCGCCGAGATAAAGAAAGGGTTTAACAGGCACCTGCATTTCACCTTGGCGAAGGATAGAAATGTGTCGACGCAGAGAGACTACTTTTTCGCGCTGGCTCACACCGTTCGGGATCACCTGGTCGGGAGATGGCTCAGGACTCAGCAGTACTACTACGAAACCGACCCAAAGGTGAGCGAAAGAAATCAAAATAAATATATAAATAACATGCAGGTAGACAGACGCACCTTGTTTTTGTTTGTTTTTCCTTCTCTGTGGAGAATTTTGGATTTTTTTTTTTTTTTTTTTTTTATTACGAGTCCTCGACCACCACACTGATTTGATTTCACTAAACTGGGACGGTAAGGTATACCGTATATCGCCTTCGGTCTCGAGTTTGTATTTACATTTTTAGAGCAGTTTGTGTTAACTTTTATGGAGTTACAAAACTTAAAGAACCCATATGTCCATCATAAAACGGACACCTACCTAGATCGGTACAATTATCCACGGAGTGACCGAGGGGATAATCTATATATTTCTCTTCACTGAGTGTGTAAGTTACACACAAGTATTGAGTGGCTGAACTTAAACGAGTGTACTGTCATATGATAAAAGACTAAGTGCATTTTAGTTTGTAATGTGTTGCCGTATGAACTTGAAACCGTTCAGGTTAAGGTTGAACTCGTCGAAGACACATTTTATTTGCTACTTCCCTCTTCGGCGCACTGAAATTTTAAAGTATGTGTTTTGTCACGTAGCCCCTCTGCACAATCAGTCAGAAAGCGGTTTACGCTGCAGAAGACAGATTGAGATCTCTGTTTAAATAAATCAAGAAACTCCTTGTTCATGCCCTCATGCTGCGAAAATAAATGTGCACAGCTACTGCCAAACGTTAATTGGCAGTTTACTTTAATATGCCATTTCATTAATTAACACTCCCCCTGCGAGTGTTTGTCTTTAAATGGTGTTTAATAAGCGCTACATTTTCACTGTTGGCAACTTGCAAGTCAGGCAATTTCAAGTCTCTTGCAAGCAGCTTAGAAACGTCAGTTATTTGTCCAGTTATGGGAACGCAGAAAAAAATACGTGCAGTTTGAGCAGTATTCTGATTTGGTTTCTTGAAAGCGTGAATCTTCAAGATGGCGTTCATGGTTCCACAAGCACTGATTTTTGATCCCTTTTTAACAATAAATAAATAAATAATCAGAAAAACAAATCAATAAATTACCTAGTAGTGGATTAATTAGCAAAGTGTGTTTGTTTACAGTGCATTTCTGCTCTGGCTGAGAAAGTCCCTGCTAGAGTTGCATGACTCAGCCAAGTAGTGTATTTTTTGGCAGCTGCAAAAGGAGGTTTGTGTGGAAACTCTTAAGGCTAAAAACTAATATATTTGATTGGCATCTACCTATACCTAGCAGTCTTTGAAAAAGGCATTGAGAAACAGATTGGCCAAGTATAACTGAGACCAATGTGGAAAAATCCTAGTTTTTGCTGCATGTCTCAATTTGTTTTTCTGCTGCAGCCCTCTGTTTTGACTTTTTTTACTTTTATCACTGCATGAATAGTGTTATGTTGCTTGATTTGAGGTTATGATTCTACATTTGATATTAAAAGGAAGTGACAAGTTAAATGTGTTAACACTGACCCCCCCCCCCCCCCATATATTTCCTCTCATGACATGATGGAGCTAAGCGCTTGCCAGTTGCTGTATGAAAATAATTGTTGCCTTGTCTCTCCCCAGCGCGTGTATTATCTTTCCCTTGAGTTCTACATGGGCCGCACCCTGGAGAACACTATGATCAACCTGGGTCTGCAGAATGCCTGCGATGAGGCCATCTATCAGGTGAGGGGGTGCCATGCTTCATTCACAGGGGGAGGGGGCTGTGAACATTGCTGGTTTACCTGGCGAGCATGTTACACAATTCTTTAGGAGAACCTTTGTAGGAATTGTCTGCATTGTGAAAATGTGGCTGAACATCTGTTCAGAGTGTAATGTAGTGCTGGCCTTTACTTATGTAAAGGCTTGATGTGAAGTCTGTCCAATACCCAATACAGTGTTTCTCCCAGGAATAACCATGCATTGTGTGTCAAATAATCCATGAACTGCAGATTTTTTTTTTATTATTTTTTATATATTTAAAAAAAAAAAAAACTGATCTGAATAGCCAAAAAAAGCTTAAATTGTCTTCTACAGTTGTTGGGCTATGAACGTCACAAACCACAAAGTTCGTGCCCATCCTAATTTGCTCCAAGCATGTTGCCAACTAAAAGTGGGTCTACCAATCTGGGAATTCCAGTCCTTTTAATCCATAAAAACTGGCCTCTCTATTAAATATGTTGGCTTTCCTGTAGTTTGCCTATCATGTTTGTATTTGTCTCGGTGACTAGCTGGGTTTGGATATGGAAGATCTGGAGGAGATGGAGGAAGATGCTGGTCTGGGAAATGGTGGCCTGGGCAGACTCGCAGGTAATCTTTCTCTTGGATGTAGATGCTTTTACAAGAGGTGCGACATTGCTGTCTTCATTGCCTGAAAACCCTTCATGCAGATTGTATTCAGTAACACTGGCAAAGATGCTTGATTTTAAAATCCGCCACAGTGAGCACAATTTAAAAAAATAAAGTACAAGTTGACTTTGAGAGAACGAACATGAAGTTGATGTATTTTAACCTTGCTCTCTTTCATCAGCGTGCTTCCTGGACTCCATGGCTACCCTGGGCCTTGCAGCCTACGGATATGGAATCCGATATGAATATGGAATCTTTAACCAGAGGATCAACGATGGATGGCAGGTATGCTTGTGCCATCTGTAGTGTTACATGGTAACAGCATCTCTGCTATTTCACTGAAGGATTGTTTAGTGTGTGGTTTTAACTTGCATTATTGCATATTGGTCTAGTCAAGCATGATCATGATCCAGGTACTGAGATGCTTCTGATTCCTGCACATCTTCTGAATGCCTTCATACAACTACGACTGATTTAAAATTTCAGGATGCAATGCCACAAAGTGTTAACTAATGCATTTTAGCCTGTACATGTCTTTCTAGCTCAAAGTAACAGTTACTTGACATTTGGCAGGGGTTAAAGTTGGTTGACTGCAGGATGTGGGTCAGTAGGTTGTCGGATTAGGCAATCATTAACAGGAAGCATGGCGTTGCGAACTGCTGATCAGTTTGTAATGATTAGAGGAAAGTGAAATTTGTGCAAACAGCCATCTGCTCAAATAAGAACCAGCTCTGTTTGAAGCTCTACTGCATGTTTTCAATGCAAACTCCAACTTTTGATAAGCACTGATTTACCTGGGTAAACAAGTACAAACCTATAGATTAGGTCTCCACTACGAAGATTCACCACTGCAAGTTTCAACAGTGTGCTCTCCTTTTTAATCAACAAAAATATAACTTTGTATCTTTTGTATTCCATTAACTACGACCCAAGTGCTAAATGATACATGCTCAAAAAGCAAACTTCAAAATTCTGCGATGTGTTTTATACAGGTAACTGTTCCATCTAAATGTCGACATTAACTATAGTGCAATTATAAATACTGTAACATGCCGTGATCCTAATTTTATTTTAGTGCAGTCAAATTTGAAATAAAAGGACAGATATTCATGTTGGGTTAGTTTACTGGTCTGTCTTAAGGAGTTATTGTTGCTATACTAAAGTGTAGCTGTGAGTGAAGGCGTCTTTCCTAGACCTGTGTACAGGTCTGCAGTGTTGAAAGTATAAGACTGCTGGATGTTGTGTGCACAGGTGGAGGAGGCTGATGACTGGCTGAGGCATGGCAATCCCTGGGAGAAGGCTCGTCCAGAGTTTATGCTGCCCGTTCACTTCTATGGCCATGTGGAAAAAACCAGGGAGGGACCCAAGTGGGTGGACACACAGGTACGCTCCAGCCAGGGGGCTCTTCAGTACAACCTGACCCTTTATCCTGGGACCCCCAACCCCCAGTGGGTTTTATATCCAGAGTAACTCTTGCAGCTTGTTTAAGACCAACTGGCCTGAATGTTGGACTGCATTACCTTAAGGTAAGATTAGATACTTCAATGTGTATTGTCTTATTGTGGTACTTTACATGCTTTGTATCGGCAAAAGCACTACACAGCTACTTGTCCACCAATGGTTCTTTTAATGAAGAGAACATATATAACTGGTATTAATACATTCTCAAGTGTGATGCTGGATAACAGTCAAAATTACAGTCCATCACCCCATCTGCTTCATGGACGTGGTGCCCATGCAGATTCTCACCTGCAGCCTTCTCTTGGTTTTTACTGGAGACAAAAATGGTGACTTGCTTTGCATTGGCAGGTGGTCCTTGCGATGCCCTATGACACTCCCATCCCAGGGTACATGAACAACACTGTCAACACCATGAGGCTCTGGTCTGCCCGGGCTCCCAACGACTTCAATCTGCAAGACTGTAAGTGCAGTAGCCTCCAGTCTCAGGCTCGTCGCACAGTGTGTGATGGCACATGCAAAAATTGTGTTTCTTTACAATTATGAATGCCAGTCGCAACTACGTGTTGAGCCATTTTAACTGGATGCACTTCTCTGCAATTTGCATGTGTGCAACTCTTGGCCATGTTTTATGAATGTGACTGTCAATTCTCTTGTCCAGTTAACGTGGGAGACTACATTCAAGCTGTGTTGGACAGGAGTGTGGCTGAGAATATCTCCCGAGTGCTCTACCCTAACGACAATGTAAGTGTGCACAACCTACCTTTTAAAACAAGCTGCCCATTCCGGTGTAATTAAGAGACTTCTGAACCCGCTCTCTTGTTGGGGACGCTGCCTGCATGTTTTCAGTTCTTCGAGGGGAAGGAGCTGCGTCTGAAGCAGGAGTATTTCGTGGTTGCTGCTACACTACAGGACATCATCAGGAGATTCAAGGCCTCCAAGAAGGGCCGCATTACCTTTGAGACCTTTCCTGACAAGGTATTGGTCCTTTTTGTACTGCTGAGCAAGGCTTACTCGCAACTCTAATGTTGAACAGTAATGAGAATGCCAGACTTCACGTTGCAATGTTTGGCATTACAAGATTTTTCATTAGTTTGGTTTAGGGATCTGTTTCATGGTTATATCAAGCTAGATTTGTTAGTTATGCCTTAATTAGAGAAATTGTTGGTATGTTTTACATAATAAAAGAACATGCATCTATCCAGAAAGTAGTTGAAATGCCTATTCATCAAGTCTGTGTGGAGAATTATATAAACTACAAATCCATGCGATCGGACATGTGGAAAACGCAGTCTATGGCTTTTTCCATGCCAACTGAAACACTTCAGTGACCTGTACCTACTTTATAAGAATGTGTTTTTTATAGGTGGCTATTCAGCTGAATGACACCCACCCTGCCATGGCTATTCCTGAGCTGATGAGGATCTTGGTGGACATCGAGAAACTACCCTATGATAAGGTCAGGGGTGCATGGAGATAAGAAATGTCCAAGAATTTCAAACTCTTTAACTTTATACGTAGTAAGTTTGGTAGTGTCTAAATGAATTGGTGAAATATAATTCTCCCTGATTTCACATTTTGATAACTTTGTTGATTTCAAGTTAGGCAGGTAATGTTGAATTGTACGTGTGCTATACTTCACTGCATAGGGAGCCTTCACTAATCTACTGCCCTCCAGTAGTCCCTGAGTTATTTAGATACAAGTTGAATGAAGGAGGGAACACTGTACAGGACAGTCTGTAATGTGTTCATCTGTGCCCAGGCCTGGGAGATCACCCAGAAGACTTTTGCTTACACCAACCACACTGTGCTGCCTGAGGCTCTGGAACGCTGGCCTGTTCAACTGATGGAGAAGCTGCTGCCTAGACACCTGCACATAATCTACGAGATCAACCAGAAGCACTTGGATGCAAGTATCTCCCTTTTAAAGCGTGGTTTGTGTATGCTGTAGGGTTAGGGTTACTAATAAACCCTCCTCCTCTTTTATTGTGCCCCATATTTTGATTATCTCTGGTTATGCAGATATTTCAGGTGCAAAGCGGTAAACTTCTGTAGGCTTGCACAGTCTGATTGTAGCAAGACTATTGCAGTGAGTTTGAACTGCAATAAATGTAGAGAAGTACGTACCAGGAAGCTGTGGCAACTTCCTCCAACGTTTAATTTAAAATCTGTATATTCCAAATTAAAAGAACCAAAAGATCACAATTTAAGAGGTTTGTGCTAATAAGATTTTTAACTAAATAGCCTTGTGTAGATATACCTGCTCCTGCCAGTAAAATGTTAATGTTGGAAAATATGTATTTTCTAACTCGTAATTAGCTTTTGTTTCCTACACACTTCTGCACGAAGTAGAGCATGGCATAATACAACTATTGTGGACAGGCTTCTACTTTTCTATCATTGACCCACTGCCTTTCTAAGACTTGGCAGCACCTTTTTAGCTCTGACTTGTCCTTGTAAAATCAAATGTCATTGTTAAACTAAAGCATTGATTGTGCAGACCAAACATTTCTATGGCTGACTGTTTATTCCAAGTGTCCTGGTGTGTATGAATACTCTGGATGTGTGCAGGCACTGCAGATTACTGTTGCCTAATATCCTTGCCTGGGACACCACACTAACATTATTTATTTTTATTTGTCCACTAGGAGGCACTATGCCCAAAGTTGAAATGACCAAGACTTAATGTACGTTGAAGTGTGAAAAGGCACTTGTGGTGTAGTTATTTTATTTTCATTGTCTATTGCATAGGGACCAGTTATTTCACAAACATTTGAAATTAAGACCATTCAATTCTACAGGATGACCAGTAAACATTTTGGAGCACCTTTTAAAGAAACGTCTGTTTTGTATTTTCTTGCAGAAAATCTCTGCTCTGTTCCCAAAAGACATGGACCGATTGCGCAGGATGTCTATCATCGAGGAGGAGGGTGTGAAGAGGATCAACATGGCACACCTGTGTATTGTTGGCTCGCACGCAGTCAACGGAGTGGCACAGATCCACTCCCAGATAGTCAAGGACCAAGTGTAAGGATATACTAAAGCCCCTGTTTATCCACGTCGCGGGCTTGCTGAATCTTAATGGCTCCTGACAATATTTTATTCCTTTTTGCCCTAATGCAGGTTCCGTGACTTCAGTGAGCTGGAGCCTGAAAAGTTCCAGAACAAGACCAACGGCATCACCCCCAGACGCTGGCTGCTGATGTGCAATGCAGGGCTGGCTGAACTCATCGCTGAGGTAATCCGTATTGCTTAACTGAACAGAGCAAGTATGCAACTGCATTTGCAAGATAGAAATGAACTGTTCACTGCCACATCATGTCAACCTCTATAGATATCTCCATGAAGCATTTTTTTTTTTCACATCCATTTTACTTGTTTGCATTTGATCTGTCATTTCCCATTGCTTAAGTCCCAGGGATTCTTTGTTTTTGTTCTCATTTCTTGCTGTGAGTGAGAGGCTCTTCACTTTTGTTTTCTAGAAAATTGGAGACGGGTATGTAAAGGATCTGAGCCAGCTGAGGAAGATTGCTGCATTTGTCAATGATGAGTCTTTCATTCGAGATGTTTCAAAAGTAAAACAGGTGAGGCACTGGCACATTTGCTTAAAGTTTAAACATACACCAAATGTACCAGTTAAAGTGTCAGCTACAACTGCGAGTGCTGCACGCTGTACTAATCCAGTACAACTGCCATTCAGTTCACTGTTCCCTTCCTGCTAATTAAACTTGTAGCAATGCCTTCCTTGTATAATGCTATAACATTCTATACTAAAATGAATCGCTGACCTAAAGGAATAATATATACGGCTCGCTGTGACTTTAAAAAGAAGTTGGATTTTGGGTTAAATACTACTTAAAGCTCTGTATCTTTTAAAATGGGAGTCGGTTGTACCCGTTTTTAGTTCTTTCCCACGCGTAACCATACAATACTCCAACTTCTAGTGATGAAGCTTTAGCTCTGTTCTAACAGTTACCCCACTGCTCTTCCCTCCAACAGGAGAACAAGATGAAATTTGCACAGTACCTGGAGAAGGAGTACAAGGTGAAGATCAACCCCTCCTCCATGTTCGATGTCCACGTGAAGCGAATCCATGAGTACAAGAGGCAGCTGCTCAACTGTCTGCACGTAATCACGATGTACAACCGTGAGTACAGTGCTGCATGCATCTGAAATCCACTGTCCAAGTTCAGCTCATCGCTGGTCTAGTGCATGTACTCCAGAAGCATTTATCATACTGTAGCTAGCTAGTTTTACAGACCCTGAATAGGACTAATGTTTGGATACCTGCCTGTGGTACCATTTACCCCTTTGACACTACCTGAATAGTGCATGATCAACATTCATTGGAACAATGCGCTTGTCATTCACTTCATTGTTTTAAGCAGTGTGGATATGGGCAATGTAATTTATACAAGAGTGAATTGGGTTTTTAACTAGTTGTTGTTGGTAATCGTAAATTGGTGATAAAAGCACTAGGCAACATTATTTCTTAAGTTTTCCATTACCTTAGACTCATCATTACTAAGTGTCTAAGGTCATGGACTAGCTTAGTTGGTCATATGTTTGCACATCAATGATATGGACCTCTTTGCCCAACTTGTGTCTCCCATTAGGCATAAAGAAGGACCCTGCAAAGCATTTTGTCCCAAGAACTGTCATTATTGGTGGCAAAGTAAGCTGATCTGGTGACCTTGCCTTTTATAAGTATACATTCATCAAATGAGAAAGCCGGGATGAAAAGACCTTATTTGAATAGCAGCTGAGCAGTTCTAGACTTGCATTTTTCTAACTGAACCCACCTGTCTTCTCATGGCTAATATTATATAGGTGAGCAGTACCTCATCCACGAGTTGAAACCGCTTGATTTCCATTTTCAATCTTTGATAAAAGTGGTGGCCATGCAATCTAAATGTCTTGTATGATTTATTAAACTGAAGCCCTTCTCCTCCTCCCATAGGCAGCCCCCGGTTACCACATGGCCAAGATGATCATCAAGCTCATCACGTCTGTGGGAGATGTGGTGAATAACGACCCTGTGGTGGGCAACAGGCTCAAGGTCATTTTTCTGGAAAACTACCGTGTGTCCCTGGCTGAGAAAGGTACAGCCTCACTGACTGCTCCCCAAGACCACACATAGGCTTATATAGAGCTATAAACTTGGGTTGAAGAATAACATCATTTTTCTTAAAGTATTTTTAAGAAGTGTGTGTGTGTCTTTCAGTGGACTGTGGCTAACATGTTCCTGTCCTGTAGTGATCCCGGCGACTGACCTGTCCGAGCAGATCTCCACAGCCGGCACCGAGGCCTCGGGCACGGGCAACATGAAATTCATGCTGAACGGGGCGCTGACCATCGGCACCATGGATGGAGCAAATGTGGAGATGGCAGAGGAGGCGGGAGAGGGGAACCTCTTCATCTTCGGCATGAGGGTGGCGGACGTGGAGGCTCTTGACAAGAAGGGGTGAGGACTGGAGGGGGGTTTACCAAGTTTCATCTATCTTTGGAATGGAAGTTGTGTTGGACTAAGACACTTAGTCAGTTCTTTTAATTTATATTGCAGACTCTAGAGTAATCTCTGTAATTGGACACTGTCTCGGAGGCGGTCTATTTTGCTGTTATGTGCATTGGAAAACTCTGCTCTTCTAGAAGGGTCAGATGTCTTGCACTTCAACCCCATATATGATGATGCTGTGGAATGTTAATTCTCTATTAATTGATAGATGGAGGGTCAGGTTTTGCTCATTGCTGCTGTTTTGTATAGCCTGGATCTCACCTGGAACACTTTGGGGATCACATCAGGAATGGATTCCAGTGCTTAAGATCCCAATAGTTTTACAGTTAACACTGTTCAGCAATTTATGCGAGCTGAGATCATACTGGCTCATTCCATATGTTCCAAGAACCATTCATGATAACAAAACATTTATTTCAATTAACAAGACAGAAGGTCTTAACTGATGCATCCACCTCCAAACGGGTTTTACCTAACATTGACTTTCTTGGCATGGATCACCTGTCCCGGTAACGGTCTTTTCCACTGAACTTCAAAGATCATATCCACTCCTGGCAGCAGATTGTTTGCTCAGAGTGCTCCAGGAGGAAAGAGGAGGGTAAATTGTGAACCTGATTCCAGTGGCCTTGCACTCGGAGGCCAATTAGGATAATGGCAAACGGCTGGAATTTCTTTTAACACAATAGCTTTGTCTTCTTTCTTTCTTTCTCTCTTCTTCTTCTTCTCCTCCCTCCCTCCCTCCCTCCCTCCCCCCAGGTACAATGCCATGGACTACTATGACAAGTTGCCAGAACTGAAACAGGTGATGGATCAGATCAAAAGTGGCTACTTCTCCCCGAAACAGCCTGATCTCTTCAAGGACATCACTGACATGCTTTTCAAACATGATAGGTGTGTACCAGGGAGATGCAGTGCACACGCACCTGTTAACTGCAGTTTACGTTGCTGCCATAAGACCACTTTCCTAAATTAAACTAGCTGAACCCTTTTTGTTTTTATATATACAGCTATAGTTGCAAAGGTTTGTTTATTTGGAATACAAACTAGTCTGTTTTAAATTCCAGCTAAAATGAGCAGGTTTATCCAGGGTCAAAGATTACATTATACACCAACAAAGGACTATCAATCTAGTTAACTGTCCATATGATGTTTACACAGGTTTAAAGTTTTTGCTGACTTTGAAGACTATGTTAAAAGCCAGGAAAAAGCGAGCAATCTTTACCAGGTAAGGATGCTTCCATCTGTAAATTGAATAAGGCATGTTGCTAACCTCCTCCTCCCCTCCACTGCCAAAAGATGCAAACTTCGAGCTACACTATCTACTCTACAGAATGTTCCACTTTCATCTAGCAGGGGATATGTTTAAACTGCGCTCACATTTGGTGTGAAATGGCTGTCTGAATTGCCTGTTTGTTCCCTCTTGGGACAGCAGCTCTGCCAGATGCTCTTGCAAAGGAGGTCCCTGGGGACCAACCCGAGTAATCTGAAGCATGCTAGAGCTGTGTGTGTGTGTGTGTGTGTGTGTGTGTGTGGTGGGGGTTTTTTTTCCCCCACAGATAAGCCTTTTGTGATCACCTATCAACTAGTACAGGAATCCTTAAACCTAAGCCCTTCACTTTTTTTTTTTTGTTTTGTTTTGTTTTTTGTGGCAGGACCCGAAGCAGTGGACCAAGATGGTGATCATAAACATTTCAGCGTCGGGTAAGTTCTCCAGCGACCGGACCATCAAGGAGTATGCCAAGGATATCTGGGGGGTGGAGCCTTCGGATATAAAGATCAAGCCCCCGAACGAGCCCCGTGAGCCTGTGGAAACTCGAGAGGCTGCTATGAAACCCAAGTCCAAGGGAAACCTTTTGTAAACTTAAGAGCACTTGCATTCACAAGCTTCATTTTCTATCTAAACTGTTTAATTTCAGAGATATATATCCCTTGCCCCCCTACCCCATAAATTAAATGCAGTTCTGTGTTAAATAAGTCTTAAAGTTGCAGTAGAGGGTACAAAAAAAAAAGTTTAATTTTTGAAAATGCGGCTTTCAGACTTGTCATCTGATACAAGCAAGATTTCTGTACTGTTCAAACAATAAAAGCACATTTTCCAGAACCTGTTCTTTGCATGCAGGTTTCTATTGTGAGCACACACCCCTTTTATTTTTTGTCAAATGTCGAGGAAAGATTTTCTTGAATTCCAATGATTACAATTGGGTACATCACTCTTCCAAATGTAGTTGTTTTAATGGAATGCTATGAGAGCTGTGGTTATTTGGGTAACCAACCCACTGTAGCTTGTATTCTGCAGTGATGAACAGGAGTTTTGGTAGCATAGTTTACAGCACAAACTTTAGTGAACTTCATATGCTGTCCTGTTGGAATTTCTTTAACGTAAAATGGATGTGTACAATATTTAATCAAGGGGGAAATTGCCTGTTGGGCATGTTTGTGTTGCATGAGTCTCCTTTTATTACTGCCACCTTTTTTATTTAGCTTTTCATTATTTTACAAATCAGGTTTCAAACAACTTTACAACAGTCTACATTCAGTGCAATATTAATGGAATTGTTATTTATTTTTATTTTTTTTTCTAAAAAGCTATGTGTGATCAGAATTCTGCCACAGGCTGTAGAAACTCCCTGAAACAAAAATTCAAAAAAAGTTTAGACTTTAATTATATAAATAATTACAAATAAAAGCTGACTTATAAACAAACACAGATCTCACCACAGCAGAGCTGGCAGCTTGGGGTCCTTGTAAATGTTGTTGTGTCGATATCCAAGAGAGCCATCGAATGAAACCAGCTTGACGTTCTCCTGGGAGTGCTGGGACTTCAGTGCAATCTCGTACAGCTTCAGTGTAAGCAGAAGAGAGGAGAAGCAAAACTCACTTCAGCAATAATACCTGCAGGCTGACTGGTCAAACCGGCTTGTAATTCCATTACATTTGAAGGACATTATTGCTATTGCATGTCACTGCAAACTGCAAATAGTTGTTTTAAGTGTTTCTTGGTATATTTTGGGTGGCGTACCTTTCTGCTCATTTCAAAGGGCACCACGTGGTCATCCTCTGCATGCAGAATCATCAGGGGACTGGACATGGACTTCAAGCTGAACAGCGAAACACAAAGTCACCCTCTGTACCCAACATCAGGCACAGACCAGCGTGCTTCAGAAATACTGAACAGTAGTGAAATGATAATGACATGTCAACTACTCCTTTACAGCAGTGCAAAGTTTGGTACAGCTGAAGAAAGAATGGGTTTTGTTTGGGACTTCTCATGGGACACAGCAGATAAAAGGTGTGCTCAGAGAGATCCTCCAATGTCTAATCCTAAATATCTTTATGATTTCACAGGCACTTGAGGAAAACTGAAGATAGCCCGGGGCTCAACAATTCACTGCATGTTCAACCGTTCAAATATCCTTTTGATCTGTGCAATGGGCAGGGAACTCAGGAATCTCAGCTTGTTGTTTCTGCCAATGCTGGTCATGCACAGCAGTGAACTGAAATTTCTTTCCAGTATGTTTGCGTTATATTTTTAGACCCATATTGTTTTTTCTGCTATTGTGTGTTATAAAGCCAGTAGACCACCTTAAGATGCTACTGGGAAAACGCAACTGATAGAAGGCAATCAGTCAAGTGGTGTGCGTGTCCCAGTGAATACACTGCATTCTGCTGTTCTTAGTATTCCAAATGAAGGGACGCAAACATTAATGCAACAACAAGCATCCTAGTCCCCATCGTATGGGGTCTCCAGGTTTCATTGCTCTGCGGCAAACTCGTTTTTATCCACAGCAGCACTGCAAAGTGGCCATGTGACTTTATATCAACTGCTTATCTTTTTTGCTGCATCACACAGATAGGATTTACACTGTGAATCAAACACACAGAATACCATTCATGCACTTACTTCTCATCGTTAGGGAAGAATATGTTGCTGAGGGCCATGGTGTCCAGAAAGAAGTATTCAAACGCTGGAAAAATCCTATAGATCTTGAAACAAAACCGGGTAATTCAATACAAAGTGTTCCAAGATAGAAGACAGTGAACCAGGGTGGACCAGCTGAGACCAGGTTTACAGTTGCAAAGGGGAACAGGGAGGGAGACTGGAGAGGAATGTTAGGGGATTAGATTCTTACAAAAAAAAAATCCAACTTTAAAATATGAATCATAAAAAAAAAAAAAAAATACTTATTCCCATGTTTGAATCGCTTGTGAAGGGCGTTGCTCACCTGTGCGAAGGGGTGGTGTGCCCCCTCCTCTCGGATGTTGGTGTAGGGGGCTTCAAGGATCACCGCGTCCGGGGGGCTTCCTGAACACACACAGCAAGCGGTTACACAGGGAAGCCATAATTTACATGTCAATATCCAACAAAAAAAATAACATTCCGAAATCTATGCACCTATTAAAATAAAACTTGTATCTAAATGTACAATCTTGTTTTTTTGTAGTAGTAGTACTACCAATATTATTATTATTATTATTATTATTATTAATTAAAATGTGCTATAGTCTGTTTAGTATAGGTTAAGAATAAAGTAATTTCAGTGTCTGTGGAGCTATAACACAGACATACATTTTCATATGGAGTGACCTTTTCTGAAATCCTTCAGAAACTGCTGCTGCTGCTGCTTTTACCTTGGTCTTGTAACCTGCAAGCTGCGTTGGTGGCCACTCTGAAAGAACACACAGAAGTATAAGAACAACAAAGGATCACTGTGTCGCAGCAAACTCACATTGCTTTAACACTTGCAAGCATGACCACACCGTTGCAGGCAGCGGTTTATAGCTGTCCTGCTGTTCTGTTCAATGCAAACTGATGTTTATTACACAGGTCTCACCCTGTGCCCAGAGAGTGACCCCAGAAGCAGACCGGGCTGCCCGAACTGCGCTCCTTCACCCAGCGGTACAGGTACACGCCGTCGGCGGTCATGCCCTCCTCACTGGGGTCCCCCGTCGAGTCTGCAAACCCTGCAGGACAGGAGAGCAGAGCAGCCAGCAGCATTCAAATGAGCTGCAGTGTTACAGCAGGGAGGGAAATAAGACTACCACTGTATAGCAGTTCGATCCACTCCTGGTTTTACAATAAATTTAATAAGACCTACCTGAGTTAGCTTGATACCTATACGCTGTGGCTAATCAAGCTCATAGCAACGCCTGGAATTGGTGAAACTGCTGTGCAATTGGTGTCTTATTTCCATCCCTGGTTGTTTAATTATGGTTATCTGACTATATTAAGTATTATTAAAAATTCATCATCAGGTGCTGTTTAAGATGCAAGCTGATTTTCACCCAAAGCCAGAGCGGTCAGTAAGCCCCTGACCTCTCATGGATATCAGCTTGTATTGCTCATATTTCCTGTTTATACAGGTCTGGATGTCAATGGCTTTTCTGAATTGGGGGGTGGGGGTCCCAACTTGAAAATGTTTGAGAAGCACTGGACTGAACGGCTCTTCAGAGATGAACAGAGGTGGTTTATGCAGCCCAGCAGGACCGTGGCACGTCCCTTGATCCGTATGGCGCTGTGAGCTTGATGTATTGTTCTGACCTGGCACACGTATTTACAGCAGGGAGATTGCTGCTGCAGTGGGTGTTTCATATGCCCACTGCAGCAGCAGGATGCCAGCGAGTGGCCTGTCTGGTCTCATTCTCTGAAGTGGGATGATACTGTACATACACAGATGAGGCAGTGCAGAGCCTACCTCTGTAATCCAGGGCTAACACGTGGAATCCAGCAGCACTCAACACCTGCAAGACACAGGCAGACAGTTAGCGTCACTGTGGAGGGACAAACCATGAAGGCAAGGCATCGCCTTTATAAAAGCTTCCCTGAGTAAAAGCACAGCGAAGTGTAATAAAGCACAGTGAAAGCATAGGTAAGCACTGTAAAGAATAGCGAGGTATGGTAAAGCACATTAATAAGCATGGTAAACTAAGGTAAATGCATCGTATAACTATGAAGAAAAGCCTGGGAAAATGCTAAAATACAGGGGTAAACCTTCAGAAGGGTAATGAAATAAAACCACACAATTACAAAAGAAGTCTTGCCCACCTTTATGAGTTCCACTCTGTGACCGATAGCCCTGTGAAAGAGAATTGCTTTATTATCATTTTACTATTATTATTATTATTATTATTATTACAATGTTACTATGTGCTGATGTTGTGGCTTTTTCAGTCATTTACATATTTATATAAACAACTTAAAAATAACCACTTTATATCAGAAGAATAATGAAAACTCTAATACTGTACATTACCCTTACACAAACCTCAGCAAATATACAACACCATGTGATTTATACATTTGCAGCTGTTATAAAAAATAATTCACATTTTTAAGATCTTTATTTTTTTACTACTTCTGCTGCATACATACAAGTGTCAAAATGCGTTTCCCTAAAGGTTTCCGTTATCTGTGCATCCATGATAACATATTGTCACCTGGTCCCGCCGTTTCCATGGAGATAGATGATGATGGGCGCTTGGTCTCGGAGGGCCGACTCGTACCAGCTAAGCCCCTCCCCCTGGGCTTCCTGCCACCTGCTGTCGGGCACCGTGTGCCTGCGGGGAGATCACGCACACACTTACACACACACACACACAGGGTCTGTTCAACCGCTCTGAATAAGGTCAGATCTGCACTCAGTGGCCACGTTTAGTACTGTAGCCTGAAATGCATTTGACAAAAAGTTTGGTTACTTGTCTAAAGGTTGAGACACCAGCACATGGATGGAAATAAGACTCCCATTGCATAGCTGTTAGAGCCATTCCTGGTTTTACTGTGTGTTTAACAAGACACACCTGAGCTTGTTACCTATACACTGTGGCTAATCAAGCCCATAGTAAAATCTGGAATGGTTAAAACTGCTATGCAATAGGAATCTTATTTCCATCCCTCCCTACACAGCACTAGCAGTTAATAGTGCCTGTATTTAATTTACACCGTCTCACCAGCAGTGGTCTATCTTGTCCTATCAACACAGCACAGCCTGTTACACACGAATCTAATCCCATGCACTGTATGCGTGCCTAACTGTTTCTTTTCAGAGTCCTCATTCAAAGCACGGAGATGAGTTTGAGGCTTGATCACAGCGTTAGGGCGTCAGTGCTCACCAGACCCCGATGCGGACCCCCTCTTCGGGGGAGAGGTAGAAGTTTGCCGTGTGGTTCAGCTGCAGATCCTCAGGGCGCTGGAGGTCCACGAAGAACGGGGCTTTCACTGCAGCCCGACGCAGTCGTCCGCAGCCCAGTTCAGGAACACCACAAGGAAAAACAGCAGGAACAGGAAACATCTCATGAGTACCTGTGCAGCTGAGCTCCTCTCCACCGTCCTGCTCTCCTCACCCCTGCATCCCACTGCTTCGTGGGTTTCTAACTAAGGATATCAAAGCTATTACAAACTGAGGAAGTAGCTTCCCATGTATTTGATTTATTTGTACTGTTTCTTACAGCAAGAAAGAAAAGAAAATCTAATTGGAAGCTGGTTGCTTCCCAGCCCCAGTGATGCGTCCCGTACTCACGTGCACTGAGGTAGACCACGTTGGCCAACAGCGCTGGGAAGAGGCGGATAAGGAAAGGCACGCTGATGTAGACAACAAAGAGCGTCAGGAACAGGCGTTTAATCCGCCTCAGCCAGCCTCTACCTGATCTGGAAAAATCAAGAGACACACAAATAACATTGTGAAGAGATGGGAGCAAACATGCAGCTGAACAGACGACCACTAAACTACAATTACTACCTAAAATACTATTATTATTACTATTATTATTAATGATCATGATTATGATTATTATGATTATGATTATTATTATTATTATTAGAAGAGAAGAATTACAGTACAATTCCCTTTTCATTTGCATATTTCTCATTTGATTTAAATGCAGGTTTGTTTGTTTTTTGTCATAGTGAATGCGGTTTGTGAAGTGCACAGTCACTTTGTACACAGATAAGTGCATTGCAGTGAGAACGCCCTTCACCACAGATACACGCTGACCAGTAAAGAAAGTGCTACAGTGAACCTCCAGTGCGAAGTGAACTTTAGCACAGTGTCTATGATGCAAGAGGTTTCGCCAGTAGGTTTTCAATGACACACACACACACCGGTATCCATGACAATAATATAGTGACCTATACTGGAATAATCTCCGAGCAGCAGTTCATAGGAAAATAATAATAATACGTTCTCTGAAAGAAATTATATATATATATATATATATATATATATATATATATATATATATATATATATATATATATTCCACGTTTTTTTTTAACATATTGTAAATATCAATATGTGTACAATATGTATCAGCAAAGCAATATTCTTTTTTTCCATACGTCGATGCGAATCAGAAAACGTATATTCTGATTTACAATGCAGAATTGGTAACTGTTACTTTTTTATGAGTATAGTCAGCTCAACGAGTATCACCTGTACTGTGTGATACATACAGCTCACAGAATTATCCCGCTGTACGGTACTTCATTTCCTAAGCACTTCTGTTTTCATATTTCAAACATTAATAATTCACAGCGAGTGACAGCGACCTGAAGCGGAAGTAAACTGCCAATCTGTACCTCGGAATGATGTCATAATTAAATATTTAGTACATTTCAGACCTAACGACAACAAACACGCACTAGACGTTATTATTATATCAGATATAATAATAATAATTATGATATCTTCACAAACGCACCGCTTTACACTCTACGGTGTCAATAACTCGTGCAGCGCTATTCCTGCCAACTTACTTCGACTGGCCGGCCTCACATGTTTTAATTTCGGCTGGTTCTCCTCTCTTTGTGAAGCTCTTCTGGTTTGTCTTTTCCTCCGGCTGCTGTGACTCCTGCTTGGCGTTTCTCTTCCTCATGTTTTGACGTTTTGGGATAATGCCCCCCTCACAGTTGCACGGTACAGGACACCACTCGAGAGAGCCTCTGTAGATAGTGACGTCACACCCAAAAATGTGGTGAGAGTTCAAACCGACGCTGCACTCTCTCTGTCTCAGAAAAAGGGAACGAGAGAGACGGCTTGAAATAAGGGAGCGGTTCTGTGATGCATGTGAGAAATGCGCATGATATCAAACCAGCAGGACGTGTGTAAGTTTGCATTTTTAATATTAAATTACAAATGTACAGCGACAAACGCGTTGCTATACTTTAATAAATGTGATGCAATACTTTCAGTTGAACACTCGGGGGCGCATTCGAGCTAGCTTGAACAGCTGGTTGTAAATCCAGCAGCTATCTTCAATACCAGGAGACTGACAAACATAATGCTGCAGTAATGCAATACTTTATCATTACCGATAAAAGACAATCGTATTTAATGCATCATATAGAATCTAATTCAGTCTGTAACACATTCCTTCATTTTGTTTCTGAACAGGGTTGCTCTTCCTAATAAGATGTATTGAAGTGGCTTTGAAAGCCCATGTGTGTCACTCCTTTAATGGCACATCACACAGTGTAATCCCCGGTGTACTGGGCTCTGAATGTGCCTAATCCTTTCCACTGCAATGAGACTGTCTGTGTGTCAGCGCTAATACATCCCGGCGTGGCTTCAGGACCAGTCAGCTCTGTGCGTGTGTGTGAGAGCTCATTATAACTCACAGTGCCAGCGTGGACTCCCAGTGACAAGAGTGTGCTCAGGATCCCTACAAATAAAAACCGCTGCACACCGGTATGCAATCATCATGGATTCAAATTCAATCAGAAGGGTCTCCAGGAGACTAGGAGGGGTTACTGTGGAGAGGGTGCCAGCCAGACACACACAGACAAACAGAAAGACAGACAGACACAGACACACACAGAGAGACAGACAGCCAGCCAGACACACACACACAGAGACAGACAGACAGAGAGACAGACAGCCAGACAGACACAGACACACACAGAGAGACAGACAGCCAGCCAGACACACACACACAGAGACAGACAGACAGAGAGACAGACAGCCAGACAGACACACACAGAGACAGACAGCCAGCCAGACACAGACACACACAAACAGAAAGACAGACAGACACAGACACACACAGAGAGACAGACAGCCAGCCAGACACACACACACAGAGACAGACAGACAGACAGACACACAGACAGAGAGACAGACAGCCAGACACACACACACACACACAGAGACAGCCAGCCAGCCAGACACAGACACACACAGAGAGACAGACAGACAGACACATAGACACACAGACAGAGAGACACACAAACAGACAGCCAGACAGACAGACAGCCAGCCAGGCAGACACAGCCAGATAGACAGACAGGATCAGTGCACAATGGTCCACATTTTGAATGAGGATTGTAACAATGAAATAATGCATTATATGAAAATGAATTGTATTGTTTTAAATTCCAATGAAATATCAACATTGTATCTCACATATATGAACATATATCAACACGTGGTGATTTCAAGGCATCATAAACTGTGTCCTGATGGATGGATGTATCCTGGGTAGACTTGCCAGCTGGCTCTTCTGGAGGAAATATCATATAGAACGTGCATGTGTTTAATCAAATGAAACACCAGTAGAGGTGTGTTATCAGCTTACTGTTGTGTAGTCTCGAACAACTTGCTGATCACAAATATGACATTTAAAACAGTGCATTTCATCAGGAGGCCTCTGTACTTCAGAGAGAGAGAGAGAGAGAAAGAGAGAGAGAGAGAGAGAGGGAGAGGGAGAGGGAGAGAGAGAGAGAGAGAGAGAGAGACTCTCTATTTTAATAATAAGCTACAGTTTTGGATCCCGATTCTCCCAGGATATAGAGCACTTTGCTGTTTTTTTTAATTCTCTGTATACCGGGTGCTAAATCCTAAGCAATCTGATCCCAAACCTTTTTTTCAAACTCTTTTTTAAATGAGAAACTTCGCATTGGCCTCGTCCCTGAGCCCGCAATAGAGGGACCATCACAAACACAATGGACACGGTTCAAACTAAAGTAAAGCCAGGCCTCTAAATGGAGTCCTTTCTTAGTCAAGCCAGACCTCTAAATGGAGTCCTTTCTTAGTAAAGCCAGACCTCTAAATGGAGTCCTTTCTTAGTAAGGCCAGACCTCTAAATGGAGTCCTTTCTTAGTAAAGCCAAGCCTCTGAATGGAGTCCTTTCTTAGTAAAGCCAGACCTCTAAATGCAGTCCTTTCTTTCCGGACAGTTTTTCTTTTTTTTAACTGCACACACCTCTCTCCCTGACTTCACTGTCAAAACCAGGGTCTCCCTGGCTGCACAGATACACGAACGCCGCACGCAAAAACACGACGCAACTAACTCTTCAAATCCAGTTTTGTGTTTTAAAATAAGGCACGTTTTATAAACGGATGTCTTCTCTTTAAGAGCCGGCAGTTACGTCTGAAGGCGTCAGGATTGGGGCTGTAGCCCCTCCTTTCAGAGCTTTTGAAAATCCTGCAGTCATGCTGGCTGGACCAGTAACAACAGACCCGTCTGAGAGAGAGGGGCAGCCGGGGGAGCAGGGCAGGGCATCCGTGACGGGTTTGGGCTTCCAGAAGCGCTTTATCAGTTTCAAAACAGCGCGGCTTCTTTCTGGGAGGAAAGCGAACACGGGGCGGGTCACTTTTTCTTCGGAATAATTTTTTTTTTTTTGACATCGGAGGAAGTGTGGATCTTTCAAGTTGCTTGTGTAAGCGCGGTGGTAAGTCTGTCCAACACACTGTGTTTTTATAACACTGTTTACATTTAAAAACAAATGTAAGGATGTGCTTACTTCTGTTTATCAGTTTCAGAGACTGTGAAGTTAGCTGACTTTACGGCAAGACCACCCGATTGCTCTTGCTGTTGTTATTATTACCGGTGTGGTGTTATCTGCGCGGTCTTTGTATTGGCGTCTGTATTCCCAGAGGATTTCAGAGTGATGCATTTAGGTTTGACGGATCTTGCAGTGCAGTTGATTGGGCACTGTTTTCATCCTCGGCTTGTCTAAGTGCTAGGATGCACGCTGCTATTTTTTCACAAACTCGACGCGTAAAATGTTTTCTAGAAGCAGGCATTTTGACTAGCTACTTTGTAGACAGCTGTGTGCTCCCATGCGATTGTTGTGCCCGTGATCCTGGCACACTAGTGTGATAACTGAGGCATGGATGCAACAGCACGGGTATAACTCGCTTATCAGAGACTATATTTCATTTCAAACAGAAGTCTTGCGCCTGTGTAAAACACACATGCATATATTATTGTTGTTGTTGTTCAGAAAAGCAGCGTGCTTGTGTGTTTGTTTCACTGAACTCTTCAATTGTTTCGTCACAGATACTCTCGAGCCTTTTCAAATGGAAATCCTGCCTGCTGCTCTCGGTGGGGGGAGGGTTAAGTGAAAGAACAGCGAGTGTCCGGGGATACAATGCATCTTCAATAGAATCGGAATTCCAATGAAAACCCGCTGAAACCGACACGCGCTTTAATAGCTGCGTCTGCTCCTTATTTATCATTTTATATCATGTACACGAGATTGTTTAATCTGGTAGCCGAAGGTTTATGTACATTTTAACAGAATTCTCTCAATTTCCAGTTACAATATTATTGCCTTCCTTGACTTTGTCTTCTACATTCCAATCTGTTCACCTGATTAATGATCTGGACTCAAGTTATATCTGTATCAATCTGAATTAAACCCGCCCTATACAGTAACCCCACTCTACACGGTGGATGTACACAGGGACTGTTTGCTTTGGGGCATGTCTCGGTACAGTCCCAGTACACAGCGCTGAACTTGTAAGCAGCGCGTTTGCATTGCTTGTGAGGAGGTTGGCTGCTGTGGGAGCGTCGTTGCTAAGCAGGCTAGTGCGTGGAAGAGCCTGTTGATTCAACAAGGAGGAAGCGCGACATTGCGCTTGGACGGCTTTGCACGCCGAGTTCAATTTGAAACGCGTATTATAATGATGGTTATTATTACCCGCCTGGAAGCAGAATTTACTGGGCTCCGTGGAATGAGTGGACCGTCGTGTCTGTGAATGTGAACGCGCGCATGTAAGTGAAACTCCTGCTGTATTCTCTGCGTTGAAAGGAGCATCTCTTTGTGTTTTCCTTTTCAATTCTGCACGGTCCTCTGTGCTGCTGTGCTGTAGTTCTTACCCGTGGATCATCTTACGATGTCATTGTGAACTCGCTACAGCCCAACCAGAGACGGATTGCTCCCCGGCTGCTCACAGATCTGATTTCACCGGTGTTGACAGAATCAGCTGGGACTTGCTTTAGAATCGCGCATGAAATTGTTGTTGCTGCTGGTCGCTTTATGTAGCATAAAGGACCCAAGTCATTAATATGCGCCCTCCAAATGCGAGGTGACTAAAACATGTTTAACAGTCTAGTAATATGCATGCATGCTATTCTGTACTGACGGTTTTTCTATGACTATGAAGAGGTTTGTTTGCGTGCATATGCATCACACGCATAGCCAAGAGGCAACAGTGAAGCTGATTTCATGCTAGTTTATTGAGGCCAGGAGTGTTAAAGCAGTTCCTTTATTATCTTAGACATGTGACGTTGCAGATGAAATCCCGGGGGGGGGGGGGGGGGGTTCCCCCATATACTCACATACTCACATACTCACATACTCACATACACAGAGACTCACACAGGGAGACTGGAAGTGTTGCTCATTATAAATGTATGTGTAAACAAATGACTGTCGAAATAGTATTGCCTGCTGATTAAGCTCCAGGTAAACTCCAGGAAATCCTTAGTGGTGAAATGGTGATACTGATGGGAATCCTAATGGGAATACTAATTGGGAATGAGCAATCGCATTAACTGCCAGTTATAGAATCACAATCTCAGAAGAACTGCTTTTTAACAATACACAGGTTTATAATGCAAACAGGTTATAAATAAATAAATACATTGGATTGGGCAGTATACTGTGACCATGTATGTAAATAGCAGAGCAGCCCCTTGGAAAGCAGAGCTGACCTTGAAGCCCGTGTGTACAGGAGCTTTTGCAACAGGACAGCGCAGTATCTCCCCATCAGATCGATGTCTCCATGGTCTGCAATGATTAGCTTCTTCCAGTTTGTGCTTCCAGGTATTGCAGTGATTTGTTTTACTTCAGCAGTGACAGCGTTAGCAGACTGAATGTAACTGCGTGTCGCCTTGTGTCAGCGTGCTTAGCCTGATTTAGCAATTTCACTGAGCACATCGAACAAAGCCTTCACTGTGTTTAACCCTCTTATCCCTGGGTCTGTGAAACGGTGTGCAGCCTGATTGGAACTCACATTAGCACTTCATTTACACGTTGAGGATTTTGTTTCAACGAGCTGTGGATTGCGTTTCAGAACTGCCTGTGTTGGTGACATGCTGAATATTCATTCTTAATGACGGTGTGCTGATAACAGCTGTGTGGGGCTGGACTGCGTGTATATTCTTGAATTGGCCTGGCTTTGAGTGCCAGACAGGTAGGCGTATGTATTGTGTCCTGTAATGTGCTGATGAGGTGCGCATGCATCACCACGTCTGCTCACAGCGAGGGAGATCCACTTACTGTAGAAGCCAGTGGAAGATAAAGGAGGGATGATTCTGGGCTGAGCTGACCTTGAAGCAGTGTGACATGTTGTTGCCTTGTCCTAGATCGTGAAGAGCTGCAATCTCTTTCTGAACCCCGTGTTCCTGGTTCCATATTCCTCTACACTGCTGGATTTAAAGATTCCTCTAGGTACAGCGGTTGCTATTTCAGTGCAGGCTGTGTTATTGCCTGGAAGTATGTACACTGTCCTGGCTTTGCAAGTGAAAAGCATTGTGCTGCCTGACTGGCCTCCTCCATTTCCTAGCTGAGCCGTGCTCTGCACTATACCTGTCTGTTACCTGCTGCAGCATCTGGGGAGGAAATGAAGCCCTCTTTGCACATCAATGCTGGAGTGGCACCCGGTATGTCAAAGGGTGCTTACTCATGGTAGTTGTGCAGGGATGTAAGTATGATCGTCTGTCATGTCATGACTAGGGTTGGTGATGCAGCTTCCTTATTTTCTATTAATAGATCACTAAAGCATTATGACCTTCTTATCCTTTCTGTTTGCACGTTGTCTAGAGGCTTTGCAGCACTGCAATATATACACTGCAATATATACCCCTCCTTAGTTAGCACTGCTGGAGCTGTTTGATCACTATGTATATTCCAGAGAGTGTGTCCCCCCCCTGTATTGAAGTATGGATGGAATAAGGAAAGTGGTCTGATTTTGTTGCCTGTTTTAATTTGTCATGTCAAAGACAGACCGTTCCTCTTGCTATTTCTGACTGGTTCCGTCACAGAACTGCTTCTTTCTCAACACATGGAAACCCCATTTTACAAGCCAGTCAGACTGCGTGTATTAATTGCTGAGCAGGAGGTCCTGTCCGGTCGCGCCTCAGCTTGCCAGTCCTTGGTTCAGCACAGAGCTCTTCTGAGGGAAGGGAGGCTAGCCCCACTTTGCCAGTGTTATCTACAGCAGCTGTGTAATCACTGGCAGGCGCTGGATCACACTTGGGGTACAGGAAAGGATTGTGGATTATGTCAGAAACTGACTTTTAACAACTCGTTCCCAGAGACGTGGAAGGATTGGGCGTTGCTGCTATTACAGCAAAAAGGCGTTCCTCTCCCCTCTGGGCAAACCACTGCAGAACAGGAGTACTTTCATTTGGGGATCGGTTTTCACATCTAATAATATAGAATATTTACACATCAGGCTCCAAATAGATTCAGATCAGTTCATGTTTTATTGAAGCTTGCAAAATAAAATCCGCTGGGATCATTGATTCACAGAGTGATCGATTTCGTTGTTGAACCTCTTTTGATTCTCACCCACTTGCACTTGTTTCTGTTGTGTGGCAGGCTGGTTAGCAGGTGAATGCAGTAACAGGTTTGACGGTATCAGAGGAGACCTGTTTTGCTTTGGCGTGCTAGTTTACGGTTCATTTATTTGTAGTAACAGTAATTTGTTTTTGCGTGTGAAGGCTGTTTTCCCTGAAACCCCTGCAGTGTTTTTGCTGTGGTGAAAACACAATCAGACAGCCGGTCAGTCAGTTTTACCTGCCGGGTGCCTGCTTTCTGAGCGATCGCCTCTATTCTGCCCTGTAACTGAGTTAGTACGTGGAAATTAACTTTCCAAACACACAGGTGCAGAGAGGGGGAGAAATGACAGCTGCACACCCCTTATTGGTCAATTCAAAAGCCACCTCACTTTAGTAATTCAGCTTTTAAGATATAAACACATATTGTAACTTGTATGAAACTTATAAGTGTACACTGGTGAAGGGATTCGATGAAACGCAGACTTTCTCCTAAGTTTGAACTTATTTCCATGTCTAGTGTAATTCTCTGGGGGCAGGCTGGGGTGGTGGGCTGCAGGGTGGATAAGGCTGGCGGTTGGCTCAGTAACCTCTCTCTCTCTCTCCCTCCCACTCCCTCCCTCCCTCTCTCGCTCTCTCGCTCCCTCGCTCTCTCCCTCCCTCGCTCTCTCTCGCTCTCTCTCTCTCTCGCTCTCCCCCTCCCTCCCTCTCTCTCTCTTGCTCTCTCCCTCTCTTTCTCTCTCCCCCTCTCTCTCTCTCTCCCCCTCCCCCTCCCCCTCTCCCTCTCCCTCTCTCTTCTCCCCCCCTCTCTCTCTCAGGGTGGTGCTGTGCTATGGGATGGACGGAGCCCAGCTGGATGAGTACGAGGTTCGATTGAAGGAAGTCTTCGACGGTTTCGACGGCAGCGGCTCGGGATCCCTGTGCCAGGAGGAGCTCTCGGACCTGTGCCAGGCTCTGCATCTGGAGGAGGCAGCACCGGCACTGCTGAGGGAACTGGTGCAGGAGGGCAACCCGTCGGACAGGGTGAGGGGGCAGAGACTGTAAACACAGGGGGCAGACACACAGGGAGGGTGAGGGGGCAGAGACTGTAAACACAGGGGGTAGACACACAGGGAGGGCAAGGGGGGCAGAGACTGTACACACAGGGGGCAGACACACAGGGAGGGTGAGGGGGCAGAGACTGTAAACACAGGGGGTAGACACACAGGGAGAGTGAGGAGGACCAGATACGAAACCACAAGTCAGACACAGGCAGGGCAGGGGTGTGTCCCCTCAGACACACACAGACACACACTCTGGTTCCTATGGAGGTCTCTCTGGAGACTGGCCCAAACAAACAGCTCCAGTTCCTGTAGAGGAGGAGGGTCTATAAATCACTGCAGCAGAGAGTAGCAGTGCGACACACTCCAGGCAGCTTGCTTGTGTGCCTTGCACTTTGTCCTGCGTGCAGCGTGTGTGTTGACTGAAGAAAGCCATTGTCTGGCAGCGTGTTCCAAGCCCACAGGCTGCATGCAGCCCATTGTAAGAGGGGGTTGTTACCAGTGCAATCCCTGCAGTCCTTGCTCAATGTTTAGCTAAAGCTTATGAAGGAGGAATGCTTTCAGTGACCTCAAGCTGTAAGAATGTGTGAACAGATTAGCAAGGGTGGAGTTCAGGTAAGAAACTGCGAGGCGTTGCAGTGGAGAGGCGACCCTGAACAAGGGAGCAAGCCTCTGTAACAGGACCCGCCCTGATACTCAGCACAGACTAGGGGAGGAAGCAGGGCACGTGCGGTGTGGTCTTTCACAAGCTGCGGGCCGCTGCTACACAATATCGAATGGCACTGGTCACTGAAACCGACAAGACTGTCGGGCGTCAGACAAAAGCGTTTGCATTGCCAGGCAGATGAGAGCTGTGTAGAATCAGAGAGAAAGCACAGTAAAGAGAAGGAGGAACCTTCCTTCCACACTGCAGCCCAGCAGTTTCTCTTATCCACTGAACAACCCAAATCCACTCCAGTCCCTTCCAGCCCTGAACTGCAGGCAGTAGCTGCTCAAAGCCATGCTGCCCTGTACTGTGGTGCCTCTCTGTGCTTGCAGTAAAGACTCTGTCTGTCATTTAATAATCGCATGGAGAGGAGGTCTGGGGAAACATCTGTGTTCTGGCCTTGGAAAAGAGGTGATTCTGCAGAGTTCATGACAATAGCAAAGTTTTAATATGTGCCAAAGAAGGGGTGGGGGGGCTCACATTTCAACCCAAGGAGTCACGATGTCACGCTTCAACAAAGTAAATATGCATATGTATGATGTCAGACGCTGGCAGCTGTTGCTTTTATAGCACGGCTCTCTGCTTTTCATTAAATTAAAAAAAAAAAGCTGCTTTCAGCAGAGCAGATCAGCCTAGGACACGCCCACTCGACAAGACGGACTTGACTCCTGGGCGGGTGCATTGTGGGATTAAAGGTTAAAGGTCATCTCGAAGTTCTGCTGTTGCCACGGCTCCCTCGCAGGCGCTGTGGTTCAGTGCAGCAGGCTTGCTTTGTGTCTCTCGGAGTCGAAACTCCACAGAGCTGCTGCTGATGTCATTGAAGGAGAGTGTGAAGGGTTGTCTGTGACTGACCAACAGTCTGGCAAACAAGGAAACCCCTTTAGATAGGCTTAACCCTTTCTGTTCTCTACATGAGCTGTAAGAGTTACTCACTGTAACGCTTTAAAGCAACTATATAAAACTCAATAGTCTTACTCAAGGTCAAAATCACTGTTTATTTCTTTACAATTAGCAATATTTCAATAAAAACAAGTTTCTTAATTGTAACCCTATCCCTCCCCCTTCCGTTCCAGGTTCCTTTCGAGCAGTTTAAGGACGCGCTGATCCTCGTGTTGTCAACGACGCTAGGAGGGCATCCGTCGAGTGAAGAGAACAGCCAGGAGCCAGGTGAGAGAGAGAGAGAGAGAGAGACACAGAGCCAGAGCGAGCAGGCACAGACACACCTGCGAATGAAACCGTCCCAGGGTACACAGCAAACCAATCACAAACACCTGCAATACACACACACGTTTATTAGATCCTCGCTAAATGTTATGTCAATGGCCTTCCTGACATGTCTGCAATATCCCGGTACATGCGAGCTCAATGCAAATTACATACAAAAAGGAATGTAAGCAAAAGAAAAAAACATGAAAATGATCATTATGTTCTATTGGTCTAGAAACGCTTTGAAAATATTGTATCAAAGAGACAAACGTTTGGGGGGGTGCCTTCTTCAGCGCCCTGATGCGGCAGCTGTCGACTCGTTTGTCTGTTTGACTCCTGTTGTCCTGCGCTGATTGCTGACGGACGCGCTCTCTGCTGCAGACTCGTCAGAGGCTAACCCCAAGTTCGTGAAGGACGGGAAACGATACGGCCGTCGCTCGCTCCCCGAGTTCGGAGAGTCTATAGAAGGGTTTGCTGAGGTCAGCGAGACCGAGCCCGTCGCCCCAGAAGAGAATCCCCAAAACACCCCCACCTGGGACGGGTGCGAGGTAACACCTTTTTACTTTCTTGTCTTGTTTTAAATCTGTGGCTCTTGCCATTGCAGCTGTGACACATTGCTTAGGTCGACAACCAAAAATACAACGGCCAGGCAAACAGTCGGAGCATGTTGTTAAAACGAGGGAATCCTTTTCAAATGTACGTGGTTTATGTGATGTGTCATGTGATCCGCTGGCCCTGTGCAGTTATACAGCATGGGAAAGCAGAAGGCTCTCTGTGACATCACAAGGGCTGGGATAGTGGGTGCCCATGTGAGCTGCTCACTGCTGCATTGAGCAGCCCTCGAAGACGCTGAAAAAGTCCAAACGTGTGTCCTTGAATTTGAGTTTCTTTTATTTCACCCAGGCCATGGTAAACTGATCTGCACAGCTGCTCTTCTCTGTTAACGTTTTCTACCCCGTGTGCATTTCAGTGCATTTCAGGCCAGCACGGACTTAGTAACTCCGGTTCAGCTTATCTGTCACAGTAATGCTGAGAGAGGTTGATATTATTAGCTAATCAGCTTAGAAACTATGCCTGTTGGGTCTCAGAGCTGAGCACCACTCTCACAGACACACACAGACACACTCACACAGACACACAGACACACTCACACGCTCACTCACACACTCACACGCTCACTCACACACTCTCACACACACACTCACTCACACACTCTCACTCACTCACACACACACACTCACACAGACAGACAGACACACAGACACAGACACACTCACTCACACACAGTCCCATGCAGAGCAACAGCAGCACAGCACAGTCATTTTGACTTTGCCTGTTTATATGCCAAGAGAATTTATAGGCAGTACAAATACAATGAGCTACTTATGAAACGGATTCAGTGCTATAAACAGACACAGAGTGAAGCGGATGTGCAGCAAACAGTGTTTCCTTAGCAACAGGGTCCTGTGTAACGGCCCTGGACTGTCACTGCAGTGTGATTGTAACCCTACAAGTACAATGTCACTGCAGTTTAACTGCAGTTTATCCTGCACGCACTTGTCAGCGTTGGGGCTGTTGCAAGGTTATGATCGTATGGTCTGGTGTGTCACTTTGAGTTAAACTGGTCTGGTTGTCATGGAATGGGCTGGTCAGACTGTAGGCTGAATCTGAAAGAATGTCCCAGGGATGGAAACATCACGATGAGTTTGAATGGGGGAGGCTGTTGCGATGCGTTTTTGCATCCCTGCAAACTTCTTTGAGATGGGTTAGCCTGACCACTTGGGAGAGCTACACAACGACAGTCATGAAAAGTTCTGATTGGGTTCATCAACTGAAGCAAAGCATTTTATCTTGGTGAATCAATCACACAGTTCTGACATGCAGCGTGTAATTTGAGTCTGCTGATTCTGAGTTACTCTGTGACTGCTTGAAGATTCCTTCGGGACGATGATCTTGCCCTGGAGGTGCTGAAGGGATCTGTGAATGAAAGCGTGCTCTCTGGGCTTGACCTTGGAGTCAGTGAGTCGTTGGTGATTTTAGTTGCCATGGTGGCTTCCTGCCATCACGAAACCAGCTGGTGTTTACCTCCCCACAGCAAACACTGCATCATGCTGATAAGCATTTACACAATACATACATTGTAATAGAAAATCAGAAAGTGTGAAACAGAAGTAAATGAGGAGACAGGGATCTTAAACTCCTGTGAAGAGATGTTGTCTGCTGGAGCAGGATCGGATTCCAGTAGCTGTACAGTTAGGAGTGAGGATGAAGATTGCTGTGCCTGTGTGGGGAGGCAGAGTGTTTAGGAACAGGTTGGACTGCAGTAATTCCATACGTACAGCGTGTTTGTTTCAGGTGGATGATAATTTAAACGTGTAAAGTCATATTGCATAGAAGATATAACTGCTGTCGGTACTTGTGTATATATTTAACAGAAAGCAGAAATACGTTCTTTTCATCGTAAGTAAATGACCATTGCCCCATTCTTAAAGTCCTCTGCCTTTGATCACAGCCTTGCCTGGGAGCCAGGCGTGTTTTTTGTTAAACTCGTCCTGCTCCCCACTCTTGCGTCGCAGTGTGTAAGCATGCGGTTCAGATTCCTCCTGTCTGGTGTGTGGGACCCCAGTGTTGACTCGCGTCCTGTCTGACTGCTGCAGAATCAAACCGTTTAAGAAACGTATCTGTCAGCCAGGCGGCTGGCTGGCCTCCTTCCAGAGCTCCGAATCCTAAGGCTTCCTCAGGAGAGACGATGCCTTTTATTAACACTGTGGTCTGACCAGCCTTTGTTTGGGGATTACGCTGCACTGAAGAGGGAGCAGGATTGACCTTTCCTTTGTCTACTCATTCAGTAGTTCAGAACACAGGCCTGCAACTGGCCTGTCCAGGGTTCCGTTAAGACGAGTGCAAAATGTTTTTAAACAGCTTTTACAGTACAAACAAAAAAATGAAAAGTTCACCGCCTCACGGGGTCCACAGAATTCCAAACCAGGAGCGTTGTTTATTTTGTGTTTTATAGAAGCATCATGTAACACCGGTGAGAGAGACACTGTCTGCTTAAAGGCCATCAACAGGTTTCCTGTGCAGAGGCTGCATTCCACTGGCCGCTCCGTTTCAGCACAGAGCAGCTTCCATGCAAGCAGGGTATTGCAGTGACCAGCTCCTTGTGCTCCGAGGCCTCCGTGATGGCTGGGGGGTGGGGGAGGGATTGGGGGGGGGGGGGTTAATGCGCGGCCCAGGTGATGTCCAAGACAAAGATTCAGTGACAGGCAATGGAACGCGTCTTGAAATAATTCTAATTAGCGTTCTGTGGAACAGTGGGATTGGGAGGGGGGGGGGGGGCGGCGTGCAGCAGATGTGGGGAGTGGGCCGGGGGGGCTCCGCAGCGCGAGGGTGTGAGAGGGGGGCTGACAGCTCAACAAAGAGCACAGTCTGGGGGTCGCAGGGCCCTGCGTGCCATCTGCTCAGCTGTGCGGATGAAACGACACGGGGGGAGGGGGATCGCCTCCAGACGGCTGCCTGTATTGAAGCTCTTCCTCGGCTCCCCTCGATTTAGAGTTCCGTCAGTATAATACTGCGCGCCTGTCCTGTATTGTAATGTGTTTGGGGGTTGGGATGGCACACAATGGCATTATGATGCACTGAGCAGGGGCTTCTATTGTTCGCCCCCCCCCCCCCTGAATGCTGCTGCTGCTGGATCTTTGACCTGTGCGTGGGCCCTGTGCCGCAACAATGACCCCGTTGTTCTGATATTCTAATACCCCCCCCCCACCTCCTCGGTCAGCTGATTTGTAAAGACTAAAGCTGAGATGGAAGCTGCTGGGGGTGTGGCCAGCTTGTGACAATCAGAATGGGGGCGGGCATTTTGATTTTCTTAGTTAACCCTTCTGTGAATCCACCAAGCTGGGCACTGAATCAGCTGGTTCAGACAGCAGTGTTTTTAATCTGTAAGACAATACTTTGTGGACAACAAAATGCTATTTAAAAAAAACAAAACAAAAAACAATAGGGTTTAATACCTTGAACTCTGCATCTTTTATTAAAAAGGAACTACAGAAGGGGAATCAATCCCACTACTAACAGAACACGGGGTTAGCACTATTGAAAAAGATCCTCTTTGCTAGCACTGAGGTCCTGGCACACACTCTGTTCAGCTCTGTCTCTCCTGGAATACCCAGGGTGTGTTCCAGAACTCCTGGTAAACAAGATTCTACTGGAGTGCGTGAGAATTCCGGTGGATTCTGGGTTGATCCTCGTATCCATGGAAACAGGGCAGATTAACAGTCGGTTTACATTTCTAATCTGGAATCAGAAATGTAGCAAGCTAGCAAGCTCAGGTGTGTCTGATTAAACTCCTAGTAAAACCAGGACGGGATCAGACTGCTATGGAAGGGGAGTCTTATTTCCATCCCTGCTCAGTGTACTATAGGATGATTTTTGAAAGGGCTTTATTGGAAGGATCTCTCTTGTGCAGCTGCGGACTGTTTGTCAATTTCATTTTCATTTGCTTATTGAACTACACAAAACTTGCATTGATACCATCTATAAATCCATCTGCTGTTTCTCTCCACAGCCCTGGAAGACATCCACGCAATACAGTGAGGAGTATGAGGCTGAAGGTAAGAACGCTCTCCAAGCGCATTGATTTCAAAGCACTGCTCCTCTCTTCCAAGGGATTCGTGGTTCAGACTGTCTGCGCTGGCATTACTTATTCCCTGTGATGGTCTCTGGGTAACTGCAAGAACTCAATTAAAAACCTGCAGGTGCTTTCAGTGCTCGAGCGCCTGTCCAGATTGCAACCGGATGGCTGAGTCTGTCAGTCATTTTAGATCGAAGCCTTAAAACCTCTCGCTTTAAAATAAAGAACAATATTTAAAAACAAACAAACAAAAAACCCTACAGTTGTGTGGTGCATCATGGCCAGTGGGGTGGGAGGTACAGCATCCCCTAGCTGTGTCGTAGTGGAACTTGTGTGTTTCCATACAGTGACTCTCCTCTCTCTCTCTCTCGCTCGCTCTTGCTCTCGCTCTGTCTCTCTCTAGGTCAGCTGCGGCTCTGGAACCCCGATGACCCTGGCACGCCCCGCGGGGGGCAGCCCCCCTCCCCGGACTGGCTGGAGGAGCGGCTGGGGGCTGTCTGTGAAGAGCTGGGGGTGTCTCGTCACGGCTGTGCAAGCTGCAGGCAGCTGATCTCGATGTGCGAGCAGCTGGGACTGGAGGTGAGGAGCGCTCCCTCTGAGAGTCTTACACCGGTCACAGATTGCATGATAATACACAGACAAACATGTTGCATTATTGTGTATATCGTAACTGTTTGTATATATTTATTTACAGATAATTACTTTAAACTTTGCTTATTAATTAATGAACGTAGTCGTCGTCTTCTTAATGCTGTGTATTAGCTCATTACTGCCATCTAGTGGTCAAACACAGTGTCTCATTCTCTAAATGCCGTGCATTCCTCTCGGTTTGAGTTGCAGGGGCTGGACGATGTTTTTACAAATCTGAACCCTGACAGGATGATGAGTGTCCAGGACTTCATTTCTGGGGTTCTGAGGAACGGGACGCCCCCCACCCCCTCCGCCTCCACCCCCTACCGGCAGCTCAAGAGACACCTCTCCACACAGGTACACCCCTCGCCCCCTTCCGTGCCTGATCACCCCCAGGCCGCAGCTCTAACCGCAACCCTAAACCCTTCAAACCCCAGCCTAGCCCTCTGACCCCCCTCGTTGTGTTTTCTCAGCCGTTTGACGAGAGCGGCAGGCGCACGGCCACCCCCTCGGTGATGACCAGCACCATCGCTCTGCGGCTCTTCTCGGGGCTGGACGACGGCTCGGGCTACACCACCGCTGAGCGGCTGCTGGACGCCTGGCAGGAGGAGGGCATCGACAACTGCCATGAGATACTGCAGGTACAGGGCTGGGAGCAGGGGAACTGGGCTCCCACTGAGGAGCAGCTTGATACTGCAGGTACAGGGCTGGGAGCAGGGGAACTGGGCTCCCACTGAGGAGCAGCTTGATACTGCAGGTACAGGGCTGGGAGCAGGGGAACTGGGCTCCCACTGAGGAGCAGCTTGATACTGCAGGTACAGGGCTGGGAGCAGGGGAACTGGGCTCCCACTGAGGAGCAGCTTGATACTGCAGGTACAGGGCTGGGAGCAGGGGAACTGGGCTCCCACTGAGGAGCAGCTTGATCCGCTCCAGGTTTCACTTGGAGCTCCGTTAGCCAGCGTGTAGAATCAATCGCACTGCTCTGTGCATGCTTGGGCATGCCCCTCTCTCTGTGTTTCAGGCTTGTTTAATTGCGTGGCTGTGTGGTTGAGAAGTGATGTCTTGTGTTTTGTGTTGCTGTCCCTGGATTATTCTGTGAATGCGTGGCTGTGTAGTTTGTGTTTGAGCCCCGCTGTCTCTCTCTGTGTTGCTGTGCCTGGATTATTCTGTGAATGCGTGGCTGTGTAGTTGTGTTTTTGTGCTTGAGCCCCGCTGTCTCTCTCTGTGCTGCAGGCCCTGGATTTCAGTCTGGACGGGAAGGTGAATCTGAGTGAGCTGACGATCGCGCTGGAGAATGAGCTCCAAATCACCAAGAATGGGATTCACCAGGCGGTGCTGGCCAGCTTCAAGAGTGAGATCCGCCACCTGCTGTGAGTGCCAGGGCTGACAAGCATGCTACACTCCCTTCCATGCACCCTGCAGTCTCTTACACACACTCTGCACACTGCACTCCCTATTACAGGCATACTGCACTCTGTTACACACACATACACAAATACCAGACAAGCCAACAGTTTGCAGAAACCAGATTGCACCAGTAAAAGCAAAAGCGAAACCAGTGGAAATACAGGGCATGGCCGTGCGTGTGACAGAAGAGCTTTATTTGTGAATGAATACATTGCATTGAGTTTGAAGTGTTGATGTTTTACATATGGTGCTATAGGGGGTGCAGCACACTCTGTACATCCGGTATAAACAGTATCTCGCACTTGTCTCTAATCAATTTGTCCGTCCGTCTTGTCTGTCCATCCATCTGCCAGGGAGCGAGTGGACCGCGAGATGAGGGAAAAGGGGAAGCTGCGCTCCGACCTGGACAAGGCTGACCGGCTCAAGACACAGATGGCCACCGAGATGGACGAACACCACCTCGCCATCGAGCGTCTCAACGACAGCAACCTCAGGTAGCCCGGAGCACCAACTCTATGCTTTCCTCTTGTTCTGTCCCCTACTCAATCATACCGCCCCCTTCTCTATCACGGTCTCCTGTTCGATCTGCCCTTTCCTGTCCCTCTCCTCCTGTGCGCTGTCCTGCCCTGCTGATGTAATGAAACGGTCTCTGCTGCAGGAAGCTGGAGCAGGAGTACCGGGACAGGCTGGCCGCAGTGAAAGCCGAGCTGACGAGAGACCGGGACCAGATCCAGCAGCAAGCCAGCAAGCAGAGGTCTGAGCTGGAGAGGGAGGTGGAGAAGGTGAAGGAGGAGGAGCTGTACCTGCGAGACCGCCTCTCACTTGCACACAAGGTAACACAGTCCTGCCACCACATATACACACAATGAGACCAACCTTTCACACTCCCACACATTACTTCAGTCTTAGAAGGTTTTGCTTGGATTGTGCTCTACCTTAGTGTTCACCTGTGCTCGTGGAAGACCTGGATTGAGAGGTCTCCACGGCTGTGATGGCCATTGCTTATTGCCTCCAAACTGATCTCTAAACTAAACTCTCTCTTTCTCTCAGGAGAACATGCGTCTGGAGGCAGAGCTGCTGGAGATCACAGAGAAGCTGGTGGAAAGCGAGAACCTGGCCAGCAAGCTGCAGAGCAACCTGGATAACATCCTCCAAGAGAAGGTATAGCACAGTGTGACACACGAAGGGAGTCTGTTTAGCTACCATTCTGCTGTACCTGTCTGTCCGTGAATAAGCATATAATCAGCCAGCAGTTCTTTGCGGTCTGTGTCTCTGCACATTGCTGTGTTTGCCCCGGTGTGTTCTCATTCTCACGCGTGGGGGTGTGTGTGTGTTTACTGCTCCTCAGTTTGGTGATCTGGACCCGGGCAGCGCAGAGTTTTTCTTGCAGGAGGAGCGATTCAAACGCATGCGGAGCGAGTGTGAGCAGCAGTGCAGGGTAAGCATTGCATTCCGTCAGCGTCCTGTGACATGAGCATCGATTCAGAGTGAATTGAAATGCAGCGGATCCTCCTGACCCCTCCCTCTCTCACTCCAGGAGCTGCAGGACCGTATTGACGAGCTGCAGGCTGAGCTGGAGGAGTACTCCGCGCTGGGCAGGACATCCCGCCCCTCCCTCGGACTGTCCCTGACCGAGGAGTTTGACAGCAAGAGCGGCGTTGGTGTGGAGTCAGACCCTGGTAAGCACTGGCTCCCCCCGCTCTGTACTGGAGTCACGCTGTCCCTGCCGGCAGCATCCGAGACTCCATTCAGCACCAGATCACTCAGCCTTTCTGTGCAGAAATCAAATCCAGTTCATTTGTGTTTTATATAGCCATTGTATCAATACATACATACATGCATGCGGGCTGGAAATAAGAATGCATAGCAGTTTGATCCATTCCTGGTTTTACGATAACTTTAATAAGACACACCTGAGCTTGTTACCTTTACAAGCTGATAGTAAAACCTGGAATGGGTAAAACTGCTATGCAGTAGTTATTTCCATCACCATACATCATGCGTGAGTTTTAAAATCTTTATCATGTTGATTTACTTATTTATTCTATTTCCCCTAAATTGAATCCAGTTTTTCATGGATGTGAAGTTCTAGAACATGCCTATGTATGTCGATCCACTAGAGAGAAGTGTATCTGTCTTCCACGGAGAGTGTTCTCTGTGTTTTGCTCACAGTCGCTGTCTGCTTTCCCCAGGTCTGGGTTTGGAGGAGGGTCATCCCTTCAACATGAGTCTGGAGGCAGAGATGCTGGTGGAGCAGCTGAAGGATCAGCACCAGCAGGACATGGCGAGCGTGAGAGCCGAGCTGCAGAGCAAGGTGAGCGATCAGGGGTGGCAGCGAGCTCCGGGGGGTACAGAGGCTGCTGGAGCCTAATTGGACATTTGTCAATCGGGGTGACAAATGGGGGTCAAATAAATGAAGCAAAAAAATATACCCTTAGTGGTACCTTTTCAAACCATCATCTTTTTAAGAACTCTTTTCAGAAGCACGCTGGGTTGTAAATGTACATCAGGGATGGAAATAAGACTCCTAGGAGTTTAATAAGACACACCTGAGCTTATTACATATACATTGTGGCTAATCAGGCTGGTAGTAAAACCCGGAATGGGCAAAGCTGCTATGCAATAGGAGTCTTATTTCCAACCCTGTATATCCGTGAGTAACCCTGTCAAACAAAGATCAAAGCAGATCTAGCAATGGAGGATTAAAAAGAAGACACAAATGTATATAGCAGTCTGCCGTTTTTGATCGGAGTTGCCTAGCTGCTGTAGTATTAAAGTGTGATGAAAATGTTTCATGTGGTTTGCTGTGTTGCAGGTCAGTGAGCACGAGCAGCAGGTGGAGGAGCTGAAAGCCGGCCACGCTCAGGAGCAGAGGGCGCTGGAGCAGCGGTGCCGGGAGGAGGTGGGCCGGGTCCAGAACCAAGTGCACGAGCTGCAGAGCCAGCTGGAAACCCTGGAGAAGGAGTGCGAGAGAGCGGAGCGGCTTCACATCGAGGAGAGGGCGGAGCTGGAGCGGGTGCGAGGGGAGGAGAAGAGCCAGGCCCAGGCCAAGGCCTCCGAGCTGCAGGTCAGAGTGGAAGCCCTGGAGAGCGAGTGTGAGCGAGGAGAGGAGGAGAGGCGGGAGCTGGAGAGGCGGCACGCGGAGGAGCAAGCCAGGCTGGAGGAGACCCTGCAGGAACGAGTGCAGGAGGAGCGCGAGAGGAAGCGGGTGGAGCTGGAGGAACGAGAGGAGGAGCTTGCGGAGTTGTTTGAGCAGGAGCGATGCTCTCTGGAGAAGAGGCACCTGGAGGCCCTGGAGGATCTGACTCTGAAACACAGCGAGGAGAGAGAGAGGCTGACTGGCCGGCTGCAGAGCCTTGAGCAGGAGATCCTGGAGGAGAGGTGAGAGGACACAGAGTAATGGGCTCCCTTTCGGTGGTATAGTCCTGGTCTGCAGTAGCTCAGGATGAGATGTCACATAAGATGTATAGGTGGGTGATGACAAGAGGTCAGTATCCCCTCTGAGCTGTGCTGTTGTGAGGAAACTACATTATTTATGTATTTCTCTTTAAAGGAGCACACACAACAAGGATTTAAGCAAAATTTAACAAGTTTCCTTTATTGATCCCAATAATCAAAAGTCACACTGTTTCACAGCTTAATCAATATCATTGTACACAATAATGAGGCCACTAGTTAGTAACAGAAATGAAGCAATCGGACACGGCGCTGGTGTGTGTTCATGGAGGATTTTGATGCTTTTCGAATGCACCTCCATGTACCTGCTGTTTATACAGTCTCTACACCCGTTTGCGTGCAATGCTTAGTTGCTGGCTTATCTCTGTGTGTCAGCAACATTTTGACCAGACAAATCCTGCTTGCACCAGGCCAGGTTAGGCCAGGTCAATCTATCTTACAATAATACAGTGTCAACAGAGAAATGGGTTTAGGATTTGATATAGTAAGGGAGTCTTTTAGTACAGGAAACAAACATCTATTATGTTGCAGCGTCAAATGGATATAAACAGATGATCCTGCCATGAGGGCACTTGGTGCTAACTGTTTATTAATGATTGCCATGTGTAGGAAGAAACTGGAAGGCAACTTCAACCAGAAGATTAGAGAGGCGGAGGCCAGGTTCTCAGGAGACCAGGAGGCAATTTCAGAGAGATTCCGGCAGGACATATCCCAGCTGGAGGAACGATATCAACAGGAGCTCAAGGATCTTTCGGAGCGACATTCCGAGGAGAAGGCTCAGTGGGAATTCGAGAAGGAGGAGCTCCTCCATGAAGGCGAGGGAGAGCGGGAACGTCTGCGGGAGACCCTGGAGCGAGAGAAGGAAGTGGCATCCCAGGAGCTCATCCTAGAAAGAGACCTCCTGGAGAAGAGCCACAAAGAAGAGTTCAATAACTTAATCACTAAAAACCATCAGCTGCAGAAGGACCTGGAGGATATCGGAGCTGTGGCTCGGGGCAAAGAGATGGAGCTCTGTGAGCTGCAGAATGAGCTTCAGGAACGGCTGGAGGCCAAGGCTGAGCTTCTGGCCCAAGCTGAGGACAAAGCCCAAAAGCTGGACCTCCTGCTTCAGCAGGCAGTGGAAGACTTTGAGCAGGAAAGGTCCGAGCTGCAGTCTCAGCTCTGCAGCTTGGAGAAGAAGACCATGGAGGCGTGGTCCCTGGTAGAGGAAGGAACGCAGGAGAAGCAGGAGCTGGCAGCAGAGATCCGCAAGCTGGAGACCAGAATACAGGAGCTGGAGCTGGAAGCCTTGACCTTGTCAGAGGGCTGCGAAGAGGCCAAGAAGCAAAATGTGGAAATGTTTGCCAAGGTCTCGCATCTGACTGAAAGGATAAAGGAGCTGGAAGCTGAAGCAGAGGCGCTTGCTGGCCTGCAAATGGAATCCGAGCAAATCGAAAGGGAGGAAATCAGCTCGACCTTCAGGATTCCTGAAGTGGAAGAACATGTTCCCGGAGAAATCAAGGTCATCGAAGGAGATGGTGAGATGCCTGAGGTTGCTCCTCTTCAGAAGAAGATCAAGCAGTTGGAAAAGGAGAGTAAAATCATTCCTCAGCTGCAGGGAGAACGCGATCATGCCATGAAGGTGCGTGACGACTGCTGCACTGAGATACTGGAGCTGAGTGAGAAACTTCAGGACCAAGGCAACCTCCGAGTTGAGTTGCAAACCAGGTTAGAGGCTGCTGAAGCAGAGAACCTGAAGCTCCAGGAGAGAATAACTGAACTTGAAGAAGCAGTCAATACCAGAAAGACATCTGTTGGGGAGCAAGCTGAGAGAGACAGTGAGGAGCTCCACTTGGACATCTCCAGGGTGATCGAACGCACCAAAGAGATGGAAGACAAAACCCTGCAAGTGATGGAGCTCCAGAGCATGTACGAGGAGTGCTCTCTTGATAAGAGCAGGCTGAGGGAGGAAAAGCTGAAGCTGGAGGAGAGAGTCCAAGTTCTGGAGGAGGAGAGGGAGCAAAGATTAGGGGACCTGGAAGAGGAGTGTGCCAGGTCTAAAACAGAAATGAGCAGACTGGCAGAGGAGAACTCTTTTCTCCGCATTCAGATCGGAGAGCTGAAGAAGCAAGAGGAACTGCTCAGAAACCAGCTCCAGGAGACTGAGAGCAGCAGGAAGAAGGAGGCAGCCGAGGTGAAGGCCAGGAAGGAGGAGAAGCTGCAGGATCTCAACATCCAGCTGGAGGCCAAGATCCAGGCCGTGTCCGAGCTGGAGGACAGCTGCGCGGAGTCTGAGCGCAAGAACGCAGAGCTGAAGAACGCTGTCTCAGACCTGCAGAAGAAATGCCACAAATTCCAGGAAAAAAGCCAAGCCCACAGGTAACGTAGCTTCTCATCAGGAGGAACATGGGAAGTCCTGGTCCCTCGTGCACGTCCCAGCTCAACTAACCACACGTTGCTTCTGTAGCCTGTTTCGTGCAGCTGGTCCATTTTGTCGTGTAGGGTAGTGCTTCTGCTAATGGTCAAGCTCCTATTGTCCTAACTCTTGCTGTCTAGTAGTGGTGTAGACAAAGCTTCTTAACGCTTGCATGTGCATGGTGTAGTAATGCTCTTAGAACAGCATGTATCTTTAAAGGTGTATATACCTCTGGCAGATGGATTGGGAGCATCTGGTATAGATGCTTTTGTCATGTTTTTTTGTGTATTGTGTTTATACTGTAGTCTACCTGCTTTGTAGTTCAAATGTTTTTTACACTGCAGCATTAACAAGTGCTTTCCATATTTATCATTTTTTGAGATTAACTTTTAAAAAGTTCCATGTCTTTTGATGACTGTGTGCACATTTTAATTAAGTGAGTTCCCCACAACCTAAGGATGAATTGCAGCAATGCATTGGAAATGTTACATTCCACAGACTGTTTGGCACTACTACAGCGAAGGACTGGCTGGTTCTAGACTTCTCCCAAAGTTACATCATGCTGTAGGGATGGAAGTAAGACTCCTATTGCACAGCCTTTTCCCTCATTCCAGGTTTAAAAAAGAGCCTCATTAGCCACGGTTTATAGGGAACAAGCTCAGATGTGTCTTAACTCATGGAGTGTATCACAGCGCTATGCAATGGGAGTCTTGTTTCCATCCCTGTGCTGCATAGATGACGAGTCGGTAGAGGCTGGAAAGTTATCGGTTTTGATTGGCTCATATGATCACATGTAAGTGCACTGTGCTGTAACTTAGCTCTGTCCTCTCTGTGTCGCTGTGTAGAAGCGAGGCTAGGAGGCTGGTCGAGGAGAATCTCTCTCTGAAACGGGAGATCTCTACACTGAAGGAGGACGGAGGCTTCTCACAGCTGAAACTGAAGGACCTCGGAGACACTCAGGAGGAAGTGCTGTAAGGAGATTTTGAAACAGTAACACCGTTGCGCTGGGAGAGAGCAGACATTGTATCCTCTCCATTCATAACTCTAAACACTCACTCATAAATTCTCTCTTGTTCGCTTCCCAGGCGCAAGGTGGAGCAGTTTAAGAAGGAGAAGATGGCGGCTCTGAAGGCTGCAGAGAATTTAAAGAAACAGGTATGTTTCCTGAATGTAAACACAGCTGCAGGGGATGCAAGCTTCCTTCCCCATCATCTGATTAAGATTGTTATCCCTTCATTTAGTATTAGCTGAAGTGAATACAGTAGTCCCTCGCTAATACAGACCCTGTTGTGCCATAACTTTGGACATGCCGGACACAACAAATGCCCCCCAGCTATAACGCTGGGTCACTAAATTGTATGATCCAAAGAGACTGGGACATGGAGAAGACCAGATACATGTAAATCCCTAGAATTAAGAACACCTCGTTATTTCAGAAAACCTGTCTGTCTCCAGACATGTCTGGTTTAATGAGGGGCTACTGTAATTTAAAAGGGAAGACGGTTAGCTCCTCAGTTTGTTTGAGCTTAAATGAATAATTTAAACACCAAATGAAAGGAAAGGGAAAGCCTTCTCAATGCCTGTGTGTTGCCCAGGTGCTGGAGCTGCGGTCCCGTGGTCAGCAGCTGGAGAGCGAGAACGCAGAGCTGGCTCAGAAGAGCGGTCGGAACGCCGAGGACCTCGTGGAGCTGAACCGGAGAATGTGTGAGGTGCTGCGGCACCACGAGATCCGCGAGAACGGCCGCCGCCACCACCGGGGGGAGCTAGAGAGGGAGAGAGCTGCGCTGAGCACTGAGCTCAGCCAGGAGAGGAGCAAGGTGAGCAGGACTGGCACAGGGCACTGACACGGGTATGGGGCACGAGGTTGATGGCTGTGTAGATGGCTGTGTTGATGGTTGATGGCTGTGTTGATGGTTGATGGCTGTGTTGATGGTTGATTGCTGTGTGGATAGCTTTGTGGTTTGCTGTGTGGATTAATGCATTGATTTCAAAACAAGAAAAGCTCTCCTCCTCTCACCTTTACCATTGAGTACCACTTCCGCACTGAGTGTTTTATAAGCTGATTGGAAGCGAGTTTACCTGTCATCCGGGTCAGGTTTACTGCCGTACCGAGGCCACACCAACACATTAATGAATGGATTTATTTAATACCTACCAATTTGTATATACTTCTTAAAGGCAATTAGGAGTGTGTATCAGCACACTCCTACTGGGTAAGCTATCAGGGGACTCCTACACACTCTCCTCCAACACAAAGATTATGGAGATGTATTTTATACACTGTTTTACAATGATAGCAATGATAATATTAATTGCTGTATTCTCCGGTCAGATGGCGGCGTGCATGTCCACTCTGGAGTCTGAGCTCTCAAGGGTTGAGGAGAAGAGCCGTGTGCTTGAGCAGGAGAAGGCACTGCTGAGCCAGGAGCTGTCTGCTATGAAAGAGAAGGTGAGTTTAGAGGGCTGGTACTGAGGGCGATGGTGTCTGGCTGTCTGATCCGCATCTAAACTGATCAGGATAGCGGCTGTTGTGCACCATGCCCAGATTAGTCCCAATGCAAAGTGAGGGACTGGCTACAATCCCAGGGCTGAGCGTTGTCTGTTGTATTAAGAGGAGTGGGTGTCTCTTTTAAAGAAGGTTGTGTCTGTCCTGTATGGCTCGTTCCTGACCTGGTTTGTCTGTGTGTTGGTGTAGCTGTCGGGCTCCGGTGACCTGAAGAAGGAACTGCTCGGCGTGGTTTGCAAGAACGAGAAGCTCCAGAAAGAGAAGGAGACGCTGAGCGAGGAGCTGAACCGCTGCGTGGACAAGGTACCGACGCGCTTCCACCACAGAACACTGCTCCTTGTGTTACAGTGAAACATACTGTACACTGACTGTGACTGACCCCCCAATGGCAGTGATCCTCCATTACCTGTGTAACCTTAGGCAAGGTGCTTCACAGTAAGTGCTAATCGGGGTCTGGGGATTGGCACTAAAAACCTTCTCTCTGCCTCTCCTCCGCTCTCCTCCCAGGTTGCGAAGATCGGAGTGCTTGAGAACCAGCTTGCTCAGCTCAGACAGGATCGGCAGGCAGTGGAGCAGCACGCTCAGACACTGAGGAGCCAGCTCAGTGCCTCCCTGGACAAGGTAGAGACCGGGAGAATGCTTGGTTTCTTCTTGGAAAATGAGAACATTGACATTAAGAAGCTCTTTAGAACTTTGTTTCACCTGTTTTTTTATTTACTTTACAAACCGATGCTGCATTGAATTCAATGTAATCTGTATGTGTTTTTTCTGCAATCCCTTGCTCCCAGGTCCACAGTCTGGAAGAAGCAGTACAGAGTGTCAACCTCCAGATGGCTCGACTGAAATCAGACCTGCGGGTCACCCAGCAGGAAAAGGAGGCCCTCAAGCAGGAAGTGATGTCGCTGCACAAGCAGCTGCAGAACGTCAACGACAAGGTGTGGCTCAGTGAATCACTCCTAAACGCTTTGTTTTCAGACTTCCCCTTTTCAATATCAAATATTGTCTTTTGAAACATGAGTGCACAGTGGGCCACAATCACTGCCGATCACCTGTTTGTTTTTTCATCAAACTCACTGAATGCTTTAGAGAATCATCTGTCCCAGTGTTGTGTAAATGCATGCGAAGATGATTTGCGAGAGTCCCAGACCCTGACTGTCTGTCTCTGTCTGTCGGATCAGAACCAGGTTCTGGACCTGGCGGTGCACTCGACGGGCTACCAGAACCAGCAAAAGAAGCTTTACTGGGACGAACTGGCCAGACTGGTGGAGCAGGAGCAGCAGCTGCTGAGGCAGGAGAACGAACGGCTGCAGAAAGAGGTGCAGAACACCAAGGGGGACCTGAACCACTGTCGAGAGAAGGTAAAGAGGGGAGAGGGGAGAGGGGAGAGGGGAGAGGGGAGAGGGGAGAGACTGCTCCAGGAATCCAGGAGTAAGGGAGTGGAGGCAGGAGGGGGACCAACACTAATACCTGAATCACTCAAAAGAGAGAGTAAAGAGGGGGCTCGATCACTGCAGGAGAGGGGGATGAGGGGGATGAAGACTGCTGCAGAAAATGAGAGAGCTATGAGAGGCTAGACCATGAATGGAACACGTGTTTGTGCTAGAATGGTCCTTGCTGTGCACCCCTGTGATAGGCCAGTCTAAAGAGACGAAGGATCTTCCACTGTGGACGACTGCCCATGCAACACATTTATAAGAGTGGGATAGTTTGCCCATAGGGGAACATATAGGCCAGTTTGTCTGTGGGGAAGGCTAGCCCTAGTCGGGGTGTGCACCGTGCTGAAGCCTGAGCACCATGTCTGCTCCGCTCTCCTCAGATCCGGCAGCTGGAGGCGATGATCCTGACTCTGAAGCAGCAGAAGCAGCAGGGCCAGTCCAGCCTGGTGAAGGCGGTGGAGCAGGAGAAGAGCAGCCTGAAGAGGGAGCTGGAGCAGCTGCACAGGGAGCTCCTGGCAGCCAACTGCAGGGTGAGAGCACAGGCACTGCCTTCACACCAGCAACCCTCTAGTGGAACTGAGTGGCACTGACACATTCTAATAGTTGTTTAACTCGTCCTCATGGCTTTATGAAAACAAGATTCAGTCCAACACCAGGAGAGAAAAGGGATCTAGTGCTGCCCCGCCTACATGAATACAATAAATACGGAAATGTAATGTTTTAAAGCACAGTTAAAGCATAGGTAAGCATTGTAAGGCCCACAGAGGCATGGTAAAGCATATTAAAAAGCATGGCAATCTATGGTCAATGTATAGTATAACCATAGGAAAAGCATGCAAAATTACTGTGGTAAACCTTTTAAAGGTTTTGCAAGCTGGTTGGTGGTAGCATGGAAACCCTTGTAAAAGTTTGAGTTTCTAGCAGGTGGTGGTTGTTGGTTTGGAGGGGTCTGAAGCAGGCCTGTGCCCTGACTCTGTCTGTCTGTCTGTCTGTCTGTCTCTCCCCTGCAGGTGAGCGAGCTGAGCGACTGCGAGCGAGATCTGGAGAGCCTGAAGGTGGAGAACGAGGCGCTGCGGAGCCGACAGGCCAGACTGGAGAGCCAGGTACTGGAGATGAGGGGCGCTCGACGCACGCACGCACACACGCACACAGTCTGACAAAAACTCACAGCTGCCCAAACAACAAAGGCAGACTGTATTGTGGCCAAAAGTTGAGGCGTTCTGCATTCTCAGTTCCAGTATGTCTTCCCTGACCACCTTCTCAGTGTTTAGTGCATTATTTATTTTGTATTTTATGAATGAAGTGATTGGATGAGCTCATTTCGTCTCATTCCCATCTCCGTTAAGTTAAATACTGATACGATTGCTCTAATACTGGGTGCCAGTCAGGGTCTGTGCTGATGGGCATCTGCTAAACCAACAGCGAGACACCTGAGTGCAGTGCAGGTCTACCAGTCTACTCCTTCATTACACCCCTCCACCTCTCTGACTACCTGCGTGCTTCTCTCTCCCACTCTCTCTCAGACTCTGTGTGAGCAGCTCGGAGGGCTGGTGCCGAGGGAGCAGCTGGTCCAGGCCCAGCACAGGCTGCTGCAGGGGGAGCGTCGCGGGCAGCACCGTCCCGAGGACCTGGGGGGCCGGGTGCCAGACATCAACATGCAGCAGGTACAGTACAAGTGCTGACGAAGCAATACCACCCCCGACCACCAGGGGCTCACACCACCACTGTGTGCAGCAGAGCACCACTGAGAGATTGATAGACATTCACCCAGAAGAAAGACCTGATATCTAACTCTGTGATTTACACATCACCAGTGAGGTTCTTCAGGAGACCGTGAGGGATCAGCACTCTTTGCTTGCCCTTGCAGAAGGAGGAATGTCTCTATTCTTCTTTACATTGTCACGCTGTCTGGAGTTCACAGTAAAGCAGTGCAATGAATGGATCTAGCGCGCTACTAGATCCACAGTATACTGTACGGTATACTGTACGTTACAATTCAATTGTGCAGTATACTGTACGTTGCACAGTTGGCAGCCTTTGAAATCAGCGATTTCTTAAATGAATGCCACTCGCAATAAAGGGGTTTTTACAGTGCCTGTTTTCACACTCGTATAGTACAGATCATCATTGTGTCATCCTAGTCAGAAATCACTGATATTATATCTGTGTATATTGCAACCCCTAAGCAAGAGTGTCTCTCCTTTCACGCACAGAGTCATGCATACACACGGTTATGTTAGTCATCTGCTCTGGAAGCACACTGGTAAATACATAGCCATGCCTTCTAGAAAATACAGTCAAACCCTTTTTAGTATCCTTTCAAAGGGACTGAGCAAATATTGCTGGCAGTGAGCAAGCAGAGTCAGGTTTTTGTCCTCATTCACTTCCATTGATGATAATAAGCAGATGGAGACGTTACCAGGAGCCAGAATCAAGCGGGCTTGTCTGCAATCAGATTGTAAAGACGGGAGAAAATAAATCTCGGGTTCATGCCTTGCAGATCTGAATCTCGAACCTTTCTTTTCTTAAAACTTTTTTTGAACTAATATATGGATCTAATAACTGAGGTAGCCCAGGCTTCGTGCTAAAAAGGCTCAGTGTGACGCCACCCAACCAGGCTTTGGTATTGCAGCGGACTTGGGTGCAATTTGCTGATTTGTGTGGCTGTTTGGTTTTCAGAAGATGGACACTGCTTGCTTTGAGATACTAATTAAGTGGTGAATTGCACAGTTAACAAGTTCCACAATGTTTCAAGGAACAACTCCAGTTTGCACAAAACAAATGCATTGTCCTGAAAGGTTCTGCAATAGTTTTGATGCACTTGCTGTATTGAGGTATTCTGTGGGTTCCTCAAAAAAAAACATCAAATAAATAGATTTAACTGTATGCAACAACACATGGTCCTGTATCGTTACAAGTATAGCAACTACCTTGGAGTTTCTTCAAAATGCCTAATGAAAGAAAGGGTCTGATGGTGCCTTCAGTCTTTGTGTTGCTGACACCTGTTGGAGATTTTGTGTCACTGCATCTTTCAGTTCACTCTCCACTGCTGCCAGACCGCACTTTTCACCTGGTCCAACAGATTAAAACAACAGACCACTGCAAAACCGGCAAACACCGCAATGTGAAAGTTGTGGCAGTTTTGTACTGTTGTGTTTCATGGGGTGCCATCTGTACAGTAATGTGTGTTTTTGATTGTATGTATTTTTGTTGGCATATAATATGTCTCCTGACGTTTTTGTGTTGGTTGGAATTATCCTGGGTGTCTGTGTGTCTCGTTGTTTAAATACTGAGCTGTCTGTGATTAAGTTCTTCAGCTGGGAGTGGGTTCTGTTTGATCCAGATTCCTCAGCCTGGTGTTTTGTATGTGCTGGGTTTCTATGTGCTTGTGCTGCTGTGTTTCTGTGTGTTGTTTCTGTTTGCTGTGTGCTGTGTGCTGTGTTGCTGTGTTTCCATGTGCTGTGTGCTGTGTTGCTGTGTTTCCATATGCTGTGTGCTGTGTTTCTGTGTGCTGTGTTGCTGTGTTTCCATATGCTGTGTGCTGTGTTTCTGTGTGCTGTGTTTCTGTGTGCTGTGTTGCTGTGTTTCTGTGTGCCATTGTGTGCTGTGGACGAGGGTGTTCAGGGATGAAAATAAGACTCCCCACTGCAGGGCAGCACAGGCCATTCCAGGCTTTACTGCTTTAATGCTTCCTGAGATTGTTCAGAGAACTTTTAGTAGGTCACTCCTCACAGCTTAGCAGTAAGAGCATTTGAAATATCCAAGGAATTCAGTCCTGCTCTCATGGTAAGGATGCCCGCCCCCGCAAAGCCGATTTATTAGGATTCAGACCGAAAAAGTGAAAAGATTAGAAGGAAAAGTTGTTGTGCTAATGAGAGTTAAGAAGATTTTCTTTTTTTTCCTTTATTCTCCTAGTAAAGCCAGGGGCGGCTCATACTGCTAAGCATGGGTGTCTTATTCCCACTCTGTGGTTTGTTGTGCTGTGCTGTGCTGTGCTGTGTGGCTGCTAGCGGATTGCTTCAGGGTCAAGTGTACCTACCTTCTCTCTCCAGGGCGCGTTACCGGAGCAGCGTTCCGCGCATACAGACACCTACAGGAGGATCGGCAGGTTGTGAAGGCAGTTAAACACCGGTCCCCTCTCCCCTCCTGCCCCTCTTTTTTATGAACTGTTCAAACTGGAATAAGCTAACAATACTCAAGACACTCTTCCCAGACTGCACTTCGGGAACCAAAAACTAAAACCATCACAGCGTGCAATGCAGCAGGGAACTCCCAGTCTCCATCTCCAGCCAGTGAGGCTTAGCAGTTAGCGATGAGGACTGGGAACCAGGGGATCAGCGTTCCAGTCGCAACACAAAATATAAGTGCACATAAAAACACATTTTATAAGGCCAAAAAAAATGTAGGGATGCAAAAAAAAAAAAAAAAAGGTTTATGACCAGCACAGTACTGCAACCTCATGTACTGCTGTTAAACTAATTATGAATGCTTTTCTGTTTTAATGTGTATTTAATTAAATTCATTTGAATGTTACACTTGCCAATTAACAAACAATGATCACTTTTGTTGTTTATATATATATATTGTAGCCTACTGGCTTCATTGTTGTTTCCTAGCAATTTGCATCCAAATGCTCTCTTTGATAAAATTCTTACTGACCTGGATACTGTCATTTTAAATGATTTAAAGGGAATACATTCAGTTATCTTGACCCCTGTACTGTAACAAAGGGCCAGCAGATGGCACTGTTTAGTGCAAGCCTCTTCAGTCGCTGGGGCTTTGAGATGGAGACTGCTGCACTGCACACTGTAATAATAATTGGGGACAACAAGGTATCCTTGAATGGAAACGGAAGCAATAATCTTCAATGCACTCCTGTTTGTGTTTTATATAAATGTTATTAATGTCAGGGTGGAAGTGCACCCTGTTTGAAATGTATGTTATTTTTGTTTTAATCGTTGTCGTCCATCAGCAGCACTGTGTATATTGGTAGAGGCTTGTCCAAAGATCTGCTCACCTCACACTGTAGAGTTGTGAACCGACGGTACTGTACAGTTTATTGACAGTCGTATCAAGGGTAATTCAATACAGCCTTGTTTTTTTTTTTTTAAGCTTGCTTATGAAGAAGCTCCTCTTGCAATTTGTATCTACAGCGCTCCCTCGATATTCCACTATTCCATTATTCACTCATTTGATTATTTCACATTGAAACCACAGTGCTTGTTCCAAACCGAGGTAGTCGGCTGTGGCAGTAAAGCAGGTTAATCTGATATAGCGTAGAAACTGCCCGTCTCAAATCCGTGTATCCTCCTCGCAGAAGGATTTCACAAGCACTGAAATTCACTGTGGTTTTATAATACATTATAATTCACTGAATCATTGATGACAGCAATGATTAGAGGGGAGGGCTTGTTTGTTGATATTGGCAGTATTGAGACATAACTAGGTTCAGATGTGGTATCACATGGGTGAAAAAACAAGCACTTTCTGTATTAAAAAAAAAATGTATGTAAATGATCTATTCAATTAAAAAAAAAAAAAATTACACTTTTTAATGGGATTTTGTATGATTATTTTTTTGTAAAAAAAAAAAAAATAAATAAATAAATAAAAAACACCAGTTACAGACCGAAGGTGCTTGGTCGTTAATATAAGGGGTATAGATTAATGAAGAGCAGATTGCTTGTTTTCTTTCTTAGCCAATCACGTGTGCTCGGGTGGTTATTTTATTGATTTCATTTTGCACTATTTAGAGGATTCACCAAGACGCACAAACACTGTCCCTTCATGGGAATGTAAAGAAGGACCCTTGTTTGAAAGGCTCCCCAGTGCGCTCCTCTCTGGAACCAGTGTGACAGTTCAGGGGTTTGTTTCAGCCGTTTCCTGAATACAGTGTAAACTGTAAAACAATACAGCACAATGTCAATTTCTACAGTAAGGCTAGATCTACCTTAGGATCTGGTTGAAATGAAAACCTGGTATGTTAGAGTTCCCAAGGAGTGGATTGGGGTCCCTGAGTGAGTGAGTGAGCGAGTGAGCAGATCCTGACCAGCCTTTCCTACCAGCAGTATTACAGCAGTATTGTGTGTGTGTTAGTTTGTTTTATGTTATTGTTTTGTTAATGATCACTATTTTTGTAGCTTTTTTTGTTTATTTTCATTAATGTTATTTATTGTGTATTTATTTATTTTGTAGATTTGTAAAATCAATTTTTAAATGATTGTATTGTTTTTGTTGTAATTTGTTATATATTGCTGATTTTTATTTTAAAAACATGGATGGATTATTTATTTTGATTTATTTTTTGTTTACCATCAGATAGTGTGTGTGATATTTTTATGGAAAAGAAGGACTTTCTATTGTAAGAAATAAACAATAAACAGTCCATTTTAAACAAATGGAGCTTTACACCTGTCTCTCTTTTTGTTATGTATTGGTTGTCAAATGAAATAAGCTGAAGATCTGATCAGGTCTGAGGGGCCTGCCTTGTACAGAGAGCTAGTTGCAGTGTCAAAAGACCCCAAATTAAAATGTACAGGGATATCCAAGTCCTCCGTTATATACTGCCAGCAAAGGACAGGGACCAAACAGCGGATGTAGCGATGGGTGGCAATATAATGAAGGTCATTAAAACAAATCCCATAAAATACAAAAACTGCACGTTAGCAATTAAAACGTTTAATTTTTCAGGACCACCGCGAGATTAGTGCGAGTTCTGTACGGAATCAATAATGAGCCCAGCATGTCAAGCAGTTCTTTTCTGCATAATAATGTCTTGTTTCTTGCTGGTGATTAAACTGCGACTCGTTTATGTACATTTGCTTGGCTTGATGCTCCTGTCAGCTGGTGGATCGCAAGGGCTGTGGCATAAAGAGGGCAGTTAAAATGGTTTCTATTGGTGCAAGTAGGTTCTGGAGGAGTCGCTGGAATGCAAGGGTGGCATAGTGGAGGAGGAGGGGGGGGTGGTATATGTAATAAATAAATGTCTTTAATGAATGCTGCTTTCTGGCAGTCGAATAGTGCACAAACTTTTTTTTTTTTTCTCCCAATCTGTGTTATTACTTCTCACCAGGTTTCACTGCAACATAACCCTAGTTAATGTAACTTTTTTTTAAATGTTGTGTAATTCTGCATCGAGTTGTGCAGTCACAGTGAGTGTATATGCAGTGCCATCTCCCTGAATTCCCTCTGTGCTGACCGGTGTGTCTGTGTTCGTTCTCTCTGTGCGTTTCAGGAGGGGGATGTGCTGCTCAGGATGGAGGAGCGGATGAGGAATGTCGAGCAGAATCTCCGTAACGTCAAGCTGCTGCTTCAGGAGAAAGTCTCCCAGCTTAAGGATCAGGTAAACTACATCGAAAACCTTCCTCCTATTTCGCTATCCCACCCCTGCACCCCAATACCCACTACCTCTCACCTGCAGGGCACGTTGTGTGTATGAGGAGGTAAGAGTCTTCAGTGAGGATACAATCCCAGACAGAGTGAAGGCTTTTGTACTAGTGAGCGAGATTGTGATCTCCCATGTACACTTGTATGATATCGTTATCTAGTTACAGCTATTAAATGGCAAGTGCTTTAGGCTTCGCACATCCCAAATGTACTGTTTTATTTTAAGATATTAAAGTGAATGGAAGAGAAATCCCACTTGTCCAGTAATATCTTGCTGTGTCTCTCTCTCTCTCTCTCTCAGCTCCACAGGAACACCAAGGCGGACGAGATGATCAAGGACCTGTATGTTGAGAACTCTCAGCTCCTCAAGGCTCTGGAGATGACGGAGAATAGGCAGAAAGTCACAGAGAAGAAGAACTACCTGCTGGAGGAGAAGATTTCCAGCCTGAATAAGATTGTGAGGGACCTGAGTCCCTCACCCCTCACTGCCGTACCCTACCACCTCACTCGGTCCTAGCACGACCTTACCACCAATGTTCTACCCAAAACCTGCATCTATACCACAACCCCGAATCTACACCCCTCCTACTCTAAACTAGTCACAGCACACCCCTACCTAGGAGTGCCTACAGACCTTAATAGTTTTTTTTTGTTATATATTACTGAATAGTAGTTCCTTTTACCGAAAAAAAAAACAAAACACAAAACGGGTTCACTCTAGGATAAACTCTTAGTGGATCTGGCTCGGTAGACAAAAAAATAAAATACTTTTGCTTTTGTCCCAATGTGTATAATGGCTTCCAAGGACCAAAATGATGTTACACTTTTATAGTATATTCTCTGACTGTGGTGCTGCTCATTTCTGTCATTGGGTGGAGCTTTCTAGAGTGGTCCACATCAACCACTTTTAACACGTGGCTTGTTAGTCTGGTATAAGAATAGATTTTCAGATCTGAAGATGCACTTTATGATGTTTGAAGAAATCAGTGTTTTTAACCTTGCCTGAAGACGTTAGGCTGCCTCTTTTTGTGCGAGTCCTGAATTTAAAGTATTTAAAAAGAACAGACTGACCTGCCTTTATTTGTCATACTTTTGTTCCTCCTCCTAGTGTACAGTATATACAATCCATGGTGTATCTGCTTTGATAGCCACTGTAGTATATACAGTACATGTCTTTATAGCATAAGAGATGGTGCATCAGTGTGGAGTTTGTATCCAAAGGAAATAAATCAATGCATTACAATCGAGGGTTCTACTCAAAATAGAAAAGGAATTGCTATCGTTTGGCAAACGCTTGTATATTACCTACGGTGTACAATAGCAAATGCTCAAGTGAAAAATGAAGTAAACAATACATCTGCACAAACTGTATGTAAAACACAAAATATATATATATTTTTTTCCACTGCAACAGATGCTTCTGACCTGAATGACTACATGATGAATGGTTGAAATTTAAGAAGAGGTGTGTGTTGAACTTAAGCAATGTTACAGGTGCTTGTGTGCCCCGCCCCGGAGACAAAGCTGCTTTTATTGGTTCCCATTGAAGGGTTTTTACTGGATTTGTATATTTGACTATAAATATATATGTATGTGTATATATATATATATATAGAGAGAGAGAGATTTTTTCATGAAGGTTATTTTCTATACTACACTCCTACAGATATGATTGAAGTTGCATTGTTGTATATCTTGTTTGTGAGCTTGGAGCTGTGTGGAACTGTAAATGAGACAAAAACTGGTTCAACACTTTCCGATTTGCATAAAAGAGGAAATAAATAAAAGTATTTTGTATACAGACATCATGGGTATTGACTTTGTTTTTTCTCCTGGATGACACGAGTGTTTTGGTTGAATTGACGGGAGTCTGTCTGTGTTAGAACAGAGGATTTCACACGAAAGCCAATAATGGTTTAAAATCTGCATTTTATAACGGCAGCAGTAGCTTCTCCCCCAGGAAGCAGCTTAGGGAGAGGACCAGAGTGTTCTTTGCAGGGAAAACAGACATCCAAACCCACATCTCTCATCCCCACGGTCCTGCTACAACGGCCTGTGCGAGGAGGAATGTTGGATTTGCCTTGTTATCTTGCTGTCAGCTGATGGCTGAGAGGAAGAGGTGTAGCAATACACAGGGAAGGGTCTCCTTTCCCAGCTCAAAACAATGCTGCTGCTGCGTGTCCCCAGAGTCCTCCGTGCGTGTGAAAATACAAATGAGAAAGTTTTGAGACTCCAAGAATACTCAGAAATGTGCCTGTTTTGTAAACCCGTTTTTTTTTTTCTTCCTTTCACCAATATATGGTGCATATTTCACATTCACATCAAGCCCTTCACAGATCTGCCGACTGCCTGATGGTACAGGGCAGCAAGTGACAACACAGGAAAAAAAATTTAAAAAAAACTATTACAAATGAGGTCCAGGAAACAAACTTTCATTCACTACCTGCAGCATTTGACGTTCAGAAAGATACATTACACTGATAGCAGATCAGGTGACTGCAGATCTAACCCAGAATTGAACTGCTGCATGCAAGTCTGGACCACACTGTACTGTATAATGCTAGAACTAGAAGGTGTTCATCTCTGAAGCAATTTGCAGATTTCATAAGGAGAGATGCAAGGAGATGGGGGGGGGGGTGATCTCGTTACCACAAATTACTAACTCATCAATGAAAGCCAGGACATACGTAATGGTAACGTGGCAACTGTATTTACATGGAGATTACTTTTTTTTTTATTTAGAATGGTGTTCACCACAGCTGAATATGTCTATCTAGGATAGGGCCAGTCAGATGGAAACATCTTGTTTTGTGGGATTGGTAGATAACCCTGTAAAAACAATAAATTGAACACAAAATGTGTTTGAATACAGACAACAGTGCAGGAATATAAAGTATGGGTTTGCTTTTTTTTGTATTCCCCCAGCGCTTCTAAACCAGCAGCCTACTCAAAGCTGTGTTATATGTATGGCAAATTATAATATTCAAAATCAGACTAGTCTTGAATGCAAGACCACATAAAAAGTACGTCTCTAAGAAGAAATTAATTGTAATGCAGAAGAACCACAAAGACCAAACAAGTTTTAATTTACCGGGGAAAGAAACATAATCTAACCAGATGCTCAATTTCCATGTGCCTGCTTACTAAACATATGTGAAATACAATATGCACTGGTATTGCCAGCATGCCTCAAAAATCAGAACCATGCGTAACATGTTTGCTGGGCAACATTTTAAAATAATTCAAGGGTTTTGTGCTTTCTCTTCGCTCGGTCACTGTTTATTAGCAACATCTGCATTCAGATCTTTGCAATATGTTGGCAGGCTTTCTTCATTTGAAAATATGGATGCCATTTGCATTTAGAAATGGATCTAGAATATCATTTAAAAATGAATGCCGTTGTTTTGTTTTGTTTTTTTCTTTCTAAAACTCTGAGAATTGTTGCATTGTTTTACATTACTATTCGATCATAGAGAAAATGAGCTGAGAAGGCTACACTGGACACCTTAAAAAGAGGGGGCAGAAGTTGTTTGTATATGTTTTTGGGACATCATAGGTATAAATACTAGACAGACTGGACCCAAGCTAAACACAAGGTTCCACATGCCAATAAAACTGTACCGAAGGAGTGGCCCATCAGCCGCAATGTCAACAGGGATTTGTCAGGCACAGTAACTTTTCAAAACAGATGCATTTCCATACATTTGAATATGAGGTTAGTTATGCAACTTAGCAAACACTGTACACTGAAGAGCTGGGGTGGGACATTGAGAGTAGGTGAAGTCTTTCTCATTGATCACATAGTGAAAAGCTGACGTTCTTTGGGCAAGTTGCTAGGTTGAGTAACTGGTTTTGCTGGTTCAAGAAAAAAGCTGTAATTGTTATGCATGCCTTGTAAAGTCAATGACATTGTGGTGTGCGCTCTGAAGGGTTAGATTCGCAGTGAGCCTGTGCTGGCTTTGAATAAAGAGGCGGTCAACATGTTGGAATGCGGTTCACTAAGGATGTACACCTGTGATATGATGTGGCTTTGTTTTTTCTGAAACGAAGCGACGGTGGTGGTGGTGGTATTATTATTATTATTATTATTATTATTATTATTATTATTATTATTATTATTATTATCGTCTCCCCTACACCTTCAAGTATGCTTTCCAGAAACAAGAGTAAAATTGAACACGCTTCAGTTCCACCCGTGCTGCACGGAAAATCTGGGAAGAAGGAAACTCCACCCCTTTTGCGACGTGAGTTTCATGACTTACATCATTATTATTATTATTATTATTATTATTATTATTATTATTATTATTGTATTGTGCACGACGTGTGCTTGTTAAACCATGTCCTACTACTAGGAAGTTGTGGGTGCGGTACACAATATTCTGTACCGGTGTAGTACTGTTTATAGAACTACGAAAAACTGTTTTCTTTTAATTAATGTGTATAATATGTTCAATCTACGACAGTACAAAATAAATACTAGTATATTTCCAGCCGTATGGCCCTCTGACATGGAGGGAAAGCAGGCTGAAATAAGTGATGTGGTTTTAATGTATACTCCGTATCAACTGGATTAGTGCGCTGTCTGTATGCTGTGCCTGCGCTGTGGGCACTGGCGCAGCGGCGCAGCAGTTGCTGGAATTTGATTTCCTTTCCTGTGAGATCCGATTGAATTGGTGGTATTGCGAGACTGTGTTTGGGACTCCAAGCGGTGTTTGTGTTTTTATAAATCATCACGGTTCTTGAAATGACTGCTGTTCTAGTCAGGATGATTTCTAAAATCGTCAGATGTTACAGTGCCAGTAGCTGCACAAAAACACATTGTTAAAATATCCCCTCATTGCGCTTTCTCTAAACAGTCAACAACACACAAGTAATATCTTTCTTCAGCTCTGATGTTAAACTACTGGAAGCAGTCTTACTGGGGCTTCTTACTGGCATTAGAATGTGTACTGGTAATAGGAACCCGCAAACAGACCGCAGCCAGTAGATTTTGCCTTGTTTTAAAACAGTCGTCTTAACGCTACAGAAACACTTCACCTACGCAGCGACGCTGACAGGTATTCATATTTTTAGTCGTTTTTCTTTTTCTACAGTCAACGGGAATTGCAGACTTACCTTTGCAGGTTGTTGTGATCAGGCTCGTTTCCAATGGCTGAGTTTAGCTTGGGTTTCCTTGGCAACCAAAATTTGGCCCCCAGAGGGGTTAACGTAGCGTCACGACGTCCAGCTGTGCGTGAGCATTCCCAGACTTCTCCGCGCGCCATAGATCCCGAGAGAAAAGAGAGAGAGAGAGAGAGAGAGAGAGAGATGAAAGTTTGTGTGGAGAGCTGAGTATCGAAAAACAAGTCTGGAGCGGAGCTAGCGGTAATCATTACACTACAACAAAACAACTCGTCAAGTCTAACAGTAACTAAAACAGCTCTGCGTGCAGCGGCGGTGCAATCTGTTTAGCACCGTTGACTACCTTGTTTTTTTTTTTGGCAGTGCGATTAGCTGCTACTCCGACTCGGTCTGTGTTGCTAATAGCACAGCATTAAATAAAATGCACACCCCTGCTCCGCTCCGTGAGGTGTGGATTTTCTGAAGCGAATTGAGGGTGAGTTTTTTTTTATTGCATTGATGTCTCCCCCGCACCTTCAGGTATGCTATCCCGAAAGAAGAGTAAAAACGAAGCTTCGAAACCAGCCGAGGTGCACGGAAAGTATGTGAAGAAGGAAACCTCACCACTCTTGAGAAGTAAGTGTTGGAGTGTCGTGCTAATATTGCTGTTACTGAAGTATGCACAAAGCAGGACTTGTGTTATTGTGTACTAGTAGTACTGATATATTATTATTATTATTATTATTATTATTATTATTATTATTATTATTATTAATCACGTTAAAAGAGAACTGTAGAATGTGACCAATCAACTGGTCATTTGGGCGTTTTTTTTTTGTTTTTTTTTTTAGCTAATTCTAAGTGCTGTGCATTTAGAAGGAGCAGATAATATTACAAATCCAAACAGATTACAAATGATCATTCTTAAGCATCGCTTTCCTTCCTCGTTAGTGTGAAGACAGGGCACTGCTCCCCTAACCTGTCATACAAACCATTCAGTCAGGCGGTTCAGCGCACAGTCCCGGTAGAGACAATACGCAGCGGTCACTCGGTGTCGTCGGGTACTGAAACTAGGCCATCCTCGACTTTATTCAAAATACATAAACATCCAAACCGAGAAGAGTGAAGGCGGCGAGCAGCAGCGTGCTCCTTTCGGGTGGCGTGTGCTGCTCTCTCCATCCTGTCTGCATCCTTTCATTAACACGCGGGGAGTGGGGGAGCTTGAACTGCATGCACGCCAGCTTATACTGACCCCCACTCTGAGAACTGAAGAGCCACCCAGCTTCTGCTGTGAACGGCGTGATGCGTCCGCGGTGTTTCAGCAGGGATGTGAGGGAGGGTCCAGGCTGCTGCTTGTTGTAATTGGCCCGTGTTGTGGTTGTGAATTGGTGGCGCCGCTGCTTCTCATCTGTGCTCAGACGTGTCCAGTAGTTCTGATCCAAGCAGACGATGCTGTCATAGCGCCAGTGTTAGGGACTGCTCTGCTTTCACTCAGTCAGGCTCGGGGTCATTCTGCTGTGCACGGAGGGTGACTTTCCTGGTTGTTATTATTATTATTATTATTATTATTAATATTAATAATGAAACCTGTGATTTGTTTTAAGTAGCAGAGAGTGTGTGTATATATATATATATATATATATATGGATTTGGGAATAAAAATAATTCTGGTATGCATGCAATGTTTTTCAAGCATCTAATTTACTTTTTTTTTTAAGTTAGACTCAAACCCTTTAACAGGCTGTATAATAAAAACTCTACGCTGTGTAAATAACACCTAGATCAGTCCATTACAATACCAGGCTCTGAAAATGCACTTTCATTAGTCTGTGCATCAGCTGGATACAAGTGGCTGTTTAATTACTGTGCAGAATTCACAGCCTAGGGTAACGTTCTGCTGAAGCACAAGCTGACTGGAAAATCATTTATCCATTAACCAAGAGGAGTTTGGTTTTAGCTCTGCCTATTTCAGCTGTTCAGTGCACCTATGTATTAGCCATTCCATCTGAACTTCCCTCAGATGAAGTATATTTAAGTTATGAGGTGGCGGGGCTGGTGCAATCCTGTTATTAAATGTTCATCTAACTGTAGCTGCATGAACAACTTCTGATAGTAACCCTACAAATTCCATGCCGTGATGAATGCCATCAGAACTGGGTGTAGGACTAATGCAAGTCTCCGACCCTGGTGTATATTATTGGCAGGGATGTCAATAAGACTCCCATTGCATAGCAGTTTTTGATCCATTCCTGGTTTTATTGTGAGTTTAATAACACACCTAAGCTTGTTACCTCTGCACTGTGGCTAATCAAGCTCTTAGTAAAACAGAGTGGGTGCAACTGCTTTGCAGTAGGAGTCTTATTTCCTTCCTTCCGTCAAAAGTTGAAGTTTATTTATTTAAATGTGCCTTCATTCTGGTAAATGGAAGTCCTATTTGTTGCTTGGATTTGAAGTGGATGTGCAGTTCTTGCAATTCACAGTAAAGGCCAGGTGAATTTAACACCTGATTTGATCAGGTGCTTCACTGGAGGTTCCGTCCGCACTCTGATCTGATCAGCAGAGTGGGATACTGTGTGCTCTGTTTTCAAATGTAATACATGTGAATAAGACAACATTGTTTGTCTTCTCCCCTGGGGGAGCACGATACTGCTCTCCTGTATAACAAAACAATACAGTATTGTTAGCACTGTACCATTTAAATATTTAATTTGCACATAGAAAAGTGAATCATTTATCATTTTATATTCTCCCCCCCCCCCTCTCCTCCCCCCATTTGGTTGTCTGGTGCCACAAATACGTTTTATTTGTTACTTCTATTTTGTGCAGTACAGGCATGAATGCTTAGTCCCCCCCCCCCCCCCCCCCCCCCCCCACACCTTTTAAACAAACGTAGAAATGATTTAGTTCTATTGGTGTATCCCCACAGTGATGAATTTCAAAGCCCTGCTACTGCCCTGTCTTACAATTCAATTTCCAGCACTTTCTCTTGTGCAAATGTCATCTTGCACCATATCATTTCAGCGTGATGTTGTATAACGTGAATAACGATATTGACAGTAATCCGGTTTTGCTCTTTGCTCTTGCAGATTTGATGCCCTCGTTCATTCGGCATGGGCCGACCATTCCAAGACGGGCCGACGTCTGTCTGCCGGACTCTGCACCCGCGGGTTACTCCGCGGCAGCGGTGCCGGCAGTGGTGCCCGGTAGCGAGGCCGTCGTTTCCCGGAACCAGAGTTTCCTGCGGCCGCCAGTGCAGCGGCAGCCCCGTGAGATTGCGCGGCGGGAGAGCAACCGCCTCTCTGCGCCCGCCTACATTTCACGCAGCCTGGCTGACATTCCCCGGGAGTATGGCAGCTCACAGCCCTTCCTGCCCGAGGTGAACCCCATGGCAGAGAACGGAGACGCTAGCAGCAGCGGCGGCCGCTATTACTACCCCCCGGACCCGTACTACGAGGGCCAGCGGCGGCGGAACGTACCCGACCGCGTGCACGAGGACTATCACTACTACGAGCACAGTAACGATCACTTCCAAAGGGGGCCGGCGCAAGGAAGGCATCCTAATGGTAAGCTTCACCACACTGCGTTTTGGTTATTATGCATGTAGTGTATAGATAGATAGATAGATAGATAGATAGATCTATATATACAGTATTGAGTTAAGGTGAGAAAAAGCAGTAGCTATTATGGGTAATTGGGATATGCAAATTTCAATATTACAAGAGCCAATCAAATTGCGTTATTTAGTATAATCTTTTTACTTGAATAAGTTTAACTTCGATTCTGTGCTTGAGTGTTCTTCAGAGTTATGGGTGAGATCTGTAATGTTTACGAGCAACAGAGCACCTTTACCCAAGCGTTTGCACGGGAGGGGGGAGGTGGAAATGAAGATTTGGTCACTTTCCAGAGATTGAATTCTCCCCCCAGTCGTCCAGGAACACATTTCAGTCTTGCTAAAGAGCAAACAGATGTGAAAATTGAGAAAACAATAAAACCAAAGACATTTCTTTCTGCGGAGTTTGTTTCAGCCTGCAGATTATCTGGCAGCAGTTTAATCCACGATCTGGAAAAGTTTAAGAGTTACATGAGATCAGTTTCTTGTGGCAACAAACTCTCAGCGTCACTTAACACAAAACAGGAGTGGAAACAGGGTCAGTATTTTTAATCTCATCCGTGCTTCTGCAGAGTGATTGGCAGCCCCCTTAGACATGGTGAAGGGTTAAGGCAGTTAACATGAAGTCTCAATCTAAAAGTAGGTGCTGTGTACAGCATTCCAGCAGCAAGCAGCCCAAGCTACCAGGATCTAGCAGTTAATCTAAAGTGTTGAATCTGAAATATTTGCACATCCTGAAATGACTTGGGAGTCGAGTTATAATATTAATAGAGCAAATGAGGCAAGAAATGTTATTTTAAGGCATTGGTTAGCATTTGGTTTTAAGAAACCTGACTTGCATTGACGGATGGTCGGTTTGGTTCCTGTGTGTTTTTTAATCTGCCTTGTATACCGCCAATTACAAGTGCACCAGAGGATGCAGAAAGAAGCTAAATTGAAGAGGGGGGAGGCTAAGGATAGCTCAAGATGTCAGCAGGTACAGTTAGTGTAACCTCAGGAAGGGTGAGCCTCTCTGGGGGTGCTGTGTGTCGAATAAGCACTAAGGAGGACCCAGTCACACAGATTATGTAGTTTATAAAGCCCAAACAGAGGCTTACTGTGTAAGGCCACATCTTATATAAACTGCTTCCTCTAATAATAGAAATGCACATTGCAGTACTGGAATGCCTTGCATTATTTGTGGCACAATGTGTGGAAAGACTCACTTTTATTGCAGGATGTCCGAGGTGAATTCAAGGAAAATATACAGTGCAGTACACTGGCTGGAATGGAAATGGCAACTTTTTTAAAATTCTGTTTTCAGACCTCAATCGTGTTATTCTGAAATTGTCCGTCATTCAGTTTTCAGTTTAACTGGTGCAGTTTACTGCATCTGAAGTTCTTGACAATGAAAACTGGCTACAGATTTACAACAATGGAGTACTGTCATCAGCCCAGCTGCATGTCGGTCTGTAGACTTTTTAATTAAAAAAAAAAAAAAAGTTTTTAAATGCATGCTTGCAAAATTCTTGTAATATTTTGCTGACATGTGAGGAGATTGCTACAGATACAGGAATGATCAGTAGAGCCTTGTTGTACAATGCCTCAGTGACCTCTGCATATTTACAGTACTGTCATGTTTACAGTACAGTGCACAGCTGTGACTCATGGAGGGACTTGCCCATGACTTTGTGTATACAGTTCTGTAGGCTGATCTGGTGAGTACTTCAGTAAAGCCATTGCTTTTGCCTCCAGTTTCGTTCAGCAGCCCACAAAGCCCTTTCTTGCTCTGCTCTGTTGGTGGCTCAGGTCCAATGTGCGATTTCCAAAAGGTAGAAAGCAATATCAGAATGTGTAATCATCTCTGTTACAGGAATGACACGCTTTCCTCTTGTACTGGACTTCTCTTAACTGTGCACACCAGTGTTGTGAAGCAAAGCTCCATAACTTTAAACACTCGGATTGTAAGAAACACCGCAGTGCTCAAAAACTGAAACCTCATAATTAACACAAAACGAAAAGTTACTAAAGTTTGTAAGCACTTCCTTTCCTCTCTCTCTCTGTCTCTCTCTCTCTCTGTTCACTGGGGATATGTGGGAATGGGAGGGCTGCTGACCTGTCACGTTTTGGCATTTCATTCTCACAAGCTACATCCTCCAGCTGAGCCGCTGTGTTCCAGAAAGCGTCCAGCTTGTGCTGTAACTGGCCTTGCGTTGACCCTGGATGTCCTTCTATAAGATGTCTAAGAAACCCTGCAGCAAGCAGTCACAAAGCTGCTGTTATAAGTGTTTATGAGTCATTCATTTCAGTGGACAAAGTTTGTGTCGACTGTCTTTCAAAAAGAGCAGCAGTGTAACGTCCTCAGCGCTGTGAGTATGGCCTCCTGTCCTGTCCATGGTTTGTGTACTATATTGGGTAGACAGTGTTAGGAACTGTTGGTTTTAGAGATTGTGCATATCTGTAGTAACCTCGCTCTCTGAGACGGTGCATGTCTCCATTACCATGCAGTCCTGTAGTAACCTCGCTCTCTGAGACGGTGCATATCTGTAGTAACCTCGCTCTCTGAGACGGTGCATATCTGTATTACCATGCAGTCCTGTAGTAACCTTGCTCTCTTATGACCTTTACACCTGCTTTGGCTGTAGTAGTGAAGCTGCTAGCATGGCATGTTCTGTAGTTGCTCAGAACCGGAATTTGTACGCTTGTGGAATTGCAAGGGAGCGCAGCAGTGAGCTAGGGAATTCCACAATAGGTAAGCAGTTAGTTTATTTAGGAAAATGAGGCTCACACATTAGCCAGAACAATAAGCAACACGGCCTGCATCTGTAGACTTGATAGTAAACTTTACCCACTTGGCATGCTGCATGACTTTTTTTTTTATATAGATACAAAGGCATGGTTCTGAAGGATGAGAGAGGGAACAGCTGGAAAAATAAATCTCAAATAACCCTGGCAAGTGTGTCTGTGGGTGACTTGAATTAGCGCCAATATGCATTGAGGCCCTGTAATCTGTTAAAATAAACAGCGTACGAGCAAGATAAAGGTGCGAGTGTGTAGCGTGTGGTCAGCGTGAACAGGAAAGATGTGCTGTACTGTACTGACTGTGCGTCTCACTGCTCCGTGTATGTACAGTACAGCACAGCTACAGTGTGTGGTGCTTCCACTGTCGCAAGCAAAGAGAGTTACCTTTCACTTCAGAAGGGTCCTCTCCATAATGACAGGCTAGTTTGTCTTTGACTTGGTATTAAATGTATGTTCCCTGTGTTCATGGGAATCCACATTTAATACAGTTAGTATAGGGCCCTTTTCACAAAGGCTTAATCCAGGAATCTCGAAGCCCTGGAGTTTGTCATTGTCGGCCAGTCCCATGAAATAATAAACATGCTTCTCGTTCCGAAGTTCACTGCGCTGGTACTTGGAAAAGCCCGGCATGTTTGTCGTAGTTAAAACATTGCTTCCCCTTCTGAGTAAAGTGCATAAACCGAGCTCTGGGATTGTATCTAAACACCCAGCCTCCCTCCAGACAGTTCCTAGTAAGTTAAACACATTTGTTGATGACAGTGGTGTGTCTGTCTGTGTTGATAATATTTTTGAAATAGAATTCAGTCTTTGCAAAATATGTGGAGATATCTAATGTGACCTCTTCAATTTATAGCTGCATCCTATCAGTAGAAATCATGACCCTGTTATGTGTTTTCTAAAGGCCTACTATTGGAACAAAGGCACAAATAAATATTTTTTTTTTATTTTATTTTATTTTATTATTATTATTATTTTTTTATTATTATTTTAATTTATTTATTTTCCCCCAATTTGGAATGTCCCAGTCATGTTTTTTTCTCCTCACCACAGCGAGTCCCAGCACAGCACGGACGTTCTGAGGGCGTTTGAGCCTCCTCCGATCTGACAGTTGTGTGTGTTGTGTTTTTTTTTGTTTTTTTTGGTAATCTTACATTAGCTCAATTGATTTGTTTATTTTTCGTAGTCTGTTCTGCAGTAAATTGGCAGCAACAATGTGTCCCTGCCTATAGTTCCAGAGCAAGGCAAATGTGTTTTGATGCGGAGGAGGGCGTGTTGCAGTGGAGCTCCCTCCCACATTCCAGCCACTCAGCAGCTGGAGCTGTGAGCGTCCATTCACATGCACAATGTGTTGGTGCTGTCATTCCAGTAAGCCTTTCTTCTGGGTCCTTTCATTCTGCTTCACAATACATATTTTCAGGGTTTTCCAGCACGGGGCTCCATGCCAGCACGCTGAAGGTTTAATACAGGGCAGCACTGGGATCCAGTCCTTGGTGCTGACTTAAACCCCACCACCTGTGCGCCTCAATTTTAAATCTGTGTTCAGATCAACATGAGAAATAAGACTGCTGCAGCAGGAGAAAAGAAATGAAGAGGGGCTGTCCTGTCTTGAACAGACCGTTTTTGTATGCATGATTTTTGTGTAAACTTTCTACAGTGTGAAATCTAGTACTGGATAGAGTGGCTTTCATTTTATTTTTTGGGGGACTGATTTGATCTTTTGGCAGGGAATAGTGTTCCTCTCCTGGGAAACAAAAAGATTTTATGCTTCCCACCATTTACTCTGAATTCTGGCCATGAATGCTTGCGTACATTTTCAACAGCAGTTTATCTTGAATGAATGTTTCTCTTTACTTTTTTTTTTTTAAACCAGATGCTGTTTTCTAAAAGGTTTGATGTTCACTTGTTTGAATCAGCTGTCTTTCTGGCCTATGGAAGAACCTCAGTTAGTTTGCATGACGTCTGTGCTGCTACATCTGTATGCTGAGACTATTGCCTCAACCTTCCCATATTGGATTGTTTCTTATGTTAAGAGCTGCCATGAGCATCTAGAAGATTTTATTCCATATATAGACCCCTCTGGTCTATATATGAAATATATGTCCAACCACAGAAGTTATAAATGAGGTCAACTTTTTACAACATGCTGTACGCAACACGAAAAGCTTATGTATGGATCATTCCAATTCAGGTGGTCCAAATAAAGTTGTTTTCTCCATTTTTATGTTGATATATATGTTATGTGATGGAGAAAATCGTTCCAGGGCAGTGTGCGTGTGTGTGTCTGTGTGCGTGTGCGTGTGTGTGTGTCTGTGTGTGAGTCTCAGAGTGTAAAAGGAGAGCTGTGTAAGGTCTCTGACCTTAATTGCGGGAGTGGATCTAGACCGTTATCACAATGTTAGTATGGAAGATTTCAAGATCTGCAGCTAAACTGTGCAGCACGCGTTTTGATAATCCAGAGGTAAACCACCTATCCAAAGAGCCGCAGCTATGCAAATGCATTCTGTATCCTGTAACGGACGGCACGCTCCCGACAGCCACCTGTGTTTCACGTGAAAACGTGTCTGCGAGTACGGCTTCCAGCCTTGGGGTTCACATCGTCACCCCTGGGCGCTGCACCTTGTCTGTAGGGGGCGTGTTTGAGAGTCTTCCCTGCATGACATGGGGAATGCAGCACATCCTCATGAGTTAGAAATTTGGCATAGAGATTTCTGACTCATTTGTTTCAGGTGGGCGTTAAGCAGTGCACTTTCAGTGCTCTGCACGGTGACGCCATCCAGGCACTTGGCTGCTCTTTTTAAAAATGTTCTTCTGAGAAGCTGTGTAGCGAGCTCCCTGCAGCTTGAGAGATCCTTTTCAGTTTCCAGCTCTATTCCAAAGTCTCGTTTCTGTGCTCGTGTGACTTCAGGATCGCAGTGACTGCTGAACAGTGCGTTGCAGAGCGCACGCCAAGAAACTAGGTTGGTTTGCTATAATCTGCCGCTACTTGTCACAAACCCTGCCTCAAACATTTACCATTACAATCAATTAAATATCCATTTTCTCCCAGTACAGTACAGTACAGTATGTTAATGCACACTGGCCTGTCCAGAGGACATACATAAAGGAATCATCGGTTTTCTCACCTGAGGAAAATAATGTGGTCTTGAAAGCTGGTGTGTGTGTGTGTGTGTGTGTGTATATCTATATCTCTCTCTATATATATATATATATATATATATATATATATATATATATATATATATATATATATAATATATATATATATATATATAATTTCTGTAGATATTGGCTGATCCTACTGAAACAGTACTTAATCCCGAAATAGAGGAGAGAAAAAAAAAAAAGCTGTGTATAGCAGAAAACTTATTTGGTTCTCCTGTTATTATTTTTATTTTTTTATTAACTCAGCCATTGGAAGAATCCAGGCAAAGTCTCTGGGGAACCTGACCAGTCCAGGCGGAGATGACCTGCCTCTGCCCCCTGGCTGGACGATGGACTGGACGATCCGCGGCAGGAAGTACTACATCGACCACAACACCAACACCACCCACTGGAGCCACCCGCTGGAGAGGGAGGGCCTGCCGCCGGGCTGGGAGAAGGTGGAGTCTGCAGAGTTCGGGGTCTACTACGTGGACCACATCAACAAGAGGGCACAGTACAGGCACCCCTGTGCACCAAGGTACGGTCTGCACAGGGCGCCGCACAGTCACAGCAGCATCGTTTAACAGACATGCTCCGTCCTCAATTGGTCCACTTGTTTCAGGACAATTGTGTTTGGATGCATTGAAGTTGAAATGCTTGTCACAGGATTCACCAGTTATTCTAAATTTTAAAACTAAGGTTACATACACCTGCCAAACCTATGCACGGGAACTGAAATGCATGGGTATTAAGTTTCCCTGTTGGTGATCCAGTGCATATATGATTTTTTTTATTTTTATTTTTTTTTCCTGCAGTGTCCCTCGCTATGACCAGCCTCCCCCTCTCCCCCCTCCTGTCACTTACCAGCCACGGCAGGCAGACCGCAATCAGCCTGTACTGGTGCCGGCAAACCCCTACCACACCGCGGAGATCCCAGACTGGCTGCAGGTCTATGCCAGAGCGCCGCTCAAGTGAGTACAGCATCACAGTTACAATCGCTGCGTGTGTAATGTTAAAAATACACAGCGGACCTTTACACCGTCACAACCACCTCCCAAAAGCACGAACTGCCTGGAGTAAGAAAACACTCCTGCAGGGTAGACACACATGGGTTCATATCTTATACAGTAAGTATAACTCTTCAAAGTTAGTGCTTGTAAAGCACCCACAGGAAAAAAACATGTTTTGATGTACTTCAACAAACGCGTTTTAAACAGGATCGTGTGCCCATGAAATTGCTTGATAATTGCCCATTTAATTTTGCATTAAGCTCCATGTAATTGCAACCCATAGTGTGCCTGTGTGAGGCTAATGCTTACTGACGCTGTTCTCTTTACTGAAACAGCTGATGTCTCGGTTTATGTGCTGAGCTCCGGTTCTCATGTCCACATGTAGAGAGCCCCTTTAACCCCTGTGTCGCTGTGCTGAACTTCAGTGGGAACAAAGCCAGCTCTTCATCAGTGTCTAGATTGCCAAATGTCACTTGTATGTTTTTTACCCAGAATCAGGATTATGTAGATATTTCAAATACAACTCTATGTGAACAGCTGCATCCTGTTGCATGTGCTGTTTAACCGCTCTGCAACAGGAGTCTTGTTTCCATCCCTTGACGTGTCCCGTGTCCTCCCTGATAACCCTGCTTTTGCGGTGCTGTTTCCGGGTTGCAGGTACGATCACATCCTGAAGTGGGAGCTGTTCCAGCTGGTGGATCTGGACACGTACCAGGGCATGCTGAAGCTGCTGTTCATGAAGGAGCTGGAGCGCATCGTCAAGTCCTACGAGGCCTACAGGCAGGCCCTGCTCAGCGAGCTGGAGACGCGCAAGCAGAGGCAGCAGTGGTACGCCCAGCAGCACAGCAAGAACTTCACAGGAAACATGTGAGAGGAGGAGGAGGAGGAGGAGGACATGGGCTTAATCTCCCACTTCCACAGGTTCTTGGACTCAGGTGTTTCCACCTACACTTACCAGTGCGCTTTTAAATAACTTGCCGTCCGTTTGTTTGGTTTCAGATCTGTAACGAGGTTTGGGGTGAGGAGGGGTCCAGATAGATTGAGTTAGTGCCCCCCCCCCCACCCCACTGCACATTCGAGGTAATGTCGCTCTGAGAACTGAAGTGACCAAACACGGAGGAAGAAAGAGGGCATCTTATAATCATTTATTTATTGGCTGCAGGGTTGTAGACAAATAATAATAATACGAATAATACGCTGCAGCTTTGTCTTCGGGAGGCTGAGTTTTTTTTAAATCTCTGTTAAGTGATGGGCTGTGCGACTGTATTAATAATGAATAAGCTAGAGCAGGACGAGAACGCATTTGTGTCTGCCCTAAAGGAGTGATTCTTACTCTGGACACCTGGACTGTCTGTTTCTATCTATTTTATGCCGCAGTGTTTTGTTTGCTTGCCTGTAGATCACCTGTTTTAATTAAGCAGCCTCCATTGCTTGTTTTCAGTTGAACACTAATGTTTGCCGATTCTTGTTTGTGACGTGGGTCCTTGCGCTGCAGTGGGAATAACTTCATGATGTTGCTTAGCAGCGAGCCATTCCCAGGAGCTTAGTGAACCACTTTCTCAAAGCTCAGGTAGCCCCAAGGCTACATTTGTAAGTAAAAAAAAAAAAAAAAAAAAAAAATGAATCCTGTTTGTTTCCATCGATAGCAGATTTTTTATTTTCTTTTTAGACCATCTTTGACCGGTGTTTAACTTCCAGTTGCAGATTGTATTGGATTTCAGCGTGGAACTTGATGTGCTCTTATTTACAACCGGCTTTCGTTCATGGTGCAGAAGAGTTGATCACTTACGGGAGTTATTTTACAACCAAAGGATTAAGACATGGGAGACGAAACCTCAGCCCTTCCAGTCCAGGTCTTTGTTTCAACCACAGGGATGGAAAAAAAAAAAAAAGACTCCCATTGCATAGCGGTTTCATCGATTCCTGGTATTACTATGAGTTTAATAAGACACACCTGTGCTTCCTGTACAATGTGGCTAATGTACAAGCAGGCTGTGTGGTCCAGTGGTTAAAGAAACAGGCTTGTAACCAGGAGGTCCCCAGTTCAAATCCCACCTCAACCACTGACTCATTGTGTGACCCTGAGCAAGTCACTTAACTACCCTGTGCTCCGTCTTTCGTCTGTGATGCATAGTTCACACACCCTAGCCTTTGTAAGTTGCCTTGGATAAAGGCGTCTGCTAAATAAACAAATAATCAAACTTGTATTAAAACCTGGAATGGGTGACACTGCTGTGCAACAGGAGTCTTCTTGCCATCCCTGAACCATGTTCTCAATTAACTGCAATCTAATGAACTATCTGTCCGTTGCATTGCCTCAAACAGTGCGTCCGTGTCGGTCCCGGGGTCAGTGCTGAAGCAGTCGTCTTGTTCATTTTGCTGGAGATCAGCTGACCCTGTCTGCACTGGTCCTTGGGAAGCTGTTCCACACCGGTGTGGTTACAGTGGACATGCGCTGCAGCCTCCCAAAGCTACTCGGACAGTCTCCAACGTTTCGTCATCCTGCATCGAGTGTCAGCTTTGAATCGGTACATTGAGCTTTCAGATGTCTAAATTAGACTAGCAGCGCCCTGTTCAAACAGTGATGTCCTGCACTACGAGTACTCTCCAGAAAGCTCCAGGGATAACAAGAACCTTCATGAATGAAGTCAGCAGACCAGCTGCCCATACATACTCCCTAAATCCCAGACTCACACTGGGGGCTCCTTATATTTTGTTACCTATAATGACAGATTTATTTTGTACAGATAATATTTTCCTGTAATTATTTACATACTGTTTTTTTTATCCTAGATCACGGGGGTGGGGAGGGGTGAGGGGTTGGAATTGGGCTGTGCTCCCAGGATCTTTTTATTTATTAATTCCCTATAGTGCAATATACATGTGTGTAAACATTAACCCTGCAATATCATCTACCCGTGCCCTTTACTTTATATTAAACAAACAAAAAAAAAGTTTCCCTTGAAAGGTTTGTGTGAAGTATGATTTTCTTTGTTTGGAACGGGACAGGAGGTGGGTATCTAGAATTACAGTGGATTACACAGATAGGAAATGCCAGAGGTAGATTCCCAATAATTTGACTCTTTCAGTGTCTTGAAGACCTTTTTAAGTTTTTTAGTATTTCTACATTCAGCACTATTTACTGTTTTAATAGTTACAGATTATTATTATTATTATTATTTATTTCTTAAGAGACACCCTTATCCAGGGCGACTTACAATTGTTACAAGATATCACATTATTTTTACATACAATCACCCATTTATACAGTTGGGTTTTTACTGGAGCAATCTAGGTAAAGTACCTTGCTCAAGGGTACAGCAGCAGTATCCCCTACCAGGGATTGAACCCACGACCCTCCGGTCAAGAGTCCAGAGCCCTAACCAATACTCCACACTGCTGCTCTACATATTTTGCTGCAGCAGCTGATTCAAGTATATATGCATATAGGAAAATAAATACGAGAGACAGAACACCCACTTGAATCACGGCAACGTGTTTTTGTTTCTCCATTTATTATAAAACAAGATCAACAATAGTCAGTGCTTCATGAGAATGAAGAGATTACACAGCATGGAAGACGAGTCGACGCATACTGAAAAGCATGTTGCTGTCCTTTTCTTTTAAATAGCGACAGATTAATGTTTGATAGTGTTCCGATACAAGAAGCGTCTTTGGTAAGACCCTGTTGGGGCCACCTGACCCGACCTGCCTCGTCTCTCGTGGGCTCTGATCTCTCCGGTTCTGATAAACAGGTGTTTGCTACGTGGTGTCGAGCCAGCCAGTGTAATTGCCTTGTTAATGTTGCTTGGCAGCAGACAGTCACAGAGTTTTTCAGCAGTGCGGAGAAGCGGCGGCAGCAGCAGCAGCGATGGTTCTCCTGGAATGCAGTGCAGGACATTCTACAAACGGAATTATTCAACCAAATCAAGACACTTCTAGCTTTCTACAAATCACAAGCGACTGTTTTACAAGTAGAAGCGATTAAGGCGGACCTGTGCTCGGTTTATGTGTGCTTGTTTACGGACTGACAGCCAGCCAGAGAGAGGTGCCAGTCCGTCTGGGTTTCAGAAGTTGGTATGATTCGAAGCGTAGTGTAAATTAAGGGGAGTATCACTGTAGGAGTTTGTGTAAAGGTCATGTAACACTAAGCAACTTTTTAATCCAATTTATAGCAACAAAAAAAATGTTCATCATGTGAAAAGAGCAAGCAACACAAACTAAGCATTTGGAAAAAGTTACGAAAATTAAAAAGGGTCAAAATGTCACTTGTGAAAAGTGTTGCCTTGTGTTCCATGGCCTTTGATCACCAGTGGTGTGAAAGGGCTGCTCAGATCATTGTGTTCCACTAAACCTTTTCCAAGACAGAAACAGTTCTAGTTCTTATTTAACCTTCCACTGATACTATCAGAGTCTGAGCTGTAATCCAACAGCATCAGCCTGCCAGTCAGTACAAAGGATGCTGCATTGCAATGATCTAGACGTGTTGCTGCTGCTTCTGTGAGCCCAGATCAATTAAGCAATAAAAATCCGGGCCCCCCGCGCTGCCGTGGAATACAGGTTTGCTCTGAATAGCAATAGCAGCTCGCGGGGAGACATCTTATTCCAGGCAATCTTAGGCTCCCCTACAAAATATATATCTTTTTTTAAATTGGTGGAATTACCATGGGATCAAATCTGAAGAAACATTTTTTTTTTAAGGTTCTTGAGCTTGAAGTGTGTTTCCTAAACATGCTCGGTTTCCATCTCGTCTAAACAAAATGGAAAAGGGTCTATAATTTTGCCTACAAGTGATGTCCTGAAATGAAATATTTACTACGGAAGTTGTTCCACTATTAATGGAACTACCACAGGGTGTACTGTTGCCACGTGTGGCTCGGCTCCTGTTTTGCCCCACTATGTTGTGCAATTTTGCGATTTCCGTTTTTTAATGTGCTCTCCATTTTCCATATCTGGTACAAAGCACATGGCTACCAAGCCTGTACGCTTATTATGTTACTGCGAGCGGCTCACAAGCCCTTTCGCTTCTGAATGCGTGATTTAAATACGCTGCATGTATTCCTCAGTGAAACACTGCACTTCTGTGGGTGTGTCTTGCCATATTTCTTACACAAACTCCCTTCCCTCTGCGATCTGCAGTGGTTCTGTGTCGGCACACTCGTTACCTCCTGTGCTCCGCTGCGTCGAGCTGTGCTGATCCAACGGGACACATTCAAACGTGCTCTTCTTTCATCCAGGTATGCCAGATGGGTTGGAGACGTGGGGGTTGAGAGCAAACACAAGTACAAACCATGCAAGAAGAACCACTGCAGCTCACAGGCTCGGAGCAAGAATATCGAATGAAAATGGGAGCTGAGAGACACGAGCATTTAAAAGTTTTCATTTCAAAAACATTTGGCAGATGTTTCTTCAGGTTTGGGGAATTTTGCAGCCCAGCCAGCGCACTGTACTAGGTGACAGTTAATTTAATTTGGATATTAATTAGTGTAACTGGGGAGGTACAGAACTGGATAATTACTCCCCTTTAAAATGGTCATGTGGTATCTAAACTGCTAATTAACAGGAAATGTTAACAATGCAACTGCAGTTTCTTTGAACATTTAATGAGTCAATAAATCAATCAAGAACAGCATGGTGCCTGATAAAGTGGTTTTGATACCTGGCCTCTGCACCTGTGGATTAAGACTAGCGATATACAGTGTATGAATCGCACATTGTTCCCCATTAGCTATATACAGTAAGTGTATGTATCTCGCACAGATCCAATCAAGTAAATTATAGTACAGTGACCAAAAATAACAACTCTATGCTTTTGTGCCTCTCATGCACCCGGGGAGTCCCGCAGGGTTGCGGTGATTTGGACAGTCAGTTCTGCTTTCTGTCGGGGTGTGCGTGCGGCTCGGGCTCAGGCGTGGGGAAGGCGTGGTGGTACAGGTGCCGGTGCCCGGCTGCAGCGTTGTACAGCTTGTATAGAGCCTGCGGAGGAACACACATTGCATCAGCGTGAAGTGATGCATCATAAGAATCATAATGCATGCATACATGTTGAGAAGGTACCCTTCCCTCAGTGAGCTAGCTCCTTTCGTTCCCCTGAAAACCTGAAATGGATTAAATTGCTGTGCAAGGTGGCTAACTGCAACATATTTGAGTTTAAAAATGCATCAGGTTCAATGCCAAAGATCTCCCAGAAGTCAGCTAATGGAGAGGACACTGACGATCTTTACAAAATGAGTGAAATCGCTCTGCTTGCTGCTGATTTGAATGTAAAAGCAGAAGTGTGCCACAACATACACCCCCCTTCCCTTCCTTACCTCGTTAGTGCTTCCCTAAAGAAAGCAGGGAAGAAACGGAGAAGGAAACATCATTGTAAAAAGACTACACTGAGATACGGCAACACAGAATACTTCACACACTGTTAGACATGCTCCCTAACCCAGTTCCACAGTACCCCCTCATCTAGTCTCACAGAGCCCTTAGAAACACTGACACGGAGACCGGTGCCCCTCTACGCAACCCCCCCACCTCCCCTCACCTGGTCCCACAGCGCCCCTGCCACCTGGTCGATGACGGCCCCCAGCTCCCTGTACTCCCCCGAGTAGCGGATGTAAGCCCAGGTGCAGAGCGTGATGAGTGTCAGCCCCAGGATCATGTTGCAGAGGCTGGCGATGACGTCCACGCCCACGAAGCCAGTGACGCCGGCCACCACGTACATGATGAAGATGACCACGAAGAGTGTGGCGGGCGTGCGGGCCGCGTGGAAGATGTTCTTGGAGTCGTTGTGCTTGATGTACTGCAGGAACACCTCGTCAATCTCGCCCTCCAGCTGCTGCAGGTAGCGGCGGCTGAACTCCTCCCCGCCCATCTTTTTCACCCCGCGGAAGAGCCGCAGGGCCTCCTCGCGCAGCTCCCCGTGCCGCGCCTGCAGGGCGGCGGGCGCCAGGAAGGGACGGTCCCCCCCGCACACCTGCAGGGGGCGCAGTAACACAGCGAGTCAGGCAAGGAACATGCAGAACAAAACAGGTCAGCAGTCACCTACCACACTGGCTCCCCCTAGAGGGGGAGTGTTTGAGGTCTGCGTGGCAGCGCGCTCACCTCCTCCATCTTCTTGTTGTACAGGTCCTTTGCTGCCGCTACTGCTGCCAGATTGTTTGCCTCCGCTGTAGCCTGGGACACGCACAGAGGAGACACAGTGAGACCCGGGACCCAGCGGACACTCTAGATTCCACGCTGCTGCCTCTCAGGAGGGACGTCTACAAGGCCTAGCAGGGTTAGAAACACCTGGCCCTCGCTCGTTTCAAAATGTATATCTATATATATTAATAAGTGTGAACACAGGAATGGGAATAAAGCTCCCACTGCATAGCAGTGTGATCCATTCCTGGTTTTTACTATGAGTTTTAATAAGACACACACATGAGCTTGTTACCTATACACTGTGGCTAATCAAGCTCGTAGTAAAACCTGGAATGGGTTACACCGCTGTGCAATAGGAGTCTTACTCTCCTCTCTGAAATAGGGCCCAGTATCACTTTTTACTATAACTGTGCAGATCTGTCAAGAATGACACTTTCCTGCTAAAGTAACTGAAGCATGCTTGTCACGGCTTGGTTCAGCACTGCTGTATAGACCGTACGTACCTGCAGCATTGACTTGGGGTGAGGGAGCTCCTCTCCTTGGTAGATCTTTATGTAGGCCTGAAACAAGCAGAGGAGAAGAAACGGTGACACCGTGACTGCAGAACACAGCTGGGGGGGGGGGGGGCGAGACAGTCTTCAAATAGCTCTCAAAGGCATTCAGACTCTTCTCAAACGAATCCTTGGTCTGGTACCTTGAAATACTCGACGAGGCCGCGGCAGGTGATGTTGTTTCCGTTGATCTCTTTGACGTCGAGGTTCTGAGGACTGAGCAGCCAGGGCACCAGCACCTTCAGGTTTCTGATGAACTCCCCGTCGATCTCTGAGAGAGAGAGAGAGAGGATACACAATGCATCTAGGTGCGTAAAACAATCAATGAGGGACAGACGTCCCTTTGAGCCGGTTGGACCAGCAGCTCCTGGGACAGACGTACCTTTGAGCCGGCCGTCGAAGTTCGGGTTGGTGGCCACCTTGAGCCCCGGGTGCGGCAGGAGGAAGCAGGAGATGTTGGTGAAGCAGGAGTGGATGTGTTTGCGCACGTTCTGCAGCTCCTCGTGCTGGTTCTCAGAGATCTGCAACACAGAGAAGCGGCTCGTGAGCCACAGCGCAGGGGGCAGGCTGGGGGAGACGCTGCCCTGCAAGCATTCACTGCACCGTGAAGGAACAGGAGAGGATCCTTCCCATCAGAGGACCTCTGGAGTGGCGAGGGGGTGGTTTCACCTGAGGCACTGCTGTGATTGGATACGTTTTCTCAGATTTTGGAATCTTTTTAAACTCCTCGGCTTGCCGTTTTAAAGCCCCTAGATGGACCAGAGATAAAGTCAGTGTTGTCTCGGAGTTGGTTATATTAAGTTTGAGGGAACATAAATCGCTGGTATCACAGCAGAACCTCGGTTCAAACCACACCCTCGTCCCTCCCATGGGGGCGTGTCCTACATGTCACATGACACACAAAGGTCCTTCCCTCTGAAGAGAACTAGACTGAACCGCGGCGGTCCACTAGATCTGTCTCGTCTGTGACAGAACTCCACAGTGAGGCGTATGCAGTTAATGAAAACACGGAGACGTGTGGTCTTGTTTGCTGGCATATCATGGACAAGTAAACTGCGACTGTGTTTGCCCATGTAAATATACATGAGCGACTGACCTTGAGCCTCTTCTCCAGGAATCTCATGCCTCCATCCTGCCCGTAGGGGAACTCGTAGGGGAAGCTCCAGTCCCGCACCAGGAAGATCATGGACTGCACAAAGAGAAACACAGGGGCTCAGAGAACTGACTCGAGACTAGAGCTGCACGGACCAGTCATTCGATTAGTTGGATCAAGCTCTGCACAGATGAGGGGCATCAGTCAGCAACTGATTTCTGTGGAGAGCTCAATCAAAACAATTCTCAATCAGTTCGCCCAGCACTAATGTGCAAATATGAGAACTCAAAGCCAGCATCTCTCAATCTGAAACACGCCAGCTTCAACTGAGTGGCCAGAAGGAGACTGTCATATCTGTGTCCAGCAGGTGGCACCAGATAAATAAATAATAATAATAATAATTTACTTCTATTTATTTATTTAAAAAGGAGCAGTACACTGTTTTCATAAAAAGTGTCATTTGAGAAGCACACACTGACACACTGACACACGCAGACCGCTGAGGAACGTCAGTTTTCAGACTCCTTACCTGGAAAGGCTTCAGAAACGTCTCTTCCATGGCCAGCCGGCCGTACTCTGTGAAGAGCTGGGAGAAACAGTGAGCAATGAAACAGGGTTGAGGTGCACCAATTCATTACAGATACATATTGGTAAATGAATACACATATACATGCTGAAGCAACTTATAAGAATGAGTTTGTATTGTATTGTATTTAATACCTGCAAGTGCTGCAGATCGTCCTCTTGCACGTTTTGGGATATGTTGTAAACCTGGATAATGAAAGACAGCAATCACTCTTACTGTTTACAGAGCCTGGTCCTAACCTTGGTGCACAGCGCTCTGCTCTGTTGTGATGATCTCTCACCTTGGTGCACAGCGCTCTGCTCTGTTGTGATGATCTCTCACCTTGGTGCACCTTGTGTGTGTGTGTGTATATGTGTGCTGGAGGGTGCTGGAGGAGTTCTTCTCTGTGCGTGTGTGTGTGTGGGGAGGGGGCTGGACGGGTTCTTTGTGTGTGTGTGTGTGTGGAGGGTGCTGGAGGAGTTCTTCTCTGTGCGTGTGTGTGTGTGGGGAGGGGGCTGGACGGGTTCTTTGTGTGTGTGTGGAGGGTGCTGGATGGGTTCTTCTGTGTGTGTGTGGGCGGAGGGTGCTGGAGGGGTTCTTCTCTGTGCGTGTGTGTGTGTGGGGAGGGGGCTGGACGGGTTCTTTGTGTGTGTGTGTGTGTGGAGGGTGCTGGATGGGTTCTTCTGTGTGTGTGTGGGTGGAGGGTGCTGGAGGGGTTCTTCTCTGTGCACGTGTGTGTGTGTGTGTGTGTGTGTGGGGGGGTGCTGGAGGCTGCGCTGGGCTCTGTACCTGCATGGAACTGATCATGGTGCTGAGAGCGAACACAGTGGCAGAGTCTCGCAGAGTCGACTGGCTGTCGAAGGTGCCCTGTGTGTCCATCAGCAACACCGCCACCTGGAGGAGAGACAGTGGAAGGACACAACTTCACGATGAGCCTCGAGGTTCCACAGATTATTATTATTATGAATTAGTCATTTAGCAGATGCTTTTATCCAAAGACATTTAATTAAAGATGCTGTCCTCAGCATGACTGCATTGTTATCCTCGTAGTAACCCTGTACTGTGGTGATGCTTTTATTACACAGAGCTTTTCCTTCATTAATTATGTCAGATGGGGTCCACTGCCCTGTACCTGCTTGGAACAGTCCCTGCCCCCCAGTACCAGGGTCCGCAGCGCCCCCACTCTCACCTTCCTGCCGTCGGGCTTGTCCACCAGGAAGACCTCGTTCCAGATCTGGATGCCGGTGGTCTCTCGCTCGGACCCCCCTCTCCACGAGAAGCCAGTGAGGGGCTCATCAGGCACGCCCAGCCACTCCTCAGAGCCCTGGACACAGAGCAGAGTCAGGGCCCCCCTGCCAGCACAGCATCCACACACACACACACACAGTCACGCAACATGCGCTCCTGCGGAAGTGGCACACATACTGTACAGCCTGAATGCAGAGCACACAGCAAACACAAGTCAGGCGAAAGCAGTCTCGGGTTCAAGCAGTCTCTGGTCAGACCATGCGGCGCTTACCAGGTTGTACATGTAACGCAGCATGAAGTCCATGAGGAAGGACTTGCCCTTGCGGAACGCTCCGGCCACAGAGATGGCCACCACCTCCCTGTCCCGCACGGCCTCGGACAGCAGGATGCGGCTCAGCGCCGCCTCGTCCAGCTCGAAGGAGTGGTCATCCTTGACCACGAGCACCTGCACCGGCTCCGCCCTCGCCACAGGCTCCTCCTCCTCCGAGCTCCAGTCATAGGCCCCACCCTTCTCCGTGAAGCTGCCTGCTGGAGAGGGACACACAGACACAGACACACACACACACACACAGACACACAGACAGAGACACACACAGACACCCGGTTACTGAGGATACCACATCAATTCAAAGACAAACTGCTTCCGATTGAAGACATTGAGAAAGACTGCTAGTCGGAACGTCTGTCATTCAATTGATTACAGTTCGAACATGAGCACTACTGAGGGTTTCTTAGTTACTGATGAACCCTGTTGAAAAGCCACAGGACAGGGGCCGAAAAATCTAAGAAAATATTCTTTAAGTCTAAATTAGCTGGGAAAAAAAAAAAAAAAGTTACATTTGCATAATATTAGTTAAAACAAAAATCCTGGAGTAAAATGAACCGGTAGTGTCTGATTTATTTACAATTTCATTTATTGATGGTTTTTCTTTGCGTGACATCTGTTTGATAGTCATTTATCAATTATTTTACATGAACGAATAGAAACATGGTCATTTCAAGCAGTCTCTGTTCAGGATTTTGAATATTTGTTCCAGCATTACAATAAACGGATCAAGAATTACTATTATTAGTATCAGTGGTAGTACCACAAAAACAACACTAATAATACTAACACTAATAACACTAATAATACTATGTTTTTAATGTATTTTAGCATGTGTTAGCCCTTGTGATGCCAGCCCTGCAGTTTGGCCTCAGTGTTTGGTTTCCTATCTCAATTGAACAGACTGTGGAAACAGCCTGGGTGACTTGACTTGGCTGGAGACGCTGTGCTTTATGAGTCACTCAGCACTGGATTTGTATATCTAGTGTCTCGCTGGTTTGGTTTATAAACAGGACTCTTTCGCAATTTCATGAGTCAACGCTTCCCAAACAAGGCCAGTTCATGGTTGAGACTGAGAGAGCCACTGACAAGGCAGCACATGAATTCTAAACACACAGGGAGGATGCTGTGAAGTGGAACAGCAGAGAGGAGGACCAGCAAATCAAACATTAAAACACATTTCCAGGAAGAGACTCTCCAGGGAGGACTTTTATCGCCGTGGTTGGGAAAGTAATTTTTCATTTTTATCCAAACGTTCCAGTTTCGTAAGATAGCACGTGAGTGTGCTTCGGGGCTCCGTGTCGAATTATCAGTTAGCCTGAAATCAATAGGCTGCTCAATGGCATGCTACAGCCTGTAATGGTGTCCATTTAGAGTCTACATGCATTCCAGGATGTTTAACCCTAAAGCTGAGGGAACACGAAGCCACCTCCTTCCAGGAGACCTGGTTTGAGGCAACTTCGCTGTATCAAACCCCAAGACTCCCCTGGTGTGCCACGCAGTGGCCCTAAACCTAGTCTCCTGAAACCAAGTTCCAAGCCACAAAGTGTCTTTGTGTTACTGCTTAACAGTGCCTGGTGAATAACCTGGGGCAGTTTCATTCTCCAAGGATACACTACATCAGAAACATTTCCAATCATGGGGAGGGGAGGGGAGAGGAGGGGAGGGGAGAGGTAGAGGGGGGGAGGTAGGGGGGGGAGGAAAGGAGGAGAGGAGAGGAGAGGAAAGGGGGAGGAGAGGAGGAGGAGGGCGGTGGACTAACTCGCCCAGTGGCTGGTTCAGATTCCACTTCACTGCAGCCCACAACACAACCTCTACTGCCTGAGTGCCCTGCAGCAACTGAGCAAACCAGTCAGGTGATCCACGTCTTCAGAAGTCATTATCACTGCGACTTGATGGGGCAAGTTAATGAAGAATGCCAGGGTCAGTGCCCACATACAGTTTTTAAACTGACTGACCGAAAAGGACAATGAGACAATCCTCTAGGATGTGAAACTTAGGTGGTCACGTGACGTGTCACCTGGACAGAAAGCCAGGTCTGTTGTGCTCCTGCCCTGTAACAGCTGATATAATTCTGTGTGTTTTTAAAGTTATGGATGAATTTCAAACTAAGTCATAATAACAAGACTCATGAGTTGAAGGTTTGGGAATCCAGCCTGATAAGGTTAAACACTTTTTTGGGGCTCTACATCTTTAACAAAGACATTCTGTAACCTTTAGGGAAGGAGCCTGGAGACTCCATACAGAGATCTCTTAAAGCCAGTGGTTTTCAAGCAGTGGTACGTAGGATGGCTACGGGATGAGAAAACACTACAAAAATTCAAGAAATGTCTTGCATGTGGAGTACAGAGCCAAAGCACCGAGCCAAACTGCTAGAGAAAGTCAACTTGTGATTCTGAAAGAGTCCCAAGAACAGATGAGAAGGATTCTGTCAGGAGCATTCTGCAAGTCAGGGCTGGCTCAAGCGGGCCCTTCCAGTCCTGGTCTTTGAACCAATTAAACCTCCATCGGGACCCTGATGTAGTTAATGACAGCATTTCACCTGTTAAACCTGGCGTGGGACGGCCCTCCAGGACCCTGACTGGACACCCCTGCTGTAAAATAACTACATTTCCTCCTGCTTAGATCATTGTTTCCACATGCTTATTTAACATTCCAGCAAAAACTGCTTCTGAAAAGACTCCTCAGGGTTGATTCTGTGCACCGAAAGCCGTAGGTGACGCAGTGAAGCCTTGCTTGCCCACAATAAGCCTGTCCTTGCTTGCCCACAATAAGCCCGTCCTTGGCGTGGAACGGTCCGCTTGGCCAGGGGCCACCCTCCCTGTCTCTTTTACCAGGCCAGCAACTGAGCTGTTGAAATGACAGAAATGAACCCAGCTGCATTTATCAGTGTCATGAGCTGAAACCAACTAAAGGAGACAGCGAGACTCCAGAGCCAGCCTGGTGAGCTGGGGAGCAGCAACGAACAGCAATTTCAACACAAAGGGGTGCATTACACCACTCAGCTGGGATTTAAAACCTCAACATCACAGGTTTACAGAAATTACACAGTGGAAACAACCAGCAACTGACTTGTGCTGCTACAGTCCAATTGAACTGGTTTTTAAACGTTCTTCTGAAGCAGCACAAGCAGCTCTCCAACCAGCATGACCAGCTGACAACCAGAACGAGAAGACCTGAGCAGATCCAGGAAGAATGACAGGGGCAGCGCGGCCTGCACGCACACACACATGTACTCACATGCACGCACGCACACACAGACACACGTACTCACATGCACGCACTCACACACAGACACACGTACTCACATGCATGCACACTGACACGCACTCACAGACAGACACTCACACACGGTTTTATACAATACTTTCAATAAACCACAGTTCCTATTCCAGGAAGCTGTCTTAACTATCTCACAGAATATTAAAGCTGTTCGACTGTTCTAGAATTGTGATTGTTTGTATATATTTATATATGGCAACACATCAATACAGCAACAGATTTTAAATGAAAGGCAAACTGCCAAGCACTGAAACGCCTATCCATTATTAAATCAGTATTATATATATATATATATATATATATATATATATATATATATATATATTAAAGGAGCTCAGAATGTGGGTGGATGACGTGTATTTTAATTGCAGATTGCAATCCCACAGTATGACAACAAACTGGTGCAGAGAGAGAGACACAGAGAGGCTCCCTTTAATCCCCTCAGCTGCTGGCTGTATACACTGAAGTGTTACATTTTATAATCACGAAGGCAATGTGTGCATCCTCCAAACCATCTGCCTGTCTATGGAAAGACATTTTAATCTAGAATGTGATCCTGATCATACAGAAACCAGACACTGGCCTAATCAAGCAGGGCTGCCATCACAGCAGCAGGCTAAAGGGCACGTTGGGGAAGACACTGCATTTTAAACCATAGAGATTATAGATAGATAGATAGATAGATCATACATCTGCGCAGGGAGGTGCTGGCGCTGGAATCGACGTGCACAAAGAACACTGTATTCTTGCAGAAACACCGAGCATACCCTCCATTATTAATGTTCAATGAAGACACCAGCTGCACTATTGAGAGACGGAACCACGCAGGCACCAGTATATCACTATATCACTATACCTCCAGTGTTGTTTGTATCACAGATTTCGCTCTCCGTTTCTAAATGTCCCATGCATTACCCCACCACACACTAATATATGTAAACACATAATAAAACGCGACCTACCCCAGCTGTTTCTTTCTTTGCGGTTTCTGGCCATGGTATAGAGTGTCCTGTCCCTCCCTGTGTTGTTTGTGATGAGTATCAGAGCCGCCTGCGTGCATGGAGATGAGGGAGGCTCCCTGCTCGCTGCCTCGCTGCATGAAGATGCTCTCGGATATTGGGAGGATGCTTGCCGGAGCCTCACTCTCAGCACGGAGATGCAATACCGCAATGGGACCGCCAGAGGGAGCACTGAAGAGCGAAACTCTTCGGAAAACCTCGGCAGCAGCCGTTTTGTTTTGTTTACCACGCTCACCGCAGACGGTTACAGTCCTTTTGTTCTTCTTAAAGCTGTATAAAGACTTATTTAACACAAATATTATTTCAATTTCAACAATACGTTGTTTTAAAATTATTTTAAAAACACCAAACTGTAAATCTGAGTTTAAACAGCACGTTAACGCGCTGTTTAAGTGTTGACGTCGTACAAGAATAGCAATTGAACCGGGAGATTTTTTTATTTTTTATCACGTTTTCTTTCTACTGTAATTTTTTTTTTATCAGTTTTGTCACCAAGACTTCTGTTGTGGTTTGCCATGGCGACCCCTTGAAGGATGACAGTAACGCCTTGCTCTACGGGTATTGACCAGTCGGGGGCGCTATTAGCCCACTTCGTCCCTGGTGTCTGCTGTAAGGATTATAATAAAGAATGAGGTGACGTTTGTGGAACTGGAACGGTGGGTGGTATTTAAATCGGAGCATTCTGACATCTAAACAAACAAACAAACAAACAAATGAGCGACCAACCGTCTTTTAAAAGACCGACCGTGATTTGAAACGATATGTATTTTGACATAAAGCCACACTGACTATTTATGTATATTAGGATGTGTGAAAGGAAAAACAATACTCCTTCTTGTAGTTATTTTTTTTGTATTATTATGAATTATTTCGAGTGAAACTGAAGTTATACAGAATATAAGTTTCTTCTTTTCTTTCCAGGGCTGTGTTTTTCTTCCCGTCCCGAGTTGAGGCGTGAACGTGTGGAGTCGCCTTGTCAACAGGAGGACGTGACATTGCAATTGAACGCGGAGGCGGAGGCGGAGTGTACGCGAAGCTGCAGACCCAGCTCTCCAGCGAGCACAAGAGACGCAACGCCGAGCCTGACTCAGCCGAGGTCATTTCTCTCTGTGAAGTTTGGGTTGCTGGAGAAAGTTTTTTTTTTTTTTTTAAAGCACATAAGTTAAACTCGACGTTTAAAGGTCTGTAAAGAGTTTAAATGCTACCGGGAGAGAGCGTGTAAGGTAAGTTAACGTTTGTTGATTCGGTCTTTTGAATGTTACAGACCGTGCAGCTTTGTTTTTTGCACGGCTGGCTAGCTGAGCTGCTGCGTGTGGGTAGCGAGGGGAGATTACACTGCACACGACCGGCGTACCCGTGAATGAAACGCCGCGCTTATATATTATAGAATAGGAGGACACCAGGAGGATTTTTCCCTGGGAAGGCAGCAGGTTCAGCTGCACGAACACACATTGTTAATATAAGCTGCATCCATTTCACTTTCTCTAAACTGAAAGCCAATGAAGAGAGAACTTAAACCGCGCGAACAGAGACATGCTCCAAATCGGTGAAGGTGTTTCAATGTTGGCATCCTACAGGAAGCCAATCTCCCTGCATATGTCATGGGTTGTTTACACAATGGAAAAGGGAAACGTTTTCCAGAAAGTCCTCTCGCTCCCCAGCACCGCATACACACTCGCACAAAACCGTTACTGCAAACTGAAAGTGACAGGGCTAACATCATAAGAAAGCCTTGCAAAGCCTTAGCATTGCTTTACACTGATAAAAACTGCACACGACACTGAGTTATTAACTGGACATGCAACCTAATACCAGGACTGTGAGCGTTATTTTTATTATTGTTATTATTATTATTATTATTATTATTATTATTATTATTATTATTATTATTATGATTGTTATTATTATTATTCTCTAAGCAGGTAGTTTGCAGATGGTTGTACCCATTTGAAAGCATTCTGTGTTGGAGCTGGTCGGTATTAGTTTTGCAGTGTGTGTGTGATGGTCGTTTCCAGTGCGTGTTTCTCGTCAGTGATGTGTGTGTGTGTGTGTGTGTGCAGAGCGTACTCTGCAGCACCAGTGGCTGTGAAATACTCGCTCACTTTTTGTCTTCTCTGTACAGCAGGAAATGGACCAGAAGCCATATTCGGAAATAGAAGCTTTGCAGCTTTAGAAGGAAAGAAGAGAAAAGAAAGGACACCCTGACACTGAGTGGCTGTGTTTTACAGAAGAACCAGGGTTTGATTGAACGGATTTCATTATACACGACTTTTTAATGTGAAGGGCAACCAAACCGGCAACAATGGATGATCTTTCGCGTCCCAGCGCGGAGATTCAGAGAAGAAACCCACAGCAAGATTTCGAGCTGATTCAACGAGTTGGGAGCGGCACCTACGGGGACGTGTACAAGGTGTGTGTGCGTGTGCGTGTGTTTATTTAAACGGGTTTGCGTGCTTCCAATCCGTGCTGCAGATATAGATAGATATATCGAGTCATCGAGATGGACTGGAGTGACTTCATGTGCATCACCGTCAGCACAGTTTCCGGGAAAAGCTTTTTTTTAAATTTCCTTGAAAGAACTACGTCGTGGTATTATTATGCGACTTCTTGAGCGTGCTGTCATTTTAATTGCACGTTTTGCGGATGGGATCACTGTTTTTAATTACAGCACGCTTGTGGTTTGGGAATGTGTGTGCAGTGCACTGCTATCCGTGTTTCCATTTGCATGTAAACTATATGTCAGATCTAGCTTACATTGCTTCAAACACGCTCTAGCAACAGCAATTCCAGAAAAAAACAAAAACAAAGCTCTATTTGCAGGGATGGAAGTAAGACTGCTATTGCAGTGTACGCAGTGATTGTACTGAGTAACGTTTTAAAGTATAATTGCAGTATGATTACTGGCACCAGTACAGTCCAGCATACTGCAGTACACATGTGTAAGGCGATCTCTTAATCATGATATATTATGAGAATGCTGGTGGCCTTTCATAAAATGTGTACTATATTGTTATTAGGACGGTCAAGGGAATGTAAGTGTAATCCAAGTATTGTTAGTGGCGGGTGGATCATTAGGAGAGGAGTAGCAGTGTGCCCCACTCCCTAACATTGAACATGCATGCTTAGATATTCTCAAACTGGCACAATGCAGCTCAGAAAAGGCGCAGAGTCCAGCAGAAAGTAACTGCAGACTACTGTATGCCTTCCTTAGCCTGTGACCCACAAAGAAAAAAGCCTGGAGTCTGAGATCTGCACACAGTGTCAAGAAACGAGCAGGCATGCTGCATTCATCTTTATTCTGAGCACAGTACAGAAGTCTCATTTGATGACAGACATGGGGATGTGCAGGGATGGAAATAAGACTCCTGTTGCAGAGCAGTGTGATCCAGTCCTGGTTTTACTATGATTTTAATAAGACACACCTGAGCTTGTTACCTACACACTGTGGCTAATCAAGCTGGTAGTATAACCTGGAATGGGTGAAACAAGCTCCACCCCAACACAAGCTCCCTGTAAGAAGGAAATCATACTAAGGACTGTGTTCCAGTGAAGGATGTGCAGCATGCTGGTTTAAAGAACTATAGGCAGTGCTGTGGTTAGAGTGGATTCACTCAGCGTTGACATGACTAATACTTGTACTGTCTGAACTTCCCTGTTCAGAGTGTATCGCTGTCCCGGAGCGCACAGAGCTCTTGTGTTCCCCATGTTCTCTCATACTCTCCATCTGAACTGCGTTGAATTATCAGCAGGGTCTCGGGGTGGCTGTGGGATTTCAGTGCTGCAGGAGACTCTATCGATGGCCACTGTGTTCCCCATGTTCTCTCATACTCTCCATGTGAACTGCGTTGAATTATCAGCAGGGTCTCGGGGTGGCTGTGGGATTTCAGTGCTACAGGAGACTCTATCGATGGCCACTGTATTTATTATTGGATTTGTTAATCCAGTCACATGTCTGTTGAAAACCGTAAATATGACTAACAGTAAACATTAAACCACAGAAGCAGAATCGTAATAAAGCAGCCGCATACAGTTGTGATTGGACGGCATGCACGCAACTATAACGTCTCGGTGAAGGGGTGGGTTTAGTTAAAGGGTCGGCATGACACCCTCCTGTCCCGGTCCTGCTGGTTTTGGCTTTCTAGTTTTTATGATGTCATCCAAAGCCTTTGTTTCAGACACTGCTTTGTGCTTGAAGGCGAGTCCTCCTTTTATAGTGCTGTGGACTAATACAGTAATAGCTTTCCTAATACCTACCCATACCTGTTCAAGCTGGGCATGTTATTACTTATATCCTAAAGCAGTTCCAAAGCATGAATCCAGTTCACTTCAATAAAAAAACAAAACAACACCTTTATCCTTTAATCATATAGACTAGCAGAGCGGATTTCTACTCAACTTTATCGTTCTGTCTTAAAATATATATATATTTTTTAAACAGGTAAACATGAGCTCTCTTGCCAGTTAGCAGCATGCTCAGTGCTACTGTAGTGGTGCTTTGTGAAACTGGATCCTGGATCCTGGATGTCTTTTGCCTCTCCAGTACAGGGGTGAAGGGGCATGCTGGTGTTGGAGGTTCAGAAGGGATCTTGCAGAGATGTTGCTTTCAGTGGTCTGGTATTACCGGTTCAATGGGTGACACTTTAATTTATCCGCTCTGAACTGATTCCAGTGAAAGTACTGTGTGACTTTGAATTCTTTTTTATCACTAAAGCCCATCCACGAGATCTTATTCTGCAGTACAATCTTGTGATGAGGGTTTAGTTAACAAAGCAGCGAACGCTTGTCAGTGTGCTTTAGATGTCATTGAACATTCCTTACAGAGTGACCCGACACAGCAAACCCTGTGAACTGTGAACGCACTGTACTGTACACACTTGGCTTTCCAAGATGACCTATTTCTGTAATTTACTGTAACTTCAAGATTCCTGATAGGACTGGTTCACAAGAGATCAAGCAGATGATTTAACTCTTAGCGTCGGCAGTCAGGGTCAGGCTTGGAAACGTGCTCTTGTGCATGAGGCGGCGTTCAGTGAAATAATATAGGCCTAAAAGTTTGAATCTGTCTCAGAAAGACTGAACGAAGAAATGTCTGTGTCCTTTGGTCGTTCTGGGGTTTAAACCCCTTTAGTCAGCAACACACGTGGCAGTGGTATTTAGACATGGGAAATGTGCAGTTACTGTGAATTAACCCTATGGGGGCTGTTCCTAGACAGGACTGTTTGGTATTGTTTGAACAGACAGACGCCAATTAAATTCTTGAAATTACTAAAACCTGGAACGAGAAACAAAGAATGTTAATTCCAGTATCCTTTTGAAAAGCGTGCCTTTGGTATTTGTTTACTAGTTTTATAGCATGAATCATTTTTTTTTTTTTTTTTTTTTTTCCTAGAGCATCTGGTCTGAAAGCCACAAACATGAAACCCTCAGCTCGCTCGTGCTTGTGAACATTGTGATTTTACAAAGACACGTTTGTTCCACATTGGTGTTAGTCTCGTGCAGTTATTTGCATTCATCCATTGAGCAGTGGTGTTGAGGGTCACAGTCTGTCGCTATGTCAGCTGTTGTTAAAACATGCCCAGCAGTGTGAGGTCTCCCTTGGGGCGGGTCTTCCCATGCTGGCTGTCTTGAACGCAGACACTCCAAACCTGCTGTTCATGGGTCTTGTGTTTGGACAGAGTTTGAAGCTGCTTCTTCTGAGGGCAGGGAGGTGAAGACAGACCTGGGTCGGTCACAATTGGAATTGTGCAGTTCGTAATTAATTACAGTTAGTGTCATTGTAGTTGGAGTTAAACCTGGGTACACCTGCATAATTGTGTCATTATAATTCTACCACACAAGCAATCTTTTACAGTTCAGTTACGCATTTGTTTATCATTCGATCATTATTCTTGGTTTTCAACCACTTTTGGTGACCGCATTTGGTTAAAAAAAAAGAAATGCTGTAGTATGTTTCTGTATTTGTACCTGTGATTATTGCTTGGTTATTTAGAGTAAACATGTTCATGTGAATAGCTGTTTGATGCTTTTTAGTATAATTGTAATTACTGCAGCATAGTTGTAATTAACCCCAGGTCTAGGTGAAGATCGCTTCAGATTTATCACCCGATGGCCTCAAATCAGTCATATTAATAAGTGAGTCATACCATTTAAAAAGTCTGTCTGGAGGGCATGAGCAAGTACTTTAACTGGATCCCGGGACAAGGGAGTGAAACAGTTTGTCAGTCAAAGGACAGAGAATAGACAATGACGGTTCATCTCTGTACGTTCTTGACCTGGAATAATGAGTTTAATATCTGTTGAAAGAGAGTGTAGGGTGCAACATTTTGAGATGCTCACTTAAAGGATTTCTGTTCACAAGATGGCATTAGCCTTTGATCGACTGATAGACCCAAAGAAATTCAACTGTCATATAAGCACAAACACACACATAGGAAATACTGCAGGACATTTAGAAATGAATACACTTTCGAAGGTCATTTTTCAGTTTGTTGTTGTAATAGAAGCATGATATTGACAGTAAGCAGTAAGCTGACTGAAATTTAACCAATACAGGTAAACACAACTTCAATAAACACAAAGGCTTTGATTGTCAAAGCGCTTTACTCAACCCCAGTATTTTGTAGACAGGAAAAACACCCCAATACAGTTACCAAACCAGAAATAAGTTCTCAGACATGTGGTGGAAACATGTTTCTTACTAATTGTTGTGCTGGGATGAACACAAATTCATTTTTTGAATTGAAATGCATATTCTTTCATTTTGAATTGGCTGGGAAACAAAAGTATAATTTGTACCATGTTTTAGTAAGAACTTAAACTGGTACCCCATCGACTGACCTTTTGAAATGAAGGAGAGAAATACGCTTCTGTACAATAGAGTGTGTGTTCGTTCACATGTTATTTTAGCATTGGATTCCTTTATGGTATCTAATGAATGAGAACTTGGTCAGTTTTTCCACTGAATGCATTTCAAAGAGTGTTTGTTCAGATATTTGAATAGGCTTATATCCCAGCCCTACCCATTTTCGAATTGCGAGTGAAGCGTTTCTGGAAGCTTGGAGAATGTGGCCCATGGTAACATACGGTAAGCTGGGTTGGAAGTGCCCAGGCTAGCAATGCTGTTTCTAACACAGCTGTGCTCCACAGTGCAGTAGCCCTCCAGACAGTGCTCTCCTCAGCCCTGTTTTGTTGAGGAAAGCTGCATCTCCTAGCATGGAGGCTGCTGACAGAATGAAATGTGTGCTATTCTCCCGCAGCAGCAAGTTCAGGGCCGTGCTCTGCTGAAACCAGACCCTCTCTGTCTGTACATGCTCTTGGTCTTGGTATGTGCACTCTCTCATTTTAGATGACATCTGAAATATTTTAAACATGAGGCCTGCCGCATGTAGAAGTTACATGCATGTCCTGTTTGGACTGCAGTCTGTATCTGTGGGTACTGAGGTGGTTCAGCTTGCAGGCCCTATTTCAGTGTATTTTTTGTTTAATTAAATAGGACCTGCTTTTTTTATTAAAGCAGGCCTTTCATGTATGCCAAGGTTAATTAAAACCACCTGAAGAAAGTGCTGCTGTCTGAAGTTTTCTGTGGTAATCCAGGTAAAAGCACAGCACAAGCGAAGACGTATGGTAAGGTGCAGAGCAGTGTGTGGCAAAGCAACAGCCTACACAACTACAGAGGTACAGTACAGTAATCTGTAAAGCCGTGGAGTGGGTCAGGCACTTGGCTGTTTCCCCATTTATGTAACTTAATTATTATTATTTTTTTTTTATTCAATTTCAAATTGTACTCCCCTGGACATCTGATAGATTCTTTGGCTTCCTTTTTGTTTTTGATCATTTCTATTAAAGTCCTTAATGAAGGTGCGCTGTGTAGTGTTTCACATGCTGTGCACGGGGCTGACACACAGTATGCAGGTTGTGAAGGTGCGCTGTGTAGTGTTTCGCATGCTGTGCACGGGGCTGACACACAGTATGCAGGTTGTGAAGGTGCGCTGTGTAGTGTTTCGCATGCTGTGCACGGGGCTGACACACAGTATGCAGGTTGTGAAGGTGCGCTGTGTAGTGTTTCGCATGCTGTGCACGGGGCTGACACACAGTATGTAGGTTGTGAAGGTGCGCTGTGTAGTGTTTCGCATGCTGTGCACGGGGCTGACACACAGTATGCAGGTTGTGAAGGTGCGCTGTGTAGTGTTTCGCATGCTGTGCACGGGGCTGACACACAGTATGCAGGTTGTGAAGGTGCGCTGTGTAGTGTTTCGCATGCTGTGCACGGGGCTGACACACAGTATGCAGGTTGTGAAGGTGCGCTGTGTAGTGTTTCGCATGCTGTGCACGGGGCTGACACACAGTATGCAGGTTGTGAAGGTGCGCTGTGTAGTGTTTCGCATGCTGTGCACGGGGCTGACACACAGTATGCAGGTTGTGAAGGTGCGCTGTGTAGCGTTTCGCATGCTGTGCACGGGGCTGACACACAGTATGTAGGTTGTGAAGGTGCGCTGTGTAGTATTTCGCATGCTGTGCACGGGGCTGACACACAGTATGCAGGTTGTGAAGGTGCGCTGTGTAGTGTTTCGCATGCTGTGCACGGGGCTGACACACAGTATGCAGGTTGTGAAGGTGCGCTGTGTAGTGTTTCGCATGCTGTGCACGGGGCTGACACACAGTATGCAGGTTGTGAAGGGGCGCTGTGTAGTGTTTCGCATGCTGTGCACGGGGCTGACACACAGTATGCAGGTTGTGAAGGTGCGCTGTGTAGTGTTTCGCATGCTGTGCACGGGGCTGACACACAGTATGCAGGTTGTGAAGGTGCGCTGTGTAGTGTTTCGCATGCTGTGCACGGGGCTGACACACAGTATGCAGGTTGTGAAGGGGCGCTGTGTAGTGTTTCGCATGCTGTGCACGGGGCTGACACACAGTATGCAGGTTGTGAAGGTGCGCTGTGTAGTGTTTCGCATGCTGTGCACGGGGCTGACACACAGTATGCAGGTTGTGAAGGTGCGCTGTGTAGTGTTTCGCATGCTGTGCACGGGGCTGACACACAGTATGCAGGTTGTGAAGGTGCGCTGTGTAGTGTTTCGCATGCTGTGCACGGGGCTGACACACAGTATGTAGGTTGTGAAGGTGCGCTGTGTAGTGTTTTGCATGCTATGCACGGGGCTGACACACAGTATGCAGGTTGTGAAGGGGCGCTGTGTAGTGTTTCGCATGCTGTGCACGGGGCTGACACACAGTATGCAGGTTGTGAAGGTGCGCTGTGTAGTGTTTCGCATGCTGTGCACGGGGCTGACACACAGTATGCAGGTTGTTGAAACTGAATCAGGTTGCAATGCTGCTGGGGAAAGATCCAGGAAGGAAAGTGAATCTTGAACTACAAGGTTCCTTTTTATTTTAACAGATCGTAATTAAAAATGAGCTCTTGGGGAGCAGTTACATTGCGTTCGGTCTAGAGCATTGATTTCTGTTGATTTTCTTGATTTTTCAAAATCAATTAAATAGGAAAACAAAACGGGTGCACCTCAAATGTCAGAATTCTGTTGGTACTGTACAGTAGTATAGGTTGTACAGGACTAATATGTTGATGTTTAAGTCCGCATTTCATTGGAGACCCTTTTCCCCACAGTGATGGAAATGAGACGTCCAGCACAGTTTGAGCCAATCCAGAATTTACTATGAATCTGAAGTTTACATTACAGTGCAACAGTGCTTCTTACCTTGACATGGTGGCTAATTAAGATCGTACTCAAAGTAAAACCTGCAGTGGATCAAACTGCTCTGCAAAGGGATTCTGCACCATAGAGTGGGGAGCTATCTTTGAAAGAGCAACTCTGGTTCCACAGAAGCATATGGGAGCTGTCCCAGCAGCTCAGGAGGTGGATTATATCAGGGTTATCTGCAGGCAGCGGGGCCTTGACCTGGGGCTTGTCTTCTAACTGAGACACCAGAGCTGTGTGGTAGCATTGTGTCTTATTGTCCCTGGCAGCGCATACAGCCTATCTAGAGAATCTCTTATGTTGTCATGAATCTTGTGAAGGACATTGTTTAGCACGTCATATTGAATATCAGAATCTAGCTTTATATACAGCAGAGACAACCTGCCTGTCTGTTTATCTGTCGTATGTGACTGATACAGTTACAGTACTTTTTTACATAGATGACTGCTTATTGTGATTATTTGAGCATAACTGTTTGCACTTGGGCATGATGTGCTTTTATTAAATTTGTCAGCATAGCCCAAACCCTCTTCCTGCTTTTGGTGCATGACTGTACTTGTGGTTCTTTTGGAAAGGGAGCAGGTGAGTGGATTCCTGGGCTCCTGACACATGCTGGCTGGTAAATAAAGCACACGTTTTCGTAGATCTTATCATGCTGCTTGCTAGATCTTATCATGCTGCTTGCAGTGAGACTCCGTCTGCCAGTTTCAAGGTGTTCCAGGTAGTTCTGTGAAGAGCTGCAGATTGATTTCTGCAGTACAGTAGTTTGCAAAGGAACGGTCTCCTGTGTTAAGATAGTGCCACCAATCATTCTTTGAGGAATGATTGGTGGTACAGTGCTGCACACCTTATAGGGGACGGGACTGTCCTCACTGGAACAGAGCTCTGCACTAATGTTTATGAAGCTTATACAGTAGCACTGAACGCACAGAAGAGTCTGGACTCCGTGAACACCAGCTTCCTAAAACCATATTCAGCATCATAAAAATATTGCTGCATCCTGAATCAACATTTAGGCTAGTAATATAAAGGCCTGTTTTATTGCCTCAATATAAAATCTGTTATCAAGTTATCAGTAAACTCTTTATTGCAGTTATAAAACAAAAACATCATGCCATTTTCCACTGTAGTTCAAGGCACTGTAAAGCTGCTAAGAGAACAAGGATAGCCTCGTAAAAACACAGACAGCTACCATAACTGAACACTGCATACAGATCTATGTGTTGTAGCTAGCTAGCATGCAGTGCTAGCAGAAATATGATCATGGATGTGTTTCATAGTCCCAACCATTGTTGACTCGTCTTGGTAGCTCCACCCAGAGCCTTTCACGTGACTTAAATCGGCAGTACAGGCAGTACTGTACATTCATTTACATTGACGATTAACAAAAACAAATAAAAATAGTGTATATATAGTAGTTTTGCCTATTGGAGCAGTTAGCTGAACTGTAAACAATACAGTAGTAGCGTGTAGTATTATAATGTCTATAGGCTAATCCATTAGGTTGCCAGGTTGCCTCATCTCATCTAGACTTTAACTGGCTCCAGTACTTGCCAGACACTTTCAGACAGGACAGGATTTTGAAGTTGCCCGTAAATTGAAAGTAATATGTCCTAATCTGCACTGACAAGGATTTATTTGTACCGATTCTCCTGATCAAATAAGAACAGCGATCAGCTGTTCACAAGTCAGATCAGTAACAGGAATAGTGAACAGCTGATCATTATAATAATTTGATCGAGAGATTATGTATTATCATCTAATACAAGATAAAAATAAACTTTAAAATATTGATTAAAAACCAATCTAAAATAAATACTGAAGAGGGTGTTGCTGTTTTTATTTTTATTCTTTAAGCATTGCTGACAGTTGGCCGAACTCTCTCTATATACGGCTCTGGCTCCACCGGTTCAGTAGACGATGCAGTCGGCACTCTGAGTAGAGCCTTAAGGTTTATGGTTTGCATGCCCGTCTGTGAATGCCAAGGAGCAGTCTGCCACGTGGCATAAGATCTGAAAGAGCTTGGTCCCACTTCGTGCTACACATTGATGTGTTTAATTGGTACCCATTTACTGTTGTATGAAGTCAACACTAGATTCACGTGCTAGCATCCTGGGCTGATGTGAGGCAATTTCCACAGTGTTCCCTCTTCTACACTTTCATGCAGTCTGCAGGAGACTGCATGCTCATGAAGTGAAGGCTCTCATTAAACCTGCTGTTCTTCAAGTATCATGTTGTTTCTCTGTAAAGTAAGTGTGGCATGTTCCCCCATGGATTTTTTATTTTTTTTTATATATATATAACTGCAAAAGTGAGCACCTTGATTGCTGTTTGTAGTGCTTCTGGTAAAAATCAACCTCTTTTCTTCAGCGTTGCACAGATCATTGTTCCCTGTCTCTCATGAGATTACGTACTGCATCACACCTGAACACAGTTGTATTCTTTGAGTGTCTCATTCTACCGCGGGTGGAACCCTTTCTAAACCCTTCCCTTTCTCTGGCTTGGCCTTGCCTCTCGTGCCATGTGCAGACAGTGCAATCAAAGGCTGCATGTTGCAGATGACAAATACCAGGCTGGGGAAAAAAAACAAAAAAACCTGTTTGACCTGCTTGACTGCTTTAGTTTTATATCGGGTTCACTCATCTCCCTGTAATTGGTATGTGTTTGTTCTTCTTGTTTTTTTTGTTTTCTAAGTTTGTCAAGGTGATCTTGGCCACACCCATGGTCTCTGTGACTCATAGTGTAGGTGTGAAGCCACCTGCAGGGCTGTGAGCAGCATCACTGTTGAAGTGCCACGTCTTATTAATGCCAGCAATATTAGCAGTATTGTCATGCTAGGCATGTTTCAAAGACAACACGATCGATGACAAGTTGCTCCCTGGTACCTAATCACTTCACACTGTGCTGTAGTGAAAACTCACTAAGCTGCAGTTAGGTGTACCCTACAGTCCTGGGCACCAGGAGCAGGGGCGGTTCAATTCCTGATTTTCAATTCCAATTTTTTATAAAATCAGTTCATTTTAGAGACAATCACGGTTGTGATTGTTCAACTGCTTTCATTTGAAGCCAATTGAATTGACAAACAGTGACTTCAATACAAGTCATTTGTTGCCACTCTGAGAAGCTCGTTTTGATACTGCTGATTTGTAGTTTTGATTTTAAAAATTGAATTTCTGAAATATTTTCATATCTTGAATGAATGTAAAACAAATAAAAGGTGAAATATTCTCTGCAAAAGAAAGCTAATGGTAGATGTGAAAGTGCTGGTCTCATGGTCGCAGTGTCTGTAGATGGGTTGGTACAGTATGTTATTAAGTAGGTGTGCCATGATCTCATAACCTTGATACCCCTCCCCCTCCTACTGTTTGATTGCGAACTGGATCCTGGAATGTTATCTGTAATGATCATTCTTGTCTCTCTCCTCTCGTTTATCATTACAGGCCAGAAACATCCAGACTGGAGAGCTGGCAGCAGTCAAGATGATCAAACTGGAGCCAGGTGAGCTGCTTCTAAACCCTATACAGATCTGTGCTTTCAGGTCAGGGGCTCTGGGTTATTTTACGTTTGTTCATTTATTAGTATCAGCTTTTATTATGTAATAGGTTTTCCAGAACATTAAATCGACTTGCGTTTTGGAACGCACGCTCAACTGAGAAAGACGAGCAGCAGGTCTGGAGTACAAGGGAGCATGCTTGTGTGAAGGAAGTGATTACTGCTGTTACAGACACTGACCCCTGCCCGTGACATGAGATACCAGCTCTACACCACACCAGCAGACAAGCATGGCTGTCTTGCACAGTGGTTAATGCATAGTTATTAGATGCAGAGGAGTTCATTTCTATTAGTCTAAATTCTGGAAAGTTTCTAAGAAGAAATTGCGAAATGCATGTGGTTGCTCGTTGTCTGTGACGGAGCAGTGATAGTTGTCTACTGTGTGAGCAAACCTAATGTGGTTTTATAAAGTGGAAGTTATACAGTAGTCTGCACGTACAGGAACACCTCCTAAGAGAACACTTAAACTGATTTTAACCATTATGAATTCTCCTGCTGAAGGAACAGGAACTTCACTTAAAAGAACACCTTCTTGGCACCGATAGTGATACGTTCACAACGGATACAGTACTGTTTTATAACCCGATAACTCATCATCAAACTTAAATTAAAATGGTTCATTCAGTCTTTTCAAAAGCGACGTGTCATCACTAGATACGTCATTTTATGACAACAGTGAAGTGCTTTAGAAAGATAAGAAGTTCATTCATTTCCACCATTTAATATAAATTGCATATTATTACACTATGTAACACAATTTTTGTTCCTGGGTAGTAAGTGTTATTTCCTAATTGCTTAGGAAATAACACTTACTACCCAGGAACCAAAAAAAAAAAAAAATTTGTTACACAGTGTTATTCATGACGGATCGTTTGTAGAAGGACGTTTACAGATTTGTTGAGACAAGGTGACGTCATCTCCCGTTTTAAAAGAAAAGTTAAATACAAGAAATATAGTAACATTTTTAAACCAGTTTTTCTTAATGTCTCTGCTTGTGATATACATTAGCAAAAGAGTAAATTCAATTCAATTAGCTGTGCATTGAATACATCACATAAGTTAACACAGTAAGATCTGTGGCTCAGTAAAAGGGAGGTGTTTTTTGGCAGTATTAGTTGATCCCAGTACTGGCCCGCACCTCTTCAACTAGCTGACTCTCAAGGAGAGGGGGGAGAATGTTCTGCTTCTCATCTGTTCTGCCAGTTTTCTTCGTGTCTATGGAGCCAGGCCCATATTTACAAAATAATTTTTTCTGCAAAGCAAATAAATCCTGATGAATGGGTCTAAAAGGAGAGAGGCCAAGGAACGCTGAACGGTTTCTTGAATTTAAGGATTCCGAAGGTCTCCACCAGCGAGGTTCTGGGTGCAAGATAGTGGCTGCAGCATGCAAGGGCTGCTGCTGCCCTTATCTAGGAAACTGAGTGAGGGCGAGCGAGCCTTTCTAAAAGCAGCACCCGAGAGCGAGGAAATGAAAACTTACTGTGAGAACGGAAGTGGCCAGGTTCTGTGGTTTCAGCACTGTGTGATATACGTTGTTTTTAATCTTTCATTTGGTGCTTTGACTGCCCCTGTAAAGATTGAATCTGTCTGCGGAAATAGCACGTTGTTTTTTTATTTTTATTTCATCTCACAAGTGCAGTGCATCATTTGTGGATAAACAAAACTGAGGTGTGTCCAATAAGCATTATATATAAGTAATGTAAGCATTGCACATAGCTACTGTACAAGTACTGTAAGCATTTCAATAACATACCGTGATGAGTTGCACCTGAACAGGTGTGCTTTGTTTTCATACTTTCCAGATAACTAATTTCTCTTCAGTTATTTGTAATTGAATTCCATCCATACAGTAGCTATGAATACTCAACAAATACTAACATATAATGATGCAAATAGATGCATGAGCTGTTTTGTATGAAAATGTAGTTACTCCTTTGGTTTCTGAGTAGACTGCCTAAGCTGAGAGAACCTGAAATACAAGCCATGAGGGCCAAGTTTTTTTTTTTGCATTACCTACACCAGCGTTATAAATTGTGATGGCAACATAAAAAGACCACATTCAATTATTGTAAATTAGGGATAGGTTTTGTATATCCTGGCAATCTCAATAATACCCAGTGACTTGAGAAGAAGAGGCTAAAATGATCCGTCTGCTAATCTGGTATAGCCCAGACAGAAACAGACAGGATGTGTCTGCACCAAGGAGCTGGTCATTAAGCTGGTGGTTAGTTTGACTGCATCTCTGTTCTGGGGCTCTTTGTCTAGCTTACTGCCCCTTTATGGCACTGGTTGAGACTGATTCCAGCATAACTAATCTTTACTCATGTGCATTATTCATCTATAAAGGGAGGTCTTGTAAAAAGAGCCCTCTTTTATAGGTGTTTTGACACTGTGATGCTAAAATGAGCTGATCTTTTGCCAACGTCATGCAAGTATCAAGGACATTTACGGGTGGATGCAGAGCTACAGTGCAAGGTTGATCCTTGTATTGTTTTTCATTGTGGCTGCATGGGCCCTGGCGAGACATTTGAACGCAGATCCCTCCCCCAGCTAGTGTCTGATTGTGCAGAAAATGACATGACATGACAGTGAATGCACAGTGAGTCACCAGCAGAGAAGCACAGTTACACAATCGCAGTGGGACAGGCAGTGAGGGAGTCGGTTTAACGTCATGAGTGGAGCTTCCTCGTGCCAGGTTTCAGAGCTGGGGCTGACCGGCTGATGTGCTGTCTGATTACTGCAAACTAGATTTCACTCTAGCATCCTGGACATTGTGGCATCATGTGATATTGCTGGATCATGTTGGAACTATGGTTAATGTGTACCCAGTAGCTGGTGTCGTTTGTTTTTTGTTTGTTAAACATCAACCTAGGAAATCATCTAGTAACTAAATCAATTGAATTTTAAATCTCCTTTCTATCGACTGGTGAAGCTGCAGTATGTACAGTAATACAACAACACCTTCCGGTTTCCAGTAAAGAGAATCCATAAACATTGAAGCCTGTTGACTTTAAAAGTTTACAGTATCTTTGCGTTGTAAAGTTTACTGTCGCTATGGGAACCAGATTGCCTATTTATAGAATGGCAAATGGTAATTATGGCGGTGACCAGGTAACACTTTTCACTTTTTGTAGTTTGGAGGAAGGAGCGGCTGCTTCTCTATAGAAGGAAATAAGACTCCCATTGTATAGCGGTTTGATCCATTCCTGGTTTTACTATGAGTACAATAAGACACATCTGAGCTTGTTACCTACACACAGTGACTCATCAAGCTCATATTAAAATCTGGAATGGGTGCTATGCAATAGTCCTTCTACTACCTGGCAAAATGAGTCACGAGGAGAGGTTGAGGGAATTGAACTTGGAGTATTTACTGTAGTGTTGAAAGTAAAAGGATTAGGGGAGATAAACGTTTTTAAAATCCTAAAAGGGATCAACAAAGTCAACTCCAGTCAGTCACTATTTTCAGCCTTAACACAGAAACCAGGACCAGAGGTCACTGCTTGGAAGGTGAGTGGAGACGGATTCAGGACAGACCTGCTGCTCCCTGCTTTCCTGCTTCTGCTGTAAAAGCACACTGCCTCACACTCTTTGAAGCAGCTCTGTTGAGATTTGCAGTGGGTGATGGTTGTTAGCTTTCTGGGGCATTGTGTCATCCTGAGTGCACTGCAGTGCATGGAAGGGAGCACTGCCTGGAATTTCCATGCTGTGGATGAAGAAAACGACATGGTTCAGTCTGTTTACAATGATAGAATCTTCCCCTTCTCACACACACACACACACACACACACACACACACACACACACACACACACACACACACACACACACACACACACACTGTAAAACCTGGAATGAATCGAACTGCTATGCAATTTCTGTGACGCCCCCTTCCTTGTGAATACTGTATCAAGAATAAAGACCTACTGTGTTAGAATGACAGGAAGTAAAATGCATGAAAAAGCATTTCATAAACAAGCAAGCATTTCATTTTAATAATACCCAACATGCAAATAGCTTCCATGGTGGTGCTTGTCCACCTGTATAGACATGATCTTACCTGAGGCTAGGAAATGTGATCCCTGTATCGAAGTGGTCTCGGGGGAGTTACTGCAGTAATGGAATGACTGTGAGAATCAGCACTGGGGCTCTTCACCTGCCTGCAAGCCTGCCCTGCAGCACTCAGCTTGTGTGCACTTGCAGTATCGGCTATAGGGAAAGACTGCTTGAAAAGTAGTGGCCATTGCTTTGCATGGAAGCAGAATGTATTTGCATTTGTTGGGATTTCACTTCATACCCCTCATAAGAATTATAAGGTAATGCTGCATGCTTGGTGTTTACAGGGCTTAATTATACAAATACAGGGGAAGCATGTTCTGTCTTCTCTTCCACTGTCTAATGTATAATAATAGAAAACATTTCAATGGATTTGTTTTAATGGGGCCCTTGTTTTCTCTGATAACTTGGAAAGAACTTTACAACACAAGCTGACGTGATCATTTGAACACTTCACTGAATCATGAGTTCATTATAATGTTTTCTGTTAATAGTTAAGCATTTAAAAATGACGGAGCAAAGACAAGTTTCAGGTCTCTTATTTTTTTCTTTCTTTTCTTTTTTGTATAAAGTCAAAGTGGGTGGGAAGTTCTCTTTTTTTAATGCTTGACATTCTGGTAATTTCTGTCTAAGCTCAGCAATGTTGTTGACTTGCCTCCCACATACTGTCCAAGCTATCTGAAGAGCAGTAACAGTTCTCAGTGTAAGCCAGGGCTGCTGTGTCACTATTACAGTATATTTGATGCTGACTGGGACTGATCGCCACTGAATCAGTCACCAGGTCATACAGGCTGTGTTCTTTTTGGTACATGACAGAAATATTCATATCCTTTTTATCATTACAAATGGAAACGTTGTAGAAACTTGTCTCATCTGAGATCCAGTCAACTGACCAGCGTGTCAACTACACCCCCCCGCGAACTCTAGCCCTGTAAAAAGTGAATACGCTGCACAGCTCTGCATTCCACACAGTGCTGCCAACCCCACCCCCCCCCCCCCCCAACACACACACACCCCCGCGTCAGATATACTGTAGCTACCTGGTCTTTGAGAAAGTAGTCAAGCCTAAATGTACAACTCTTTTGTATTTATTTTTCAATTCCTGTACCACTTTTTTTTTTTTTTTTAGACCAGCTATTCAGTCATTTTTGCATTAGATCCTAAAACTTGTAGGCTTACTGTATCGCTGACTTCTTTTCATTATAGTGATAGAAATCAACTGTATTTAGAGCCATTGGGATTTTTATAGTCCACAATATTCTTTAGTTTGTGTATTTCCTATGAAAACCACAACAGCTACCAAACAGCTACCTGCAACGTTACCAGTGGTACTGTAGCTGCTGAAGGCATGGTATGGTTATTGGTTAATGTGGGCCAGCTGGGACACTGCTAATATAACTGTAGAGTATGCTATTGGAAAACCTTCATAGGTTTGCAATACCATTCAGAGAGTGAAGCATATAGCGCTGTGGGCTCTTTAAGAACGCACTGAAATTCCAGCGCTGGGAGTAAGCAGCAGGGAGAAAAAAATCTCTGTGTTTGGATCTTATACTTAAACTAATAGGTTCCAGTGCAGAAGCTTGCTGCTCAATTGGTAGCAGATGCTGAACATTTTTGGCATGCGAAGTGCAGTGTGCAGGTTTATGCTGTTTTGTACCCTGCTCTGTGGTAGATATAAATGTTACTGTTGCTCCAGAATTGAACCTTCCACCCCCAACCCCCTTTCTGCATCTATAACAGCCTCTCTCCTGTGTAGATCCGTTATCCACAGCTGCACAGCACCAGCCTGGCTTCAGGAGAAGGCTTCCTTGTCAGGCAGCTCCAGTCTTACTGTGGCTTCTTTGTACTGCGCTGTATGAACTGCCTGGCACAGTAAGAGGAAAGGGGAGCTGTAGCATGTAGCAGCAGCTCCAGTGAGGCTCCCTGTACTACAGGATACAGTGCTGCCCTCACACGTTTTTGGGCCCAGGACAAGTTTTTAAGTTAGCCCCCTCACCCCGGGTCGAGATTATTTTCATGTCATTGCTGTTATTGCTTGTAAGTAAAAGATTGCGCACAGCAACTGCACGTTCTTGGAATGTGAGGGGTTTAATAACTTTCCGTGTGGTAGGAACGCCAGCATTAACTTTTCCTCTCGGCTGTAAAAAGAAATTCCGGTTGTCCCCTCACTGTGGGCAACACTGACAGTATGCTATTCTGCTGTACAATCAGTTCCTCATTATTTGGATGCTGCTAATCCAGATTTGTTGAATTAGGTGATTAAATACAGGTCTGTAAAATGCAACTTCGGCCCTCTGCGTTTGGCTTCAGCTGGATCAGTCAGGTTTCTGTTGCTGAGCTGTCAATGGGATCCTTTGTGACATTTTGTTTGTCCAAACTTGTTTTGTCGCATTATAATCAGCGGGTTGCTGAAACAGCCCAGGGGGGTGTGGTCGAAAGGCCTCCGTTCCTTTGATGCAGTAGTGTATTGTATATTCTCCACATGCACATTCCTCAGTCTGTTTTTCATGGTGTGTTTGGAGCCGCTCATGGAGAAGGCATGGGGACAGTGGGTTTGGAGGAGCAGGATCTCTGCTGAGAGCTTGTTTATCACGATCAGTGCAGGATGTTGTGGTGACATCATCAACCTGACTTTTGATGAAAAACAGTGGTACAGTAAAAATACTGAACTAAAGAGAAATCCGACCACAAAGAGAGATTTATTTACATATTTGGGAAGTTTCTAGAGAAACGGGCCAAATGTAAATGTAACGAATATTAATATGGTAATACATACTGAAGAGGCTACAATATCATTTACTGCAAATGAGATATTGGCATCGGTTCTGTTTACTGTAGATGCATTCCTGTTTTATTAAACATGCTCACTCCAATCCCCAAGCTCGGTTACTGTTAGTGGGTGTGTATCTGCATTGCAAAGCTGCAATATTTACTCGCGAGGAAACCAGACTCCTGCTGTTTTGTAATCCTGCATTGATTCTTACTTAAAGCACATTCAGCTTTGTTTTTTGTTTTTTGTTTTTTGTTTTTTTGTTCTTTGCGCCAGTTACTAAGTTGCCTAAATTGTTAGCCATTTCTAAATTCAACATTTCATATTTTACATGCAACTTGATTGAGAACAGGGATGTGTGTGTTGGCTTCTGACTCTGTATCAAGGGGCAACACTTTTTGCCTGCTGTTTCTGAAGTAAAGCCAGCTTGAAATACAGAGCGACTACTAATAGATGTCCGGGATTGAAATAATACTCCTGTTGCATTGCGGGTGGATCCATTCCACCAGACACACCTACAAATGAAGCTCCTGCCAAACCCTGGAATAGACCAGACCTTTAGCATTGGGAACCTTATTTCCATCCCTGTGTGAAGTGTAAAATAAACATAATTACAGGTGCTGTATGAGACTGTATATCTAAAGCTATCTCCATTCTCATTTCCAGGAGATGACTTCTCCATCATCCAGCAGGAGATCTTCATGGTGAAGGAATGCAAACACAGCAACATTGTCGCCTACTTTGGCAGCTACCTCTGGTAAGGTTCTAGCCAGAAACTCAAAGTCACCTTGTGCGAAGCTTACTAGACTAGAGCGAGCCTTGAGACTTGAGTGCTGCCCTCTAGTGAGTGCAGAGGGAGATGCATTTGGCACCATTGTGAACAGAAAGGTATCCATTATGTATTGGTAATACCTTGTGTACAGCGACAGGCACTAAAGGGTCACACCTGATGCCAGGTGTTTGCTTTGTTTGCGCTGCATTCCCCTTGCGTCACTGGCTGTGCAGAAATACAGGCTACATCAGGTGGGATGATTGCAGCAGAGTGAAAGAAAAGACATCTGATTGTTACTGATATTGGATGGGTTAATTTGATTTATAGCTCACATACAGGACTGCCAGCACTGGATCACAGCACTTCATGGAGAGAGTAAACTGGGATTTGCACACCTCATCCACTGGGGCTCACTCTGCCTTTCATTTGTACAGACTGGTCAGGTGGCTGTGTGTATGAACTATTTTATCGTAAAGGTATTTTAATGATTTGACAATACAAAATGAAGCAGACCAATATAAAAATATAGCTCTCATTTGACTAGCTATTCTGTACTTCAAGTGGAAGTGTTGTTATTTTTAGGAAGATTTTTGAATTGATGGTGGCACCTTTAGCCCTGTTGTAGTTTTGATTTTAATATTGATTCTTCAATTAAACTGGCTCATAGCCTGTTGACAATGAAAGTACAGATCCGCCAGGTAAAATAACCCCTGAATTCATTGATTTAATATACAAAATATACACATTGTATTGCTACTATTTTATTTTAAATATATACTTGTGGTATCAACAGAATACTGAATGATCGTTGGTGAGGTACGGTTTTTATTCCCTTAGGAGTATGTCCTGAGATAAACCACTCCCCTGTCAGGGCTCCTGATTTACTGGGACGACATCCTGCGATGGATAAAAACCATACACCACGTGACTGAACATGCAGTATCCTCTATAGAATGTGTGTGTGTGTGTAAGAATTGAATTGAACAGGTTCATTACAAGGGTTATATGTTGGTCTGTACGACTCATATTGGCACATCCTGGAGTGGTCAGATCTGGACTGTTTTGTAGCAACCTTAAAAAATAATTGACCAATGCCTGATGGTCCAGTATTGTACTGTTCTGTATCAAGGTTCTGTTGAATACAGCAGATACTTGTAACGCCTGGGCTTGAGGTCATTCACTGATATGTTATTGTAGATGATAATTACCTGAGGCTTTATACTGTAGAACTCAAACAGCAAACACTGAACAGATCCCAAACAGCGCTGCATTCATTTTGACTGGATTTTTTAGGACTTGCCTGGCAAGAAGTGGAAACCCCATGTGTGAATGTCGCCATCATTTCTGGAAACAGTCTTTGCAACCCCCTGTTTACTTTGACGGTTTAGCCCACAGTAAAAGTTTCTGTCATGTCCTGACTCTGAAGCAGTGAGTCATGAGCACCGTTCAGTTCTAGCGAGTGAAACACCTGGGGCATTGTAACTTCAGTCAGGTATCTGTTATTATGGCAGATCGCTAGCGGCTCGGTGGGTGTGTACAGCATGTGACAGTAACAGCTGGTTTCATGTTTCCTCTGTGCTTTCTCCAAACAGCCGGGAGAAGCTGTGGATCTGCATGGAGTACTGTGGAGGAGGATCACTGCAGGATATCTACCAGGGTAATGTAGCCACCCCGCTCCCCTCTCTGCATATTCAAGTAGAGGTAGAGACTTGTAGAAATCCCTCATCAGATACAGTGGTACTCCGTACATCCCGAGCGGGTTCCACACTGCTCCAGCTTTCTTTCCTTGCACGTTGATTAAACTGATCAGGTGGCGTGGTGCGGCTGCTTCCCTCTTTTCATCCGAACCTGAAGTGAGATTTGCTGCTTTCATCCTGCTTTCACTTTCCTGAAAGAAAAACTCCCAGTATTGATCAGGCAAATCTCCTAAAGCTAGAAGCTGTTTGTGAGGTGTGCAGGTGCATCAGGGATGTGTGATTCAAACCGTGTGTCAGTGTGTGTGTGTGCGTGTCAGTGTGTGTGTGTGTGTGTGTGTGTGCGTGTCAGTGTGTGTGTGTGTGTGTGTTTGTCAGTGTGTGTGTGTGTGTGTGTGTGCGTGTCAGTGTGTGTGTGTCAGTGTGTGTGTGTGCGTGTCAGTGTGTGTGTGTGTGTGTGTGTGTGTGAAGTGCTTTGAGGTCCTGTGTGGATGAAAGGCACATTATAAATGTGAGTTCAATGCCATTTATTTCTGTCTTATTTTTGTTTTGTTTGCTTTTCTAGTGACTGGACCTCTTTCTGAACTGCAGATTGCCTATGTCAGCAGAGAAACTCTGCAGGTAATATTCTCTCCAGAATATTTATCAGGTGCCTGGTTTAGATGGGTCACAAGAACTGTGGTTTAGTCAGATGGTCAGACCAATTTCACACCAATTTTAATTAAACTGAAACAGGTTTAATTTAAACAGCGTCAATTTTAAGTTTTTCAAAACTTTTTATTTTCTAATAAAAAATCTACTTAAATGTTTGAATATTTAGCAAAACTTTTTTTATTAACTTGCATATCATTCTGCTTTAAAATAAATAAATACTATTGTCTGGTAAGATTTTTTTTTTTAATGTTTTCAGGGCCTTCAGTATCTACATAGCAAGGGCAAAATGCATCGAGACATTAAGGTAATTCCCAATGCAGCGGATCATGTGATATGCATACAGGTGTTTGTCCGGGACGAAGGAAGTGTGCTGAGCACACGTACAGTGTTGCAGAAATCAAATTAAAAAGAAATGTGCTCATCATTTTAGTTTTAAACTATGTGTAATATTTTTCATGGTTAAATAAAGTGTAATTTCTACCCATCAGGAATGGAAATGACTCCCATTGCTTAGCAGTTTAATCCGTTCCTGGTTTTACTATAACACACCTGAGCTTGATACCTAACCTATACACTGTGGCTAATTAAGCATGTATTTAAAACTGGAATGGTTGAAACTTCTACACAAGAAGAGTCTTATTTCCATCCCTGACCCATTCAAGTTTATTTTATCTATAATAAAGTTTCAGTTTTGTGTTCAAGTTGTGTGTGTGTGTGCGTGCGTGCGTGCGAGTCTCTCATCCATACTTATGAGTTATTAAGGAGCGCAAGTAGAATTAATGTCTCTGAATCGAAAATGTTAAGGCATAGTGAAAAAACCACAGGAAATTACAAATGACACACCTGGGCTTGTTACCTCTGCACTCTGGCTAATCAAGCTATTAATAAAACCTGGAATGGGTGAAACTGCTATGCAATAGGAGTCTTATTTCCATCCTTGTTGCTACTGGATTCTTGCTACCATTTTTACTGTATTGTAGTCTAGCTGCAACTTATGCTGCAAAGCCAATCCACTTTTAATCTTTGTGCCCTGGTATAGCTATTGACCCATGTGTTTTTGTTTCTTTGTGCCCTGGTATAGCTGTTGACCCATGTGTTTTTGTTTCTTTGTGCCCTGGTATAGCTGTTGACCCATGTGTTTTTCTTTCTGTCCTCATACAGGGTGCTAATATACTGCTCTCTGACAATGGGGATGTGAAGTTAGGTGAGGTCCTGAGCTGAAACTGTTCAGCATTTCATTCTCAATGGTCTGTGTTGATGTGAAGTGTCCGTTCTACCGCTAACGAGGTTCTTTCTGTTCCAGCTGATTTCGGAGTTGCAGCCAAAATAACAGCGACCATCGCAAAGAGGAAGTCCTTTATCGGGACTCCGTACTGGTAACAATCTCTCTGTTTTTTGTAGCTGACATTGTTAATTTATAATCCCTGATGTTAATAAAGCAACTACAATGTAGTGTAACCACTCCCTCAGATCCCATATTTTCACATATCCGATGGACTCCTGGAACCAATACAGTCCGATATGGCAGGTACTTCTGTATTTGTGGAAGTCCTGTAATATGTATACTCTCTTACAATAGGTACTGAAGCCTTATCACTGTATAAACTTTACAAGTGTCCTCATATTGAGGTCAAAACCCTCAATAGAATTGCACTGTTCTGTTGCACTGCCGTTGCTGTCTTACTCTCTTAGTATGAACAGAGACTCTCTCTTGGCTGACTCATGTGGTTGCACGGCGCTCCAGCTTTTCTTGTTTTGTGTGGTTAATGTAATCCCTGTATGGTGGGTCTGAGTGGATTAAAGGGGTGTTGGATGCATCGCTGGTTGAGATGGCAGGGGGGGAATAACAGTGAGTCCTTGGCTGTTCAGACCTGCAGGTATAAAGAGAGCCTGATGTCACCTCTGCATGGCGCTAGATCAGTTTCCTACACTGACATGCGTGAAGTCAGTGTTTAAATAACAGGTTATTTATAGACCTCAGCTTGTGTGTGTTGCAGTTCAGTTCTCCAGATAGCAGAACTGCATCCAGACTCGGCCGATAAGAAGGAGAGCTGCTGTCCTCTGTATTCTTTCTCCAGTGTGTATATATGTGTAATGGCCCCCAGTGCAGCCCAACAGTGTTGCATCACATTTCCAGTAAGGTGGGTGGGGGAAGCGGGTGGCTGATTCATTATAAGGAAGAATCTTCTCACAACCATCAGTAATGATGCACCATGCACACAATGAGAGTGTGCTTTTCTGTCTTTTTGTAAACTCCATGGGAGATGAAAAGCCACACTGTATAAACTCATTTCTGTAGTGTGATCGGAGCATGTGGCAGACAGAATGAATGTATTCATGAGCTAGTAAAAGCTGCAGAGCTCTCCCGAAGATCAGGCTGGACTGTGAACTCCATTAACAAAGCTTCTTTATTTAAAGACTGTTTTCTTTACGACTGTTTGCAAATGTTTTCTGATGTGTGACTGTTTAGAAATGTCTTAGAATGGTTTCATCTTATCCAGTTCTGACTCAGTAAAATATGGGATAACATTTTAATAATGCAGTGTGATCTTTGGAGCAGGTAACCTGGCCTCCATTGCCCTGGCCATGCCCCAGCTGTGAGACTAGAGAGAAGCAGATTGATTGGAAACCAGATAACCCCGTTTCAAGTGACATCCTTGAAATACATAATGGGGTGTTGTGTTCATCCATAACTGCCAAACAGGCTTGAGTAAACTAAAGCATCTTCTTAGCAGAGAAGCCTTACAGTATGAGCTGTGTCTTTTATAAGGACTGGCACACCCTTTGTAACATTTTTATGTGTCTTCTAGACTGATTGATTATATACTGAATGTTTTGCTTCCCAAAGGATGGCTCCTGAGGTGGCTGCAGTGGAGAAGAATGGCGGTTACAACCAGCTGTGTGATATCTGGGCCGTGGGCATCACCTCCATCGAGCTGGCAGAGCTGCAGCCGCCCATGTTCGACCTGCACCCCATGAGGTACACTGCTTCAGCAAGGCTGGGCAGCCTGTCTGCATCACACCTACATAACATGCAGTCAACACTCAGCATAGATCATGGCAGGAGACCTTGAGTGCTTCACTTAAACAATGTGCTGTTCTGAACTTTCACCTTTTGATACCTCTTTGTACCATGTCTGGTATGAAACCGCGTTGTGGCAATATCCATGAAGAATTTGCGTGCCAGTAAATGTGTCATATATGTATCTGTGCTTTTTCAAGTTGGCCATCACAGTGATGGATTCATGAAACTAAAGGACTGTGACTCTGTAATAGAGATCATATAGTCCATGCAGAAATGTGTACTGTAGCATAATTAAAATCACTGTCATAGTAAATATCTCATTAACATCTCATTAATATCGTGCTTCTTCCTTTTCAGAGCCTTATTTCTAATGTCAAAAAACAGCTTTCAGCCACCCAAGCTAAAGGACAAAACTAAATGGTAAGCACAACTTTCTTTACTCCAAAATTAGCTGTTGATTTCTCAAAGTAAAATAATCAGTTTCTACTGAACTTGTATCGTGTATGTTATATGTGTATAAATGTCTTCATTATATATTATTTGCATTTTCTGTTGCAGGTCAAACACATTCCATAATTTTGTGAAAGTTTCACTGACAAAAAATCCAAAGAAAAGGCCCACTGCTGAGAAGCTGCTCTCGGTAAAGATCTCCCAGTCCTGGTTTGACATTTATTAATAGCTATTGAAACTAACAATACACACAGACTCCAGCGTGGTGCGGACAGTGACTTCGATTTCCCAAAGTTACAGTGCATTTTGGTCATCTAACCGGAACCATAAACTCAAGACATTTCGCAGATTACATGAATTTGCTTAGTAGCGCTTGAGTTAAAGGAAGTCAAGTGCAGCAGCCAGGTTCATACTGTATCCAGTGAAGAGCCATGTTCTAGAAGAGAGGCATTCCAACCTTGTTCTTAACTGTTTAAACCTTCATCCAGGTTCTAGCAGTTTCTAATGTCATTGTACATGTTAAACCTGGTGCAGAATAGCCCTCCAGCATTGCCCACCTGTGTGTGTTGGAATAGATGCCTACATGGGGACGGGGTCCTGTAATGAGAATGGGCTGACGTGTCTCCCTTCTGATCCTGCCCCCTCTCTAGCACATGTTTGTCGGACAGACTGGGCTCAGTCGCAGGCTGGCTGTGGAGCTGCTGGACAAAATGAACAACCCAGACCACCCTCCCCATTACAGCGAGGTGGATGATGACGACCTGGAGGTAAGGCAAGCGTTTGTGTTTGCGAACGAAACAGTAATCCACGATCACAATGTATTACCCATTCTCGATTTTATTTATGGAACTGAAAACGTATTTGCAGTAATGCACCTCATTTTGATTTTGGCCAATTGGCACGCGTCGCGTTGCAGCTGTGATGCGGTTCTGCTAATGTTTATTCCTTCGTAGGACATTGCTGGGTTGACTGTATAAACACCATTAATATCTCTTGACCTCCCGGCCTCCTTGTTTATTGTTGGAGGCCTGCCTGACTCGGTTACTTGCCGTGCCTGGTGTCGGATCTCCTTGGCAGGGATTAGAAAGTGATGGCACCGGCGACTGAATGGCAGTCTTTGTGCAGCTTGCTCCCACGCTGTCTGTGGCTGCAGTGCTCATGAAAACGAGAAGACCCAATTAAACCTGTACTAGATAGACAGGGATGTATTTAACTAGGGAGCAAATTGGTCACAACAAATGTAAACTTCAAACATCCATGTAGTTTTATTAAACTGGCAGTCTTCTGTTTAGCAGTCTCATTAATCAGTTTGCAATGCCTGTGAATGTCCACATATAGCTGTCAGAAAAGAAGTTGTGTTGCAAGGTTCCCAAGTGGTTCATCAGATGATATTTCAGCATGTCCTTTCTTCTAAAGGAGATGAGCCAGAGGGGTTTAATGGACCCCTTAAGGGTGTCAGTGGTGCACTGGGTCATTGGTCTGTATTCAACTGAGGTTCCCAACAAGAACAACATTAACACGCCATTCTTTAGTTCATTGCTATGAGGACCCACCTCTGCAATTTGATTTTCTATTTCATTATCCAGCTTCCCGTGGTTCCAATTACAGTAGTTGGGTAATCTAGATATCTCTTGTAGCTGATTTTTATTTTACAAGTCAAACCAGCAGTGTCCATCACTGAACTCTACAGCAAGAGTTAACCATCAAGTAGATTATTGAAAGGATTTAAAACATTTTCAGCAGTGTGTTTTTGGCTAGCCTTTTTGCCTGTTTTGTTCAGAGTGGAATACATGTGTCTCAGATTGAGCAGTTTGTTCTGATCTCTCTCTAGCCTCTCTCAGCTGTTCGGCACACCATTCGTTCCACTAACAAGAGCTCCAGAGCAGAAAGGACACGCTCTGAAATTAACTGTAAGTGTCCTGGGGGTTAGCGGGATGTCTTGTGCTTCTTGCATGCGTGCCCTTCTTAGTGGTCACACTATATATATCAACACTGTATGAGTATGTATTCATCGCTATGTCTACACTGCACTGCCACTTATTAAATCCAACACAACTGTCCTGCTTTACTGCATGCTGTCGCTCAGCTGAATGTTTAGCTGTGAGAAGGACAGTGGATATGCTGTATAGCAGACAGTCACTGATTTCAGGGTTATTGCTTCTCTGTAAACACTAGACATTTAACAAATGAAACAGGTTTCACAGTTAAGTTATTGAAATGAACACGTACTGGGATTTGAACAGTCAGGCCCCTGCTAAAGCTACTCTGAACTCTCATTTGCACTTATCACAGCAAGAACGCATCCTTAGATTTACTTTTTAGGTTTACTGTTAGGAGGAGTTCTTCATGCAGCTATTGGGAGACTTTGTGCTCAAACCCCCTGGCTCCTGATCATTTCAATAATAAACTTCATTGAGGGGAGTTCTGAAACTGGGTGCAGGTCTAGCGTGAGTTTCTAACCATGTGTCTGTGTAGAGATCTCCCTAGTCCTGGGTAACAGTCTCTGGTCCAGAAAGGAGTGAGGCATACTGCTGAAAATAGCCACGGTCCTTGGAGGAGGGGTTACTGATCAGGGGACCAGCCGTTCCAGACAGATTACATTTCTGAACACATGATGTCACACAGGATTGTTTTTATAGGAAAACACCCAGAAGTCGCAGCTCACATGATTCAATTTCCCTGCCAGTGTTTCTAGTGATCAGATATTTCCTGCATGACATATTCTGAAGGGTCTAGTATACAAACACGTACAGTGAAGAGAATAACAGTGACGCTCTGAAAACCAGGCACTATACTCCGATACCTGCACATTCATCTGACTCGTACAGTGAAGAGAATAACAGTGACGCTCTGAAAACCAGGCACTATACTCCGATACCTGCACATTCATCTGACTCGTACAGTGAAGAGAATAACAGTGACGATCTGAAAACCAGGCACTATACTCCGATACCTGCACATTCATCTGACTCGTACAGTGAAGAGAATAACAGTGACGCTCTGAAAACCAGGCACTATACTCCGATACCTGCACATTCATCTGACTCGTACAGTGAAGAGAATAACAGTGACGCTCTGAAAACCAGGCACTATACTCCGATACCTGCACATTCATCTGACTCGTACAGTGAAGAGAATAACAGTGACGCTCTGAAAACCAGGCACTATACTCCGATACCTGCACATTCATCTGACTCGTACAGTGAAGAGAATAACAGTGACGCTCTGAAAACCAGGCACTATACTCCGATACCTGCACATTCATCTGACTCGTACAGTGAAGAGAATAACAGTGACGCTCTGAAAACCAGACACTATACTCAGATACCTGCACATTCATCTGTCCATACCACGGAGGTGATTGACTGATTTATACTGTATTTAAATATGCTTCAGTGGGGAAGGTTTTGAGCTCTCTGTATGAATAGTTAACAGTGTGTGTCTAACCCATTATATCAGCTGGCACTGACAAGCCTGGCATGAGAATTTCTCCTTATTTGGCATGTTTTTGAGAACTTGTGATTTGCAGTTAGTCTCCTACCATTGCTGTATCTTGCACTGTTACACACTTAGAGGCTTTAGACTAGAGCATGACCAAAAACATTTACAATCAACTAATATTGGGTCTGCAAGATACTCTTTGATACCTGTCAGTGTTTATCTGGTAAGAGCTGCTGGTTTTCACGTCTCAGTTCAATGGTGTGTCTCATTTTCATGACGCTGTGGCTTGCTGTATTCAGGAGCTCCACGTCTGAAGCAGTCCAGCCTATGTGTTTTTAGGAAAAGTTTTGAAATACTATACTGTACCCCAGGGGTGACCAAAGTTGGCCCCTCCACTCCTGGTCTTTGTTCCAGCCCTGTTCTAAATTGTTTAATTGGACCAATGAAACCTCCATCCAGACCCAGAAGTTGTTCATTATATAATTTGACCTGTTATCCCTGTGACTGGCCACCCCTGCTGTACGTGGAACTCCATTACATCACAGTACACAAATCTGATTGTTCCAACACACTATATTATAATCAAGACCCTTGTTTACAAAACTCCAGTCCGTCCCCAATATTACCGGGAAATGTAGTTCACACTGGAACAGGAGAAGCTCTGCAGTGGCTCCTGTGGTCTGTGCTGACCTCTAGTGCCTGGAGGGTGTTATGCCAGCAATGCACACAGTTCCGAATATCATTTTGTGTCTGTTCTTTAACAGTTGACAAGGTGCAGTTTGAGCCTCCGCTACGGAAAGAAACTGAAGCTCATGCCGAGATGGTAATGTAGACTTATATATAAGTGCTCTAGAGATATAGAAACATTCTCTGTCAATAAATAATACATTCAAAGTTAAAAAAAAATATCAAAAAATCCCTCGACTCCTGTACTGTATAATCCTTCCTCTTTTCATGTGCTGGATTGTATTCAGAATCACCTGGCCTGGATTTATTTGAAACACTGGAAGTCAAACAACACCTGCATGTTCCCTGTTAATGTTCTCCATTTATTGTTAATATTGTAGTTTTGGTTCGACCTTCCCTTTTAAAAACGCAGTTTAAAAACTAAATCCTATCCAACTTATAATTGCAGGACGTGACCAAAGACAACGACTTCTCTTCCCCGTGGAGCCCTTTCTCAGACGGAGGAGTCGGCAGCAAGTAAGAGAATCTCAATAATAAGTGACTGTCTGGTTTAGGTGCTCTGAGCCTGGAGTGAGCAGCACGGCTGATCCTTCTGCAAGGGAACTCGAGGCTCCGAAGGGCAGCCTGTGAGCACCCGCCCCCTGCCGTTTCAATCAGGTACCTCCAGAGACACATTCTGCTTCTAACTGGTGTGTGCGTGGGGTTCAGCACTTTACAAGAACACTGCTAAATACTAAAGCCCCCTTAGAAAATGTCTGGGGTGAAGCAGACATTTGGCGTGTCTTGGTGCTTAATTGGGGTAGCATAGCAGCGGCTGATTACTTTAACCCTTGAGTTTTATTCAGGTATTGTTTTCTTGTAGATTACTGTGCGTTCCAGTACACAATGAGGATTTTACCATTAGTTGGAAAAGGCTCACAATGACCTTGTAAGGATGAGCTGATGTGTGTTACCTCTCTGGGTTACAAATGTGTCCATCATCCATAAATACTGTGAAGCTCCTAGCAAAAGCCTGTGCCCCACTAAAAGCCCAGGTTAGGCAGAGATACCTGGCAGTGGCATTGTACTGAGAATATTAGCGATTCCTCACTATACACTAGCATTGACAGTGAATCTGAACTGCTTCCTCAAATGCAACACAGTCCCTTTGTCTGATGCAAGCTTAGTGGTGTGTTGTACCAGACACTAACAAGTTATATACAGGACAAGCCCTGTTGTCAAATACAAATCTATGCTACATTGAATGAGCCATTGATATCAATGGCAAGCCCAAGATTTTTTGTTAGATTTTAATACTTAGAAGTTTGATCATCAAAAGACTTAGGCTTGCCAGCAGTTAGATATGGATGACATTTTCATGGACCGGTTTGTTAGTTTTAAAAAGAATGCTTTGGAAGGGACCGGCTTGCCCTTTTAGTTTGTCTTGGCTTCTCTTCCCTGGGTATCTGCGATGGAGCTGCTAATCAGGGATGGAAATAAGACTCCCATTGCACAGCGGTTTGATCCATTCCTGGTTTACCTATGTGTATCCTGAGCTTGATACCAATACACTGTGGCTAATCAAGCACATATCAAAACCTGGAATAGGTGAAACAGCTGTGCAATAGGAGTCTTATTTCCATCACTTCTGATGCTAGGAACTTTGCAGCATATTCACTTCTGCCCTACCCAGTGCATTGGTGATAATTGGTTAGTACCTGCCACTGGTCTGTTAATGAGCTCTGAACATAGTGTCCCTGTGCTTTGACAGTGTTTCCTTCTTCTCCCTCTTCTCTCCCCCTGCCCAAGGAGCCTTCTCAAATGCGTAGAGGAGGAGTTGTTTCAACGGTAACTCTCAGCCTAACTGTGCTGTGGTGGTGCTGGTGGTGGGGGTAGCGGGAGCTCCAGTGCTTGTGTTGTGATGTGCTCTGTACAGCCTGGCTGCACATTCCACCCCATGTGTTGTGGCTGTAGTTTGGACAGTGGTCTTTCCTAGCTCTCTCAATCTGGCACTTAAGTGCTTTGTGATCCCTTGCCTGCACTCAATTGCACAATCATTCAAACAGGCCTTGCCTTGTGTTCCAATGTTACGAACGTCACACACAAACAGCGCATGGGAGACTGTGTAGCGCATTGCAGTCTGTAATAAATCTGTGATATTGGTGCGCAGCTGTTTCAAATTCTTGGGGAATAACCATACAGAACGTCATCAACGCTAACAGTAATCATTGCGTCTTTCTCTAGTAACCCTGGAGCATTTCTTTTTTCCTTTTCTGGTGGCAGCCTCCTCTTCAGTCATATCTTGCAATCATCATCTAACAAAACTTGAAATGTGTTTAAGTGAAGTATGCATGTCCTTTCTGTTTTTTAATGCACCCAGTTTAGTAAAAATGATTGTGAATAGTATCCTTTACTAGCACATGGACACCCACTCAGCCTCCACTCCAGAGTGGTGGGCTTTCATCTCCTGCACACTAATCTACTGACACAGTGTTTCCAGGCACTGGTGAAATACAGGATTTAAGATGTAGAAACATACTGCACCTCACACTGAAGTGCTGTGTGTTTTGTTAGGGGACCTGCAGAATTTTAGCTGTATTGTAGTACATGATTTCAAACTGTAGGGGGTGCTGTTGCTATACAATACCACATTCCACTGTGGTGCACTACCTTGGGCACTGTTTAATGAATCGATCCTCCTTTTGTTAAACAATTTAAAATTAAATGTGTAATATCGAGCAGTGGACTATACGCTATGTTGTGGAGTTGCTACTGTATTTAGATAATTGGGGAAAGCATTTAGTTCATGGAACAGAATGAAGCAGCCTCCTCTGATCTGATCTGAACATGTCAGAGTGCAAGTGCAGTGTGTTTGTTTAGAACAGGATCCAGGTCACATGGAGAGACTGGCACCGATCCAGGAAGGGTAGCAAAGGAAATGGGCAGCCCTTAAAACTCCATCCAGTCAAGCTTGTTGTACTTCAAACAGCAGGCTGGGTTTATAGCCTTGTGCAGCAGCAAACTCAATTGATGATCAAGAGCATCAGGCTTTGTGAGATGTACTCTGGAGACAAAACCGTACACACAGTCCCCCGATCCGTCAGCGACTGGCACAGTCTCCCCCAGCCAGGGAGACTTCATTGAAACAAAGAGGCAGCACAAGTACTGCCCAGAAACGAGGGGCATTGAGATTCAAATGGATATTAATCCAAGCCAAGGTATTCCATCAGAGCCATCAGTGTACAAGATTAGCTTGACTAGGTTAACTAGAGCACACTTTGAAAAGTGTTTTGAACTGGGGGAGAAAGACTTGTTTTTCTTTATTTGGGAGGCTATTTTCCTTTTTATTAGCAGAGGAGATTGAGATTGTGTAAGACAGTGTATAGCAAGGTACAATACTGAGCAACTGGGATTTTGTTTTATTAACCCCCCCCCCCCATTCTGTAAGTCTCTTAGCTATGATTTGCTTCCTGGTCTCATTCCATGTGTTCAGTTTGCATGAACAGTTGAGCTTGTTTTCACTGCAAACACTCCTGCAGCTTGTCTGAGTCGATTCAACAATGCTTTTGTAAGTGAAGGCTCTTGAGTGTGTATGTGTTGCCTCATGCACAAGCTCCTGCATGCACACGCTGTGCATCCAGCAACACACACTTCAGAGGAGTGAGAACCAAGAGTTTTTCATTTCCTTACACCTATTCACGCTAGCAACATTATGATCGGGAGCCCCTGTTTTATTTCAGCAGCTTTTAGATCCAGTCAGAACAGGAAGTGATTTGGTGCCTGGATACAACAGTTGTTTTTTTTGTTTCTTTTCCCCCCCAATCCATGGGGTTTGTAAAAACACAAACAAAAAAACCAAAAAAAACCCATGTGTTTATTTTAATGAATAGTGGACGAGTGTAAAGGTTGCTAAACCCTTGGTTATCTTCCCTTTAAACAAGCCTTGCTGTGTAGATGAAGTCCCTGATAAATTGTGGATTTGTAAATCACAATGCCTGCCTGTGTATCCCTGTTGAAATGGGTCGTAGTTTCCAATGTCTTTGTATAAGTGTATTATGAGAAGAATTCTTCGTTGCAGATAAAGCTACCTGTTCACTGCTCTTCTGTTTGGGGGGAGAAAATCTTGTGTAACACACGTCCTGAAGCAAAGGAACTGTCAATAAGATTGGTTTCCCCTTATAAAAGTATTGAAAGTATATAGAATTTCTACAAGAGCAGTGAAAATGTAAACCGTGGCTGTCCTCCACAACAGGGATAGAAAGCTATTAATTGTGCACACAACTATATAAAAGAAAGTCTCTGTACTCCAGTTGCAGGCAGTGAAAACACTATATATGTTAAGTGTGTGTGTAAATGTGTACTGTTGGTTCATGGTGGGTGTACCTGGTCAAGGGGAACAAGGTCATGCCAGTGTTTTGCCCAGGAACAGACAGGCTTGGGGTCCCAGTATTTGTTGTGGGAGCAGCCACCTGACCTGCAGCCTGCAGTGTGTCCCTAGAGCCCTGTGCCAGCTGCTGATCCCTGTTTCTCATCCACTAGGGGCCACGTTGCACATCTGGAAGACGGGTTTGAAGACATGGAACTGTAAGTCCCCCTAAAAAGGGAAGCACACAGTTTGAAGACTTATTTAACAGGAGTGATATTAAGCTGGTTTGACTGTAATGTAATGTATTGTGTTTTATTTTATTTTTGTTGTAGCTCAACCTTGAAACAAGGAATTCCTCCTCCACTACCTCCAAAGGTGAGTAACAGTGTCACACTTTCACACTGAAAGGCATACACACTCCCTCACTCACTAGTATTTTAAAGCTGTTCCCCTACCTCTCCTTAGCTTTGGTACCATTTCACCCCTTCCAGGTCTCTGTGGAGTTGTATAATGTGCTTTAGAAGGTTTGTACTGTATGTCCACTCTTTATAGTACAGTAAAGTGTACAATGATTAACACTTTAGTTATATGGTAATACAATATTACAGATGATAACAGATTTTAATGGAAGTTTAAACGTCACAATAACACATCATTTCTCAAGACCAGGAAGCAAGAAAGAAAATGGTTAACCAAGCTACACGCAAAATCAGATTTAGATGAGTAGAGTACAGGGATGGGTAAGGGATGGGTGAAAGGATTTCAGTATGGTGGGGAGGGTCTGTGAATGAACCGTCTCTCTCTCCTGCAGCCTCGGATGAGCAGCAGCCCGGACGAGGGCGGTCTGGATGAGGAGAAGTCCCTGACAGTGCGACGCTTCCCTCTGTCCGACAACGGGCACTCCTCGGGCCTGCGCAGGCGGAGCTCCCCCACGCCGGGCAGCCTGCCGGAACTCGTCTCCGCCGGGATCCTGTCTGCCAGCGTAAGCAGCCCCGGCCTGCTGTCCCGCGCTGCTGCCGCCGAGCAGGGTGAGAGAGCCAGAGAGACCGGGGAGGGGCTGCCTGGGGCTCAGGGTTACTTTTATTACATTTTAATTGAACCTTTAACCAGGAAAGCCCCGTTGAGATTAAAATCTCTTTATCAAGGGAGACATAAAATATAAGAAAACACACACATTCAAATGAGCAGAACCAATACAAACAAGTTCATCAAATTACAAGAAACAATTGAGGAGCACTGGACAAAATAAGCTATTTGGAACTGAATCATTTGTTACAACACATTACGTTGCTTTGGTAACATATTGTTTTTTAAGTAACAGAAAACTAAATAATAACCAAAATACCATTATACCTTTTTATTCTTTTTTTACGAACGGGAGTTACAAAAAAGCTCTGCAGAGTATGTGATAGCTAGAGTATATTTAGTTTGTTTGGTGTTCCAGCTGACGTGGAGAGCACCCCCAGCCTGAATGGTGATGACTGCATGCAGCCCCCTGTCCTTCCACAGAGGAAGGAGAAGAAGGAGTTCCCGGTGAGTTACAGTGCCTTTACATTTACAAGTGCAGTCATCCATTCAAGGTGCTGGAGCATCATTTCAAATGATCAATCCTTTTCTTTTTGCAGAAACCAGCCATCAACGGCCTTCCACCTACACCAAAAGTTCTTGTAAGTGTTCATCTTTGAACAGCCTTTGTGCTGCCTGTGCTGCTTAATCCTGTCAAGTACACGGGACATATGTGTCTCACAAATAACACCATGCTAACTTTCTTGCTTCTGCAATGAGGTGTACGAAAAACAGAGTTTCCTCCAAATTGTCAGTTTCCTCCTCGTGGTACGTGGTGGTACTTGGTTTATAAAGCAAGAAGTTTGCATTCAAGTGTGTAAGGCTGCTATGAAGTTAGTGAAGTTGCTCTGCTTACCTGACTGCAGTGATTCTGAATCTCTGTTCCAGATGGGCGCATGTTTTTCGAAGGTGTTTGATGGCTGCCCATTGAAGATTAACTGTGCAACGTCATGGATACACCCGGATACTAAAGGTATTGTCCTGTACATTAGAAATGATGTTCTAATCAAGTCCGCTTTGAGTAACTCTGTGTTTGTAGCTGTAATCAAGTGCCTAATGTTTTCCTCTCACTTTCCATTCAGAGATTGTAGTTTTCCAGAGAGCAAGCATCATTATACAACTTTTAAGAACTCAAAAGAAAGATAATGGACTCTTGTCTTTAAATCTGAGGTTTAAAATCCTGTTTGGGGTCCTCCTTCAAAGTGTGCACTGATCAGGTCCGTCTGTCTGTCACACTTGGCCTTGAATTTTCACAAATCTTCTCCAGACCTTTATCATGGACTATCTGATAGCGAACTGCTCATTTTATTTGTATTTTCTTAGTGAAAGATGAATGTAGTTTGTGATTAGTGAGAACGCTGTCTGTGTGTGCACTGGTGTTATGTACGTGTGCCCCGTGTCATTGAACACAGAGGTTTAGTTCAGCATTTCCATTCATTCCTGCCTGACTGTTTGCCCTGTTTCAGACCAGTATCTAATCTTCGGTACGGAAGATGGGATTTACACCCTGAACTTGAACGAGCTGCACGAAGCCACCATGGAGCAGGTGAGGAGAGGATTAGGTGGGGGCCGGAGGCTTTGCTGATTAATAGCTGTATCTTAGAGGACCCAGAGGAACAAGGGGAACAGCCCAACCACTGACAACACTGAGTGGAGCATTGACCCACCGTGGTGCCACCGCAGGTTCGCCGCCCAAACCATTTGAGATGCAGACTCCATATGTGCCGGTGCCTTTGAACTTGTCAGATATGAAGACCTGCAATTCAAGTGACATTCACCTCTTGTTGCTGATAGGATTTGTAGCCACTACAGAGCCCAGATACGCGTGCAATAGAGCAGATGCAATCAAATGTGTAACTTCAGTAGAAAGTTGCTGTGTGATAATTATCTAGGTATGCACTGTATTTGCTCTGCATATCTGCCACCTTTAATCTTCAGTGTCTTTTGAGTTTCAATGCGGCTTTTAAATGGATTGTTTGTTGTTTTGTATTTCTCCCAGCTGTTCCCTAGAAGATGTACCTGGCTGTATATCATCAACAATAATTTAATGTCTTTATCAGGTATGTAGAACGCCACAATGAACGTCTGGAGAGTTATGATGTATTTACAAAGCTAAATGAGCCTTTTAAAGCAGCAGTGTGAGCAGCTGTCAGATCACTGATAGGAGCGAATGGCAGAAATGAGATCTTGAAGAACAGCAGGGCTTGGTTAAATGTTTCTGCTGCTCATTGTTCAGAGAGTGTATGAGGTAACAAAGCTCAACTGGGCTGGAAGTAAAGAAGTGAGGAAAGTCCACTGAACCAAACGAGCTGCAGCCTGCCTTCGAGCCGCTGTGATAAGAGCTCGAGGGGGAGTGGGGATGAGGCTGATCACATAGAACAGGGCTCTTCCAGTCCTGGTCTTTGCTCCAACCCTGTTCTAAATTGTATAATTGAACCAATTAAACCTCCACCCAGATAGTGAAGTAGTTGATTACAGCATTTTACCTGTTAAACCTGGAGTGGAATGGCCCTCCAGGACTGGGATTGGACTCCCCTGACAAAGAACCATTTCTGTTCCACAAGCATCGGAATATCCTTTCTGCGGGCTGGATAGGCGCTAGCAGCATGTGTCATACATTGTATCCAATTGAGGTTTAAATGTTTTTTTCCTCTTGGGGGGCCTTTAGGGAGCCCCCCCCCTCCAATGGTGCCTGGACACCCAGAGCAGTGACTTCATTTACAGTCTGAAGTGTCTCTCTCCAGGGACATGGGTACCGAACACACTGTTATTTGTCTGTATTCTGAGAACACCAAACCCCGATGTGCGTGGGTTCAGCTGAACATCACTACTGTATTTATCATAGATAGCATTACAAGTTTCTTAACACTGGCTTGTACCAGTGTTATCATATCCCTGGAGACGTGGTCAGTCTGCCAGCCCTTGCATTGTTCTGCTGTATTACTGAAGCTTGCCAGTGTCATTGTACTGCTAAAGATTTCCTTTCCTGGAAACTAACCATTGAGATCATCCCTGTGCCACCTTTTCAACACAACCTGACGTTTGGTGTGTGTATTAATCTTCTTTTTTTTTTTTGTTAATCTCTCTCTCTCCCTCTTCACTCACCCACCCAATTTGGCTTCCTGTCCTGGCTCCCTTGTGTTCACCTTTACTAGAAGGTAATTGTGCTTTGTAAATGTGTGTGTGTGTTTCCATGTTCTATACACTGTGTTGCTGTCGTCTTGCTCCCTTTTCCCTCACCTGTGATTCTGGGTGCTGCCAGGTAACAGCAGCCCACACCACTGATTGGACAGTCCGCTGCGCTCATCACAGCAACCTGCAGGTCTGATTCCTTCTGCTCTCCTGTGTCCCCTCAGCATTTCTCAGAAGGTGCTCTGAATCTTATAGGCAGACTGGTTAAAAGTATTAAGTGCCCACAGCTGCCAAATGGACCCCTCAGGGACCAATTACTAGTGTAATGGTTATCTCCTAGGTGGCTCTAAAGCAGCTAAATATATTATTTTTGCTTTGCTGCAGGCTTGCCTTCACAAATATACCCTGAAAGATGGCTTTTGATTGATTTTTAAAAAACCAGGTGCTGATAACAGGTCAAAAAAGAATATTCATTCTTTAAAAAAAAAAAAAAAAAAAAAAAAAAAAAAAGGCGAAAGGTAAAAATGATTATTGTGAAAAGTCCCAAAACATTTTCATAGTCTCCAAGATCCAACAATACTGTTTCAGTTGTGAAATGGGATTCTGGTAGAGTGATGCGAGTGTAAGATATGGTTTGTACTTAAAGTACAGTCCTTTACATAGACTGGCCAAATCCTCATCCCTGTAATGATATGCTCTCTAATGATAAACCTGTTGGTCAACTAACCCCATTGTCATACATCCCTTGTGACTCTATTACTGTCTGCAGAGTTGAGATCAGTTCCTGCTTTTCAGTTCCAATTCCTTTTGAAAATCAATTCCCAATTCACATTCCCTTTTAATCAATTCCAATGCATCATTGATCACAATTGGAATTGGCAGTATGCTGTTAAAATGAACTTCTCACAGTGGCAACAAATTACTTAAATTAAAGTCACTGTTAGTCAATTAAATTGGCTTCAAATGAAAGCAGCTGAACAAAAACAACAATTAGTATGTCTCTAAAATATCAATTCCAATTCCTTCAATGGAATTGGAATTGGAACTGGGAATTGATTTGAAATGGAATTGGAATTGAAAAGCAGGACTAGACCCCGCCCCTGACTGCCTGCTTCACTGGTGTTTGACAGACCGGTATTAATCCCCCTCATGTCACTTTTCCAGGGAAATCCTTCCAGTTGTATTCCCACAACCTCATCGGCCTGTTTGACCAGCTCAAGAAGCCCGGTCTGGCAGCACAGTTTCAGACACACCGATTCCCTGATAAGATACTCCCCAGGTGAGCAGCACTGTGACCTGCACCTCACCTTCATCACTACAGACTTGTTCCTACACTGGCATGATCCTGGCAATGTCACGCCCCAGCCATCCGGCGTCATGCTGCTGTGCTTTGTACTGTGCTTTGTAGTAATGGTCTATACAAAACCTGTTTTGATGGATTCAGTGCTTTTGATAGCAGTCATAACCTTTATTCATGAGCTGAGATGAGGGGAGCATAGTGTCCCTGGTATCCTCAACAAAGAGAGAGCATGCAGAGGGTCTGTGTGTTTGATCTGGAGCCCAGGTCCCCAGGAGTGGAGCTGACGAGCACTCATACACATACTGCTGTCTATGAGAAGACAAGCTTCTATTCACAGAGCCCAAATGGGAATTCAAGTGTAACAATGTGCTTCCTTGCAGGAGGTTTGCCTTAACAACAAAGATCCCTGACACCAAGGGCTGCCACAAGTGCTGCATCGGTAAGTAGAGGAGCAGTCTGCTGTGCTCGGAGCGCATCTTTAAAACCAGGCTGCTTACTGGACACCCACATCCTCACTAAGGCTGCCGTTTGGAATTTCAATACAGTAGTTCGGCCCTGTTAAGGAAAAGCATGCCTGTAACTAAACGTTATTGTCAAATAAAATTCAGATTCCATGCAAACCCAGAACAGTCTCTTGTTTTTAGCAGTGTACGTTAGGGAAGGCTGAAACAGTCAAACCTGATACACATCTGCATGTGTTTATCAGTTTATACAGAAGTCCATGTTAACAGCTGTGTTCTGTTGAGTTTACATGACGAGGAAGGTCATGAGCGATGTTAATGCCCAGTAGATGAAATGTGTGTTGAGTCGTGCCAGGCAGTGCTGAATGGTGTTGTGATAACGTGCGCCATGCTGTCGTCCTAGTGAGGAACCCGTACACAGGGCACAAGTACCTGTGTGGAGCGCTGCAGTCTGGCATCGTCCTGCTCCAGTGGTATGAGCCCATGCAGAAATTCATGCTGATCAAGGTCAGTCTCCCTTTAACTCTCACACAGTGTGCTGAAGTGAAGCATTTCTTGCTCAACTTTAGGATTTGCTTCTCGCATGTATGTGTGCTTGCTTTATGTACAGTATGGAGGCATACATTCTGAGAAGGGCAATATAAAATAAATGACTGGATATGTGTGCCACAGTTGCCTATAGGAATACAGGTCCATTGTATTGCCTTAGCCCAAAGCTGCCTAAAAAGAAGAGCCTGAGAATCGCAAACATAAATTGAATAAAATGGAACCGCTTCCGACTGTAACCTTGAATAGGTGTAGTTTTCTTAAACTAAAAAGCTGACTAAATAAAGAAATTAAAGATTTTTTTTAACTGTACCTTCTAGCAAAGACAATCGGTTGTTCTTGTATTCTTTCTGAACTCCTTAACATCCTTAAATTAATATTGTGAAGCTCTGTGGGTTTTTAATGGACAGCCCTCCCTTTGCCTGAACACTGCTTCAAGTATGTTTCAGCTGTATGGCTGAATGCTTATTGTATACAATAATACTGATACATTTTTATGACAAATATATTTCAACACCGTCTTCAGGTGAATACACAAAGAGATAGATTTCTTGTCAGTGTTTGTCCAAAATAAGTCCCTGTTTCTTTTTTCTAGTACTTGTATGTATTTATTGAGTGGCTTAATGCCCATATTTAAAGTTGCTGGTGTTCCTGTCCGCCCCCTCTCTGCAGCACTTTGACTTCCCCCTACCCAACCCGCTCAAGGTGTTTGAGATGCTGGTGGTGCCGGAGCAGGAGTACCCCATGGTGTGTGTGGCCATCAACAAGGGCTCCGAGCCGGGCCAGGAGGTGCGCTTCGAGACCATCAACCTCAACTCCTCCTCCTCCTGGTTCACAGAGATCGGCTCGGGTACGGACAGCACTGTTCATTATCACATGTTCCCCCAGTCTCGGGGACAGGACAGACCCACGGTGACAGCACTGTTCATTATCACATCCCAGGGACAGGACAGACCCACAGTGACTGCACTGTTCATTATCACATCCCAGGGACAGGACAGACCCACGGTGACAGCACTGTTCATTATCACATCCCAGGGACAGGACAGACCCACGGTGACAGTACTGTTCATTATCACATCCCAGGGACAGGACAGACCCACGGTGACAGCACTGTTCATTATCACATCCCAGGGACAGGACAGACCCACAGTGACTGCACTGTTCATTATCACATCCCAGGGACAGGACAGACCCACGGTGACAGCACTGTTCATTATCACATCCCAGGGACAGGACAGACCCACAGTGACTGCACTGTTCATTATCACATCCCAGGGACAGGACAGACCCACGGTGACAGCACTGTTCATTATCACATCCCAGGGACAGGACAGACCCACAGTGACAGCACTGTTCATTATCACATGTCCCCCCAGTCTCAGGGACAGGACAGACCCACAGTGACTGCACTGTTCATTATCACATCCCAGGGACAGGACAGACCCACAGTGACTGCACTGTTCATTATCACATCCCAGGGACAGGACAGACCCACGGTGACAGCACTGTTCATTATCACATCCCAGGGACAGGACAGACCCACAGTGACTGCACTGTTCATTATCACATCCCAGGGACAGGACAGACCCACGGTGACAGCACTGTTCATTATCACATCCCAGGGACAGGACAGACCCACAGTGACTGCACTGTTCATTATCACATCCCAGGGACAGGACAGACCCACGGTGACAGCACTGTTCATTATCACATCCCAGGGACAGGACAGACCCACAGTGACTGCACTGTTCATTATCACATCCCAGGGACAGGACAGACCCACGGTGACAGCACTGTTCATTATCACATCCCAGGGACAGGACAGACCCACAGTGACAGCACTGTTCATTATCACATGTCCCCCCAGTCTCAGGGACAGGACAGACCCACAGTGACTGCACTGTTCATTATCACATCCCAGGGACAGGACAGACCCACAGTGACTGCACTGTTCATTATCACATCCCAGGGACAGGACAGACCCACGGTGACAGCACTGTTCATTATCACATCCCAGGGACAGGACAGACCCACAGTGACTGCACTGTTCATTATCACATCCCAGGGACAGGACAGACCCACGGTGACAGCACTGTTCATTATCACATCCCAGGGACAGGACAGACCCACAGTGACAGCACTGTTCATTATCACATGTCCCCCCAGTCTCAGGGACAGGACAGACCCACAGTGACTGCACTGTTCATTATCACATGTCCCCCCAGTCTCAGGGACAGGACAGACCCACAGTGACTGCACTGTTCATTATCACATCCCAGGGACAGGACAGACCCACGGTGACAGCACTGTTCATTATCACATCCCAGGGACAGGACAGACCCACAGTGACAGCATTGTTCATTATCACATGTCCCCCCCAGTCTCGGGCCTCATTACATGTTTGTGTCCTTCAGGAGGAAACCAGGTTGATGCCATCCATGTGACCCAGCTGGAGAGGGACACAGTGCTGGTCTGCCTGGACAGTGAGTATGGGACTGTGTGGAAACTGAACTGCCTTCTAATCTCGGTTTGAACAATAAAGTCCTGGTGGAGACAATATATATATATATATATATATATATATATATATATATATATATATATATATATATATATAATGTGTATATCTGTTTATTGAAGCTAGCATGGGATCTAAGCTCTTTCTGAGCCCTGGTACAAACAGACCTGGTTATTTTATCTACCACTGTGATTACATATATTACCAGAAAGTAGCTGCACAAAAAGGTTGATTTTAGATTTACTTTGCTGAAAAGACACCAATGAATTGTTCAATAAAACTAAAACTGTTATTGTCGAACTTTTTTTTTCATGCTCTTATTTATTTATTTTTTAAAATTTTGAATTCAACTTTATTGTGTCAGTGATTTTAATCTCAACAAAGTTTCTTACATTACTGAATATCTTATGAATGAAAGTTACGTTTCTAAGTCTTGTGAATACAAGCAGAAGCCCATCAGAAGCAGTATTTGTTCTGTATGCCTGTCAGATATGCAGGTTATCAACAGTGTCTGATTGCTGAAATTAAAAGTCAGAGAGATAAGGGGAAAGCACTGAACCAACAAGGGAGCGTTCGCCTCGGTGTGCCAAGCTGAGTGACTTTAGTAATATCATAGCGCTGGCTGATAAAACTGCAAACACTAAAACAAGCAAGCAGCTGGAACAGAAGAAGCTCTGCTGCTAATAATCATTCATCACATTGTTAATCATAGGGTCACTATAGTGCTGGAGTGATAAACCACCCTGAGCTATATATAAGGTACATCCTTTAAATTGCTGTGTGTGTTGTCAAAGCAGAGATAACAGTATCACCGAGCAGTGTGTTAGTCTTTAGCAATTACACCTGACACAGAGGGGACTGCTATACTACAAACATGAGCTGCTCTAGTCTTGTAATAATGTGGAAGCGATTTGATTCTTCCCTTTACTATAAAAGCTTTAACTCAGGAGTTATTTAAATAATGTTTTCCCAAAGTCTTGTTTTGTGAATAAATTGCAGTATGAGATGAAACTTGTGATTGGGGGCTGTGGGACTACTTCATGTCAGTGCCATCGGGATATGGAAATTGAATCTGGATATTAATGTTTTGTGCATTAATTAATATTTGAGTTACACGGCTCAGATCATTATATTTGATTCCTGCTATCGCAGTGGCAAGCGCTCTTTCTTACAGATTCCTGGGGAGTTGAACTGGGTTACAGTGGAGCTGCTTGTAGTAACTGAATATGCACAGGCTGTCATTGGGTATTTATCTTTTTATAGAAATGTAATAAACAAGCAAATACTGGGATGCACAGAGTGAGGTGGGGGTTTTCTCGAGTGTATACAATGAAGCAGCTTTCCAGGACAAGATCTCTAGAAACGTTTGCTATAAAGTTCGAAGATGTGTTTGTTTAAACTAGATTTAGAGGCTCCTTCATTAAAGCAAGCAGTGTTCCTGGTCTTGTGCTTATCATTCTTCCAGGGAAACTGAAATTAGAGCACTGGCATGCTTTGAGATGGATGGCAAGTGAAAGAAGCACATTGTCAGGAACCGGTTTGGTTTGTGTAAACTGATAAAGGTGTTGAATCCCTTGATGGGGATTGCTACAAAAAGTCTGGCTGAGTGTGAGTGGCTCAATGGAAACACACACACCTTCAAGTTTAAACCTCATTGCTTCTTTATATCCACTTTTTTATTTATTTCATACCTCCTTTTTCTTTTTTTCAGAGAATTTAAAAATTGTCAATCTCCAGGGAAAACTGAAGTCCAGTAAAAAGCTTGCGTCCGAACTGAGCTTTGATTTCTGCATCGGATCTGTTGGTAAGTGGCGTTTCCCTGCAGGAGTAGCGGTTAAAGCTTTCCATGCTTTATCAATTCTGGAAGTTCACGAACCTCTGTATTGATACAGTATTTGGGCTCATGCCTGCTGGTCTTAGTTTATCGCCCGTTAGATATTTTAGGCAGACTGTTGGCTGGAATTTACTCTCTGGGACAGATGATTTCATTTTGATTTTAATGAAATAACTTGAGCGCTTTATTCGTTTTTCTGTAGGAATCTGACCTGCAAGTCTGGGGTTGAATACTCCCTCACATTCTTAATTAGAAGCAAAGCAGTGGTATTGAAGGGGGTGTTTCTTGTTGTTTCAGTGTGCCTTCAGGACAGCGTACTGGCCTTCTGGAAACACGGAATGCAGGGGAAGAGCTTCAAGTCAAATGAGGTAAGCACAGGGAGGGCAGACTGACTGGAAAATTACTGAACTAAGAACTAAACAAACTCCCTGGCTCGTGTCCACCCGCTGGCCTGGCTCTTAATGGTATCATCACTTTAAGAAAAGCCAAGTGTCATGAAATGCTCAGCTGGAAAACGCTGTGTGTGCAAATGTCAGCTGTCATGCAAAATTCATGTTAGAAAAAAGACAGCTGTGCAGGCAGGGGCTGCGTGTTAATTATTCATTGCTTTTTGATATGATTCTTTTGAAGGATGCCACCAAAGCTGCATGATCCAAATGCGTCTGCTCCATCAAATGTGTGGTGGCTGGCTTTGTGCCGACCTGACTCCTGGTCTGTTTAAATAGGGCATGCATGATGAGAGGAAGTCCAAAGTTCTCTTCACCTTCTTTGTGATTGTTGAGCAAACAGTGGTTGTTGTGCACAAGATTAATACGAGCAATGAATGTGTGTGGGGTAGCTTGTGATCTAGAAGAAGAATGCAAGTAGTTATGATGACGGATGCCACAAAGCTGGGAGTGCCTTGGTTACTGTAAACTGCACTTGACAAAGCTAGTGTTTGATTTACTGCAGATGGATGCTGTTTGGTTTTAGAATTGATTGCACAGAAACATTTCTCAGATGCAGTGTTAGTCGCTGTGTTGTTGGTTGAAATCTCTACCAATTCCCGCTGAAGTGCAGTGCTACAGTGTGGATCCTCTGCACTGCCCTTGCTTTGACTGTCAGTTACACGGTTTATCATTTAGAGCTGAAACAATAACATTTTGCAAAGCAAATGTACAGTAGCTTTAGCCCTCCATGTGTGATGTACTGTTGAGTCATGTTAAATATGTATTCAAAGTCTTTTCCATGCACACATGTAGTCTTAAACTATACATAAATGTAATTTGCTTTTTATTTTTTAAACAAATCTCTATTGGAGAGCTTCTCATGATGAGATTGTGTGGAAACGCATTCAGCAAAGAGATACCAATATAATCAGGATCCTCATTATATTGGAACCTTTTTTGGAACCTTTTTCTGGACTCAGGGTGCTGTGGATAGATGGGGACCTAAACCGCAGTGTGTGACGCCAACACAGCTCCCTGCAGAACAGCGCATGAACCCAAACTCCAGTCGTGTGCTGCTAACTGTTGAGCCACTCAGCTCGGCAGCTGGCTTCTCTCCTGTGTTTATGTGGCATTGTTGCTGTTGGTGCCATCTGTTGCTTGCTGGGCCAGGTGATCGTTAGGGCATCCTTCCTTCCACAAGCGCTTGTAAAAATGAAATTCACCTTATGCCATTCTCAGTCAATATTGGGCCAGCACCCCCTGCCTGTTTGCTATATTTCTGGTTGAGAGGAATGATTTAAACCGGTTAGGGAGTTGTTACGGTGTACTCGAAACGACTCACTTCGTTGTGTTAAATTGTGGTCTGGGAGTGAATCAAGTGCACTATACTGCTCTAGAACCCTTTGGAGATCGATAACACTGCAGCTCAAAAAACAAGCGACCGTATGAGCTTTCTAATGTCCTGCTTTCTCTCTTTAAAGATGTACATGTTTTATGAGTGTAACGTCTTAACAACGATATCTAGCAATACTTGGATAGGCTGCAGTGTAAGTATGTGTGCTTTCAGGAGAGTGCTGGGAGTGACCTGTTTGAAAGAATCTGTAAACGTTAAGGTGGTCTTCACTCTGAAAAAGGTTAGAAACCACTGGACTTGTGATAGAGGAGACATTGCGTGTGATAACCCTTGTGTGAATACAAGTCTACTTTAGAGCTGCAAATTTCTGTGTGTGTTTGTGTCTCTGGACTTCACATTAATGACTTGACTTCAATCCGTTTCCATTGCAGATCATTCCTTCCTTCACAGTTAATTTTGTGGAAAAGTAATTTAATTGCCGGGTCTAATGAAGCGCCCTGCTAAGCTGTTTTCTCTCCTCTTTGTTTCTGAACAGGTTACCCAGGAGATTTCAGATCAAAGCCGTGTCTTCCGTCTGCTAGGATCTGACAGGTATGGAATGAAAAGGCTTGTCTTTCTTTATTAGCACACTGGAATATTAATGATCCGCTGCCTGGTGAATCGGATCAGACCTTCTGGTCACTTTGCAAGCTTTGCTTCACTGTAATCTTCCTGTTATCACTGCAGTACACCAGCGACACAACCCATGAGTCTATTTCAAAGGATTAGATCCGAATAATTCCCTTCCATACAATGCGACTCAGTCAGTCTATCCCTCAAGGAGACTTACTGAAGTGATCCAGCAATATGGGTTTAGGTTTCTGTGCAAAATCCTGTTGTTCACCATTTGTATTTTATGTAATGCTTTATTTAATGGTAAAAGGCTAGAGAAGCTTACATGTACATATTTTGTGCAGCAGATTACATTTTAAACGGAAGCAACTTCTAATCAGCGAACAGAGACCAAGCATGTTAATGTAGGATGTGCATGCAATATTATATCAGAGCTATACAAATCCATAACATATTGCAATACACCATGGTCTAACCCCCTCTCCCCACTGTTTAAACTTTATAAACAGTACTTTTCATTTAATTACAGGGGTTCACAATTAAGACAAAATTAAGTTGTCTTCCCATTGTGTGCAGAGTGAAAGATCTCAAAGCCTGCTTCTGTCTCTGCTTGAGAAGCTTGCCTCCAGGCCACAGATTCTTGTGAAGGAACTGAAACCCTCCAATCTAATACCTCCATGGTTCCCTCAGGCTTGTGTGCAGGGGAGCAGGCTACCTGAGGACACATTGACTATCCATCTGGGGAATGTAGGTAGCTGGATCCAGTGTGCAATAAGCTGCTCCATCTGTTGAAGAGGTTTCTAATGGGTAAATCCCAGGTGGTGCCAGACAGATTCCACAAACTGTGTCCCTGCGGTCCCTTGGGAGCCAGGCCACACCTCTCTGCACCCCGAGACCCTGCATTAGAACTGAGACAAGGGCTTCTCTGTGTCTTTCTAAACAGCATGCATTGTGTGCTGTGCTGTGTAGTGCTTCCCTACAGGCGTCTGGCAGGCTATTATATTATATAATTGTCTTGGGTTTGGAAAGAAGTTTCACTGTAGATTCCAAAATTCAGACAGGCTCATCGGTCTATTAACCTTTATTACCACGAGTGCAGGAGTAACTTTAAAACGTCCTGTTTGCATAGTAATGCTTACTGTATTGTGGCTATTAACTTAAAGGGCAATTGTTTTTAGAGAAGAACTCCATTTCTTTATAATGCACAATGAGCCCACAGCACAAATGGTATTTTGACTCTTCTTACAGAAATCATTTGTTCGTAGTGCTGTGTGGGTAATGGCAGTAAACAACTAAAAGGCTGTAAAACTTCTCAGCAGCTCGGGCTGCAGTTAGTGCTGCTGCATTAATTGCAGTGTCAAGCTGCCAGGCTGTATAGGGCTTTAAATGATTCCCTCCGGAGACAGCTTAACTCGATTTAGCTTAACCACTGATACATTTTACCCCTCTGCTTTGCAATATCCTAGCAATGCTGTTTGGATGCCTTCTTGTGTTCCTCCAGGCAGCAAACCTCACATTCCAGTTGGCCCGTGTGGGCAGGATCCCCTTCTGTCACTTTTGTTCTCTGGTGTTTTTGGCAGAGCCAGCCTGGCTTGGGTATCTGGGTCTTTGCATGCTTCTGAAATTACATCCCACTGATAATGACCGGGAACAACAGCCTCGCTGCCCCACATCTCACCTGGCGACCGGCCCTCCCTCGAATGCCTTTGGATGTGATAGCATTGAGCTCACTGAGCCGGGAGGGCTGCAGTTTATATGCTCTCACTGACCTGGAGCCAGTTCATTCTCTGCCATGTTATAAAGCTAAGGATCCATTTGATGTAGCTCACTATTCCTATGAAGCAGCCCACTTGCCGTTCTGTGTGTAACAAACACTGTTACAAATTAATATTAATGATATTTGTTAATTGTGTGTATATATAATGATGAAGGAAAAAATAAATATATATGGCAACTGGCTCTTTGAGCTTTATATATATATATATATATATATATATATATATATATATATATATATATATATATATATAATATAAGGATTTAAAAATGTTTTTGTTAAATAATAAGGAAAATGAGAGTAAGTAGCTATGAAGTGTTTTCCATAGTAGAGATCAGCAGTTAGTCAGTACTGTGTGTGTGTGTGTGTGTGTGTATATATGGGTACTATTTGTAGCACTGTCATTATAAATAGAATGAGTTATTGTTTTTTCATGAATTAGGGGGAATAAACCTGCTGTGTACACATGATGTAAACAAAAGCATAGACTTGTTGGAACTGATCACTCCTCACACTCCCGTTCATGTTTTTAATGATTACTGCATATCAGACGTTCATGTTTTTAATGATTACTGCATATCAAATCACACGTTAGACTCTGGAAGTCTTTATTTCAATACCCTTGAAATGGTTAACAGCTCTGCTCCTTTTCTAATTGCATGTGGGATTTGATTTTCTTTTTTCAGAAAGCTGAAACGTGGTGGGAATGCCTGACCTCAGTAAACCAGGCTCTTTGTGTTGCATCTCATTACACCAGTGTTTGGTTACATTTTTCTTTTGTTATTTTCTTCCTCCCCATCCCAGGGTTGTTGTATTGGAGAGCCGCCCCACTGATCACCCCACGGCACAGAGCAATCTCTACATCCTGGCCGGACACGAGAACAGCTACTGAGTGCAGAGCCCTGCCCTGCCAGGAGGCGGAGAGACATCAATCTGCTTCCAGCTCGGGAGGGAGTGACGCAGGACAGCGCGCTGCTCGCCGTCCCTACTGCTTTTATCATGTCTGTTTGCAGCAGTTGGGAGCAGATCGCTGTCTGGGGAAGAGATGGGGCTCTGGGAACAGATCACTGTCAGAATCTGTGCAATAAAGCCAGATGTGTCGCTGTCTCTGTAGAGAACCTGCTACACAGCATCAGCCTGATATTCCCCTTTGGATCAGAGCGAGGACTGCAGGGAGACCGAGGGGACAGACGTGACGAAGCTCTCTGTAGCTGGAGACAGCTACTTGTAAAGAAGCAAACCTCTTGCCACTGTGTGGTCAGTCAGATCTGATGGCTTCATGCAAAGCCATTAAGATGTAGCAATCTGAGACAGTTAATTACAAAAAAGCACAGCAGCAATGGCAATAAAAAATAATAAATCTATAATATTACACACACAACACACAGTGTATATATTTATGTGCATATACTTGTTCAGTAAAGTGCCATTAAGAATTATACATGCTAGTTCCTCTTTGCTCTAGCTTGTAAACTGCTGTTACTTCAGATATTGGGTAATGGGATAGACGCCTTGTTTCATGTGATATAATACAATATCATTTTAGTGTTATTTTAATGGGGGGGGGGGGGGGGCACGTCATTCTTTAGCATACCAGTATGAAGACTAGTGCATTCAAATAGATCAGACTCCAGAGCGGTTTGTAAAGTGGAATATTTAACCCTTATTTATGAATGTGCCAGTAGGAGGGTATACCTTTCGTGACTCTAGTTCTCTTAACCATGGACAGACCCTGCAGTTTAGCAGGGGGCAGGGTAGAAGTTGGATATGTTATGTAAAATGTTTAACAGATTTTTTTTTTGGAAAAGCTGTTACTTGTATTCCATATTTGCACCATGTAAGTAAGCACTTTTGTACATCTGCCTCAGTTTTATCATTTCTTTCTTTTTCTTTTTTTTTTTTTTTTTTGAAGGCTTGGATTTCCATAACATTATTGGTATCCCACTGCTATTTTAATAGGGGTAGTATTTTTTGTATAAGATCTATTATTCTGTTAATAATAAAACTATAATACCATAGATTTTAAGGTTTTTTTGGTTATTTCTGTATATAGGGCAGCAGTGTGGAGTAGTGGTTAGGGCACTGGACTCTTGACCGGAGGGTTGTGGGTTCAATCCCCAGTGGAGGACACTGCTGTTGTACCCTTGAGCAAGGTACTTTACCTAGATTGCTCCAGTAAAAACCCAACTGTATAAATGGGCAATTGTATGTAAAAATAATGTGATATCTTGTAACAATTGTAAGTCGCCCTGGATAAGGGCGTCTGCTAAGAAATGAATAATAATAATAATAATAATAATAATAATAATATCAAAAGACTGGCTCTGACTTCGAACACTCATCAAAAGATATGAATAGAACTAAAGGGACATTTAGCTATGGAGCTATCGATTGCTTTATCCAGTCTCTAGCCTATCTTCCAATACTACTTAAGCCATTGCAGGCAGTGTAATCATAAATGATCTGCAGCAGCCTCATTTCTCAGGACGGTGCAGCAGCCTCATTTCTCAGGACCGGGTGCAGCAGCCTCATTTCTCAGGACAGGGTGCAGCAGCCTCATTTCTCAGGACAGGGTGCAGCAGCCTCATTTCTCAGGACCGGGTACAGCAGCCTCATTTCTCAGGACCGGGTGCAGCAGCCTCATTTCTCAGGACCGGGTGCAGCAGCCTCATTTCTCAGGACAGGGTGCAGCAGCCTCATTTCTCAGGACAGGATGCAGCAGCCTCATTTCTCAGGACAGGGTGCAGCAGCCTCATTTCTCAGGACAGGGTGCAGCAGCCTCTTTTCTCAGGACCCCTCGTTCCATCGTGGCTTCATACAGTTCTCTGCCAGTTGCTGGATCCCACAGCGAGGCTGGCATGGTTATGGATGGCCGGGTCTGTGTGCTGCTGCTGCTGCTCCATTGTACAGAGCCACTGTAGCGACTACGCCTCCCCGCTCCGCCAGGACAAGGACAGGAAGACAAGCTGCTGCCCTGGCACTGCTCCGCGCTAGCCATGGAGGTGTGCAGCGGGGCAGGGGAACGAGGAGGATACAGACAGGGAAACTGAGCGTGAAGACTAAATATTTAAACAAGGGGGCCTGAGCAGATCCATTTCATGCCTCCAGTGCAAATGGGGGGGGGGATGGACCTCCAGGACCGGGTTTGGGCACTCCTAACTTAATCTATGATTAGAAAAACGTAAACTATATTAAATGGTAGTGCGATTTCAAATGTCCCCTTGTTCCTGGGCTAGAATGAGCTCTCACTAACATCTGATTACAAGCAGAAGAGGTTTATTGCAGGAGATTGGTCTGTTCTCCAGGGGGCTTCATGCAAGTGCAAATTACCTGCAACTGGTGGAATTAATCAGCCGTTGAGGGAGAAAGCTTAATTAGTTTCACAGAGACTCAGATCAGCAGATCTGCAATTCCAGCTTTCCATGAACAGTCATTTCCTATGGAAAATGTAATTTCATATTCAGAATGAGTGTTAGTATTTAAAAAAAAAAAATCCTCTTTAAGTGGGATGCATAATGAATACATGTAACTGTGCCGAGCATGTCAGTTAATGATGCACTTGCTGCTTATTTTTCGGACAGAACCGTGCAGTGAAACCGTGTTTTCATTGAACGCCAAATGAAAGATGAAAACCTCGAGGCACAGCTGAGCTGACACTTGTGAGCACCGCACACATGTTTACTGGATTGCGATTCTGCATGTTACGATAACAGATACTGGGGGAATCGGTTTCTGGCATGGTGTGCACGTCTCTCAGAACCGTGACCCAGAGTACTATTCCGGGCAGTCTTTCCAAGGGCTTGCATTCGCTGCTGCCGTTAGTATTGCGCACTTCTCATACCTCACCATACTGTAACTTTGAAAAGATCAACCCCCCCCCACCCCCCGCCCCAATTCATTTGAATTAGTAATGTGCGGAGTTCAGCTGCCAAGCGCCGTGCGGTTTGGAGGAATCGTAATGCTCACGAATCTGTGCACGGATGCACCCCAGCTCGAACCTCTACACTGTGCATATAACTCCTCCTATATACTCCTCCACACCGTGCTATTCTGCTGCTTCAGGGACGCTGAGGGGACATTGTGTAACACAGTTAAATACTGGAGGAGCACTGTGCATTCTAACACCTGTCGGCCAATTCAACACCATGTATAAAATAATCAGTTATAAAAGAAGCGACTTCTTTTGCATGTAAACTAGTGATAAGGGTGTGTGTCGCGCTGTCGTGCTGCCCCGTATGGGATTCAAACAGCGCTCCCGAGGCGCTCTTTCTCTCCCTGCCTCGCTCGCGCTGCAGTGTCGTGCTGTTTTTTTGCAGAGCTGTACCGTGTGGAGGGGTGGAGCTCGCGCCGCAGTTCCTATGGGGACCGGCTGAACCAGTATGCTACACGTCCATGAGCAAAACAAAAAAAACAACCTCTCACAGACACATATACACACAAACCACCTCGTCTCCATCCACACAGGACGAGGGGCACACGCACTGCAGCTACTGCACAGCGAGAACTGCAACGCAAAGGAGAAAAAGGTGCCGCCTGTTCTCATTATTATTATTGTTGCTGTTTTTCTGTCTTTGTTTTTACATTTCAGTATGTGTAGGACTACCGGCTACCAGCTGAAATGCTCTCATCATTATTGCATGCGAGGCAGCAGGGGCTCGAGATTATATATACAGGGCACGGGCTGTTTGTGAATTGTTATCGCTGCAGTGTAGTAAGTTAGTGCGTTGCTTGCATTAGCACAAAGTCCGAACCCGCCTGACTGTAGCTGAATTGGTTTACGCTTTGCTTTTCATACACTGTGTTTGTTACTTTGTTTTAATTTTAATTTTGTTATATATATATATATATATATATATATATATATATATATATATATATTATATATATATATATATATATATATATATATTTTATATATATATATATATATATATATATATATATATAATGGCAGTTTTTTTGTATTGCCTAAGGATAAGCAGCTGTTTGTTTGGTTTGTTTTGTTTTGTTTTGTTTTGTTTTGTTTGTAATTACTTCTGTTTTGAGCATGTTTGTCTGTATTGAGCAAGACTGGAAAATAGCAAACGTAATACCGATCCACAAAAAGGGAGACAAAACCGAACCAGGTAACTACTGACCAATAAGCCTGACTTCTATTATATGTAAACTTATGGAAACTATAATAAGATCCAAAATGGAAAATTACCTATATGGTAACAATATCCTGGGAGACAGTCAGCATGGTTTTAGGAAAGGGAGATCGTGTCTAACTAACCTACTTGCCTTTTTTGAGGATGCAACATTGAAAATGGATAACTGCAAAGCATACGACATGGTCTATTTAGATTTCCAGAAAGCTTTTGACAAAGTCCCGCATAAAAGATTAATTCTCAAACTGAACGCAGTAGGGATTCAAGGAAATGCATGCACATGGATTAGGGAGTGGTTAACATGTAGAAAACAGAAAGTACTGATTAGAGGAGAAACCTCAGAATGGAGTGAGGTAACCAGTGGTGTACCACAGGGATCAGTATTAGGTCCTCTGCTATTCCTAATCTACATTAATGATTTAGATTCTGGTATAGTAAGCAAACTCGTTAAATTTGCAGACGATACAAAAATAGGAGGAGTGGCAAACACTGTTGCAGCAGCAAAGGTCATTCAAAATGATCTAGACAGCATTCAGAACTGGGCAGACACATGGCAAATGACATTTAATAGAGAAAAGTGTAAGGTACTGCACGCGGGCAATAAAAATGTGCATTATAAATATCATATGGGAGATAGTGAAATTGAAGAAGGGAACTATGAAAAAGACCTAGGAGTTTATGTTGACTCAGAAATGTCTTCATCTAGACAATGTGGGGAAGCTATAAAAAAGGCCAGCTCAGATATATTGTGAGAAGTATTGAATTTAAATCAAGGGAAGTAATGTTAAAACTTTATAATGCATTAGTAAGACCTCACCTAGAATATTGTGTTCAGTTCTGGTCACCTTGTTACAAAAGGATATTGCTGCTCTAGAAAGAGTGCAAAGAAGAGCAACCAGAATTATCCCGGGTTTAAAAGGCATGTTGTATGCAGACAGGCTAAAATAATTGAATCTATTCAGTCTTGAACAAAGAAGACAACACGGCGATCTGATTCAAACATTCAACATCCTAAAAGGTATAGACAATGTCAACCCAGGGGACTTCTTTGATCTGAAAAAAGAAACAAGGACCAGGGGTCACAAATGGAGACTAGATAAAGGGGCATTCAGAACAGAAAATAGGAGGCACTTTTTTACACAGAGAATTGTGAGGGTCTGGAACCAACTCCCCAGTAATGCTGTTGAAGCTGACACCCTGGGATCCTTCAAGAAGCTGCTTGATGAGATTCTGGGATCAATAAGCTACTAACAACCAAACGAGCAAGATGGGCTGAATGGCCTCCTCTCGTTTGTAAATTTTCTTATGTTCTTATGTTAAATCTTCTCCGTATATTTTTTCTGTTGTTTTTTTATACAGACTTTAGTCTCGTTTTAACCCAAATCGCACCGCTTGACGAGTGAACTACAGGTCGAGGTTCTGTGTGTTACTGTTGCGTGAGACATTGTGTATTCGCGGAGGCAAAGCCATGCTGTACAACTACACCTGCAGCCCTGCTGTAGCCGCCTTCTATACGATACTAGCGCAGGCTGCTTTGTAAATGAAACGGCGCCGAGTCACACTCACAGACAGCGTTCTCTCGCATCAATGCAAATGCAGAAAATAACAGAAATCAAACGGAACTCGTCGTAAATTTACATATTAGTGTCATTTGTTTTTAAACTATACACAAGAGTTACCAAAATAAACTTTACAGTCTAAAGTATTGAAATGCTTTAGGTGTTTATACTCAGCTGCATAATAATGTTGAATTCTGAAACACTTGATTTACAACGTAGAATTATTATTATTATTATTATTATTATTATTATTATTATTATAGATGAACAAACTAAAGTATTTAAATCACAATAACACTTCGCAATGCTTGGTAGATTAGTTATTGAGTTGGCAGGCAGTAATATTCCTTCAGTTTGTTTTAATTATTATTATTATTATTATTATTATTATTATTATTATTATTATTATTATTATTATTATTATTATTAATATTATTATTATTAATATTATTATTATTTAAACATAAAGTGTGTGACTGTGCACAGCAGTCTATATATTCTGGAGGTAGCACATATCTGCCGCAGCATGGCTAAACTTACAACATTCTTTATAACGGCCCATGTGTGTTTCTTTTATCAGCGCCCTCCTGGTCTCCCCCGTTAGAATGACGTGCAGCCTCCCCGCTTCTGCGCGTTATCCTGCAGGAGATTCCAGTATCCCAGCTTGTAAACGGGCTCAAAACCTCCTGCTAAAGAGGAGCTCGACAGAGGCAATGCGTCCCATTTAAACGCGTGTGGAGCCGGGGGAAAGAGGCTGTCCTCCTGGGTATATGATGTGCGATTTTAACAGCAAATGGGTGAAGTTAATCAGGTGTCTGGGGAGAAAGCACGCTGCGTCCCAGCGAGACAGGGGAACAGAAGATATGACGTCTTCCTTCATAATAATGGACGTATTTCGTTCGGCTTTCCAGTTTACATAATGGCAGGTGTTTCTGCCAGCATGCTCTTTCCTGGCACTAAGGCAGCCGAGGACGCTGCTGCCAATAGCTGCAGAAAACAAATTCTTAAAATCCCCTCATCGCACTTTCTCTAAACTCAGAGTCAATACAGTAGAAGCAGCGCTCTTTCCTCAGCCCTGGTGTTAAACTCCTGGCCGCAGTCTTATTGGACTGACAGTACAGTCTGGAGGAGAACCCCGAACGAGACTGCTGACGGTAGATTTAATACTGGGTCTAGAATCACTGCGTCACACATCGAGAGCAACCTCCAGCCTCTGCAAAAATGAACTTGGGGATTGTGGTGGTGCTGTTTACGATTAAGGTCATTATTAATACATTTGTGTTAAGGTTATACAAAAAAAAAAAAACACAAAAAACCAGTACAGTACGTTCTGTGCGTTTATAGTGACACCGGATACAACAGGTGAGCTCCCATTGCAGTTCTTGCTCTATTTTAAGACTCCTTGTTGGCAGCGCGTCTTGAATCCCTCGGGCAGCTATTTCAGTCGCTCATAAAATATTAATCCTGTTAGGTAAAAAAAAAAAAAAAAAAAGAGCGCTTTTCTAGTTCTACTCATTTGGGACTCCCTCCATTATTATTTTATTTCAGGAACAGTGACCCAGTTTTATTTATTTATTTATTTATTTATTTATTTATTTATGTATGTATGTATGTATGTATGTATTTAATCCGGTAAGACCGAGCAACACTATAATGGTGCACAGCTGCATGGAACAGGGTATTTCCGTGACGTCAGAGCAGAATGTTGGCACGGCACGCAGAGCTAATGGGAAGGCAGCAGTCACTATTCAGCACTTGATTCCAAACCTGTGTGCATGTAGCAGGGACCTGTAGGACACATGTATGCATCATTCAGGAGGCGCTTGCTTTTTCTGTAGAGCTTTTGGTCCTGTGCCACAATACGATAATCACCCCTAGACAAGAGGGGTTTGTAATTGTGAGTACATAATGTATTCATTTCATTGTTCTGGAGTGTAGCACTTTGTAGTATATTCATATAATGTAACAATAAAATAATTATTAAAAAAAACCAAAAACATCACATTCCCATTGGAAGCTGTTAGCAGCAGCTATAGTCCTGCTTGTATTCCTGTGAGAGTGCAGATCTCACACTCCGTGTCCATGACAAAGCATTGTGCACGTTTACCCCACAGCATGCTCGATACAGACGAAGAGCGTTAATCTCAGGGTTTTGTCTGGTTTTTGTTTAGATTTAATGACATGATGTGGTTAGAAGTGTTCGGTAATCAAGTAGAGAGCGAACTTTCTATTGCAGTCTTTGTATTTCAGAGCTCTCGACTTGATTAGAGGGAGCCACTTCTAATCCTATCACGACAGAGGAGAATCCACATCACTGCGCCCTGCAGGAGTCGGCCAGATTCCCGAACGGTGATTTAACCCTGAAGACCGAAGGAGAGCGCAGCCCTGTCGCTGTCCCACAGCAGCTCCTCCTCGTGCCCGCGGATGGAGAAGTACGAGAAGATGGGGAAGATCGGGGAGGGCTCGTACGGGGTCGTGTTCAAGTGCAGGAACAGAGACACGGGACAGATCGTGGCCATCAAGAAGTTCGTAGAGTCCGAAGACGACCCTGTCATTAAGAAGATCGCCCTGAGGGAAATCCGGATGCTGAAGGTACCTGCCTGTTTGTTTTAAGAGAGATTGCAGGTGCTGCCGGTGTAGAGAGGCTATTGGAGGGGAATGGGAAAGAGACCCCCTCTGCATAGCAGTTTGATTCCATTGCCATGAGCTTTAATAGCCTAGACTCTACACACACACTGCAGGGATGGAAATAAGACTCCCATTGCACAGCAGTTTGATCCAATGCTGGTTTTAGTATGAGTTTAATAGGACACACCTGAGCTTGTTACCTCTACACTGTGGCTAATCAAGCTTGTAGTAAAATCTGGAATGGGTGAAACTGCTGTGCAATAGGAGTCTTATTTCCCATCCCGATACTGGCTTATCAAATTCAGCTAGGGCAGAGTCTTGGGTAATCTGACTCTAAAAGCACCTATCAGACGAGGGGAAAAGCCCCGAATTTAAAGCGGACGGTGCTTGATATTTCCAATGTATAATAAAATGGTGTCCAGTGTCCAGACTCGGATGTGAACCTCTTCAGTATGTCTGTATATGTTTGAGTCGTCATGTCTAACCACCTGCATACACTATCTATCTGGTGGGTCTACATTCACCTCTCTGTGTGCTGTGTGTCAGTGTGCGCCATGGCTCTCTGTGTATGTAACGTATCTTTGTCCAATATTTACCTTTGTGAGTGTCAATAAGGCTGAAGCTCAGTCATTCTAAGAGCAGGGTGTTATTGTACAGATCACCTGCTGTGTTCCCAGCCCATTCCCTGAGCTCTCTTTGTGCATGCTGTGGATTTGCCTGCCAGAGACCTCGTCCACAGTAAGAGGTACGCTGTGCTTCTTTCACACAAGCGCAGTGGTTTAAAGCTGCTCTGATTTTTAAAGCGTGCCAGCAGGTGATGCTAATCGTTGCACTGTTTTTTGGGGAATGGGTTTCAATATTTTATTGTTTAAAATCCATTTTTTATTTATTTTTTTTCCGACTGAATTGCGTTTGCCTTTTCTCTGGACAAGTGAAAAAAATGACATTTAGAAAAAAAACACATTTATGCCAAGACTTGATTTTGTAAAGTTTGCAGGACATGCCACATCCATGCTATTATTATTATTATTATTATTATTATTATTATTATTATTATTATTATTATTATTTAATAAATTATATTTCACCTTTAAGGCAACAATTAATTAATCAACTCTGAAATCAGGGTCTCCGGTATGGATGTGCTTGAAAATATCCTTTTGTTAACTGGATATGAATTCACAAACTTATTTGTTCAATAAGTCTGCGATATTCTAGTTGAATTATCGACACTCAGAAAATAAAATTGAAAGATTCCTAAATCCCAGTAAAGCCTGTCATTTTACAAGCTCAGTACAAAGATAATAATCTTCCACTCAGCTTTACAAACACCCAGTGCAGAGGATAATTGCCTTTGATTGGTACTCGGATGTAAACATGAGGGAAGGACAGCGTTTCTTGTTTTGAAATCAACATGTTAATGAATGGTTTTATTAAATGCCTGCTGATTTTTTTAAATACTTCATAAAGACATTTGCGAGTACAAGTAGCGTGTCTTTGCACACCCCTATTGCCTCGCGTGACGGATCATTTCACAGCTATTACCTCTCATAGAGGTGTGTGTCACTGCTGCAGTCTCAGATTACAGCAGCGAAACCTACTCCTGCTCTCTCCTGCAGCCTGGCCAGGGAGACGGGCAGGAGGGTGCCACTCTGTGTGGCTCCAGCCTTTTGTCCCAGGCGGGTAACGCTATCCAAGTGCTGGGATGCGCTGGACCTTTCAAGCTGAGTAAAGGACAGTCGACTGCTTGTTTGAATTTGAACCCAGATGACCAGGGTCCCCCGTTTTATAATGTGCTATGAGCAAATTAGACACATATAGAAGGATAGAACACACAGGGCTAGAGTCAATGTAAAATGTAAATCCTCATAATTTAATGGAACGACAGTGCTAAAGAATCATGTTGTTGTTTTTAATTAAGCATAGATTGTCCTTGCTGTTTCTCCTTCCTCTAGCCATGTATTCTCAATAAGATGTTTGGAAATTAAATTGAGAACCTGCAGTTTCTGTCATTGATTTTAAATGGCGCCTGAATCTTCGATGGACCGATGTCTAGATCCAGTGGATTATCCCCTTTTATTTTCACATGTCTCTAATAAAGAGACTGCAAAATCAGCAACGCACCCTGTCTCTCAGCTAATAGATTATTTTATTAGTAAATGCTCTTGTTGCAAGGTTTGCCACGTCTGTGCCTCGGTTTGCGCAGTCTGTAGTAATGAATTACCCTTGAGCATCCCAGCACAGTGCAGCAGCCCAGGTGTGAAGGAGCTTCTTTCAGGAGGCTTCACAGAGAGCTGTGTTCAGTGTTTCCAGGCAACGCAGCAGGGACGGGACTGCTGAGTGCTTTTGACAGAATAAACACGGTTATTTCCAGAGTGACATGGAAAACTACCTGCCACCTTCACATAAACCACTCGACTCTGCATCCAGTCAAAACCAGAAAACCAAAAGAATCTCTCGCTTCAGTGCAGTCTCGCACTTAGACACGCCACAGACAACTGGAGGAGTTTGATTTGAGGGAATCCCTGAACCCCAGCAGGAAGATCCCAGTCAAGCCAGAGTATTGTGACTGAACCAAAGTGTGACGGCGTTCGGAATCACCGTCCTGGTTTTGGGTAACGTGGCAGCAAGGTTTTGAGAGCCCTGGATCTGCAGCAGACTCCCTGAGGTTAGCTCGTAATGCCAGCGCAAGATACCCCAGGGGCAAGGCACCCCAGGGGCAAGGCTAACAGGGAGTCTCTTCATAGTGTGATGGAAAGTGTGTCTAAAGCCCTGAGCTGGGCGGCGGCAGGCTGACTATGGAGAGCCATGTTTGTTTGTGTGTTTGTTTGCGTGTTTGTTTGTTTGTTCTTGTTTTCCCGAGCCTGTTTATTTGAACGTGTGACAGCTTGTCTCTCTGAGCAGTGGTGTAATCCAGCGTAAACTGGTGGAGTGAAAATCGGTTTCCGATGATGTAAGCTGTGATACTGGAGCTGTCTGAAAGCACAGGGCCCCATAATTTGTTCTGCATGTGTTTGTGTGAAGCAGGAAACTGGCAAGCACCTGGCATTCTTCCTGGGTAATATCACCCCAGGTGTTGAACAAGGCAAAGTAAGATCTGGCTCCTCCTAGGAGGAAGGGGTCAGTCTAGTTTTATGATGTTATTCAGGTAAATCCTTACCTTTGTTCACTGGCTTGGTAGCATTCGCTCTTTTTATCCTTATTTCTCCTCTGTCTGAGCTCGGAGTGGGTCTCTTCATACTGCGGCTGGATTCTTAATTACCTATTAGTGACCTTACCAAGGCTCCAGCCACATTCCCACAGGCTTTACTGGGATGAGGATTCAACCCCATCCCCACCAGCTACACTGTACGAGACCGGATTTCAAACAATAAACAGTAATGTCGGACGGCTTTCATCCGTCCGCACACAAATACAATATACATCATAATAATAATAATAATACAACACAAATGATAACACATAAATAATAAAAGGGCCGGGCTCCTTGCCGCACTGCCGTATTGAGATCAATTGACTGGACCCCACTGGTGTGTCCCTACAAGAGAACAAGTCATGCCTGGCCAGTGATCATTGTAAAACTGCAGAGTAGTAGATTAGTATTTTCCTTTCTTGATTTTTCTCTTCCTCTGTTCTGTTCTCCAGCAACTGAAGCACCCGAACCTGGTGAATCTGATCGAGGTGTTCCGACGCAAGCGGAAGCTGCACCTGGTGTTCGAGTACTGCGACCACACCGTGCTGAACGAGCTGGACCGCTACCCCAGAGGGTAAGAGACCTGACGCGCAGCCCGGCACAGCCCGGCAGAGCCCGGCAGAGCCGAGCACAGCACAGCCCAGCCCGGCACACTGCTCCTTCCTGCTCCCACAACTATAAAACACAGTGATACAATACAGATTGCAGAGCTCCTAAATCATTGTACAGTTCTTGTTATGACGAAGTGTTCCTCGATGTGTTTCTGGCCCTGGCAGTGATAATGCTAATGCTGATAAGATCGAAGGCGAGGGGTTGTAAAGTCACGGTTCGCACTCTTTTGTACTGTGCCTCCAGACTGCAAACCTTCCGCGTGACGGAGGGCATTGTTCAGCTGTTTCCAGGGAGCTCCTCCTGTTTGTCGCGGCATGTTTTATGATACAGTCCCGAGCGGCAGGACGGTCAGTGTTGCGGGGCACTGCAGCCTGTGCGGGGCGGGGTGGGGGGACATCTCCCACTGACAGGGCTGTGAATGTAGTGATTGCTGGGCTTGAATTAGCTAACGACCTGTACAGGGCTGATTGATGGGGGGCCCCTAAGTCAATAAAGCACTATTGTGGGGAGAAGTGGCATTTATGACGGGCACATAAGGCCAGCCTGTCCTCCACTGATAAAAATCCAAGGAGAAGGAAAGGGAGCTAGGAGACAGGGAGCTGAGGGGTTTTTCAAAGTTCAAGGTGCTGGGAGAGGACTGACGATTGGGGGTGGGGTGCTGGTCCATTTGAAAACATCCAGGGGGTAGAGGGAGCAGCACTGTGCTCCACTCAGAACACTGCTGCTGGGACCCTCAGGGCTTGTATTAGGAATTCAGTGGAAAGGGGGTGAGGGAGCAGCACTGTGTCAAGCTGCTCGTCTTGCCCTTTTCCCAGCGCTGGAATTCCGGGAGAGTCTTGTAAAAGTTAATGACCTTGACGGCTTTCTTTCTCCTCCTCTTTTTATTTTACAGTTCCTGTAAAGCCCAGAGGAGTGATTTTTAATTAGAAACGTTTGTTACATCTGAGCTGGTAAAAAAATAAATAAGGCAGGACTCTTAGGGGACTGTTTAGCGTTCCTCGAATGTAGTTGAATTTTCCACCCATTCAGTGTCCTATGAGACAGATTTCCTTGAGCTAATTATTAACAGCAGGACGAGGTTTGAGTTCTGGCCAGTCAGTCTGATGGAGGAAGCTACCTAATGAGTGCCCGGTGTGAAGGAAGCATGAGACGAGTTTTAAACCGTGAATTACAGGAAACACATGTATGAGGCCGGATGCAAGAAAGAGGACTGTGGATGAATTATATTATCAGCAGTGTGTTGGGAGTATGCAAATTCATTTAGAAATGGCAGCTCTACTTGATCCATACTGGAAACTAGACTGCTTGTTTTTTTAAAGCAGCATGTGACACTCAAGATGTCTTCAGCACTCGTGTGTGTCTCATTTTGTAACAGTAACGTGGAAAACAAGTTATTGATCTAAGGAAACAGTCTGGGTTACGTTACACTTAAGTCTAATGTTTTAAAAAAAAAAAAAAAAAAAATTCTGCCAGGTTAGGTGGATATAAACAATAAAACGTGCGTTCTATAAAGAAATAATAAACATATTTATAAAATAGAGAGAAATCTAATGAACACGTAAGCGACATGTTTCATCACACTCGTGCTGAATGGCAACACACGCACCCAAACAAAAACAAATATCATCTGTAAATTGCTGTGCTTAGGGTTGTTGTAATGTAACATCCTTTTACTGTGCAAATGTAGGTTTCATTTTTGTAGTTTTAGAAGCAGTAGTTGTTTAAGATCCATGCTGATAGGTTTGGTGCAGGAGCTGTGAGCTGTGAGCAGAACTGTTCTCTTTTAAAAAGTATATAATAAAAAGAGGTTGAGTTGCATTCTGACGACTTCAGAAAACGCTTGCTATCAATCCGATCAGCCTGTGAAATATTGTGAGAGTCAGCCCAGCGAAGAGAAAAGGAATTCTAATCTCGCTGAAATAAACACCCCCAGCTTTCAGATGGAATCAATAATTCATACAGGTGACTAACAGAGCTGTCGTGTTTAAACAAGGCTGTGCAGAGCCTTTCACACACCGCAGACTGACAGCATGCTGTGTTTAAACAAGGCTGTGCAGAGCCTTTCACACACCGCAGACTGACAGCATGCTGTGTTTAAACAAGGCTGTGCAGAGCCTTTCACACACCGCAGACTGACAGCATGCTGTGTTTAAACAAGGCTGTGCAGAGCCTTTCACACACCTCCCAATCATCGTGGGGTTGTAGTGTTTTGTTTTATTTTATTGATACTTTGTTTTTGCAAAAGCTAAGAATCAACATTCTTCAAATGGACAATGATCTGGAGAGATTGAGTAAGAATTGTAGATTAAAGCTTCCACTCCAAATTTAACAAGTGCAAAATGGGCAGGGAGGCCTGGTAAAATGCAAATGTAGTGTTTAAATAACACTGTAAACCTTTATAAGGGTACATTTGGCAGAAAACAAAGGGGTGGAAAGCCAGGCGATACTGTACTGTATTGTTTCATGGGAAAAATAAATGTTCCTCTCTTTCCTTTTTGTTTAATAAAGGAAGAGAGGGGCGGGTCTTCAAAGAGGCGGTGTTGTTCATTTCTGTCTCTTTCTCGTCTCTCAGGGTACCCGAGCACCTGGTGAAGAGTATAACTTGGCAGACGCTCCAGGCCGTAAACTTCTGTCACAAACAGAACGTAAGTCTGCAGCTCAAAGCACAGCATTGAGTTTCTTTGTAAAGGACACTTTTTTTATTTGGATTCTCCTTTCATAGGGCTGGCTGGCAGTAAAGTCAAGGCAGACACGACAGGGCTTGTTAACAGTTTTTTCGTAACACAGAACATGACGAGCATGGCAGCCAAGCACCCCAGGAGATTCATCACAAAATCCAGATGGGACTTTCCCTTTCACTGCAATTACCTGCTTCTGAAAGTCACTGTGGGCAGAGTGTTACAGAGGGGCTGGGTTAGTGGTTACACTCTCTGGTGTACCAGCTGTACTTGGAGAAAGACATGTTTGAGACTGGACTGTTCCATCAAGCTTGGCTATGCATTCCCCATGATCTGGAGACTAATGGATGAATTGTGTTTGTTTGTTACAGTGCATTCACAGGGATGTGAAGCCGGAGAACATCCTCATCACCAGACACCAGGTCATTAAACTGTGTGACTTCGGATTTGCCAGGATACTGAGTAGGTTCAAGAGACTCTCAAATCAGCAGAAAGAGTGCCAGGGACCAGGATGCATTGAAACCCTGTGGTTTAGCCCATCTGGAATCAGCCAGGGGAAAGAGCTGCTCGTGAAATGACTAGAACAGCGCAGGCTTTGAGGGCAGTCTAGCAGGAAGCGCTAATCCGTGCTGCAATCACACAGGGGGAAAGGGCACTTCAGACACACCCATGCTTTCATTTTAAAAGAAGTCTTACTTTGCAAAAATGACGGGTTTAAAGTAGTACAGAATGATGCACGATGAGGGGGGTATCCAGGGCTATGGAGCCAGTGTTACAAGCTTTTATTTTGCTTTAGTGCAAAACTGCTTCGCCTCTAAGTGGAACAGATCGAGCAGATTGAAACGGGGAATCAAGCATGGCGTCAATACAAACACACACGCAACGTGCTATTAATTGTGTATTGAAAGTGCCCTTTCTACACCTAAACAAAAACAATGCAACAGATATTCTCATACGATTCAGCACATGTTCACTCCTCTCCCCGTCATTACGCAGTCATGGTGCTTTTTTATTTAAATGTTTTACAAAAGCTGAACACTGAAACGTGAAAATAAGCATCGGATCCTTTAAATGAACAGCTCTGAATGGAGTATTTCTGGTTATAAAACTTGATTGTCCTTCAAATAGGAGGCTGGGAATAGATGTTGTAAATATGCTGTCGCTTCACCCTTATAAAAGATTCCAAACATATTGATTTAGAATGGATCAAATTACAGAAATACAGCTAGTCTTCCATTTTTTTTTTCAAAGAAAATTATATTTAGTACTTAATGGGTTAACAAGCCTAAAACTTTATCCAGAAATGTGCATAATAAACCAGTGCTTCGTTCATCTACAGGCAACGCACTCCTAAACTAATTCTGATCAGCTCTGATTTCTGGGTTTGTTTTGGGTAATTGCAGTTCGTTGCTCGCTTCCATGATTTGCTGCCATTTACTCTCTTGTGTTTTTTTTTCTGAATGAACTGGCGGTTCAGTTTAGTTTTTTCAGCAGCTCTTTGTATAAGAACTCGCTCTACAGATACTGATTGTGCTGGGCTTTCAGAGGCACTCGGCATTCAGCTGCATTTGAGCTTCCACAAAAGCCTTTTCCGCAGTTCAGTTTCAGAGACAAAGAAAGAGAAATAGATGAAGGAGGGTGTGGGGCTGCTAGTTATGTGTAATCTGACCCGCTGTGCTGAATCCCATTACCTGGCTGTGCATTTGGAGCTGGTCTTTGTGGCCACTAACCAGTCCACAGCAACAGAGACGCCCCGCTATATCTAACTGGCCTTCGTGTTGGGATGTGAATACGAGGTGCATTCCCTGTTTAATTAGGGTTATTCTGAGTCAAAAACATACTGATGCCTTTGTCAATATCATCCTGCCCCAGTAATGGAAATGCTGTACCTGGGCATTCCAACGACGATGTGGGTCTGAGGCTGTATCTTTAAGTAGTGCTGTGACTGAACCTCTGTCTGTCGCTGGGATGACGACACAGCTATGTGGCGATGCAGGGCAAAGAAAACTAAAATCCACGTTGGTCTGTAGTTTTTAAAAAATTGTTCTGTCTTGTTTTATAGGCCTTTTTTAATTTATTGTGAAGATTTTTAAGCTGGCTCGTGCCCCCATACATATTTAAATCTATTGTCCCTTTATGTACCTGGTCCCCAGCTGTACTAACTGTGTGGCCCCCCACTGTCCCTGTCCACAGCCGGCCCCTGTGATTACTACACAGACTACGTTGCGACACGCTGGTACCGGGCCCCAGAGCTGCTGGTCGGGGACACACAGTATGGGCCCCCTGTGGATGTCTGGGCCATCGGCTGCGTCTTCGCAGAGCTGCTCTCTGGCATCCCCTTGTGGCCGGGCAAATCGGACGTGGACCAGCTCTACCTCATCAGGAAAACACTGGGTGAGGAGGGGGAAGAGGTGTAGAGGCGAACTGAGCAAACAGGCTCTCACATCTGAATACACATGTAGCTGTGCCAGACCAAGGTTAACCTTTCCCTTTAGCTGTGGAAATAAGACTCCTATTGCATAGCAGTTTCACCCATTCCAGGTTTTTTACCACAAGCTTGATCAGCCACAGTTATAGGCAACAAGCTCAGGTGTGTCTATAATTTATTTCAGGACGTTTCAGACAAAAGCCCTTCTTCAGCTGTCTGGAAAGAGAAGTAAACACAGCGCAGTAAACTTGGTATTCTTTCAAGAATTCTGTGATGTCATAATTATGCTGGAATAGAATGTTCCTTCCAAGAGATTTCAAGGTTCCTATTCTGAAGATAAACTCTGGTTCCCTTTGTTTATGGGTATGGCCAGGGTGTAACTGAAGGGCAGACTAGCTCGGTGACAGCTGGTAGTACAATGCTGTCACTGTTGCTCAAACTGTTGCCATGCAGCTTTATGTATTTATTTATTTAGGATGTAAAGCTCAACGGGATCAACTTTACTTTTTGAGTTTCGGTTGTGACGACCTGTTTACGAGAGTGTCCATGGGTTACAGTAATCAGCCCAGCACACTGTGTGGACAGGAGCTCCACGGGAAAAATACAACGCAATAACAGAGGATCATAAATGGGCTCTGTGTGAAATCATCTCAGTGATGGCAGTGCTGTTATGAATAACACTGACCCCTGCAGGCCAGGGGAGGCTATGCCTCTGTATAGAAATGCTCTATTATCTGCCCATGCAAACGTATACACATGCTTTGCACAGCGGTTAGGCTGCAAATTTCAATTCAGTTGATTTGTTTGTCACAAAATAATTCTGGTTCATTTCTCACTGTCTGTTCTGTGTTGGCAGGTGATCTCATTCCCAGGCATCAGCAGGCGTTCAGTACTAACCAGTTCTTCAGTGGAGTCAGCATCCCTGTGCCAGACAACAGGGTAAGAACCGAGCGGGGGGGGCTGCTCCATGTGCACTCAGTGTTCCGGAACAGAATGGTCTGACCAGCGATAATTCTGCATTCTGTTATGAGTTTAGTGCTGATCAAAACCTTATGGGGCCAGTTATATGGCAGCTTACAATAAAAAAAGAAAGGAAAAAAACGCTGATAAAGTAGCAAGCTTCATGCTAACTGCAGACCCCCTACAGCTGTGTAAAGGCAGGTACGTTCCCTTTGAACCCATACCGCTGTGCCCACACTGTCTCCGGTATTTGCAGTGCATGCACTTGTGGAGTGCTGATGGGTTCTGTTTTCTGTTTTGTAACTTGTGTTTTTTTTTTTTGCTTCCTGCAGGAACCTTTAGAATTGAGATTCCCGGGTGTTTCTTCCCAGGTGCTGGGGTTAATGAAGGTAGGCAAGAAGACTAACAAATAAAACATGGAAAGGTTTACTTTGGAGAAACGCAGGTTCTTATTTATTCACCGCAGCCCCTGCTCTGATTGCACACACACAGGAAGAATACAAATAGCAGCTCTGCACAAGCGCTTCCAAACTGTAATGTAAAAAAAAACACCAATCATCCACCCACACAGGAAAGCCCAACTCCAGCACACAAACATCCTGATAGGGAAGAGCTCCTTTCAGCTCGGCTTCTTTCCTCACAAGTATAGGGACATTTTTAAGTGGCGTTCTGCACTGTAGTATTTTTTTGTTTTTATATCATTTTAAAAGACTGCACAAATATCAGCATGGTTGTCTATTTAGTTTTGGTTCACAAGCTTCGACTCCCGTTTCTCTTGGTAGCAGGAACTGAGGAGTCCAGCTGATCTCCTGATCAGAGAGTGGGTTGCAGTGTTGAGGCAACATTTGAAATGGGTAGAATAAAGGGTGGGGAAAAAATCTATTAGTTTAAAACAGGGTTAATATAAGCTCTGTTTAATACTTTGCATTTCCACAGCCTGTGGGCTGTCTGAATCCATTCTCTCTCCACCCCGCTCCCTCTCCAGGGCTGTCAGTGTTTTTAGACACTGTCTGAATCCGTTCTCTCTCCACCCCTCTCCCTCTCCAGGGCTGTCAGTGTTTTTAGACACTGTCTGAATCCGTTCTCTCTCCACCCCTCTCCCTCTCCAGGGCTGTCTGTGTTTTTAGACACTGTCTGAATCCGTTCTCTCTCCACCCCTCTCCCTCTCCAGGGCTGTCTGCGGATGGACCCTGCGGAGAGGCTGGCGTGTGGGCAGCTCTTGGAGCACCCGTACTTCGACAGCCTGCGTGAGGACAGTGAGGCAGCGGCGGCGGGGAGGGAGCAGGAGCGTGCCACCAAGAGGAGGGCCAGGCTGCCACGCAAACACCTCCCGCCCGGGGTGAGCGATACGAGCCAGCGCTGGGACCAGCAGGGGGCTCTCACCTTCCAATACTCTATTCAATTCAAACTGTCTGGAAAACAAAAACATTCGTACCGTAGAACTGGAAAATCTCTCTCGAGTCAAATGAATGCAGAACCCCGATCACATTACCTATGCTGATCACATGCCAACACTGAATTAGGAGAAATCTTAAAAGGGAATTTCTATAGGCCTATTATTAAGAATGAATAATCTATACCTATGTTACTTTATACAGTCAGTATAAACCATGACATGACTGGTGATGTGTTACTGAAATTGCATTGTAATAAGCTGTTACCAACACTTTCAATAACACCTTTAGAGATGTTTTATTAATATATATACCACACAGGGTGCGTTACTCACTTTGTGAAGCTTACTGTAGGTATGAAGCATACTTTTGCAGAATATTAGGTTTTCACTTTGACAGCTCTATTTTAATTTGAACATAGATTATTATGAAATGTGTATTCTTTATTAAAACCAAACGAAGGGTTAAAATGATTTACATTTATTTAATTCTCTCTCTCTCTCTCCTCGTTTTCAGTATTTGCCTCAGCTCACCGGCAGCAACATATTCCCATCGTCGGACAATAAGAAACACAGCAACCTGCGGAAATTCAATTACCACTTTCCCAACATCTAACCTCCGCGTGTCGGAGCCTGAAGAACAGGACACCTTCAGGGACTCGGGAGGGGTGGAAAACAAGCGAGGCAGGTGTAGACAAGCACCTACTGCAAAAACTAAAAAAACAACAACACAAAACAAAAGCTGTTGAGTTTTTCCAGTGCAGCGAGACCAGTGAAGACTGGAGGTTCTAAGTGGAGCTGCAGTCTGATGGGGTTCTCCTGGGCACTGGTGTTGATTTATTTTCTCCTTGATGTAATGATTTCTTTCTTCTTTCTTTGTGTGTCTGTGATGACAAGGTACTCTACACACAGTTCCGCTGATACATTTCTTACCCGACACGCTGGGCAAAGCAGAACCATACTGCCTTCAACTGATCTACTTGCAGTGCAGTGCGTCAGCTGAAGTTTGCCAATCGATACTTCTAATGTATTTTTATGCACCGCATGGGCATACCTCTGCTCAGTGTTCAAAAGGGTCCTAATAGGAACCATGACAAGGGCTTCATGATCATGTGAAACAAGACTGCAGAAGTTGATCAAATCAACCCCCTTGTATGCCGTGTCAGCTCAACCCCTTGGATAGTCACATGGGCTTGCCTTGTCTTTCTGTGCAAACACAAACCCGCTTCCTCACATTTCAGTTGCCTTGTTGGCTATTTTATAGGGAAACAAAAAGCCTTGCCATGTGACAGCTGGGGATGCACACACAAAATGCATTATACCACTATGAGGACTTTTACTGCGCAAAAAAATACAGACTTTTGGATTAAGAAACTCAAAGTTTCTGAATCCTCCCCAGCACTCGGTCCTGTCTGAATGCAGCCCTCTGTCAGGGAGCAGAGTGAGAAGAAGCTGCTGCCTCTGTTTATCTGTGTGTCGCATGGCCAGGGCTGCAAACTGGGATTGTTACATTTGTTCTTGGTTTTTAGGACCACAACATGCCAAATTAAAAAAAAAATAATAATAATAAATCACATTAATGTTATTATTTATTATTATTTTTAGCAAATCCACTCAAATCGTAGACTTTGGATTTGCCCAAAGTTACTTGTGTAATTTTTGTATGGAGTAATTTTAAAAACGAGGTATCAAATACAAATATTGAATATAAAAAATAAAACCGCTTGTAAAGTGCTTTATTAAATTTGTGTTGAAACAGCTTGTTTGATTTGATTTATTTAATGAGGTACCCCATTCACACAAACACAGTTCGGTTGTCAGCATGGCTGTTTCTAGGCATTCAAGGATCACTTTTACATTCATATTTCTTGCACAAAGCAAAAATAAATAAATAAAATAAAATAGCAGACATCTGTCAAAGCAAAACACGCATTAGCGTAAAGATGCATTATTCTAATCTCTGCAGCAAACGAGATCCTGCAAAACACATTCACAGCTGTTTCCTCAACACTTGGAGACCCTGCATGTCTATCACTTACAGGAAACACAAAATCACAACTCAACATTGAAATGAATGTCGTCTCATTGAGCTAGTCTCATCCACCCAGCCCCAATGAAACACAACGAGCTAGCCTCATCCACCCAGCCCCAATGAAACACAACGAGCTAGCTTCCTCCACCCAGCCCCAATGAAACACAACGAGCTAGTCTCATCCACCCAGCCCCAATGAAACACAACGAGCTAGTCTCCTCCACCCAGCCCCAATGAAACGCAACGAGCTAGTCTCATCCACCCAGCCCCAATGAAACGCAACGAGCTAGTCTCATCCACCCAGCCCCAATGAAACACAACGAGCTAGCTTCCTCCACCCAGCCCCTTACTGAATCTCCAAGAAAAGAAAAAAAAAGTGCCAGAAGCATAGTATTAAAAGTTGCAGTGTTCAAGTTCTATGAAAATAAAACTAAATTCCCTGGGCTCTGCTCACTGTATTCTTTAGCAGTCACTCACATCTACAGCACCACAAAGTACACCTTTATTCACATTCCTCAAAAAGGTAGATAAGTAAGATGCAGGGCACCAGCTTGCCACATGCTATTGTGTGGCACCAGTGGCCTGCTTGCTATCAATCACTTTTGTAGCTCTTGACTGTGTTCTGTCCCAGTGCCAGGCTGTCCAGTCAAGCCCTGCCCAGTCCATCCCATGCTGCTGTCCTGTGCTAGTCCAGGTCCAGCTCAATGTTCAGGTTTGGCAGTGCGGTGCGCAGCATTTGAACCGTCTTGTCTTTCTCCCGTACTCCCGGCAGGTCGCTGAGAAGCAGCCTCTCCAGGTTCCTGCAAGGACAGAGGCAGGAGAAGCAGCATTCAGCGCACTGTTCATCATCACCACCGCGCCACAATCAATCGCTTTCAATTTATTTAACTAGGACAGAACCCTGGAGATGTACAGCTCGTTGCAAAGGGGGTCTTTGAAAAAACAGGACAAAACCAATTCAAACAACCCTAAAAACAGTAATACAAAATAAAACACAGAAAAAAAGTAAAACAAATCCAATTTACATCGATCCTGATCACACTCAGTATTTACAGGATTTGCAACCCTGGTCAGATTTAAAATATATATTTAAGAGTGATTTAAAAAGGTATGTGAAGAGGCTGTTTTATGTTTGAAGACAATGAATGCCCAAGATGAGATGCCTGAAATCGGTTCTGTACTGGTCAGAATTGGTCGGACTCACTGTATTACAGGAGTTATCCAACCAGAACAAAAATCCTGCTAAATGAATTACCTGCTAGAAATGGTTTTACAGTACCTTTACCAGTACAGAACAGACTTGGCATTTGAAGCATGGGTGTGCTTTGCCCAGCACGGCTGATGCGATGTGCAGTCTGGAATTTATTTTCTTAACGCCTGGCTGGGCTCTTGACAGCGCCCCCCTGTGGTCAGCGCAGTTTGGGGGTGCAGGGGTGGCTCACCTGAGGTGGTGCAGGGCGAGCAGCCCACGGTCAGTCACATTGCCGCAGGACACCAGCTCCATCCTCAGCAGGCTCTCCTGCAGCTTCTCCACCTTGCTCAGTCTCTCCAGGCACGCGTCCTCGATGTAGATGCACTTGCACAACTTCATCTCTTCAACGTGCTCCAGGCCGTCTGGAAACAAAGTCAAATTACATTTGCAAGTAAGCAAACTGCAGGAGGCGTTCGCCCCAAGAAAACAAAAAAAAAAACAAAAAAAAACACAACAGTCCTGTAAAGTCAGTGCCAACTACTTTACATCCAGATTAGTGAAGAGTCAGCAATGGAAGGCTGTTCTGACAAGAACACACACTGTGAACCGTCGGCAGTCACATTCATAATGAACACCTCTGCAATGCAATCAAGTCGTTTCGAACGGTTTAACCAGCATCGTTTTGCACTCCTCTCGCCTCTAAACTGCACAAGGTGACATCTCTTAGAAAATAAGAGACACCAGGAGTGGAAAGAAGACTCCTGCTGCATAACAGTTTCACCCGTTCCAGGTTGTAATATGAGCTTGATTAGCCACAGCGTTATAGGTAACAAAACTCAGGTGTGTCTGATTAACCTAGGAATGGATCAAAATGCTGTGCAATGGGAGTCTGACTGCCATCCCTGCACACAACACATCACTTTGGCGTCCGTATTTACCCACCCAGGTGGTCGAAGCCCCTGTACATGATGCAGGACTCGGTGGCGTCGATGGCCTGGATCTTGTACCTGCCGATCGGGCCGGTGGGGAGGCCGTTGTAATCGTGCTGCCACCTGTCGAAGCCCTGGAATCGGACCTTCGCCCCGCAGCGCAGAAGCCACTCCGAGGCAGCCTGGTCGGGACCCACCGCTTTGATACGCTCGTAATCCACCCTGGAGCGAGGGAGCGGGAGAAACAGGGAGGGAGGGGGCACAGCGGAGTGAGGTACAAGCAACAGTCTCATCTTAGACCCACCGCTTTCATACGCTCCTAATCCACCCTGTTGAAGTGCTAGTTATATAGGTTGTTTTGTTTGCACGTTCTTTTTTCTTAAAACTCTGGCGACACCTGCTGGTGGTTGTTGAAAACAGCACCACAGAACAACACCTTCTGCAGTTTCATTGACACCAAAAAGAATGTAATCGGGATATAACCGCACCCTACTTGTGACAAAGAACCCCCAAAAACCATTGTAAAATATTCAATATCACCATCCATTAGATTAGATGGACTGTCACACATACAACAGGTAGATAAGAAACAATGGCACTCCTAGAAAGAGCCCGGCTTGACCTTGCTTACTTGTTGAACACTGCGTTCAGCCAGCCCCAGAAAGGCCTGCAGCCGCTGGGTGGAGACGCCTTCTGTACCGACAGCAAAGTCTGGGCTGTCTTTACCAACAGCTTCATCGTGTCCTACTGAAAGAAAGACTGCGTTACACAGAGTGACAGAGTTTACAGCAATGAGCCGTGATCCTGCGTTACCTGCAGCGCGTCACCTGCTGAACAAGGTGAATGCGTGGCCGCCCTGGCCAGTTTCACAAAGCAGGTCTAGATAGCGGGCTGCTAAATCAAATTAACAGACGTTGTGCGATTCAAACTGAATGAAAGAGGCGTGCTTGGTAATATAAAACTGTAGTCTGAGGGCCGGGGGTTATAACCTCACCCTAACAGACATAAACGTCCTGCTCCAAGGCGATTTGTCCTGGTAATTAGATTGACGTCATTTCAGCTGTAAGTGTCGTATTTTTATTTATTTTTTCAGCCTGCACACAGTAACGATGTGCAAGTCGCTATAGATGACAAGGTCACAATGGCAATGCAACTTTATAATATAACGGGATAATCTGAAATACACCGTGGAGCCAGAGCTGTAGCACTACAGGGAGGTCGAAGATAAAAACAGCACAATTATAACCGTACACGTCATGCTAAATCTACACGATGTATGCCATTGAAGACTACAATAAGCAAAAAAATAATAATAAATAAAAAAAGCTATTGTCTTTTCATACAAACAAACGGCAGCCACGACAATGAAAGAGACCGTGTCATTAACAGAACAAATGTACAATGATTACCAAATCTGCAATTAACTCCCGTGGCCTAACGCTACAGGACGAAAGCCTAATGTTACAAAACCTCAGTGCTTACGTAGCGAAGAGAAAAACACCGACCTAGCTTTAACTGCTTGGCGTCCTTCCTTAAACATGTATAATTTGCTAGTTATAACAAGCCTAACCCCCGTCTCCTCGGGACAAAGTCGAAATGTTGCTTTATTTACAACTTCTCAGAGCACGCCCCCCAGCCGACCTTTCACCCAGACACGGCTCAGCCTCCTCGCCTCCCATTGGCCGAGATTCCTTCTTTCGCCGGTTTGTTCGAGTTCAATGGGCGGAGGCGGCTGGGTTATTTTGGAGGAAAAAAAAAAACTTGTAGGACGAACTGAAGTCCAGGACAGCAAATAAATCGAGACTCCGGTGCAGAGGTACGCCGGGGAGCCACCACACAAACACACAAGTAACGATGATTCGGTGTGGGAGTCGGAAAGCCATTTCTGCCACATCGCTGCTGACAAGAAGCGAAAGCAAGAGTGCACAGAGCCTTTTAAACACCATCCGACGCAATCGCAGGTGAGTTTATTTTTTAAAAGACTTGGAAACATCAAGCAGTTCCGCTTACTCGTGTGTCTTTGAGTGGGGTATCTTGCTGTGCATGCGGGGTAGTAGCTCACTCAGGTATGGTATCAAATTAGTGGCAAAACTTGGAATGGGTGCAACTGCTCTGCAATAAGAGTCTTATTTCCATGCCAAAAAAAATCCGGTAGCTTTTTATAGTAATCCTGTAGTTTTTTTTTTTTTTTTTACAAGAAAAATGTATAGGATTTAAGGGTAGTACTAATACGGACATATCAATACAGATTCACTGACTCTTACAGCACCAAGTAACTTTACAGAGAGCCTGTAATAGACAGGACAACAATAGCGCCCGCTGCAAATCAAATTGCTGTACAGACCCGTGAGCGCAGGTCTCTTTCTTTCCTTTACCTGTATACAGCTCTGCAGTGTTTATGGATTTATTTAACCAGGAGATTTACTCATTGGGGGCTCGTTTACAAGGGGGTCCAGGAAAACAATGAAAAAAGAACAATCGCAAAGTACAAACAGCACAGTAAACACGTGTGCAGTTCAACTCCAATCAGCAGCACACAGATTTGCTTTCATCAGTTCTGTACAGCAGCAGCAGCTGCTGCCCGTGGCATCTGAACCTGTTACCTGCTGTGTCACTTGCATTAAGTGCCAGTGTTCGGGGAATGTCTGGACAGCGTCTTGGGAAGCAAACTGTGATGTGAAACAAAGTTGAATGAGTAAGAGCAGTGCTATCTAACACTGCTTACTCTGATCCCCGCGCTCATTTTACAAGTGCTGTTAACAGAAATACAATAAACAAAAGACACAGTTATGAAATCCTGTGCAGAACTGAACTTGCAGAACTCAAGTGCCCCGAGGGAGTCTTTAATTACAGGTAGTTAGAAAATACCAGATTTTAAATTGAAGCAGCACGGGCTTATATACTGAACACATCTTGCAAACAGGAATTAGAAACGCGCTTGAGAGTGCAGACCCTCTCTCTGTATTGGTGTCCTTTCAGACCCGATTTGGAGGCCATCGGGTCGCAATCCTTCATCTTCAGTGCAGAAGTCAACTGATCAGCCTGGTTGGTTTGCAGTCCACAGAGTTAATGGTTAAGGTTTGGCGGGAGCTGTGTGTCAGACGAATATCGCTGGCTGTGTATCTGTGGCTTCACAAACTGACAGCAGGGCCATCCCGTGTCGGTTGTGATTTTAAAGCTGTCGATTTTGTTTTTTAACCCACAGTATGAACTGGTACAGCCATCTCGAAAATCAAACACAAGTAACTAGATTGCAATTCCAACTGACCAGATTCAACTAGATTGCAATTATAACTGACCAGATTCAACTAGATTGCAATTATAACTGACCGGATTCAACTAGATTGCAATTCCAACTGACCAGATTCAACTAGATTGCAATTATAACTGACCAGATTCAACTAGATTGCAATTATAACTGACCAGATTCAACTAGATTGCAATTACAACTGACCAGATTCAACTAGATTGCAATTATAACTGACCAGATTCAACTAGATTGCAATTATAACTGACCAGATTCAACTAGATTGCAATTCCAACTGACCAGATTCGCTGGCTGGCTGGCTGGCTCTCTGTGAAGCTCAAACTTTAATCAAAAGGTTTTGTCGTTGCAGTGGCTTTCATGCAAGCCAAGTGTCTGTGAATGCCTGTGGATTCAGGTGATCAGATTTCTTGGTAAAACCACCAGAAAACTATTATTTATGAAGTTAGTGGTTAACATTTAAGGCTGCTTAGTTCCTGTCTGTGGTTTCATGTCAAGGCAGGTGAATAATGGAAGTAGGAAGGTCGTATTAACTCAACGACAGCTTTCTTTGTACTGTAATTGCTGGGTTGTCAATAGAAGATTATCATTGCGTTGTATTACAGGCAAAGTCCAAAATCCACACATTCTGTTCAGGTTAAGAACATTCCAGACACAGCATCAAATTCACCGGGCATGAATGTTTCTGCAGCTATGGATCAAAGTGCTTTCTTTAAAAACAACTGAAGTACAACTGAACCACTGAACACTGAGCAACCACTGGGTTTGCAGCCTTGCCAAGCCAATACAGGACCATGCCATGTCAGGGGTGGAAATAAGACTCCTATTGCGTAGCACTTTCACCCGTTCCAGGTTTTATTTGGAGTAGTGTAGTGCATCTGCCTTTGTAGAACTGGTTTAGTTAGTTACTACTTCATAAGCTAAAAAAAATCCCTGAGCGAGCTGGACAAGGTTTTTATCAGGAATTTTTCCCTAGGGCAGGTACATCCTCTTAAGGTGTGATCGTCACCTTGACAACTAGTGCATTCTGTTGGAGAGGGGCGGAGCACCCCAAGGGTCTCCACCAATAGAAACTCGGCATGCAAATCTGCTTCATTACCCATACCGCACCTGTCCTCTCTGTAGCTGAGCTCTAACTGCAGTAAACCTGTTACACTGAGACGAATCTCCTTCAGATAAATACAAAATAAAATAAAAAGGTCGACCCCTTTTTTTAAATCTCAGAGTGACACGGTTATCTCCGGTGCTTTAGCTAACCTTCTTTATGAAATCTGTGGGAATCTAGAACCTGAAAGATCAGGTCACAGGCCCTTCTGAAAGCAAATCACTCCAGTGTGCGCTCGCAAATGATTGCATGCAGCTCTCAGACAAAAAAAAAAAGTGTTCTTGTATTCAATTTCAACGAGCTTTATATACTGTGTGTGTTTCCAGTGCAGTGAGCGTGTTTGCAGGAATGGAAGTTTCCCCCATTCCAGGTTTTAAAATGAGCCTCAAATAGTCACAGTGGGCACCAGGTGGCTGTGTTTCAGTAGCGATAATGAAATGTTTGTGTTTTCATAAAGCACAAGGATGATGGTAATGCTTGTTATTGATGTTGTTAACCTGGTCTGTGTGCTCCTCTTGCAGCTCCTACGATGTGGCGGTGGTGGGGGGGGGCATCGTGGGCCTGGCCACGGCCCGGGAGCTCATCCTGAGACACCCCTCGCTGAGCTTCATCGTCCTGGAGAAGGAGAAGGAGCTGGGTAAGGAGCCACACTGCAGCTTTCAATCCAGCCCTGGATACTGGAGGGGCTGCTTTAATGATCTTAATACAGCATTGCCCATCTCCTACAAATCATTAGGTGCAGTTACAAACTACAGAGGAAAGAGGTTTGAGATGGCCCTTGTGTGGTTTAGGTCAGCGTCGTTAAGATCAGCCAAGATTTAGATCATTCAAACAGGCCTCTTAGAGTGTGTGTGTGTGCGTGCGTGCGTGCGTGCGTGTGGATTTATTTCAAATACATTTTAAATTAAGGATGTTGCATCGAGAGGAACCATGCGGATTGCAAGCACATCCGCTCAGCAGCAGAATCGGTGATACAAAAAAATGAATTTGCATCAATTTTAACATCTTTAGTTATTTGTTTTCATTTTTTAAGTCAGTCGTATCTTCTCAGAGGCCAGTTAAACTATGTGCATGGCCGCTCCCATTCTCAATATATGTGTATGGATTTTGCACCTTGTTTTGTGAGTTCTTGAACGCTTTGATCTTGTTTTTTTCACCAGCGGTGCATCAGAGCGGTCACAACAGCGGGGTGATCCACAGCGGGATCTACTACACGCCAGGGTCTCTGAAAGCGAGGCTGTGTGTGCGCGGCGCCACGCTGGCTTACCAGTACTGCGAGACGAAGGGCATCCCGTACCAGCGCTGTGGGAAGGTTAGAGTGGAGACTCGCCCACTCACACAAGAGACAACTGCACAACGCCTCAAATCTTTTCAGCTACAGCTTTTTTTGTGCACAGTACCTTCCAGGCCTCTATAATCACTTTTCACACAGCGGGTCCCTCTCCACATCTTAACAGCATTCCTGCGCTGTGGCAGCCTCTTCAAGTAACACATTTAAAAAACAAATACTTTCAAAAAATAACACAGCAATGAAAAGCTACTTTTGGTTTCTTAAATGCAGTGTAGAAGATATCTGGTGAACAACCCTTCTGCTGCAGAATCACTAACAAATGTTTTTGCTAACCCTGCATTACGGTAGCTTCTTTAGTGCTGTTTATGTACTGTGTGTGATTGGTTGTGAAATATTGTTCTGTTAAAACATTCCATGTCCTGCACAAGGACGCGCGTCCAAAAGGCTGTGATTTCAATCAGTAAACGAAGACCTGCGCTGTTATTGTTGTGACGAGTTCACTCAGTTAAACAGCGTCCTGTTCAACTTTTACCTACATGTGCAGCGAAAGCCGCTCTTCAGAACTCGTTTCCTAATAGGCTGCCCCACCTCGACAAGGCAAGATTCCTCATCCAATAGAAACAGGTTTATACAGAGCAAGGGAAGCGCACATGGCTGTAGCATTTCCAGCAATGCTGAGGCAAGCTCACAGAGCGATACTTCACATTCCCAGGAATGGGGTTCCAGGGGGTTCAGGAAGGCACGTTGGGAGCTTGCAGCTTGCAGTTTGAAAGTCAAAACATTGTGTGTAAAAGGTTAATATCAGTTGTATTATAGCACTAACCCTGTTTGATCACATTTTCCATGACGCTACTTAGGCTTAGACTAAATATGCACTTGCTCATAAAATGACTAACAAATAATATCAATACATTTTCTAGTGTTGACCTCAGCCAATTGTAGGTCAAGACGTTACAGTATATAAACATGCGTTGGTGTGTTCACAGTGCATAGCTCACTCAATGTCCTTCCAGACACCCCTCTCTCTCTCTCTCTCTCTCTCTCTCTCTATCTCTCTCTCTTACTCATCCCTCTCTCTCCCTCTCGCTCTCCCTCTCCAGCTCATCGTCGCTGTGGAGCAGGAGGAGATTCCTCGGCTCAAGGCGCTATATGAGCGCGGCCTGCAGAACAACGTCCGCGACCTCAGGATGATCGACGCCAAGGAGATCCGCGAGAGAGAGCCCTACTGCCGGGTACGCAGCGTGCTGTGTGTGTGTGGGGGTGGGGGTGGGGGTGGGGGTGGGGGTGGGGGGGGGGGGGCGCTTCTCATTTACATGCATGCTCTGTTGTGTTTTGTTTTGTGAATTTGTGTGATGTTGAAATTGCCTCGATGGAACTCTGTGTTGATGGGGCTCTGTGTTGTGTTGTGTTGATGATGGGGCTCTGTGTTGTGTAGATGATGGGGCTCTGTGTTGTGTTGATGATGGGGCTCTGTGTTGTGTTGATGATGGGGCTCTGTGTTGTGATGATGGGGCTCTGTGTTGTGTTGATGATGGGGCTCTGTGTTGTGTTGATGATGGGGCTCTGTGTTGTGATGATGGGGCTCTGTGTTGTGTTGATGATGGGGCTCTGTGTTGTGTTGATGATGGGGCTCTGTGTTGTGTTGATGGGGCTCTGTGTTGTGTTGATGATGGGGCTCTGTGTTGTGTTGATGGGGCTCTGTGTTGTGTAGATGATGGGGCTCTGTGTTGTGTTGATGATGGGGCTCTGTGTTGTGTTGATGGGGCTATGTGTTGTGTAGATGATGGGGCTCTGTGTTGTGTTGATGATGGGGCTCTGTGTTGTGATGATGGGGCTCTGTGTTGTGATGATGGGGCTCTGTGTTGTGTTGATGGGACTCTGTGTTGTGTTGATGATGGGGCGCTGTGTTGTGTTGATGATGGGGCTCTGTGTTGTGTTGATGATGGGGCTCTGTGTTGTGTTGATGGGGCTCTGTGTTGTGTTGATGATGGGGCTCTGTGTTGTGTTGATGATGGGGCTCTGTGTTGTGTAGATGATGGGGCTCTGTGTTGTGTTGATGATGGGGCTCTGTGTTGTGTTGATGGGGCTCTGTGTTGTGTAGATGATGGGGCTCTGTGTTGTGTTGATGATGGGGCTCTGTGTTGTGATGATGGGGCTCTGTGTTGTGTTGATGGGACTCTGTGTTGTGTTGATGATGGGGCTCTGTGTTGTGTTGATGATGGGGCTCTGTGTTGTGTTGATGATGGGGCTCTGTGTTGTGTTGATGATGGGGCTCTGTGTTGTGTTGATGATGGGGCTCTGTGTTGTGTTGATGATGGGACTCTGTGTTGTGTTGATGGGACTCTGTTGTGTTGATGGGGCTCTGTGTTGTGTTGATGGGGCTCTGTGTTGTGTTGATGATGGGGCTCTGTGTTGTGTTGATGATGGGGCTCTGTGTTGTGTTGATGATGGGGCTCTGTGTTGTGTTGATGATGGGACTCTGTGTTGTGTTGATGATGGGGCTCTGTGTTGTGTTGATGATGGGGCTCTGTGTTGTGTTGTGTTGATGATGGGGCTCTGTGTTGTGTAGATGGGGCTCTGTGTTGTGTTGATGGGGTATTGTATTGTTCTGCGCAGGGTCTGATGGCGCTCGACTCCCCCTACACCGGCATCGTGGACTGGCGGCTGGTGGCCCACACCTATGGCAAGGAGTTCCAGGAGGTGGGCGGGGCCGTCGTCATGGAATTCGAGGTTGCGGATATCAGGATGGCGTCAGAGAGCCCCGAGGGCACAGCAGACGGTACGAGCCTCTGAGCCCCCCCCCCCCCCCCCGAGGGCACAGCAGACGGCACGAGCCTCTGAGCCCCCCGCCCCCCCTCCTCTGTGGCTCCTGTACACAGCGCAGGGCAGCTTGCACTGCTGTTGCCCTTATTGTGTCTGCTGTGCAGGTTAACTGAGCACCTCAGTGTGTTGTCAGTCAGACTCCATTCTCAAGCAGAAGCGTGTCTTTATTTTACCTTATTGTTTTTTTTTCTGATTTCAGGAATGAAGTATCCTATATCAATCAAAAGCTCAAAGGTAAGCTCTGCTTTCTATTTTCTGTTTTTGTTGAGACTGGAAGCTGTTTGTGTGTGTGTGTGTATGCATATGTGTAAATGATCAGGGTTATGTGTTTGTATAGATATCTAATTGGGGTTGTTCTGTGTTGATGGGGCTGTGGTTGGGTTGCAGGGGGAGGAGGTGCGCTGCCGCTATGTGCTCACCTGCGGAGGGCTCTACTCAGACCGGCTCTCCCAGATCTCTGGCTGCAGCTCCGAGCCTCGTATCGTCCCCTTCAGAGGAGACTACCTGGTGCTGAAGCCTGAGAAGCACTACCTCGTCAAAGGCAATATCTACCCTGTGAGTCCCTGCCCTGTCTCCTATCCACTGCTTAAACCATCCTCTACCTTCTCTCCTATCCACTCCACTACCCACTAACCCAACCCACTCCGCGCCGGTGGGGTGAAAGGACTTTAACACTCGCACAGCTACCCTGATCTTGCAGCACTAAAGCTCTGACGGAGGCCTGCTGAATTCCTCTGCAGGTCCCGGACCCTCGGTTCCCCTTCCTCGGGGTTCACTTCACCCCCCGGATGGACGGCAGCGTCTGGCTGGGACCCAACGCCGTGTTGGCCTTCAAACGGGAGGGCTACAGACTGTACGACTTCAACATGCGGGACTTCGGAGACGCGCTCAGCTTCAGGTAGGACCGCGGGAAGGAGTGCCGAGGGCACCCTGAAAACCTGGCTTTTCTTCACCTCTCTGGGTAGCAGACTGGCCCTGTGAGCACCACTGCACTGCCCTTCACCCAGGTGTCATCACCTGTCTGCTCCCAAGGATCTCACTCCAAATAATCCATCTGTGCAGCTGTAATACCCTAAATAATGCACTATAAACACGTGCTGAAACCACAAAGAACCTCCAAGTGGTATTAATAGGGATCTGTTAGAGTGAGCCGGTCAGCGTGTGAGCCGGTCAGCGTGTGAGCCGGTCAGCGTGTGAGCCGGTCTGTATCTCCCGGCAGGGGTCTGCGGAAGCTGGTCTTCAGGAACCTCGTCTATGGAGTGGGTGAGATGTACAGAGGGATCTTCATCAGCGCTCAGGTGAAGCTGCTGCAGAGATACATCCCGGAGCTGTCCATCAACGATGTGCTCAGGTGAGGGGGCGGGAAGGCGGGGCGCAGAAACGCATGCAAAAAAAAAAACACATCACTACTGTCTGATAACATACTTGGAATAACAATGACAGAATCTGTTATATTCTAATTAGGGATTTTAATCTTGACATTATCTATTGATCGATTAATCACACCTGTTTGCTAGTGATATGAAATTGTATTGAAAGATAATTCCAAGTATTAAAAAGTATTAACATTGTGCTATTTACTGCAAATGTTTCATACTGCCAGCTAATGTTTAATATACATATATTTCCTTGCATGTAATTTGACAGTTTGAAAAGATTTGCTTCCCTGTAATTGGAAGTCAGCCAAGGTGCCTGTCCAATGAGGTGACGGTGGCTGTCGTGTTCTTGTTGTTGATTGGTTGGCTGTGCAGGGGCCCGGCGGGGGTGCGTGCGCAGGCTCTGGATCGCGATGGGAACCTGGTGGATGATTTCGTGTTCGACGGGGGGGTGGGTGCCATCGGGAGCCGGGTCCTTCACGTGAGGAACGCACCCTCGCCCGCCGCCACCTCCTCCCTCGCCATCGGAGAGATGATCGCCGACGAGGTGGAGAGCAGGTTCCAGCTGTAGAGACCCAGCCCGGGCTCTACAGTGGGTCTGTCGCAATCCCCCTCAGAACCCCCCTCCTTCACCACTGCCATCAGCTGCACTGGAGGGGGGGCCCTACAGGGGCAGGGGGTTGTGTACAGACGGGACTACAGCTTCGGAGGACTCTGAGTCTTTAATAATGCAATGGGATGAGAGACAAATGATGGGGGGGGGGAAACACGCACACATATTTTTAAAAACATTTTATTTTGCGTGGTAGTACTTTGTAGAAAAGTGGGAAACATTCTCTCCTATTTTAAAGCAAGAAAACCTTTTCTTCTGGTAATAATATTTGCTCCTGCGAGGAGCTGTCCAGGCAGCTACAGCGGAGGCACATTGTCTTAAACAGCGGGCAGGGATTGCTCAAACGCCCCCTGGGTCCTGATCATTTAAATACTATCTGTAGCTCTCGAACCCAGGCCTGGGTGCATGACTTTTTTTGTTTTAATGTTTCACAAGTAGAACATTTGATTTTAAAAATGTACTGTTACAATAGGCACAGTTGTTTTGTGTGTGTTTTAATAATAATAATAATAATAATAATAATAATAATAATTTGTGAAGCCACATTGCCTTATAAACTACAGTATGCATTATGTTAACATGCCTGGCATTTACTTGCCAAAGATCTGGCAAACACCACATTGTAGCGCAGTGTGCAATGAATTATGAGTCCAGGCTGTGTGAAGGTGCTGTGAGCCTTGCCTTTGTGAGGTACATGCTCTGGAAAGCAGTGCAGATCTGCCTCCTTTTCATGTACATGCATTTGTGCAGTGAATGTGTCGCTGCACCAGTGCTAGGATTTTTCATGTGTTTAATCTCCTTTTTTTGTTGTTTATTATAATATGGGAGAAGATGTAGCTTTAGAAATGGAATACTAGGGAAGCTCAGGTTTGGTATAATAGTTTTTTTTTTAAGTATATATAGATTAGATATTAGAGATATGGATAAGACACGGTATCCACTTTAAAAGCCGTTTTAGAAACAACCTCGGGCCTCAGTGTTTGGATGATAGAGGTTTGCAGTAGAGCCTGCCGTCTAGTGGCTGCATGTAGTAAGTGCGTAGCTTCTGCAGGTGAAATGCTGGGACACACTAAATAGCATTGTTTTCAATACTTTTTAGTTTGTATTTCGGGTGCTTTTTAATGAGCCTGTTAAAACAAGGTCTGACATTAACGACGTTATTTGTACGGTGGGGCTTGGTGTCTAATATTGTGTTTTCAGACACACTGTCTAAGCCTCTAACCTTATTAACCGCTCTAAACAAAGTTCACGGTTTTGTGAGTGGTCACGTGGTGTGTGTTTGTAATGTTAATTTTGCAATACTTTCCGAGCTGCTAAACAGATTGTGATAGTAACCAAACACGCAGACATGTAAAGAGAGTTTTAGATTTAAAAAAATTGTATTTTTATTACATATTTTGTCTTTTTTCTAATAGTTTGGTAATAATGAGATTGTATACATTTAAATAAACGTTTTTTCCCCCCTCGGTACGTGTCTACTTCCAGGTTTGTGTTGTTTTGATTTTAAAGAAGTACAGATGAACTGTGTACTAGTTGACTGAACGTTTAATAGTAATTGCATTGTACATACAATGTATTTAGAGAGACACTTAATATAAATCTGTCCAATTCAAATACGTCTGCAGGGAACACAAACATAATATCTTATTTATTTATTTTAAAGCTGTGTTAATATTGCTGTAAACACGCACAACATATGGAGCAAATACAACTCAGAAAATTATATATATATGTTCTATTTTAATATTGCACTGTATGTTTAACATGAGTAACCTATTACCGGGGGAAAACTAAAAAATGTTGTTTCCATTGGTTTTATTGTTAAATTACATGAAACGTTGTACAGATTAAAATCTGAAGCAGGGCTGTGTGTGCTTGTGTAACGAACTCAATTGGAAACTTAAAGACGTGTCCGCAAGGGGGCAGTGTTTTACTGCCTTTTATTAAGTACATCAATAATACACACTACTTCGTTAGCCAACCTTACTTTTTAATACTATTGTGAAGTTGAAATAACGAAGAGAAATATCAATGTGGGGAAAAAAAATTGGTTTATACATTAAAACAAGACATGAAATCAAACGGTTGTTATTTTGTTTTTCTTGAAATTGTACGCTTGGTGAATTAAAATGGACTCATGTAAATATAGCCTCCCTGGCTGGCTCAGTCTAGACGTGTGTTACAGTTACAGTTGCTTATTCAGCCGATGAGTTAACGTTTAAATACCTCCCCATTTACATCGACAATGACTAATATATATATATATATATATATATATATATATATATATATATATATATATATAGATCGATATATCCGAAAGTGCGCACTGGTGCCGCTCTCTCCGCCGTGCTCCCACACGCACTGGGCAGAATGCTTCACACGATCACAAAACATGTGGGACAAGACGAGCTATTATTAGTGGGAGGACATGCGATGCTTCCCTGCTGTTGTATTTATTTATTTTAAAGGTCCTTTTTTGAAATGAGTCATGTTACTGAATGAAATAATACTTCGTGCTTGTGGGTTTTTTTCACAGATGAATCATTCAACTCCAGCATATTATTTTGTTCGAGTGGTTTATTTTGTATTCTGGATACCAGAGAGGCTGGTCAGCGGTCACTCTCTCAGTCTCTAGTAACTGGTACGTAGTTTTAACCCAACATTTCCACAACAGGAGTTCTCAGTACGGTTCTGTATTGCATACTGCAGGTTTAAAGCCTCGGTCAGTATATCTTGACAGTGATTGTATGAACTCGTGGTTGGTGAAGCGTGTTGATTTGAACTTGAACTCAAATGACCCGGAATTGACCTTGATCGCGTTTCATGCAGCAGGCTGCGGACGCCTCCTATCCCCAATGTTTAACGATGCGTTCATGAAACCGGACCTCGGGGGCATTGCCTTTCTGAAGGCGGCTGATTTTGTTTGCTTACTAAATTATAGCACGGGAAGCAAACGTGAGCAATTGGATTTGTTTTTATCTCTGACCAGACCTCATCCGTCTCGCCTCCTACAAAGATCGCCTCGGTCAGCATGCATTGCAAGGTGTTTGCTTTACAATTTTTGTCACATGACATTCTTTTTTTTTTTCTCCTTTGAAATAATCTGGAGTTTATTAAAGAATGGAGCAAACGAAACGTTTTGAAAACTTGTCCCATAACCTTAAAACCGATTCCCACCCAAGCCAGCCTAATCCTCTGGGGGTATGCGCAGGTAAAGACTGAGACCGGGAGGGGAGGGGGTATGCATGACCCCCTGGACTGACACGCGATAGTAATCCCATTCCCTCCTCCCTCCTCCCTTCCTCCCTCCTCCCTTCCTCCCTCGAGCACGCTGCTGCTGTGACGCACACACGCACGCAAGGCTCACGAAGCAAGCAAGTGAGCAACTGGGATTTCTTCACAGATGGATACGGGGCGCCAGACAGGAAGTGGTGCTTGTTGTGTTACAGTAGAATAATAACAACAATAATAACAACAACAGCAACACCGTAACTGAATGATTCTGTTTGAGATCGGCGTCTAGTTTGCAGACTCACAGTATATCTGTTTTATCTGCACAGCTTGCCACAGAGATCCATTAAGAAGCAGCAGCTATGGAATCCACACTTGCTTTTTGCAATTGCAATTGAAATCGATTGATTGCAGGATATTCCGCGGCACCACCAATTCAATCACACAATATAATCGAAATACTGTTTTTATTGTGTGCGGCTGCTTGAGACCCCAGTGCCCGGACTATGCTTGCTGGTCGCGGTACGACGGGTCCCAGTCGTGTCTGTTGTCTTTGCAAAGTAAAGGAAGAGCCTCCAGCGGCCGGCAGCGCGTTGTCTCGCTGATCGAGGAGTGTTTTTTTCGGGAGGTAAGGGCTGGCATCCAGCGGTGCAGCCTGCGCCCTCTTGTACTCTGAATGTGAATTATATGTGGTTTCATGAATCTACGGTATGCAGCCGCAGCGTTGACTGTGCGGCGAGGAAGAAGGAAACCAAGCCATCGTCATTAACATTAACAAGAACTGCGGATATCGCAGCCAATTAAACCGCAAAAACAAACAAACAACCCAAAAACAAACAACCTCACAACTTTGTTTTTTTGTCTCTTGATATTATTTTAAAGAAGGGAGTCGCTGTCCTTGCGCGCAGCCTGATTTTTCTATACGGATTATATATATATTTTTATTGAACCTTGAGGGGTATACGCTTACTATTACAAAGTAACTGTTTTTTTTTATTTATAAATTATTAAAAACAACAACATTATTTTGTTCGGTTGAATTGTGTTTTTTTAGTTTTTTTTTTTTTTTTTTCTGGCTTCGTCTGGCGGTACGTCTTTTTATTTTATTTGTTTTTATCTCGGGATTGCTTGACCCAGCCGCGGAGGAGACGAGCGCCGGGGCCGATGCGGACAGTCCGGCGACGGGAACGCGACGAGCCGCTAGACCAGCAGCCATGCAGCCGCAGCAAATCTACGACTTCTCCGGGGAAGAAAACAGCCACAAATGGAGAGGCCTTTTCGTGCCAGCTCTCCGAAAGGTAAGGATTGATTACTGCAATTAAACCACAACGCAACGGCAATGCCGACTCGCATGTCAGTTAAGGGTCGTCCTTCAATCATTTCTGCAAATAAAATAAATAAATAAATAACAGTAATAAAAAGGCTAACTAGCTACCTTGCAACAGTATACGAAAAAGTAAAAACACGAATAGAAAAATAACAAGAGCAGGCTTGTCTGTTGTCAATGTTATTACGGACGGCAGCGCCTTTGTCTTATTGAAGAGTAGTGTTGCTGTTTTTGGTGAATGTATGTGCATCAGTTTTATTTGTGGCTGGGGCTGCGCTGGGTATGGATTTATATATATATATATATATATACAGTGTGTATATGGGTTGTGCAGACACTGTCAGGACTAATGGGTTATGATGATGATGATGATGTCAGTGTATATTCAGTTCGGCTACGTCACTGTCTACTGTCTCAACAGTCTGTTCAGCTCCCAACGGCTTTGAAGAAAGTTACAGTTTACCAGGAATTTATTAAGGTAGAGGTAAGACTTTAACATGTTTCACAGCGTCAGCGAGGATCGGTTATCCCTGCTTAAAATGTATACTGCACTGAAATCCTCCCGTGGAAATCCACGATTGCAGAAAACTGGACTGCAACTCCCATTCGAAAATCAGCATCCGCAGCAATCTGTTAAGTTTATATTTTGTTTATTCATGTCGAGATCAAGTACACTATGTGCTTACTGATCTCGACATGAATAGAATGTCAACTCTTAGTATGTTGCTGTGGATCTTGAGTTCTGTGTGTAATATATATGAGATATGTGCTATTTCTGCCACCACAGAATGTGCACAGTTGTATATACAATAATTGAAGACATCACCAGCAACACCCATTTGACTTCATGCATACAGTGAAATGTGAAATTCTTCTATTGAAATGTATAGTACACCGTGCAAGTTCACTTTTAATATCTATTTTAATGATGCGAAAACCAGGTCTAGTACATTAGCAACGTGCACACATCTATTCAAATAATGCCGTGACTGAACTGTACCATTCCTAGCCCTGAGAAGTGCAGCTTGACTTGCAAATCTGAACATTCCTGCAAACGGTTTCAAAGGCAGCCAACTGTTGCTGCGACTTCGATAGCAAGTCGACCAGAGCTGGGTTTGTGTGCCTGTGACGTCAGAGGCCTGTCATGAACTGTACAGTGGAAGCTGCCACCTGCCTTCGGAGGGGTGTAACAATGGAGCCTTACCTGCACAGCTGCAACAGATCAGCTTCTTAATAGATCCTGAGCAGTCAAACACTGGTAAAGGAAGCCGTACCCTTCCCTATAGCTGCAGTGAACAACCCCTGATAACAACACTACAGGTTGGGACGGGACGTATTCATGATGTGAGGAGATCTGGGGATCTGCTACCTGTTCATTTCAGTGTGTTCGCAGCTCTGGATTTCATCACCAGCCTCCGTGTTTACCCCTGAAAATGAGCTGCTGATGCAATCCAGGGGAATTCCCTGATGCTGTGAAATCCAGCGGGCTGCAGCTCTCCCCAGGGATGGAAATACGACTCCCGTTGCATAGCAGTGTGATCCATTCCTGGTTTTGCTATGAGTTTAGTAAGACGCCCCTGAGCTTGTTACCTGCACAGTGCGGCTGATCAAGCCCATAGCAGAAGCTGGAGTGCAATTGGAGTCTTGTTGCCATCCTTGAACCCTGTAAGCAACAACTACAAAAAGCAAACAGAGTTTGCTGCTTCAGCAGTTGTCTGATGTTTCACAATCTAAATAGTTACAAGCAGTAGGATTAGAATAACAACCGAAAAAAAAAAAAAACCAAGTTAAATAAATATAATAAATACCAGCTGGTATTTAAGTGTGAATTGCTGCTTCAGTCCAAAATGCGTTTAAATAAATAAATAAATGTTCCTTTTGATGAGTGCATTGTAAATATTCAGTGGAGCTTGATTTCCTGTGTTTACAGACCTAAAGAAGAAAATAAGTCTCATAAAAAGTCATTGCAGGAGCTTCAGTTCATTGCAGGAGCTTCAGTTCATTGCAGGAGCTTCAGTTCATTGCAGGAGCTTCAGTTCATTGCAGGAGCTTCAGTTCATTGCAGGAGCTTCAGTTCATTGCAGGAGCTTCAGTTCATTGCAGGAGCTTCAGTTCATTGCAGGAGCTTCAGTTCATTGCAGGAGCTTCAGTTCATTGCAGGAGCTTCAGTTCATTGCAGGAGCTTCAGTTCATTGCAGGAGCTTCAGTTCATTGCAGGAGCTTCAGTTCATTGCAGGAGCTTCAGTTCATTGCAGGAGCTTCAGTTCATTGCAGGAGCTTCAGTTCATTGCAGGAGCTTCAGTTCATTGCAGGAGCTTCAGTTCATTGCAGGAGCTTCAGTTCATTGCAGGAGCTTCAGTTCATTGCAGGAGCTTCAGTTCATTGCAGGAGCTTCAGTTCATTGCAGGAGCTTCAGTTCATTGCAGGAGCTTCAGTTCATTGCAGGAGCTTCAGTTCATTGCAGGAGCTTCAGTTCATTGCAGGAGCTTCAGTTCATTGCAGGAGCTTCAGTTCATTGCAGGAGCTTCAGTTCATTGCAGGAGCTTCAGTTCATTGCAGGAGCTTCAGTTCATTGCAGGAGCTTCAGTTCATTGCAGGAGCTTCAGTTCATTGCAGGAGCTTCAGTTCATTGCAGGAGCTTCAGTTCATTGCAGGAGCTTCAGTTCATTGCAGGAGCTTCAGTTCATTGCAGGAGCTTCAGTTCATTGCAGGAGCTTCAGTTCATTGCAGGAGCTTCAGTTCATTGCAGGAGCTTCAGTTCATTGCAGGAGCTTCAGTTCATTGCAGGAGCTTCAGTTCATTGCAGGAGCTTCAGTTCATTGCAGGAGCTTCAGTTCATTGCAGGAGCTTCAGTTCATTGCAGGAGCTTCAGTTCATTGCAGGAGCTTCAGTTCATTGCAGGAGCTTCAGTTCATTGCAGGAGCTTCAGTTCATTGCAGGAGCTTCAGTTCATTGCAGGAGCTTCAGTTCATTGCAGGAGCTTCAGTTCATTGCAGGAGCTTCAGTTCATTGCAGGAGCTTCAGTTCATTGCAGGAGCTTCAGTTCATTGCAGGAGCTTCAGTTCATTGCAGGAGCTTCAGTTCATTGCAGGAGCTTCAGTTCATTGCAGGAGCTTCAGTTCATTGCAGGAGCTTCAGTTCATTGCAGGAGCTTCAGTTCATTGCAGGAGCTTCAGTTCATTGCAGGAGCTTCAGTTCATTGCAGGAGCTTCAGTTCATTGCAGGAGCTTCAGTTCATTGCAGGAGCTTCAGTTCATTGCAGGAGCTTCAGTTCATTGCAGGAGCTTCAGTTCATTGCAGGAGCTTCAGTTCATTGCAGGAGCTTCAGTTCATTGCAGGAGCTTCAGTTCATTGCAGGAGCTTCAGTTCATTGCAGGAGCTTCAGTTCATTGCAGGAGCTTCAGTTCATTGCAGGAGCTTCAGTTCATTGCAGGAGCTTCAGTTCATTGCAGGAGCTTCAGTTCATTGCAGGAGCTTCAGTTCATTGCAGTGACATACCCTGATGCAGCGTTTCAGGAATCTCTTCTAAACATGTGTGTGCTCTATACTGTATACGCTGAACTGTGCTCCTCCCTTTTTTGCAATTGGTGTGGGTACAGAACAGATGTGCCGATTCTTTTTCATGTGGTGGAAATAAAGAAGATGAATGTAAAATCAGAGATTGGGAGCACAGTGAAATAAAGGGGCTGTACTTTCCACTAACCGCCCACACTGTTGTAGATCTGCCTGCTATGTATGGGTCTGAAACCTTCGGGATCACTGGGAATCCGGCAGGAAGGTTTACTGGGTCATTTCTAACAGTATCCCCACTGAAAAGAAAGCAAAAGTCAGTCAACTTTATTTTGTAGTGAGGCAGATTTAGCAGGGGCTGGCAGGGTGCTCTGATTTCCTAGCACCTACTGTAGCAGGTCACTTCAGTATACTGCAAAGCAAGGGCAGCTCTGAAACCCAGGGTGCAGGTCTGAAGGTTTAAACAAACATTCAGTGAGCATAAGTGACCACTATCAGTCTGTCATCCTGAGCAATGACTTCATTAAACACCTTATAACCTTCCGCTGCTGAAAGTGATAGCGCAAGCGAGTCATTTGAATACAGATTAAAGTGGTAGTACCTGTCTTGATCTAGAGAGAGAGAGAGAGAGAGTGTACAGGCTCAGTGAGCACAGCCTGGCCATCGAGAAGGGCCGACACCGGCAGACATGGCTGCCCAAAGAGGACAGGCTGTGTGATCACTGTCAGCTCAATCAGGTCGAGACAGAGATACACTTTTTACTGCAGTGCACAAAATATAAGAATATAAGGGAAGCCTTCTTCCCAAAAATACAAAATCTCTGCATAGACTTCTCAGACTTGCCAGACCCAGAAAAACTCCCCATCCTCCTCGGTGAGCAGACAAGCTGTATAGAAGTGGCAGCCCAGGACACAAGCGCCTGCCACAGCCTGAGGGACAGGGAGTGACACTGAGGCTCCTCACACAGGGAGGAAAAGAGAAAATAAATAAATAAATAAATACATGTTATAGAATACATAGATAAATGTATATCATTATTGTTATTATTATTGTTGTGATGTGTTTGAAGTACTGTGTTGTTTTTGTTTAATTTTTAAAAGTTTTAAATGTTCATTGTAAAGATGGAATTTACCCATCATTGCTTTGGCAATGAGAGAGAGAGAGAGAGAGAGAGCCCTCAAGCTTGATTTCCTCCCGTCTCCAGAAACCCCACACTGTACTGGTGCTGCTTTCTTACCTGTTCGTCGTGCCGTGTGGAAGAGAGGTCCCGCTCTGTGGGCTTGTTCTCTCTCTTACCTTTTATTCCACTCTCCTCGATTCCAGACGTTATTGTTTTGCTGCCAAACCCTCTTTGTTTTTGGGACCCGAGCCCAGGGAAGTTGTAGGCATTCTTCTTTAAAGACTGCTTATGGTACGTGCAGGAGAGCGGCACTGCAGCTCTTGCTGTGTGTGTGTTTTTCTTTTTCTTTTTTTAGAAACTTGATTGCAGCTTTGCAATAAAAAACTCTGTTGATTTGTATTCATTGGGCAGCAAGGGCAGCCTGTTTCTCCGATCAGCTGGAAATGAGGTCAGGTCTGCAGTTAGTTCAGTGGGTGCTTGACTGGTCCTGCCCTGCCCAGTGCATAAACAGAACCGAACTCCAGCATTGCACAGGGTCAGGCTTCTTTAACCTTTAAACCTAGGAATGTATTTTATTAACCACGGCATCCCAAAATGAAACCGTGACCTTGAAGTTCTGACGACCTCTGCTTGGTCCTGACTTCTGCCAGAGTCTCTACGAAGTATTTCTAAAACGTGTATTGTTATTGGATTTTGCAGCGGGAAACTGATCTCTGTAACGGCACAAAATACACTCCGAGTCTGAGCCGTTCTGATTGCTGTGAGCTAAGAAATGGGATCTTAATTAATAAATAAACACAAAGGACTTGGTCTGTTTACCTGGGATTGTTTGCTTGTCTTCTCCGGACCAGGGCCGAAGTTTTATACAGAGATAGAAATAAGATCTAAACAGCTCAGCTGTCAGCTTTTTTGTTCCAACCCTGTCCTAATTAAACAGGATGCAACAGCGGTTTAATTACAGCACTGTGTTATAGCTAGGTTTCCATAAAAATAAAAAAGACTTGATTCAGTTTCGCTGAATCTGTTCCAAGCCTACAAAAGAGGAACAGCAGTGACAAATGAGTGCAGTGCAGCAAGTGATTATGAGGTGTTAAAAAAAACAAGGAGACTCTATCCTTTATTCACATCCAGCTTATTCATCCCGACCCGCAGTCTCTTGAGAGGTAAATGTGAGAGCGTGGGGTTGGATCGTGATTGTTTGTTTTTTTCTGTGTTCATCCTGGAGAGATGTTAGAGGTTGTGCTGCAAGTTACCATGACTCCTTCGATGGGAATCATGTCGTACTACAATGCAAACTTTTACAGGTAACCGGCCATAACAGAGGCACCTTTGTGCAAAAGAAATAAAAAACGATCAAACTTAAAAATAAATAAATAAATAAATAAATAAATAAATAGATAGATAGATAGAATTCTGACTCCTTTTCTGAAGCTCAGCCGCAGAGCTGTACTAGCATTCAATTGTGAATTTATTCCTCTAGTAGCAGAAACTTATTTTTAGAAACTATAGCGATTTAGAAGCAGCCAGGTTAGTTTAGTGCCCTGTTGCTTCTTGCTGGGTTCCCTTCACTCCCTTTAAGAGCTGAGGCTCTGCTGTAGAGCACTGGCTACACTCCTGGATGCCGTGTAATTCCTGTCATTCAGATGTAGTTATTACTCTTGCCCTCTTCATTACAGCTGCTCAGAACTTTGCTCAGCTCTGAATACTATCTACAAGTGACGGACAGGAATATGGACTGTGGAAGCTGCTCCACCGGCTCAGCTGGGGGGGCAGTGGGGTCTATTCAGTTTTCCTGAATGTCGTCTGATCTTTTTATAATTAAAGAAAGGAGGAAGCGCTTTGAAAACACGGCCGTTCATATCTTAAGAGCACCAAAGCTAAGCACGGTCTCCTGAGATCTTTTAATACCCGTGTTGTTTAATGAAGTCCTCCAAAGGCAGCAGCGTCGATATCATTTGACTTTTTTCCCCCAGATATTGAGCCACGTTTTTACTTGCTACTGTAGCTCTAGGAAGTTGCAGAAACAGGAAGTTTTCAGGCTACTCTGAGTAGTATGCTCCAGGAACGGCTACAGTGTGCCTCTATACTCGGCAGCAATTCATTTGTAAAGCAGTTGGCAGAACGCGCTGTCATCAACCAGGAAGCACTGAAGGGGCGTGTGGTTCCGCATGAATCACAATGGAGAGTTCAGATGTCAATCACTCTGTTAGCTCGGTGTTAAACTGCGACAGTGTTATTTAGCTGAATAAGCATTGCCAAAATGAGATAGTTGTTGACATTAGTTGTTCACACACTTGCAAAGCCAGGGTGCCAACTTTAATGCAGTTAAGGACAATGGGCCACGTTTTCTAAAGCATGTATGTATTTATTTTTTTGGAAGAGGTAAAAAGCCTGTTCTATTACATGTTTGCAAAACTAGCACCAAACAGTTTGTTTCTTGTCGTGTAACGTTGACATTTTTTCTTACTCTTCAAAAAATGTATTAGTTATTTAAAGAATGGAGGAAATGCTTTGGAAATATGGCCAAGTATGTATAAAATGTGACTTTTTTTTTTTTTTTGCACTGGGGGAAATCCAGTCTAATGAATCACGCTGTGTAAAGCTGAAGTCGCTTGTCTGCATTCAAAGCCTTTTTGTAATTAGCTCTCTGCTACATTGTTTCCCACATTATAAGAAAATCTGCTTTTGGTTTTGTTTAGTTTTTTTACGAATTTGATTGCTGAGGAATAAACCCTGCCTTTTACTAGATGGCTTCATACAGTATTTTACAACAAACCCTGTTCTGTGGCCGGACGTTTTGCAGTACCGATTTTAATCTTGGCAACCAACTTTAAAAAAGTGCTTTGAACAACTTGGCACAAACCTTCAGTTTAACGTGCCTGTGAAGTCCCTTTGTTCAGTTTATAAACATATACACAGCATATGAAGATGCTTGGTACCTATTGGGTGGTGGTTTTCAAATATGCTGCCATTGTACAAATTACAAAAAGTAAAACCCAGTACAATGTAATCCTGTGTGATGAGGATGATGATGATAGTCATAGTGGTTACAGTTCACAATTGAAAGAGGAAGTCATGCAGAGCTCTTAATATAATCTGCACATGGTCTGATAGGAGCCAGGTGTGTCTGTGTGTGTGTGTGTGTGTGTGTGTGGAATGCATTCGGGACTCTTCAGGCTCTCTCAAGCCCTTTCACTGCACGCACCGGCCGGGGTACAAACAGGATGTGATTCACAGCTGTAATGCAAACCATGCCAGGCAGAATCAGCAGCAGTCCTTTGAGCACGTTGATTCCTAGGATGCTTCTTCAGCACATGGCAGCCCATGTGTACAGACCGCAGCTCAAATCCTGGTTGCCATTAACAAAGGCAGGTCAGCTTTCGTCTGCAATATTTGTATGATCGTGTGTGCATGAAGGTTTTTTTTTTTTTTTTTGTAATATTTTATGAAATGAAATAGAAAAAACACTGCCCACATTAATAAAACAGTACATTACCTGTATCCTAAATTTATGCTACATTCATTTATTGAGCATTTTGATGCACCACGATCCTGAAATTCTCAGCCATTTTAAAACCACGTTCTTCCAAAGGCACCAGGTGTCCTTTTGCATCTAGATCTAATTTGAGGGAGCATTATTTACTACGTCGTGTTATTGCAAGCTTTAAAAGGATCTCACTTGAGCCGCAGACACTCGGAAGTCTGCGGTTCCAGTGTGTGTGTGTGAACGAGAGTGCTTAGCAAATCGAGTGACAATGATTGCTTCTAGATCAGGGCTGGCCAAACTTGGTCCTTCCAGCCCTTGTCTTTCTTCCAACCCTGTTCTAAATTGTTTAATTGAACCAAATAAACCTCCATCCAGACCCTGAAGTAGTTAATTGTATAATTCTACCTGCTGTACCTGGAATGGAATGGCCCCCACGGGACTGTGATTGGACACCCCTGCTCTAGATCGCTTCACAGAGACACAGAGCAGAGGGAGGTACTCCACACCCAAAAACTGCTCTCTTCCAGGAGCTGGGACGATCAGCAGGCTCAAATCCCCAAACTTTTATAACACAGTAGTAATAAGGCTGCTCGTCCTGCTCCAAATTAAGCTTTATAGAAATGATTCATGATCCTTTTTTTAATAGGATGTTACGATGCGTTCAGTGTACAAAAAATTTTTTAAAAATAAAAAGCTTGCTTTGGTAAATTGACCCCCTGAGTTATAAACTTGTCTGTTCTTGCCTCCCTAAGGGTTAATGGGTGCTCGTGAGGTTCATTATACTGACAGGTATATAGTTATACACGCGTCTAGTGGGGGCGAACCATCCTGTTTGTCTCGGACTGCCTTTGATCTACAGCACTCCGCATCTTTTTTCTTTTTTAAAAAGTGTATGTCTATTCTCAGTGATCTTACGTCATTTGTTTTGCACTCCGCTAATATAACGACGGGTGTCAGAGCTTCACAAAAACGGAAGTGTGTTGCGCGCACACACAGCAGTATGAACAGATACTTCTTGAAGCACAAGAACAAGGGTCAACCACATTGAGTGTTTCTCAAACTAGGGGTCGGGACCCCCTGGTGGGTCATGGGACGGTTTCGGGGGGGGTAGGGTGTCTCGTCACGAGCAGACCCACTCGGTGATTACAGAGCAATGCATCAAGTGGATGTTGCATTTCAACATGATCAGATATACTACTCTGTATCGCTTTCATTTATTATCCATGTCCATGTACGAACAAAAAAAAGACTTTATATATTTAGCAATAGTATGCAGCTTTACGGTGTGATAGTGAGTGCCTGAATCAATAAATAAATACATTTTAAAACGTTTTTTAAAAATAATTGGCAGGGAAGTTTAGTCTTGTCAATTCCTACTGATCTACTGGCAGCAGTTATTTAATTTTTTCCGCAGGAAAAGCCAAGCCGTAGTGAGATGATGTATAACTAGATCAACCTTTTCTTGGTTTATCCCTTGGAATGCGTTTTTATTAAATATGTTCTTTATGAACCGATGGAATGTCTTCTATTTTCAGCTCTGTGGCACATGACGAATTCTGTGCCATAGCAACACAGAGTCACTATGATGTACTGCTGTTAATAATAACTGTAGATTCTAACAGTGTGCTATTGCAGCTGAGTTGACTAAGTGTTGAAGTAGGCGGTGTATTGGGTTTCGTCTTTTTACATGTTTTGTAGCTCTCAGCCAAACTGATGCTGCACTGTAGCGTGTTGTAAAACGTTCAATCGCAGTGTAGTGCGGGGGATAACTTTTATTGGTAAAATATTTAACAGCGCTGCACGAAGCGATCCTTCAGATTGTGCTCTCCACAGAAATCTGGGGCTGACAGTCAGGTGAGGGTCATTGGTCGGGCTAAGTGACCATTTCAGGTGAAACGAGGGAAGAAGTAGCTGCTTGGATTTGTGTTCACTGATTTGATTTTGTTAGACTCTGGAGAGCAGCAATCCACACAAACCCAAGCAGATGATTGTTCATTTGGAATGGTACACTATCAGTGGTTAGTGTATCACTGTATTTGCACTACAGGGATTTGGGTGCAGCTGCTGATGCTTGTGCAGTGCTGTACCACATTTTTTCGCATAAGATTAAGCAGCAGTAAATGTCACGTTGTTATTATCTTTAATCTTCTTGTATTCAGTTTTCAGTTTTTTTTTTTTTATCTTGACACTGAATAGCAGTGTGATCGATCCCCAGCTGCCGCAGAATTTTCCTCGATTGTCAGACTTGAGTTTCTTGCTGTGCCTGACATCTGCTCTTGAATGTGGTTTTCCGCCCACAGATTGAAGAGAAGCTTTCATTTCTTCTGCGTCTCGCGAAGCAACAACTTGGTCGAGTTTGTTGTGAACACAGCCTTCTCTTACAGCCGCCATTGCTCAGTCTGTCCGTTTAGCCCATGCCTTTCAATGACGTGCTCCCGCACAGTGCAGCACGGCCCCGTTGGGTACGAGATACTAAGCTGTGTGAGGTGTAGCTGAGCGTCTGTGGAAATGTCCTCCAGCTAAACCTCGCCCAGACCGTCCAGCTCAGCTATACCAAGGGAAAGACAGTGGAGACGAGGCATTCAGCTTAAACTGTCCAAAAAAAGCCCTTAGGGGTTGATTTGATCAACTTATTCCCTGCCAGAATAAACCACAGCGAGAGAATTGCCCTGTATTGTGCCAGCCACCTATCCCTGGTTATCCCAGGAATTCCCTTTTTAAAAGTGGTTAACGCAGTCAAGTTGGATTGCGACAGGGTGTGTGGGTTGATCAACCTGGACAGGAGTTGAATTGGTTCAGTTTAATAATCGAGGAACAAAGACCTGGGCCCCAGGTAGGCAGACAACGGATTTGTTGTCTGCCTACCACTGTACCTTGTTAAAAGTAAGCAAGCTGTCAACACCCTTCTAAAGTATGTTTTCAGAGATTCCTCTCTATTGTTGAGAGCGTGGGAGCAGATTTCATATCTGTGTGATCTTCCTAATTCCCCCCCTTCCTGGGTTATTAGTCCTAATGGCACGATGACGCACTGTTATGAAATGTCAAGCGATGCATCCTAGCGAGGGGAAAGGGCTCCTCCCCCTCCCAAGTGAACGAATTACCTGAAACCTGAGCCCCCATCTCTCTCTCTCTCCGCTGCACTGAGCCTCTGAAATGAGGAAAGCCTGACTTCACTGTGCTCCATTAATCAATCTAGTAAAGAAGCACAGCTAGGACAGAGCGCTGGGGATTCTGCATCAAGAAAGAAAGAAAGGAAGAAGTTCAAAGTTCAAGACAAAATGGGACTTCATCTTTATGGGGGCAGAGGAGCATTTAAATTGCCTTTTGCATTTAAAGCTGGCACAATCATACAGTACGTAAATTATAAGCCATGTCCCCATTGGAACCTGTTAGCAACACAACTACACTTAGAATTACACTGAGTGTCGATCTCGTACTCAGAATGTCAACGACAAAGCATTCTGAATGTTTAAACCACAACGGGTTCTGTGTAAACAGATTTCGTACTTCGGTATCAGCGTTTCATCCTGTGTGTTTTTAAAAAATTTATTTAGATTATACTGCAAGTCATTCAATCTTTCTAAGTGTTCGGTGTCTGCCTGTAATCAAGTTGAGAGTGACCTTTCTCTTGCACTCTTTGTACTGTATGACAGACCCTGACACAGCAAAGAGTGCGTGAGAAATACACTCCCAGCTTGATTAGAGATCCACATCCAATACAATATCCCTCACTAAGCTGCATTTCCACTGGATGTGTTCTCATGCAACGCAGAGTCGGGCAGCATGTAACGAACGGTACTTATTTAGCAACATGAGCTGGGAATTGAAAACTGATGGATCAGTGTCAATTTGATTTCAGTGTGTCGGCCCCAGCAAATGCATTACAGCACCTTATTCTAGCATTGTGGGTTGTTAATGTGATCTGTTTTTTTTGAGCTGTGCTGTGTGCTCACTCAACCTTCCCCGAGAACGCTTTACTAAACGCACTCGGCGAGACCTGAATGAACCTGCAGCAGCGGGAGGGGGGAGCAGCAAAGAGCTCGAAGAGAACGAGAACAGGGTTTGTTTGGGGCGCTGGAAACGCATCTCTGGTAAATGAGTGCTCTCGGCATGGCACTAAAAACGAAGGAATATAAATAAATGACACGCATTATACGCCGTTCCACTGTGGGGAATTGCTGCAATATGGGATTACTAACCAGACTGGCCTCTAATTGCTGGTAATTCCCAGTGCTTTGGGTCTTATTCCTCAGCATACAGTAACTGTAGGACCCCAATGGAGACGGCAGCCTCTCCACGGCATTGACCCCAGCTGTCCAGCAGTGTTGTGTCCCACTACTCTCTCCCGGTCAGCTCGCTAATGGCTATCAGGTGCCTGACAGACAGAAGTATAGGAGCCCATTCCAACCCAGATGAAAACTAATATAGCTAATTAAGAACAGATCGATGTGCTTTAATTTGATAAGCTTCCAGAGGCCGCTAATGTTCTGCACTATGATAGCCGATCATCTTATTCTAACAGCAGGGAGTGGATGGAACGTTATTAATAGTGTATTGTGGGGGTCGATCATATGAAAAGCACACTGCTCTATATTCCAGTATGCTCCTGCTATAGTAATAAATTGCATGCTGCGTTCGACGGCTTTAATTCCAGAGCTGCTTCGGACAAATATATTGCCAAGCTCCCCGTGTTCTCTTTCAGCAGCTGGGCTGTGATTTATATTCACGTCTAAGTGTACAGCCATGAGCATGCAAGGTAACAGGACGGTCACACTTTAAAAAGGTCCTCCGGATCTGAATTGTATTTCCAAGAGAAGAGCAGATTTCTCTTAAATTCCCACAAGACTTTAAACTATGTACACTATGTACACTAGCGACAAAGGAGAAGCAGCCTTTTGAGTTGGGTGATTAACTGGACATGGGGAAACCAGCTAAAACCAATAGCACAAAGGGAGTTCGCACACTGTAGCATGATATTTGAAGACATGGAATACTGTCCTTAACATCCATGTGTATTGAAAAAATAAATGGCTGGCAAGAGCAAGTGGCACTTGGTTCAGTGCCTGCACCGTTTCCATTGTAATTGCTATACTGAGCCACTCTGTATTGGGGTTGGAGTAGACACAGGGTCGGGTTCCCTTTAGCTAGGGCATGTCCGTGCTTGAAAACACTGAGGCCTGTCTGGGCATGGATTCGCTTTGGACAGCCCACTGTACAGCTGCTGTACTATACCCCTGTTTATTCTAGCAGTGTGTGTACATACAGTAAGGAGGAGGTGGGGTATTTATTTATGGCTCAGTGTATCTATTCTAGACTGGGAAGGGTTAATCGCTGCAGCAGGGTCACTCCAGAGTTGTGTGTGTGTGTGCGTGCGCGTGGGGCAGTCTGGCTCAATAGCGTCTTTGTTTTCTTGGCTTTTGTTTTGTGTTGATCTTGCTGATCAGCCTCACAGTAGAAACTGATAGCATTTGAGTGGGGTGAAAATCAGCTTTTTATTTATGCATATGTGCAGGCATGCTCATGGTGATCGACATTGTTTCATGAATTCTCCCCACCCCACAGGTCCAGCTGCAGGTTCATCCCAATCTCTCAGCCAAAGAGGACGCCCTTCAGTACATCGAGGAGCTGATTCTGCAGCTCCTGAGCATGCTCTGTGTAGCACAGCCGCGCACAGTCCAGGACGTCGAGGTACAGCACCGTGCAGTGCGTGGAGCCAATGCCAGGGCGGCGCTCTTAAGAACCCTGAATGCACTGAACTCAGCCAGTGCTCTCAACCCCAGGACCTTAAACTAGGGAAGCGCCGAATATTAAAAAAGGGGACAGCCGCTATATATATAAAAAAACATTTTAAAGTGGCCACTAACTATTCCTTAGTGTCCCGTCATCAGCCGAAACAGTAGTTGAGTATTCATTTCATAACTAATGTCACTTACTCAATTTACTGCAGTCATGTGTGCATTTATCTGTCTGTCTGTCTGAAAACAGAATAAATGAGGAATTGGTTTGTAACGTTACCCTTGTGGTGTGTTCCTATCAGGAGCGTGTTCAGAAGACGTTCCCTCATCCCATTGACAAGTGGGCCATCGCCGACGCGCAGTCCGCCATCGAGAAGCGCAAGAGGAGGAACCCCCTGCTGCTGCCTGCAGACAAGATGCACCCGCTGCTGAAGGTAACCGGCTGCATCTGCCCTTCCTGAAGGGGAAAGCTGGGCAGCAAGCTTAATAGACTGCTTTCAAGACTTTATTTGGTGTTACTGTTTCCTTCGCGAACGACCATCTGGAGTAAAGAGCTTCGAGAATCTAGCCCCCGTGTTGCAGTCAGTCATTGGTTGTAATGCTCCTTCAATAACGCTGGGTTTTCTGAACGCTTTGAATAGGTTACAAGTTTGAACGGTTGGGAAACTCGACAGCAATCTCACCAACCCTTCTTTTTTCCCCCAGGAGGTCCTCGGCTATAAAATCGACTACCACGTGTCCCTGTACATTGTGGCTGTGCTGGAGTACATCTCCGCCGACATCCTGAAGCTCGCTGGGAACTACGTGGGCAACATCCGGCACTACGAGATCAGCCAGCAAGACATCAAGGTGTCCATGTGTGCCGACAAGGTGAGGAGGAGGAGGAGCAGGACTAGATGGGTGGCAGTGGCTCCAGCACACGGCTGCACTACCATGCTTACAGTACAGTTCAGTGCCCATGTTTATCGAGGTATTTACGCCAAGTTTTTTGTAAAAAGGAAAATAAAGCCGTTCTTGTTAAAATGACTAAAAGCAGGAACCCAGACGCACCTTTGCATCGGGCACTCTTTGAATTGTCCAAATAGGATTTTTACATGGCACCCGAAAAGATTCTGTCTATACAGTGTAAGAAATTCTCTTGCCCTATATTATATTAAGTGATTTTTGAGTAGGGACTATACAGAGCGTAGCACCAGCAAGGCCTGGGGGGTTTGTCTTGAGTTTACTGTGAATGAGCTGACAGTGATGCCAATACACTTCTACACCAGGAGCGGAATCAGAAAGGCCTTGGAGATCTGGAAGGGAGCTTCCCTATGATTTTTATTTGCCAGCCCTCTTTCTGCACAACGTGTGATTGATTGATTGCTAGTTAATGAGCAGTTTACCAAAGAGATTACTTTAAAATGTATTGCTACAGTGAACTAACAGGTCGCCAAGAGGGAGCATTTGAGACTCCGTCTTTATTAACAAACTATATTGTTTTTAATGATCCATTAATAACCGTGTCATTACATGTCTCTGTGTGTGTCTGTCTCAGGTGCTGATGGATATGTTTGACCAGGACGAGGACATGGGGCTGGTGTCTCAGTGCATGGACGAGCCCTCCTGCCCGGGGGAGCTCTCCTACGATGACCTGGTGCGCACGGAGATCGCCGAGGAGCGCCAGTACCTGCGCGAGCTCAACCTCATCATCAAGGTGTTCCGCCACGCCTTCTCCAACACCAGGCTCTTCACACCTCTTGTGAGTCCCCCAGGATCACTGCCCTCTTCGGGGGCCAGGCTGCCTGTGTGTGCATGCTCTGAGGTGTGATATGGTGTTAGGACTAGAGAGAACTGCAAGAAACATTAATAAGTAGAAACGTGGTGAAAAGGGACTTTATGCATTTTAAATGAGAGGGCAGGGGTGCCGTGCCAGGTGACTGTTAGCTAAGAAAATCTTCAAAGGGCAGAATGAGGTTTTAACAGCCCGTAATGAAATACGGCCTCCATTAGGGCAGAGTGATGGATGTTCCAGATCACTGCTGTGCAGAAAACCGCTGGAAACCTGAGGAAGAAAAACACAGCAGCACTCGGTAGTGACTGGGCTCCAGCAAGGGGCTGCCAAGAGGGTGTGATCTGCAGAGACGAGGACCCGCTTACAAACGGTTACCGAAAAAAATAATAATAGTAACGTTTTTACCAGATTTCAAATTGGAAATAACGTCTAAGGCAGGGGTGGCACTTTTACTCCCGGTATTTGTTCCAACCCTGTTCTAAATTATTTAATTGAACCAATGAAACCTTCATCCAGACTCTGAAGTAGTTCATTAAATAATTTTACCTGGTAAACCTGGAGTGGAGCGACCCACCAGGACCGTGATTGGACACCCCTGGTGTAGGGTAAAGTCCTGAGGATATGCATTTTCCATTGATTTAAAAAAAAAAATGTTCCTTTGCTCCATAGGATATCGAGGTGATCTTCAGCAACATCCTGGACATCCACGAGCTGACGGTGAAGCTGCTGGGGCTGATCGAGGACGCGGTGGAGATGACGGCTGAGGGCAGCCCGCACCCCCTCGTCGGAAGCTGCTTCGAGGACCTGGCGGAGGTCAGGAAGCAACCTCTTTTCTTTTTAATTGATATATCGGTTAACGTGAACAGACAAACGAGTTCTAGAGCGTTTGGTAAAAGTTCTTAACAGTCCAATGGTTCCTGTGCGGTCTCAGTTGCAGGGTTTTAATCTGTTTGCGCTGCGTGTCGTTTCTCTCTCTGCAGGAGCAAGCGTTTGATCCGTACGAAACCCTGTCCCAGGACATCCTCTCCCGGCAGTTCCACGAGCATTTCAGCAGCCTGATGGCCAGGCCTGCAGTGGCTCTTCACTTCCAGGTAACAGCGGCTCCCTCTCGCATGCCAGACCCTGATTTTAGAACCGTGCTGTACAGGGCTGCTTCACAGACCCTGATTTTAGAACCGTGCTGTACAGGGCTGCTTCACAGACCCTGATTTTAGAACTTATAGCTGTTAAGGCAAAAAGCAGCAGTAATACCTACCCTACAGTATGTACGCTTGCATAGCTGCCCTACAGTATGTACGCTTGCATTACAGTATGCACGCTTGCATAGCTGCCCTACAGTATGTACGCTTGCATAGCTGCCCTACAGTATGTACGCTTGCATTACAGTATGCACGCTTGCATAGCTGCCCTACAGTATGTACGCTTGCATAGCTGCCCTACAGTATGCACGCTTGCATAGCTGCCCTACAGTATGCACGCTTGCATAGCTGCCCTACAGTATGCACGCTTGCATAGCTGCCCTACAGTATGCACGCTTGCATAGCTGCCCTACAGTATGCACGCTTGCATAGCTGCCCTTCCTTCTATTGGCTGTGCATCTTTATACAAGCTATTGTAAAGCATGTGGTGTCGATTCACGGGAATGAGCCCTTACCAGGTTGTAAAATTAATTGTGAACGGAATGAAAAAAAAAAAACTGTGTTTGAATCGGCAACGCAAACCAAGCAACTTCTTTAACACGTAAGTTAAAAAGAAAGCTGCTAAACCCGACCTTGCTCCGTGTATAGCAGGGATGGAAATCAGACTCCCTGTTTCATAGCAGTTTCACCTGGTCCATTCCAGGAGACTACAACCGTTTCTTCCTTCTTTGTGAATTTGGCATAGCCAATAATCACTGCATTAAGTGAGGGCAGCAGTACCCGTTTGCAAATACGAAACTGCTGTTTGGGTCTGTGCTTTGAATGAGAACCTGTTTGAATTTCATGAGCAAAATACCTGGGGAGGAATGCTCCTGGCTCTCTATGTGAACTGGCTGTAAAGCTTACAGGTGCTACAGTGTAGTATAGTATAGTATAGTGTAGTGTAGTGTAGTGCAGTGTAGTGCAGTGGTCTCCTGCTAGATTCCTTTAAGCACCATCCAGATACCATTTATTTTTATACCCAAGTCTCTATCTCCTATCTGTATCCATTTACTTATTAATATGCGTCTCTCTGTATTAATTATTCACATGTGCAGAAACATCTTTAGTGGTAAATCAATGCTGGCTGGACAAACCTACGAAATGTATACAAATCAATGTAGTGTGCTATCAGTTTGTACAGCGTGCATCAGAGCGGTGTTTACAATAGAGACCGCCTTGCTTTTTTTTCTTTCCATTTTTATTCTTTGCCTCCCCTCTGCCTGCCTTCCTCCTTTCTCTATTTCTTTGCTTCCTTTCTCTTTTTCTAGGTCTCCATTTTTTCTTTCTCCCTCTTTTTCTTCGTCTTTCATTTTGTCTATCTACTCTCTCCTCTCTCTGCCTCTCTTTCCTGTTCCCTCTGCCTGCTTTCCTCTGCCTCCCCCTTCTCTTCTCCCCCTCCCCTCTCTCTCTCTCTCTCTCTCTGCATGCTGACAGATGAATGTCCCCTCTGAGACCTGCTCTCAGCCGCTGCACTTTGCGCTGTCTGGCATTGTGGGTAAATTACATCGCTTTTTAAAAATAGAAGCAGCCAGTAACACAAGCCCTCTGGTGTGTCAGATGAGAGAGAGATGAGGAGATGGATCTTTCAAAAGCAGAACGCCTGGAAATAAACACGCGCGTCTCCATTCCCAAACCATCGCATTAGGCATCAAAAGAAACACCTGTTAATGTCACAAAACCTGAACTAAGTCGTGGTGAAACTTGGTAACAGTTTAGACAAATGTTTCCCTGAGTGTCTTGGTATGTTGTATCAAGTGAATCTTGAGATGCCGTCACTGAGTAATTCAGAGCTTTAAAAGATATTCAGTAGTGCTAAAAAAGAAACTGAGTGGTTGATTTGATCGCCTATACCCTGCTGGAATAAGCCACAGCTGGATTTTTAGAACATTTTACAGCACCCAGGGAATCAGCCTGGGTTACATAACCCCCTTATTCTTCTTTTGGAATGGTTTGATGCAGGCATTCCCGGTTCTGTAAAATCCTCTAATAAAACATAACCCAGAAGGGTTTATTTACTGATGAAACCCTGGATGAACAAGTCTGACCATTTTTCTTTCCAGCAGCTTTAGCAGAGCTGCATAGGGACCTCCGCTGCTGTGCGTTCTCTCTCCTCTTTAACCAGGGCTTAACAAGAACAACCCAGGAACCGTCCACGTGTCGGGTTACAGAATAACCACGGACTGTTTTACAAGGCAGTGTCAATGAATTATGAATGGAGGCTAAGTACTGAAACCTCTCTCTGGAGAGCCAGTCCTGAAGGCTGGGGGGCTGGGGGGTCCTTCACATTCCTCCTTGAATCCTGAGAGCTTCGACCGGCTTGTTTAGATTGTTTGGTCAGGTTTAGGGTTAGAGGTCAGAGTCAATCGATGACTCCTCTGGGACTGATGAGGCTAGGAGGCGCCGCGTGTGTTTGTTAAAACCGACCACGTTGCTTTGGGACTCTCTGTGTAAAGAAACGTGTGCTGCATGTTAGCTTCTGGACTGCAGACCCTGCGTCGTTACCCAGCTTGACCTGAATTTCTTTATTCTCTACCATTTTGCCTCGCAGACATTAATGCTAGCAGACGTATTGAAGTTCAGAGACTATTCCAATCCATGGTACATGGTAGCCCACATCACAGGGGACTGAATTGGTTAGGATTGCCAAGGTGCAGCGCTGGAGCTCGGTTTAAATCCCCCCCAAAGAAAAAAAAGAGCAAGATTGTAATGAAGAAAAGACGCGCAATAGTAAATGCGCCTAATATTTAATAATAATAAATTATTACGAAAATAAAAACAGGAAGCCAGAACAGATGCTTTAGCCCTGCCTGGAATCAGCATGTTGTGCATTAGCCCTTTTGCACATTCCCACTTCTCTCCCATCAGTGCAGTAAACTGGGTTCTCTGTGCGTCTCTGTGTTCTTCTCACATTCCCACTTCTCTCCCATCAGTGCAGTAAACTGGTTTCTCTGTGCGTCTCTGTGTTCTGTTCTGAGTGCATTCTGTGCAGAATCCCTGGAAGTCACAGCCACAGCAGCGTGGTATTGATTAGCTGCCTCGGTCTGTCTGGAGGAGAGGGCTGTAAGAGATACCTGCCCTGCGGTGTCATTGAGCTGGCTACAGTAACACAGTCTGGACTGGTTTTCTCTGCTCCCCCCATGGGATAAGGGTTGCAAAGTTGTGATTTTTCATTTTCAGTAGCTTGATGTACTGTAGCACAGGGCCTTGTGTGTAATATAAATAGTGCAGTACTGCTGTTTTCTTATTGATGTTATTAACTTGGTTCTGCTCTGGCCTCTGAACCTCTGTTCTTGTCTTCCAGTCGATCGCGGAGGGGTTCAAGGAGGCGGTCCAGTACGTCCTCCCTCAGCTCATGATGGTCCCAGTCTACCACTGTTTGCACTACTTCGAGCTGCTGCAGGTAACACAGGGGTGAGGGGGAGCTGCCTTTTTAGAGCATTTTACAGCACTGCGGAATCCACCTTGATAGCATCAGTCACAATTTTTTTTTTCATAGGTAATCCCAGACTAGCAAAGCACATGTGGTTGATGCAATCCAGGGTGATTCCTCCGTGCTGTAAAATACTCGCTCAGTGTTTACATTGTGGCTTACCCCTATCAAGTCAAGCAGACAAACTGTTTCAGCCTAGTGCCTTACTTCAGAGTATGCTGGCGAAGAAACTTGTGTGCCGGCCGCACTTTTCTTTAATAACCTAACGTTGCTGGAGGCGTGAGGGAGTGCCGTGTTTCTCAGCAGGCAAGTCGGCGCATAGCAGCACCAGTCACCCTGACAGCTGAAAACCTTGTTATTCAATAGCTTTTATTTCACTGAAAACCTGCAGAATTACTCGCCTTGCTTCCAGTAAAGGTCTCTCTCTGGGGAGGCAGCCGTGCGCGGAGGATATCACTTGCCTTCCTGGTATATTTTGCATTCAAGTGCCCTCTTGTGGTCAGAGGGGTCTAGAACATCATTCAAACTAAGATATAGTTGTTTTTTTTGTGTTGTCTTTTTTAAGTACGGTTTACAGATTTGATATTGCGTTATTAAAAGTTGTAAAAAGAAAGACACTTTCAAGCAGGAGAGACGGAGCCAGATTGGTCAGGGTCTTTGCAACCAAAGTGCAGTTTGGTTTAAGAAAGTAAAGCTGTTGCTGTTACTCGTCACACAGCACTGTATTGCTTTTTATTTTATTTTTTTATTTTTTGCTTTGTAACTTAAGTGTTTATGTTACTAAAGAAAAAGGTGTAAACTTTTTTTTTTTTTAGTGTAAAGAATCTAATTTTTTATTATTAATTTTGCCAGCCCAGCGCCCGGGCCCATGTTAGTCAGTTTGAATGGATTGTCTCAAAGTGGCGTGCGTGTCTCTGAGTTCACGCAGTCTGTAACTTGCTGTATTGTCTCTGCAGCAATTGCAAGAGCGAAGCAAGGACCAAGAAGACAGGGAGTGTTTGAAACAGGCCATCACCGCCCTCCTTAATCTGCAGTGCAGCATGGAGAGGATCTACAGCAAGAACCTGCCGCGACGCAAGCCAGGGTGAGAGGCACGAGCAGCATGCAGGGGGACACCAGGGTGAGAGAGGGACAAGCAGCATGCAGGGGGACACCAGGGTGAGAGAGGGACAAGCAGCATGCAGGGAGACACCAGGGTGAGAGAGGGACAAGCAGCATGCAGGGGGACACCAGGGTGAGAGAGGGACAAGCAGCATGCAGGGGGACACCAGGGTGAGAGAGGGACAAGCAGCATGCAGGGGGACACCAGGGTGAGAGAGGGACAAGCAGCATGCAGGGGGACACCAGGGTGAGAGAGGGACAAGCAGCATGCAGGGAGACACCAGGGTGAGAGAGGACAAGCAGCATGCAGGGAGACACCAGGGTGAGAGAGGGACAAGCAGCATGCAGGAGGACACCAGGGTGAGAGAGGACAAGCAGCATGGAGGGTGGTGTATGTGCCTCGTTTTATATAAAATCAATTCGCAATCTTCTATGTTCTGCGTGTAAACCAGTTCTGAGCTGGAATCAGATTGGGGGTTTTAATCCGATTTTTGAAGTGCACGCAGGTTCAGAAGCATTCAATTACAGAGAAGTTCTTCGCTTTATTGGCAGTATCGAGGCCATCTTTTCTTGTGCTGAGAATATCTTAACATTTTTTTTTTGTTTTTTATGCATCCGCTTTTCATCTGTAGTGGAATAACTGCATTTTCCGAAAAGCAAAGAACTTAGAAGAAAGTGGGGACCAGTGATAATGTTGCTAGGGCTAATAAGATGTAAGCCAATAGTTTTAGGAATCCTTGGTCAGCACTCCTTGTCTTTTGAAATAACTGCATATTCCAAAATTAAAGTGTAAAATACATGCAAAGAATGTAAATATCTTAGAAGAGAAGAAAACGTGATAATGTTGCTGGGGCTCACAAAATGTAAGAAAAACGTACCTGTTTTAAAACCTTGGGTAGCGCTCCTTCAAAAATAAAGCGTTGCCGCATTTTGCCCTCACCCAACCAGGGAGCCCATGTACCGCCTGTACGGCCGGCAGGTGCGGAGCAAGCAGCTGGCCATCAAGAGGATGAACGAGATCCAGAAGAGCATCGACGGCTGGGAGGGCAAGGACATCGGGCAGTGCTGCAGCGAGTATATCCTGGAGGGCCCCCTGTGCCACACGGGGGCCAAGCACGAGCGCCACCTCTTCCTGTTCGACGGGCTGATGATCAGCTGCAAGGCCAACCACGGCCAGTCCTCCCGGCTGCCCGGCTCCGGCAGCGGCGCTGAGTACCGGCTCAAGGAGAAGTTCGTCCTGCGCAAGGCGCGCATTTCCGACCGCGAGGACACGGCCGAGCTGCGGCACAGCTTCGAGATCGCGGGCCGGGAGGAGGGCGGCGTGGTGTTCTGGGCCAAGGGCGCGGAGGAGAAGGGGGCGTGGATGGCAGCCCTGGTGTCTCTGCAGTACCGCGGCACGCTGGAGCGTATGCTGGACGCAGTGCTGCTGAGCGAGGAGGAGGCCCAGCCCCTGCGCCTGCCCTCCCCGGAGCTGTACCGCTTCGCAGTGCAGGACTCGGAGGAGAACATCGTGTTCGAGGAGCGCGTGCAGAGCAAGACCGGCACGCCCGTCGTGAAGGCGGGCACCGTGGTCAAGCTGATAGAGAGGCTGACCTTCCACATGTATGCAGGTAAGAGGGGCTCAGGGCCACGGGTCAGATCCAGGGAAGCCAGGATTATATGAAACGTCATGTCTGTCACCAGGGATGGAAATAAAGACTCACTTTGCATAGCAGTTTGGTCCATTTCTTGTTTAACTGAGTTTAATAAGACACACCTGATCCTGTTGCCTCTGCACTGCGGCTAGTCAAGCACATATTAAAACCTGGAATAAATCCAAGAAACGCCCATTTCAGGTTGAGATTGTTCTTATGAACAATGCTAATCTGAGGGGGGTGATACTTTTACATAATAACATATAGTAATAACATAAACTTTCACTTCTGTGTCAACTGCCAATTTAAAAGAAAAAGACCATGTCCATGATCCCTGTGAAATGCTGACTTTTGTATTTTATTTTTAGAAGTAGACGGTAAAGCGTTTTTGCCTCTAACCGAGGGACCCTTTCTCTTTCAGACCCCAATTTCGTGCGCACTTTCTTGACGACGTATCGTTCGTTCTGCAAACCACATGAGCTGCTGAGCTTGTTGATGGACAGGTAAGCAGCGGCAAGCGTGCGCACAGAGATGCCAGCAGAGATCTCAGTGTGGTGCATAGCAGCTAGAAATAACATGGTGCTGGGTTTGAGAGTGCTCTGCAATCCTCTGATGCAGATCCTCCGGCGTCAGATCACATGTATGTATGTATGTATGTATGTATGTATGTATGTATGTATGTATGTTTTGTATCTTGCAAGTTCTTGCGTTTTCTCAAACACATGATTCATAATGATCTGCTGCCCTGCCTTTGTGATCTATCCTGGACCTCTTTAAAACATTGTTAAAATAATAAATTCTCTCTCTCGTGTCAGGATTGAGATCCCGGATTCCGAGCCCTCCGAGGCGGACAAGCAGGCTCTGTTGAACGGGGAGCAGCCGATGGCGGCTGAGCTTCAGAGGTTCCGCAAGGAGTACGTCCAGCCAGTGCAGCTCCGGTACGCAGCCGCTTCACAACACAGCACTGAGGAACAGTGCAGCTTCACAACACAGCACTGAGGAACAGTGCAGCTTCACAACACAGCACTGAGGAACAGTGCAGCTTCACAACACAGCACTGAGGAACAGTGCAGCTTCACAACACAGCACTGAGGAACAGTGCAGCTTCACAACACAGCACTGAGGAACAGTGCAGCTTCACAACACAGCACTGAGGAACAGTGCAGCTTCACAACACAGCACTGAGGAACAGTGCAGCTTCACGACACAGCACTGAGGAACAGTGCAGCTTCACAACACAGCACTGAGGAACAGTGCAGCTTCACGACACAGCACTGAGGAACAGTGCAGCTTCACGACACAGATACAGCATTGAGACTCAGTGCAGCTCGGGTACACAGCAGCTTCGATTCCAGTAGGGTAGCTATTAAAATAAATAAATAAATTCTGTGCAATATTAGATACCATACTAGGAAACAAAATAAACTTTTCCAGGTGTTCTTACCACCAAGTTTGATTTCGCGCCATGTGACTTTGCAGCCACGCAGACTTTATTATTGTTTTATTTGATGTTTTCCTCGCAGGGTTCTGAATGTATTTCGGCAGTGGGTGGAGCATCACTTTTACGACTTTGAGAGAGACCATGACCTGCTGCACAGACTGGAAAAATACATCTCCAGCCTGATTCAACTCCGCGGTGAGTAGCTTAGTGGACAGAAATTAAAGCTCCCCTTTTAGTGTGACGTGTCTCTGAAACCCATGTAACACGAGGCAACTTTCAGGAAACTTTTCTAGCCAATAGTTGCAAAAATAGTATAGCAACATCTGCAAAGAAGTGTTACGATCCGTTTTAAGATCGTCAGCCTTAATCGGTGTTCTTTTGCTGCTGTTTGTAAAGGGAAGTCCATGCGGAAGTGGGTGGAGTCCATTAACAAGATCATCAAGAGGAAGATCCAGACGCAGCTGAACGGAGTGAGCCACAACATCACCTTCGAGAGCCCGCCCCCACCGGTGGAGTGGCACATCAGCCGCAGCGGCCAGACCGACACCTTCGACCTCATGACCCTTCACCCCATCGAGATCGCACGCCAGCTCACCCTGCTCGAGTCTGACCTCTACAGGTGAGTGCCGCGCAGCGCGGGCTCGGACCGGCGGTACACAATCACGATCGTGGTGCCGGGAGAGCTGTTCGTGCTGTTAAGATAATCGCTGCATTATAGATGGGGGTTGACATGTCTGTGACCAAACAAATGTATACAGACTAGGGCAGGGCTGGCCAAAGCTGACACTTCCACTCCTGGTCTTTGTTCCAGCCCCTGTTCCAAATTGTTTAATTGAACCAATTGAACCTCTATCTAGACCCTGATGTAGTTCATGATATAATTTTACCTGTTTAACCAGGAGTGGCCCTCCACGACCGTCATTAGACACTCCAGGATTAGGCTATTTTCTTTATTTTTTTTATTTGTTTATTCCAGTTTATACCTTCTGACCCTGTTTGTTTGTTTGTGAATCTGTACCTGCTGTCCTCCTCTGTTCCTGCAGAGCCGTTCAGCCCTCGGAGCTGGTGGGGAGCGTGTGGACCAAAGAAGACAAAGAGCTCAACTCTCCCAACCTGCTCAAGATGATCCGACACACCACCAACCTCACGCTGTGGTTTGAGAAGTGAGTGAGTGAGCAGAGAGCGGGGGCACAGGCGGGGGGCCAGAGCAGGCCTGCATGGAGGTTCAGGTGTACTATAGCTAGAGATGGGAATAAGACTCCCGTGGCATGGCAGTTTAATCCATTCCTGGTTTTACTACGAGTTTAATTCCACTCCCTGAGCTTGTTACCTATACACTTTTGTCTAATCAAGCTTGCATCAAAACCTAGGAAAAGCTGGCAGTTTTGCAGAGAGCAGCAGTCCGCACAAATTAGTCTTTAATGGTTTAGAGCTCAGTGTGATTTAATTGTGCAGCTGTAGTGACACACTCCCTCCTGTGCTGTTGTCACTGTACAGTGACGCTCTCTCCCTGTGCTGCTTGTGCTCAGGTGCACCGTGGAGGCTGAGAACTGTGATGAGAGGGTAGCTGTGTTCACACGGATCATCGAGATCCTGCAGGTATTCCAGGAGCTGAACAACTTCAACGGCGTGCTGGAGATCGTCAGTGCCATCAACTCTGTGCCTGTGTACAGACTGGACCACACCTTCGAGGTGAGAGAGAGAGAGAGGGTACGCACAGGCAGAATCGCAGTGTGATACAGACAAACACACACAGTAACACAGTAACACAGACACACTGTCGAGGTGAGAGAGAGCACGCACAGGCAGAATCGCAGCGTGATACAGACAAACACACACAGTAACACAGACACACTGTCGAGGTGAGAGAGAGAGCACACGCACAGGCAGAATCGCAGCAAGACACAGACAAACACACACACACAGTAACACAGACACACTGTCGAGGTGAGAGAGAGAGAGAGCACACAGGCAGGATCACAGCGAGACACAGACAAACACACACAGTAACACAGACACTTTCAAGGTGATGCAGGGCTGGGGCTCACACAGAGAGAGAGATAGCACACAGGGACACAGGCATGTAATGAAAGGCATGCAGCTTGGCTGAAATCCCTCTCCTGATCACACACCCACATTATTTGTGTGATGTTAGTTTAAAATAACTGTTGTATGGTTGTGATACTGGAGAGGGGGTTTTCTGATGTGCTGCTCTGTTAACTGTGCATCTGCGTCGGTGAGCTTTCCTATACCACAGTGAAAAAGACAATGTGGTCACTACATCGTTAAATAAAGGCTGTTGATTGATTTAATTGGTTGATGTCCCGCAGTCTTTTTCAGGGTGATGTCCTTTGTTTCTGCATTTATTGGTTTAATGAGAAGAGGATTTAAATTAGCCAATTCCTTCTGGAATATGCGTTGTGATGCCTCTCTGAATGTCTCTCTCTCTCTGTCTCTCTCTGGGTGTCTTGTCTTGTCTGTCTTTCATCTGGGAGACTGTAGAGACAGGATTTACTGCACTTGCGTCGTTCTTTGTTATTTTGTAGCACGATTTACATATAAAAAAGTTCTAATAATTCCCCTGATTAACAGGCGGTGCCGGAGAGGAAGAGGAAGATCTTGGAGGAAGCGGTGGAACTCAGTCAGGACCATTTCAAGAAGTACCTGGCCAAGCTCAAGTCAATCAACCCTCCTTGTGTGCCTTTCTTTGGTGAGAAGGTTCAGGACTTCTTAAACTGGGTTAAAAATAAATAAATAAAATCCAGGCTGGATTAAAGAGAGCGCTGTACACTTGTTGTTGCAACAGCCTGCCTGACTCTGTCTGTCTGACTCTGGCTGCCTGTCTATCTGCCTGCTTGTCTATCTGCCTGCCTGCCTGACTCTGTCTGTCTGACTCGGCCTGTCTGCCTGCCTGTCTGTCTGACTCGGCCTGTCTGTCTGTGTTCTCCAGGGATTTATCTCACCAACATCCTGAAGACTGAAGAAGGGAACCCTGACTTTCTCAAGCGCCACGGGAAGGAGCTCATCAACTTCAGCAAGCGCCGGAAAGTGGCCGAGATCACAGGGGAGATCCAGCAATACCAGAACCAGCCATACTGCCTGCGCGTGGAGCACGATATCAGGGTAGGTGCACCAGAACTGGAGACACCATAATACCAGATCCAGCCATACTGCCTGCGCTTGGAGTCCAAAATCAGGGTATCAAACACAATAATACCAGAACAGTAGATCTAATAATACCAGAACTTCTCAAAACAAGTGATCAGATAACACCAGAACCAGTCATGCTGCCTGCAGTGAGAGTCCGAAATACCAGAATCTACTGTATCGAAATCAAAGACCCGTCAATACCAGAACCTATCCACAGGTAAATAAAAATGTGTATCCAGGAGACCCTGATTTCCCTTTATTTTGTCGTTTTCAGAAGTTCTTTGAGAACCTGAACCCCATGGGCTCCATGAGTGAGAAGGAGTTTTCAGACTACCTGTTCAACAAGTCCCTGGAGATAGAGCCCCGCAACTGCAAGCAGCCGCCTCGATTTGTGAGTTTCCAAGCCTTGTGCACGGACAGAAGCAGAGAGACGCAGACAGAGGCTGGACGATGATGGGAGTTTCAGTGATCAACTAACAGCTAATTGCGATTATCATAAATCGTGCTTAAACTGACGTTTAATTAGGAGGTTCCTTGATTAAGAAGGTTATGAAGAGGAGAACCTGAAAATCTGTTTAATTTGGTGTAGAAATCTCTTCACAGTATATTGCAGCCGCTTCGTTCGTAGTGCAGAGTGCAGCTCTATCTGTGCATCTGTTCTGTTCTTGATGATACAGGGATGGAAATAAAACCTTTTATATAGCAGTTTGATCCACTCCTGGTTTTACTAAGACACCTGAGCTTGTTACCTATTCACTGTGGCTAATCAAGCTTGTAGTAAAACCTGGAATGGGTGAAACTGCTGTGCAATATGTCTTAATCCCATCCCTGGTGTGTGTTTTTGCCCCCAGCCCAGAAGGACCCTGTATTCCCTGAAGTCCCCGGGTATCCGGCCCGTGCGCCACACCTCCACCTCAGGGACCCTGAAGGGGCACCCCGTCCCGCTGGAGAGAGAGCCCCCCCACAAAATCACCTTCCGCAGCATCGCTGAGACAGAGCCTGAGATACCGGCCACGGTGCCCGCCTCCCCCAACACCCCCCCCACCCCCCCGCAGTCCGCCTCCTCCTCCTCCGAGCTGGGCTCCGTGTTCCTGGACATCGACCTCAGCAGCTCCTGCGGTGAGCAGCGCACCGGCGCGCTATCCCCTCTGACCCCCCCCGTGACTCGCTCTCCGTCTATCAGTTTGGATGAGTTTGAGCAGAGAGCAGAGGGGTCTGCATTGTGGATGCAGCAATGTCTTTTTCTACCCTCTCTATCTCTCCTTTTCTCCCTTGCTCTTAATCTCTCTCTCTCTCTCTCTCTCTCTCTCTCTCTCTCTCTCTCTCTCTCTCTCTCTCTCTCTCTCTCTTCCCCCCCCCCCCTCCCATTAAACAGGCCATTGTGTCTTTATATTATAATCCCTGTAAAGTATAATTCACTTCACATCACAATACAGTATAATGTATGTCTTTCTTTCTTTCAGGTAACAGCAGCATGTTTGCTCAAGTTCTCTTGCCACATTCAAGTAAGTATTTATTTGAATTTAATGATATGTCATTTAACTTCATTTAAGATAGGGGTCCCCCTGTTGAATTAGAGCTGTTTGATTTCTCTAAGTAACTTTCACACGCTGTTTGTTGTAAGAGGATGTTGCGTTGCCATCACTCTGCTTTTGGATTTTCAGGTATACTTCTCTATATAATCTGCTACTGCAAAAGAAATCATCATTGTTTTCGTGTGACAAATAAAAATCTAATTTTTGTAAACCTGGAGATTGTGAACACAGTTCTGAGGCACACAACACAATCCAATACAACGTGACTCGCGCTTTCATTCTTGGAAGTGGCTGGCGAGTTTATCTTCACACATAGTTTCAAGGCCTTCTGGCAACACGTCCTGATAACACCAAATCCCAAAACAACACCGCAGCATGACAATCCGTAAAAACACACACGTTGGTAATAAAATCAGACACACGTTTTGACCTTTTTTTTCTTTAGTGGTTTATTATGTGACACGGCACCGCAGCTTACAGATTTGTGACCCCTGACCCCTCTCTGTCTGGTCTGTTTCCTCAGAGTGGCACTCCAGTTCCTGTGGGAGTCTCAACCGGCTCAGCGAGGAGCTTCTGAGACCGCCGCCACCCCTCCCTCCGCGCAGGAGAGACACCCTCACAGAGTCCAAGGTACAAGCAGGGCATTGATATTAACAAGGGCTTAGCGAGGGCTGCACCCACTCTGCACAGTTGAGACCGAATACAGCGATCAGTATGGTTTAACATGATGTGTTTTGAATCAGTATGCTTTAACATGGTGTGTTTTGACATGCAAGTCACCGAGCTCACTCTTTGCTATTGTGTTTTTTAAATTTTTTTCAAGATGGGTCCCTGGTGGTCGGACAGCCCTCCAGCCATCCCCCCCAGACTGCCTCCTACTCTGTCCAGGACCCAGCCCCGAGTGTCTGTCTACAATGGGCCCAGCGAGGGCCCCCTGCCCAGCCCACCTCCCCCTCCTCCCAGGGACCCCCTGCTGGACACCACTCATCCCGTGCCCACGCGGCCGCCCGAGATCTTCATCAACTACCCCCTGAACCTCCAGCCGTCCCCTGTGGGGCGCTTCCACTGGGAGTTCAGCCACAGCACCCCCGGCTCCCCCAACACCTCGCCTGGCACGCCCTCCCCCCGCGTCCCCCGTCGCTGCTGCCCGCTCAGCGCCAGCCAGACCAACCTGTGCCAGCTCCCACCCCCTCCTCTGGCGCCCCCAGTGCCCCCCAGACAGAACTCCAGCCCCCAGCTCCCCAAGCTCCCGCCAAAGACCTACAAGAGGGAGCTCGCTCACTCACCCCTGCACAGACTGCTGCCGTTGGAGAGCGCAGAGACCAGCCAGTGAGGCTGCCCCCAGGCACACAGCCCCCTGCAGGGGGGAGAAGACACTGCAGTGTGAATTGCATTGGGGTGCACTGTGTTCGGCTGCTTTGGGGTGGTGGGTTGCATTCTGTTCGTCCTCGCAGTTTGAAATCACACTGGAAAGAAGTGACAATGCCTTGTGGAGTGTTATTTTAAATATTTTTTCCTCAAAAAAAAAAAAAAAGACTATTGTATCGATACAGATTCTTCTCTTTTTTTGTCTTTTTTTTATTATTTTTTTTTAAAGCTTTTCAAAAAAAGTTTAAAAATGCTACTGATTGTAAAAAGTTCTCTTTTCTTATTTTTTTTAAGGAAGACTGTGCTCCACTTCCTTGCTGTGCCTTTCTCCTTTCCTCCCTCTTTCTCTCCCCCTCCCTCTTGTTCTCACCCCCTTCTCTCTCCTCTCCTCTCCTCTCCCTCTCTCACACACCCTGGCACACCGCCTCTCAGGGGATCAGGAGCTTTGCCTTGACTCCAAGCCTGCAGTGCCAACAACACAGCAGTGCCAGTACAAGCTCCTGTAGGACTGTAAACCACCTATTACTCTGCAATGAATAGTAATGTGTGAGTAAGATGCTGTTGCCATGGATTCGTGTCCCCCCAGAGACGATTGAAACTGTATGCCTCCCTGTGGCATTCAGCACCTTAGGGGGTGCAATACCAGATAGTGTGCATTGGACGATGGCCGAGGAAAGCGCCCTATAAAAACCATGGTTAATTATCAGTATACCTGCTGACTGGAATATGCAACAGAATATTTTTCAGCTCAACCCCACAATCAAGGCTCGAGCTGAGGGATTGAAGGAGGAGATCTTAGCTGGGGTGAGCCTTGCACTCCACAGCAACCAGCCTTGAAATTCACCAGAACAAGCAGCAGTACATTCAGTCAGTCAGTCACACGCACACTGCTGCTGGACACGTTTGTAACAGCGTGTTTTAAAGAGTGACTTGGTCTGGGTCTGACGTATCGAGAGATACCCGAATGAAGAATCCTCCTCCTTTAGATTCACGGCAGTCATCACATTCTTTTATTTTCACATTACAAAACTACCTGAAAAAATCTCCTTTAATATATTTTTGAACAATGCAAAAGAAATTATTGAAAAACATTTTGTGTTCTCATAGCAACATTTTTTTATTGATAGATAGATAGCTTGCCATGCAATCAACCTTTCGCTATGTTAGTATGTTGCACTGAGCCATTGCAGGAAGATTGCGTCTTTGCAGGACCAGAAATCCTCTTATTTAAGCTCCAGTAGTGGCCTTCAGTCTTCAGAGGTGAAATCAGACGAGGAGGAGGAGGAGAGACTCTGGGAAGAGATGCTCCTGCTGTCCGGACTCTGGGAAGAGATGCTCCTGCTGTCCGGACTCTGGGAAGAGATGCTCCTGCTGTCCGGACTCTGGGAAGAGATGCTCCTGCTGTCTGGACTCTGGGAAGAGATGCTCCTGCTGTCCAGACTCTGGGAAGAGATGCTCCTGCTGTCTGGACTCTGGGAAGTGCAGGAGATTTCTGAGCAGCCCGGATCTGTGGAACTTGCCTGCTGATGTTGTGGAAGCTCTGTAACGGGATGTCTTAAACCCCTCCCAGTGTGTGCTGCTGCAGACAAAACACTACAGACTGAGTGTGTTTTATTTTTGTTACAGATACATTAACAATGTAGGCTTAACCTTCTGAAATTCTGAAACGAAGACTATCCAAAAAATGCACTAGTACTACTAATGTCATTGTTATAATTATTGTTATTATTACTGCAGTTCAGAAGCTGGGTTATCCTAACGTAAGCCATTTTTGGGGAATAGAATTTGATAAGCAACACATGCTTCTCATTGTGCCTGTTTATTTATATCTCAATCAAGGTGTACACAATGAATCTAAAATGGGTTGCCTAACCTAATTAACGTTTAGAACAAAACTTTACACCACAAATGGTGATTTGGTGTGGGTGTGTATATAATATATACACACACACATACAAATATATATATATATACTGTATGTGTGTGTGTGCGCAATGCTCCCTTCAGAGTCCCCAGCGAAGACCGGCCTACTTCACACAGCCAGGACGTGACCCTCCCTGCGCTGTGTGGCCCGTCCTGCGCTGTGTGGCCCTCCCTGCGCTGTGTGACTCGCTCTGTGCACCGTGCACCACGCAGCTGCTCTTCTAACAGGTGAGCCACTCGGAGACCCCCCCCCCCCCCCCCCATCAGTTTTAATTAAAAACAACAACAAAAAATAGGTAGGGTTTGAAATCGAGGACACGTCCTCAGTCTTCTACGTTTTCTTAAAGTAAGCCTTGTCTTATCTCTCTCCCTGTCTCCCTGTCTCGCTCTACCTGGCTCTCTCTTTCTGCCTCCTCTCCCTGTCTGTCTCTCTCTTCCTGGCTGTACCTGTCTGTCTCTCTCTCCCTGGCTGTACCTGTCTGTCTCTCTCTCCCTGGCTGTACCTGTCTCTCTCTTTCTGCCTCCTCTCCCTCGTTGATTTTGTACAGTGGTGGAAATCACTTTTTTTATTTAATGGTCTGTGGCCTTTTAACTGTGCTTTGTAATCATGTTCTCATTGAGATTAATGAAATAAACCACCCCAGTCTTAACTTTGACATGTTTGCACTCCGTGCCTCGGTTATAAGAGCTTGAATTCCCTGTGCAATGACTGTTACGCAGAAGATTTGAGGGGGGGTATTGTATTCATGGTTTTGTTTTTATGATTGTTATAAATGTGTCACTGGTTTTATTTGAATAAAGGTGAATCTGTTTGGAATTGAAATTCAAGATGGGAGAAGTTTTTAATTAGCCACACAGGGTGTCTTTTTTTTTTTTTTTTTTTACAGTGGCTACCAGGAATCCACGTGGATTCCACTAATCCCATGGTTTTAGGGGTGACCACCGATAAGGTGGTTGATGCAGTCCAGGGGTGTTTCACCATTCTGTGTGGCTCATCCAGCTGTTGCTTATCCCAGCAAGGCACAGCTTTATAAAATCAACCCCTAGGGGTTCCTGGGAGTCAGGAGCCAGGGACGAGCTGATGCCTCGGTGCCGTCCCGGCAGACTGTGAGGACCATCGGGCTGCTGCTGCCTGGGTGTTCACTGCAAGACAGAACCAGGGAGACGACGCTTTGACTTCCGCTGGTACACAGAACCTGGCACTTCCGTGCACGGCAGTCCTCGGGCCAGTGGAAGCACCCAAGGAGACGCGATACAATAATGATCACCAAAACTAAAAGGAAAAATAAACCCGCTCTGAAGTCATCACAAATTCCACGGTGGAGACAAATCAATACAATTAAATAAAAATGAAAATGCACGAAGCTGTAATTCAGTGCTTTATCATATTTAATATAAAAACATCAAACAATAATAAAGATCTGGGTTTCAAGCCAGGAGGCTGCTGGGAGCAGTCAGCCCCTCCTGGTGCTCGGGCTGGGTGACAGCACGTTTGAGAAGGGAAGCTGGGCGCACAGTTTATTACAGGTGCGAGGAGGTCATGAAGCTGACCCCATTTTGGCTCCGACACAGAGTCGCCGTCAGGTTTTAAACCCATAGAACCGGCTGAGCCACCATGGAGCAGCCCGGGCTGCAGTTTCATTGGACTCCCTGCTGTAGTACCCATGCCTGGCTTGGCGGGCTGTTTCTAACAGTTATACCGCGCTGCAGGGGGCAGTGTTGTCTTCGCATTCCTCCAGAGAGCCCAACCCTGTTTAAAAACATATTTCAAACTGTAAGACGGGTTTGCATCGGTAGAGTGGTGCTTCCTGCTGTAGAATTGGAGTCAGAAATACTGTGTTGGAGCCTTGGAGCATTAAGAATGATCGGAGTACTACTCCATAACATAAAAAAAAACAAACAAAAACATAATGGCTATTTTGTTTAAGCTCTCGCCGATGTCGTACAAACATAAACGCAGACAGCAAACTTATAGCGCTGGATAATAAATCACGTTGCACGCTCCCAGTCGGACTGCATTTGACTGCTATGGGGAGGGGGCGTGTCTGTCTGCGAGTAGTAGGCAGAGCTGATTGGCTGGCACGTTCGAATGTGAGTTTTTTAAATCTCTCCGGTGACGCATCAACTCGGCAGCAGCGGCAGTGTATTTGGTAAGTTCAGTAAATGTAAAATATTCTCTACAGAAACGCAAGCTGTTTGTACATAAATTACAGTGTGGTTATGCTGTCCAGTTATACGAGGCTTTTTTTATATTATTGGATTGTTTCAAACACGGCTTGTTAGTACATTTGTTGCAACACGTCGTTGATTTTTATTAATAATTTACATATTGTTTATTCTGATATTGATTTGTGATTCCAGCTTTATTATGGGGTGTAGTTTTATTACATTGCAGCGAAAAGGTTTATGGATCACCAAAATTAAAAGCATGTTCCTTTTTTGTGTGACATCTTTAGATAAAGATATCCGCAACAATATCTACTGTAAATCCAAGAAAATAAATGCGCAAATGTTATTGACTTCACGGCAGCTCCTGCAGACGTGCATACTGTCTCTATCAAAACACTGAACATTACTATAGAATGCGCAACACAGAACTATGCGAGCCGACTGAAATCGAGCGCAGCGCATAACACACTGCCCGACGCGACTGAAAAATCGCGTCGCTATTAGAAGAAAGAAGAAGATGATTATGTGTGGATTCAGAGAAGGGCTGGGCAGGGCCATGGTCACATGACAGCCTTCATGACGTAAGACTTTATCTCGCTACCAATGCATTCAGCTACTTGTAGAGGTAAACGAGGGGACTCGGGTAGGATCGGGCGAAGTGTCTCACGAGTAACCCCCAGCACTCTGTAGCGCACAGCTGTGTACAGCAATACAAAAAAAAACAACTGTGCTCGACTCGTTTTCATTCTCTCTCTCCAGCCCAGTCCTTCCCGTCAGGATGAGAACGAGCGAATTCGACTCCTCAGACGAGGAGGAAGAGGAGCAGAGTCAGCTACAGATCTCCTGGTAAAACCTCACACCCCTCTCCCGTCTAACCCCGCTCCGTCCCGGTTACCCTCACACCCCTCTCCCGTCTAACCCCGCTCCGTTCCGGTTACCCTCACACCCCTCTCCCGTCTAACCCCGCTCCGTTCCGGTTACCCTCACACCCCTCTCCCGTCTAACCCCGCTCCGTTCCGGTTACCCTCACATACCACACTGCTTTCCTGTTATTCCCAGCACACCCTGCTGTCGTTGCAGCTGCCTGGTTTTCAGTGTTCCCTTGTGTTTTGCAGGTTATCCCTGTCGGTCGTGGGCAGCTCCCAGGTCCTGGGCATATGTGCCCTGCCAGGTAGGACGAGTGAGCACTGATTACAGCTCCTGTCTTGTTTAGGGATTGTTTTAGAGAAGGGAGAAATCTAAAGTGAACTGATCAAGTGTCGGTCTGACAGCATTAGGGGTGTGTGTGTGTGTCAGCTCAGAGTGCGGGCAGCAGGCAGGCATGTTTAATAATGTGGGTGTGAATCTGTCAGTTTCATTTAAATCCCTGGGATGGGATGCCAACTGACCCGGTCTCCTGTTTTTTTTTTTTTTAACAGGGTGTAAATTTAAAGACGTGAGACGGAATCTACAGAAAGATATAGGTAAGATTGTTTCAGATTGTATGACAGGCGGATTATCTCTGCCATTCGCTTTCATTGAGAATCCATCGTTTTGCAGTCCTGCGATCAGAGCGCTCCACAGATCTGATCCACCCCCCGTCCCGTGCCTTTACTGGGGCGCCCTGCTGACGTGCCAGTTTGTTTGATTCGTAGGAGAGCTGAAGGCACAGGGGGTGCAGGAGGTGTTTGTGTTCTGCACGCGCGGGGAGCTCAGTAAGTACCGCGTCCCACAGCTCCTGGACTCCTATAGGCATCTGGGGCTGGGCGTGCACCACCTCCCCTTCCCCGACGGGAGCGCTCCGGAGCTGGGACAGTGCTGCCAGATCCTGGGGGAGCTGCAGGAGAGCCTGGAGAGCAACCGCAGGACCGTCATCCAGTGAGTACCGACACAGGATCAACACTGATACTGACACTGACATAGACTCGACCCTGACCCTGACCCACAGACTCGACCTTGACCCTGACCCTCACCTGTTTGAGGATTCTGAGGTATTGTCAAGATTTTATTTATACCCCCAGCCCCCCCCGGTTTGGCGCATGCCTTCACCATTCTCATCTCTGTGAGTTTCTCAGATCTTAAGCTGTAGATTCACTGCCTCTGTGTCTGAAGTCCCTGTGCTAATAGTGTACCGAGGATTCACAATCTGTAGAGTAAGTGCAGAAGATCATTTTCAATCATCTTGAGCTTCTTTCTAACGCTTCCCTCTTTCTTTCAGCTGTTATGGAGGTCTTGGCCGCTCTGGCTTAAGTAAGTGTTTATTTCTGAAGCCGGAGATACACGTGTCAATGCAACAATGACTGTACATAGCAGAGCCAAATTGAAGGGTGCGATTTTGTAAAGTGTGCACAGTAACAACCCTTCAGTGTGTATTATAGTAAATACAAAACAAATCAATAAATAATATTAATAGTGAATTCACAGTCCAGATGATTTCACATTGAAACAGGGCTAGCAGTGGTGATGGGAGTGGCTTGCTCGTTGGGTTCTGTCTGTAGCCAGTGGTGTAGTCTGAAATCTGAAGGAACCGCAACGCCACTAAAATACAGATTCTCTTAACAAGAATTAAACAAATTCACATTTTATTTGCATGCTGAACATCTAGTAACACATGTAGTAGGCAATGCATTCATCTAATTTCTACAAGTGTTTCTACAAAGTGTCTTTCTCAGTTTATACAAAATGCTTTACTTTACGTGTGTGTGCGTGCGTGCGGGGGTGTGTGTGTGCGGGGGGTGTGTGCGTGCGTGCAGGGCTGTGTGCGTGCGGGGGTGTGTGTGTGCGTGCGTGCGTGCGTCAGTGGCACGACGGTGGTCTCTGAGCTGCCTGTAGAATCCAGTACCGGGACTCTTTGTTGGGTACTGAAGCGGAGTGTTTTGTGTTTGGTTCAGTTGCTGCCTGCCTCCTGCTGAGGCTGTCCCACTCCCTCACCCCGGAGAAGGCCATCGAGCTCCTCCGAGAGCAGAGGGGACCCGGAGCCATTCAGACAGTCAAGGTGAGTCTCCATACAGCGAGTGTGTGTGAGAGTGAATCCAGCGAGTCTCTGTGTGTGTGAATGGGAGTGTCAGTGAGTTAGTGTGTGTGTGTGTGTGTGTGTGTGTGTCTATATGAGTTAGTTAGTGTGTGTGTGTGTCTATATGAGATAGTTAGTGTGTGTGTGTGTCTACATGAGTTAATTGGTGTGAGTGTGCGAGTTAGTGTGTGGCAGGCGTTCTCAAAGTCAAGGTTGGGTATTAAGGCCCCTTCTATATATAACAGCCACAGTGCACTGTATTAACGTCTGTTAAAAAGTCTCAAATAAATTAGTCAGGACGTTCATTTAGAGCTCCTACAATACAGTGCATACACCTCTCTTATTTTCACAAACGCTGCACACTTTGCAGAGTGACACTGCAGACGTGTCTATTGACTTGTCTGAAGTGTTGTGCCCGCAAAGAGACATTTTTAGATCTATTTTATTGTGAAGAAATTGCAATAGAAATTAAATAATGACCTTTTTTTTTTAGCAATACAACTTCTTGCACGAGTTCCGGGAGAAGTTCACAGAACACCAGGCAGCAGAAGAGGATTCAACAACAAGATCTGTTTCAAGATAAAGATTTAAAACATCAAAAAAAGAACTTTGGTGGGCCCGAGCCACACATTGGTCTCTGTGTGAGTGAGAGCGAGTCCAGGGAATACGATTCCCTCGAATGTGGGAGCTAATTTGTCTTTGCCCTGGACTAACAGTGTCTCTTGATTTCTGGATTTCTTTGTTATTCTTGTCACTTGGTGACAGTGTTGGTGTGGCTGCATGATGGGGTGCGCTTGGATGAATGCTTCTAATAATTCGGAGCACCTTCTTTGTTTTACACTTTTATTACTTTTCCAGGGAATGGTGCGGCTCTATCTCTCAGATCTATTGATAATATAGAATTACAGTCTTTTCAGATTACTGTTTTTGTTGGAAGAATATTAATGCTACTGGCTGTATATATAGATATATATATATATATATATTTTTAAATATAATTCTCTGGTTGAAATAACTTATTGCCGTTGGTGTTTTTTTTTTTTTTTAATGTAATATTGGTTTCTCAGAGTATCTGCACAGGGGCAGGGTCACACTATCTTGCAGGGTCACACACTATCTGCACAGGGGCAGGGTCACACTATCTTGCAGGGGCACACTATCTTGTGAGCTACTGAGAATGGTTGAATTATGAAAAGCAGTTAAGACACAGCCAGGTTAAACATGGTGGTGTTTTTTTTACAGCTATGCAGAGACCACACTAAATGCAAAGGTAAACCAGGAAACTGTATTTATTTATCCAGCGTAGTGTGCTTGGTAATGATCCCAAAGGAAACCAGTATGCAAAGTACATAACCAAATAAAAAGCACATGGAAGCAATTCTAGTAATGTTATAGTATATCAAACCACATATCACCCAAAAGCATGACAGACCTGGAGGGTGGGGATGTATAAATATCACTCTGAACACACACAAGCCTGTTCTTTTAAACCCTGCTGCGCACATCCATGCTCTTTCTGCTATCCAGCTTTGACATTAGAAACACATCTGTTTTAACCGGATGAGTTTTGTGACACAGCAGGTTATGCTCCCAGCTGGTAGAAGTGGCAGCCCAGTGCCTGTGCAGTCTGATCTGTATTCTGCACCTAGTTTAGTTTCAGCATATTGCTCGTTCAACGTCAGTTAAACCAGGAAATCAGAACTGTGGGCCGGTTCATTTAAAACTTACAATATTATTACTACATATTTAAAAGAGAACGTCGCCACAAATAAGTAAAACAAATATTATTTGTGACAATTGCTGAGTGCAGATAAAATATTTTTACTTTTCAATCCCAAAGTCCACACTCCCACTTCTTATCAACCTGCTGGACTAACAGCTTTACCACATAATACTATAATAAAATATACATAAGCCAGTTTAATTCTAAAGAACATTTGCGACTGGTTTCACAGACCCCGATTAGCACGAATCTCGGATTACCTTGCCTGAAATAACATTGGGTTGTCCAGTATTAGTGCTAATCAGGGTCTATGGTCTTTTCATCCTTCAGACTAGCTGGAGTGTATTTATTTATTTAAATTTAATAGTCACTAATTGTTTTTCTTATTTTCTCCCCAATTTGGAATGGCCAATTATTTTTAGGCTCACCGCTACCACCCCTGCTCTGACTCGGAAGGGCGAAGACGAGCACACGCTGTCCTCCGAAGCATGTGCCATCAGCCGACCGCTTTTTTTCACACTGCGGACTCACCATGCAGCCACCCAAGAGCTACAGCGTCGAAGGACAACGCAGCTCTGGGCAGCTTACAGGCAAGCCCGCAGCGCAGCATGGCTCTTTAAAATGTTACCCAAATAGTCAATCCACTTTCAGACCTTACCACGCCTAATCTATTGATGCAAATCAAATTAAAGTGTTTTTTTTTTGTAAGTAGTCTGAGCCACACACACTACTGATAGTCACTTTAGTGGAGTTCAAAAGATGCACAAAATAAATTGTTGTGTAAAAAGATTGCTGCTTACAATTTATTACAGAAATGTGGTCTTGATCTACTGCTAACATGCCAAGCAACAATAGCAGACACGCACAAAAAAATCATAAACTTCTGTAAACATCAAGTACAATTAGGATCAGTGATTTTTCATAAAAGTTAAATACGAGAAGGGAAAAAAAGGCAATATAGAATACTGACTTTCATTTTCCATCAAAACAATAAAGAAAAACTAAATAATGATCCTGAACATCTTCAATAGTCTCTGAAATGATGGGCAGCAGAAAGAAAGGACGAAGCTCAGGCAAAAAGGAAGGACGAAGCTCAGGCAAAAAGTTTTCTCTTTCAGAAGCAGCAGAACTAATTTCCTCAGTGATGAAGAGGGATACCCCTGGGGTTGTTGGTTCCATTATTATTATTGTTTTAACTCCGTAGGCAAAATCTTCCACAAATAAAAAGCATGGCTCTTCCCTGCAGATCGCCAGTCGATTGGTGTAGTTTTGCATGCAGTTTTGTTTTTTGTATTTCTTTATTTATTTCCTCTTTCCCACTCCTCACCCCTCACCCATGACTACAGCCAACCTGGTTTTAGGAGCTCACCAGAACGTAGATCATTCTGCAATTTAAAAGAAGAGATGACAAGCGTTAACGAAACAGAACTGATGAAAGGGGATGGACCATGACTGGAAAACAAGATTGCAGACTCTGCTGCAGACAACTGTGGACGTCAGTTATTTTATTTATTTATTTCTTTCTGGGGCTGCTGGAAGAAAAGTGCATGCCTTCAACTTTGTGGTTGAGAAGATTTTGAAGTTCAAAGCTGGTCAGAGTTGCAGGAGTTAAAAGGAAGACTGCTACAGTGATCCGTCTGCCCCTTAAATAGTTTATCCCCACCCCCCGCTGTCTTTATGCCTTTTCATTGGGAGAAGAGCATTTAAAATATGCTATTGTCACATTCAAACTGAATTACATCACTCCTGACCTGGATGAAGTTATCTGGAATCTAAAAAGGTGCAGCTTCCTCGGATCTCACTAGGTGGCAACATCACCTACCAATGCTCCCTCTAGTGGAGTGAAGGCGAGTTTCTCGCTGTCGTTACCTTGAGGTTCACAATAATAAAAACGAAGACACACTTACCCGTAGAGATAGTAGAAAAAGGAGAGCAGGTAAAAAGCAAGCTTGCACCAGCCCTCTTTTTGACAGAATGCTAGAATGTCAGCGTTCATGATTGTGGTGGGATCGTAGAGGCCAGGGCCGCTCATCACCGGCCTGCTCATGTACCTAGGGGAGGGGAGGGAGCACAGGCAGGGGTGAGCCTCCTACACACACTTACACACCAACAGCACCCCGGATTCAAACCACATCCGGGATCTCAAATCAAACCTGGAGTGCAAATAAAATGGAAAGAAGACTGAAGGGGACCTCGTCCTATCAAAAAGGTCCCGGTTTCATTAGCAGCAGAGATACAAAGTGAAACGCACAGCAGAGCGCTCAGTAGACTGCGGGACAGGGCTGGCCACCCCTGTCCTAAAGGGTCAACACTGGGAAAGCGTGGAAGCTGTGAAGTACAAACGGCAGATACAAGGCGTACCTCCACACATGGTAGGCGAGCAGCGGCATGTTGAGACCCAGCGATAGCCACTCCGTCGCGCACAGGAACATGATGCAGAAGAACACATGGATCAGGTACTCTGGGAGCACCAGCTGAAACGAGCAGAGAACACATGAGCAACACTCCCGTCGTTACACATCAACGCTGGAGGGGAGCTACTGCTCCCACAACACACTGCGGAATCAGACAGGAGAGGATTATACAAGCAAGCACACAACACCGGTGGGAGGGATTACTACATCTGAACAAACAAAAATCACTGTCAGATCCAGAGATTTGCAGATGCCTCTTGCTATCCGTGTGTGGGTAGGCCAAGCAGATCAGTCTTACCGAAGTTAAAAAAAGAACATGTTTGTTTGAGGTGTTTCACTGAGATGCTCATCGCACTGCTGAACACAGTCATACAACACAAGACCCAGGGAAGGGAAATACAATGAAGTGGAGGAGTTTGTAAAATTGGAATAACACTCATTGTGCCTAAGAAAATGAAAGCCTGTATTTGATATTCCACTAATCTGCATCGGCCCAGGATTGAATAAATAAATGAATTCCAGCACAAGAGCATACACTGAAAAGAAAGCAGACAGAAGAAGTTGAGGATTGCTGGTATAGTTTGCTACTTTTCCAGCATTCCTGACCTATTTAATTGGATCTAACTATCCTCCAAAAAAAAAAAACCCTGCAGAATAAAAGATAGAAGAGATCAGTTTCCAAAGACACTGTGTGCATGTACAGCAGAATGATCAGGGCACAGTGGCCTCTATTGAATTCTACAGCACTGCGCCTAACCATCTGTGCACTGCTGGAGAAGGACACCTGCCATCCTCTTGAGAATAAAAGTTAACTAAAGGAAGTAATAAAAAATTAAAAAGGATTTGGGAAATGTGTGTTCCCAAATCTGTAGGGATATCTTTGAATGCAAAATACATAGTGGATGCATGCGAGGTAAATACAGTAAAAACAATTCTCAGCAGAACAGATGGATTTCCACCTTTTGTCTCGGAGAAGAAGCCATCATTGAGATTAAGGGCATTTATGTACTATACAAAATGTGCCAAGGACTACACCGCTCAGCTCAACTGCCATCAGTTTGAAATGCATACAAAAATAAATGCAAAAATCACCCACCCCTGACCCCTGCATGGGTTCACGGGTACACTTCTAAACTATGCTACTCAATTTGCTATGGGTCATGTTTTTGTTTTATTAAATTGGAGGAGACTTAAATGAAACTTCTAACCCTGTCTTAATGTTTCACAAACTGCTAACTTTTATTAATAATCATAATTAAAAAAAGACTGGAATCGAGCAACAACCTTTTGAGCCGGTGTGCTCCAGCAGCCCTGCACAGGGTCCTGTCTCTTTAAGGACTCTGATCAGCAGCCTTCCTTTAAAACAAGCCCCTGGGTGATCTGGATTCAAACTGAGCTGCAAACTCCACGTTCACAGCCACGTGTGCCTCCAATACGAGGCAGCGCAGCCTGCACAGAAGTCATCAGGGAAATGAGGCTGACTTGGTTTCATCAAAAAGTTCTTTTTTAGGTGCTGAATGAAAGCTGTACCGCCCTAGTTTGATGTGACAGAGCTGTGCACAGCAGGTAAGATTTATTGAATTGGTTTATTATCTTGGTGGTTTAGCAACAACATTCTAACCCTAATATACCACAGCCAGGACTCAGTTAAGAACACTAACACTGAATGAACCACAATGTTGATAAGGAGGTACAACACACAGAAGACCCTGGTATTGATGTGATGCAGCTATCAGGTGGCTTGTACCAGATGTACATTATGTGAAGTATGAGGACAGGCTCAGGGGGGCTGCATTTGTCCCAGTTTCTTGGTTTACTAGACTCCTTATTCAAGAGATATGTTACTAACTTACTTTTGTCTTCCATCTCTACAATGCACTGGAATAGCTAGCTATAAAATCGCTAAAACTACTTGAATGTTGGATGAACTAATCTTGGGCTACACTGTGATGGTGCATGTGTGATTAAAATGTAATCCTGCATTGACAATCCTGGACTGCTCCTGGTCCTCTCTGGACCAGCCCATTCACCTGCTCTCACCTAACCTTCGCTGCTGAACAGCAACATGCTACTGCTTACAGATTTGCTTATGCGTGTTTTGTGCAATGGACTGTAAGCAAACAAAGGGGATTTGCATCAAATCATGCAGGTTTAGAGCATTTGCAAGTCTTTTCAGTCAACATCCTGCTCTTATCAGGCCTCAGCGTGAAGGACACAAGTTGTATTTTGGCACAAGCTGTAGTTGAAGGCATTATTTTAAATATCAGGGACTGCGAGGGGATTAAAATCCTATTTTTACACTGAGATTTCACTCCCACCTTATCCTTATAAAAATAAATAAAAGTTTCCTGGAAAGAAACACAAGTTTGGAAAATTCAACCAGAATCTAAAAGATCTCCAGTTTAAAAGGATGGATAAGCAGTTCTGCGATACTATGTGAATATTTACGAATCATTCTGTGCCTGCATGGGCACTGACTTTCAAGCAGGACTGAGACGTCCTGCTAAAACTGAGACAACCAGTAAAGTTTGAGTCAAGATTGGAAAATCGTTAACTGAAAAAACATTTGCAAAACACTCCGACGTGCAGATGGCAACCCGAGGGGGAAAATAAACAAATGAAACTGAAAGGGCGTTTGAACCAAAAGTCTGTACAAACCTTCAAGGCAATTTTGACTCTCTTAATCTTTTTGACCTTTTCAACTGTCTTTGTGCCAAAAAACAAAAACAAAAATGCAAAAATCAGATTGAAAGAACGTTAGTGTCTGACAGGCGACAAGATCACAAGCAGATTAAACAGTCAGAATAACGAGCTTGACAGTGCAGCAGCAGCACGTCTATCAGTACAGAAGGACTAGGACAGCCGTTCAGCAAAAGATACAGACTACAGAAAAGAGCACAGCAGATAGACTTCAGCATGCTGAGAGAAAGGAAAGATCACGAGGAATTCACTCCCGGTGCTGGAAGTCAGTACTCACAGGATTCAACGTGTTGCACTGGTCTATAGGGTTCTTGTAGTCCGTCTTCAGTTCATCAAACGCTATAATCTGAAACGAAACAGAACAATTAAAATTAAGACTTAAGAAACCTCATGCATGTATTCTAGACAAAAACGAAGACGAAGCTCAGGCAACGTGCAAAACTAAATCTAGTACATCTCCTGCTTTCCAGACATCGCTCGAACGTTTTGGCTTTTTCTCAAGTGAAAACTAAGAGATACTGATCGGTAGGTACTTATTGCAAACAACGGCCTCCCACAAATCTAACCACAGGTGCTTTTACAAAGGGATAAAGAGGTAGAAGCTGGAGTCATGTCTTGTAAGGGAGATGCAGAATAATTAGCAGCCCCACAAACAAAACCCGTGCGTGCAGACAGAGGGTCTTCATGAGTGTGGGGTAAACACACAGCACCTGAAACTGCAAATATTTACAGCCAATCAAAGAGTTTATCAGATTACAGCCAAATGCAATCCTAGGACAGGAGTCTAGGGGTGCATGAGAACTGACTGGAGAAAACAGATGCACAACTAAACCGTGACTGAGTTCACACCATGTAGGGGCCAGACATGATCAACGCAATGCTCTGAATTAGGACCCTAAACATGCACGCAGACTACAGCTACAACCGGTTCAGCATTTGAAAACACGACATTTGCTGTATTTCGTATAGAGAATTTTCCCCATTTGTTTCTAAATCTCTTAATTAGACTAACGTTACCCAGATAAAAAGTCCAGTGTGTTGAAAATATGTATGGCCATTTTTCATAGGACTATGAGACCTCTCAGTGCACCCTGGGAGTAACAACATCAAAGTAACTTTATGTAAATGAATGTCTTCAAAAAAAATAAACACTTCCATTCTAAACTGTCATGAATCTCAATGACCCAGCAAGTAAAGTTAAAGACACGGTTCACTTAGCTGCTAAGCACAGTAACATAGCCCAGCTAGATAACACGTAGACACGTCCTTACTGAGAGAGCGTAAAACTAGCATTGTATTATTTTACTACAAGAACCAGTCAATTAGATTGCAAGTTAAATAAATACACGCTTTGAATAAACTGTGCGATCAAGAAATACTAGTACTAGCATTATCAATAATAATAATAATAATAATAATAATGTAAATTCATGACTGCTTATATTAAGTCCAACGTATAAGTCAATAAACTATAAAAATAACACACATTTCAAAGTTAAAGTAGTTATTTGCAATTCAGATAAATAAACCGTGTCTAGTATTCTGTTTATGTGTCATTCATTCCGGGTGGAGACTCTTTAGCTGGCCGGGACACGGCATCTCCTCTACGGCAGCCTTTCGTTACGGCCGAAGCAACGAAATCCGTAACAAAAACGTGCCCCGGCCGTTATCCTTCCGAAACAAGGTGCGTCTAAATACTTACGTGCCAGATGGCGAAGAATATGAGTGCCGCCGTGAGCAGCAATGCCAGCATATAACAAAAGGCCGCAAACGTGAACGCCATCTTTCACTGCGCAACCATCAGCGCTGAGAAATCCGAGAGAGAGGAGAGAGCGGCGCCAAACAACGCGAGACCGCGGCGAGACATGCGCACTGTGAGGTGTACATGAAGAGAGCGAGGACGAGCAACTGACTGGGAGTGCAGCCAAAGCGTCTCACACGCACTATTCGAAACACTGTATAGATATATATATATAACACTGTATTTTATATCCACATTTGTGTGTGCATATATATATATATAACGTTTCTTTTTTTCAATACATGCATGCATACATACATAAACTGAAAACCATTCACATTTTTGTTGTTTTTTAATTTGTATTTTATTGATTTACGTTTTTGCATTCAGTCACATTATATTGTTGGTACAGTACGTTGCAAATTACAAAAGATTTCACATCGTCAGGTCCCAAAGTTTGATAGCAAACATCTACACAGACGAAAGATTCGCTGGACAAAGAGACTTTTAAAAGCACAAAGCAAGTGTGGAATTAGCAATAATAAAGGACATGTGTAGAAGACTGAAATGTGTAAGCGTGTGTATTAATGACAGTATCACCAGACACCAGTAAACCTGTCTGTAACTCAACACTTCAATTTAATAGTGCTTCGGTCAAACTAAACCCAGCTGGATCACTTTAAGGGTCTGTTTACCCAGTTAAAAAATACAAACATGCAGCAATAACATAGAGTAACATGATATCAAAATGAACATAATACCAAGCCTATCATACTGCAAACACATTTTTTAAAGTCCAGTGTGCTGGACACAATGTGAAACACAGGGTCAAAGTATGGAAACTATGCCATGAAGATGAAAAGTCTTATTTATCATGTTTACAACCATTCCCCTAGGTTTGAGGATTTTTGCAAACAATACTCTTAAGGGTTTTAAACTTACTGCATGCCTTATTGCTAAGCTATGAAGTACATGTGCATTCAAGAACAAAGGGAGGGGCTTGGTTCAACTGTACTGTCCTGAATGTGGAGGGCATGCATTCAAGTGTCAGAGCAGGCTCCTAAACCCCACTGCAATAACAATACTAATAAGAACTCACTGACCTCAAAATGGCACTATTCTTATGAGCAAGTAATTCAAGGGAAAGAATGTCTTCTTCCAGAACTCCTGCTCTACAGACTATTAGTTTGGAAGAGCAGAAGAGAGCTTCTGTGTAGTGTGATCTTGACAACTGCCCTGGTGCTGGGGCTAAACATTCTCATATCACCCCCAAGCACAGACCTGTTACTCTCCTCTCCTCTCCTCTCCTCTCCTCTCAATCCTGGGCATTCCTTTGGGGACTGGACTACGTGGAACTAGAGGAAGAATTCATTTGTTCAAAGGTTGGTTTATTTTGTATTGTACATGTTTTTTTTTATTACTTGAGCATTGTTGAATTCTTTAATGTCCTGTTCCCCTGTATTATTGTTCTAGTTGAAGGGTTTGACCTAAAGGAAAAGCCCATACAAACAGCTGTGAGAAAAGACCCTGTTTGCTACAGATCTTTTCTCACCAGAATTCCCTGGGGCAGATTTGAGGGAGTACACCTACCTTTAATAGATTCTTTAAAGCAGACGTTTACCATTTAAACAATCACGCGCGTTTTCAACAAAACAGCAGACTTGATTTAGCATCTATAGCCATCTTTGTATTTTACTTTTGTATTTCTATCAAACTTTACACCAATTTTCATGCTGTACTCAATTACAGTGGTTTACATTGTATTAATTACCTTTTTTTTCCCTCAAAAAACTGAAGAAAAATCTATACAAGACCCCATAAACAGGGCGTTTTGGATTAAACGTTTAAAATACTTTGCGTTTAGGTTTTTTATTTCCCTTTACCGTTGACCCCATTAAAGCCTCAGGCAGACTGATTTTCCTCGCACTGATTTGTGATCACGGTTGGAGAATTGCATTAAACTGAGCAAAAGCAACATTTGAATGTAGTCCTGTGATTAAGGACCTGCTTTAACGCTTTGTCCCGGGCACCCCACAAACAAAAGGATCATGGGAAATGTAGTTTTTTAGGAATGTCAACAAACAAAAATCTGGCTATATTGCCAACTGCTGGTTTATTTGTTAGAAAACCTTGAAGAACCCAAACTAAAATGTCACACCCAAACAAAAGTAGCTTCTTACTGTCCTGCCTTTTTAAAATTGTGAAAAATTGATATTATTCCAGAATTCTGGAGACAATAGAAATATTGTAATCTCTTATACCATTGGATGATAATATTTTTAAAGGGCTGCAGTAGTTCACCATTTCTCTCGCCATATTCTATTACCATAGTGACAGTAAAAGCATGTTCCTGTGCGTGTTTCCGTGTCCATGTGCAGATGTCATGACATCACCACAACAGCACCACGTTCACAACGTGTTTGTCTGGACCCCAATTTAACGGTTGTTAAATAAAACTGAAATTAAAAAAATAAAAAAATAAAAAAAGATATTTAGAAAAAATATGAAACCAAAATGAAATAAAATGCCAGAATGCATGTTTGCACTGTAAACATTAACACAGCTACAAATCTGACGCCTGGTTTCACAGCCCCCGATTAGCCCATGTTACCCGAGGTCAGGCAGTTTAAGGGTAGCACTAAATCGGGCTGGTCCTACCAGAGCTCCTCTCTCTGTTCTCAGTCATGTGGGGTGGGGGGAATTCTGAATTCTGAAGTTTCCACAGACAAAATGTTTGAAAAGATACCGTAAGTACAACAGGTACTTCAACCCCACCCCGCCCCGCCCCGCCCCGCCCCGGGCTGCAGCCTCTACCCGAAGAAGCCCAGTTTCTCACGCAGCCACTCCTCGGTCAGGTCCTCCGTGTTCCGGATTTCAAACACCTGGAACAAAATAAAAACATAAAAATAAAAATAGAACAATTCAAACTGTCGAGGATCCCGGTTCATGATTTTCAACCCTGGGCTTCAGCCACCAGCAGCATGGACTGCGCTGCCTGCCAGCTCTGCAGTGCTGAAGCTGCTTCCAAACACAATCCCCGGGCAGGAGCTGAACGTCCCACAGCGTGTTCTTCACACTTCACTTACTGTCCTGTATATACATTGCATGCAGATAATAATAATTCAAACCAGGGCATAATTCAGCCATTCAGAGATCTGAGAATCTGGGCTTCAAAGGTTCCCCCAACATACATAATACTGAGGAGAGACCTGCAGTGCAGGTGTTGTGAGGAGCGAGAAAGCTTAGGAGCAACTGTGTGGAGGGGAGAAAAAAAAAAAACAGAAACATGTATGCTTTCTTTCATACACAATTTCTATTATTCCAAAATGAAATAATAACCTTGGGCTAAACCCCACCCTGGTGGATTTGCACACTAGAAACAACCCCCGACAGGGAGCGCCATGGCGGGAGCCCTTACCTTCGTCAGCTCCACAGTCTTCACCAGCTTGTTCTTGCTCCCTGCGTACATCATTTGCTGTTCAGGTTTGCACCCTGCAATAAAAAACAAACAGTGTAAGTGGAAGCGATTTACACACACACACGTACAACAGAGGGTACCGCAAAGGGAATGGGCTTTGTAAGCCATTAAAATCACAGAGTGACTGGTGGGGATCTCAGCTAGCTGGGATAATACAAACACTCTAACAAAAGGTCAGCAAAAAAAACACAAAGCAGTGCGCTGGAACAGGTTCCTGTATGTGCCTGCTAATCCCTGCTACTACAGAGAGACAGCAGAGTGCTGGAGGGACTTTCCAGCTGAACAATAACAACAGCTTGAAAAGGCTGTATGTGATGAATAGAGAAGCTCCAAAGAGTATTTACCGACTGGGCTGGAGAAGATGAAGCAGAGAGGGTAGGAAACACGGCCATCGTCATGCTGGTACTTGTAGCTGTAAACAATGAACGTGTTCATGGTTAAGGAGACGGACCTGTTAGAACTCAACACCAGCAGACACATGACCCATTACAGCACTTTACAGCACAGGGGGAAAATCACCCCGGACTGCATCAGGTACCTGTGCATCCTGAGATTACCCCTGAAGTGGATGATTCAATCCAGGCTCTGCACTGTACAACGCCCGGGAAAAATATCCAGCTGTGGCTCATCCCGGCGTGGCACAGGTCCATTGAATCCATGTAGGAATCTCTCTGGAGATTGCATTCGACAGGGTAGTAATGTGCTATAGATTTACACCAGCACGTGCCAAATATACACAGAACACAGGATAGCTGGGTTATATACACTGTGTACACAGGATAGCTGAGTTATATACACCGCGTACACAGGATAGCTGGGTTATATACACTGCGTACACAGGATAGCTGGGTTATATACACCGTGTACACAGGATAGCTGGGTTATATACACCGCGTACACAGGATAGCTGGGTTATATACACTGTGTACACAGGATAGCTGGGTTATATACACCGCGTACACAGGATAGCTGGGTTACATACACTGCGTACACAGGATAGCTGGGTTATATACACCGCGTACACAGGATAGCTGGGTTATATACACCGCGTACACAGGATAGCTGGGTTATATACACTGTGTACACAGGATAGCTGGGTTATATACACTGCGTACACAGGATAGCTGGGTTATATACACCGCGTACACAGGATAGCTGGGTTATATACACTGTGTACACAGGATAGCTGGGTTATATACACTGCGTACACAGCACAAAGGCATTTCTTATTCAAAGGATATCTGGGTTGTCTTTCTGGAAGCTCATCCTTTAGGTCATCTGGAGAAATGTCCTAAAATAAGAAAAAGCAGCAAAAAGGTGCACGACAAGTTAGCCAAATACAACTACAGCACAAGAAAGGGTGGGTGGGAATAATGATGCTGCATGAGCTAGTAAGAGGAAAGAAAATGGCAAATGAAATCACTCCGTTCATTTGCTCTACTCACAAAGCTAGAATAACTTCACAGTCTGCTTTATACTAGTAAAATAAAATGTGCTACTTGTGAAACTGTTCTAGGATGTGAATGCAGCTTTTTTTCTACATTTATTTAAAAACAACAGATTTTGGAAAAAATCATTTCTATCAATCAAGACAAAAGCGATAGCTTTGTGGCTAGAGGAGCCTCATGCCTTTAAACTCTCAATACTGCACTGCACTGCACTCTCTGTGCACGGACTCAAGAGTCACACACCCCACACTGCACTGCACTCTCTGTGCACGGACTCAAGCGTCACGCACCCCATACTGCACTGCACTGCACTCTCTGCACGGACTCAAGCGTCACACACCCCACACTGCACTGCACTGCACACACTGCACGGACTCAAGCGTCACGCACCCCACACTGCACTGCACTGCACTGCACTCTCTGCACGGACTCAAGCGTCACGCACCCCACACTGCACTCTCTGCACGGACTCAAGCGTCACGCACCCCACACTGAACTGCACTGCACTGCACTCTCTGCACAGACTCAAGCGTCACGCTCCCCACACTGCACTGCACTCTCTGTGCACGGACTCAAGCGTCACACACCCCACACCCCCACTAACCTCATATTCCTCGTCCAAGATGACCAGCTGTTTGTCTTTGTCAATCTTCACTGGGGAAATAAATCAAAAAACAAAAAGAACACAAAAGTGAGAGGAATCCCTGCAAACACAGGCTACCCTCCAGCACCCAGCGCTGCCCACCCTGCAGAGCACAGCATTGAGACAGAGCCCTCAGCTACCCTCCAGCACCCAGCGCTGCCCACCCTGCGGAGAACAGCATTGAAACAGAGCCCTCAGCTACCCTCCAGCACCCAGCGCTGCCCACCCTGCAGAGCACAGCATTGAGACAGAGCCCTCAGCTACCCTCCAGCACCCAGCGCTGCCCACCCTGCAGAGAACAGCATTGAGACAGAGCCCTCAGCTACCCTCCAGCACCCAGCGCTGCCCACCCTGCAGAGCACAGCATTGAAACAGAGCCCTCAGCTACCCTCCAGCACCCAGCGCTGCCCACCCTGCAGAGAACAGCATTGAGACAGAGCCCTCAGCTACCCTCCAGCACCCAGCGCTGCACACCCTGCAGAGCACAGCATTGAGACAGTGCCCTCAGCTACCCTCCAGCACCCAGCGCTGCCCACCCTGCAGAGAACAGCATTGAAACAGAGCCCTCAGCTACCCTCCAGCACCCAGCGCTGCTCACCCTGCAGAGCACAGCATTGAGACAGAGCCCTCAGCTACCCTCCAGCAGAGCACAGCATTGAGACAGAGACCTCAGCTACAATCCAGCACCCAGCGCTGCCCACCCTACAGAGCACAGCATTGAGAGAGTGCCCTCAGCTACCCTCCAGCACCCAGCGCTGCCCACCCTGCAGAGCACAGCATTGAGACAGAGCCCCCAGCGCTGCCCACCCTGCAGAGCACAGCATTGAGACAGAGCCCTGGGTTACTGCTGCTGACCTGTCACCAAACACAGCACGGACCCCCTTGAGATCATCAGATAATGAAGCCTGAAGAACTAAGGAATGGCCACACCAAGTTCCATCACAAGTGGATGAAAACAACAGGTGTGCACAACCTGGTCTCTCTTCGTCTGCTGGGTTGAGCAATCGCAGATACGGAGGTACTGCTCTCCACAATTCTTTTAAGAGCCAGTATTTTATTATTATTATTATAAATACATGTTGGTTTCTTCTGCTCGGTCTGCATTCCAGTGAATCAGTCATGGCGTTTTATTAACACGTCTCCTCGCTGTTAAACTCCTGAATATTTTAACAGAGCTCTCATTGCAGGAGAACAACAACACAAAATAAAACAAAAGCATACTTATAATGGCAGCGTTGCTGGTTTCTTTCCGGAAACGGAACTGCCTTAACTTCTCCACTAAGTCTCCGTCGACGTCGCACACGACCAACGATTCACTCTTCAGAAAAAAGAGAGAGGAGAGAATGATTTAGTAACAGGGATTGAAGTAAGGCGCCCCATGCACAGCAGTTTCCCCCATAGCTGGTTTTACGACGAGTTTAATAAGACACGCCTGAGCCTGTTATACCTACACACAGCAGATAGCGCAACTTGACATGCCGGAACACATCGCAAAGGGTGGAACTGAAAAAAAAAGATCTGTGTGTGTGTGTGTGTGTGTGTGTGTGTGTGTGTGTGTGTGTGTGCAGCACGAAACACTCAGCATAACAATGTGGCAACAAAAAAGACATATAAATATATATAACGCTGTGCTGTGGGCAACAGACCAACTCCGTCCAGAGAGAGGGACCACGTCAGAAACCATAAGCGCCGCACCTTTATACCTGACGTGCTACATACAGAAATACAACATTTACTATATCTATATCTATATATATATGTATATATCTATATCTATATATATCTGTTCCAGTTGCAGCCCGCCGCGTCGGCACTCACTCACCATTTTCCCAGCAGTCTCAAGCTTTCCCTGTGTCTCCCTCCCTGCCTGCCTGCCTGCCTGCTGGATTTTTTTTTTTTTTCCTAGAGTCTTGTGACTTCCCTGCTGTCCAATAACATTTCGCGTTTCCTTGGAAACAGGGAGCGGGAGAGCAGCCAATCACTGAGCGGCGCCGCTAACGACTCTGTGACGCGCTCCCCGCTCCCTTCCCTTTTTAGAACTCAGCCTTCCTTTATGAACTCAGAAATCTGGAAGGGAGCAGCAGAGCCCCTGTCTCCAGCGTCCAAACTGCAACAGAAACGCACCGCACCACGAAGGGCGCTGCAAGCAATTACAGACCCTTCAATCCGTATCGTTAGTACCAGTTACACCGTGCGTGCGTTAAGTTAGTTACAACTACAGGCTGCTTAAGAAGGGCTCTACCACTGCCTTCACTCTTGGCAAGGACAATTAATGAAAAAATAATACTTGAAAATGTTTTGTGCCCTGTTTGAAGTCCAATATATTCGTATTTGTTTCATGAACAGGTATTTTAAACCTTGTATTTAATTAAGAAACAACTGATGTCACGGTTTAATAGCCCCACCCCCTTCCACCCCAAGAGATTTATTTTTTTCAGAACGCAGTGTAAGGACAGAGTAACTGAATTCTAACTTAGACCAGAACTTGCCAAATCTGGACAATAAACATGTGTTTTTTGAATCTGCCTTGTTCTATCTGTATTACAATAAAAACTATCTTTGCCTTTTGGAATTCAGTGATACAGTGATGTATAATAAAACACCGTACCTTTGTGAAAAGGTGTGGGACGGTGATAACACCGTGTAACAATTTTTTTTTTTTTTTTTTGGTTCCTGGGTAGTAAGTGTTATTTCCTAATTGCTTATGCCTCAAAAGTATAGAAAATGGCTATTATTCCCCACAAACTTTGCTTTTGTGACCAGGACAGTGATATTTTGAAATTTACCTATTTCCAATGAGAAAACGGGCGAATTTGTGTCTTTTCGTTCACATAAAGTCAGAAAAAAACAACATATGAATCCAAATTAACATGTATTTATACTAAAGTAATACAAAAATGACTACAAAAGATTTAGAAGTGAGTAGTTTTTCGAGATTTACGATTATACTGTAAATCACTTTCACGAATCAGCCCCCAAATGTAGTCTCCCATCATGTTCTCGTTATACTGTCCTTGGTAGCGGATTGGAACAGCTTTGTCGCAGTGGTTCGGGGCTTCCTGGGCAATCACAAGGCAGAAAACTATGTGGAGCTGGTTGAGACTCTGGTGAAGAACTACGGCACAATGGGCTGTAGGATGTCCCTCAAAGTCCATATCCTTGATGCTCATCTTGATAAATTCAAGGAGGACATGGGAGCGTACTCGGAGGAGCAAGGCGAGCGCTTCCACCAGGATATACTGGACTTTGAACGCCGCTACCAAGGACAGTATAACGAGAACATGATGGGAGACTACATTTGGGGGCTGATTCGTGAAAGTGATTTACAGTATAATCGTAAATCTCGAAAAACTACTCACTTCTAAATCTTTTGTAGTCATTTTTGTATTACTTTAGTATAAATACATGTTAATTTGGATTCATATGTTGTTTTTTTCTGACTTTATGTGAACGAAAAGACACAAATTCGCCCGTTTTCTCATTGGAAATAGGTACATTTCAAAATATCACTGTCCTGGTCACAAAAGCAAAGTTTGTCGGGAATAATAGCCATTTTCTATACTTTTGAGGCATAAGCAATTAGGAAATAACACTTACTACCCAGGAACAAAAATTGTGTTACATAGTGTAATAAGCAATATTGCAATGATGTTTGCTACCCATTAGGTGGCGCCAAAAAGACCGGTACAGATTATTATTTATTTCTTAGCAGACGCCCTTCAAGGTATAACGGCAGAAAGGTAGGTGATTAAAAATAATGCGGAGACGGGGAACACGTGTTTTCAAAATGGCAGTTTTGTTATATAGCTATCTAATTATTCCAATACAAATATATGTAATTACTTCATCTCGGACTTAACTCTATTGGTTAATCTCATTGAACCAAACACAAATAAACCATGCTTTACATACATGCATGCATGCATGCATACACGGAAACCTAAGGGTATGGTATTGGGTGCTTGCATAACTCGATTTGTTTGTGTAAAAAACAGCTTCGAGAAGGAAAAAGAAAAGTTAGACCGGTCTGGTTTGGAACGAAGACTGATTCTAATCAGAGTGACTCGTGACTCCACAAATCTGCAGTTCATACCGGTTTTCCAGAAGTGTAACATTACAGCGAGCTAAACTCAGGGTTGGAAATAAGACTCCCGTTGCATAGCAGTTTGATCCATTCCTGGTGTTATGCTGGGTTTAATAATAAGACACATCGCAACCATGTACCGGTATATCAGTTGTTATCCGTGCGAGAATTTCTTTATTGCTGTTACAATTTAATTTTAAAAGTGGCACTGAATATTACATGAATAAACACATTTCCCTTATAAGGTACGTTTTTTTGCAGCCTTTTTTTCCTCTTTTCTGAGCTGTTCAATTCCAGCAAAGCTGTAGTGAGGTCGTCGTGCCCTGGCATGCAGCGGTTTGTCGGTAAACAGACTGCGGGAAACATTTACAAATGATTACATATACAATTACAATAAGTCACAACACACGTCAGCCACGAAAAAAGTGACGTTGACAAAAAAATATTGTCTTTAAAAAAAAAAAAAAAATCCACTAGAATCATAATGTAGAACTGCCCTGTTTTTTTTGTTGTGTTTTTTACACTTACATTTTGGAGACAGAAAGAAAATATTTTTGTACGAGAAAATAACGATATTTTATAAACCAACGAATTGTTCGTGAATGTCTTGCGGCGCAAACATTACTGTCTCCTGCTTGTCTCCGTAGTTACGTAAATCTGCGTTGCCGAGGGCGCCGTGATGCTCCGTGCCATTCTGAGCCCAACCCACTGAACTGCCTGCAGCGCCACTTCACTCGTGTCACTTTCTCTTCATCTGAGTACAAATCGCTGCGGGGCTCTGGAGTAAAATCACAACTTTACTTGGTAAGTTAATTACATTTCAAGCGTTACAAGAGGGCATTTAACGTACTATTCCGAGCGGAGACTGTAAAAGTCACGTAAACTAAACTGTGTCGAACAACAATTATTACTACAGCGTCACGCCCGTTTCGTTGTATCAGTTTGTAAACATGACCAGTAAGAACTCTAGTCATGCGTATTATTAGCGTTTTAAATGTCATTACGTGAAATGGATGTGTTTTAACAACTTTTAAAACGTATTTATTAAAAACAGAATGGTTGCAGCATTCAAGATATTTCTAGTCCAAACACAATAAACTTGCTTTCGATTTAATTTGTGAAGCCTGCGTTACAGTCTCCGATTCGGGAAAGACTCATTTTAGGGTTAATCGAGTGAGTGGAATTTTAATTGAAGTGTAATTGGAATAAATCAAATGACACGATGGCCCTGTCTTTCTTCTGTGTCGTCGTAGTGTATCTACTGCAATCCGCAGGGTTTAGGACCCAGAGGAGCCCTGTGACAGGCATGCATTCCAAGGGCGAGGCAAAACTTCAATTAAGATAATGATGCATATTTCAAACTTGTTGCACAACAACATTCTCGAATAATCACACAATGATTTGATTGGCCAATCCCGTAGCACACCAGTTTCTTATTGGCTGTTTCGTATTCACTGTCTCGCTCTGTCATTGCGATCCTGTTTTCTCTATGATCAGCTCAGAGTTGGGAATCATTCATTGTTTTAAAGTGAGACAGAATAGAGACACTGTTCTTTTAAAAGTAATTCTGAAATGATACTGTGAATGGAATTGAAGTCTGATTCACCGTTACTATTATTACTGGCTGTTGTATCCATGGCAATATTCCCATTACATAACCATTGCATTTATCTGCGTGACAAAACATTCACATGACCACAGTAGTGCCTGCTTCCTCATTCATCACATCCTGTAAGAGTCCTCCCCTTCTCTTTATTAAGATTGCAGGGGTGCAAATCAGACTCCTATTGCCCAGCAGTGTCACCCATTCCAGGTTTTATTATGTGCTTGATGAGCCCCAGTGTAAAGGTAACAAGCTTGGAGGTGCGTCTTAATCCACTCCTAGTCAAATCAGAAACTGTCATGCAATGAGAGTCTTATTTCCATCCCTGGATTGATGTGATGTTTAAATTTTAATCCGGTGCATATTTGAAATACTAGGTTTATAAAGGCAGCCCCTGTTTTTTTAAAAAAAGTTTTTTGGATGCAGACTCTGTCTGTCCTGTATTGCGTTCTATAGATCAGATCCATACTGCATATGGGTGCAGTCTCGAACTACACATTCTTGAATGATAGCGATCTCCAGAGAACCACCCATCCTATTACAAAGAAACTTGGTATGAGCTCCAAAGGTCATTTGGGATATATTCAGAAAATCTTGCACAATTGTGATAAAACTTTGACTTGACATTTGTAACAGCAGGTTACAAAACACGCGAATGCAGGACACACACTTGTTTTTAGGGGTTCTGATTTTGTTTATCTTAATGTACTAACATGTCTTAATCTTTTTATTTTTCAGGACCATGGACGATTTTTCGGTAATGTACACGTTTTTCTCCAGCTTGCTGGGTACAGAGATAGGGGACTGTTCTTGTGTAGACAGCCCCCATCTCTGCCGACCCTGCCTGCTTCTTGCTATTGCTATAGACCAGGTGAAACTAGCTGAAAGTTCACTGTGTCATGTGATCTCATCACATGGAATCAGGAATTAAAGAAAAGGAGCTGGCAGCTAGGGTCATACAGACCCAGGTAATGTCAGGGCAGATTGTGATATAGCAAAATATTATTACAATGAAACATACCAGTGATTGTAAACATCTTTAAAAAATGAAGAGAGGAAGTGAACAGGGACCCATTGTGTAGTCCTGATGTGGAGCCTTGTGACACAGTGATCTGTGCTGAGAGAGTAACTGCTGCCCTTCTCTCCCCCAGCTTGCGGACGCCTTAGTGGAGGACACCCCGGGCAAAGCCTCCAAAGTCAGCAACACCCACCCTGCTGCCCCAGCCAACCCAGCAGCCCCGGCCAACCCAGCATGGCCCAGCTCTGCCCCCTGGAGCAATCCCCCCGGAGCTCCACAGTTCCCACCCTCCTCTGGGCCTTCTGCCCCTAGCCAGCCCTCCGCCCCAGGGCAGTACCCAGCAGGGGGGGGCCCTGGACAGTATCCGCCAGGTGGGGTCCCTGGACAATATCCTGGTGGCCCTCCTGGTCCAGGACAGTTTCCTGCAGCAGGGGGCCCTGGACAGTTTCCTGGTGCCCCATCAGCTCCAGGACAGTTTCCAGCAGGTCCTGGGGCCCCTGGACAGTTTCCAGCAGGCCCTGGGGCCCCTGGACAGTTTCCTGGTGCCCCGTCAGGTCCAGGACAGTTCCCTGGGGCCCCTGGACAGTTTCCTGGTGCCCCATCAGGTCCAGGACAGTTCCCTGCGGGCCCTGGGGCCCCTGGACAGTTTCCCTACCCCAGCCCTGGTGGACAGGCCCCTGGAGGCTTCCCTCCTTCCTCTGGCCCCTTCGCTGGGGGCCCATTCCAAACACCCAGCGGCCCATTTGGACCCCCACCCGGTACCTGGGGTCCCCCTGCCTCCCAGCCATTCCCCCCTGGCCCCCACCCCGCCCAGCCTGGCTCGTTTGGACCGGGCCCTGCGGGCCCCTGGGGGTCATTCCCCGCCCCTTCCGGGCCATCCTCGAATTTCGGGGGCCCTGCTGCACCGACCGTCCCTCCCTCTGGACCGGCAGGAGCTCTGGTGAGTATCTGATAGGATACAGGACTATACCGTGAACCTGGGGCCGCAACACCACCTCCAGGGCTAGCCATTGCGTTAGTCTGGAACGCCATCCTGTGATCAGTACAGACCAAACCGCTTCAGTGTGTGCACCAGAGCCTACTGAACATGGGAGCACACTAACCACCCCACTGCATGACAGCATGGGTGGCCAGTGACAATACAGCATGTATTTTAAAATAGACCTTGAATTGTCTGTGTCCTGAAGTCCTCTAGATGTGAAAGGCTTCAGGTAGTCAGTGAGAATTCTGGAATATCTATAGACTGTACAATATCCAGCACTGGTGTTTCCTGGCCAACTGCATAGTTAGCGTTAAATAAGCTCCAGCACACCCTTCACACCAGTGGCATCCTTCCACCGACCGGTATAATTAAGGGCACCCAGCAGAAAGGACTAGTTGATTAGGTATTGTGTGTTGATCTTTAAGTGAAATATCAATGAGGCACTAAAACGCTGTCCCTTGTCCTTGCAGCCAGTGCCTTATGAGCTCCCCCTACAGGCTGGGTTAATGCCTCGACTGCTGATCACCATCGCTGGAGAGACCACTAAGAACCCAGTCAGGTAAAGTGAACTGCATGCCAGTCCTTCTGTCCTGTCTCTAACCCAGCGCAGTGTCATGCTGTTGTGTTTAACACCGAAGTGCTGAGCCGTGCAAGCTCTAAAAAGCCATAGAAATCAGTGGAATTGTTTTTATTTAAAGGTCAGTGAAAACTGTATTTACTATGTGTACCAATTTTTTATTTTTTTCATTATTTCATGCCTGAAAGAGTTTAAACTGAAGGGCATGTTTTTCTCCTCCAGATTCCACTTTGATTTTTTGCGAGGCACAGACTCCGTGTTCCACTTCAACCCCCGGTTCGATGAGAAAGCAGTGGTGCGGAACGCCTGTCTGCACGGGCGCTGGGGGGCCGAGGAGAGGCAGGGGGGCTTCCCCTTCCTCCCCGGGAAGCAGTTCGAGGTACGAGGGGGGGGCGGGGGGCTTTCACTTTTAATAAAACCACTCCCTGCATTTTCAGATCCTGTCCTTACTAATGGAACTGAAGACACTCTACAAACTCCACAGCAGGGGGGCAGCCCTGGTGCTGGAGAGCCGCAGGGTCTTCTGGTTTTCGTTCCTCCCTGAGTTTGCAATTTATTAATTGAAACCGTTATTTTCTTAATTGGACAACACTACTGTAACATGTTTTCCAGGTCTTTAGCTGTTGATGATTTAAAGGTGGCAGGACTGTGGCTCTCCAGGACCCTGGTTGACCACCCCTGCTCTGCAGGGTACACAGTGTCTATACAGCCAGGACAAATAGGCACTCCTGTGACCCCCTGTGTAACACAGGTGAAAGCTCAAATGTTTCAGAGCTGTGCTTGTGTCTGTATATTATGGAAATGAGCAGGAGCCACCTGCTTGAGCTGCACTGAACTCATCACAGCTTGAATAAGTCTCACGCGAAGGTTCACTATTAGGAGGAGTTGTCATTCAGCTATAGGGGAGGAACACTTTATTTAACGGGAGCCTGATTTCTCCTGCCTGCTCATTATTTCACTGATAGACTTCACTGAGACTGCTCTAACCCTGCTCAGACTCCTGGCTCCTGATCATTTCATAGACTTCACTGAGGCTGCTCAAACCCTGCTCGGACTCCTGGCTCCTGATCATTTCATAGACTTCACTGAGGCTGGTCCTGGAATCCAGGACTGGGTGCAGCAGGGCTGCAATGAGTTTGTAACTCTCCACTGTGTTCCTGCTCTCCTCAGATCAAGGTCCTGTGTGAGGAGGCGATGTTCAAGGTGGCGGTGAATGGACTTCACCTGCTGGAGTTCCGGCACCGCTTCAAAGCCCTGAACGAGGTCACGCTGCTGCGAGTCCAAGGAGACATCCAGCTGTCCATGGTGGCGCCCAGCATGGTCTAGGACCCCTCCCAACCACGAGCCCCCATTACCCAGCTTCCCTCTGAGCAACCCTCCCTGGAATCGGGGCTCCAGATAGAAAACCAGCCCAGTACTTCGGGCTAGAGCCCCTTAAAAATGAGCCTGCTGATTTGTGCACCCGTTTTCGGGCTGGAAACGCATGCTAAGCTATTGGTTGCTTCTTCGTTAGCGCACTTCTGAGGTTCTGACCTGTTTGCCTGTTACATACAATAAGGTTGTGTCCAGTTCTCATTACAGAAAATAATTTTGGTGTGTGGCTAATTTTCTGAAATGTAAACAGCTGGTTTCTGCTCTGCTATAGACTGTGATGTGGGCAGAACGCCTCGTCATACAGAAGCCACTCAAAGCAACCAATCAGCATTGTTCTGCGGTTCGAGTCTGAAAATCAGTGCAGTTTCATACCTCCCTTGTGCTGGGGGAACAAAAACAAATCACATCCAGACTGCCCCTTTAACTATGAGATGCTCAGTTACATCATCTGACCGCTGGTGGTATTATGTGCATTTAGATATATAATTCAATTACAGTTTCAAGTGTCCAGCCACCAGTGGCGCTGTGTGCAATGCAGTGATCAGAATCAGAAGTGAATCAGAGAGATTGAATACTGGGAGGTATTGTTCATATGTACTGCTGCCTGCATGGATACTGGTTATATTCTGCATGTGTTAAATTTTTTATTTTTTTTTTGCCATGTCTCTTAAGGACATTGTCTGTCCCTCTTTGCTGGAATGGAGTGAGTGTTTTCTGCTTGCAGTTGTTACTGATTTGAGAAAGTGTCCTGCAGGTGCATGCTGGAGTGATGCCCTGATAAGCCACTCAAGCTCCTTTACAGGTGGCCAGCACCCCGGCCAGCTCTAATCCTGGACTATCCCACGTCACTTTAGGAAAGGTAGTCTGAGATCTGTGAAACCAGCCATTAGTAATCCAAGGCAAGTGCTACTCTGGGTCTTTTAGCCCTAAATTCTGCAGACCAGCCTGGAAAGAAGCTTTGCGCTAGTCTTCCTGGGGCGCATTAAATCCCTTTTCTGCCACTGACTGCTGTGTGATTCCTGCCTAGGATATTCCATCTGAAGAAGCAGGACCCCCCCCACCCTGAACACACAGACACAGTCAGATAAAAGCACTGGTGTGTTGACAAGGTATTTTCCCTTTAGTTATTGACAGTAACATGTGCTGTAAGTCAGATTCCCAAACCTGCGTTCTCTTCCCTTGTATCCAGGACACTTGTGCAGGGCTCCCTGCTGTTGCCCTGTCTGATTTGCACGGGACACAGTGAATCACAGGTGTGCAGTTTACTGTCTTCGAATTAGGAAATGATGGAGCACAGCCTTGTGAACTGAAGCATGATGCCTGTGTGTATTTTTAAATCAATGTCATATCGTGCCATAACATTTTGAATAAAAGAGCTGTTTTTTTTTCAGTTTGTAATAAAAACTTTTTTTTTTTTTAAATGCTGTAACATGCAGACACGTTGTACCGTCTCAGTAGAAACCCCTGCACTGATATGCGTAGCCTCGCCAGTATGCATAGCTGAGTGGAGTCCATTTAAACATCTCAGTGTTTTGTGAATGGCTGCTGTGCTTCTCATTAGAAGTCAGACGCAGTATTTTATTTCATACAGGAGGCTAAAACTCTAGTGCATGAATTGGAAATGGTTCGATGTTGTTTAGTGCATACAGGCACTGAGGCGGTTCTAGAAGCTTGGAGGAGGTTCTAGAAGCTTGGCCTGCCAGATTCTTGAGTTTCTAAACTAGCTGCATTTACCCGCATGCACGCATTTTTTTTCAGTGCCAAAACAGACGTATAAGAGAGAGCCTGTTTAGCAGCTAAGCCCAGTTTACAAACCCCACCCTCGTCTCAAGGGAAACGGACATAACTCTCAGACTACAGTATCTCATTATGCAAGGTCGTTTTTACCAGCAGCAGCTGCACCCATTCGTTGCTCTCTGCTTTGTGTTATACACCAAATGATTGATTACCTAGGATTGAGACATAATTAAAAAAAAAAAAAAAAAACTATGTGAACATAATTTAGATCTTGTATTTAACATCCTGTAATCAAAGAGACTACAGAATGATATCTCTGATTCTTGGAGGTCTGGACTCTGCAGCGGTTCATCACAGATAATAGTTACAATTTCTAGAGATGTGTGCGAAACTAAAGAGACGTTCATGTAATTGTTATGTAGAATATGAAAGTATTTATTACCTCATAGTTCTATAGAACTATAAAGACGTGCCTATAGAACAGTGCTGGGACTCAAACCCGATTCATAAGGAATCCAGGCATATCTAGCCTATAGATTTTTATAGAATAGACCGGGTGTGTCCAATCACGGTCCTGAGGGAATTCCACTCCAGGTTTAACAGGTAAAATGAGGCAATTAACTAATTCAGGGTCTGGACGGAGGTTTCATTGTTTCAACTAAACAATTTAGAACAGGGGTGGAACAAAGACCTGGAGTGGAATTACACTGCAGGACTGTGATTGGCCACCCTTGCAATATACCTTTCTACGTAACATGAGGTCACTGCTTTAGAGTCATGTATTGTGTTCTTCGGGCACATTTAAGACTGTAAGTGTGAGATGCAGACAGAGAGACAACTCCATACGTGTGTCCGCCTCCCTATATATCCCCATTGCTGGGGTTTCATATACATTGATACAAACGACTGTTGTTGGCTTCTTTAAGACCGTCTAGAGAAGTTGAATTAATTCACAATGCAATTGAATCCATCAAGACGAAACTTGTAATAAACAACTCTGAATCTTAATTTGAAGTCCAGACTTGTCGCTTCTTCCTGGAAAGTTTATGACGTTACTTGCAGCGGTTAGAGGTTATAATTTTTTTTTTTTTTTCAACTCACAAAGATTTATTTTTTGTTTTGTTGTATTGTGCTTTTGTTATACTGGTAACATTTTACATAAAGCACCTGTACGCATCTAGCTGCATTTTGTCAAAGCATTGACTCCAGTCTGTGATTAACTTCTATGTTTTGAAATTAAAAGACACTTGTGCATTTTTCAAAGTCAGATCCAGACTTCCTGACAGTAATATCCTGTCAGGTCTCCAGCGTGCCTACCAGCTGTTTGTTTCTCTGTGTTGTATCATTACCATGGAAAGTTCTACTTTATGAAAAATAGGAGTTGAAGTAAACACGTGTGGTGCCTTGTAACCATAACAGGGTTAAAAACGTTGCAGCACAACAAAGCTTAGGGCAGTACATCTGACTCAACAGGTTTCCATCACAATAAGACACATCGTGACAAAGGCATGCAGTTTCGACAGGCCCAGGCAATGAACACGGAGCCGATCTCAAATAAGAGAAGAGGCGCTCCCGGTCACTGGCAATGGAATGACAAACTCAGGCGTGCCCGGTTTAGCTGTGCTCATGAAACGTGGAGCTGCAGTCCAAGAGAACCCACGCTGTGCTTGTCAGAATGCTTGACACAGCATCCATGTGCATGTTATTACATCCATGTTCATGCAGGAGAAGTCGATGACACCATGTTCACGAAGTAAAACTATCTGAATATGAATAGAAAATGGCAATAATGGATGTATTACTGTATAAGGGTTCACGGATGGAAATAAGACTCCCATTGCACAGCAGTCTGATCCATTCCTGCTTTTACTAGGAGTTTAGTAAGACACGCCTGAGCTTGTGGCCTCTACACCGTGGATAATCACGATCGTGGTAAAACCAGGAATGGGTGAGACTGCTCTGCAATAGGAGTCTTACTGCCATCTCTGGGGCTCTGTCTTTTTTTTTTATGGGGAAATCAAACTTCTCGAAAACATATCAAAAATAATATGAAAGTGCCAGGTTAAATACTTGGGACTTTGCTTTATGATAGTCTAATATGTATAAACCGGGCGTGACGCTTCCTGGTTCCGAAAAAGCAAAGAGGGAACCACGTCATGACGTCATTAAATAGGTCATATTTTTACAATAGATGGATCTACCCAGTCTGCGTTATGAATGGGCGTGTGTCTACCACCCCCCAAAAAACTAAACTAAACTAAAAACTAACACTACTCCTGCAGTCGAGGGAGGGACAGCCCCGTGTCGAGGGTGTGGTCCGAGTCCTATAATACTCTCCTCTGCAAAGACACCGCGCTCCGGTTTTACCTGTCTGTAGAGACTACTCGTACCTGCTCCGGTAATCTCAGCAAGGTAAGACCATACATTTGGTATTATTATTATGTATTAGCGTTGATGTACATCGATCTCCCAGATTTTCTTCTCTGTCCTGGATGCCGGCGTTACCATTTCCTTGCAAAGTTGGCATCAAAAACGAACCTCCCAAATCTGCCAGCGTCATGAAGTGTAGCCGATTCGTCTCTAGCTGGCTGAGCACCTCGTACTGCACTAGGAGTATAAACGGGCTCAGGGACTTGTGTTCTGCTCTGTCGGTGTTTCTACCGTACGAGCGGTTCTAACGTAAAGTTTTCCGAGCAGATTTGCGTCGTACTGTTTCTGTGAAGTTGCCCAAATATGAAAGCAATACGAGACAAGCGAAAATTAAACTGCAGACATGATTTTAACTCAGATGCCGCTGATATAGTCGTACATAGTTCTATTGAGTCGGAGTTAACATATATAACACGGGTATTCCATTATCAAGTTTCGCGAAGGGATTAGGAAATCGAATCAGTGTGACGCGTCGTTTGTCTTGTACAGTGCGCCCAGTCATTTAATGGTGTCATGAATTACCCTCACAAAACACAAAAACAAAACACGCCTGCAGATCTGTCTAGTTTTTTTTTAAAAAAAATCTGTAGACATATTTTTAACGTCTAGCTATGGACGAAAGTTTTGAATCACTTGGAATGGGGGGGGGGACGGGACTATATGAATCTTTGTTTCAAACCTGTTCCAAGGTGTTTAATTGAAACAATGACACCTCCAAAGACCCTGAAGTAGTTAATTGCCTCATTTTACCCGTTAAACCTGGAGTGGAATTCCCTCAGGACCGTGATTGGACACACCCGGTCTATTCTATAGAAATCTATAGGCTAGATATGCCTGGATTCCTTATGAATCGGGTTTGAGTACCAGCACTGTTCTATAGGCACGTCTTTATAGTTCTATAGAACTGTGAGGTAATAAATACCTTTCATATTCTACATAATTATATGAACGCATCTGTAGTTTTACACACATCTCTAGAAATGCCTTCTTAAGTATTGTCTATCATCATCAATTTTCGATTTATAAAGCGCCTCTCACAGCCAAGATAATCTCAAAGTGCTTAACACACAGCTCTCCAAATTAAATAAACACATTAAATACATTCATCAGCAATATACAAAAATGAAATGCATATCAAAAATGACTTAAATAAGAATTGGAATACAATTAGATAGTAGAGATGATTTTAGTTATGCCAATTCAAACCAATAGGTTTTAAGACATTTAGAAGTACCCAGTAACACGTCAGTGTCACTCACAAAGCCTAACAGTAAATGGCGTAAACTTTGCAAGCTGACATATTATTATTATTATTATTATTATTATTATTATTAATAGAAAACTACAGCTCTCTATGGGCATGTATAGGGTAACACAAAGCTGCTGTTCTGTAGAGTCGTTTTTGCTGTTAGGGGAGGAGGTTTTACTGACTCGTGTCATGGGTTGGGTTGATGCATTTGCATGCATTAGTATTCCTATATTTAACAACACGCGCGCAGCCTTCCTTTTCTATGACGGTTTACACACCTGAACATAACTTCATGAAGCTTTCAAACGTTCGCTGTTGGGAACATCTGAGAAAAAAAACCCAAACATTTTAAATCCTATCATCCCTTATCAAATACCCTCATTAATCTTATCATATCATATCAGCACTCTGTAAACCGTTTTTAATCCGTATCAAAGTTCTGGCAAGCCCAAGGTTATCTGCGGGTGTAGCCTATATTTTGGTATAGGCGTTTAATATCGCCTTTGCCATTCGTGTGATACACTGGTGTGACTCATAACCCAGATAAGCGGGTGTAGCTCTCTGTGAGATTGTGTAAACTACCAGACGTCAATTAAATTCAGTTGTCTAGCCCCCAATTTACATTGGGTGTAAACAATGTCTCCAAATTCATATTCATTTAAAGAGGGTTTGGTTTTGTTTTTTACATTTCCCTTGCTGTGTTGTGGTTTTCTCTAATCTGCCTTTACTTGGATTTCATCTGCTTTGAGCTGGTCTGGAGAATGACCCGAGTCAACCTTAAACCTTCAACCTTCCATTCAAATCCTGTGACGATGTGACCTTTCAGCTCTGCCAGCCCCCGACTCTAAGGACATCATATCATCATCCACTCGGAATGACTTTAAACACTACGAAATATGTTCAAGGAAATTAAGAAAAAAAAAAAAAAATGACGCTGAATACTGTTTAAGCAAAGAGAATAATTCGAAACACTCTTTAACCCTTTCATTATCGTAGCACCGTATGTTCATGCATGCCGTCAGAAATCACGTTGGAACCTCATGGGACTCCTAGGTCCCAGTCTGAGGTTGTGTAGAAATAAAGATATGTTAAAAATAATAATGATTTGTCCTGTTCTCATGTATACTCAACAAAGGAGTTTATTCTTCAGCTCGACAAAAATAATTCAGGACTGAAGGGGTTCAAACGGTGCTTACAGTCCTGTGCTTCGAGCCCATTGGCCTGCAGTCAGGAATCGATATTCAAGGACAGGGTCGTTCTTTTAAAAGGCAGCGTGCAGACTGAGTACATGCCCAAGCGGGGTGTTGTGTGGTTAGTGAGTCAGACCGTCCCTGCTCAATGCATCTCCCTCTGAGAATCCTGTAACCAGACTCCAGCTTCAACTGCCCCTCCCTCAGACATTACACAAAGCAGGGTCTATTTAAACAGCAAGGGAGTGTTACTCTGAACCTCCACTCGGAGTCAGGTGCTATGTGTGGTTCATACACTAGCCTTTCATCTCCAGAGGGATGTTTAAACCTCTCCTATAAGCTCGCCCAGTAATTCCTTCACAGCATGACACAGAGACGGATCCCAAATGAGCTCCAGTAAACTGGAGCGTTCTGGAACGTGTCCTTCTTCATCAGCGTTCTTTTTCTTCTGTTTCAGGAACACTCCAATAAAAATGAGCGACGGACTGAACGTAAGTCACCTGTTTACCTTTCCCACACCTGGAGCAGTTCTGGAATGTCAGTGTCCTGTTTCAGTCCTGTGGCCTCAATAGAGCTCTCAGAATGGGGTTGAATAGGTACAGCAGAGTGGAACCAGTGACCCGCCTGCAACACTCTGCTCCAGATCTGCCAATGTGTATGTGCTGTTCTGTCTAGGAGGGGAGTGTTGCAGGAGGGCAGGGTAGTGGGACCACTCCCCCTGGAGTTCATGTGGTTGTAGAGTAACATGTGTTGGTAACCCTGTGAGAGAGACTGTGCTGGTCATGTTTAAACCAGTTTGCTGGCAGAAGCAGAGCTGCGAAGGTAACTTTAGGTTTAGAATGACGAAGTGATCAAGCAAGTGAAAGAATGCATGGGAAAGGAGAAAACCATGATAAACAATTCAATTGCTAATGATGTCTCTGTGTCCCATGATTCCACGCTGATGCCCTGCTTGACCCCGTGACCTCCGTGCAGCTGTCGGACGCCCTGTTCGGTGACTCCGCTTCCAGCGCCCCAACAGTGAGCAACCCGGCTGGTCCCTGGAATCCAAATATGGGTTACGGCAACGTTCTCCCAGGATTCCCTGCAGCGGGGGGGCAGCAACCGCAGCCTGCCATGATGAACCAGCTCGTGAGTCCCATCATTGATATCATCTCCCCCCTCCAATTCGAAAGCCTGATCCACACCCTGTCCTGTCCTGACCTGCCTGGAGCTTCGGAGGCCTGTTTCTTTTGCACAGCACACGTTCCACCACCTTCCAGGCAGCAGGCTTTCCCCTTGAGTCAACCAGAACTAACCCTGATGCATCCCAGTTAGGGGCTGTGTTATGTGGCATTGGTTTTTGTATGGAAACTGTTTGATTTGTAATATACAAAGTCATAAAATGAAGGAAAGTCTTGTGTGATAACTGCAGGATGGTGGGATTTTGAATCCCAGTTAAAGTGAATGGCAGAGGGATTGCACTTGGCATGTAATGCCCTTTGACCACTGCAGCAGCAGCAGCTCCTGACCGTCTCTGTGTCTCTGCGTCTCTGCGTCTCTGTGTCTGTGTCTCTGTGTTTCTGCGTCTCTGCGTCTCTGTGTCTCTGTGTCTGTGTCTGTGTCTCTGTGTTTCTGTGTCTCTGTGTCTCTCCCCCACAGCCTGTACCCTTCAATATGCCGCTCCAGGTGGGGGTGCACGACAAGCTGCTGTTCACTATTGTGGGGACCGTCAAGCCCAAACCCAACAGGTCAGATATCTACTCACTAATTTACACACCAGCCCGACCTGGGCTCCCTTCTAATTATAATCACAATGATGTTCTCTTCCATTACAATTACAGTTGCAATTATGCTGCGATTTATAATTACATTTACACTGGAACAGCCAAATGAACACAATCCGGAGAGCGTAAGCTGTAGCTAATGCTGGTCCTTTCTACCAGAGCATTCAGAGAGGGAACTACTAAGCCTTTAAAACCCTTAAACACAAAACCATGGCAATGAAACCGCCTCCGGTTGATAAGCTGAGAGCCAGCCTGTGATCCTGATCTGTCACAGCAAAGTAAGAAATGCATTTGCAGGGATACGAATGCATCCCTTTGACTAACTGGCTGTCTTCAGCGCTGCACTTCACAGTCTTCTCGTCTGCTTCCCCCGTCTCCCGCAGATTTACGATTGACTTCAAGAGGGGCAACGACATTGCCTTCCACTGTAACCCCCGCTTCAACGATGAAGGGAAGAAGGTGGTTGTGTTGAACAGCTTGGTGAACGGGTGCTGGGGCCGCGAGGAGAGGCAGCTCACCCAGTTCCCCTTCGTCGAGGGGCAGCCATTTGAGGTACAGGACCACCCTCGCTGTGCAGCTAAACCAAACCCACAGAGGGCACCTGCCCCTGCCTCGCCTAGCCCCCCACAGGGACAGAGAGGGGTAGCGGAGAGGACAGGGGTGTCCAATCACAGTCCGGGAGAGCCCTGCTGCTCCAGGTTCAACACTGGAAAGGAGATCAGGAACGACTTCAGGGTCTGGATGCAGGTCTCATTGGTTCAGTTAAGCAATTTAGAGCAGAGCTGGAATGAAGAGCAGGAGTGGCAGGGCTACCGGGCCAGCCATGGTGTAGGCTGATCTTCAGAGCGTCTGTAAGGGGCCAGTAGCCGCTCTGACCTCTCGTGGAGGGAATGCCAGCTTGTATTATGCAGGGACCCTTTGCAATATTCTACATGTAGCACAAGGACGCTGTTGGACACAGTGTTCCCTTGGCCTGGAATAGCAAACATCGGTCACGTCCCTGTCTGTTCCCCTCCTATATAGTAAAACAAGAAGAATTAAACAGGCTGAATCCCAGCAAGGCTCTACTCTGTGTTATTACTGTAGGAAAGTCAGTTGAAGGGTTAGAAAGTTAAGTGCTCATATTATTGTTCTCTGTTGGCAGTTTAGCTGTTGGCAGAATAAGCTTGAGATCTCAGTGTCTAGTAACCAACTCCCTATAAAGGAATTTCTGATAGCTAGAGGCTGCATGTGAAAGAATTGCACCGTATGTGCAGTGTCTCGAGGAAGGGTGGAGGGCTGTAAGAACAAGCTGGAAATGAAGCTGGAAAACGAGTTGAGGTCACGGAGTTACACAAACAAGAAGCTCCTGCAGCTCCCCAGGACTAGGGTGGAGAGCCCTGTTCTACAATCTCCAGTTCTAGTTTCGTAACGATTGTAAGTCGCCGTGGATAACAGCGTCCTGCTGAGAAAGAAATAATAATAATAACAGTAGTAATAATAATAATGTCCCTTTTGAATCGTGTCCTCACCCACACTGCTGGGGGGCGCGGCTCCGTTGTGTTTGTAACGTGATCTCGTTTTGTTTCCAGATCGCAATCCTGGTCACTGGGGGTCAGTTCAAAATGGCGGTCAATCGGGCTCACCTGCTGGAGTTCAACCACAGGGTGAAGCAGCTGAACGAGATTACCATGCTGAGCATCTCCGGGGACGTGTTGCTGAGCTCGGTCATGCCCAGCATCCTGCCCTAGCTATATATAATATACAATGTGTGTGTTATCTGGTATCATTCTGGGTTCAATAAAACCCCAAGGAGTCTGAATGTTGTTGTCATGTAGGTCTGGTTAATAGATCATTATTGATTCGATGCATTATTTAGGGTACTGTTTGTGTTTACTTCGAAGGCTGTATCGGTTAGCTCTGTAATTGTAATGAGTTTGTATGGGCATGTTTTTATATCTGTGTAAAAAGCAGCCTGTTAAATAAACCTCATGAGTTGGGTGGTTGGATATTTGTCCTTTTTTGTATGTTTCCTTTTCCTTTTGAAACCAGGTATTTCTACGCTGTCTCTATCCAAAAGAAAACACAGGAAGAAACAAACTTGCGCACAAGGATTTTGCAGTCGCTGCAGTTGCTTGTTTTTGCCACAAGAGGGCAGTGGAACCCCACAACCGATAGAACAGTTTAACCGATCATGTCAGACCGCGTTCACACTGGGTGGGTCTGGTGCGTTTCGTTTGAAATAATGTATCGAGGTGCTTGCTGTTCACACTTACCTGCGAGCAAAGGGCCCGAGTCCGTTTGGGGGCGAGGCGAGCTAAAGTTCCATTTATTTCAGGACCGATTTCGTTTGTGCTTTGAACATATGGTAACACGTAATCAGAATGATTAAACAAATAATCCATACAATTGTTTATTTTATTTGTGAATGAAGCAAACACACGACCTAACCCCGGACTCCGCTGTCATGTGCTGAGCACGCTGATACACTTATGTGTTTGTTTGGTCGCAATCCCAGGTTTCCCGAGATGTCTGGGAAGTAACGCGAGTTCCTCGACATTTCAGTTGTTTTTTTTGCTCTACTTGTTTTCTCAAAATATGAACTAAGCCGCGAAATGTTTACTTCCGAGTCAGGTTACCTTCCTTGTATAGTTAGTTTCAAAAGGACCGAGTCCAGTTGTTCACATTGACTTTTAGCAAGCGAGCCAGACTCTGTGCGTTTGCCAAACGGACCGGGACCATCTGTTTAGGTGGGCTCGGTACGGTTCGTTAACCAAGCGGTTGATCACACCTCACACCAAACTTACCGAACCGTGCGGAATGCGGACCAACCAACTGAACGGACCCCGTGTCACGCTTTGATTAGAGTGTTGCGAATACATATTTTATTCATATGCAGTTAACCACTTTCTGAAGTCCAGTTCCAGGTTAAGAGACAGTCAACCGCTACGCCGTGCATGTGTGTATCTATCATTAGACTGCCGTTGGAGCGCATGTCTGTTGAGTGTGTTTTGGCCTAAGACTCCCATTGCATAGCAGTGTGATCCATTCCTGGTTTTACTATGAGTCTATTAAGACACGCCTGAGCGTGTTACCTGCACACTGTGGCTAATCAAGCTCGTATTAAAACCCGGAATGGATTAAACTGCTATGCAATGGGAGTCTTATTTCCATCCTTGCAGAAACCTTGGTCGCTTCTCAGCGTTTCTTTTCTTCTCGCAGCCCGTGGTATTATTTGCAGCAGGACGGTTTTACATTCTGGTTGGACTCTATAGGAGTGATTCAAACAGGACGCTCCGATGAAAGGCCCGCAAGGGTTTTACATCGATGGTATACCTGAAGCGTGGCTTTGCTTTGCATTGGGATCCTGTCACCTCGTGCATTTCAAGGCTCTTTCCTGCTTCTATTTTAATGCGAGGAGCAGAGAGCCGCGGGCGCAGCACAGGCATGCATTTTTAATGATGGAAAATGCAGCTGATTAGGAGGGAAACCAGAGAGCTGGGCGGTTTCAATTATTTAAATATTATCACAGTATCGAATTCGCACCGCAGCCTCTCAAATGGGGCCACACCGCCAAAACACCGTGTTTTTTAAGACAGGCATTGTGCATTGATAAAAATAAAAACGAAGTCTTAGAAATAGGAATTGTTTTGAAAAAAAAACAAAAAACAATCTAATATAAACTTATTTATTCATAACATTATTCCATTGATATTAATAGTATTTTATATGGCACTTTATTAATTGAATGGATGCGTTGTGGTTATATCACATTTGAATCCTCTCCTCGCATCCTATCACCAAACAGAGGAGTAAGCTTAACAATAAAATATTATTTCATGCTAACGTTCACCAGGATTCGGCGCTTCTCTCTTTCAGGGCAGTTGAAAAGCCCGAACTGACCCACACCGTCCTAGTGTACATAGAGTCGCATGGTCACCCAGTGCATGCAGCACCTACGGGATTGGCTTTGCGCGCACTCGCCAACCCACAGCACCCCCCCCCCTTGCGTGCGCGCTCCCTCCAAATACGTCAGGACGGCACGCACTATATCAGTTACAGCTCTGCGTCTCCCCTTGGTATTGAGACTAGGGGAGGGAGAGCGCGACTGAATATAAAACGCAAAATGAGTACAATTCATAACAATAATAACAACAACAACAATAATATACACCACCAGCAGCACCTATTTTATCCATAATATATTATATTACTCAGCTGAACGGCGCAACAGGAATAAACGAAGCTGACTGAAGATACAGCGCTGGATATTATTTTCTGCGGAGAGATTTGTTGCTGGCACGAAGCGCTACCCCAGTTTCTTTCACAGTTTCCGCGCAGGTCTGTCTCTCTCTCTCTATATATTTTTTGTATGTGTTTTTTTGTAATGCTGTTGTTGCGTTTCCTCTTGGTTTTGCTGAATGATGTGTTTATTTTCCTGCGCGTTTTCAAACATGCGTGTGTGTTGAGTATATCCTAGTCAGTGCTGGGGTGTTGTCTGTCTGTCTGTCTGTCTGTCTGTCTGTCTGTCTTCTCGTGTGGTTAGTTTTTATTTTTTTTTACAGATCCATATTAATAGTACTCCGGTCGCCGCGGTGCTAGTTGTGGTCTCCTAGCGAGATAAGATACTGAACAGGACGGGACGGTTTCCAGCACCCAGTTTGTGATTCCCTTGATTTAGGCTAATGTGATGTTCCGATAAATGTTGTGAAGTTTCTTTTTCTTTTTAATCGATTTTTTTTATGGTTTCTCAATTGCGTCGTGTTCTTATTCTTGTGTCTTTTATTTATTTAGTCGTTGCTAGTAGTACTACTGCACTGTGCTATGTAACGCCAGTCCGGGCCTCAGCCCCGGTCTTTCCTGGGTGTGGGTACGGTAGAGCTGCAGCAGCTTCAGGTCTTCCTGTGGTCCGAAGCAGATGACAAACTCGTACTAGCGAAACATTTATTCATCCAGGTTTGGTGTTCATGTTATCATGTTATCGTTTTGTGTGTTTACGCGCACGACTTATAACAAGTTTACATTTCACTAATAAATGCAAAAGTTGAGATGCTGGCAAAAAAACTCCTCTATAATAATGAGAGGTGGTCGTGGTGGTTGTCTTGGAGTATTTCAAATGAGGTACCCCTGTGTGTGTGTGTGTGTATATATATATATATATATATATATATATATATATATATATATATATATATATATATATATATATTGCACTTGAGTAATTATCAACTTGTGGGGTTAGTGTCAGATTTGAGCCATAGCAATTTGAAATGTGGTCGTGGGGTAAACTGGAGTTTGTGGCAGATCAGCATTTGAAATCGCCAGTATAGTGAGGTTGGATTGTATGTCATTGTGTATTTATTTTTTATTTTATTTATTGTTTGTTCATTCTTTTATTTATTTAAAGAACTCAAACTCGAGCAGGAGAAATCTAAACACGAGTTGTTCCATTTCCTGGAAGAATTGTGATAAGTTAAGGCAGTGTCTACCAAGGATTGTTTTATTTTTATTGAGTTACAATTCACAATATTAACAGTATGCACTGTGATTGTTAAAGGAGAACAAAACACGAACCAACAAAGCAGTCCAATAAAACACACAAACAAAAAACTGTTTTTGCCTGTCTAAAAACAAACAGGAGGCTGTGTGGTCCAGTGGTTAAAGAAAAGGAGCTTGTAACCAGGAGGTCCCCGGTTCAAATCCCACCTCAGCCACTGACTCATTGTGTGACCCTGAGCAAGTCACTTAACCTCCTTGTGCTGATGCATAGTTCACACACCCGAGTCTCTGTAAGCCGCCTTGGATAAAGGCGTCTGCTAAATAAACAAATAATAAAATACAAACTTTATATTTAAGCTGCCGTTGATCTGGCTGTGGGTTGCTTATCCATTTTTAAAGAGCTCCTTTTTTTTTTTTTAAAGGAGTGTTCACCATCAGATTGCCTGCCTGTGTGTTGGTTTGTTTGCGAATGTGACGTCATGTATCTTTTGTGAGGTTGCCCCAATCCCTCCCGCCCAGGATTGACAATGACCTGGCAATGAGTGACTGCTTGATAGGAAATTAAAAACACAAACTGACAAGAGCACGTATATACTTCAACAACTACTGAGCTTTCAAATGCAAGTGCCATCCAACCAAACACACATCCATCCCAGTATCCTACCAAGCATCTATCTAGAACAGTCTTTGGGAAGCTGAGGATTCAAGCTACTTCAAATGCAAGGTGATGTGTTGAGACTAGTCTGCTGTATTACTTCAAACCAGTTTTGAGGGGTGGGGGGGGGGGGTTGTAGCTGATGTCATGACCCCGTTATCATGTAACCCCCCCTGCAGGTTGCATCGCTTATCTGTTTTCTGTTTTCACTCTTCAGTCAACCTGCTCGCTGCTAGTCAGACGAATTTATGCCCCATGGTGACTCTGTCAAAAAAATGCCTGCTAAGACAGCTGTTGTGAAACAGCAAACAGCTGCTCTTCCCAGCAGTTCAGTAAGGGATGAGGTTTCTTTTTTGACGGGGTTATGCTGTTTTATAAAGGGAGTATTACAAGCCCATTTCCCATGATTGATATGTTCAGGGGGCTTCAGTTATTTCAAGTGGTTTGCTCTTCAAGGGGTAAGTTAAGAGCCAACACAGATGGACTTGCAAGTTGTGTCTCCCTGTAGTGATGAGGTCAGCTGCAGTGTAGAATTTTGGGTCAGTTTAACTAATCAGAGTTTGACACTTTAAGAATTTATTAAACAGTCTGGTTGACCTTCATGCTAATACCGTAGTCATTGTTATGTGAATCCAAATAAGAAATTGTCCATGCCTGCTCTATTTTGTTCAATCTAGCTAGTAGCTGATTCAGAAATGGTGGACACCTGCAATATATCGTAGCCTTAGGTGATTATATGTCTCTTTCAGATAGACCATGGAGAGGGGGGTGGGGGGCGGTGCAGGAATATGTTTGACTTGATGCCAACATTTCAAGTTACCCAACCCAACCCAGCCTGAATCGTGACCTGTGTAGAGCAAGCCAAGCACAACCAAGGCTTTACTGAGTCCTGTCTGTTGGCCAGAGCAGCACTGAAATCTATCTGTCTGTGCTGTCTGGGGCTCCAGATGCCCTCTTTTTGTACCGAGACAGGTTTAGACAGACTTCTCGTTGTCTGTTGGACAGGTCGTCACAAAGATATTTGCTCGTTCCTCCTACGGAGTGGAGGGTGTGGGCGTCACTTCTAGCTGGTACGTACTGGCTGTTCATGAAATAACCCTTTTAGTAGAGCAGTCAAATCGTTGAAATAAGGGTTTTGGCTTGTTTCCAAACTGTTGGGTGTATTTGTGTGTGTTCTGCTCTTGGCTGGAGAAAAAACGTTGAGGTAAAATACCTGTAAAGCTTTGTAGAACCGTGCTGTTTGAACAGTAACTTTTGAAATAGGCATTCCAGAGCCAAATACTGCAAGAGCTTAAACTCGAGTTTGCCTCTCATATGAGGGCTGCCTTTGTCTTTTGTTTTTTTGTGTTTTATGTTCCGTGTTTAAGGTAGGACGATAACTAAACACAGCCTGTAAGACTGGTTTAGGTGGGAGAATATAAATACGTTTTGTGTGAAACACAGACTTTCAGTTGATTGTGAGAAATCACGAACGAGTGACCGATTTCATCTCCCATCACAATGGTTGCTGCATCAGTGAATTATGTAAAATGAAATTCCCATTGCATAGCAGTTTGATCCATTCCTGGTTTTATTATGAGTTTAATAACACACACACCTGAGCTTGTTACCTATACAGTGTAGCTAATCAAGCGCCTGGTAATACCTGGAATGGCTGCAATTTATACTGTATCGGTGGATGTACAGCAATTTGACTATTCAGGAGTTTTTTCCTTTTTCTATTATGATTCAGTAGATGTTCAGTATCAAGCCAGGGCGTGCACAGGGGCTTTGTTTCCACATCTGCTGCAGCTGTTGTTCTTCTTGCTTGCACCTGCTCACAAACAGGGCAGTGATCTCTGCAGCACTGAAGGGCAGCTCGCTCACCTGGAAACTCTGAGCACCTCGAAGTCTTCTCAGGGTTCAAGGGGGTGGGGGACTGCTTTCACCTGACCCTGGGAGCAGCTTTTCCGGCAGCGTCCTGTGCTGGGAGTGCAGCTTCACTGGGCTCGGTGTATGACCTGAAACTGAGGAGAGCGAGGTGATCGGTGGAACCAGGAACATGCGCAGTTTCATCTGCATTCCATCGGGACAAAGGGGAGTGGGGTGGGCAGGATGCTGTGCTAATGAAGTGAAAGAGGAGCTGGGGGTTTCATTACATAGACCTTGGTGCATTCAGATAAATGTGACGCAATCCGACAAGTGAACATTGTCCCTCGTTCCTGCTGATCGTTAATGGTGTTTTAAGAAGCCAGGATGTCACTTGTGTGTCAATTTCAAATGGTTACACCTCCAGCTTCAAAGCAGACCCCCCCCCCCCCCCCCCCAAAAAAAAAAAAAAAAGAAACTCTGTTACTGGAGGTAGGAGATTTGTGTGCAGCAGCATTTGAATTTGTAGCCCAATCCCTTTTTGATTAATCGCAGTATCGTCCAGTTATTTGCACATGATTCATGTCTTGCTTGCAAACACTTTTTGTTCCTCTAGGCTCTGACAACAACATTGTGGTATTTTAGATTTGCATGTAATCGCAGGTCAGGCTGTTTATCCCATTTTACTTTTGAACTAAATCACATGACCCACATTTCTTTTTTTTACTGACAATCATATTTTCCATGCACAGTGAATATGCATGTAATTTGCAGTCTGCTCAATGCACTTTGTGATGGGGCGGGGGAGCTGAGTGACAGTCAGTCCAGGCTTTGCGCTGTTTACACACTAATTAGCTGCTTGGGAGAGACAGTTGATTGAAAGAAAAAAAAAAAAACTGCCCATTCCAAAGCAGGAGACTGCAAGTCTGTGCAAACTAGAGCAATCCCCTTGAAATGTTTCTTCCCATTGCTCTGAGTGAAAGAAGAATTAATAAAGGGAACCTGGATTGACAGGCAGAGTTGTGGGGGAGTCTGCAACGTGTCCGGTTCCACTCTGTACAGCCCCCCCCCCCCCCCCCCCCCCCAGCTGTTAAAAACTAATCGCATTTGCTTATTAACCCATGACCGAGCTTGTCTTCTGTCTGCACTTTCAGCATCATGGATTAATCACTGAACTGTGCTTGGCACATCATGAGTACATTTTCTAGCGCTCTCCCATATTTACAAACAATTTGCATTTGGTGTGAAGTCTGTTTATTTATTTTTAAGTAATGTAGTGAAAAGTGACAGCTGCATTGTGAGCACAAAAATGTGTTGAAGGCTGCCTGCCTGCCTGCCGGCCGGTCTGCCTGAGAGGTAAACTCGTTCAGCAGGGTACTGTAGTGAAGCTGCTTGTTTTTCCAGAGATGGTGACCTCATAATGCTACACCCAGTTCATACTGACTGTACTGTGCTTTAGAGACTTGGTTCTGGAAAACCTTCCACAGTTCTTTCATACTGAAGACTCTAGCCAGTGCAAAGGCGGTGGTCTTTCCTAACCTGTTTCCAAGGTGGGGACCCCCTTCGTGTTCATGGATTTTCCTGTTGACCCCGAGCCGGGAGGTGCTGGAAACCTACATGGATGGTGCTCTTATTTTTAGAAATCCAGCCCTTTTAAACTGGCTATTGTAGCATCAGGATGTGTGGTCATTTGGCTCATAATGCCATTCCACTACTGCTTGCATTCCCGTTTTAAGGTGGAACACAAGTAGCATGGCCTCTAGTTTACTGTGGCTCCCGACTACAGCATTAGAAATGCAGAGCGCACGCAAATTTAGTTTGACACTATTAGTCAAACAAACAGTCTAGAAATTGCAAGAGGGCAGAGGGGGGCAAAATGATATTTCAATGTTGGTATAGATTTTAATTATATAATGTGTGTGTATATATAATATATACTTTTTTTTTTTTGGCAGACAATATGTTATGGTACTGCTTGAGATGGCTTCCTGTATATAAACTAGTCCATTCAGTTTGTTGTGTTTTGGTAGATTAGTTGAATTGGGAAGGTGTGCAACAAATGGTCATAATTAATACTGCACAGTGCATTTGAAACAGGGCTGCAGGGCTAGTTTTGGAAAAAGCATGTAACAGGAAAACACTTTGCCGGGGGTTTGCCGTTTTAAACACCAGTGCCAGTCGAATGCAAAGCAATAAAACCCTTTGAAACGAGTTCCCTGCTTGTAAATAATGATCCAGTTATGGGTTCTTTACGTTGAAAGGAAGCTGTTCTTTAGGTGATTCCTAGTTACATCTGAAGTATTTCAGCTGGGTGCCCAGCTATTTTAGCATTTTTTTAATTTCAGTCCAATGGAAAGTACTTAAAAGGATTTGCTTTTTTAGTATTTCCTCTGAAAATGAAAAATTTGGTTTCCAGCTACTTTTCAGAGGACATGGCACACATATACAGCCATGCACTGTATTCTGTACAGGACAGTGACCCCCCATTGTGTCTGCCAATGTAGTCCATATCCGGGGCAAGAGCTGAGTTGCCAGTAAAGTCCGGTACAGTGGCCCTGTGGCATTGTCCGGTATTACAGGGTGGCTTGCTCCTCTATCGTTCACGTTGATAGAAGCAGGACAGTCTGTGCTTTTCATGGTGTCCTCCTCTTGCAGTGGCTGTGCTTTCTGTAAATGACTTTTCGCCACGTTCACCTATCCCCCGAGGATATGAGCTGGGAGAGGTGGGAGGGAAAGACTTCCTTAGCTGTGTTGGAACTTTCCCAGAGGCATTACAGATGGCAAAGCTTATTTTATTTGCACAACAGAATCACATTTTCCAGTAGATATTCTTACAGGAGGCTCCGAGGTTTTTGTCTGAGGAACATTAGCCACCCAGTTGGCTTGGCTTTCACTCGTTGATTGATTTCTGTAATAAAAAATAAGTTATGCTTCATTATTCTGCGCAGCTTGCTAAATACGAGTCTTGTGTAGTAGTAGAAAAAGGCGTGGTTTAGCAGCTGGCTGCACAGATAACACTGGAACAAGGTTATTTAGTCTGGGTAGTTTGGAAGACTCCACTCCAGCTTGACTCTTCGGGTTTGATGTCAGCCAGGCAGCCCACTGACCTGGGGGGAGAAGCTAGAACTTGTTTTGTGCTGATCTTAACGGTGTGCGAGTGTGTGTGTGTGTGTGTGTGTCTCTCTGTGTGTGTGTGTGTGTGTGTGTGTGTGTGTGTGTGTGTGTGTGTGTGTGTGTGTGTGTGTGTCTCTCTGTGTGTGTGTGTGTGTGTGTGTGTGTGTGTGTGTGTGTTTTCTCTTCCCTGCTCTCCTCTATTGAAGACAGGCTCTGAAAGTTCAGACTGACATTCATCTGATTTTATAGTCATTTAGTGTAACAATAAAAAGGAAATGGTTTTTAAATAGCCTTCAGTTGTTTGTCTGAAAGTGTAGATCATGGGTTTCCGATTGCATTTTAAAGAGGGGATTATTTGATTTCCGAGCCAGAAAAAAACAGCCAAAGGTGATATTTATTTATTTATTTATTTATTTATTTATTTAAATTTTTTAAATGGGCTTATTATCCACACAATTGGAGCTGCAGAGTCAAGCACCATACCATTTATATTTAAATTAAATAAATACCAGTTTGTACAGTCTTTTGGAGTTGAGGAACATTTATTATATTCTAGCTTCAGTACATGCAAGTTACATTATAGCAAGCCTCCACTCTGATCCAACCCTGTGATTGTATGTACATGCATGTACAGCACCTCTCCTTACTGTCTTTAGAAGTGCCATGGCTTCCTGCAGCTTTCCCTTAGGCTTGATGGGATTTGAAGAGTTGTGTAACAGTGGAGGGTAAATGCATCTGCCCTGGGGGGGATACTTTGTCTCCTGGGATTGTGAATGGCACCCTGTGATAGATGGAGAGAGATAATAGACAAACATGTAAACCAAAATAAAAATAAATTATTTGCTTGCTTTTATAGATTTCAAAAAGGCTTTTGATTCAATCTGGCACAAAGGATTATTTTTTATAAACTCCTCCAAAGTGGTGTAGGAGGTAAAACCTATGACACAATTAAATCAATGTATACGGAAAATGAATGTGGTGTAAAGATTGGCAATAAACTAACACAATTCTTTTCACAGGGGCGTGGAGTGAGACAGGGGTGCAGTTTGAGTCCAACACTGTTCAACATCTACATCAATGAATTGGCCACAGTGTTGGAGCAATCTGCAGCCCCTGGCCTCACTCTGCTTGATACTGCAATTAAATTCCTGCTCTACGCAGATGATCTGGTCCTGCTGTCGCCCACATAGCAGGGGCTGCAGCAGAGCCTGTCAGTGCTAGAGCAGTACTGTCAGACCTGGGCCCTGGCAGTAAACATGAACAAAACTAAAATCATGATATTTCAGAAAAAACCCAGATATCAGGAAAGTAGATACATCTTCACACTACACCACACAACAATAGAGCACTGCATGCACTACACCTACCTGGGCCTAAACATCAGTGCATCAGGTAGCTTTAACCCGGCAGTGAATGCACTAAGAGAGAAGGCCCGCAGGGCTTTCTATTCCATAAAGAAAAAGCTTTATATAAAACTCCCCATTAGGATTTGGCTCAAAATGTTTGAAAGTGTTATCAAACCCATTGCCCTCTATGGCAGTGAAGTGTGGGGTCCGCTCACAGAGCAGGATTACACTAAATGGGATAAACACCCAATAGAAGCCCTGCACGCAGAGTTCTGCAAAAACATCCTGCAAATAGAGAAAAACACCAAACAACGCGTGCAGGGCAGAACTAGGTCAATATCCATTATTGATCTCAATACAAAAAAGAGCAATTAAATTTTGGCTTCATCTAAAACAAAGCAACCCAAACTCCTACCACAGTAAAGCCCTGCAGTACCAAGAACTGAGCCAAAAGAAGAGTCCCCTCAGCCAGCTGGTCCTGAAGCTCACTGCACTAACACACACTAACACCAACCAGCCTCAGGACAGCACTGCTCCAACACAGACAATTCCAGTTAACCAAATTATAACACAACACAAACAAAACTACCTCACCTATTGGGACACACACAAAAACACAAAGCAAATTAGAGTGCTATCGGGCCCTAAAAAGACACTACACCCTGGCTGAATACCTGAGCAGGGTGAAAGACAACAAGCAGAGGCAGATCCTAACCAAATACAGGCTCAGTGAGCACAGCTTGGCCATAGAAACAGGCCGACACAGGCAGACCTGGCTGCCCAAAGAGGACCGGCTGTGTCATCACTGTCAACTCCAGCAAGTAGAGACAGAGATGCACTTTCTACTGCAGTGTACAAAATACACAGAAATAAGGGAAACTTTCTTCCCACAAATAAAAAAAATCTCTGAAAAACATTCCCAGACCTGCCAGACTCTCAAAAACTCCCAATCCTCCTTGGAGAGGAGTCCAGCTGTGTCCAACTGGTAGCCCAGTACACAGCCGCCTGTCACAGCCTGAGGGACAAACAGTGAGCACTCTACATTATTTCAAATCTTGTTATATTTCATTGTTGTTATTGTTAAATTATTAATAACGTGGTTATTATTTATATTTGTTTACCATTATTATTATCATTATTATTCTCATCAGTGTTATTGTCTATTTAATGTTCAGATGATGTACTGTGTGTACATTGCTTTGGCAATACTGTAAATAATGGTCATGCCAATAAAGCACCTTTGAATTTGGTAGGCAGGGAGGGTTATTGCTGTTACTCATTTTGCAATCTTGCTTGCATTCATTCAAATCCAACGACAGAATGACCAGGCGAGCAGAATCTCACTGTTCCTCATTGCACTGCGTTGCTAAGCAGATGCAGAGCTCGATCTGTGGAAAATTCTCAGAAATCAGCATTTCTGTTTAGGTGAACATGCTGTCTTGTGTTCATCGTATTAACAGAATGCTGCATGAGTGTTCCAGGAGGGCTGTGGTTATTTCAATCATTTGGCCTGGATTTTCAGTGCAGTGCGTGCGTCCCGTTCCTTGCCTTGCCTTGCCTTGCTTTGCATTCTTCAGTGCACTTGGGGAACGAGCTCATCCCCAGTGCGACTTTCAGCTCCTTACTTCCAGAAAGTCAAACAGAATCTGGATTTGTTTTCTTGCAGTAATTGGGGATTAGGCTGTAAACATGTACTTTGTTCTTGGGTGGGGTGTGTACGTGGGCGTGGAGTTTCTGTATTTATTCTGTCTGTATTGTATAGTGTGTGTAAATAATGTATATGACGTAGACCTGCTCAAGTCCTAGACTTACGTGTGTGTGTGTATTTATATATGTATATATTATTGGTTTAATGTGATAATATTTGTTTGCTTCGTGTTAAACTTTCATTATTGCTCCTCGTTATCATTTTTCCCCTAGAATAACATTCATGTTTTGCTTCCCTGTGCTGTATCCTGCTTCTGTTTCAGTGCCCTTATGTTTATACACAGTTGCTGCTTCCACTTAACCCTTTCACTTCCACTAAATGGAACTCAAGCCCTCAATGTTTTCAAGCTGTCTTTCTGCATTTCACAACCCCACAGCATTACATTATTTATATTCTAAGAGAGAGCAACTCAGCAATACAATGTACCCGTTGTACAGACTATTACCTGAAACTTGTAGTGGCTGAAGAAAATGTGACTACAGACTTTACAGAGTTCTGTCAGAAGGATGATTTCTAAATCATGGGGTTCGTACTAGTATAAGGATTACTTGCTGGCATCCTAAATGTATACAAAGATTCAATGGAGATTTGGTTTTTGAAAACTCCCTCCTAATTGTTGTGACTAATACTATAGTCATTGTATTGGATCAAAGTTTCCCTTGCTTTGTGTTTGACTTGAGAGGTTTGACCCTTTCCGTTCGTTTAGCTGTGTTTTGTATTTCTTTCCTATGGAATAGCCCGAGTTAAACAAGGGGTGAGGTCATTGCCCTGCTGCTGCTGCTCCTAGCTGTCTGTCAAGGCAGAGCTGCTTTATTGTATTAAGCAGATGTGTCAAACGCAAGGGCAGAAGGTGCGGCTAGAAGCAACAACTGCTTTTTACCTGGTCGCAGTTCATGCAAATGATGATTATCACACAGGTGCTAAATTCTTAAACCATGTGTGGAAGATACCATTTGGTAGTAAAATGACATTTTCTCACAGATATCCTTCTTTTTGTTTTGCACAAGTCTCCTAATTTAAACAGTTGGGTCTTTTACAGGCATGGGGGCTCCTCCACACACAAGATAAAAGCCATATGTATTTTTTTTTTTTAAGTGGAGTACAGCATTTATAATGAGGTAAATAGATTAGGTAAAACCTGAACAGTGTAGTTGGACTGGATATGGGGTTTCAAGCACACTAGGGAACAACCCTTCAAAGGGTTGTTTGTAAGTGCAAACAGGGACCTGTTTGCACTTACAAGCCTTATCGTGTTGGCCTTATGCGTCGCTGATAATAACCTGCAGCCAATGATCCCTTCAAAGATCTCTCTCTCTCTCTCTCTCTCTCTCTCTCTCTCTCTCTCTCTCTCTCTCTCTCTCTCTCTCTCTCTCTCTCTCTCTCTCTCTCTCTCTCTCTCTCTCTCTCTCTCTCTCTCTCGCTCCTCTCTCTCTCTCTCTCTCTCTCTCTCTCTCTCTCTCTCTCTCTCTCTCTCTCCTCTCTCTCTCTCTCTCTCTCTCTCTCTCTCCTCTCTCTGAACTGATTTCCATGTTGATGCACCAATGTGTGTTTTAGCAGACCTACACTACAGAAATTCCATCACTGCTGACACCTGGAGTAAAATGTGAGGTACTATACTGGGCTGGTTTTATGCAGTGAGATTTTTGTCCTAGGTTTTTGTTCTTTTCCCAATCTGCTTCAGTGCTTTGAAGTTGGTGGTAACCAATTTAATCTTTTTGATGCCTGTCTTTGGGAGAGTCAGGCCTTTTTTTTTTTTTCAAGTCTAAACAGGACTGAGCTGTTCATGTTTCAACAACTGTGTTTTGGGAAGCCCCTGCAATGCCTTGAGTGCTGTGGGTTGTTGTGTGTTTTTTTGGCTGCAGTGTACACAGAACAGCATGGCTGAGGTAGTTTTGAAATGAGCATAGTTGAAGTCCAGACATCTGCAGGGTTTAGGAAATTTAGTGATGCTAAAACAGTAAAAATGTGGTTACACAATACCGTCAAATGCTGTTATACATTGAGCCTTCACACTTGTTCTCAAGGATTTGCAGTAACCCCTCCAGGTGAAATGCTCATTTTCAGTTGGGCCCTTCCTGTGATTGGTTGATGTGTCTCTGCTGAGGTTTGTTTCTTTAACTAGAGGGAGCTCCACAAGGATGCATACCAGCATGACGTCCCAGGAAGGTGTTGCTGGTTATTAACCTGCACAGTGCACATCAACCAGCCTTTGAGTTTTATTTTCTACCTGCTCCTCCCTGCAGTTTGTGTGGGGTGAGGTTTCCCGTGGAGCTCCAGCGGGTGCGGGGCTGGTCCTTTCATTGTCTCTCTGGCCCTTCAGGGGATCCTCTGGTAATTCTAGCAAGCTGTTGAGAGCTAGACCCTATGTGGTCAATTGCCAGCATTCAAAGAGTTTTTAATAAAAATTCCCCCAACATGAATGAGATGTGTTGCCTGCTGTTGTAGTTACTGGTGTGTTTTTAGCCAGTTTTCCAGCCAGGGGTTCTGTAATTAGCTGAAGGTACAACAGGTCCTGTTTTACAGGCTCTTGCAATCCCAGGGGAATTTAAAAGGCTGTCTGTCGGTTTCAGCTGGTGTGCTTTAAAAGGCCTGGTTATCCATGACAGAGTGTTTGTTTGCTTTTCCAGTAAAGTAACGCGAGAAAAAAAGACAGCAAAATGATTAGCATGTCATTATTTTGGTAACTTCATGATTTACAGAAACCGATTCTGTGTATTTAGGGCATGGCTGTCTTTCATATCCAAGGGCTAAAAATAGATAAGAATTAGTTAGAACTTGAACACACAAAGACTTCAACCAAACGCACACATACAGCGAACACAAGCGGGTTCAAGTGGCCGTTTTTGTTTAAGTAAAAGAATGAACAGGTTTTTATTTTTTGTTTATTAAAGTTAATATTTACCACCCCTGTATCCTTTAAGCATGGGTTACATTCATTTTTACAGCACCCACAACATAAAGGTCAATTGCAAAACAAAATGTGCTTGTAGATGTTTTCAGACTGTTTCCAGTAGGTCATGTTTATCCGGCATGCAAATATATTGTGTTCTCCCCGGTTTCTTTCTGCTCCACCAGTGCTGTGCAGTACGCTTGTGTAAGCTGATAACCGTTTAGAGCACCTTGTGTGTTTATGCTTTTAAAATGAAATATTACCGTGCAATACAGGAAGCATGGTTAATGCTGATAATACTCATTCATTTTAAAACCACTGCTCTATGGATAAGCATTGTTATCGCTTCAGTGGGAACCTGGCCCACTTTTACGAAGGTTGGTTTGTTTTGTAAATCAAATTGCAGGAAACAAAGAAAGATGCATTATTTAATCCAGTTTAATTTTAAATATGGGCCATTTAAGTTAACTGATGGCTACATCAATATGATCCTACCAAAGATCTGACCTCCTTCAAACCAGTATGCGTGCATGGAGGTGGGGAGATTAATTGGTCATTCAATGATAATGAGTCTGTGTAATCATTGATTTAAAGAGTAGGTTAAAAACCTTGCACTCCCAAACAGCCCTTTGATAATCTCCTGTCTTGCTGTGTGCAGTGATCTTCTACCCTACTGTCATACAAAATGCACCTTTTTAACTTTGAAAGGCTTCTTGTCTTGAAGGACCTGGTCACTGTGTCTGAGTGCTGCTGCTTGCTGAGCCCCTAGCTGCTGTTGCTGAGTTGCACAAATACATTTGTTTTTGCTATTCAGTGTGGGTGGAGTCGCCGAACTATAATCAACATCCTGGGGAAACTAGACCGGGACAACAGAGCAAGCTAAAGGTATTGATTAGCTGAGCCATATATAGGCATGTGGAGATGCTCGCTGCCTACTGGCTGGCGACTTTCTGTTTTTTTTTCTCTTGCCATGCATGTGTCTGTCAGCAAACAAGCGGAGCCTGCCTGAGTGTCTGCAGAGCTGGGGCAGCACCCAGGGTGTTTGTACAGCATCGCAGACTGCTCCTGCAGTTTCATTACAAGCGCTGGGACCTACAGACAAGCGTGCTGTGCTGTGAAGCCACGGAATGCACGAAGGGGAGCGGGGAATACCATTTGGAATGCATTAAGGAAGGCGGGGGAGTGATGGACAAGCTAAGGATGAGCTTGACAGAGTTGGACAACCTGCTTTTAGCTTAATGGTAAATATGTAGAAAGTATCTGGGCTATTTATTTTTTTATTTTTTATAAATTTCCTTTTCAGTGTGTTGTACTGCAGAGACAGTGTTGTTCTCCGATACCGGCAGTTTTAGGCTTGTTTTATTTTTTTTAAACCAGAGTTATGGAGTTCTTTATTCATCCTGTTGTAGTCTCTGCCCTGCCGTGGCATCCTTTCCTCCCGAGCTTGACGCTGTCTGAGCATGTTTGCATCCGCTAGAGAGAATGCGTTTCTTTTTTTTTTTTTTTTTTTTATGAGGGGAGTAGATGAAAAGTAACCTTTCCGTACTTTGTCGACCACGCTTTCAAAAGCCGCTTTTGTTTGGGCTTATCTTGTCTTCATGGCTGACATGCTGCTTTGAAAACAAACTAGTGCCTTGTTCTCTCCCGAGAGCAGAGATGAACAGGGAGGGAGAGGGAATGAATGCTCTTCGGCACACAGTATCAGTGTTTGCTTCAGGCTGCCGGACACTTGCTTGCGTTCTGGGTATCTCCAGAGAGCTGTAATGCAATATTTTTACTGCCGTTGGAAAGTTGGCGTTGTGTTTCCAGAAACGTTAATATTTTAAAAAGCTGCAGTAAGTGTTATTTTCGTGTGGGTCTGTGACTCTCTTTATTACCTGTTGCTGCGCTGTTCAGTAAAGAGTTGAAATTTGAAGTTGAGAATAGGCTGTAATAAGTTTAGCAGCTTGTAGTGGTTGTTGTTATAGTGTGTGTGTGTAAAAATAAATAAATAAATAAATAAATTTAAAAAAATAGTAAAAATATAAATAAATAAAATTAATTGTGTGTATGTATTTTATATATATATCTTTTTTTCACTCTGCTTACACAAGCTCTGGAATAGCTGATTTGGCAAGAAAAGATCATTATAGGACCATTATTATAAGTAATTACTTTTATTTTAGGGTTCTGTGGTTTTTGGAATGCAGAAACCTGTACAGTTTTGTAGTTTTTAAATCACCCATGGAATATATGGAGTAATCCAGGTTTTATAGCGGTGTTAATGGGAATAAAAAAAAAATAAAACTGTTGGACTGTAGGAAAAAGTCTTGGGTTTTTAGTATGTTCTTTTCCACTGTAATTGAGGAGAAACTTTTTTTTTTTAAACACTAAACAGTTTCTGCACACATACATGGGAAATGTAGACGTTTGTCTTATTTGTACACGTTAGTAAGTAATGCACTTTAATGTTATTTACTGTATAACGTTGGTGTTGCACACATGTACTGTAGTCTCAGATGAATTGATATTGCAGTCTCTATTTTTAACTCCTATTGGAATGCTTCTTGTGAAGGGTTTTACCAACATTCCGAATCATTTGTTAAAACGTAAAAATGTGTTTAATTTCTCAAACTTTTACACTTCGGATTTAAAACAGAATTAAGCGCCCCTGATGGAGAGTCCTTTGTGTCAGGATTATTGAGGTGCTCTGACAGCTTATTTTGCACGACGTCGGCAAGACTTGATAGAGGATGCAAATTACAGAACTAACAAGAAAACTCGGGGCATTTGAGTACTGCACTGTACTTCATGATAATGGGAATAAGATCAACGCATATTTGTGTATTCACAGGAGATCAATTGGGATGCCTCTTCGACAGTCTACCTGGGACATTATACCTGGGTTACAGGACTGGCAGTTTTCATAAAACTGAATCATGCCAATAAGTGCATGCATGTCTAGTTTTGTGCTGTGCGTTAAGGGTTCTCATTAAAAGGATCCTTAATGTGCTGATCGTGTCCACGTGTCTTTGTCTCGCTGGACACGGTGATCTCGATCACTGCTTTGATTTTAGCACCAATCTTCATCAGACCTTTATTGGTTATTAATTAAATTTTTTATTTTTTTTTTCCCCTCCCATTAAGTCGGAGTTTCTTCTTTTGAACAAGCAGAAGACGGCTTCCGCTGGGGCTGATCGGAGGAGGAACGGGCAGCAGGATTGTGAGGATCTTCACTCTGGAGGCAGGGAGCGGAGTGCCTTGTGGAAATGTGAATATAATGAGTTCCTGCAGAGCTGCCCTCTACAGGGAACCCCGGAAACCTGCGGCATCCTGCACCTTCCACCCTGCGCGCCGGTGAGTGTTAACTGTAGAGAGAGCGCAGCGCCTGTCCTGTAGATTCAAACTGCGCTCGCTGGCCCCTGTCACTACCTAATCTGAGTGGATGCACTAGGAATGTATACCATGGGTGCTCACACAGTAGGGTCTACAGTAAGGATGACCAGACTTGTTTCCCCCCACCCCTGAGCTTATCCAACCAGATCTGAATAAAATTCAACAACTTATTAATGACACATTGCCTTTTTAAGGAAAGGCTTCAATTAAACAATATTAAACATTAACCAGATACCAACAGTTGTCCACTGGCTTGTGTCTAAGCATGCATGTACATGTGTCAGTATAGCACAGCATTGCACTGATTGTGAACCGGCAGCCCGGTGTGTGGGAGCACAGCCAAGAAGTCAAAGGTCAGGATTTGGCCCCCAGCCCGGGCTGCGACTCGCCTGACCTGAAGGGATTAGCCATTTTGTGATATCGGTGTTAAGGGTGCTTGCTGTTTGTAGTGCCTGAAGTATTACTGCAAGTTAGGGTTGGATTACTTCCAGAGGAAATATTAGCTGTTTTAAATTTATTATTATTATTTATGTAGTTTTTTTTAGACACTAGCTCCATTGTATCCCATTGGACTGCAGTATTGTCCCTGTGGTTTCCACTCACAGCGTGCAAGATAGGAATCCTACTGTGTTTTTCAAACTAGCAAAACTGAAGATTTGGATTTTTACCAGCAGATGCAGAAAGGACCCATTCATTTCCAATGTAAGCATTCAGCTCGACTACGCTGCGCTCCTCGATTCACAGGGTGATTCGATCGACCAGGTCGTTAATCTGGTATTTTATTTGAATTCACCCTTTTGAAGCTCGCTGAACGTTAATCTGGACGTGCCCAGAACTGCACAGGTGTGACATTTCTGAACACTTGAACGCAACATTTCTCTCTTCCTCTTGTTTTAACCCTTTCAGGACCAAGCACTTTTCAGTGGGATGCTCCCCCAGGACCAGGCGTTTTTTGGCTGTAGTTGACTCTTCTATATAAATTCACTAAAAATCAATTTCTTTACAGTAGCATCTTGGAAATTGTGTCCTTTTTTTAGAACACTGTGGGGAACATTATAAAGTTCTTCAGAAAACATACAAAACAAAAGTTTTTTATTCTGTTTTCTGATTAGAGACGCATGTATAAAAATGCGTTATTCTGTGACCCGAGGGACTTTATAATACTTCCTGAAAGTTTTGTTTAAAAAAAAAAAAAAAAAAAAAAATATTGATGTTTGGGCAAATGATGAGACAGTTTCAATAACGTAATACATGTTTATTCTCAGGGTTTTCATAAGCAATAATTGACAGGTTTTTTTTTCTCAAAATAAATATTGAAATAAAAGTTATTCATTCCATTACAGTAATAAGGAAAAAAAACGTTCCTGATACGTTTAGTTTATGAAATAGTATCTGCTTATATCCACTTGTTTCTTGATATTTATAAATGTTGTGTAAACTATTATATAAAACACATGAGACAGAATAAATGTTCTAATATAATGAAGTCACATTTACAGTGTTTACACTTTTTTTTATTTTTTTTTTATTAGCTCTAAACCAGTTCCTGTGATGTTTTGTTTCTGCTTTTGTCTGTCGGGCTGCTGTAAAATGTCTCCGCCCTTTAGACTCTAAGTGCCCCCCTCAGTGACATCGCACGAAAAAAACAGTTATCAGGAAGTGAACGTCAGTCCCTCCCCTATCCATTGATATGTTTCAAGCCTGTACTGCAAAGTATAGTGGCCCTGCAAGTCATCAAAAATGTTTTAAATTTTTTATTGTGTTTACACAGTTGCGGTCCTAGAAGCCCACTTCAGTATGATCGGGTTAACACGATCCCGGTCCTTAAAGGGTTAAATCGTGTATCAGAAATTAACCAATCACTGTTAAGCATTTGTCAGCATTCCAGTACATCTTGTCTTGTGTATAGATAGCGGGCGTAGAACACACAATGCAGACAGGTTGTATCTAATGGAAGGTAAGGAGTACAAGCTGTTTGTGTGATTTTATAATACGTTAATACTGGGTGGTGTGCAGGGTGACTCATAAACAGAAAGCATTTTGCACTGTTTGAGCAGCTCAGTTTTCATCTTGTGCAAACATGTGTTGACATAACTTCTAATAATAATTAGACACCCTCCATACAACAAATTTACTTTTAGTAAAATTGGAAAATACGTGCTGGTCCCTATATGAGAAGTGCTTTACTCTTATTAATTTATCCTACCCTTTTATTTCGGTCAGCTGCCCAGGGTTGGAGTCCGTGCCTGTTTTTCAATGCAAATTCCTGTTTAAAGTCAATTCCCAGCTCCAGTTCCTGCGACGGAATTGGAAATGATATTTTTAGAGACATTTTAATAATGGCTGTGATTGTGCAACTGCTTTCATTTGAAGCCAGTTTAATTGACTAACGGTGACTTCAATTGAAGTAAATGTGTTGCCAGTGTGAGAAGCTCTTTAACAGAATACTGCTGATTGCAATTTTGATCAGTGATGTGTTGGAATTGATTAAAAGGGAATGGGAATGGATTTTAAAGGAATTTAGAAACAGGAAGTGACCCAACCCTGCCTACAGGGCAGGTCAGCCTTTTTCTTGGCCTTTCAACTGCAGCAGTCTCTGAGGTCATGTATTTTATATGCGTTTTCAACTGATCCTGTTAAAAGGCAACGCCAAAAAGCCCAAACTTGTTGTTTTAACAGATACTGTAGAATGAGTTGCGGTGATAAACTGATTGCTCCTGGTTCTAGAAGCAGAACTGTCAGCTGCTCGTTCGTGACCGAGATGAGGAGGGGCTGCCACAACCCCAAAATAAACTCTTCATTAGAGTAATGCAAGTAACGTAAATGCAGTTGAGAACAAGAGCGTCCCTGCTTTAAGGCAGCAGAATTAAAAGAAGCATGTCCGTTTCACTGCAGGAGAACGCCATGCCGTACAGTACATTGCAGAGGACATCGCTACCTCTCGACATTCTTGCCCTTTCACATCACTGTCAAGTCGTATTATAAATGGAACGCTGTCTTGCGTCCAGACATTAATGCTCATTTGTAAGTGAGGTGGGGGGTTTGGGGGGTAAAGGCTTGTAATCCGTTTGGAAAGGCAATGAAATTATAGTTTAGCATACCAGTGGCAAACCGTCTAGACAGCAATATCTCAGTAAACCAATCTAATCGCTGTGGACTGCAGTGTGCATCACTACTCGAGACCTGCCACAACTCTTTCACTTTGATGCCTTGGTAATTCAGTTAAATTTAAAATGGCATTTCTCATTTGTCCTCCCTCCACAAATACCCTGATTTTGGAGTGGGTGTAGAACTGCTCCATTGTGAGGGTCCATATGACGGTCGGATTGCATGCTCTGCATGCCGTTGGATTGTTTAATATAGAAATCGCACTGCAAATGAGCGCACTGAGCTGCAGTAACTTGTTTGCATCTTTGACAGCGAGCCTGGGGCTCCCAAGAGAGGTCTGTACCCTTTAGTAGCACCTTGTGAAGGCTTTGATGAAAATGCATGCTCCTCGGTGTGCAGAATGATTTACAGCGTTCCTCCCAAATGCTTTCAGCGCTGCTACAGATTTTTGCTGCTGCATGTTAACTGAGCTCTCCAATGAGTTTGGTAGAGGCATGTCCAGACCCGGCGATTTGCAGGCAGGAATAAAAACTTCAGACAGACGCACATGCTCGTGAGCGGTGTCCTGGACAAGATATCCCAGGAACACTTCGCTGGTTTGTCTCCCTCCCTTTTTTTTCCTTTCCGTCTTGTCAACAGTCAGTGTCTCCAGGCAGAATACTCGTTCAACTCTGAACTGAACTGGTTGGACTTATTTAGGTAAATATGTGAACTGTGTGAAGTTGTGTATAATTATAATGGTGAAATGAGTATAATGGTGAAATACAAATGAGTGTATTTAAAGCAGCAAGGTGTTTTTATCAAATAAAACCTTATTAATAGATGTAATTTCTGAATAAATTAGCTTTAGTTTATTTTGAATCTGGTAATGGCTGTTTTTTTGGGAGTTAGGGTTTCTTCTGTAGAAAGTCATTTTGGTGCACAGCTGAAAGATTACTTCATTGCTTCCTGTATTGTATAGATTACTCTTCTGGAACTGCTTTTTAGAAACCTCTGTAGGATAGTTATTACTTTGGTTGAACATGAACTGTAGTCCAGGTTTTTTTCCCACAGACCCTGATTAGCACTAGTGTTACGGTAGTACAAGATTCGTTTGAATCAGGGTCGGTGGTAGAATATGTAGTAAAAGAAACATACAATTCTTTGACAACCCTTTTGACTGGAAGTCTTTCGTAGTGTCTTTAATGCATGCGTCTCGATTACTTGTAAATGAATCTCAAAGGAACCTAGACTGATTTGATTTGGTAGTCTTGTATCCTGTCGATGTCTGCATGCCCTCTAGTGTGGTCTCATTTCTTGAGTTTGAATCCACGGATCTTGGAATTTGTGTGACAGTGATACTGTACTCCTTTTGGATTGATATTGTAGTCGCTGCAGATTGAAACTCAAGCTGCATGTAAGAGTTAGTGTGAGTTTGTTTCTTCATGTATCGAGTGTGATGCTGTAGGGGTAATTCATCCAGAACTGTAAAAACAATCCGTGCTAGAATATGTAGTAATACATTTATAACTTGTAAAATTATTTCACAAACGATTCACCTAGAAGTCTTTTCTCAATGTCATTTTTAATTTTTTTTAATGTTTCCTTTTGAAGTAAGTGCTGCCTGCGTGGGTTAGAGGTTCAGTTTACCGTCCCGTGTTGATGTAATATGAAGTATTTTCAGGCAGTGTGCCACGGGACGTGCTCAGCTATTTCATTATTTATTAAAGTTATTTCTAAAGACAGGGTGCAGTGAAACTTAAGTTGCTTTGTTCACAGGCTAGCAATTTAGCTGCAGCTCGGGGAACAAAAGTAAAACACATTGTACCATCATAATGACTCTGCCTCCTACAGTTTGTTGCATGTATCAAAATAACATGCTGGGACAAAGCATGCTGTTCAATGTCATTTTCATTAGCTGATTAAATCTCCATTATTCCATTACAGACACATGTGCAGTCTTCAGGCAGCGTGTCCTTGACTGTGTCAAGATGGCCAGCTTTGACAACAGGAATTTTTAGCTGCGAGGAATTGTAAGGGCAGTACTTTGACAGAGGAAGTCCAGTGGAGATGAATTCTCGATACAGAGAAGGTGTTGGTAGTGTTTAAATGCGCAATGCATAATCGACGCAGACACAACTTTTAAGGGTTAGGGTTTGAGAAGTGCTGTTGTGTGTATTTCTGCACCCAGGCTATCGAGAATACTTTTTTTTTTCTTTCTTTGGCCTGTACTGTGCGAGACACCAAATAGATCTGTGAGCCTGTGCTCCTTTCTTTATTTGGACACAGAAAGAGCCCTGGGCAGCTGATCCTGCTCTGCAGAGTAAACGCAACATATTCCTAACAGACCCACTTGTTCCCTGCCTCCCTACTTTTTACAGAGCCTGTACCTCACACTTTAGCAGGACGGGTTGTGGTTCGTATTGATCTGCCAACACCTGTAGGGTGTCTTACCAAGGGATTCAATTTTGTGTAAACTAAGGCTTCATTTTACTGGAAGCTTTACTGGTTAAGTACAATTTAACTAGCTTAATAACTTGCTATCAAATCTCTTTGGTTTAATAGTTAATACAGTGATTTTTTTTTTTATCATTTAGTGAAGTGCGAGGGTGGGTGGGGGGCACAACGACCCACTTCTGTTCAGAATCGTGATCATTGTTGAAGACTTGCCGTCTTTCAGGGGAAACTTGTTATTTAATTGATACCACAAATGAAACTTGTTATTTAACTGATACCACAAATTCATAAAATGTTGAACTCATTCCTTAAATTCTATTCTTTCTGTATTAAAGATTTAATGTTTGTTTAGCATTTATAAATGTGTTCCAATTCCTCGCTGCTTCAGTGAGGTGAGGTAGCCTGCATGCTGGTTCCCATAGAGGCCAAAGACAGCCTGGTGTAAACAAACAGGAGATCTCATAGAAGTGGCAGCTGTTTAGAGTCATGCGTCAACTGAAGGGCAATCAAGAGCAGTCTGTGTGTGTGGCTGCTTGTAAGGGCAGTCAGAAGTCATACCAGAGGGGTCTCCGGGGGGGTTAAAGGGGAAAGGCAGATCAGAAACAACCTTGGTTGTAGAAGACGGATCATTATTGGCAATACATGTTATTTCCGGATGGATAGTCAAACTTGTGTGTGGCGGGGGGGGGGGGGGGGTTGCATGTGCCCCACCACCACTTGAAGAATGCCAACCCAAATTTGGTCACAGTGACTGTCCTCTGTCCCACAGCAGCCACTGACAAGGCAATGCCTTATATGCACCTCTTGCTGTTGGGGCTATAGCATTCCTTATGGGTGCTACTGCATGTTCCCAAGTTGGAGGTGGACTAGTCGTCTGATATCAGCAGGGCTGTGTTGTAGCGTCTGTGTTTTATAAATGGCCCTGCTTCTGTGGCTCGGTTCCATGCTGTCCGCAAGGTGAGAGGCCGGCTATTTATCTAACAGCTGCGGTGAAAGTTGCTGTTTGTTTTTCAACCATGGCCATGTGCGCCGCTCCAGTGTTTTTCAAGGTGGGTGTTTTAGGGTACAGGTTTGTTTTTCATGGTACTGTAATGTGCGTTCAGGTGTCTCCCCACTTCAGATGTGTTCCAGCCTTGTAGGCTGGCTTCTAGTTGCTTTAGTGCTCAAGCTGTTGAGATGTTTACATGTGCAGATCGAGGCTGGAGGTGTGAAGTGTAAGAGTAATGCTATTGACACAGGTACTGTTAGAATTGCTGTGTGCCTCGAGGCATTGAAACTGCAGCAGCTTTAAAAGAATTACAATAAAAAAGGCAGGTAGAAACTGGTGCAGTTTGTTAGGGCTGGCATTAGAAAAGAGGGGCACCTAGTGAAGTAATAAAGGGTTGTGCTGTGCGTCAGAATCGGGTTTCAGCAGCCAGCAGGCGCCCCTTTTTTTTTTTTTTTTTTTTTTAATATAAAGTAATTTGTTGGTTATTCAATTTCAACCTTTTGTGCTCAACTTTGGCAATTTTGACTTCCCATACCCTACTACAGGACTTGCAACAATGACTACAGTTGCAAAAACGCTTACCTGCAACTGTTGAAAATGCCTAGTAACAGCTGGAAGATTAAACACACTCTGTTCCTCTGGGCGTTGTGACCTGGGCCAAAAACAGATTCTGTCTAATTGCAGTGAGAGACAGGAAGCGCAGAACTGTTCCACCATTCATGATGGGTTTCTAGAAATTGTTTTCTTAAAAGTGACACGGCGAGAACAAAAGACAAAAAATATTTGGCAAAGTGAAATATTTTTCCTGGCAATGGAGCCCCCCTCTGCATGCCAAGTACTGGGCGATACAAGATACTCTGTAGCAGGACAATGTAATTCTTCCTTATATAGTTTGCATTGCTGAACAGAAGCAGTTAATGCCGTGCTAGAGTAGGTGCTTGGGGAAGGTTGTTTAGTGGGGCGGGTGGTGTGGTGATGTAGCAGTCCATTATTTATTTTTTTCTTTTGTTATGGCTTTTTAATTTTTTTTTTTGTACTAGGGAGATCTAGATGCATTAGTCCCCATTAGTGTGCAGGGGGGGTGGCCATTAACTGGTGCGCAGTGTGCTTGTTCAGATGTAGGGGCTGTAGTGGAGGCGTGCAGATCAGTGCTTGGTACGGTTACTCATTGTAATACATTATAAAAGGTTATAAAAGTTCATTTAAAATGTGTGGTGTTAATTAATAATAGATGGAAATTATTCACTAATGTATTTTTTTTTTTTTCCTTAGGTCCTCCACTATGCACCTTAAGCCATATCCCAAGTTTCAGAAGAAGGACTTGCCATTGGAGATGAGCCAGGACAGCCTCCGTGGCCTTCACCCAAGCCAGCAGGGGGCGCTGCGGACTGAGCGACGCTCTAATGCCTGCGTCACCCGGCAGCCCTGCTCACCGGGGGGCTTGCATGGCAACGGCACGGGCAAGCGACGCCCCTTCGGGGTGCTGTCCACCAACACCATGTGCAATAGCAGCAGCAGCAGCAGCGCGGGCCCCAAACCCAGCGGGGAGTCCCTGTGCGCCCGGGCCAGGAAGAGCAGGGCGGCCTCTCTGAACTCCATCACAGGGTCCCTGCTGCTGCTGTCCACCGCCTCCGAGAATGACGATTCCTTCAACATCCACCGGGGAGACGAGGCCGAGGGGCCTCTGGACATCTGGGCGGTCATCAAGCCTGGGAACACCAAGGAGAAAATCGCCATCTTCGCTGCCCAGCGCTGCAGTGCCAGCAGCGACAGTAGCAGTGTTGTCAACAGCAGCAGTGCCGGAAATGGCAACAGCAATCTTAACAGCAGCAGCATTAGCGTCAGCTTTAGCAACGGCAATGGCAGTAACAGCAGCAGCCCCAGCAACCGGACGGTATTGATGAAAATCAGGGGCAGCTGGGAGGTCGAGGGCTCCGTAGCCAAGCGCAGGAAACGATCTGCGGACCCCGACGCTCTCAAGACCCCAGAGCAGCAGCAGCCGCCACAGCCGCAGCCCAACGGGACGAGGGATTACGGGGCAAGGGAGGTGGGTAGACAGTCGGACAGCGTGGTGATTGAGGGGGAGGGAGGAGAGGACGGGGAGGGGGGGAAAGCCCTGTCTGTGGTGGAGATGGTGGCGTATTTAGAGCAGAGGGCCAGCGATCTGCTCACAGACTGCACCAAACACTGCCCTGTGCGCGGCTCGGGTTGCGTCGGGCAATCGAAGGGGGGGACCGCAGTGGAGCAGCAGTCTGTTTCGGAGAGCTCAGAGGAGAGCCAGGGGGACTGCGTCAGGGTGCTGGAGATGGTGGCCAAGCTGGAGTCGGAATGCCTCAAGAGGCAGTGTGAGAGGGAGGCCAGCGGGGGGCTGTCCCGCAACAACAGCTTGCGCAGGAACGTGGGGAGGGTGCTACTAGCAACAGGGCAGGCTCCCCCACTCTCCATGCAGCAGCAGCAGGAGCCAGAGTCTGACCCCCAGCAACCTCCTTACCCTCAGCAGGGTCAGAGCTGTTTGTTGGAGGAGTCTCCTGACAAATCCATCAGGAAGAGCCCCAAGAAAAATGGGGTTTGCTGTGAAACGCCGGGTTCAGAAACTGCCAGTTCGGTCTTCAGGACAAGGGAGGGGAGCTCTTGCTGCGATGGCAGCGTGGATTTGACAGGGCCTCCGCGCTTGGATTATAGGTCTAAGGGCTGTTCCGAAGAGGGGGTGGAGCGGCAGGGGGAGAGGAGGAGGGGGGAGGAAGGTTGCGCTGGGGAGTCCTCCTATGTAATGAAGGAGGAGGACTCGGGTGTGAGAGCCGGGCTGAAGCAGGAGAGGCGAGAGGAGGAAGAGCCCCACGTCGGCCATCGTGAGGAGCAGATTCCCGGGATGCTGTTTTTCAGACAGACTCCGTCCTCGACTGTACAGGACCAGCTCTCGCAGCCACCAGCAGCAGCAGCAGTGAAGAAAGAAGAGGAGGAGGAGGAGGAGAAAGCAGAAAAAGAAGAAAGTAGAGAATTGGAGCATTCCATGGACTCTGCCCCACAAAGAGACTCCACCCCAGCAGAACTGCCCCCACCCCTGTCTGGGGAGGTGGTAGAGACAGACAGCGAAGGCGCGTCCCAGCAGCGAGAGACGTTCCCTCTGCGCAGGCTGGTCTCCCACGAGTTCTTGGAGATGCGCTTCAAGATCCAGCAGCTGCTGGAGCCCCAGCAGTACATGGCCTTCCTTCCACACCACATCATGGTGCAGATCTTCCGCTTCTTGCCCACGGAGACGCTGGCCGCGCTCAAGTGCACCTGCCGCTACTTCCAGTTCATCATCGAGAGCTACAACGTGCGGCCCGCCGATTCCCGCTGGGTGTGCGACCCCCGCTACAGGGACGACCCCTGCAAGCAGTGCAAGAAGCGCTACGGCCGTGGGGATGTGTCTCTCTGCCGCTGGCACCCCAAGCCGTACTGCCAGGCGCTGCCGTATGGCCCCGGCTACTGGATGTGCTGCCACGGCTCCCAGAAGGACGCGGCGGGCTGCAGCGTGGGGCTGCACGACAACCGCTGGGTCCCCGCCTTCCACAGCTTGAACATGCCAATCTACAAGAGAGTGCGGGGGGCTGAGGAGAACACTTCATAGGGGCACTGAGGGTGGGAAAAGCAGGAGGAGGGATGTTGTGGTGGTTTTTTTTGTGTGTGTGTGTGTATGTGTGCGCGAGCGTGCGTGATTGAGGCCAGGTTGTTTTCTGATCAATCTCTGGGAGATCTGAGCGTGTTTTATGTAATATTACAACAGCATTATTGCATAATTAACACGTTGATTGCTGCTTGCTGCTACCCCATGGTTTTTGTTCGTAATAAAAAAAAAATAAAAAATGCCTCTGGCATGCTTTAATAATGAATTCAGTGGGTAGTGGCAGGACAGGGCTGGGGTGAAGCTGGGACTCCGATGTAGCTAGCGTCGGCATAACACACAGACACTGTGTCGAAGATGCCAGATGAGTGGCCTGTATCTCCTTGTTTCAGACCATGAGTGACGCACCTCTCCGTTTCACACACTGTTCAATTTGGAGATACGGAAATTGCGGTTTCAGCATTCTGATCTACGATCTACGAGCAAAGTTATGTGTACTGTAAAAAATATATTTTACTGGCTTGGCAGTCTGACACAAAGGGTGAGAGATTTATATGATATATTCATAGCGTATAGAGAATACATTGTCTGTTAATTACCTTTATTTTTAATTTGATATTGACAGTTTAGAGGTGTTTTCTTTCTGTAATTCGGAGTGGATGGAGCCTGTCTCCTCCCTTGCGCTGTTTACAATGTATATAATAGTGAGTCCTATCAATTCATACAGGGTGAGGGGCTATGCATGTACAGTACTTGAGAGCTCCTGCAACCCACTGTGGGTCAAGCACAGGATTCTACCCCTGCCTTGTAAATATTTAAAGAAATAATCCAAGTTGTACAGATATATGTATATATAAAGTATAGAACTGGCACAGCCACTTAACCACTACAATGCAGCTATGCGAGCATTGCAGATATTAGTGTGTTTGGTTTTGCGTCTCTGTTTTTTCTTTTTTTATGTTATTCTCCTATCTATTATAATCTTTTGATTCTGAAAAGACACCTAAATAATATGGAGTTCTAAACTGTGTTCTTTTTATTTGTGTATGTATGTATGTATGTATGTATGTATGTATGTATGTATGTGCGTGTGTGTATACATATAATATGATTACGTTACACATGGATACAGCTATGGTCAAACGTTTTGCACCCCTATAGAATTAACACATTTTGCTTCATTAAGTCGAATGAAACCTGCTGCACAATGTTAACATATTGAATTGCACACCGCTTTGTAGTTTTTCATATACTTTACTTTTAATGGTCTCAATCCTAAAATTCTAGGTGACGCTAAACTTTTGGCCATAGCTGTATATAGGTGTGTAAGCTATGGCCAAAAGTTTAGCATCACCTAGAATGTAAAACTACAAAGCGGTGTGTAATTAAATATGTTAACGTAACATTATGCAGCAGTTCATTCAATTTTAAAGAAGCAAAATGTATTAATTCTATAGGGGCGTGGTGTGTTCTTTTTATTTTTATTATGGACAATTTTATTTGGGCCTTGATCAAAGGAAAAGAAAAACACACAGAGAAATCAAGCTAGCAGATGAATTTTAAAAGCATTATTGTATAATGACACATTACGAGAAAATACTTGTTTTGCCTGTGAGGGCGTGTTTTACTTCAATAAAGTGTGCATTCTTATGCCTTGTCAGCTATTGTCTGTGGATCTGGAGCCTTTGCTTTGCCTGTGGCCTGTGGGAGGTTTTATTGTTGAGCTGGGAGTTTCACGATGTGGGAACTGTATTGCTTGGGAGGAGAGACTTACCTGGACCAGAACTTGAAGTAAAAAAAAGGTTTTGTTTCATTGATATGCTTTTATAATGCACTATACACTCCTTTTCTCAGTAAAGTTAAATTACACTTTACACAATGAATAAGTGTTTTCTACTAGATTATAGTGGAAGCGTTATCAGTGTGTGTATGAGTACGTCGTCGTGGGTTTTTTTTTTTTTTTTAAAGCTGTATCTTAACCCCACCCCCAAATCTTGATGAAACATGAGGAAGCACAATCTCCTTTTGCATGATGCCTGGCATCCTAGTCATTGGCTAAACAAAGACTTGGAGCTTTTCAGAATCTAATGCTTTACATTCTATTTAATTTTTTTTCAAGAAATGGTTCTGCATCCTATGATGTATGCCGTGGTGATTTTATTTTCTCCATGCGTTAGGGAGGGCTGCATCTTGAGATCCATGATTTCTACTGCACAGACCGGTCTTCCTCAGATGAATAGGTTTGTTTTAGTGCAGTAACTGGGTATGTCTTTATTTCTGCTGCACTGCAGACAGGCACAGGGTACAGAAAGCTGTCTTATAGCAGTTTTATTCAGCTGACGAGACACATTCTTGTATGCTGGAGTCAGTCCCTACACTACAGGAAGCATGTGTTAGCAAAAGATACATTTAAACAAACATACAAAAGAAGACAACTTGAGAGAAGTTTAAAATCAGGCTTTTATGGCAAAGTATAAATTATATAAGAGCTACTAATATTGTGGCAATGTGTAACAATGAAATGGCAATAATTGCAGTTCAGCTACTGCACTTAATTTTTGAACCACTTTATTCATGAACTTCTCTTCCAGCTTGTCAGTGTTGAGCTGTGGCAGGGATGGAGGGTAGAATCTGCTTAGGTTTTATATTGAACACTTTTTCATAATGTAGCACATGGATTCACACAGGGTGCATCTTGAGCTTAACTTTTTATTTTCAAAACCAGTTTTAAGCCCTACTTTAAAATGGATGACACTAGATTTATTTATTTATTTATTTTTTTGGTTGGGGGGGGGGGGTGTTACACAAATCACTTGATGTAAATGTTTAAACCTATTGAGTTACTCTGCATTTAAGTCTGTATTGAAAGAAGTGGTTTTGTCTCTCTGAAAGCACAGCAGCCTGGTGCTTTCAATGGTCTCTGCAGTGTAGCTGTCCTTCACATGAACGATAGCCACATTGAGCAGTTCATGCAGTAACATTTTACAGGCATCAGTTATAGGAGCCTTTGTCACCATGCCCAGTGCTTCAGCAGTCCATCAGTTGTTATCTCCACCTGCTATGTACCTTTACACAGTAATTACCCCGTCTGTCGCACCATGTGAATCAGCAGACTGGTGCTGGGGGTGTGACATGTTTGGGATTGTAAACATACACATATGCACACTGACAATTAGGAGAGGTCAGAGAGGCTGTCACAACCGTGTACCGTTCTCACACAGAATGTGCTACTCCGTCCTCCGTGACTGGTATTTACAGTACAGTATAGCACTGTGTGGTTCATATTTAACTGTCTGTAACTGTATCTAAAAAATAAATGAATGCACATCTTCCTGAATGTTCACATCTTATGTCATTTAACACTAGGAAATAAATACAATTTAATTAGATGTTGGAGAACAAGCCATTTTAACAATGATGCACAGTGAGCTGTTAGCAGTAACTAAGAGGGATTTTTAAATAACATGGATAGACTAGTTTTAAAAGCTTTGTTTCACTTTTTAATAATTACCAGTGAGCTCAAAATACACCACCCTGCCCCCTGCCGCAGTCTGAACACAATGTCAGTAGTAGTCAATCTTTCCATTATAAATCTGTACTGGAAACATCAAATTTTATGCAGACACTACTAAAAATATATTTGTACAATAGCTTTAGTAACAAGAAAAGTCATTATAAAGTGTGCCAAAAGAGTTGTTTTTGTTTGTTATTTATTTGCAAATGTTAAAGTTTCCCACACATTGCACATTCAGCCCCATCTCAGCATACTAATAGCTGTGGTCAACATGCAGCCCCTTCTGTGCAGATGCAACAGCGCCGCGCTCAGCTCAGTGTCAGTGTAGGTTTAACAGTGTTCTAATAGCAGGCATGCTTGGGTTCGTTCCCTCCTTTGTGAGGCAATACCCTCCCCACTCAGCTCAGTTATTTTATGTAGGCCCAGTGTCCCCATGCAATCGATTCCAGACCATTTGCAACAACCAGAACAACAGTAACAATAATAAAATGTTCTCAATCCTCAACACCACTGTGCTGGGCAGGTTAAAGTTGATTTGCATTAGGAAGAGGGATTTTCTTTTAAAGGGACTGGCGAGCACTCAGGAACAGAACAAGATGAAGTGCTGCTGCAGGGAAGCTGGAAGTGAACAGGTCCAGAGTGTAGAAACACCCGTGTAGAAGCACTGCAGCTCAGCTCTGTTGTGAGAGTCTCAGTAGCAATCTTCTGTCTTGGTATAGTGTGTTGCACCTCAACTCCACAGACCTCAGACGGTCCAGGTTTTGTGTCAACTCTTCAGTTCTGCATTGTTTTCCCTGTAGTACACATAATAAAATGAGACAGCACCCTTGAAAACTTTAAATAGTCTGTAGCTACAGTACAGTTATTGCTTAATGTTGCCATAAAAGATTACAAAAAACAAAAGGTCCTGGACTGTAAGAGGAGGAGTGCATGTAACCAGGCACAGGAGTGACCAGGTCTTGAGCACTCTGGTGCTGAACCCCATGTTGTTGCACTGACCGCTGCAGTGTGGCTGTGATGTCAACGCTCCCCCACGTTGCTGATCCTAGTGCAGCAGTGTCGTTGTGATGTCAGCGCTGGCCTGTGCCTCTGATGTCAGCGCTGGCCCGTGCCTCTGTGATGTTGTGTCTCTAATGTCAGTGCTGGTCAGTGCCTCTGTGATGATGTGTCTCTGTGATGTCAGTGCTGGCCCGTGCCTCTGATGTTGTCTCTCTCTGAAGTCAGCGCTGGCCGGTGTACGCCTTGAACCAGGAGGTGACAGAGGCGGCTGCGGAGGAGATCATGCCCCCGGCGGAGCTGCTGCCGATGGGCTGGGAGACCTGCATAGCCATGCTCTGGGACAGCTCCATGGGTTGTGAGGGGATGTCACAGAAGCGCGGGCTGGGCACTGTCTCCCAGTCTGTCCCCAGGTCTGTCTCCTCATCTGTCACCATCTCCTCCCCGCTTTCCTCAGCCGGCCCTGCAGCCTCCGGCTCCACCAGCTCCATCGAGTCCTCCAGGTCCGCGCTGATATCAAAGGGGCCGGTCCTGCAGGAGAAGAGACAGCAGGGTGACCCTCATAGGACAGGCAGCAGACTGACTCATTATTTTTTGGACGTCATTTGAAACAGAAGTTTTTTTTGTTTTTTTTTTTAAATCTACAACCTGAGATTAACCCAGTAGCATCATATCAGAGGCCTTTCATTTAAAAAAAAATAAAAACCTGTACACATTAAATAAACTTGCATTCACACATGTGTTTTACAGGGAACACAAGCACACACTTGTACATTATAATGCTTTTATGTTTGGCTTGATTGGATATTGCTGAAAGCACCACCTTGAATTGTAATTCAAAGCAGCACTCTGGTATAATAACCAAACCTGTTAATCTGGGTGACCCCCCCCCCCATTACTATATATAGCTCAGTGGGTCAACAGCTATTTAATATTAGGCTGCAGCTGTGGTTTTCATGTGCCTCTTTCCTTTAATGCAAGCTCTGTAATGCGACACCTGGTGGTTGAAAGCAGTATACGCAAATCTGCCAGCTAAACTCACACAGGCACTTGAAGCGTGCTTACTTGCTAGAGGAGAACCGATCCTAATAATAGTTGTGAAGATGAATGTGTTTATCTTGTGTATTTAAATTGCACACACGCGGGCCCCGCCCCTCTCACCTGCCCAGGTTCTTGTTGTCAGGGCTCACCAGGAACATGATGTTCCGCAGCGTGTGCAGAGGGTGAAGCAGCTCTGGGTCCACATGCTGTCACAGGAAACACACTCGTTACCACTGCTACTTTAAGATGGTGATTATTATAAAGGGTATAAAATAATGCTTTAACAGTAGAAGCCAATGCTCTGCTGGCTGAGAGCGTGCTCACAGTACCTGGGAGAAGCAGAGATGCAGTATGTTGGTGTTGAGCTTGTTGACTGCCCGGGTAAACCTGTATCTGCTCAGATTCTCCCCACAGAACTCACTGCAGAAACAAGCAGCAACAACACACAGGTTAGTAACAGGAACCCCCAGGATAAGAACCACAGCACGCTTCCTGATAGAACACAGTGGCCATTAGCCACATCCATGCAGGTCTGGCTCTGAACAGCTCACTGATTTCAGAACATGCATCAGGCCGGCTCTTAAAGGATTCAGTGACTCAGCATTAACAATGTGGCTTGGAAACCCATTGTATACACCCACCTCTATGTGTGAAAATGAAAAGTGCCTGAATTTGTCTCCACTATGCAACTTTCAAATGTTTCCTTTGGTCCTGGCCTTTGTGCAAAGTTTGAAATGTAAATTATATATTATTAAATGAGATCAACAACGTCTACCCCAGACAGTCACTTTCTAATATGGAATTGAACTATATATATTAGACAATCTATTTAAAGAGCAGATATGCTTCTGCTAAGTGTGTTGGAAACTGCTTATATTTTTACCTCCTTACAGGTACGTGCCCACAAGTAAAATTATATATATATCTGATAAAATCAACTCCCCAAATCCTTGTATTTTCAAGAGTTAACATGCAGTGTAATTGGATTTGTCACCTTTGTCATCCTCAAATATCAATACAGACTCCGAGACTATTGTAAGATACTGATCACCATGAAAATGTGAGATAAGGACGTACAGATGGACAGCCATCTCCTTATACCCTCAGATCCTCACGCTTGGAGTAACTTCCTAAACAAGTTTGCTTGTGTTAAACGTGAAGCCAGACGGACGGGCGGACAGGCACCTGCACCCCTAGACAGTGACAGCACTCTGGCTGTGCTTCCTCGGTGCGGAGGGACTTGCCTGTTGCACAGCTTCTTGGGGAGGTTGACGTCCAGTATGTGTGACAGGATGTTGACGAGCTGAGTCGCGTAGCACAGGGCAGCGCTGATGGTGTGAGCGGGGTTGATGAAATCCATTTCTGAAAGGAAATCAGACTAGACGTCAATTCTGCCTGAATTATATAGTAAAAGTCCTCTGTTTTTAAACAGACACAGTCTAACAGACATAGGGCCATATTTTCAAATCTTTCGTGAACTCCTATTTTTTAGAAAGGGGGAAAAATCACGTCAAATGTTACAAAAACAAGAAATAAATACCTTGAGAGCTCTTCAGAGAACCTGCATTATATTACTTAGTTGTTTGGTTTTAGTTTAGCAAATTTAACAGGCATTTTGCCTCTTCCAAAAAATTAGGCGTTAATTAAGGACTAGAGTAAACGCTTTCAAAATACGGTCCACAGAGTCTAACACACACACTCTCGCAGGGATGTGTACTGTTACCTGGCCCCTGGCTGCTCCTCTTCTCCTCTACCCAGGTATAGTATGCAGAGTAGTCCCCGTTGCTGGGCAGGGAGGTCTCAGGCCCGGTGATGCTGATGCTGGTCTCTCCGTTCTGGTCATCCCAGATCCAGCGGCCGGACAGGTACGTGGTGCGCCGCGCCTCGGCGAGCTCGCTGACTGTGCTGGAGGTCAGCGCCAGGTCACTCTCCGCAGCCAGGTCCGCAGGGTCCCTGCACGGGGGGAGGGGGAGGGCTGTTAAATTTACAACCGTGGTTTCACAGATCATAAAAAATTAAAAATTAAAAAAAATAACTAGACAGGATCAAGCCCAGCACAGTCACTTTCTAATTCAGACCAGGACCAGAAGACACATTTGGAAGTTCAGCGGAGACAGATTCAGACTCCGATATGTACAGTGAACTTCCCGTCTCCCTGCCCTCTCACTCTCTTCTCTCACCTGGTGCCCTGCTTGTCCTCCTGGGTGTTGAAGATGTGTGCGGTGAGCTCCAGGGTGTGTTCGCACCGCACTGTTGCCAGTTCCTCCAGGCGGGCCTGCACCTCACGCCCGCGCTTCTCCACCAGCTCCCCCAGCCGCCGGTTGTGCCGCTCGATCTTCTCCTTCTTCTCCTGGTGCCGCTGAGCGCGCCGAGCCAACCGCTGGGCATCGTCCTGCGAGCGGGCGAGCAGCTCCCTGTCTGGAGAGAGAGAGACAGCGAGAGAGAGGGGGACAGAGAGGGAGGGGGGGACAACACAAGTATTGTGTGAGAGCGGTCGAGGACCCAGGATCCAAAGGGTTACTCCATCCACACACTCTCACTCACACAGCTCCCCAGGCCACTTACTGCCTTTCACTTCTTCATTTCCACAGCAAATGGCCTCTCTCAGCTGCTCGCTCCTCATTCTACAGGACATGATCTTCCACTTCTGCAAACAAGGGAGAGAAAGAAAAGGAAATATATTTAAAAGAGAGTAAGCTATGCTTCTGCGAAGTGTGTATGCAATTTTTTTTTTTTTTATCCTTACGTGCACGTTCCCACATAAAACAGTTCAAATATTGCGACTGTTTTTCTTTTGTTAACATAAGGAAATGCTTGGAGAACATAACTTACCAACTGGTCAACTTTAAACTTCCCATCCATCGCTTTTATAACTCTATGTGGAGAAGACAGACAGGAAGGAGTGAGAAGCAGCACAGGCCAGCCACAACATAAATTATAGGGACACAAGCACAGTAAAACACACACACACAAACACAGGGAAACGCAGACTCCAAGACTCGGGCACAGCAATACTTGGCTCATTTATAAATACATCTTCCCCAAACTAGGCTGTGAAACACAAGGTCAAGGTCCTGAAAGCAGCAGTTTCTCTGGTGTCTTAGCTATGCGCGCCTATCGCGTCTGCTTTTTCCTCTTAGCAGAGTTTGTTATAAACAGCCCTTCAAGCACTCTGTCCCTTTACCCTGCTTGTGACCCCCATCCACTACAAATCAAAGGGCGCCCCCTTCTACTTCTGCCACTGAGAATATACAACACTTGTTTAAAATGTTGAAAGAACATTGGAACATGAAAACCCCACGTTGGTCCCAGCACTGATATAAACGAGTTCCAGACAGCGATCTGACCTCCTGCTCTCTGTCCACAGCATCACCTTGTATTAGTCTGATAATTCAGCAGTTTCAAATGAAGTGAATCTATACCTTTGCTGCAGATCTTCCTTTTTGCTCTTCAGCAGCTTCAGCCTCTCGGTTTTATCCACATACCTTAAAGGAAAGAGCAGAGAGAAGCTTCATGATACAACAGGGATGGAAATAAGACTCCCGCTGCAGAGCACTTTCACCCATTCCAGGTTTTACCACAAGCTTGATTAACCACAGTGTATAAGAACATAAGAAATTCAAGAAGGTAAGGCCCGTCTATGCTCGCTCGCATTGCTGCCAGCGTGGTCCATTAGCACTCAGGAGAGGAAAAACAAACAAACAAAAAAAACCCGAACCATTTACTATTTTTATGTAATAAACTATCTTCCTTGTAGCAAACACAAAAACGTAGCTCTGAACCAGCATGAGGAGATGGATTTGTGAACACAATATGCTACAGAGAGGGGCAGAGTATTGTACATGAAAAATCAAAATGGACCTTTCCGGGTCAAACCACGTTTTGATTAATTGTGAAGTGTGTAAACCTGCTGCAGTGATTGCACATGCGTCCCGTGTGTTGTGCTACTCAAACGCACACCCGTTAGATGTGCTTAGTCACTGCAGGGTAACCCTGTACTGCATGGCTCGACATGGTGCTCAGCAGCACGCTGGAGGGGCTGCGGGGGTCTGTGTGGAATCGCATTGCTCTGTTTTAGTGCTGCCCGCTTGTCTGACCTGTTCGCATTGTGTATTGGCTGCTGACAAGCTTGTGTCCGCGGTGTTGGTCGGAACCTGGAGTCAATCACATTAAAAACTGAGCTGGTGTGTTGAATCCCCAAATGCTTTCGATACTAGACTACTCTGTGAACCTGCAGGAGATGATAAAGGTGAATAGCGGGTCTGTGAGCCGGGCTTCACTCCTGCCAGTGTCTCAAAAGATCATTGCACACCTCCAGCCAGCACAAAGCTCTGCCGTGTCCATGTCTGTGACACTGGAAGAACAACACTGAACACCATTATAACAACTGTGTAACTGAAGAGAACAAACACACACACACATACATATGAAACTAGCAGCGGTGTGCTGTTATAACATTGTGTTACCCAGAGTAACACAACAAATAAAAACAGCCAGGGCTACGCGCTGGACTTGCAGTAAATCATGATGAATCAAACGTGCGTAGCTCTACATATGTATGCATATTATTATTATTATTATTATTATTATTATTATTATTATTATTATTGATACCATAACAATACAAACACACAGTCAACGTATTTATTGTAATTAAACTCCAAACAGGCGACTCACCTCTCGGGGTCCTTCCCGTCAAAGTATACGAAGTCCCCGGCCTGAAAGCAGCGGGCGCAGGTGAGTCTTCGACGGGCTGTGTTGCAGAGGGGACACCGCTCCACGGCTACGTACAGCCCCTCCGCATCGTCCACCGACTCCGCTACCACCAGAGACCTCGGGGAGGAGGCTGCGGCTGCAGAGAGGAGCGGGGCCCGGGCTCGGGTCAGCGCCCCCGATGCTCCCGTACCGGGGCCGGCCGCTCGCACACCGCTGCCCGCGGGGGAAGCCATAACACCGCGGAGCTTATCCGAGCAGCGCCGCTCCAGTGCTACTGGCGGGCTTGTTCATGCATGTCCTGTATTATTAACGAGGGAAGGAAATCCCCCTTCACTACACTATCGTAACCGGGGCTTTTGTTTTGGTTTTTCTTGACTAGTTTAGAATTTAACAACAGATTTTTTTTTTCAGACCCTCCGTAAAAAGAAAACAAACAAAACGCTTCCGTTCCTTCTGTGACGGCTCGTCGCGTCACGTGACAGGGAAGAAGCCTTTGTTTTTGTTAGCGGGTCACGTGAGGAGGGTTTGTTTGTAACGCAGAGCGAAGCCCCGTCCAGCAGAGACATGCGTGCGCAGCTTCCAATTGCGTCATAATGAAGCTGCGCTCCACGAGGCTAGCTCCTCCAGCACCCTGATCACATGACCGTTTAAAGCTTCAAGAAAAACTCAATTGCAGGGGTCATTTCAATTTATATTGTAAACACGCACACAAAATATGACGCAAGTCCAAGGAGAAAGAGGAGGGGGCGTTTCCTGTGCCAGCACCAAAAGTTGTGTTCGTTTCGCACCGCCCAACACTAACAAAACCATTTCAATTGCATTGACAGAAATTACATTGACTTACTCGCCAGGGGGCGGCAGCAGCGGTAGAGAACTACAGTTCAAACGACTCTGAAGCCCTTCTGCAGACAAGTTCTGGTTTAATTTGTTGTTATTAGTTAACCATAAAACTGAAAATGTAACATGTAAAATACTGATGTGGACACCAGTACAGCAACATTTTGTATTTTTTTAAAAAGGTGCGTGGACAAGCCATGGGGTCAATGCAAATTAGGTATTGTGTTTCTCAGTTTGATTCAATGTGCGCCAATCAGGAGTCGGGGAATGTCTGTAGCTTGTTTTATCCAATCAGATTGTTGAAGGCGCACGACGTACCAGTTCCACTGATTATACTTGAAGCAGCAATTCTACTAAATGGCCACAAGATGGCAGCATTGGATAAGAAATAAAAGCTAAAGCCTTGCATTTTCATCACGCTTGAAATGGAAGCTCATCATGGAGAGATACCCCGAAGGACAGCCGAATGACCAAGGACAGTGCAGGACCATGAAAAGGCTTCAGAGGGCTGAAAGTACTAGTTTAAAGTTTAAAAGTTATATAGTAAGTTTCTGTATTTATACCTGCAATTATTTTGAATAAATAGTTTAAGCATGTTAGTGTGTGTCGTTGTTTATATACTCCTAGGGCTTGTTACTGCTATTGTTATATTAAACACATATTTAAGGAAATAGAAAACGTGTTCATTGCTTCATATAGTTCTTAATATTTGCTGAGAAAGGGTGTATCGTGTGGTTCGTCTTACCAAACATATTTAATGGTCTTGTCCAGTCAGCAAACATTTAGCGTTATTGTCCAATGGCGCCCCTAGTGGTTAGGACCTTGGGCTGCTAGATCACCTGCTCGGGGTTGGTGCTGGTTAATTAGACAACATAAATGGTCACAAAAATGATAGCAACATGTGAACAAGCTCTTACATGTCTGTATCAATCCAACAGAACAATAAAAAATCATTTTGGAAAAAATGAAGAGTTGTCATGTACCAAAAATCGAAATACATTTTAATAATAGATGATATAATACATAAACAATGCTCACAGTCAGTTCACTGCACCTCTGTTTAGTGTTTCAGAGTATCATATACACTACTTATAGATTTCTCCAGACATATCCAAACATACAGAACACACACTGCGGTCCTGCCCACCCACTCACACCTTCTTGAATCCCTTCAGAATGGGGTAGATGTTCTCAAAGGCTTCGTATATCTCAGAGCGCTCTTTAGCCCCTGCGGAGAAAAACAAGAGAGTCTTTGAAGTGGTTCAGAAGATGGTGACGTGAACAAAGCACCTACTCAATGCTACAGAGAACAAAAATACAACACACTGTAGAACAGGGAAAACCATTCTAAAAATACAACACATTCTAGAACAGTGAAAACCATTTCTAAAGATACAACACATTCTAGAACAGCGAAAACCATTTCTAAAGATACAACACATTGTAGAACAGCGAAAACCATTTCTAAAGATACAACACATTCTAGAACAGGGAAAACCATTCTAAAAATACAACACATTCTAGAACAGTGAAAACCCTTTTAAAAGTAATTGGGTTTGTACACCTTCACACAAAGTGGTTGAATTGCAAAGGGAAATACACATGCCACAGCCTCCACTCGGCTCAGGCAGCGGTTGTATTGCCCCGCTGTGCTCACCGGTCAGCACCACCTTCCCCGACACGAAGATGAGCAGCACGATGCGCGGCTTCACCATGCGGTAGATCAGCCCGGGGAACAGCTCCGGCTCGTAGCTGAAAAACAGGAAGCCATTTCCCAACCCAGTCTGAACAGCCGTGTTCAAACTGCCTGGCAAATCCCTGCCTGGGCGCTTGAGGTGCCTGACCAGCAGGGGGCACTGAAGTGCAATGATGCGGTCATTCAAGATTAGCAACTCATCATGAACAGGATTCGAACCATCTACTATGCCACATCTTATATTACATACAACTCATACAACTGACATGATATATTTTAAGGAAAAAGTTCAGGCTAATGTCTTCCTCATCGTCATTAACTTGTTAGTAATGGGATTTACACAGAGCACACAGACACCTGATTCATGAATGTGCAACAGACAAGTAGATAAACGCCTGTACTAATGTGTTTGCACGCAGCACCCCCAGGTGTCTGCCTGATGTAACTGCGCCCCGGTACCTGCTGAACTGCTGGTGCGTGAGGACCAGGCCCTCGAGGCGGATCGGGAACTTGACATCGCAGCTCCCCACCATGTTCTGAATCTTGAAGTCTAGGAATTTGGCCGGGAAGCCGAGCTTCTGGACCACGCGGGCGTACTTCCGAGCGGCTAGCCGGGACTGCTCCTCACTGCAGGGAGAAACAACACAGCCACTGCCAAAACACTGCAAACCAACACAGCCACCTCCAAAACACTGCAAACCAACACAGCCACTCCCAAAACACTGCAAACCAACACACGACTCCCAAAACACTGCAAACCAACACACGACTCCCAAAACACTGCAAACCAACACAGCCACTGCCAAAACACTGCAAACCAACACACGACTCCCAAAACACTGCAAACCAACACAGCCACTCCCAAAACACAGCAAACCAACACAGCCACCCCCAAAACACTGCAAACCAACACAGCCACTCCCAAAACACTACAAACCAACACAGCCACCCCCAAAACACTGTAAACCAACACAGCCACTCCCAAAACACTACAAACCAACACAGCCACCCCCAAAACACAGCAAACCAACACAGCCACTCCCAAAACACTACAAACCAACACAGCCACTCCCAAAACAATGCAAACCAACACAGCCACCCCCAAAACACTGCAAACCAACACAGCCACTCCCAAAACACTGCAAACCAACACAGCCACTCCCAAAACACTACAAACCAACACAGCCACCCCCAAAACACTGCAAACCAACACAGCCACTCCCAAAACACTGCAAACCAACACAGCCACTCCCAAAACACTGCAAACCAACACAGCCACCCCCAAAACACTGCAAACCAACACAGCCACTCCCAAAACACTACAAACCAACACAGCCACTCCCAAAACAATGCAAACCAACACAGCCACCCCCAAAACACTGCAAACCAACACAGCCACTCCCAAAACACTGCAAACCAACACAGCCACTCCCAAAACACTACAAACCAACACAGCCACCCCCAAAACACTGCAAACCAACACAGCCACCCCCAAAACACTGCAAACCAACACAGCCACTCCCAAAACACTGCAAACCAACACAGCCACCCCCAAAACACTGCAAACCAACACAGCCACCCCCAAAACACTGCAAACCAACACAGCCACTCCCAAAACACTGCAAACCAACACAGCCACCCCCAAAACACTGCAAACCAACACAGCCACTCCCAAAACACTGCAAACCAACACAGCCACTCCCAAAACACTGCAAACCAACACAGCCACCCCCAAAACACTGTAAACCAAACACACGACTCCCAAAACACTGTAAACCAAACACACAACTCCCAAAACACTGCAAACCAACACCAGCCACTGCTAAAACACTGTAAACCAACACAGCCACTCCCAAAACACTGTAAACCAACACACGACTCCCAAAACACTGCAAACCAACACCAGCCACTGCTAAAACACTGTAAACCAACACAGCCACTCCCAAAACACTGTAAACCAACACACGACTCCCAAAACACTGCAAACCAACACAGCCACCCCCAAAACACTGCAAACCAACACAGCCACCCCCAAAACACTGTAAACCAACAGCTGCAGCTGCATTGTAGAACGCTGCAGTGTGTGCTGCGGGTGGCTGATAGACTCTGCTGGTCTCGCAGGTAGATCTCTCACCTCTTTGCTCCAGTGCACACCATCTTCCCAGAGCTGAAGATCAGCGCGGTGGTCCTGGGCTCTCGAATCCTCATGATCACCGCGGCAAAGCGCTACCAAGACAAACCGGACAACGAACAAAGCACGCATGGGTTAGAGAGCCCACACATCCCAAAGGCACACAGGAGGGTAAAGGGTTGATAGAAACCGAAAATCCCAAGTGGCTCTATCTAAAAGGATGTTAAAGAGTTGAGAATAGCAGCGGAACACCAGCCTGCCCCCCTGTCACTGTCCCCACAGATCAGCTGGGTTACCTTGGGGTTGTACTCTGCATTGCGAGCCTGCAGAGCGATGGACTTGAGGTCCAGCCTGCAGACCAGGTTCACAGTGGACACGATGTTCCTGGACACACAGACAAGCACACAGACAGACAGACAGACAGACAGAGACAGCGCATCATTAACACAGAGCGTCTCTCCCTACACTGTGTACCGACACCAGATCCATCAAAACTGTTAGCATTTAAAAAAAAAAAAAAAAGCACACCCAGTAAACAAGATGACAGACGTCATCACTCAACGTTAATGAAGTTCTTGAAAGAAACTTGAGAAACTCACTGCAGCTGCGGGACGATTCCGGAACTCTCCGAGGCAGGGGTCATGGGGGTCATGGGGGTCATGGGGGTCATGGGCAGGGGGCAGAACGGGGAGGCCTGGCTGTGCTCAGCACCGCTCACGTCCTCCACGGAGACCCCCTCCCCCGTGAAGCCGCTGTCCTGCAGCTCTGCGCCGCCCCCTGTCTGCGGGGGCGCGTCCTGCACGCTCAGCTCGTCCGGGAGGAAGCTGAGGTCCAGCTCGTCCGACAGCTCCTTGCCCAACTCGCCCCCCTCGGAGGAGAGGAAGGAGGAGTGGTGCAGGGGCAGCTCCCCCTCGAACCCCATCAGCGGGGTGTAGAGACACTGTGAGCCCTCCTGAAACAAGCAGCACACACACACACACAATTGGAGTTCTACCATGTCATTGATTACAGTTCAGTTAGGCATTTGTCATTCAATCATTATTCTTGTATTCTCAACCACTTCTGGTGAACCCCATTTGTTTAAAAATGAAAGCCTCTCTCATATTAATAATAATTGAGCTTAGGTCTGGCACAGCTCACTGTCAGTCTCTCTAACAAGGATTCTCATTTTAAATACATTGGAGGGTTAGCTTATAGAAACTACAGGAAACAAACGTTTCGGCGAGTGCCTTCTTCGTTAGTGCACCACGTGGTGCTGACTCTTCAGCTGATCTAGCCTACACTAGACGTGTCTATGCCAGTCAAACAGAACCGAAGAGCGGCTCCTGAACTCACAGCCAGAGAACCTTAAAACAGATTTATTCAGAAGAATCACACAGTGACTGTACACGTCATAAAAAGCACAGGGGCATTTGAGCGTGGCATTGGAAGACAGTTACGATTTAGTAAATGAACTGTGTGTTAACCTTGTGCGTCTGAGAATGACAGTTGTAACAGGGGTGGCAGTAAGACTCCTGTTGCACAGCAGGTTCACCCATTCCAGGTTTTACTACGAGCTTGATTAGCCACAGTGTATACAGTAGGTAAGTAGCTCAGGTGTGTTATTTAACTCATAGTAAAACCAGGAATGGGTCAAACCACTGTGCAATGAGTCTTATTTCCATCCCCGGTGTAGGACTCCCAGAGACGTTATTAGCGACGACCCTTTCCCTTTCAGACAGTGAGACACATCGGGGGGTCTGGCACTATATGATGCATGCATCTGTTCAATACTTATGAGTCTATTTTGTTTATCAGTGTCTATTGCTCAAATCAAAAGCAGATTTAAATGAATAAAACCCTGGTTGAACTGCAGTTTTTTTTTTACTTTAATCACAACAGTAATAGATAAGATATAAAAACGACTTTCAGAAAAAAAAAATTGGTCCAAGTTATGACGCGCTATTGTTAAATACTAAATACGACTGCTTCAAACGAATGGGTGGAAACACTTACATCTTCAATCGAATCATCAAAGTAACTTTCCAAAGTATTTCCTCCATCCATGCAGATCTGCTTTTCGGTGCGGTGCTGTTGAGATGCGAGTCGATTAACGGAATGTATGCCCGGCAGATCTCGCTGGCTGGACGCTGCGCTACCAAACGACACTTCAAACTATTTACTTATTTTAAATCTTTATTATTGGTTATTCTAGATACGGTTTTTGTTTTTCACTTCATCCGAAAACTTGTCCCCCCTCGATTTTGTACTTCCTGTTGAGAAAGCAAGCCATCCACCTCATTAACAGTGATTAATAAGATAATCACGGAAACAATCAGAAACAAGGCGCTATATTAACTACAGCCCGGGCGCGACAGGTACAGCAACTGCACGGCTGCGTTCGTGCAGGTGAAACCAATGACGACACAATCACGTCACATTAGAATGACCTGCACTGCGAATGGTTCTTCCTTAACTATACATTATATATAAACACAGTATATGGTGCGATGTAAGAGACAAGCCATATTTTAAATAGCTAATAAGAATAATTTAACAGTATAATGGCAGGTCAGTTCAATCCGACACAGTGGCAGCACACAGGGCTGTATCACATCAATATCAGGGTCTTCTATGTGTTATAGTGTATGTGTTCACTGCAGTGAAAACTTCCCCTGTTGATACAAACAAATATTGCACCCCCGTATAATACATTGCATATTGAATTAGCCTGCTGTTGCACACAGAAACACCACGTGTATATAAACGGTATGCAATATGTTCACTATGAAGGAAACCTTTCACCGAATGTATTAGCTTGCTTGTTTACTGTATTTAATAAACAAGTCTGTGATCTCAGGAGCCGATCTTCGGTTCTAGTTTCATATGTAGCACAGGTTGAAGAGTGATTTTTTGATTGATGTAAGAGCTGGCGCCATCTAGTGATCATCTACCCTCATTGCAGATCAGAGCACCAAATATCATGGTACATTTTCATGGGTGAATTTATTGAAATGCACAACTCTCTGTTCTATTAAAAATCCTTGCGAAAAAGACATCTTGATCCAGACAATTTCTTAAACCATAAAAAAAAGAATGTAATACAGCAGCAGGCACAAGATGCCCTCTTTTATTAAAAATAAATACGATGCCCAGAGGTCCTCCCTGCTGCTAGTGAGATGCCCTTCCTCTCTGGGGCGACTGTGGTTGACCCCTGCGTGACCCCTGCATGTTGCCCACATTCTTCTGTTCTGCTGGCTAATGCTTTCCAAGACTCCTCTGGACCATGTGACTGCCACACCTCCAGTATCCCACAATCCCCTAGTTCTTGCCCAAGACAGCAGAGAGAGACTCGAGGAGCTGGAAGTAGTTATACTTTACATCGAACTCCATGTCATACCAGTAATTCACTGTGGAGGAGAGAGAGAGAGAGACGGGGAGACAGGGGGTCACAGCAGGAACACAGCGTCACACGTTTCCTCATTTCCACCTTCATGATTTTCGACCGTTCAGAACACCTTGTTTGGAGGGTGTGGCACTTTACATTGTTATCACAGTCTAATTCATTACTTTACTACCCTCCTTTCTGTTATGCATTATTTTCAATCACCCATTCAATAAGTGGCACAGTATGAAACACATTTGTATTGAAAATCTTGATCCCTGCAAAAATTGAGTGATTATATATATATATATATATTATACACACACACACGATACACACCCACCCACATGATATACACACACACACACACACACACACACACACACACACACACAAGGCTTGTGCTCTCGTACCTGCGATGCAGCCCTGAGACTGGCGGACGTGGTGGAACCACAGGGAGGGCAGGTACAGCATCTCCCCCGCCCTCACAGTGCAGTGCAGCGGCCGGGCCAGCCCGTAGTCTGGGTAGCGCTCCAGATCCGGGTTCAAGGGGTCCACTGGGATCCAGGGCACCTAGACATCGGCACACACAGGATCAGACAGACAGACAGCTCCTAGACAGGCACACACAGGATCAGACAGACAGACAGCTCCTAGACAGGCACACACAGGATCAGACAGACAGACAGACAGACAGACAGCTCCTAGACAGGCACACACAGGATCAGACAGACAGACAGACAGCTCCTAGACAGGCACACACAGGATCAGACAGACAGACAGACAGCTCCTAGACAGGCACACACAGGATCAGACAGACAGCTCCTAGACAGGCACACACAGGATCAGTCAGACAGACAGACAGACAGACAGACAGCTCCTAGACAGGCACACACAGGATCAGACAGACAGACAGACAGCTCCTAGACAGGCACACACAGGATCAGACAGACAGACAGACAGACAGACAGCTCCTAGACAGGCACACACAGGATCAGACAGACAGACAGACAGCTCCTAGACAGGCACACAGAAAGCACCCGGACACAAAGCAAGTCAGACAGACAGATGTTTCTATGTTTCATATTGTGACTGGTCTCCACTATGCTGGACTAACCTCTGATTGGGGGAACTGGCTATTGAAATCATACATACATACTGTACAGAGTGTGAGTAAGGGTCTAACATGAGTGCCCTCTCATTACCTTCTCCGCAGCCTCCTCATCCACCACATCGAAGGAGCCGTCCTCTCTCTGCTTGAAGGTGGCTGGCGGGTACAGCTCTGTGCGAGGGAACAGACACACACAGACACACAGACACATACCCAATTTTCGTCAATCGTCAAAGAATGGTGATGTTATTTATTTGAATGTTCCTCTTTGCATACTGTTGTAATACATTGGTTTGGTTTCCAATAGCTTTGTGTTTGACAAGTTGCATACGTGTCTGCTCAATAAAGCCTGTGTCGTAAAAGGAACTGGAAATGGAATTAATTAAAAGGGAATGCGAATGGAATTGAAACTGAAAAACAGGACTTGACCCCAAGCCTGGTTCCCCGTGCCGTGATCCCAGTGTCGGTGTGAGGGAGGGAGGGGTGTTACCGTACGGGATGAAGGGTCAGTGTGAGGGAGGGAGGGGTGTTACCGTACGGGATGAAGGGTCGGTGTGAGGGAGGGAGGGGTGTTACCGTACGGGATGAAGGGTCAGTGTGAGGGAGGGAGGGGTGTTACCGTACGGGATGAAGGGTCAGTGTGAGGGAGGGAGGGGTGTTACCGTACGGGATGAAGGGTCAGTGTGAGGGAGGGAGGGGTGTTACCGTACGGGATGAAGGGTCGGTGTGAGGGAGGGAGGGGTGTTACCGTACGGGATGAAGGGTCAGTGTGAGGGAGGGAGGGGTGTTCCCGTACGGGATGAAGGGTCAGTGTGAGGGAGGGAGGGGTGTTACCGTACGGGATGAAGGGTCAGTGTGAGGGAGGGAGGGGTGTTACCGTACGGGATGAAGGGTCAGTGTGAGGGAGGGAGGGGTGTTACCGTACGGGATGAAGGGTCAGTGTGAGGGAGGGAGGGGTGTTACCGTACGGGATGAAGGGTCGGTGTGAGGGAGGGAGGGGTGTTACCGTACGGGATGAAGGGTCAGTGTGAGGGAGGGAGGGGTGTTACCGTACGGGATGAAGGGTCGGTGTGAGGGAGGGAGGGGTGTTACCGTACGGGATGAAGGGTCAGTGTGAGGGAGGGAGGGGTGTTACCGTACGGGATGAAGGGTCAGTGTGAGGGAGGGAGGGGTGTTACCGTACGGGATGAAGGGTCAGTGTGAGGGAGGGAGGGGTGTTACCGTACGGGATGAAGGGTCAGCGTGAGGGAGGGAGGGGTGTTACCGTACGGGATGAAGGGTCAGTGTGAGGGAGGGAGGGGTGTTACCGTACGGGATGAAGGGTCAGTGTGAGGGAGGGAGGGGTGTTACCGTACGGGATGAAGGGTCAGCGTGAGGGAGGGAGGGGTGTTACCGTACGGGATGAAGGGTCAGTGTGAGGGAGGGAGGGGTGTTACCGTACGGGATGAAGGGTCAGTGTGAGGGAGGGAGGGGTGTTACCGTACAGGATGAAGGGTCAGTGTGAGGGAGGGAGGGGTGTTACCGTACGGGATGAAGGGTCAGTGTGAGGGAGGGAGGGGTGTTACCGTACGGGATCAAGGGTCAGTGTGAGGGAGGGAGGGGTGTTACCGTACAGGATGAAGGGTCAGTGTGAGGGAGGGAGGGGTGTTACCGTACGGGATGAAGGGTCAGTGTGAGGGAGGGAGGGGTGTTACCGTACGGGATGAAGGGTCAGTGTGAGGGAGTGAGGGGTGTTACCGTACGGGATGAAGGGTCAGTGTGAGGGAGGGAGGGGTGTTACCGTACGGGATGAAGGGTCAGCGTGAGGGAGGGAGGGGTGTTACCGTACGGGATGAAGGGTCAGTGTGAGGGAGGGAGGGGTGTTACCGTACGGGATGAAGGGTCAGTGTGAGGGAGGGAGGGGTGTTACCGTACAGGATGAAGGGTCAGTGTGAGGGAGGGAGGGGTGTTACCGTACGGGATGAAGGGTCAGTGTGAGGGAGGGAGGGGTGTTACCGTACGGGATCAAGGGTCAGTGTGAGGGAGGGAGGGGTGTTACCGTACAGGATGAAGGGTCAGTGTGAGGGAGGGAGGGGTGTTACCGTACGGGATGAAGGGTCAGTGTGAGGGAGGGAGGGGTGTTACCGTACAGGATGAAGGGTCAGTGTGAGGGAGGGAGGGGTGTTACCGTACGGGATGAAGGGTCAGTGTGAGGGAGGGAGGGGTGTTACCGTACGGGATCAAGGGTCAGTGTGAGGGAGGGAGGGGTGTTACCGTACAGGATGAAGGGTCAGTGTGAGGGAGGGAGGGGTGTTACCGTACGGGATGAAGGGTCAGTGTGAGGGAGGGAGGGGTGTTACCGTACGGGATGAAGGGTCAGCGTGAGGGAGGGAGGGGTGTTACCGTACGGGATGAAGGGTCAGCGTGAGGGAGGGAGGGGTGTTACCGTACGGGATGAAGGGTCGGTCGGAGGGAGGCAGGAGGATGAAGTGCTTCTCCCCTGAGATCACACAGTACAGGTTCTCATAGTGGTCCTTGTGTACTGAGGGAATGAAGGAGAAAGAGAAAGAGCATCTTAAATCACTCCTTGCGCATGCATTGCCATTAAACACACCAGCATTAAGTCTGATGTGAAAGTGAAAAAGGCAAAGTTTTGGGCTAGTGCCTTCATGAGTGTAACTGAAACTAGAAGAAACTTTAGGGGCCGCAGGTCAGTCCTTGTGATTTCTGTTTCTCTGTGCAAGCAAAGTACACTATTCAACCACAGCATTCACACACAGACTCAAGAGGCTGGCACTGCTATTCTCTTCCTCCAGCACTGAGAACACTGCTGGCACTGCAGTCTGAGTTAGACTCTTTATCAATGCCTGGATTCATTCGTAAAGCAACTCACAGGATGTGACAGCAGCTTCTTCTCCCAGCCAGAAGTTCACAGCGTCGGGGTGTTTCCCTGAAAACAGATGAGCAAAAAAACAGCTCAATAAACACTCCTCTGTGTTGTCGGTGATTGTGTGTGTGTCTGTGTGTGTGTGTCAGTGTAGGTGTGTGGGTGGGGGTGTGTGTCAGTGTGTCAGGGTGGGAGTGTGAGTGTGAGTGTGAGAGTGTGTGTGTCAGTGTGTGTGTGTGTGTGTGTGCGTCAGTGCGTGCGTGCGTGTATGTCAGTGTGTGTGTGTGTCAGTGTGTCAGTGCGTGCGTGCGCGTGTGTGTGTGTGTGTTGCTCTCTGTTAACTCACAGAAACTAAATAAAAGCGGTGACTCCGTGCATTTATCCTCTGTTCTGACTAATGCTTTGTTTCATGAGACTGCTGTATATCTTGCACCCTTGTGGAGTAACAGACTGATTTTCTTTTTAAAGTTCAAAGTGTTACTCCCCTTAGTCCTGACCCTACCCTCTTAGCTAGTGGACCTCCGCTATGTCTACAGTGATCTCTAGTTGTCACAGTGCTGGATCTGTCTGCACACACTGCATACAGATGGAAATCAGACTCCTGTAGCACAGCACTCTCCTCGTTCCAGGTTTTAAAATGAGCCTGAATAGCCGCAGTGTGTGCAGGTCACAAGCTCAGGTGCGTTGTTAAACTCATAGTAAAACCAGGAATGGATCACAGTGCTTTGCAATGAGAGTCTTGTTTGTATCCCTGCAGTGCAGCGTGGTTACCCAGGGCCTTGCTCATCCAGGGTATCTCAGTGTCCACGTCTCCGATGAGCTCCGGCAGCTCCTCGGTCAGACTGGAGCACTGCTTCTGCATGTAGAACACGCCCCTCCTCCCATCGACTCCACCCCCGCCCCGGCTCTCAATCAGGTCCAGCAGCGAGGCGAAGGGCATGCGCCGCTCCTCAGGCATGACGAAGCGATCCCCGAACACAGCATCTGCGTAACCATGAGGAGTGACCGCCACACTGACCAGCTTCGAGCCCACGGCTGCCCTGTGGAAACACAGAGCAGTGTTATTCCCTGACCAGTAACAGCACACTCACTGACCAGTAATAGCACACTGACCAGTAACAGCACTCTCACACACACTGACCAGTAACAGCACACTCACACTCAGACCAGTAACAGCACACTCACACACACTAACCAGTAACAGCACACTCACACACACTAACCAGTAACACCACACTCACACACACTGACCAGCAACAGCACACTCACACCCACTGACCAGTAACAGCACACTCACACACAATGACCAGTAACACCACACTCACACACACTGAGCAGCAACAGCACACTCACACCCACTGACCAGTAACAGCACAGTCACACACAATGACCAGTAACACCACACTCACACACACTGAGCAGCAACAGCACACTCACACCCACTGACCAGTAACAGCACACTCACACACAATGACCAGTAACAGCACACTCACACACACTGACCATTAACAGCACACTCACTGACCAGTAACAGCACACTCACACACACTGACCAGTAACAGCACACACACTGACCAGTAACAGCACACTCACACCCACTGACCAGTAACAGCACAATCACAACCACTGACCAGTAACAGCACACTCACACACACTGACCAGTAACACTGCGACCCCGTGCTTGGTCCTTCACCTGAGGTAGGCGGGGCTCCACTTGGACAGCGCTGGCCAGTGGCGGATGGCGTTGCGGATGATGCAGGGTTTGTTCGGACACAGCCAGTCCCGATGGAAGTGCAGGGGAGACGGCGGCTGCTCCAGATAGGGTACGGAGCGACCCAGGAAGAGCTCTGCCAAGCAACGAGAAGGAGGCACACGCTGGCACATCAACACAGCCCGAGAGACAGCGCTGCATGTGCGGAATCGTTTATAGCGTTTACGGGTCAATAAAATCTCGTACCTTATCAGGACATGTTTAAACACACATTTCCAAAATAACACATACAGTAATTACAGGACCATGTAATATAGTTACAATACATAAGGAAGACCGAAATAATCCTTCCAGGATAACAACGTTATAGGAGGGGGGTTCATTTTCAGCCCTTACGTAGGCTTACGTGGTCAGTTTCGGTGAGATCGGTGATTAATGTGGTACTACAAACCACTATTACAATACAAGCCCACGCAAATCAACCCTCCTTGTCCTGCAATAGTGTGGACTGTCTGAATGTAACGTCTATGGAAGTTAAGTACGCTCTTGTTTTTGTTTTTAGTTGTGTTTTTATTTGTAGCTCACCTCGGGCTTCTATTGAAAACTCTCTCAAACATTTCCTCACCGCTTCCAGCTCACCTTCAGCCATGGCAGCTCACCTCCGAAATAACCTCTAGAAATAGTCTTGAAAATACACGCACAGATACAGCACTTTATTTTACTAAGAGTCTCACGCCTGTCAAATGTGTTGACATTTTACAGACATAGAATACTACTGCCTCCTAGTTGCACACAAGATTGGCCTGGCAGCGTTTCTATCTGCTATAGCTCCCTCTGGTGGTCGGCAGTAATAAATACAGCCGCTGCACTTTCAGGTGAAACATTAAAACAAAACAAAAAAAAAAAAATGAACTATGTATTACATATCCAAGTTATAAAAACTAAATGTATTGTTCTCTGTATCGTTTTAATTTTAAGTCATATCTTATTCCTTATTTGGGGACCCTGGACTCTAAGGGGCTATAATGGATCCTTAAACCGAAGTGTTCCCAGAGCGCTACAGTGGGGTTCACAGAGCACTGTGGAGTGGGTCTGGGGTACAGCGCGGTACAGTGGGGTTCACAGAGCACTGTGGAGAGGGTCTGGGGTACAGCGCGGTACAGTGGGGTTCATAGAGCACTGTGGAGTGGGTCTGGGGTACAGCGCGGTACAGTGGGGTTCACAGAGCACTATGGAGTGGGTCTGGGGTACAGCGCGGTACAGTGGGGTTCATAGAGCACTGTGGAGTGGGTCTGGGGTACAGCGCGGTACAGTGAGGTTCCCACACCCCTGACCCCCGAAAACAACAACCCCAACCCTCGCTCGCACACAGCACACACAGACTGGGAGAGCTTCATAAATACTGGCTTTATTTCAAAGTGTTTTTCAAGAGGGATTCTGAAGGATACACATACAGTACAAACATTATGAGGGTACAAACACTTCAAAACTGAACTCGTGCCCAAGCCAGTGCAAAGCACACACACACACACACATATAAATATAAATATACAGGGTTTAAAACAGACAGCAGTTAAAAACAGGAATAAACAAATAGGTCCCGGTCCTTCTCAATTAAAAACGAAGGTTTTAGACGTACCCACCGTAATTATAAAAGGACACACAAATCTGATAAAATCACATACAAACCCTGTACAAACACATCATGAACTGTTAAGAGAATACAACCATGCAAAAAAGGAGTCCCGTCTCTCTTAAGGGGGCAGACCCCTCCCCCATGCATTAAAACAGCTGCCTGCTCCCGATCATCATCAGAAAGGGCATTGCTTCCCCATGCCAGTGCAAGTATCTATTTATCTACGGTGTAGAGCTAGCTGGGACCTCCCCTTTAAGAGGTGCACTGTTGCCGTACAGTATATTATTTTAACACAGGAGAGCAGAGACCCTGCTTGGTGGGGTGGGTTTACATGCTGTGTGCTCGACAGTAAAGTTGGCTCATCTTTGCACTGGCACATAGATTCACAAGTATACAGTATCTACCCCACTGTCTCGGAATCACTACTGCCCTATGTTAAGAGAATTTGTTCTACAGCAGCAGAATATTAGGATCTCAAAGGAGGATCAGAAACATTCTGAATGTCATGCACATTCTACCAATCACATTCCAACCACTGAGGAAGTGGGATGGCTAGTTTCTGCATAACAGCAGCCTGGAAACCCTGACCATTTCCTTGTTGATCTTGTATCGACTGTGACTTTACCCTGCCACCACACTCCCGTCCTACGGTGCACAGAAAATAAGAAAGCCTGTGGGTGTCAGGTAGGGTCCTATTACCTGTAACACACAGGAAGGCAGTGATTTTAATCAGCAGCGAAACAGCGAGGGTCTCGTGCGTCCCTGGAGTGGGGGAGGTTAGTCCTGTCTGCTGGACCGTAATATTCTCTATGGCTTTACCACTTCCAGAACAAAGTGCTTTACATCTTCATAGAAAAGTGAACAGGTAACACGGAGGCAGGAAACAGCAGGAGCCTGCCACTAAACCACAGAAGCGGGGAGCAATGGGGAGCCAACACTAATTTCATATTCAGACACCAGGTGGCACTATGCACAATGTTCAACTGCTAACACCTGAACATGACGTTGCTTTGTGTCCTACAGACCAGACGCTGAATTACATTGTACATATCGTGGTCCCTTGATATTTCACTGTTTGATAATTAAGACCAGCGCTTCGACGCGCTGAAAATATGTGAACCGTGAATCTCGTATTAAAAATGTGCACTCCGCTGCTCTGGGCATTAACTCATACAGCGTGTTTACAAAAACAAACACAAAAATACAGTATTATAAATTCCTGCTATTAAGAGCATTACAAAAAATACCCCAAACATTCACTGTACTGGTTATTGTACAACACATAGAATCTGTAAAACAGACCAGCAGAAGAGAGGAGAAGAGGAGAAGTAGAGGAGAGGAGGGGAGAGAAGAGAGGAGAGGAGGGGAGAGGAGAGGAGAGAGGAGACAAGCAGGTATTTAAGACATAGGAAGGGACTTGAGATTCAAATCCAGGTTTTATTGCAGACTGGTCTCTCTGTGGAAAGTCCAAACATGTTGTCCACGACACACACAACGACACAGCAGCACAGTCTCTGCATGTCGAAGTGTCCCTGTGTGCGTTTGTGCCAGTGCAGAGTGTGTGTGTGTGTGTGTGTGTGTGTGTGTGTGTATGTGGGTGTGAAGCAGTGTGTGTGTGTCAGTGTGTGGGTGTGAAGCAGTGTGTGTGTGTCAGTGTGTGTGTGTGTGTGTGTGTGTGGGTGTGAAGCAGTGGGGTGATCGCTGGATCGTTCACATTTAAAAGACGGTGTTCCTGAATCGGAAAGTTTATCAGAGCAGCGCAGGACGATGCAGGACAGGCTCTGAACACACAGCCTGGTCTGAACATCAGTAAGATGCTGGACTGGATTCAGGTTTTTTGTCATTAGGTCTGGCGCAAAAAGATGAAAACAGTGAATCAGCGTCTCCCTGGACTCCAGACAGCAATCCCAGTCAGTCTCGCTTTGGCCACTGATTCATTTTCTTCTATAGCTACTGGGACATTACAAGTAGTGTTGGATTACCATGTGCCCCCGAATCACAGCACAACAGAAACACCCTTGAGCTGTTTGATGAAGGGCCCCAGCTTACAAGCAGTGAGTCTGGAAGATAGTTCTCAAAACTGATGCTGTGTTCTGGAATATTTTATAAAAAAAAAAAAAAATTCAAAACCGATCCATTGTAATAAGTGGTGTGTAATATCTTCCCTCGATGTGGAGGGTTACTGCAGTTACATGTCAAGATCTGGAATGCGCATCGCGTTACCTCGTCATTCTTTTGTGTTCTTCTGCTGGTGGAGAAAGTAGTTCCTTAACAAGAGGTGGTCTTCTTGTGGTGGGGAGGGATACTGCTGCCTCAGTGTGGTGATGAGGTCTCAGGCAGATTGTGAGGGATTACAGAGTGTTAGTGTGAGTTTTCTGAGTGGAAGGACAGTTCACTGGGGTCTCCATGCAGCAGACAGTGTGCTGGCAGTCTGTCTGTCTGACAAGACATGACTAGATCAGATTCAAATACAGTTCAGGTCCATCTATCCATTGCGAATGATTACAAAAAAAACAATAATAATAATAATAATAATAATAATAATAATAATAATAATAATAATACATTTAAAAATGAATTAGTAATGATCCTAATAAAATAAGTGTGGAATTGACTTCAGATCAGACCTCCCTTAAAAGAGACACTGAAAGCTCAGTTACGATCAGCAATTGTGCTCCCCTGAACTGTGCAGCTGGGGGTTCCCCTCCTGTCTGATGGCTGCCCACCCAGATTCACTGCTGGCTTGTGGGGATCCCAGGTGATCTTGTCCCATTAATCCTGAGCTGGGCAGCGGCGCTTGTTGAACTGCTGCACACACTGAGCGTCTGTTTGAGGGGTCATGCTCCCCAAGTCCTGGCAGGTTCTGGTGTGTCTGTCTGTCTGTCTGTCTGCGTGTGCGTGTCCATCAGTCTGTGTGTGTCTGTATACGCGTCTGTCTGTCGGAGTGCGAGTGTTTGTCTGTCTGTGTCTGTATCTCTGTCTCTGTCTCTGTGCGTGTCAGTCTGTGCTCCTGTCCCTGTGTGTCTGTGCTCAGTCACAGTCTGTGCTCCAGTCTCTTCTCGACGGCTCTCAGCAGCAGCTCAGAGTACTGTTCAAGCAGAGCCAGCGTCAGCTCCTCTCCCCCTCCTCCAGAGAGCCTCAGAGCCTGGCCCCCCCTACCCGGCTCAGCCCCCTCCACAGACTCCAGCTCCGAGCGCACAGCGGAGAACGTCTCCCACAGGATCCCAGCCATCTCCCTCTTCTGCGAGCCAGACTGCCCTCCAGCACTGCCACTGCCCCGGACCTGCGAGAGGGAGCCAGAGAGTAAGCAATGACTTGAAACCCATTTCTCTTTTTATCCTTTTTTTTTTTTACTTACAGTTTTACTTTAGTAATGCGTTTTTCTTTCTCATTTTAGAAAGACAGACATGGAGACAGAGAAACAGATATGGAGACAGATAGAAAGACAGTCAGGGAGAGAGACAGACAGAGAGACAGGCAGGGAGACAGACAGACAGACAGGCAGGGAGACAGACAGACAGACAGAGAGACAGACAAGATGACAGGCAGACAGACAGATACACTGACATGCTGACAGACAGACAGGCAGACAGACAGACAGAGATACAGACATGAAGACAGGCAGAGATACAGACAGACAGACAGACAGACGGACAGCCAGACCAGTGCCTCACCGCTCGGTACAGCTCCAGGGCTCGGTGCAGACTGTTCTGCAGCTCCAGGGCAGCCAGGTGACAGCTCTGCACACTCACTGCAGGCTCTGAGAGGGAGAGAGGCATTCTCATACTCACAGCTAGCAACTTTTAAACAGGTAAAAAAATAAGCTCTCTTGCTAGCTAGCAGCCTGCTCAGTGCTACTGTAGTGATGCTTTGTGAAAATGGCCCCTGGTGTTTTCCTCAAATTGGCTTTCAAAGCCTAAAAGTGCAAATTATTGTTTAGCGCTACATGAAATGTAAAGTGCATCATAATTAAAGTCACTGGGTCTTGCAATATTAGACTTCACTGTGTGGCATTAACACACACACACACTCAGGGTAGTATTGCCATCTACCTGTGTCCCTTTCATTAGCTCTAATTAAGTGTAGATTGAAGAATCTAAAGTATAACCCAAACTGCAAATGGAAATAGACACACACAGGGAAACCAGAAAACAAGAAAACATGACAGTCAATGAGACAGAATGAGAGTGAGCGAGAGAGTGAGTGAGAGAATGAGAGCGAGAGAGAGAACGAGAGAATGAGTGAGCGAGAGAGTGAACAAGAGTCCGCGAGAAAATGAGTGCGCGAGAGGAGGAGTGAGAGTGAGCGAGAAAATGAGTGAGCGAGAGAGAGCGAGAGAGTGAGAGAATGAGTGAGCGAGAGAGAGAGAGAGAGAGCGCGGGAGGGAGAGTGCAGTCTCACCCTGCAGGCAGCGATGGTTCATGGATGAACAGAGTGAGCAGTTAGTGGCGGAGGAGACAGGCCAGAAGCTGGATGTAAAGAAGAGCAGGGGCAGGGCCAGTCGATGAGGTGGCAGGGGACAGAAAGACAGCAGAAGGGAGGAGTGGCGGCGCCGACTCAAACCTGAGTCCGGGGGGGCAAGGGAGGTGCAGAGGAAGGGACTGGGGACCAGGTCCTGGGAGCCAGCCTGCCCAATCCCAGCGCTGACACAAAAGGAGTCCTCATCCCTGGAACCACAGCGCTGTTCCTCCGACTCAGCAGGAGCAGTGATAGCAGGGCTGGACTCCGCCTCGGCTGGGGTCTTCTTCTCTGCTTGCTCCCCGGATGCACCCTCCAGACGGGCTGAACAAGAGGTCCCCAGGGCTGGCTGCTCCTTCTCTGCCCTGCTGGGACTTAGGATCTCCTCCCCCGGGAAGGTCTCGTGCTTGGAGCCGGGGGAGAAGGAGGCCAGCGAGGGTCTGTCGGGCAGCGGGGTGGGGATATCGAGGGCCAGGTGTGGGCAGCCAGCCCTGGGAGAGGACAGCCTGGAGTGGAGCAGCCCTTGTGGGGAGCGCAGAGTGGCACTGCCCCCCGAGGCACCGCCCCCGATCAGAGTGGGGACTACAGCCGCTCGAGGGGCCTGGACAGAGATTGAGGAGGAGGAGGGAGAGAGAGACAAAGAGGTAGAAGACAGTACAGCCACTGGGGCAAATGTCTGCTTCCCCTGGTCTTGGACAGAGCTTGATTTGGAGGAGGTAGAGGAAGGAGGGGGAGGAAGTGGGACGGAGAGGGCAGGGGGAAGGGAGGTAGCAGAGGAGGAATGGGAGACAAAGAGATAGGGAACAGAGGGAGAGGACATAGAGGAGGCAGGAGAGGGGGAGTGAGAAGGGACAGGGGGACAGGAGACAGTGAGAGTGGGGGCAGAGGGAGAGGAGGTAGAAGAGGCAGAGGAGGGAAGGGAGAGAGAGGGGGCAGGAGAGGAGGCGGTAGAGGAGGGAGGGGAGGGAGAGGTAGAGGAGGCCAGGGCAGGGGCAGGGGCAGGACCGCTGGGGTCCCCCGCCTCGCTCAGGTTCAGACTGTCCCCCATGGAGACAGAGCGGGACATCTTTGCCATGGAGCTGGTGGTGGGGTTCATGTAGGAACGTGGCTTCCAGGCCCGGGGCTGGCAGGGGCTGTCCTTGCCCAGCGGGGAGGTGGGGACGGCGGGCAGGGAGCGGCGTGGGGCCTGGGGACGCGCCTCTCTGTCTCTGTCGCCCGGCTGGGGGGCTGTCTGGAGCTCCTTGGAGGGACTGGCCAAAGCCAGCGGCTGATCAGCTGCCCAAAAAAACCCCAAAAAAGCAGAGAAACGGACAGGGGGTTAATGTAACACAGGCACCACATTTTAATTCTTTCTTCATTGAATTTTCTTTCACCCTTTATATTTCTTTCTTTCAACAAATTGTTAATATTTGCACATATTTATTGTATATTGCACAGCTCTCTATCACTGTATTGTATGGTACAGCACTCGGATCTATATTGTATATTGCACAGCACTCTATCCCTGTATTGTATATTGCACAGCATGCTATCCCTGTATTGTATATTGCACAGCACGCTATCCCTGTATTGTATATTGCACAGCACGCTATCCCTGTATTGTATATTGCACAGCATGCTATCCCTGTATTGTATATTGCACAGCACTCTATCCCTGTATTGTATATTGCACAGCACTCTATCATGTATTTTAGATCTCATTCTTACCGTCGATCGCCAGGTCATGCACTGAATGACACTTCCTCATGGTGGCGGCTGCACTCTGCCCCCTGGCCGAGGCCCCCTGCCCTCTCGCTGTGTTGCCGATCCCCCTGCGACCCTCAGCGGTGGGGTTACGTTTCTTCTGAGCGAAGGGGAGGCGAGGGGGGGGGTCCTGGGCAGGCTGGCCCTCGCGGACCCCAAGCAGACCCCCCTCCATGAGCGGCTTGACCTCTGACACCGGGGGCCGCACCCCCCCTCCATTCTGGGAGTTCACTTCCGGGGCGCTCCGGCTGGGGAAAGGAAACCGACTCCTGTTGGGGGCGGGAGAGAAACAAGTCCAGTCTGAAAGGATCCCAGGGATTCAGCATCAGCTACATGGCTGGGTAGCCCATTCCTTACCCTCACCACTCTGTGTGAAGCAGTGGTGTAGTCTGAAATCTGGTCGCACTGTTTTTTTAGCCTTCTTAAAGAAGTAGTTTGTAATAGAAGAAGTTTCTTAATGCTCTTTTCATTGCATCAAGAGGACTGCTGACTGACTCAAACAGCTGTGCGGGGATGTGAGTCATGTGACTTCGCTTGCCTATCATGCGAGTTCCAGCTCTACTGCACCACTGCTCCTGGTCACTTCATTTCCCACTGTGCCCCCTGGTTCTGGTTTCTGTGCCGCGCCTAAAGTATTGGCTAGGGTTAACTTTGCCACCTCCTTGTAACATTTGAAAAGACTTGATCAGGCACTCCGCTAATCCCTCTGGAGCTCCTACCTGCTGGCGGAGGTTTGGCACAGGAACCGGGATGAGATGCTGAGATTCTCCGCGCTGCTCGCTGCTCTGCACGCGCCCCCTAGAGGAGAAAACACAAAACATACCACAACAACAGCCCTGTTACCAGCAGGGGGCTCCACACACACCGGCACGCAGCAACTGGATTCAATCAAAGAATACAGTGGTGCCATATTAAAACAACTGAAGCATTTCAATAACACATGTCTGATTGCATGAAGCCGTAGACCATGGAAATAGCAGCCGCTGTAGCTTTAAATGAATTGAAATGTCCTAATCAACTAAAATGTGTTGACGTGGGGGCAGTCTTGTATCATAAGAGACACGGAGGACTGTTCAGTTTCCAGTAGTGAGGAGTCACTGGTTGACTGGACAGATTGTAATCATGCGTTATACTGTTACCATATTAATAGTATCTGGACAGACTGTCGGCACACTGACCACAACAAGACCACGATTCAGGAGAGAAGCACAGGGGTGCAGGTTGGGGGGGTTCAAACAAAGATTCCAGTCACATGCAGGGCTCCCGGGTGGCCAGTCGGGGGGGTGGGGGGTGGGATGCGAGACTGGCAATGCCCCGTAATGATAATGCACTTTGCCAGGCAGAGTTCCAGAGGTGACTAAGCTTGTTCACTGAAGCTAGTTATACTGCACTGCTGGTTTTACAGAACCACCCTCTCCTGCCTGTCATGTCATGGCCTCCTCTCTCCTTCCCCCCCCCCCCCTCTCTCTCTCTCCTCCCCCTCATACCTGCACTGTTCAGGTCGGCGAGTGTCTCAAAGTGCTGTTTGAGGAATGCTTCCTGATCGGGCGTGGTTGGTACCGCCCCCTCTGATACACTCCCTGCAAACTCCTCCTCCTCTTCATCTAGCCCCTCCCCCTCGGAGGAGTGCCCGTCCACACTGAGCGGCTCTGTCACCTCCGAGTCTGAAACACACGCACACGCGAGCACACCGTCACTGCCTGGAGCCTGTTTTTTAGCCTTTACTGTCACCCTATGTGGAGTTGTAAGTTTAATTATTTATATGTGAAAAAAATCACTTTCACTTGTTGTGATGTCATGTGCAGCTATGACATCATGGAACTCCTGGTGATGTCATATATTCTGGCAATACTGTAGCTCATCTATATCTTCACCTCAAGATATAGATGTATATATACAGCAGATATATATCTGAAGAGCACACATTTACACACTGTGTGTGTAGTTCACATGTAATGTACTTATATACACATACATGTATATAACCAGCTACAACAGTGCATTGACAGAGACAGAAACAGAGACAGAAAAGGGGAGAAAAAAAGCAGCAGTAGAAAACCCCTTATAAAAACCCTTTTCTTTAACAGTGTGCCTGCAACATTAAGCAATACAACATGAGCTTCGGGGCTTATCTGGAGTGTCCCCAACGTTTCAAATATGTGTGTATGCTGTGGTGGCAGCAGTGTGATTGCGGGGTAGGGTGTAGGGTGTTGGGTGTAGAGTGTAGGGTGCAGGTTGTAGGGTGCAGAGTGTAGGATAATGGGTGTACGAGGTAGGGTGCAGGGTGTAGGGTGCAAGGTGCAGGATGCAGGGTGTAGGGTATATGATGCAGGGTGCAGGGCATAGAGTATAGGGCGTAGGGAGCAGGGTGTAGAGTACTGGATGTAGGGTGTAGGGAGCAGGGTGTAGAATATAGGGTGCAGGATGCTGGATGCAGGGTGTAGAATATAGGGTGCAGGGTGCTGGATGCAGGATGTAGAATATAGGGTGCAGGGTGCTGGATGCAGGGTGTAGGGTATGGAGTATAGGGTGTAGGGAGCAGGGTATAGAGTATAGGGTGTAGGGAGCAGGGTGTAGAGTATAGGGTGCAGGGTGTAGAGTATAGGGTGTAGGGTATAGAGTATAGGGTGCAGGGTGTAGGGTATAGGGTGTATCTGGACTCACCCTCTCTGGGCCGTTCAGGGCTGGACAGACGGCTGCTGCAGTAGTCCATTGAGCAGGCACTGTCTGGGCTGTGCTTGTCATGGCAACTGTTACCTGGGTAACCCCGTCCCAGCTTCCCCTGGGGCAGCTCCTTCACCTGGTACTCACTGAGAGTGAGGGGAGGAGGAGGGGGGGAGAGAGAGAGAGAGAGAGAGAGAGAGAGAGAGAGAGAGAGAGAGAGAGAGAGAGAGAGAGGGGGGGGGGGGGAGAGGGAGAAAAAAAATTAAAAAGTGCGGGGGTATGAGGCACTTCTACAACCCATGGTTTTCTCTGGTTGTGTAAAGACAGGGTTATTCCATTTCAATATCATGCAGTTCTAACACTAGAGCAGAGGAGCAGTGTGTGTGTGTAGCCCTGGACTGTGGCTTTACCTCCCGGCCAGGCTGACACTGTCCTGGGCTCTGTCGGGGTACAGCACGGGCTCCTCACTCTCGGGGTGCACTCCCTCCTCTCTGAAGGGGGTCAGCTGGATGGAGTGGGGGCGCGGGTACGGGCGAGGGAACCCCAAACAGGACTCCTCAACCTGCAGGGCGGGGGAGAGTCAATGGAAATGTCTCAGTGTCTGTGTGTTGAGGGGGGTTACAGTGCATTGCAGTGGGATTTTAGTGGAGAACAGACTTTGTTTTATGAAAGTATTGTCTCACACTGTGTCTAACAACTATATATTGCGTCAAGTGATTTCAATATCATCTCCCCCCCTCACCTCTGCTCCGACTGTCTGCAGACTGGCTGTGCTGCACCCCAACCCCTCCCCTCTCCCCTCTCCCCTCTCCCCTCTCCCCTCTCCCCTCTCCTCCGACTGTCTGCGGACTGGCTGTGCTGAACCCCAACCCCTCCCCTCTCCCCTCTCCCCTCTCCCCTCTCCCCTCTCCCCTCTCCCTCTGCTCCGACTATCTGCAGACTGGCTGTGCTGAACTCCAACCCCTCCCCTCTCCCCTCTCCCTCTGCTCCGACTGTCTGCAGACTGGCTGTGCTGAACCTGAACCCCAACCCCTCTCCTCTCCCCTCTCCCCTCTCCTCACCTCTGCTCCGATGATGAGCAGGCTGGCTGTGCTCCCCGCCCCTCCCCTCTCTCCTCTCTCCTCTGCCCTCTCCCCTCTCCTCACCTCTGCTCCGATGGTGAGCAGGCTGGCTGTGCTCCCCGCCCCTCCCCTCTCTCCTCTCTCCTCTGCCCTCTCCCCTCTCCTCACCTCTGCTCCGATGGTGAGCAGGCTGGCTGTGCTCCCCGCCCCTCCCTGCTCCGGCTCCAGGCTCAGCGTTTCGAGCTGCCGCAGGTCCAGCATGGATTTCACGGTGAGCTCCGCGCTGTTTCTACGGTGACACCAGCGGCGCCGGGGCCGAGGGGGGGCGGAGGACAGGGGGGGCTCCTGCGCAGCTCGGCCCTCGTCCAGAACCCCCCGCTCCTCCTCCTCCTCTATCCCATCATCCTCCGCTTCCTTGTCGCTGTCGGAGGACATGGTGACGGGTGGGGGGGTGCTAAACGTGTCGCGCCTGGAAGGGGAAACGGGGGGGGGGGGCGATAAGGAGTGAAGCTCGACACGCAGGGAGAGTGTGAGTGTGAGTGTGAGTGTGTGTGTGACAGTGTGGGATTATTTGTGTTTTTGTCTGTGTTAGTGTGTAACTCCCAAACTGATAAGTGTGAGTGTGCAAAAGGAGAGCGAGTGTGTGTGAGTGTGCGAGGCGTGTGCGCGTGTCTCACCTCAGAGTGGAGTGTGAGTGTGCGAGGCGTGTGCGCGTGTCTCACCTCAGAGTGGAGTGTGAGTGTGCAAGGCGTGTGCGCGTGTCTCACCTCAGAGTGGAGTGTTTTCGCGGGGGAGTTTTCTGGGCCGGCTTGCCTTTCTGTTTCAGCTCCGACAGCCTCTGCCTCATCCTGATGGTCAGCTCTGGGTTCAAACGCCAGATGAAGATACAGCTGATAGAGAGAGAGAGAGAGAGAGAGAGAGAGTGAGAAGTGTCCCAGCATTCCTGTATCAAGAGTGCATCTCATGTTAACGCTGGGATGAGCCTGAACCCCCATCAATGCAGGGCTCTGCCAGAATGACGGCAGTAGCAGGAGGGGATCAGTCCCACTCTGTGTTGTTATCTGCTGCTGTGATTATTGACTGGCCTCTGCATCGACATCACTGTCGTTAAGCAGTGGAAGCCCCAGTGCAGTCAGGTCCACACTGCAGGACCTGACTGTCAGGTCAGCAGGGTTCCATCCTCGTGTGAACGTACCTGTCTCCCGAGGCTGAGATCAGGTGCTTGCAGTCGTTGGTGAATTTCATCCCCGTCACAATCTCTGCAGGACAAGCAAAGAGAGCTCATCAATCAGTCTGCGTTCAATAGAGTTAACATGGAGCCCGTCTGTGTTCTCCTCCCATCTCCCTTCTCCTCCCCCTCTCTCCCTTACCTCTGCTCTGATTGGCTGCAGGCTGGCCATGCTGCAGTCCCTCCCCCTCAACCTCCCCTCTGCTCTGATGGGCTGTGGGTTGGTCATGTCATACCCTCCACAGCAGTCATTACCAGTAGATTATTGACCTCATCTCTCCAGGGCCCTTGTCTTGGTCAGGAGCTCCTATCTGTGTCCGCAGCGCTTGATCCAGCAGGTAATGTGTGGGACAGGAATGCTTTAATGAACAGTGTTGGTGTGAATGCAGTGCAGTGAGGCTCTGACTCCTACCTGAGTGTCCAAACATGGTGGCCACGCACTCGCCAGAGTAGAAATCGAAGATGCTCAGGTTCTTATCTGAACAGCTGGTGGCGACATAGAGCCCTGAGGGGTCTGTCTGCACCTGTGAGGGAGGGGGAGCATTTACTGTAACAATAAGAATATTTATACTAGAAGTTCATAAGTAGTGTGTAGGGTGTCTCCTATTGGACCACTTACCATGGAAGATTTGCACAGCAATTTCATATTTCCCATGATTCTACTGTGCATTTCCCATAGTTTACCAGGGTTTGCTTTGTTGTTTTATAATATGCTTTACCATGCCTCTCTGGCTTTACAGAGCTTACCAATGCTTTACCATGCTTTTGCCTATGCTTTACCATGCTTTACCATGCTTTTGCCTATGCTTTACCATGCTTTTGCCTATGCTTTACCATGCTTTACCATGCCATTTGTATGTATAACTCTAACTGTATCAATAGCAGTCATGCTGTGTGCTGCTTGCCTTGATCAGAGTCCCGTCCTCTCCCTGGGAGCCCTTATACAGCTTCTTCTGCTTCCCATTGCTGATGTTGAATATCCTGAAACACAAAGAGCACCCTGTTAGAGACATCACTCAGCTAAACCCAGAGAAGCAAGGCCTCTGCTTCTTCAGCACCTGCGTGCACGAGACAGAGCCCCGTGGTGAACCTGCTCGCCGGGCAGCGATCAGGCCATCAGGCCATCCGCTGCTGTGACAGTGAGCAGCCACGAGTCTGCTGGGTGCAAATGGGAGTCTTGATTCCAAGCTGGATGTGCTCTGTAGGAATATCCCTGAACACTCTTCAGCTCTGTAACAGTGTGCCTTGGAAAAGGCACCCTTGAACTCTTGTGGTGAATAGGAGGATTATACTGTAGGCAAGGTATCCACACAGACACACAGGCACATGCACACACCACACAGCAAAACGATTAGAAAGACCAGACTGAGAGCAATGCTACCGTGTGCACATACATGCAGCCCTCCCCAATGCTGTCATTACACGTAATCACACACACACACACACACAATCATTACACGTAATCACACACACATGTGTGCAAGCATTACATGTGATCTCACACACACACACACACACACACGGAAAGTTCCAAAGCTGAGTAATCTGCTCTTTAATCCTGCCGCCGTGCCCTGAACCTGCGCACTAATCCACTGAGCGCACCACCGCTGCCCGCTGTTGTGCCTCACCGTGGAGGATTACTGGGAACACAATGACACACACAAAGAGCACAGACACAGACACTCTCTCTCATCTCTCTCACATATACACAGACACACACTCAATCACAGACACTCTCTCATATATACACAGACACACTCTCTCTCCCTGCCTCTCCCCTCACCGGATGCTGCGGTCCTGGCAGCCCACGGCAGCGTACTTGCGGCTGGGGTCCACGTCCATGTCGTACAGGGTGGTCTTGCGCACGATGTGGTGAGTGCGGGTGAACCGCGTGCCCTCCGCCGTCTGAGAGAGAGGGGGGAGAGAGAGAGCGTGTCAGGACAAAGATAGAGGGACATGAAGCAGAGGAGACAGAGGGCCAGGGGTGACAGCTACCCTTCTAAAGGTTTACCTTCTAAAGGCATGGGAAGGCATTGTGAGGCCAATACAGAGGTATGGTAAAGCCTATTAAAAAAACATGGCAAACCACAGTAAAGTAAGGTAACTGCATGGTATAGCCATGGGAAAAGAATGGGAGAAAACAGCAAAAATGACCGGGCAAAAATACTGTGGTAAACTTTTATAAGGGTACAAATGTGATGGTGGAACAAAGCCTTATATACACAGATAGATAGTGCCGTGTGTGTGCAGTGTGTGTGTGTCTCTGTACCTGCTGGGCAGTGTGTCAGTGTGTGTGTGTCTCTGTACCTGCTGGGCAGTGTGTCAGTGTGTGTGTGTCTCTGTACCTGCTGGGCAGTGTGTCAGTGTGTGTGTGTCTCTGTACCTGCTGGGCAGTGTGTCAGTGTGTGTGTCTCTGTACCTGCTGGGCAGTGTGTCAGTGTGTGTGTGTCTCTGTACCTGCTGGGCAGTGTGTCAGTGTGTGTGTCTCTGTACCTGCTGGGCAGTGTGTCAGTGTGTGTGTGTCTCTGTACCTGCTGGGCAGTGCGGAAGTAGATACTCTTGTCAGCTCCACAGCTGATCATCCGCACCTTGTCCTCGTTTGCTGAGGAGAGAAAGGAAAACTGCAGTGAGACATACCTGTCCCAGCCCCAGCCCTCCCCAGTCTCTTTCCTCCCCTCTCTCTGATTCTATTTCTGTCCTCACGCTCTCCCCTCTGTCTCCTCTCTACTCTCTTACTGTGCTCTCTCTACCCCTGTCTCCTCTCCTCCTCTCTTACCAGCGAACCTGACCGCAGTGATGGAGGAGGAGTGCTCATCGAGGGTCTGCAGCAGCCGGTAATCCTGCCCAGCGTCCAGAACGTGGATCAACCGGTCCCGACTCGCCGTGGCCAGCAGGGACAAACCTGCAGAGAGACAGGGGAGAGGAGAGTTAGATAGAGGAGAGAGTTAGAGAGAGGGGGACTGGCCTGCAGAGAGAGACAGGGGGAGGAGAGTCAGAGAGAGGAGAGAGTTAGAGAGAGGGGGACTGGCCTGCAGAGAGAGACAGGGGAGAGGAGAGTCAGAGAGAGGGGGACTGGCCTGCAGAGAGAGACAGGGGAGAGGAGAGTCAGAGAGAGGGGGACTGGCCTGCAGAGAGAGACAGGGGAGAGGAGAGTCAGAGAGAGGAGAGAGTTAGAGAGAGGGGGGACTGGCCTGCAGAGAGAGACAGGGGAGAGGAGAGTCAGAGAGAGGAGAGAGTTAGAGAGAGGGGGACTGGCCTGCAGAGAGAGACAGGGGAGAGGAGAGTCAGAGTGAGGAGAGAGTTAGAGAGAGGGGGACTGGCCTGCAGAGAGACTGGGGAGAGGAGAGTCAGAGGGAGATAGGGAGATATGGAGGGAGGTAGAGAGATAGGGAGGTATAGAGGCAGAGAGGAAGGCAGGGATGGAGGGAGTGATAAGAGGGAGGAAGAGATGGAGCTCACTGACCGGTCTCTGGTTTGGAGTACTCCAGGCAAAGTATCTCAGAGTCGTGGGCCTCAACCTTCAGTATCTCCCCCATGGAGTGCAGCTCGTGGACCCTGCAGCACAAACACAGTCCCAGGCTGTCAGTCTGGCCTCCAGAGCACAGCACAGACACAGCAGCGCTGAACAGACAGCTGGCACAGCCCTCCACAAGCACCAGCGCTGACCAATTGAAATGCTCACAGATGCACAAACCACAGGGAGCAATCTCAGCGTGTGTGTCGGTGTGTGTGTGTCAGTGTGTGTGTGTGTATGTGTCTCAGTGCGTGTGCGTGTGTATGTGTCTCAGTGCGTGTGTGTGTCAGTGCAGGTACCTGAGGGTGCCGTTGCGGTCCCCCGATGCCAGGTGCTGCCCGTCTGGACTCACACACAGGGTTCTAATGCCGGTCTTTGTGTCGTTGGATTGGGAGTCCGAGGGCTTCTCCGCGCTCCCTGCTGCACTGCTCTCAGAGTCCACCAGGGCGGCAGTGTTACTGTCCATGTACAAAATCTTTTGAAGATCCTGCAGGGGGCGCCAGAGACACAGCAGAGTCAGAACCAGAACACTGCCTAGCACAGACAGACACACTGCGAAACACACACAGTCTCTCAGTCTCACACTCACATTGCTCAGCACGTTGCGTGTCAGCGCGGCGCCCGGCAAGTCCGTGTTCCAGAGCCGCAGCGTGTTGTCGGAGGAGCAGGTGAGGAAGGAGCCGGGAGACAGGCAGGAGAGAGAGCTGTCACACACCTCGGGGTACACCTGAGAGACAGAGAGAGAGGGGGGGGGGGGTCAGAGAGACACACAGAGAGAGAGAGAGAGAGAGGTCAGAGACACAGAGGGAGAGGAGAGAGAGGAGGGGGGTCAGAGAGAGAGAGAGAGAGAGAGGGTCAGAGAGACAGAGAGACAGAGAGAGAGAGGGGGGTCAGAGACACAGAAAGAGAGAGAGAGAGAGCTGGAGAGGGGGTCAGAGAGAGAGAGAGAGAGAGAGAGGGGGAGAGAGGGGAGAGGAGACACACTTAACATTCAGGATCCTCTTAAATTTACAGGAAAAAATGAAAGAAAGAAAGAAAGAAAGAAAATCAATTCATAGACAGGAAGCACAATGATCATAGCGAGAGCGCCTCACCTCCACGCTCCACACACAGCCAGCGTGGTAGAGTGCTGAGTACACCTTGCCCACTTTGCGTGGCTCCCTCACATCCCACACGTACAGGCTGTGGTCACTGTACATGCAGGACAGCCAGCGGCTCGCAGGGTCATAGGTCACAGCCACTGCGTCGGGGTACCGTGCCTCCAGGTCAGGGGAGAACAGGTGGCTGCAGGACAGAGAACCAAACACAGTCTAGAACAGCCTGTAGAGCGACATTTCTATCAAATGTCACTCTATACAGTGAAACACAGGGGCTGTTCACAGAACAGCCAAGAAACTGATTTAGACTGCTGTGAAACAAGCCAGGAACTGTGTTACATTCACAAATACAGAAACAACTCTGTATGACAGCTGAAATCTCAATCTGGTACGGGCATGGAATGTCACTTATCTTATCCTTCTTCTTCTTTAGATTCACTTTGTGTTATTTTCTGTTTCCAGTCCTCTCAAGCTCAGAAGTCTGGAGCACCCTTGTGTCTTCATTAGAGCTCTCAAGATCATCCTGTGTCTTCATTAGAGCTCTCAGGATCATCCTGTGTCTTCATTAGATCTCTCAGGATCATCCTGTGTCTTCATTAGATCTCTCAGGATCATCCTGTGTCTTCATTAGAGCTCTCAGGATCATCCTGTGTCTTCATTGGAGCTCTCAGGATCATCCTGTGTCTTCATTAGAGCTCTCAGGATCATCCTGTGTCTTCATTAGAGCTCTCAGGATCATCCTGTGTCTTCATTAGAGCTCTCAGGATCATCCTGTGTCTTCATTAGGGCTCTCAGGATCACGTCTAAACTATATGAGGTACACCAGAGTGTAACCACTGACCTGTCCCCATGCAACACTCCCCCTGCCCCGACGAGATACAGAAATGGATTTGAAACCCACGGCTAACACTGCTTTAAAGGGGGGCAGTGCTAATGCTGCTGTGTGAGCACAGCTTTAATAAACACCCATCTCTCAGTGAAGAGTTCAATTGCACGCTTTGTGTAAAACCCTTCCCATTGCAGACGAGCCCTGAGGGCAACACTCATATTTATTTATGAGTTGAAAGCATTCGGAGATGAGACGGAATGCAATACTTCTGAAATGTCTGTGGGGATTGAGAGGGCACTGCCCCTCTGTGATCCCTCCTGCATTCAGATATGGGCCCACGCACAGAACGACTTGCATGAATTGTAAAAGAAAGCAGAAAGAAAAAGCAGGAAATGAAAAGAAAAGCTAGGATTGTGTGTTTGCAAGTATTCCTGCATTTGCATCCTGTTCGCATTCCTCTGAGCCCACGGGCGGTCACATGACCCAGCCGGCCCCTGAACAGGCTCTTTGTGCAGAAGCAGTTCCTCTGCAGAGCTGTGTGTCACAGTGAGGGAAATGAAGCTGCTGCCTGCGGTGCACAATTCAAAGTGTTTCAGACTCTGTAATAAAACCAGCTCAGTCAAAAGTGCTGAGTGCATCAGCACACAACAGCAGCCCAGGTGAACCCCTCTGCTCTCTCCCCCTCCCCTCTCACCCAGTAGCGATTTCAGTGCCCAGGCTGTGGGGTCTCCCCTCTCACTGGCCCCTCCCCTCTGCCCTGGCCCCTCCCCTCTCACCTGGCCTCAGTGACAGTAGCGATGTCGGTGCCCAGGCTGTGGGGTCTGGGCAGGGTGCAGATGAAGTGAAGGTTGATGGGATTGAAGGCGCGCACTGTCCCGTCTGCGCAGCCACAGAAAACCAACTCCTCACTGACCGACAGGGAGGAGGCCAGAGTCGTCTGCAGAGAGAGAGAGAGAGTGAGAGAGTGAGAGGAGGGAGGAGGTGAGAGAGGAGAGGGGAGAGCAGAGGATGAGAGAAGAGAGGCGAGAGAGGAGAGTAAGAGGGGGCATAGGGAGCGAGGGAAAGGTAGAGAAAGGAGGAGGAGGAAGAGAGAGGGCTGAGGACAGAAAGAGAGGGAAGGGAGAGGGTGAGAGAGAGAGAGAGAGAGAGAGAGGAGAGAGAGAGAGGAGGGAGGAGGGGAGAGAGAGAGAGAGACAGAGAGAGAGAGAGAGAGAGAGGAGAGAGAGAGAGAGAGAGAGCATTGGAGTACAGAGAGAATGAGCTCCGATCCAGTGGAATGAGAATGAGAGAGAGGGGCGAGGGAGCGAGGGGATAACTGAGCACCCCTGCAAGGCAAACTGATGTGCACTTTGCCTTCCAGTTGAGCCAGTCATGGAAGTGAGAATGTGTGTGCGTTTGAATGGGAGGCCTGACCTTTTCCAGGGGAATGGAACACCACTTACAGAATGTGGTCAGGTTCAATCTCAAGAGTGACTGCAAATTGAACCTGATCACATGTGAGCAAGCGTGCCTCTCTCTCTCTCTCTCTCTCTCTCTCTCTCTCTCTCTCTCTCTCTCTCTCTCTCTCTCTCTCTCTCTCTCTCTCTCTCTCTCAATGGTGCGTCTGTCTCCCTGCCTGCCTCCCTGCCTCTCTGACCGTAACCCCAAGCCTAATCCAATTAACATTTTTCAAGGACATTCAATTAGCAGAATGAAATAATCAAAATCTAATCTCAGTGTAGATTTAATATAAATAAATAAGTAAATACATTATATAGTGCCTTTCATCACGAACTGAGGGTGACTGTGGGGGTGAGTGAATGATGAGAGGTGGGGTGTGACGAGGTGAGGCTGGACTTACTGTTATACCGTCTGTATTCTGTTTGGTGCGAAACGAGAGCGAGTGAGGGATAGCGAGGGAGAGAGGGAGGAGGAGAGAGGGAGGGTAAGGGGAGAAAAAGAAGTTAAACCACTTCAGGTGTCCATCATCTGCAACCAACAACACACACACACATGCACGCATGCACACACACACACACACACGCACACGCGCACGCACGCACGCACGCACACATGCATGCACGCACACACACACGCACACATGCATGCACGCACACACACACACACACGCACACATGCACACACACACACACACACACACACACGCACGCACGCACGCACGCACGCACACACACAGAGTAAATGCAGTGTTTCTTATCATTCACTCGTATTGGGAAGCGTGGCTCTCCTCAGTGTACTCACCCTCAGCTCTACCCACTTGTCCAGCAGTCTCTTGTCGTTGAATTCGCAGAGCCTCCCGGCCGAGGTGATGCAGAACGTGCTGCCCGCCTTGCGCCCGCGCCCGCACGCCACCGCCATGAAGAAGTTATTACGCAGCTCTCCGAGCAGCCCGGAGCGGCCCAGCAGAGGCAGCGTGGCATTCACCTGGGGAGGGGAGGGCAGAGACAGGGGAGAGGATGCAGATTTTATCTATGTGCTTGCTTTACTACACCCTGCTCTGCTTTACTGCACCCGGCTCTGCATCACAACACTCCGCTCTGCTTTACTGCACCCGGCTCTGCATCACAACACTCCGCTCTGCTTTACTGCACCCGGCTCTGCATCACAACACTCCGCTCTGCTTTACTGCACCCGGCTCTGCATCACAACACTCCGCTCTGCTTTACTGCACCCGGCTCTGCATCACAACACTCCGCTCTGCTTTACCGCACCCGGCTCTGCATCACAACACTCCGCTCTGCTTTACTGCACCCGGCTCTGCATCACAACACTCCGCTCTGCTTTACTGCACCTGGCAGTACCTTGGAGGACTTGGTGTGGTCCAGGTACCAGAACTTGACGTGCCGGTTGCCGGCGGTGACGAAGTAGGAGGAGTCTTCAGAGAAGGACACGCCCGTCACCTTGCTGGAGACCTTGTTAGACGCCACGACCACGTTCTTCTGAAGAACCCAAAAACAAACGAGAGAAAAAAACAGCGTCAGGGAACACGGGGATTACAGTGCGAGCTGAAACTATGAAGAGTCAAGCAGGTGAACGTTTAGGCAAGGCCCCTCCTCAGTGTCTTCCAGTAATGAAGAGACTGAGGAAGGCTCTCGCCCAAACATTTGTCCACTTGACTTCACGCAAAGCTTGTATTTATTCCATGTCATTATCACCCATTAATGCAGGGCTCCTGGGAGTTGTTTATTTCAAGTTGTGTAACATTAACCAGGTGCTTTCCTCTATCCAGAAAACATTGTGTGAATGACTTTGTGTGTTACCCATTAGTTTCTTAACAGTTCTACCTTAGAATATATATTACACACAGACAGACACAGAGGAAAAGGTAGACACAAAGACATACACAAACATACACACACACGGACATAGGGACAGATACACAGAGAGACACAGACAGACAGATACACAGAGAGAGACACACACAGACAGACAAACACACACACACACATACAGGCAGGCACACAGACAGACAGACACATGAAAACACTGACAGACAGACGGGCAGTCGGACAGTACCTTCCACGCCCACACGTTGACGCTCATGTCGTGCTGGTAGCCCACGCTGACGATGTACTTGCCGTTGGGGGAGAAGGCCACGCAGGCCACGCCATACTTGTGCTCCTGCAGTTCTGAGACCTGAGAGCGCTCCGACACCTCCCACACCCGCACCGCAGGCATGTGACCGCTCTGAGAGAGACAGAGACACAGTGAACACTCCCACACCCGCACCGCAGGCATGTGACCGCTCTGAGAGAGACAGAGACACAGTGAACACTCCCACACCCGCACCGCAGGCATGTGACCGCTCTGAGAGAGACAGAGACACAGTGAACACTCCCACACCCGCACCACAGGCATGTGACCGCTCTGAGAGAGACAGAGACACAGTGAACACTCCCACACCCGCACCGCAGGCATGTGACCGCTCTGAGAGAGACAGAGACACAGTGAACACTCCCACACCCGTTTGAAAAGCTCTGAGCTCCAGCAGCAGCAGAATGATCTGGATAAGCAGTGGAGCTTTACTGGCAGGGTCACTGCAGGACTGCCCTGAACACACCCGCACCCAGCGCTGCACAGAAACCAGCTCGGACTGCACGGACACAGCATTGAGGAAAGGCCCTCACACCCAGCACTGCACAGAAACCAGCTCAGACTGCACGGACACAACAATGAGGAAAGGCACTAGCTCCAGCACTGAATCTGAACGCTGTGAAACACTGGGGCATTTTACGGGTGAGACGTTGTTGTAAGTGACTCTGCAGCTGATGCATAGTTCACACACCCTAGTCTCTGTAAGTCACCTTGGATAAAGACGTCTGCTAAATAAACAAATAATAATAATAACCAAAACTATAAAACTGATGAAGGCACTAGCCGAAACCCTTGTCTGCTTAACTCAATCTCTTCTAGATTCAATAATATTGATGAAGGCACAAGTTGATATATTGGCTTGCTTGACTCGGTTATTTCTAGTTTCCCCTCAATAACACTGATGGAGGTAGCGGTGACACTGAGATGATAAAGGAGTCGTTCTTGTGTAGAGAATCTCACCTCTCCAGTGACCAGGTACTTGCCATCGGGAGAGAAAGCCAGCGCTGTGATTGTTTTCCTATAAAAATACAGAACAAAGGAAATGAATAAATAAAACCCCCCCTCGCTATTCAATACAAGCACGTCATTCTATTACAAGGGTCCTATTGTGAAACAAAATGCACAATGCAAACAGCAATGAAACCAACTGAACTATACAATAGGTACACTCCACTGCACTGAGCTCAGAAGCACTTATTGTGCAGCTAAGGAAAACGCAGCGTGTTTGAAGAGCTGTCCTGACCTGTTCAGAATGTGATGCTGCTTGTTCTTCTTGGGATTCAGCAGCACAATCACACACCTGGAGAGAGAGAGAGAGGGAGGAGGGAGGGAGAGAGAGAGGGAGGAGGGAGGGAGAGAGAGGGAGAGAGAGAGGAGGATGAAGGAGAGAGGGAGGAGGGAGGGAGAGAGAGAGGGAGGAGGGAGGGAGAGACAGAGAGAGGAGGAGGGAGGGAGAGAGAGAGGGAGGAGGGAGGGAGAGAGAGGGAGGAGGGAGGGAGAGACAGAGAGAGGAGGAGGAAGGAGAGAGGGAGGAGGTAGGGGAAAGAGGAAAGAGAGAGGAAGAGGAGGGAGGGAGAAAAAGAGAGGGAGAGAAAGAGAGGAGGGAGGGAGAGAGAGAGAGAGGAGGAAGGGAGAGAGGAGAGAAAGAGAGGTTATTAATTAATACAGCCTTACTCCTAGCCATGGGACTCACCACTCCCCACTCTCTCGCTGTGTAAAACAGATAGTGCCTCCTGCCCTTTGCCATGCTTACTAACTATTCCAGCAAAAACTGATTCTGAAAATACTGGTTGTGGGGAAGTGAGCTGGGGAAGCATTTCAGTGTTGCACAGAATATTAAAGATCCAGAAAGTGCAGTTGATCCAGTGTGTGCACGCTGCAGCTTGGGCCTGTAATTACAGAGGGGGTGACAATGAACAGCTGTGTCTGTTTGCTCTTCCTCCTCCTCCTACAACAGAGCTCTTTGTATCCAGCAACAACATAGAGAACAGCTGGGGAGCAGAGCAGCACTGTAAACTAGAGCCTGCAGGCAGCAAATAATACCAGAGAGAGAGAGAGAGAGAGAGAGAGAGAGAGAGAGAGAGAGAGAGAGTGGGGAGGGGGGGTCAGGATCGCATAGAGAACAGCTGGGGAGCAGAGCAGCACTGTAAACTAGAGCCTGCAGGCAGCAAATAATACCAGAGAGAGAGAGAGAGAGAGAGAGAGAGAGAGAGAGAGAGAGAGAGAGAGAGAGAGAGAGAGAGAGGAGAGAGGGGGGTCAGGATCGCATAGAGAACAGCTGGGGAGCAGAGCAGCACTGTAAACTAGAGCCTGCAGGCAGCAAATAATACCAGAGAGAGAGAGAGAGAGAGAGAGAGAGAGAGAGAGAGAGAGAGAGAGAGAGAGAGAGAGAGAGTGGGGAGGGGGGTCAGGATCGCATAGAGAACAGCTGGGGAGCAGAGCAGCACTGTAAACTAGAGCCTGCAGGCAGCAAATAATACCAGAGAGAGAGAGAGAGAGTGTGTGAGTGTCGATGTGTGTTTTCACAGTGTTTTAACTGCCTCCATACTGAATACGCACAGGGCAGGGTGCTGCACTACAGAATATCCATACTGAACACACACACTGAACCCTGCTCTCACCACTGGGGTGAATCCCATAAGTAATCTGCTTGTCTAAACATTTGTCAATAAAAATTTCAGCCCAGCACTCTAAACACGGAGCTACTCTCTCCCTCCCTCCGTCTCTCTCTCTCCCCCTCCCGCTGTCTCCCTGTCCCCCTCCCTGTCTCATTAGTGCTGCTCTGCTGCTGGAGTTAATGAAGTGTTAATTGGTCTTGTGGTTTCTCTCCCCTCTGTGCCCCTTTTGTGCTAACAACCTCCTTCCCATCACTGCACTGTCAGCAACAGCGAACAGCACTCTGAAATCTGTGTGAGGGTGACAGTGAGTGTGTGAGTGAGAGTAAGATAGTGAGTGAGTGTGTGAGAGAGTGAGCGTGTGCGCGTGCGTGTGCGTGCGACCCAGTCAATGCACACAGCACAGTGTCTGCAATCTCAGGCTACCAGACTGAGAGATAGCTGACAGTCATGGGGATCTCCGAACCAGACAACCCGGACAGAAAACATGACACTCCAGGATCCAGGAGTCAGGGATTTCTGTGAATAACCAGTTCTAATGAAAACATCTATTATTTATTTAGAGGATAGGCTTAAACACGCCACTAAAGCAAACAGAATCTGAGTCGTTATTTGTTTGTGCATAGCGTGCCAGCAGTGCAGATATTAATATACCGTGCTAGCCTGTTTCTCTAGCTCTCACTTCTGACGGGCTGGTCACTCTGAGAGGCACTGCGCACTTTCAGCAGCGTGACGGCCATGCAATCTGTGCTCCTGCCGGGCTCATGCCAAATTAAAAGAGATTTGGCCTCCCTCCCTCCCTGCCTCCCTCCTCCTGTTCTTGTATAATCCGGAAGCAGGTTTTGCAGCGCCGGGGATCAGCGCTATGCTCAGATACGAGCTTGCTAAGACTGCCACGGGCGGTTTTAAATTAGAACTGTGTTCTAATGACACATCCCTGTCTGTGCTTCATTATCACAGCAGAGGAAATCTGTGAACCAGCAGAGACCTCTCTCTTATTGGAAATGAGACCCAGATATCACACACACACACACACACACAGTCTGACACACAAACACACACACAAGCAGACTCAGACACACACAGATAAACACATCGACACACACACAAAAGCTTTCTGTTTTTTTCACTGTAAATTTCCTAAAGGCAGACTCTTCCTTTCTCCAGAACTGCTGCTCCACTGCCCCCCGCCCCCCGGCTGGTCTGACTCATGAGATTTGCATGCAGAGATACCTACCCATCACGGCTCACTCCACTGTTTACTGTGTTTATGAGGACTTTGCATTGACTCTCAAATAGTGTAGATTTACGATACTAAACTGAGCTTCATCCCCAGAGCTGCTTTACCCTGCCCCTGAGCCTCACTGCAGATAAATTAAAAATGAACTGCGGGTTTCATGACTCATGAAAGCCATGCACTCCCTCCTGTGTGAACTGCATTCAGGGGCTGTTTATCCTCTCAGAAAACATTTTAAAGACAGCTCACTTGGCCTACACAGACTAGACCACACTGCCTCCCTCCCTCCCAGTCCCTCAGCTCTAACCGCAGTGCTCCCCTCCCAGTCCCCGGCTCACCCTGCAGGATACGCCACCAGTCCAGTTCGAGGGTCACAAGCCAGTCCGCTGCTCCCTGAGGCAGTGATGCCGAGCACCTTCTCCAGGGTCACCTGTAGGGGGCGACACAGAGGCACAGGACTGGTTATGATCTTGGTGCAGCGTAATCAGTACCCATTACTGTACTTGCACATGGCACTGAAACCATCCCTTTAGAACTAGCCTCATGAGACACTGCTTCCTGAAGTATTGATATCCAAGCATTAGAATTTGATCCAGTAACTGGATTCTGATATTTTGGGCTTGGTTCTCACAGTTATTTATTCTTTCACACTCATTTGCATTAGACTTGTTTTCAGAGTGTTGACAGATTTGAGGAATTTGAAAAGCAGAAGCACTTCTAGTTCCAGTTCTTCTCAGAGTGGTGAGGCTTCATCATCAGACACAGAGTCACAGAGACACCCACACACACACACACACACACACACACAGGTGAGGCTTCATCATCAGACACAGAGTCACAGAGACCCCCCCCCCCACACACACACACACACACACACACACACAGGTGAGGCTTCATCATCAGACACAGACAGAGTCACAGAGACACCCACCCACCCACACACACACACACATGCACAGACACACACACACACAGTGTTAATAACAGAAATGCCACCTTGCTTGCAGATGGTATGCAATGCCAGTGCTGCGCTACACGCTGGCTCTGTGCTGGTGCTGACTGCAGCATGGCTCATTCAGAGTTTATTAATCTATAGAAAGTGCACTTTCACCTTCACTGCCACCCTGCTGTTGTTTTCACACAGCCTCCCTGCCCTTGTTGATGCAGAATGCCTTGTTTGCACACAAACACACAGCACTCAGACACACAGTGTGTACACACAGCCAGGCTCACAACAGCATCTCAAGACTGTCCTCCACAACTCCAAGCAGCACTTAGCAAGAATCAATAGCAAGCTGGGTATTTACATAGGGCTGCCCCTCCCTCCCCTGCACAGAGCAGCCCAGACTGTGAACGGGACCCTTATAAGCCCTTACCGTAGTAAAAGCATATCAGGGCGTAATAAAGCACAGTGAAAGCATGGTGAGGCATTGCTAAGCATTGGAAAGCACAGAGAGGCATGGTAAAGCATATTAAAAAACATTCCAAACCAGGGTAAAGTATGGGAAATGCATACTGTAGTATGCTGCAATTACAATGTGGGAATGAACTCCCAGCACACAGGAGACGCTCTCTGATGTACAGTTGTCTAGCTGTGTATAGTGGTACAGTTAGCTGTGTATAGTGGTACAGTTGTCTAGCTGTGTATAGTGGTACAGTTGTGTTGCTGTGTATAGTGGTACAGTTAGCTGTGTATAGTGGTACAGTTGTCTAGCTGTGTATAGTGGTACAGTTGTGTTGCTGTGTATAGTGGTACAGTTAGCTGTGTATAGTGGTACAGTTGTCTAGCTGTGTATAGTGGTACAGTTAGCTGTGTATAGTGGTACAGTTAGCTGTGTATAGTGGTACAGTTGTCTAGCTGTGTATAGTGGTACAGTTAGCTGTGTATAGTGGTACAGTTGTGTTGCTGTGTATAGTGGTACAGTTAGCTGTGTATAGTGGTACAGTTAGCTGTGTATAGTGGTACAGTTGTCTAGCTGTGTATAGTGGTACAGTTGTGTTGCTGTGTATAGTGGTACAGTTAGCTGTGTATAGTGGTACAGTTGTCTAGCTGTGTATAGTGGTACAGTTGTCTTGCTGTGTATAGTGGTACAGTTGTGTTGCTGTGTATAGTGGTACAGTTGTGTTGCTGTGTATAGTGGTACAGTTGTCTTGCTGTGTATAGTGGTACAGTTGTGTTGCTGTGTATAGTGGTACAGTTGTGTTGCTGTGTATAGTGGTACAGTTGTCTAGCTGTGTATAGTGGTACAGTTAGCTGTGTATAGTGGTACAGTTGTGTTGCTGTGTATAGTGGTACAGTTAGCTGTGTATAGTGGTACAGTTGTGTTGCTGTGTATAGTGGTACAGTTGTCTAGCTGTGTATAGTGGTACAGTTAGCTGTGTATAGTGGTACAGTTGTGTTGCTGTGTATAGTGGTACAGTTGTGTTGCTGTGTATAGTGGTACAGTTAGCTGTGTATAGTGGTACAGTTGTCTAGCTGTGTATAGTGGTACAGTTAGCTGTGTATAGTGGTACAGTTAGCTGTGTATAGTGGTACAGTTAGCTGTGTATAGTGGTACAGTTGTCTAGCTGTGTATAGTGGTACAGTTAGCTGTGTATAGTGGTACAGTTGTGTTGCTGTGTATAGTGGTACAGTTGTCTAGCTGTGTATAGTGGTACAGTTAGCTGTGTATAGTGGTACAGTTAGCTGTGTATAGTGGTACAGTTGTCTAGCTGTGTATAGTGGTACAGTTAGCTGTGTATAGTGGCACAGTTGTGTTGCTGTGTATAGTGGTACAGTTGTGTTGCTGTGTATAGTGGTACAGTTGTCTAGCTGTGTATAGTGGTACAGTTAGCTGTGTATAGTGGTACAGTTAGCTGTGTATAGTGGTACAGTTAGCTGTGTATAGTGGTACAGTTGTCTAGCTGTGTATAGTGGTACAGTTAGCTGTGTATAGTGGTACAGTTGTGTTGCTGTGTATAGTGGTACAGTTGTCTAGCTGTGTATAGTGGTACAGTTAGCTGTGTATAGTGGTACAGTTAGCTGTGTATAGTGGTACAGTTAGCTGTGTATAGTGGTACAGTTGTCTAGCTGTGTATAGTGGTACAGTTAGCTGTGTATAGTGGTACAGTTGTGTTGCTGTGTATAGTGGTACAGTTGTGTTGCTGTGTATAGTGGTACAGTTAGCTGTGTATAGTGGTACAGTTGTCTAGCTGTGTATAGTGGTACAGTTAGCTGTGTATAGTGGTACAGTTAGCTGTGTATAGTGGTACAGTTGTCTAGCTGTGTATAGTGGTACAGTTAGCTGTGTATAGTGGTACAGTTGTGTTGCTGTGTATAGTGGTACAGTTGTCTAGCTGTGTATAGTGGTACAGTTAGCTGTGTATAGTGGTACAGTTAGCTGTGTATAGTGGTACAGTTGTCTAGCTGTGTATAGTGGTACAGTTAGCTGTGTATAGTGGCACAGTTGTGTTGCTGTGTATAGTGGTACAGTTGTGTTGCTGTGTATAGTGGTACAGTTGTCTAGCTGTGTATAGTGGTACAGTTAGCTGTGTATAGTGGAACAGTTGTGTTGCTGTGTATAGTGGTACAGTTAGCTGTGTATAGTGGTACAGTTAGCTGTGTATAGTGGTACAGTTGTCTAGCTGTGTATAGTGGTACAGTTAGCTGTGTATAGTGGTACAGTTAGCTGTGTATAGTGGTACAGTTGTGTTGCTGTGTATAGTGGTACAGTTAGCTGTGTATAGTGGTACAGTTGTCTAGCTGTGTATAGTGGTACAGTTAGCTGTGTATAGTGGTACAGTTGTCTAGCTGTGTATAGTGGTACAGTTGTGTTGCTGTGTATAGTGGTACAGTTGTCTAGCTGTGTATAGTGGTACAGTTAGCTGTGTATAGTGGTACAGTTGTCTAGCTGTGTATAGTGGTACAGTTAGCTGTGTATAGTGGTACAGTTGTGTTGCTGTGTATAGTGGTACAGTTGTGTTGCTGTGTATAGTGGTACAGTTAGCTGTGTATAGTGGTACAGTTAGCTGTGTATAGTGGTACAGTTAGCTGTGTATAGTGGTACAGTTGTCTTGCTGTGTATAGTGGTACAGTTAGCTGTGTATAGTGGTACAGTTAGCTGTGTATAGTGGTACAGTTGTCTAGCTGTGTATAGTGGTACAGTTAGCTGTGTATAGTGGTACAGTTGTCTTGCTGTGTATAGTGGTACAGTTGTCTAGCTGTGTATAGTGGTACAGTTAGCTGTGTATAGTGGTACAGTTGTGTTGCTGTGTATAGTGGTACAGTTAGCTGTGTATAGTGGTACAGTTAGCTGTGTATAGTGGTACAGTTGTCTAGCTGTGTATAGTGGTACAGTTAGCTGTGTATAGTGGTACAGTTAGCTGTGTATAGTGGTACAGTTGTCTTGCTGTCTATATCGGTACAGTTCTTAAGCAGTATATGGGTATATGGGTCTGCTAAAGGAAGGCATTCCCCTGATCCAGGCTGAAAGGCTTGTCTGTCCAGCTAAGATCATTAAACCCTGATTAACCATCTGCAATACGGGATCAGCCATCATTAATCAATCCCCAGGCAGGATCTCTTGCAAAACGCCCCGATTGTGGACTGCTACAGGACGGTACATAATGAAGCTCATCATCCGAGCATCGGGACTTACTGTACACGGTATGATCTGTCAGTAACTATCATCACACGCATATAGAATACACACAGCACTGCACTAAATGAACCCCAGAGAGTAACACTGTATAGCACACAGGAGAGAGAGAGAGAGAGAGAGAGAGAGAGAGAGAGAGAGAGAGAGAGAGAGAGAGAGAGAGAGAGAGAGAGAGAGAGAGACACTTTTTGACTTTTCAATTTCCTTTATTTTCAATTAATTAATACATTAATACTTTTTTCATGACAAAAACCAACCACAAATATTATTCACCCCACCATACAGAAAAGAAACACACATCCTCTTTCCCTTCCGTTATGTTAAAAGTTAATTTGTAAGTTTACTCGGTCTAATTCACACAGCACCTCATTTACACACCACAAATCCTCAAATTTTCCAAGACCTTTCATCACTTTATAAAACTCATAATCTACTTTCAGTCTGCATTTCACCAGTATCTTAAACATGCTCAGCACATGGAAAATTCACAATTTGAACAATTCGTTTTGTTTTCTTCCTATAACCCTTTCCAAAAATAAAAACTGTGATGTTAAAATTTAAATTGAAGGCAGTAAAAAACTGAGTTAAAAGACTAAAAATGGGTGCTAATCGGGAGCATGCGCTATAGAAATTTAAACACGGTCTCTCTCTCTGAACACAGAACGGACAGGAATCAGACACGCCGGGGTTAATAATGCTGATAATGCTGAGAGAGAGAGAGAGAGAGAGAGAGAGAGAGAGAGAGAGAGAGAGAGAGAGAGAGAGAGAGAGAGAGAGAGAGAGAGAGAGAGAGAATAAACCAATATGGGATCGATTGATATAAGGACGTGAATGCAGGTCAGGCAGATAGATAGATAGATAGATAGATAGATAGATAGATAGATAGATAGATAGATAGATAGATAGATAGATAGCGGTCGAAATGCATCTGACGGCGTGGGTATTTACACGTGAAACACACCTGAAACACAGTCAACCGTCGGTCAGTCTACAGCACCCTCATCTCTTCAACAAGACAAAATCAACCAATCACTGTTAAATCGATAATCGATACGTACTTTATTGCCGAGGCTCTCCTTGTTGCTCCCGGCTTTGTTCCTCCTGAGTTTGATGGAAGGAGACCGGAGCAGGTTTTTAATCCGGCTCTTTATAGTTGAGCCCTCCACCGTCATTTTGAAAAAAATAACCTGCAGGCGAATCCGGCGACTAAACAAAAAAAGTCAATTCAAATAAAATGATTTAAAAAATAATAATAAGAATAATAATAATATGTGATCTCTGTATTCCCCATGTATGTGTCAGTGACGGGGGCGTTCGGAATGTTGGAAATGTTTTGAATGTTCAAAATAATGACGCTCTCATTGATCTCCTCAGTCTGCAGCGTTTCTGCAGCCACGCATGCATGCATACAGCTATGCCTGCCACATGAATCTGTTCGCTCGGTGTCTTTGAGGGTGAAGAAGAGAGTGAGAGAGAGAATAATAATTATAATAAAAACCCACAGCCAGGCACCGTACCTTCTGCGTTTGCAAACAAATAACAATGAAACAACAATGTAATGATTCCGGTGAGAATAAAACAAAAAATGTCTGCAGAAAATGCGCGCCGGTGTCGTTTTCTTCTCCCCCTACATCATGTCTTGACTGTCTGTCATTGCATAGGCTTTGTGCAAAAAATATTTAACGGCGATTCAGAATTGGGAAAAATCTCGCCATGGCAAGGCACTGTTTTTGTAAAATCCTTCGTGCGTTCGGCTGCGCTTGCACCTTCGTCAGCACTTCTGCATTGATTGACCTGAACCGGTAGCAGCCGCGCTGTGCTCTCTCCGACCTCTGGGTGTTATCAATTCGTTTGTGTGTCCCCCTGATTGTCAGTGTGAAATCAATACCTCAGCCACGAAGGATTCCCAGCCACGCTGTCAAACACTGGGCTTGTGATCTGTCCGTCTCTCTCTCACTCTCTCCGTCTGTCGCTCTGTCAATGTGTTGCTCCCGTCAGTGTCAAAACAGAAGCGGTCGCGTTTTTTTTTTTTACATAAGGAGGGCCATTGATTTATACCTGATCAGGTGCCACAAAAATAATAAAACAATGTATTTTTGTCCGTGCAGTGGTGTCACTCGGATAAAACGCGCTCACCATGCAGAATACACCGCATCCTGCCTGTCTCAGTCGCTGCTGCTCCGCGTCTGTGAGGCACGCTGCAGGATCTCCAATCCTGTCTGATCCGATCGCGCACTCTACTTGGTTGTTCCTTCTTTGTCGTTTGCCGATAATACAAACACGCTCACGTCACATATATGCTTCCTTTAATGCAGCTCTATTCAAATCTGTCCCCTTTGCCTACATGTCTGTGTTGCTTTCATGTTAGGAGCCCTTGCTCGCGAGCTTCCTCCTCCAGCTGTCCGCAGCTTGTTTGTTTGCTCAGCTGATGAAGACTGGACGCCGATGTTATTATCACTAGCGCGCCTTGCAATATTGCTGTCGTACACTGAGCGCGCGATACAGTGCTGTCGTGAGAATGGGATTACCCCCAGGGCTACCATATTACTTCTTCCTGAATAAAAATTAAAAAAATGATAATAATAATAATAATAATAATAATAATAATAATAATAATAATAATAATAATTATAATAATTATTATTATCTACTGAGATATGTAAAGCTTTGAACGGTAATAATAATAATAATAATAATAATAATAATAATAATAATAATAAATACCAGCTAGGCCACCGTCATCATACGCGTATCCATGGCAACATTATTACTGTACAGCAAGTTTACTGTCCGCTCCCGTAACCGTATCGTATGTATGAACCAACCGTGAACGCATGCTTTTCATGGCACAGCATGTTTATAAACGAAAAAAAAGGTATTACAATCTGTCTAAGAACTGAAAGCACATATTATATTGTTGTTTTGTTGCACTTCGTGTCAGCCCCGTGTCAGCAGTAGCGCAGTGTCGTGTGCTTAGCCTTTGACCAAAGTGCTAGGAGTTTAAACAGCAGTTTAAATGGCCTTAGTTTTTTTTTTTCTTCTATGTAAAAATGCGTTACTGTATCTCCACGATCGATGCAGCCGCCGCTTACTCCTCCTCGTTCCGCTTTCTCCTCCCCGGCCCCGCTGTCACTGCGTGTCCGGCTGCCGGTGCCTGTGTGCGGGTCGAGCCCGGATTGTCACCGGCCGTGTCGTCCCCGTCCACCGCCCATATAAACACTGCAAACCGGCTCCCCCTTTGCCAGCCCGTCTATGGCGGCTCTAGCGGCTCAAACATCAGGCACGTGCACACGTTTATGTGCCAAGTTCTGCAAGGTATAATTATATTGTCAGAACTGAACGACTCTGCAAAAAAAAATAATAAAAAATAAAAAAAACATTTCTGACATTTACTGCAGTATTCTACAGACAATACCCCGCCTACAGTGTAAAACACTGCGGTTTACTGCGTCTGTGTTGTAAATACCACAAATAAGTTATTCAGAAGTATGTACTACAGTTAATGCAGTGGATTTCAGTATGTCGAAATGTGCTGCACTAGACTGGAATATTGCAGTAAAAAAAAATGAAATAATGTGTTGTTTTTACTAAACCATATCGGTTTCACTGCAATAAACTATACTGCAGCAAAACTGCAGCATAGCAGAGCGTCCGTGCAGCATTTATAGCACAGAATACTAAACAACATTGTATAGCAGTCTACAGATAACGTCACTTTATCAGTTGTGTGTATCTCTCAGACTTTAACAAAATAGATGAATACTGTGTGCAATGCTATGAGCACAACACGGTTGCGGTCTGTTAATTAAGTTCAAAGCATGCTTGTAAAACATGTTCGAATCTGAAGAATCAGGGGAAATCGTACCTTTTCATTAAACTAGTTCGTGCGTGTACAGCGCCGTTAATAAAACGTTATGACTGGGAGGCAATCCCAATGCTGGCGTTGCAGACAAGGGTTTGATGTAAATGTACAGCTAACAAATTAAGACTGTTTCCCACCGCCATTCTGTGGAACAGGGCGACCCTGTGTGGACAAGAGCGGAACTGCACTCGACACAGCACACACACACACACACACACACACACACAGAGCGCGCATTGCAAGATAGGCTTTTTATTAACTGATGTAATACATTGCATCCGTACAATTTTTCATTAGAATGAGCAAACACACAGCATCGTGTTTCCAAAGGTTTAAGTTCATATATTAACACATACATCATTATTTTATTACCGTGAAGTGTTTTTAAACTTCAATTCTCATCTTGTGCTGACGAATCATAGCTTTCCTGTCTATCTTCTAGCAAGAGGTGTTGGACATGCATGCTGCGCACTGACATGCTGGTGAGCTACCCTGCTGTGTGAAATCAACTGTTTGAGCAGCACTGATTAGATACACACGTAGATACATAAACACATAAACAAATAAACATTTGAACGAAATGAACTGGCACCCCAGTCTATTGCATTGAATGGAAAGGCTGGGCGTGAACCACAAACCATTCAACTAGCGAGCAGGCTCTGCAATCGAGAGGCAAGTGCGGGTCCTGTGTTAGTACAGTAACATGAATTCACCGGCCACTAGGACGTATCCTTTTTACAGGTATTTGTTTGTAAATGAGCTTGGAACTAATTCTAATTCTTTTTCAGAAGTGGAATTTCTCGACAGCGCTTTGGGGTGAGGAATGGCGTTGTTCTAAATAACCGGGTAAGCCCCTGAAAACCGAAACCTTGCTAATATTGATTAAACACCTCCCCGGTGAGCCAGGCCGCCACAGAAAATCAAAGGAAAACATGCCCATTGTGACGGACCTCATCGTGCACGAATCAGACATGACAATTAACATGTTCTCATTCTGCTGCCTTTGAAGAATACCCTGGGCTGCCAGACTCGGCCCCCCTCCCTTACTGAGCGCAGCTCTCCTCGTCCCGCTGCCTCTTCACACGCTATTATTTCCAATTCATCCGCCACATTTCACCTGCCAGCCGGAGACACGTCAGCTTGGCTTAATGCGTTAATTAGTTTCCTGCCTTTTAATTATCCCTGTGTAATCAAAGCATAGAGCCTATTAAGAAATGTCAGCGTTGTATTCTCCAGGGCTCAGTCCGATATCCCTGCACCGCTCTGCCTCTCTATCTCTCTCCCCGGAGTGAGGCACAGTCCCTGGAAAGACAGGCTGGGCAGCTCTGCTCCTTTACATAACAACTTAACTAACAAACCCGAGGAGGCCATTCAGCCCATCAGTGCTCGTCCGGTTCCTATAGTAACCGGATGATCTCAGAACCTTGTTTCAGCATTGACAACATGTCTAGATAACTCATTCCATACCCTTAACACCCTCTGTCCTAAATCTGTCTCCACTTCCAGCTGTGTCCTGTGGTCCTGGGTTCTGTGCTGCACTTAAAGGATTGGTTACGGGGTTAACCTAATCAAAATTCCTTTTAAGATTTGACTTCAATCAAATCCACCCTAATTCTGCTTATAACACACTGCTCCCCTGCATACTTCGCATGATTACAGGATTGGTGAAAAACAACACCTACAGCTGCCACGTCACGCTTCCATGCTATAGTATTGGGGGCCCCCCTCCCATCAAATATCCCATCAAACACTGCCCTGAATGTGAGAGGGACGGTGCAGTGGTTGGGTGGCAGGCAGAGGCTGCGCATGCTTTGTAAGTTTAATGTGAAAATAAACAGCAATATTGAAAAAAAAGCACTAGATACAAGCAAGCAGCAAAAACATGGTACAGCTTTAAAACTATTTTGAGTCTGTGTCCCGGTCCTGAGCTTTAGAAATCTGGTCACCCCGATATAGCACAGACGCGGGTGGAGCTGATCCAGGCCAGCGGTGACAGTGTTTGGAGGAGTGGATCACACTGATGAGCTCCACAGGAGGGGGCGGTGGTCCTCCGCTCTGCCCCCTGCCGCTCCTCCAGCTCCGCAGCCTGGCCACAGCCCTGCCTCCCTGGGCCCAGAGCTTCTGCCACAGCCCCTGCTGCAGCTGGAAGATGAGCGGTTCGAGGCACGAGTTGAGCACGGAGAGCACCTGGGAGACCTCCAGCAGCAGCATGGCGACCCTGTTCAGCGAGCATTCGTTCTCACAGGTCTCCAGCGTCAGGAAGAGGACGCAGGCCACCACCTGGAGCAGCTGCCCCGGCACCCAGCACACCAGGAAGTTGGTGATGATCAAGGTGATGAGCCGCACCGTCTTGTCCCGGGCCCTGGCTGGCCCGCCCTGGCCGGCTGCCCTCCAGCGCCTGCGGGACCGCAGCATCCTCTCCACGATGGTCACGTAGCAGGGCAGGACGATGGCCAGCGGGATGGCCACTTGCACGGAGTAGTAGGAGAGCAGGTTGTAGGGGGCCTGGGAGGGAGAGACCTGGGCCAGCAGGAGCACCCCGCAGTACTGCCCCCCGTCCGGACGCTCCCAGTAGAGGAAGTTGGGGAAGCTCAGGTAGACGAGGACGCCAGTGAGGCTCCAGAGCATCAGGGACACCAGCGCTGCGTTCCTCGGGGTGCGGACCTGCCGACTGCGCAGCGGGAACACGATGGCCAGGAAGCGATCGGAGCTGATGGCGCAGATGAACATGGTGCTGGAGGTGAGGCCTGTGTAATACAGGACGTTCATGACCAGGCACAGCGGGCGGCCCATGGTCCAGTGGTAACCCTCCAGCAGGTAGACCCCCCAGAGGGGCATGCACAGCAGGAAGGCCAGGTCAGAGAGGGCCAGGCTCAGCACCCCGATGGTGGAGATGCTCCAGGGCTGGGCGCTGCGCCGCACACACACCCACACGTTCAGGAGATTGGTCAGCACCCCCAGAGGGAAGAAGAGGAAGTACAGGGCGGGGAAGAGCAAGGTGGCAAAGCTGTCGATGGAGGGGCAGTTGTTGCCCATCATCTGGGGCAGGGTGAGGTCCTGCAGGGAGCTGCAGTTGTGCCACAGATCAGCGCCCGGGGAGGAGGAGGAGGAGGAGGAATTGGAGAGATGCATCGTCTGAGGCAGGGGTGTCTAATCACGGGCGTAGACTGCAATTCCACTCCAGGTTCAACAGGTACAATGAGATCATTAACTACCTCGGGGTCTGGATGGAGGGTAATTGGTTCACTTAAACAATTTAGAACAGGGCTGAAACAAAGGCCAGGAGTGGAAGGGCCAGTTTTGGACACGCGTGGTCTAAGGAGAGGACTGCAGCCTGGCGTCAGAGACGGAGATCTGAGAGGAGACAGGGAGGGTGAAGGTGTGGAGCAGAGGACCTGGGAGGGAGGGAGGTTGGATAGAACAGCATTATATTAAACTGGAATTACCAGTAAACATTCACATTATATTGCGCTCTCTCTCTCTCTCTCTCACACACACACACACCTAGTCAATTAACAGATACTAGTTTGCATAATCGATTTGTATGGATAATGGAACAGGTATTAACAACAATTACTGTGCCTTTAATAATGTATAAAGTTCACACACAAGTACAGTACTTCCTACACAAGTACATAGTGATGATCTATAGCTAGTAACCTATTCTATCACATTAAACACACAGAATTACAAAGCTTTACAAATCATTAAATTAACGCAATTCAGTAAAACTTTACCACCTACTGTTAAGGTGATGAAATACTGTAATTAAATGTACCATATACCAAACTTTAAAAATCAAAAGAATACAATTCAGTACAACTGACACATTACAGAACTGTAGGAATCATTAAACTTCAAAAATTCAGTAAAATGTTTATTCTTTGATACTTGCTGTTAAGGCATTGTAATAACGTGCAACTGAAATGAATAGAATAAAAGTTATTGTCATTTTTTTTATAACGTATTCTCATTTTGCTGATCATTAAAAGTACATTTTCCTCTGCAGGAATTATCACTTTTTGACGTCAATATGCCTTTTTGTTCGAATGGCTCAGGATGCAAATACAGTCTTCATCCATTATATATATATATATGGACACACACACACACACAAACACAGTACCTTGAGTATGCAGTCGGGTGCAGAGCGGTTCTCTGTGTTCTTGGGTCCCCAGAAGCACTGACTCCAGCACCCGAGTCCCCTTATATCCCAAACACCCTGCACCGTGTCCTTGTGACGCACAGTCAAGCCGCAAGAGACAGAGCTCCATCCTGAGCATCATTTCAAGGCAATCAACTGAAATATCAGCGGGACTCATTGACAGGTCACTGGCCAGCTGTCAGCACTCCAGAGAGGGTGCATCTCCCCATGCGGGCAGGTGGAAATGTCAGCAGTGAAGATGGACACCACTTCTATAATTACAACAGCTCAATTCCACATGAGCACACTGTTAATAAACAAGACGAGGAAGACACTGTGAAAAACCTCCAATTGTTTAAGCCGTTTCTTTTAGGATTTCTGAACTTAGAACCGTGAAGTGCTTTCTAGTTACGGATGACAATCAAGTAATACAAATCTCAGTGGTGACTTATTTTGGGGAGTTTGCTCTTTCCCAGTTTTGGTGCCAATGGCTAATTCTTGCACACTTGTAATTATTTCAACCTAAAATGCGATTCAAAACAAAGATGAATTCCTGAACAACTTGACAGAACATTACAACCCCCCCAACATCACACCCACATCCCATCCCTACACCCACATCACACCCACATCCCATCCCTCCACCCACATCACACCCACATCCCATCCCTCCACCCACATCCCATCCCTCCACCCACATCACACCCACATCCCATCCCTCCACCCACATTACACCCACATCCCATCCCTCCACCCAGATCACACCCCACCACACACACACGTCAAGAACGGCTTTGTCATTTATTTTATTTGAAGGCCACAAAGTCTCCTGTTATCATCTACAGAAAGGAGACCACAGCGTGGAAGCAATAGATATCTTTAAAAAAATAGTGTCTTCATCTCTGCTCAGAAAAACAGACATGAAGGGCAAAACTGCCACGTCTTTCAAAAGAGTAGCCTCATTTATTACAAAAAACAAACAAAGAATGGAGGTATTTACATTTCTTCCTTCAAGAGGAAGACAGTATGTTTGTACACTTGCAGGGAATTACCAGATGTACTGATTAAACAAACAAAAAATAATCTATCTGAAACGTCTCACTGAATCGGAGGGTTTTTCTGTATTTCTAAATTCAGCACCACTGGTGCTTCACGTTGATGCAAAGATAGATATACACTGACAAGTCTCTCATTCGAAATACACACATGAAAAAGAGCGATACAAAATGACAGCCTGCATATTTAAACTTTGATCAGCCATCATCACCAGCATTGTTTAATTTTTTATTATGAATCATTTTCTCATCAGTAGAAGTCCCACAACAACGCAGAGCTGACTGCTCAATGTTTTTGGGGATGAAAGAGAAACTGCTGTAAATATTACAACACTAGGAGCAGGAGAACGGGGACCCAGGGTAAGAAAACTCCGCTCAAATTCATTTCTGTTCATTAGTTACCCCAGGGCACGGATTTGTAAAGTGCTGAAAGAGTTAAAAGACACAAAACCTTTTCTTAAAGCAAACAATGTGTCGTTCTTCACCAAACTTCTCAAATGAACATGCTGTGGTGGGACTCTGTGTCCTGACCTCTTCGCTGGAGTGTTGCTGGGAATGACCCAGGTGCATGCTCAGGGGGGCTGCCCCGCCCCCAAACAGACCCCTCTGTGGAAGTCTGCTGCGGTTTCAAAACACATGCAGCGGCACAATGTTGGTGCAAAATGTGACCCCACTTTCATTACAAACATGCCCACAGCCATAACCACTTCAAAAAGAAACAAACCCGATACATCAGGGAGAAAGCTGGGGGGGGGGACAGCATTTTAAAACAACCCCACTCCCCCCAACGCAACCTGCCCCTTCTCTTACAAAAAAAAAAGAAAACCAAAGCCTTTGCAATTTCAATAGGCACGTCCGGCAGTTATTGTGGACAAAAAAAAAAAAAAAAAAAAAGACTATAAATAAGTACATATTAACAAGTCATCTATACAAGTACACTCCCTGATTATTCTAATTCTTGTTGTTCTCCACTCTGTCAGCAGTCTGCTTGACTGAGTAAGGGGGGGCTCCTGCTGCTCTGCCCTTCACTGGGAGAGACGGGGGCCAGCAGAGGCATGGCTTTAGTGTAGAGTGTGGAGGAGGAGGAGGAGGAGGAGGAGGTGGAGTGGGGAGGAGACGGGGGGTCCTGATTGAGCCCTGGTTTCAGTGCGAGGGGAGCTAGCTTGGGCATGGGTCTCCAGTCTTTGCTGTCCGCGGGAGTGTGCTGGGTGGGGGTAGGGGGGGAGGTGCTGCTGCCCAGTCTCATGTGCTGCAGCAGGGATGGAGGGGTCAGTGCGCCTCCCTGCTGGCCGGTCCCATTAACCACCCCTGTGCTGCTGCTGGCTCCAGAGCCGGAGTCGAATTCTGAGCCCAACACTATTTTGACAAAGTCGCCCTCTCCCGGCGCCCCCTGCTGTCTGTCCGAATCAATGCTCTTGGCGCAGGGAGGGTCCAGCAGCTCTTCAGCCAGCTGCAGGAAGAGGGGGCTGACAGCGTGGGCAACCCCCCCTGCAGAGCCGTTCTCCTCCCTCTCCTCCTCCCTCTCCCTCTCATCCTTCTCCCTCTCCCAGCGCTGTGTGCACTGCATCTGCGTGTCGCTGCCATGCTGCTGGTTCAGAAAGACGATTTCATTCAAGAGGGAGGTCAACCGGACATCCTCAGGGTCTTCATCCTCATCTTCCTCCTCCTCCTGACTCAAACCTGGATCCCCAGCAGGGTCCCCTCCATCCTTCTGATCTCTTTCCCTGGCCTCTCCCTCTCCCTCTGCTGTAGGACCAGGGGAAGCAGGCTCCTCTCCTGCTGCTCCCTCCTCTCTTTCCCTCTCCTCTTCTAGGCAGCTCCTGCTCTGGTCCAGGGGGCCACTGCCCTGCTCTGCTTGGCCCTCAGGAGCTGGGGTAGCAGACGAACTGGGGGTCTCTCTTTCTTTCCCCCCTGCTGGCTCTTTCTGGGTCCCTGGCTGGCCCTCAAAGCTGGAGTCCAGGGGTCGGGTTGGGGCTCCTTGCTTCTCTGTGTCCGAGACGGCTAGCGAGGTCACATTCACAATCCTGGGCATGATGAACTCTTCAGGCTCTGCTGACAGAGACAGGGCGAATTACAACAAAGGAGAGCCCTGGACTGTGTGTGTGTATCTATATCTAGATCTATACAAACACACACACGTTTATCAGCAGTGAGTTTTAAATGCAGTGAGACTTCTGTATTAAAAAGGTCAGTCAAGGGACTAACAAAATGTTGCCTTAATACTGGGGCGGACTTAATACACTGATAATGTACATTCATTATAGTAGCACTGGGAATGTTTCAATAGCAAGGAGCCCACGGCATGGTGCTGTGCCTACCTGCTGTGCCCGTCTTGAGAAGCGAGGAGCTGGTCTGTGAGCTGGTGTGTGAGCCGCTCTGTGCGCCAGTCTGTGTGCTGGGCACTGGGAGGGGGATGCAGTTCTTCACCTGGATTGGGAGTGTGAGACCCGGCAGCTGGATCATCACAGACGCCACTCCTGAAACAAACCAAAACACACGCGTGTGAATGAATCCACTAGGGGGGGTGGGATTTCATTATCTTTCTTTCACTTGAATTAAATGTATTCCATTTATTGAAAGGTGACTCCCTTATAGGACAGGGCACAGCTGCATCTTTAGATCTGAATGATACACTAAGCAGCCCACATATTATTCTACATACAACAGCATTGTCATATGGATCACTGCATTAAAGCGTTACCGCTTAGGGATGCCAATAGGATTCCCACTTCTTGGTTTTACAAGGAGTTTAATAAGATGCACCTGCGCTTGTTACCTATACAGTGTGGCTAATCAAGCTTGTAGTGAAACCTGGAATGGATGGAGTCTTATTTCCATCCCTGCAGCTTCACTGCCACCTGGTGGGTGTACCTGGGAGAGAGGTGATCTCTGCTGCCAGAGTGGGGGGGGCGGTCTGCAGGGGGGGCTTCAGAGAGACGAGACGACCCTCAGGAGTGACCACGAGACTGCCTGTGGACAGCACTGAGGAGGAGCCCAATACACCTGCACAGGGAGAGAGGAGCACAGTCACGCCTCACACACTATACAGCACATCAACCTTAATGGACACATTCAGAACCAACACTTGAGTATTCGTGCTCAATTAAGCGTGCTGAGTTTATAGATTTTCCCCATTAATAAAGTAAACTGGAGCGAGCATTAACACTCAAAGTGTTGGTTGTGAACAGGGCTTTAAGAATCTGAAGAAGACGACAGAAATGTTCAGCTAATACATTTGCCTTTAGCTAGAAAGGTTTTTAGCGAGTATCGATAGTTAACAGGGCTTGCTGTGACGAGGCTCTGTACACACAGCTAGTCAGAGGAGTCCGACACTTCCACATCTGAAACTTCTGGTCAGCTCCTACCACGGACTGAATCAATTGAAAAAGGAGACGGGAGGATTAGTCCCGATATGAAAATGTGTGTGCCAATTCATTCACACAGACTACCGTATCATTAAAAAAAAACTTTATAAATATGTAATGATAAAAAAGGTCAATCTTTATTTCCAAGGTTCCTCTGAATAGCTTGTAGCAGGTTTCAACACAGCTGCGTAAGCGTTCTGCAGATACATGGAGCGAGGCGAACGCAGTGCTGAAAGAACATTCAATGCTGCATTAATGGTCAGATGAAATCTGCATTCAGGCTGCTTAAAAACAGGCAGAAAGCGAGTAAGGATTTTACAGTAATGTACAATATGCTTCTAATACTCTAATCAGCAGTGGCAGCTGGAGGAGTTTAAGAGCATGTCACAAACAAACCAAGTCTGCGCAGGAAATGAAGTCCACAGCCACAGGCACAGGCTGCTTAGCTAACCAGGGCAGTCAGCTCACCGGCAGTTCTCTTCCGGGACAGGATGAGGGGTCTGCCTGCATGGGAGCTGTCCATTCTCAGGGGGGGCTCGGGGGGCTCAAGGCGGGCCAGGGGTATGGGGGGCTCCCTCGGGGCGGCCCCTGCAGCCGCGCTCTTCCCCAGCTTCCTCCTCTGCATCTCCACCGCCTTCTGCTTGGCTGAGATGTACTCCAGCTTCTTCATGATGAGCTCCTCTGTCTTCCCTGCAGCCAGAGAGGAGAGATGCAGGCGTCAGAAACACATCAATACATACAGCACCTCTCACCATGGCTGCTGACACAGACCTAATCATGTCAGGAACACAGACTGGCTGAGCGTATCCCCACTGCAGTTAGGCTGCCCAAACTTCCCTTCTCCAGAACCATTTGCCTGCAAAACCCTCTCCCTGACTCCCCAGTATCTCCTCTTCTCAGACTGTGAGGTTTGTACCCCTCCCCTCTGCCCACTTACCGGACGTCAGCGCGATCTTCTTCACCAGCACGGCTCTCCTGCGGGACAGCAGGTTCTTCTGCCCCTGCAGCCGGTCAGCCTGGTCCTCCAGAGCCTGGAGCTCATTGTGTGCCTGAGCAAAGGAGGGAGACACCAGCCATGAGAAACAAGCACAAAACAGTGCAACACAGAAAGGGCATGGCGTGGGCAGGCGACAGGTGAGTGTGCATTACCACTGCTCAGCTGCGTGAGGATGCAGATTTAGAATACTGCGAGTGTGCTCACCTGCTTCAGGATGTAGTATTTGGATGCCTTGGGCAGGCGGTGCAGCCCCAGCACTTTCTTCATCTTGTCGAAGAGCTCTCTCATCTCGCTGCGTCGCCGGCGCTCGTTGGCGGTGTGGTTGAGTCGGGAGCAGGTCTCCACCTCAACCAGCTCCTCCTCCTCCTCTACCCGCCGCTGCTGCTGCAGACAGACATCAGCTATTGAGAGCTGCACAGGATTCAGTGCACAATGCTTCACTGATTGACTCCACACAGATAATACGCTTCCCCACTACCTCACTTCAACAACAACAAAAAAAAAAAAGAGACTTTCTGAAAATAATGTGCTTGTTGCTGGACTGCGTGGCAGGATACTGAACATGCTGGGATAGTCAAATGCACTCGGCTGCAGACAATCCCCTCTCTCCTCACTAGAGGCAGTTGCGATATCCACCTGCAGCTGAAAGTTCAAGAAAAACAAAACCAAAAAGCAACTTACTTTCACGCTGCGTTTGGTGAAGATCTTAGACTGGAAGAGGCTGCACCTGGAACACAAAAGCATGTTCTGAACCAGAAGGAAATGTTTGTGAAACAAATCCTAGAAGCAATCCTCACTACACTCCTGAACCAACAAACAAGCAACACGAAAAGAAAGGCGGTCTCAAGTACAAGTAAAAGAAAAGCACGAAAAGATGAAAAACATGAAACGGTTCTTTTTCTCTTTTCAAAAAGCAACATTTTTTTTTTTTCCCCCAGGGACTTCAATGCAACAAAAAAGCAGAACAAATGATTTAAGAGCCAGCTCTTTGAATACTGCCCCCTGGCTTTCTCCAGTTGTATGGTGACGGGGTTCATGCTGCGTGTGTCTAAAGCCCAGGGAACACAAAGCCACTTTCTCAGGAACTGCGGCTTGAAACCTGGTTCCAGGAGACAAGGAGATCTGGTTTGAGGCAACTTTGCTGTATTAAACCCCAAGTCTCCTCTGGCGTGCCATGCAGTGTCCTGAAACCTAGTTCTGCCCTGCAGGTCTTGAAGGACGGGAATAGCGGTGCTGTCTTACTCTTTGGGGAGTCTCGTCTGCACGGCGCTGGCTTTGAGCCGGGCGATGCTGATCTTCTCAGACAGCTCCTCCACCGTCTCGATATCGATGGCTTCATCATCCTCCTCCTCCTCGCTCGAGTCAGAGGCTTCCTGCAGGGAGGACACAGAGGCCGGGGTCACAAGGGAGGACATTTAAACCTTTTGTGCGCCGTCCAAAATATCAAAACGACACAATTATGTTAAAGTACCACGGTGCACATGGGACACTCCTTTTTTTCAAGAGATAAGTTTTCAAAAGAACACCCTGTCTGTCTGTCTGTCTGTCTGTCTATTCTCACTTTTATTTGACATGCGTGAAACTCATCTGATTGTTACTCTTATCTGCTCTTCACACCTGGTGCGCTCTGCAGTTCTGCACAGAGTTCTGGATGAACCTCAGCAGCTCATACAAACTCTCTCAATGGAATTCCAGGTCCTATTTCAGCTACTCACGCTGTCCACAACCAGCTCCTCGTCTCCCTCGCTGTCCTCCTCGCTGTCCTGTTCCTCAAACTCGTCCTCAGAGTCGTCTGTCTTATCATCCTCTTCCTCCTCTACCTCTCCATCCTCCAGCCCCAGGTTCAGAGCCTCTCTGCTGGGATCAGCTTGGGACTCGTTGGGCCTGCCCGGTCCGGATCCACCAACACCACCACCGCTCCCTGGATCCAGACCGCCTCTAGAACCAGAGTCCAGTCCCACCTCTACAGGAGGCTTCGCGGCTGCCATGGGTGGCACCAAAGACTTAGAGCTGCTGCCCAGAATGAGGACAGGAGAGGATTTGAGGTCCATCAGAGTCCTGAGCGGCCTGGGCATGGGCGTGGGGGTGGGGGGAGAGGCAGCAGCGGGAGGGAGAGGCCGGGGGCTCGGGTCCTCCAGCTCAGCAGAACCCCCGCTCCACTCAGCGAGGCAGGACCGGTCCGACTCACTGCTCTGCCCCTTTGACCCACTCCGCTGCTCCAGGCCGTTGGTGTAGGAGTGATCGCTGGACACAGCAGCGGCCTGGAAGGAGGTCTCCGACTCAGAGTCTGGGCCCTGCTCTTGCGCAGCCTCGGGAGGGGAGGGGGAGGATGTCAGCTTGGGCCCCTGGTCATCCTCCTCTTTATCATGTGCATCCTCCTGGTTTCCTCCTGAAGCGTCCTCCTCCTCCTCCTTCTCCGTCACCCCACTTTCTCCCTGCCCCTCTCCTTCCCCCTCTTCAGAGGGAAGCCGGTTATCAGGATTGTTGTTTCCTGGTTTCTCTGTCTCCGTGGCAGCCGGCGGGACTGAGCTGGGAGTTTTAGGGGTAGCAGGGGTGAGGAGGGGGGCAGGAACAGGGGCAGGGGCAGGTTTGGGGACCTGCAGCAAGGCAAAGCCACCTGTCTGTACTGGCAGCAGGCTGGCAGAGCTCAGCGTCATGCCCCCTGCTCCCACCGGGGGGGAGATCCTAAAGGTGAGGGTCCCAGGCTGGCTCACGAAGCTGGGGGCAGGGACAGGCTTCTGCATGGGGGAGGTGGTGATCATGGTGGGGCCCGATGCTGGGGAGGCGACGGAGGAGCTGCGGACTGGGGACACGACCGTGGCAGCGCTGGGATCTGTTGCTGCTGCTGGCTGTGGAGGGGCAGGTAACCGAATCACCGACCCTGAAAAACAAACTGATTTGAGACACGGCAGGACCCGTAAAACGTAAGCCCCTCTGACTAGCACACTGTCAATAGAGTGGGGGGGGGGGGGGGGGGGGGGGAGGAAACAGGCACATTCACAAAATAAGACCAGAATAAAGTCAGCTGCCTGAGTGAATGCCTTCATTGTTTTAAACTAATTTAAGGGGTTTAAAGAAGGCGCTGACTTTTTTGCATAAAAACGTTAATCTTATTACAGTTACATCTGCCAAAGCAGAACTGCACAACGGCCAAGATTTACAAGGCCTTATTCACAAAACTTTAAGGACTGTTTTAAGATTTTTTTTTTTTTTTAAAAGACCATTTCTATTAATAAAATCAAGGTTAGCTGGCAGTTCATGAAACCTTTTTCAAAAATACAATCTAATCTAATATAAATCTAGAAAAAAATCCTTAACATTCTTTAAAGTTTTAGCCCCCAGAATGATTTTGTGTCTGAGATGCAGCCATGCCCGGGTCTGCCAGTCTGTCCTCACCTTGGTTGCGCAGCACCACATGCTGCACGTTGGGCTGCAGGCTGGCACGGAGCTGGTTCAGGGGCACCAGCTGGATAATCTGTCCGTTGGGGTGGCGGAAAAGGTTGGCCCCCGAGGGGGTGCGGATGGGCTGCAGGACCATCCTCTGTCCAGGAGGGAACTGTGGCCCGAGAGGGGTCTGCGGGGGCCGCACAGGCGGGGCAGAGGGCATGGGGATCAGGAGTAACCGGGTTCCAGGCCGCCGGTCCGGCAGGGCTATCCCGGGGGACACAGGGACCACCGTGGCAGGGGGGGAGGCCATCCGAGGACCCTCGTCTACAGGAGACACCAGAAACGAGAAGGGAGTCAAGACAAGGCATTGCGGCTTCTTGTACTATGATCTGCTCAGATCAGGTCAGAAAGTCAGGCCTGGTCAGTGCTTGTGATCGGAGCAGATCTCACAGGGCTAAACTGCAGCAGAGTCAGGCCTGGTCAGTGCTTGTGATCAGAGCAGATCTCACAGGGCTAAACTGCAGCAGAGTCAGGCCTGGTCAGTGCTTGTGATCGGAGCAGATCTCACAGGGCTAAACTGCAGCAGAGTCAGACCTGGTCAGTGCTTGTGATTGGAGCAGATCTCACAGGGCTAAACTGCAGCAGAGTCAGGCCTGGTCAGTGCTTGTGATCGGAGCAGATCTCACAGTGCTAAACTGCAGCAGAGTCAGGCCTGGTCAGTGCTTCTCCTTGGATTGTGATCTGATCAGATATGGGAAAGGTAAGCGAAGCAGCAGGGTCAGGCCTGGTCAGCAATTCTCTGATTGTAATCTATTCAGAGCTACGTTTCACATGCTGCTTTTATGGACACAGCACTTCAATTAAAGTACCTATAAACGTGTGGCCGGCACTACGTCCTGACTAGTAAAGCCTGATCTTCGAGACTACAAGCAAAGCAGGGAAGCAGCAGGCCTGGCTTTCTCCGACCTGCTCTCCTCTCCAGGTACAGTCGAGGTGGAGAATCTCAACACGTTGGTTTTGCTTGCCGCTCCCCGCGAGGGATTGTTCATAGATTAAGAGACTAGCAGCTTTAAAACAAACACACACCAACTAAAAGCAGCAACAAGTAATCTTATAGAAAAATACATTAATAAGCGCCTTGGAAAATAAGAAGCAAGAACATAAACACTCAGAAACAGAAGCAGAGCCTTGGCTACAACAGCAGCTACGACGACCACCATGAAATGCAGGGGTTTGTAAAAAGATCCCCAGAGATCAGTGAGGCACATTAAACAATGGACCACCATGGAACGAGCGCACAAATTACAACGAAAAACACAAACAACTGACAGCGTGAGGACGTGGCAATGAGACCACTGATCAACTGACAACGTGACAATGAGACCACTGATCAACTGACAACGTGATGACGTGGCAATGAGACCACTGATCAACTGACAACGTGACAATGAGACCACTGATCAACTGACAACGTGGCAATGAGACCACTGATCAACTGACAACGTGATGACGTGGCAATGAGACCACTGATCAACTGACAACGTGACAATGAGACCACTGATCAACTGACAACGTGATGACGTGGCAATGAGACCACTGATCAACTGACAACGTGACAATGAGACCACTGATCAACTGACAACGTGGCAATGAGACCACTGATCAACTGACAACGTGGCAATGAGACCACTGATCAACTGACAACGTGGCAATGAGACCACTGATCAACTGACAACGTGACAATGAGACCACTGATCAACTGACAACGTGATGACGTGGCAATGAGACCACTGATCAACTGACAACGTGGCAATGAGACCACTGATCAACTGACAACGTGGCAATGAGACCACTGATCAACTGACAACGTGGCAATGAGACCACTGATCAACTGACAACGTGGCAATGAGACCACTGATCAACTGACAACGTGACAATGAGACCACTGATCAACTGACAATGTGATGACGTGGCAATGACTGATCAACCACGAGGACAATGGGACCGATTAGCACACCTGCTAAAAACTTACATAGCTAGAAATAAATACAACAGGTATTTAACCCTGTAATGCCCATTTCTGTGTCATGTGATACAACACTGTGCCGCCCCTCTCATTGTTTAAATCCAGCCTCACAGCACAGATTTTTTCACATGCAGAACGTGAGTTGCTGGAGAGTTGTTGTTTTGTACAAGAAACAGAAACTAGTTACAAAAATGCTGGAGTAGGTAAAGACAGAAAGTGTGTTTAAAATCACACTGTGTAACTTAAAAAAAAAAAACAGGATTTATTAACCCTTCGGAGTAAATCTTCCCCACTGTGGCAGCCCAGTCCCATTTGAAGGGGTGGAATGAGAAGGCAGGGATGAGGATGACTGATCACAACACAAACAGCAGCTTTTTTAAAAACACAACAACACACAGCGTGGCGTGCCGGCGGGATGCAGGACTAAGCCTTACCGGATCTGAGGCTGGGCGAGAGAGTGAGGAAGGTGAGAGGGAACCCCGGTGCAGCCGACCCCCGCGGGGCTGCAGCCGAGACGCTTACGATGGTGGTAGAGCTGCAAGTACCTGAGCTGCTGGGAGCGCTGCTGCTGGACACGGCCGGCGGGACCTCGGGGCCCTGGCTGCTCTCAGCCTGAGTGCCCCCCTGAGCCGGCAGCGCCGGTCTGATCACCACCGAGGGGACTGTCTGCAGGTGTGGGGGGCTCCGCCCCGGCGGGCTCTGCTGCAGGGAACCCATCTTGTTCACCACAAACTGGGTGAAGACGTTCCCCACGGAGGGCTTGGTGACTGTGGAGGGTAGAGAGGTCAGTTACTACTGGGATTGTGCAATTCGGAATTCGTCCTGTCACTGTAATTGAGCAATGGCACACCTGTGGAATTGGAATTGGAATTTCAGCAAACAATTCTGCTGTAATTATAATTGACCCCAGGTCAGGTACATTACAGCTTCATTGAATGCACGAGGTCTCACATTTGCCTATATAAAAGGACGCACGTACAGGCAGCTCTCTCGTTATAAGGCGACCCTTTACACTGTGGAACACACTGCAGCCGAGAGACAACAAAACACAACGACTCCAGCTGCAGCAACGAATTAAAAACACCGAACCACAACAAGCAGCTCCGGGGAACGGAGAAGCAAGCCCTTCCAGCCCGTCTGAGCAGAGTTCATCTTTCTTACCCACAGTGGCCATTCCCAACTTGCTGACGGTGAGAGCGCTGCCCGTGCTGATGCTGGGGGCTGCAGTGCTGAGGCTAGGAGCTGCAGTGCTGAGGCTGGGGGCCGCGGATGCCTCAGCCCTGGGGGGCGTGGCAGGGGAGGGGGCCAGGCCGCTCCTAGCCGCTCTCTTGTCCGCCTCCCTGCTTGACGGCTGCGGCTCCTTCCCGGCTCTGGCTTTCCTGCTGAGAGTGGAGGTCACATGGGACAGTTCGAGCGAAGTGGGGCGCAGCCGGCCCGTGATGTAGGCTGCCAGCCGGTTGGCTGGGTGCAGCGCCCCCATCTGGCCAAGCAAGAGCTTGGCTTGCGGATACGATTTGCCATTGACCTGAAATCGAAGAGCAAAGCATATTGTTGTGCATATGTGGCCTATTAAAGTCATTAATCAAAAACCTACAAAGTACCACCACTACACTTTCCCATGACAAAGGTATGCTAAACATTGGGAAGTTGGCTCTGAGCAAAAAATTATACACCTACCAGGGATGGAAATAAGACTCCTATTGCATAGCATACCATTCCAGGCTTTACAGTGAGCTTGATTTGCCACAGTGTATAGATAACAAGCTCAGGTGCGTCTTATTAAACTTAGTGAAACCAGGAATGGCTCACACTGCTGTGCAATGGGAGTCATAGTTCCACCCCTGTATATACCTAGGAAGTGCACGACTGAACCCTCTGCAGAGCTGCATGCTTCCGATCCCTGCTTGCCTACCTTGACGAGCTCCTGCGTGGAGGAGCCGCTGTGCTTCTTGCTGGCGGTGAGGAGTCCCGCGGGAGAGACCCCTGTGTAGAACGGCAGCCCCTTCACTCCGGCCTCCTTCCTGCTCACCATCTCCAGACCCTCGCTGCCCGACATCATGAACACCTCCTTCTCCCTGGGGGCCCTGCCCCCCTCCTCCTCCTCCTCCTCCTCCTCCTCCTCCTCTCGGGGGCCGGGCTGGGAGATGCGCACCCTGGATGTGATGACCAGCTTGCCCCCCTTCCTCCTCTGGCTCTGGGACTCCAGCTCCACGAGGAAGCCCTCGGTGCTGAAGGGCTGGTCCAGGTCTCCCTGGTTGACGCGGCGGGACAGTTCGTTGAGGATCTTGCTGCGGCCACGCTCCCAGTCGCACTCCGCTACGATCTCGATCAGCTTGGTGGGCTCCTCCGAGGACCCTCCACCTCCCTGCTGTTGCCGGCACGCCTTCTTCACACTCTTGCCTGTCGTCGAGGCGAAATAATAAAAAACATATAAAAGCGTGGCCTGTTCAAGTCATCAATGCAATTAGACAATCACTAAACATATTCATGTATGAAAGGGTTAACATCTCGGCGAATCAGGCGTCGGCACCATGACTTCACATTTTTTATAACCTCTACAACATGTGCGAAGGAATGCCCATACCAAGTGTCGTGACAACTGACTAGCGATCCTCGAGATACAGCCTGCACGTGCTTCATAAAGTGATCCCTTGCTATTAGAAAGCCAGGTTAGTGCGTCGTGATGCCTCTCTCATGAAATGGAACAGGGGCTTCAACAGCAGATCGCACACAGACTCCTCTGGTCTTGAATTATCAGAGCCTCTGCTCAGTAATCCACCAGCTGCCACCTTCACCGTTGCACCAGGATTACCCCTCTCTGCGAGCGGAGGAACAGGCACAGAGATATAGACGTGCTTACCTTGTAGTGCGGACAAAAACATGTGGTTTGGATCATCCTCCTAAAGAAAGGAAGAAAATACATACGTAAATACAATTTATATAAAAAATACAATGATCAATGAAGAATTCTCACCTAATGCACCCTCGTTTTCCTTTTTATCGGAAATGATCAGTAACTGCAGCTTTGTTATATATATATATATATATATATATATATATATATATATAATGTATATTGCATTCATTTAAACCTGCACTGATACCTCCTTTCAAACACACACATATATAATCTATATCCATTCCTCTTGTATTATAATATGTATGAGGGGTTCTTGGGTAGGGGTGATGGGTATTCTTGAATTCTCACGGCTTACAAACAAACAACAGCCATTACACTCAAAGCCATTCCTACAGTCTTTAAAATTATTTTGTAAAATTTCTTAAATGGGAGTAAAAGGTCTGTTAATATTATTGATTTGTTTTATAAAACCAGAACCGAAGCTAGAACTGGGCTGGGCTGGGGGTCTCGCTCACCCTCTCCATCATTAATCCGCAGGGTGTGTTCTCCTTGTGAGTGCGGTCGAACACTCGCACCCTCGCACAGGTCATCATGCTCTCGAAGTACAGGTACACCGGGCCCTTGTCCTCATCCCGGATCTAGAGAGAGATAGAGAGAGAGAATCCTTGTCACACCTACAGTGATTTCCTGTTGTGTTGTTCTTGAAACACAGTCAGGCAACCTGGATTTAACAAACCCCATGCAGATATTATTATTATTATTATTATTATTATTTATTTCTTAGCAGACGCCCTTATCCAGGGCGACTTACAATCGCAAGCAAATACAAATACATTCAAGTGTTACAATACAAGTAATACAATATACCTTCAGGATCTCTTCCAGTAACAGTATTAAGCTCATGTAACATCTGGCAACTTTTCAAGTAACATGTTGTATATAATTATATATACATACACACATTTATACATGCATGTAACATCAGACTTGGAAAGAGCCTGACTGCTCAGACTGCTGCCGGTACATTTGAGAAACTCTTTGCAACTCTGCCTTCCTGTCTGGCTGGATCTGCACAGACCAGGACAGACGCAAGCAGCTCGCTCTGTGGTTCTGAGATGTGACCGACACAGGCAGCATGCGTCTCTTACCGCTGAGCTGGGCTTGCAGATGTATCCCTTTCCACTGCCCTTGCTGGAGTGGGGGGAGCGAGGCGGGGAGTAGGGGGGCACGCAAGCGGAGGGGGTGGGGATGAAGATAGGCTCAGGGTCGATCTCGCCAGCCACGGGGGTCCACAGCTTCAACACGCGTGGGGCTGCCGGCTGTGACTCTGCCTCAGGCTCAGAGATAGCTGCAGGAGGAGAGGAGAGAAGCGTGGATTACAAGCACAAAATTACAGACACACCGCTACACCTCCACTTAGCTACAAACCAACAGGGGTTTCCTAACTCATTTCTGATGTGAATTAGAAGATTCCTTTTTGAAATCAATACCCAATTCCATTCAGAAGCTAATTTTAACAGAACACTGCTAATTTTAATTTAGATCCATGATGTGTTGTAAATGATATGTGCAAAAGCAGCGTATTCCTCGAAGAGATCCTTCACACTTTACCAATCAAGGGCTGGGGAGTCCACATCACCCACCGATACAGGCACGCCAAGCAAAACTCATTTCAACATAAAAGACACTGAAAAGACTTTGTCTTGGTCATTGAGCTCAGGAAGCTTCTTTTAGCATTTCCAGGGATGGCAGGAAGCCTCCTATTGCATTGCAATTTCACCCATTCAAGGTTTACCAGCTTGATCAGCCCCAGTGTATAGGCAATAACCTCGGGGTGTCATATTAAACTCTTAATAAAAGCCGGAATGGCTGAATGTGGAAGTGTGAAAGCAGGTACTGACTGTACTCAATCCTCCTCTTCCTCCTCCTCCTCTTCTTCTTGTGCTTGCTGCGGACCGGCTCCTCTCCCCCCTCCCCCTCTCCCAGCGCGCTGTAGAAGATGAGGTCCGCCCGCTCCTCTGCCTTGCGCTGCTTCTTGCGTTTGGGCGCGGCGGCCTTCACCAGCACCACCTTGCGCTTCAGGCAGGTGCAGCCGAACATGCAGTCGGGCTTGCGGCAGTGAGTGGGGAGGCGGCGCTCCTGGAACAGGCTGGAGCACACGCAGCCCAGCCTGCAGAAATCATTGAGGCAGGGGGGCGCCCGGCGCGTGATCATCCTACCCAGAGGCTTTCCCTTCAGGGTGCCCTGCGGGGAGGAAGAGAAGCAGAGCCGTTTCAAAACAGGGGATGCAATGCAATCCACATTTCTACAGCACCTTTCATCAGTGTGAATAAATAAATAAATAAATAAATAAACAAACAGACCACTAAATTTAAAAAACACCCTAATACCACATTTCATAAAACACAGAAAATAAAAAACTGAGACAAAAAAAATTGGTTTTAATTGTTAAATTAGAAGATAAAAAGCTAGTTTGTAAAAATAGAACATTAGAGTCCAGTGGTCCAGTGGTTAAAGACAAGGGCTTGTAACCAAGAGGTCCCCGGTTCAAATCCCACCTCAGCCACTGACTCACTGTGTGACCCTGTGCAAGTCACTTAACCTCCTTGTGCTCCGTCTTTTGGGTGAGACGTAATTGTAAGTGACTCTGCAGCTGATGCATAGTTCACACACCCTAGTCTCTGTAAGTCGCCTTGGATAAAGGCGTCTGCTAAATAAACAAATAATTGGAATTCAGAAAGGCACACACACAAAAAATTAAAACTGTAAAAAAGATCTAGGGCTGGTTGCATAAAAACACCTTAAGTTGAATTCTTAAGGATATATTTTCCCTTAACTAGGGCATTGACTCAAGGGAAAACTACAAGGAAATTTAACGGAAGGTGTTTTATGCAACTGGCCACTGATGCAGTTAATGCATACATTTACACTAATCCAGAATATAAAACAGCTGCACTAAAACGAAACTTGCTAATGATCAGAGATGCGTCAGTGCTGGTGTTACCTGTGCGGTGAGCAGGGAGCTCAGCGCCACCTCTGCCCTCTCCTCAGTGATGAAGGTGCGCGGTCTGCCCTCCCACAGCGCCCCGTCCTCCAGGTCCATGAGCTTCAGCATGTTCTTGGACAGGCCCTGCGCACGGCTGTTTGAGGAGCTGGGCCCGCGCCCCAAACCATCCTGCTTCAGCGGCACACTGTCCGGCAGCGCCCCCAGCTGGTAGACCTCATCCAGGGAGGGGGGCAGGGGAGGAGGAGGTGGAGGAGGAGGAGGAGGAGGAGGGGCCATCAGTAGGGAGGACAAGGGGAGTGGTTTGGACTTGGCTGCAGGCTTGGGTGAGGGCTTGTGTCTGGCGGCAGGGTGAACAGGACGAGGAACGGGTGGCGCTGGTTTGCCGGGCTTGGCTTTGCCGGCTGTGCTGGGGGTCTTGTGTTTGGGGGCCGGTTTGTGTTTCTTGGGGGTGGCGGGGGTGGGTTTGCTGGCCGGGCTGGGGCGGGGTGCTGTGTAGGGGGGAGCCTGCTTCTTCAGCACGCTGTCCAGGGTGCGCACGTAGCTGGTGCTCTTGGTGGGGAGCTGATAGGTGACGGGTGCGCAGGCTGCGCTGGGGGAGAAGCTGGCAGCTCGCTGGTCGATCAGCTTGCCCTCGGCCTCCAGGTACTCATCCAGCGCGTCGCTGCAGAACGCAGAGCGATTCTTCAGGGCACTCTCCGAGGGCACAGCGCCACCTGCAGGGGAGACAGACACAGCTTCGGGTGAGGTAATGGTTAATGCTGTATTTATTTCACGGTTATCACAGATTTCCGTTAATTATGCCTTGCCGTGTAATATGTACTTCCCAGTGAAAATCCCCATGTCTGAAAGAATAGTGTAAATATACAGACTATCATCACTTAAAAAAATCCAGCAAACGCTTGCCTGGCTGTCACGCTGCAGGAGCGCTGTGGGGTTCTGAGGTTCTGGGGGTGATTACTGTACAGGTTGAGGGTTACAGTATAACAGTCACTCCCTTACCCTCGGGTCTGGAAGGGGCAGCCTCTGATTGCACACTGAACTTCTCTCTCCAGCCTTTGATTTTGGTGAAGTCATTCGTTTTCCCTGTTCGGGAGACAAAGGGAACGGCCCCGTCTGGAAACAAACACACAAACACAAAGGAGGTGGATTTTTTTTTTTTTTTTTTTGGTGCTACTACATCTGCACATTTTAGGTGAATTGGCTGGTTATTGCCAATCCTGGACTTCCATACCTGTTAGCATTAAGCAGTTCAAGATTAGTGCTAACAAGGCTATGTGAAACTAGACCTTTTTTTCCCTTAGTGATATATATTTTGTTGAATTCAGTAAGGGGGCTGTATCAATGCTGCGTGACTCACCTGGTGAGGTGTTTTGGGGCACCAACCCCCCCTCTCCTCCAAGGCACGTCAATGGGGGGGGCAGGGGCAGACTCACCCCCAGGTACTTCAGATCAATGTCCATCCGGCGGTCCACCGAGTTCAGCTTCATCCCAACTGAAGCAAAGAGAGACACGTTACTGATGAAATCCACGGGCTGCAGACCACCAGCAGAGGTGCAGAGGACCTGTGGCTGGAGTGTACTGATTCTCTTTTAATTAAAGAAAGAAACTCCGGGATCGAAATAGGACGGATAACATAGCAGTTTGACCCATTCCAGGTTTTACTACCAGCTTGATTAGCCACAGTGTGTATGTAACAAGCTCAGGTGTGTCCAATTAAACTCGTTGCAAAACCCGGAATGGATCAAACTGCTGTGCAATGGGAATCTTACTTCATTCCCTGCTAAGATCAATCCAACATGGTCACACTTTATTAACTGCGTTTGAAAAGGTACCCATTAATTCACATATTTGGCAAAAACGTAGCTGGGATTGACTCAGCAGAGGGAGTAACGAAGCCCCCCTCCCCTCACCTTCTTGCAGGACGGGGTGGATCACTTGTCTGTGTCGGAGTCTCCTCAGATCATCCAGCAGCTTCCTCTCCAGCCGGGAGATCCGCTCTGGGACACTCTCAGGAGCCTCTGTGGAGACAGCGAGGCCAAAAACAAAACATACAAATGAATACAATGCACAAGAAAGAAAGAAAGAAAGAAAAACCTGGATTCACAAATGCAGTCTTCCTTTTTTTTTTTCGAGTAGACAAACTTTCCGTCTCCCAGGTACGTTCTGATCATTTTCAGGTTCTGGATGACTGATAATAGAACAGCTGTTTTCGTGCTGTGATTATCCTGAGTCGAGTTTGTTTTTCTTGCATTCTGAAACGCTCTTAAACTTCCTTCAGTGTGTTGCATGTAAAGAGTGCTCGGGGAAATTATTATAATTAATTATTTGTTTATTTAGCAGACACCTTTATCCAAGGCGACTTACAGAGACTAGAGTGTGTGAACTATGCATCAGCTGCAGAGTCACTTACAATTACGTCTCACCCGAAAGACGGAGCACAAGGAGGTTAAGTGACTTGCTAAGGGTCACACAATGAGTCAGTGGCTGAGGTGGGATTTGAACCGGGGACCTCCTGGTTACAAGCCCCTTCCTTTAACCACCGGACCACACAAATCTGCTTACCTTTCCTCTGTGGAGGCCGCGGGGTCTCTGGGGGAGGCTGGGGGTCTCCCCTTTGAGCCTGGTCCCCGAGGTGAAGATCCAGCGCATCCTAGGAGTGAAGAGAAGGAATCCACGTTACACTACCACATTACCTGCCAACTAAAAAACAATGTTTCTGTTACAATTTGTTTCAATGTTTTCTTTACTTTCTCTATGTGAATATTCTTCTGTCATGTGCAGAGTCGCAGTGCCCTCTGATTGAGCTTCTGACTGGTGGAGGAAAGTCCTGAGTCTTCTAATGGTTTATTTAATGATGCATATATATTTAACAACATGGGGCTCACCTTGCGAGTGAAGGAGACGAACAGGACCCCCTCCACATCCTCCAGGTCGGGCTGCATGCTGGTGTCGGGGGGTGCCAGGGCCGAGGCAGCACTGGCCAGCGCGGCAGCCTTGCGAGACGCCTTCCCCGTCTTGCCGAACCGCACCTTGCGCTGGCGCCGCTTCTTCGAGGAGGGCAGGGGGCTTGGCGTCGCCGCTGCCTTGCTGCTCATGGGGAGCCCCGACGGGACTGCAAACGCAGGGGCTGGGTCGGGAGGGGGTCTTGGGGCGATGGGTCTCTGCTTGCTCCGGGCTTTCTGTAGGGAGAGGGACAGCTTGTGTAGCATGTTTTGAGGGGAGGGTCGGTGAAGCCGTCTGGCTGCTGGCGTTGTCGGGGCCGCTTTTTCGGGGGAGTCGCTCGGGATGTTTGGAGGGCAGTCGCTGCCTGCTGGTAGTGGCGTGTCGTTTTCCTGCAGTGCAGTCTTGTTAGTGCAGGGCTTCAGTTTTAGCAGCTTGGCTTTGGCCACGCTGAGCGGACTGTCCGGGTGTGGTTTGATGGGGTCAGTGTCCTCCTCCTCCTCCTCCTCTTCCTCCTTCACGATGACGCGCCCCACATGCTCTCCCGCAGCGCTCATCTCGTAGTCATTGGGAAGCTCTGTCTTCACCGCCAGCAGCCCCTCTTCCTCCTTCGGCTGCACAGCGGGGGCCACGCTGGGGGTCATCTTCCAGTTCAGAGCGCTGCATGGAAAGTAAAATCAATATTAAAAACACAGCAGAAACAAACCATGGTGAAGGAGTCTGTACATCTAGAAATCGCTCCTTCTGATAAGACACACACACACACACACACACTCTGTTTATACAAGTATGACCTGTTTTCATTTTTTCCTAAACATTATGAATGTCAAATACAGAGATGTCAGCTTTAGCGTTTACATGGTGGTACGTGTACAGTATAAGATCATTATAGATTCTACATAGGCTACGCATTAATGTTACATGTAGCCTAGAACACACAAAAAAACCTATTCTCAGCACTCTCCAATGGAGGGCTGACAGTGGCTTTTCTGAATGGTTATGTGCTTAGTCCTGAAGTTTAAACATTCGAGACAGAGACAGCCAGCCACACACTCACGCAGCCAGACAGCTCACCTGGGAGCCTCGTTCTTCTCAGTCTTGATAACAACGGCAGGGGCAGCCGTGCCGAGTTTGGCTGGGGTGATCTGTCTGTGCAGGATGTTGATATCGAAGCCCTCGTTGCTGAAAAGCTCCTGGTCCATCACCTCGTCGAAGGACTCCGCGTGGCCGAACAGAGCCTTGAGGGAGGTCTGCACCCCCTTCCCTCCCGCCCTGCCCTCTCCTCCCAGAGCCCCTTCCAGCTTGGCCCTGGCAGGCCGGTAGCACTGGCCGTCCTCGCGGAAGCCCTTGGCGAAGGGGTTGTAGTCGATCTTGAGCTGGGTGATGCGCAGGTTCTGGTAGGCGGTGACGGCGAAGAACTCGTTCTGGTGGAAGGAGAAGGTCATGACCTCGGGCCCGTTGAGCTGGATCACCTCGGTGGCCTTGTCGGCGGGCACCACGTGCAGCCGTGGCAGGTAGCGGTGCATGGAGTGCAGGATCACGTGGCCCTCCTGGTCCAGCGTGTTGTTGGTCAGCTTCAGCTTGTAGAAGGAGACCGGCTGCTGCATCCAGTAGTGGCCGGAGGAAGGGGACTCGGGGTGGATGAACACCCTGCCCAGCACGTGGGGCTCCGCCTTGCCGCTCGCCTCCCAGTGGCGCCCGTTCCACTTGTAGCGGTTGCTGTCCACGGGCGTGATGTCCATGACCAGGATGTAGCGCAGGAAGGGCTCCAGCCCGGAGATGCGGAAGCGGCAGTAGGGGAACATGCGGCGGCCCTGCTTGGTCAGGATCATCTCCGTGCGGCAGCGGTAGAACTCGTTCCACATGCTGTTGTTGTCCAGGGTCACCCGCACCCCGCTCTTGTGGACGCACTCGGCCGGCAGGTTCCCCTCCGAGCTCTTGGGCTTGATGGAGGTGATGGGGACGGGGGATGCCTTGCGGGGCTTGAGGACAGGGAGGGGCTTGGGCGCGGGGGCGGGGCCGGGGGCGATGGCGATGAGGGGCGGGGGGAGCTTGGGGACGGCCGCGGCGGCCGCCAAGCTCAGGTCCTGGTTGGACACCAGGATGCCCTGCTGCTCTTTGTTCTTGTCCCCGGGCTGCCCGGGCTTCAGGATGACGAAGAAGGCGGGTGGGGTGGCCGGGGAGGGGCTGGGGGTGGCTGGGGCGCCCCCGTCCTGCCGGAGGACCACCATGGGGGACTTGCTGTCCATGATGAGGTCACAGCGCCGGGGCGGGCTGCTGTCCGGCTCTCAGGGCCTTCCTCCTCAAGCTGTCAGCATGCTGGGGGGTGGAGACACACAGGAAACTGCCGTTAGAGGGGGGGGGGGGGGGGGCAACAAAAACAAACGCAGCTCTGGCTCACAAGACGAACACGCATTAAATCATTCAAATGATATACATGGCCAGTTACTTAAAACACCAATTAAATGTAAAAACGTTTTAACTCAAGAAATCAAGGGGGTGGGGTGAACAATTAAGGGGACATTTACTCAAGATGTTTTATTTTTCAGTGACATTTTCGATTTTACTTTACATAGGGCAGCGGTGTGGGGTAGTGATCAGGGCTCTGGACTCTTGACCGGAGGGTCGTGGGTTCAATCCCAAGGGGGGGGGGGGACACTGCTGTTGTACCCTTGAGCAAGGTACTTCACCTAGATTGCTCCAGTAAAAACCCAACTGTATAAATGAGTAATTGTATGTAAAAAATAATGTGGTATCTTATAATAATTGTAAGTCGCCCTGGATAAGGGCGTCTGCTAAGAAATGTAATAATAATAATAATAATAATAATAATACTTTAGTACACAGCTGCGTTCAGTGAGTGTGGGTCTTTACCATTTCACCTACACCAAAATGTCCACATCAAACATAAAAAATAAAAAAAAATGTGAAATTAAAAAACACAACACAATGCAAGTTGTAATGTCTATGCAAAAAAAATGAATAAATACATAAACAAAAACACGTAGAAAGAAACGGATCAATGCATACGATCGTCTGTTTGGTCAGCGATTGTATCCGTCCGGTTTCTCTACCAGCCCTTCCTGCAACTTACTCAACTCGCTCGTCACTCGATTGCGCAGACTTGGCTCCGCGGCGCGTTTTTTTAATCTTCATGTGTTATCACCCGGTGCATGAAAATCCAACTAAAACAATGAACGTGATCCACAAGAAGCCTGGGTCTGCATCGGCGCTGGAGAGGAATTAAAATCCCAGTAGAAATAAAGCGAGCAATAATGTCCATTGATTCCCCGCTGGCCAGTGGCTACATGGCACCCCCGCCTCGCAGAGAGACCATGTGAATGCGCTTTTACCCGCGCAAGACCCTAAGAGTCTATCCACGGCTCCATCGATCGACCAAATAAGCGAGCTTCTGCACCGCAGTTACAATGTTACACTTGAGTACAGTATACGCAACGTGCCCACGCTCTGTGTGGAAACAACGAAGCTAAGCGATACCGTGCTGCTTTATCGTCAGTGCTACAACAGCATGGAAGCGGCGCTGCTGCTAACGCCCCACGGATGCATTTCCTTAGATACCTACACAATAAACAAAGGCAGAGCATTTAAATACCGTAGTGTGTGAATACAAGCCAAAACAACACATCCACAAAACTGATTTCCGTTTCACACCGTGCCCTGTACATACATGCAGGTAGCATCAAGTATTCAAAACAAGAAACCTGGAGCCCGTTTCACACAGCACTCCGGGCTCGCAAGCTATCAAAACAAGAAACCTGGAGCCCGTTTCACACAGCACTCCGGGCTCGCAAGATAAATTTTTATTATTTTTTAAATTTTTAACCGGTTTCAAAAAACAATATTTTAAGACAGAAAGATAACGTTTCGCACAAATCTGCTCTGAACGCCTATTTGATTAAAGGGTAAATGTGTTGTTTTCTTTAGAAGGATCTATGATAGTGAATTGGATTTAGCAGACTTCAGCCTGGGCGTACTTTCTGAATCTATAGCCCTGGATTCTGAACAAGTCACACAGTGAAACGCCGCAGTACCAGTCCTTGTGTAGTTAACTCTCAGAATGCAGTGTATTCTCTACCGCCGCATACTGAGGAGACACAGGCGTTCTGTTTGACTTGATTCGTTTGATAGACTTCTTTTATTTATTTAATTGCTTTGCAGAGATTCATTTTAAATGTGCTTTTCTTACGAAATCGTGCAGCTTTGCTTTTCCACCGTTCGCAGCTCCATAATACAGCTGACACGACCACAACATCACCCTGCCTTCGAAACAAGAACTCGCTCAACTTCACAGACACCACGAATAATGATTTACAAACTGACAATGCATCCATTTAATTGTGAGTATATACAAACACACGCACGCTCAATACAAGGAAACGACAGCGAGCCGTACTGAAACAGTAAACTAATAACTTCACATCGGCAGCTTTGGGTAAAAATAAAAGTCTGACAAAGAAACACACACAGTTGTACAAATATAACAGAACATATTTGCATGCCCCCGGGTTCCCAGCAACGCCCTGTCTCCTTCAGTTGATAATTACAAGACCCATTCAGGTCTGAGTCAGAAACGAAACACCACCAATATTGATAAGTGCTGCTGTTCTAAACGAAACGAGCGAAAACGCAAGCTTCCCTCCTCTATCAATACACTCACACGAACTCCCAGGCACCCCGACACAAACCATACAACTCGCTGAGCTTGGAAAGAGAAAGGGAGCACTGCAGCAAGAAACACATTCAAATGCTTTGGGGGGAAAAGTCTTCATTCCCAATGCATAATCTATGAACCTAACCCCACGCGAGAACACTGCGCACAGGCTGCAGTCAGGTCCTGTGAAGCCGGAGCAGATTGAACCGAAGTCTGCAACCTCCTTGTTCACAGTGGCGTAGCCTCAATAGAGCACACTCAGCATCTTCAATTTTAAACAAACAAAACAAGCGCACACAAACTCCTGTCCCCTGACCCTCGAAGCGAGCAGAAATCCTCAAACACGAGGTGCTACATGTCTTTTTAGTTATTTGTTTTAAACGTGTTAATTTGTTTGAACGTTTCTGTAACTATACGAATTCCTGTAGAGTTAACTACAGGTATGGTTTTAGGACTAACAGTAATGATTGGACAGTATATTAGACAATACGACGCTGTCAAACGTTCAAAGTTCGGCTCTGTTTCAGAAACCACTCTCCCGGTCCAGAGTAAAGAATCTAAACATCCGGGTGCATGGGGCAACGTTCTGTTTCGCACTATCATCTGCCCGTCATCCTTTGAGTCGGTATTTTCCGGATGCATGGTAAATAATTCTCCCTCCGCGTTTTAGTCTAATGCAAATAAATCAAATGGGCAGCAACCTGCACCAGAGTTTAGTCTAGTTTTTCATTTTTAATCCATCCATCTATCTGTATAATGCATTCCAATTACTTTGCAACCAATGGAGACTCTCCCTTCGTTTCCTCCCGCAGCTATGTTTAATAAATACCGTGGATGCATGAAACGGTCCTGTTTTTGAAACTTCACAGGTATAGGGTCGAGAAGAGTTCAATGTCTTGCTGTAATTTCACACCTTTTACAACGCCATATAAAACAATGCCTCCTGGCTTCAGCATAGCGTGTTTTTGTTTGGTGCTAAATATCTCGCACTGGCTCCTCCCCTTTGCATCACAAATCCCGAAACTCGCTCTTAACCGTGGAACCCGCGCGCGCGCGAGGGCCCTCTCCTCTCCACCCAGCCCTAGCTCGTGCCAGCCCCACGCCGCTCGCCGCCATGGCGCATGAAGTCATTCCTCCACAGATCCACCGTGCTGGAGCGCGACAACCAACCACCTTTTTTTGCGCCCAACGCGGCGTGACTGCAACCCCACAGAGTTTCACACTTGCAGAAATGCAAACCAGGCCCTGCTGTGTTCTTACCTTTGGCAATTCAGTCTGAAATAACTTCACAATAGTGCGTCGTTTAGGTTCACTTGTCGTGTCTTGGCTGTCCTTTCGTTTTTATTTCGCCTTTCTAAAAAAAAAAAAAATCCTATCTACACCGTGTGTCTCACCCAGCTGGAGAAAACATGCGTGCGCAACACCACTGACGTCCCCACCGCACGCGCAGGACGGCGCAGATAACTTGTTCTGCGCATAAGCCGTGACGCCCTGGGAAGGGTGCGCCACTCCGAAGCGTGAGAGACGTCACGTGGAGCAAGGTTGTGCCGGCCAGCGAGAAACTTGCGGTCTTGCGAGAGGCCGACAGGTACTTCATTTTTTTAAATCCCCCCAAATGCAAGCTTTAAGCGTGCTCGCACGGTAACAGCAACAAAGCGCCACAGCCAGCCTGCCTTGCGATAGGACGGGCGTGCATGTGCTCAGAGTGACTCGGCCGCTGCAGTTCAGTGTGTGTGTGTAAAAATTGAAAAAGGTTTTCACGTGGTCGCCTCAGTGTGAACCAGCACAGCAGCCACTGGGTGTGCGAGAGCGAAAACTGGCAGCGTGTTGCTGAACAAATCCAACCCAGAGTAATCCTACAAAACAGGATGCACCCTCGGTACCAGAATAAATACAACCGCGTGCAAAATATATAGCACACCAGGGGTACCTGCAGCACGCAGCCTTGGGATTTTAATAACTCATGGGACTAGAAAGAGCGCCCTTCCGTGTGTGCAGACAGAAACTACTTCTGATCTGTGACACGGGCTCGACTCCCTCCGCCTGACGAGCGCTGGACACAAACACTGGCCATGGACACAGACACGCTCCTTACATTTTCAACAACGTTAAGTATTTGAACAGAACCATTCTGTACTGCAACGTAATGCGTCTGTTCTACCCCTGTGCAATACACCGCGAGGGGAAAACGATGAATCAGACCTTGCATTGATTTTGCTCTAGTTACAATTGAACAGCAACACTGCAATGCCCATTACAAAGACGTTATCAGCGATAATAATTGCATTGAAATGGATTTTGAAATGTTTAAAATCAAATGCTACTAGTTGTTCTCCACACGATACAATAGCAGGTATCGGATTGTTTTTATCTCAACGCTTAATCCGAGGACACGGAATAAACACGTGTGCAAATTCGGCACTGCGTTTTGTTTTGTACAGTTTAAATCGAAACGAGAAAAGGGTTATTATTTTAAAAGTGCACTATTCAATTCCTTTTACACCAGCATGTTAACCTTAACACTGCACTTGAGCAAACTGCTATAGAGAAGTGATAATGCCCGTTTGGATCTGGATTCGTGTTTTAATAATTCCCTGCCTGTAGATTACTGTATGCCTTGCACCAGCGCTTGTTCCTCTGAGACACAAACACATTTCCCTGGTAACACTTTTAAGTAAATAAAACAAAGCAGCTACTAATTAAACACTCAGGCCTGCACAGATACACACACTCTCAGACACACACAGACACAGACACACTCACTCCAGATCATGACTCCCTGATCAGGTGCAGTGCATGCTTCCTCACACTGGATCTCTTTATGCACACTGCTGTACATGCTCTGCAGAGCGCTTGTTTCTCTCGTGTTCTCGTGGCGCTCCTGCACTGCGCTGTATCCATTACCTGCACTAGGTCTGCACGTGAGTGGTTGCTTTGCTTTGAAAAGTACCTCCTTGATGTTTCAGCACACCCCTTACAAACTGAAGGTTATAATAACACAGTCCAGGGATGGAAACAGAACTCCTGTTGCACAGCAGTTTCACCCACTCCAGGTTTTACTACCAGCTTGATCACCCACAGTGTATAGGTAACACGCTCTGGTGTGTCTTGTTAAAATCATAGTAAAAACAGGAATGGATCAAACTGCAATGCAAGGGGAGCCTTATTTCCGTGCCTTCACAGCCACTTTGAACCGACTCTCAGCCTGTAGCTTTCCCAGAAAACAAAGCCGCAAATCCACAGAGTTTGATCATAAGCCACTAAACAAAAGCACGCAGCCTCTTAACTGCAGGTCACAAGGACCTAGATTCTAAGGACCTGCAGTCATTTGTGATTAATGAATGAATGTGCAAATGAGTTTGATCAGAAAGTTATGCAGGGAGGGATGGAAGCATGACTCCCATTGCATAGCGGTTTGATCCAATCCTGGTTTTACAAGGAGTTTAATAAGACGACACACTTGAGCATGTTTCAGATACACCGTGGCTACTCAAGCTCATAGTAATATTGCAGAGCAGTATCCCTGCATCGATAAAAATAATTCCTGTACAGGTATTTAAATACTGTCAGCAAGAACACACACACACACAGCTAATATATAGATAGATAGATAAATAGATAGATAGACAGATAGATAGATAGATAGACAGATAAACATAAAAGCTATTTAGCAGCTGAGCATTTCCTTCAGTGACGTCCTGTTAAGACACGAGAAACTATACAAATATATCATTCAATATTTGTAACCATATATATATATAAGAACGAAATTTCAACACAACAGCAAGCTCGTTTTTTGAGGAAACACACACACACACATATATTTATACATATATATTTTTTTCTTTAAGGAAATTAAAAGTGCCACTACAGTATTCGGTCCAATAATATACACCTTTGTATAATCCAGCACATGTTCCAGTAGATGGGGTTTCTATGGGGTCTCCTGAAGAGATCAAAATGAATTCGAGATGACCGTGTCGCTTTCTGCTTGTTTACTCAGTGTCAGTAAAACTCAATCGCTCACTCGCTCTCGTCTTTGTTACACACACGCTATCCGACATTGCAATTTCCAAGGGAAACTCGGAGTCCCATTGGCTGCTGCGCGGTCACGTGAACCTCTATTTGCAGCCAGGGTGAGGCTGTAAAAAAAATGGTCAGCGACGCAGAAACGGAATCAACTCGGGAAAGTATCACAAAAAGTAACCAGCGAACACACACATTAAGAAACTGAGACTTTAAAAACACCAACGACGGTGTTGGGCGTTTTTATATTATCAGATAACCGCCAGCTCCAGCCTTTTTAACACCCAGGATAGCTCTGGGTTTGGGGTTATGAAACAGCAGGCTGAGGCACACGCGAGACAGCGAGACATGTATCATTCATGAAGGAGGGACGCTACACAAAACTACTGAGACGAGGCGTTTAAAAATATATTAATACAGCGGTATACACAAGCACGCTCTACTAACCGTGCTGTGGACCGAATACACAGATATAATCACGAAGCCTGTACTGTATAAATCATGCAGGGCTGCTCGGGGTCACGTGTTTGCCAGCACAGCGCAGCAGCAGGTACGGGAGCTAGTGTGAACTGAATTGTGTGAGACACATTAAATACACAACTAGAAATAATACAGGGGGGGCAACAATCGCAGCTTCGAGGGGTTTGAATGCACAGAAGTAAAAACAAATGTCTTGCCATTTTTTGGAGTGTATTTCTTATAATTGTTTTTGTGTGACGATTATAAACAGCCCATACCGCTGGCTAGCTCTGTCTGTGTCGTCAGGTGACCTTACCGACAACCCCCCCCTACCCTCCAAAATTCAGCAAACGTGTTTTTAAGTTAACCAATAACTGAAGTCCACGGCAAATGCTGTCACATCTACAATAAACCCAAATGGCTGCATACGAAGATTTTAGAGGAATAAATGCGTGTTTACCTCGTGGAACAAGTTGAGGAAACGATGCGATCTCTTAATCCAAATCCCTCCGAAGCCTAAGGACGGGTGTGAGAAACTCGAAGGCAGTAAATACTCCGACACTGCGCATGCGCCGCGTGTGAGCGCTTGTGCTAGAGGGGGCGTGTGTGTGTGTGGAGAGGTCTATCTTGGCCGAAGCTGTGCGTTTGAGAGATACAGTGAAACATTTTTGTCTCAAAATGTGCAACACAGTTTTCACTTGACTTGCACTTAAAACTACAGTGCTGTTTAACTTTTAGTTTTGCGCCTGATCACACATCAAAGTCGATTCATATGAAGTCCTTTCTTAAATTTTCACCCCACCTTACTGTCTCACAATAGCTGAAAAATAGAAACTTTTGAACATTCGCAGATTCATTCACGAGGGTAGCAGGGAAGCAAAAGACTTATTTTTGTATGGTTCCCATCTTCACTTCAGACCAGCAGTTTTGAGGAATCTTTGAGAAAGGAAATGCATCTGAAAGAATAGGTAGTGAGCCTGGAAAACATGATCTGAGCTGAATCAGTATTAGACATGCAGCTTTCACATTTAATAATAATAATAATAATAATAATAATAATAATAATAATCCAGCTACATTATGTATTCCAATATCCTACATTATTTATTGGCTCATGTTTAATAAATCAACTAAACAATATATTTGATCTGCTCCATACATATTACAATATGATCATTTGCTTATTTTGCTCCTTGGTCTTGGAATGACTTACAGTCTAAACTTAAGTTGCAGTCCCAGATAACTTGTAGCACAGTTGAAGAGTAAGCTGCATGGTTATCGAATGGAGAGCTGTGCTTGTTTGAAGTAGTTTGCACCTGTATTGGCTGTCACTAAGTGGTTGTTTATAGTATTGAGTCTGACTTGTGAATGAATTTTCTTTCTGTATTTGCACGTCTGTATTGTAATATGTTATATTGTATTGCTGCTGCCTTTCTTGGCTCGGTCTCACTTGCAAAATAGATTTTAATCCCAATGTGATGTCCTAGTAAAATAAATGTTTTAAAAACAACAACAACATATAAATGGTAAAAACCAAAGCGACAGTAGCATGGAAGCAGTGCAGACCCTTATCCTGAGACACGGCTCTCAATTCAGCTTCAGTTCACTAAACTACCAGCTGCTGTTTGTATAGACTCCATGATCAGTCCCTAACAATCAGGGCACAACACAGAACACATAATATACTATAGGAAACTGGTCCAATTTACAGTGTAACATTAAAACAAACACAACCCAAATAACTTGAATTTGCCCAGTAACATCATTGCTGGTTCCCCACATGGTAGATAACAGTCATCTTAATTTAATACAAAAAACTACCCCCCTCAAAACATCTATGTTAATAATTAATTATTATTTTATTATTATTATTTATTTCTTAGCAGACGCCCTTATCCAGGGCGACTTACAATTGTTACAAGATCTCACATTATACATTATTTCACATATCACATTATTTTTACATACAATTATCCATAATATACAGAACAAACAGTATGTCTATTAATAAAAACATTCACATACTAAGAAGAAACTTTGCAATGATAAAAAAACTCCATAAACGTTTGAGTAAGTTCCTTATTCGCTTCAATGTTCGTGTAATTCTCACTGTATTATTTTAACAGATTCACCAAGTTTCCTTTCTCTTCAGTGCTTTGAAAGTGATTGCATGCAATACATGTTCAGTAAATGACATCTCTGTGCTGCAAGTTTAAACCCAAACACTGTGTTGACGCGCAGTCGTGAACAATGTGTCTATAGATACAAATATATATCGAGGATGCTGAATGATCGCCCGTGATGTGCAGGTTTTATTCACTGCAGGAGGATGCCTCAGTAAGGACAATGTGTAAGGACATCCTCCTAAGATCGGTAACTGTCTTGACTAAACTTGTTCTCCAAACAACAATAGAAATCTAAAATGATTTCAGACAGTTTAAGGTTGTTCTGAATCATGTCTGGGTGGCAGTATTGTTTGAATAGGGAAGCTCCGTCCTGAACTTCAGAAGCACAGCAATGGATTGGAATGGAAGCAAAGCCACATTCCAAACCAGTCCCTGTGAGCATGCTGAATAACAGACATGCCCCCCGTGCTGATATCCCTGTGCTTGTGGTATAAATGTATCCTCTGCAGTTCAGGACTGGCATGGCAGTGGCTTGGGGCACAGCCACGCGTGCTGTGGCTCATCAAGCTGAGGTAGAGTGCTGAAATTGGGTGCTAGGAGAACACAATACCGCAATACAAATTCAGATAGGCTGTTGTTGAAATAGAGAGCCTTCACAGACAGCACCTCTAAGAGCAATACTTATACTGCATCAGTGTATTTCCCCATGGATGGGCTAGTACCAGTGGTACTGCCAAAACGTCTTGTTTCCCTGCAAGGCGCGGTCCAGCGACCGGAGAAGAGAGATGTCTGGAAGGGAAGGCAGTCTCCTTGGGTCACATGTTGATGACGGTGTCTTCATCCTCCTCTTCCTCCCCTCCCTTTTCTGCAGCTTCCTGTAACAGTGGGCAGGCCCTGCTGGCTCCTGATTGGCCATCGTCCTCAAGTGAGCCGCGGGGGTCCATGATGTAGCGGTAGTCCCCCCCAGTGGCAGCAGCTGCCCCCAATGAGTCCCTGAGACAGCTCACCCCCTGCCCCTCGGCTCCCCCTCCCTCCCCCTTCTCATACTGCCATGGGACACCGCCACCTTCAGCCCTGCCCCCAGCCCCTTGTCCCCCACATGACTCCTCCCCTCGCCCCTCCCCCAGGTTCACATACAGCAGCTCCTTGGAATCTAGCCCTGCCCACACCTCCTCCAGCTGGCCAGTCAGGCTCTGGAAGCTGGGCCGGCCCTTGGGGTTGGCGTTCCAGCAGCTGTGCATGATCTCAAAGCTGTGGGAGAGAGACGAGGAGGGGAGAAGAGATGGAGAAGAGGGGGGAAAGGGAGGGAAGAGTTAAGGGAGAGAAAATAGGAAGAGGGGCAAGAGAGAGAGAGGAAGAAAGGACGAGAGGGAGAGAAGAGATGGTTAGTACAACTACATCTGTTTCACCACGTCCCCAATTCCAACCCCCTCTAACCCTCTCCCCTCCCACCCCTCACTTACACCTCGTCCAGGCAGCCGGGGGGCTGTTTGAGCCTGCTTCCCTTCAGCAGGTACTCGTAGATCTCACAGTTCTCCACGCCGGGGTAGGGGGTCTGTCCCAGCGTCACAATCTCCCACATCGTCACACCAAACGACCACTGGGGTCCGACACGGGGCGGGGGAAATATGGGAGGGGAAAAAGAGTAGTGTTTTTACAATTGAACTGAAGTGTAGGACTGCACCGTGTAGTTCTGTGTTGCTCTGAAGGAGTGGAGCTGAGCATAACATGAGCTGCTGTGTGTCGTCCCCCCCCCCAATTATGTAATGGTCTGCACCACGTCACTCTGTGTTGGGTTTGTGCAGTGGGTAACCCCCCTGTTGTATAATGGTCTGCACCACGTCACTCTGTGTTGGGTTTGTGCAGTGGGTAACCCCCCTGTTGTATAATGGTCTGCACCACGTCACTCTGTGTTGGGTTTGTGCAGTGGGTAACCCCCCTGTTGTATAATGGTCCGTACCACGTCGCTCTGTGTCGTATACACGTTGTCAGCCAGGCTCTCCAGACCGATCCACTTGACGGGGAGTTTGGAGGCAGAGCCCTGCCGGTAGTAGTCTCCGCTGTAGATTCTCTTGGACAGGCCGAAGTCCGCCACGCAGACGCTCATATCCTCCCCCAGCCTGCAAGAGACACACTCAGGGTCACGTCCTACACCCCCTGCTCATCAGAAGGGTTAAAAACAGAACGCAACAGCGCCTCTGTGTGCGATGGCTCAATTCTTATATATTCTTACATCAGCGTGCTACAGCCCTGAGTGCAGCTGCTCTCACCTCTCCTGGAGTGGGGATGTGCTATGCTATTCATATTGTATTGTAAATCTGATTTACAGTGAGGTTGGAAGATAGCTTTTTTAAGAAGGTCTGTGAGAACAAGACAAGCTGACAAATCAAGACAATGGCAGGCTGCCAGGTTTCAAGTGGTACAGTATAGAGCTGCAGACACAAACAGGCGTCCTTGCTACCCCCCAGCTGCGGGGTGTTTGCTCACATGCAGTTGCGCGCGGCGAGGTCGCGGTGAATGAAGTTCTTGTGGCTCAGGTAGTCCATCCCTCGAGCGATATCCAGCATGAACTGAACCAGCGTGGGCAGAGAGAGGGTCTGTGCAGGGAGAGAGAGAGACGGGGGGAATGAGAGGAGCTGGCCATGCGGGATGGGACAGGGCTTGACGTTCCATTTCGTATGAAGCATGCAATCGTTCTGGGTTCATTCCTGTAGCAGTTGCTTAACTGTCATGCTTCATTCCCTTTTTGATTCACTCTGCGCTAAGGTGAATACTGCAGGGGCGTCACAGAGACTTACGAAGGGGGCGGCGCCCAGGCGTGACATCAGCAGGTAGTGGTGCAGGTCTCCATGCTTCATGAAGGGCAGGATCACCATGGGAACGGGCAGGCGCTGGGGGGTACGGCTCTGCAGACTCACTCCTGGGTAAGGGGGTGTGGTTAGTGTTTGTCCAGCCAGCAGCTTTAATAAACATGCAATGTGCAGAGCCCTCACAGCGCTTTGCACTCGTTTTCTTGTGAAGGCCCGGCTCTGTAGCAGTGGGCTGAAAACATGCAAGCGGCTCAGTGATGGCGCTGAAAATAAACTGGGTTCTGAACAAGCCGGGATGCTGCCTTACCGATGAGCTTGATGACGTTGGGGTGATCGAAGTCCTTCATGTGGGCTGCTTCCCTCAGACACTGCTCAATATCACCGGAGGAGTTCACATCCGCTGTGCACAACATCACAACATTACAACACTGCACAACATTACAACACAGCACAACCCCTTAGGAGACACACACACACACTAGGGGCCACTCCACTGCTCCCTGCTTGCTGCAGCTCATACAGTAATCACTGATACTCACACTGGAGCACCTTGACAGCGACTCTCTTCACAGAGCCGTCCTCTCTCTTCAGATCGGCCTCGCGGACCGAGCCAAACTCGCCTGGGACAAAGAAACTGGGTCAGACTGGGGATATACTAGGCTCATACTGGGACAAAGAGACTGGGGATATACTGGGCTCATACTGAGAACGAGACTAGGTCATACTGGGAGTAGAGATACTGGGGTTATACTGGGAATACAATGTGAGACAGAAGGAACTGGAATGGATATACTGGGAATCTCATGTACTGTAGGAATTTATTGAGACAGAAGGGACCGAGTACAATGTTCAAAATCACTCAGTAACAATAAACTGTTCTTCAGGGCAGTATGTCAGGAATTACAAAAAGGAATTGGGATGCTAATGCTCCCAGTCCCTCTGTGGACATTGCCCCTGTGCTCCCAGTCAGTGTTGGGAGCCGCCCTCACCTTTGCCCAGCAGGCGCCCCAGCGAGAGCCATCTCTCCTGGATCAGCACGTCCTGCAGCTTCTCCTTCAGCTCATCGCTGATACCCAGGCAGTCCACTGGGGGGAGACAGAGAGGCAGCAGGACCAGGTTACAATAATACTAATAACCATAGAAAAGGCAGGAAAAACATTGAAAAGCCTACAGTCTAAATTGATTTTTTTTTTAACCTTTTCTTTCCTATTATAAAACCACACAACGTATGGCACAGCATGAGGGGTGGGGGGTGTAAAACAACTATTATCAAATGTGTTTTTCAAAGTCTTTAGACATTGAAAAAGACTTTTAGCGCAAATGTTGCCCATCGAGATGGGCCAGTACGGGACAGTGCAGACAATGCAGTGAAGTGGAGGGCAGTGCTCACATGTGGAGTCGCTGGGCTCAGGCCCCTGCCTGTTAAAGGAGCGCGCCGCCCTGTAGGACACTGCAGGCTCTGCACCCGGGAGCACCGGCTCAAACACTGCGCTGCAAACACAGCAATATTACAACAACAACATTACAACACAGCAACACAATATACAGCATTAAAACAGTCCAGCCCACCCACGCTGCACACTCCACACTGTGAGCCCTGACTCTGCGTGGGGAGGGTCTCTCACCCGAACTGCGTCTCTTTCTTCCTGCGCAGGAGCAGCAGCAGGGCCAGCCCCCCCAGCACCACCGCAGCCAGCAACACTGCGAGGAACAGCAGCACCCACAGGCGACTGCGCGTCACTGCAACAGAAACACCTGGGGAGGGGAGGGAGGGGGAGAGCGGGTGAGTGTTTAACATTAAGGGTAATCATAGATGTAATAGACTCTTGCCCCCCCCCCCCCCCGCACTCACCCTCCTGGGGTCCCACCAGCAGCGTCTGGCTCCAGGGCCCGCAGCCCGCTGAGTTGCACGCGCTCACACGGAACGAGGCATTGTAGAACTGCCCTCCCGCGAGAGAGAGGTTCACACGGGTCTGTGTGAGGAGCAGGACGTCCTGCAGGGGGCGACAGAGAGAGGCACAGACAGAGAGACCTGAGCCTCACAACAGTACTGGAGACAGAGAGACCTGAGCCACACAACAGTACTGGAGACAGAGAGTCCTGAGCCACACAACAGTACTGGAGACAGAGAGTCCTGAGTCACACAACAGTACTGGAGACAGAGAGACCTGAGCCACACAACAGTACTGGAGACAGAGAGACCTGAGCCACACAACAGTACTGGAGACAGAGAGACCTGAGCCACACAACAGTACTGGAGACAGAGAGACCTGAGCCACACAACAGTACTGGAGACAGAGAGACCTGAGCCACACAACAGTACTGGAGACAGAGAGACCTGAGCCACACAACAGTACTGGAACAGAGCTGTATTTACAGGTTCAAAAAACAGACACCTGTCCTGTCCCACTTTGTTGTTAACTTACTGTACTGTGATTGTTTATATATAAAATATAAAAGCACAGACGCATACACAGAAAGACTGATACACAGTGACACACAGTGACACACAGTGACACAGAGAGCTGGTGTATCCCAGTATGTACCTGCTTCTCCTCTCCAGGCTGACCCCACTCCACCCTGTACTCCTGCAGCACCCCGTTCAGCTCCCTCTGAGAGGGAGCCCCCCAGCTCAGCAGCAGAGAGCCCCCCATCACCTCCAGACTGAAATTGAGGGGCGCGGCCCCCGGTACTGAGGAACAGAAACACACACACAGGGGGGTCAGGGGGAGCAATAACTGGGGCACACAGAAACACAGAGAGCCCTCAACCACAGACGACCCCTGAGCACAGAAAACCCTCGGCCAGCTACCATGGGAGAGGTGCAAAATGACTGTGCAAATGCAGCAATGTAAACTTAATGAGGGACATGACTCTGTACTGTAGATCTATTGCTGAAGACCACTAAAGAGATTCAGAAGAGCAATGTTACAATCTTATTGGGTCCCACTGATCAAGCATATGTGTATGAAATCAACAGCTTATTGGATTAAACCCTGAATGCAATTGAAAGGTCTATAGAGGAGGTTCAGTCCTTGAGAAGATTCAAGGCAGTTCTCTCCTGTAGATCATGCAGAGTGTGTCGGAAAGACAGACGACAGAGAGACAGAAAGACAGGCTTCCGAGACCCCAACAATGCAAATACAAACTAGAATAATATAAAGTGCAAATGTAAACTATTCTATATGTAACTTTCTTCCTTGAGTTGCAGCAGCTCGGTATGGATGTGGTCACTAGATGGTGCTTGAGCCCTGCTGAACCAGAGAACCACAAACACACAGAGACAGACACACAAGGACTTTGTATTGGCTACAATACAGTGTAGATTTACTATTCCAAGCTCCAGATTGACACAGACTCCCTCCCTCCCTCTCTCTCTCTCACACACACACATACAAAGCCCCATTGTACAGTGAAACTGGAGGAATTCACAGGCGTGCATCCAGAGCCAAGAGTTTACAAACCAGCTAATGAGGGCAGGGTCAGCATGCTCGTTTCACAGTAATAGCTCTGAGGGATGCACTAGTCAGTGTTTGTCTGTGTGACTGCTAGTTTCACAGTAATAGCTCTGAGGGATGCACTAGTCAGTGTTTGTCTGTGTGACTCTGCTAGTTTCACAGTAATAGCTCTGAGGGATGCACTAGTCAGTGTTTGTCTGTGTGACTCTGCTAGTTTCACAGTAATAGCTCTGAGGGATGCACTAGCCAGTGTTTGTCTGTGTGACTCTGCTAGTTTCACAGTAATAGCTCTGAGGGATGCACTAGCCAGTGTTTGTCTGTGTGACTCTGCTAGTTTCACAGTAATAGCTCTGAGGGATGCACTAGTCAGTGTTTGTCTGTGTGACTCTGCTAGTTTCACAGTAATAGCTCTGAGGGATGCACTAGTCAGTGTTTGTCTGTGTGACTGCTAGTTTCACAGTAATAGCTCTGAGGGATGCACTAGTCAGTGTTTGTCTGTGTGACTCTGCTAGTTTCACAGTAATAGCTCTGAGGGATGCACTAGCCAGTGTTTGTCTGTGTGACTCTGCTAGTTTCACAGTAATAGCTCTGAGGGATGCACTAGCCAGTGTTTGTCTGTGTGACTCTGCTAGTTTCACAGTAATAGCTCTGAGGGATGCACTAGTCAGTGTTTGTCTGTGTGACTCTGCTAGTTTCACAGTAATAGCTCTGAGGGATGCACTAGTCAGTGTTTGTCTGTGTGACTCTGCTAGTTTCACAGTAATAGCTCTGAGGGATGCACTAGTCAGTGTTTGTCTGTGTGACTCTGCTAGTTTCACAGTAATAGCTCTGAGGGATGCACTAGTCAGTGTTTGTCTGTGTGACTCTGCTAGTTTCACAGTAATAGCTCTGAGGGATGCACTAGTCAGTGTTTGTCTGTGTGACTCTGCTAGTTTCACAGTAATAGCTCTGAGGGATGCACTAGTCAGTGTTTGTCTGTGTGACTCTGCTAGTTTCACAGTAATAGCTCTGAGGGATGCACTAGTCAGTGTTTGTCTGTGTGACTCTGCTAGTTTCACAGTAATAGCTCTGAGGGATGCACTAGTCAGTGTTTGTCTGTGTGACTCTGCTAGTTTCACAGTAATAGCTCTGAGGGATGCACTAGTCAGTGTTTGTCTGTGTGACTCTGCTAGTTTCACAGTAATAGCTCTGAGGGATGCACTAGTCAGTGTTTGTCTGTGTGACTCTGCTAGTTTCACAGTAATAGCTCTGAGGGATGCACTAGTCAGTGTTTGTCTGTGTGACTCTGCTAGTTTCACAGTAATAGCTCTGAGGGATGCACTAGTCAGTGTTTGTCTGTGTGACTCTGCTAGTTTCACAGTAATAGCTCTGAGGGATGCACTAGTCAGTGTTTGTCTGTGTGACTCTGCTAGTTTCACAGTAATAGCTCTGAGGGATGCACTAGCCAGTGTTTGTCTGTGTGACTCTGCTAGTTTCACAGTAATAGCTCTGAGGGATGCACTAGTCAGTGTTTGTCTGTGTGACTCTGCTAGTTTCACAGTAATAGCTCTGAGGGATGCACTAGTCAGTGTTTGTCTGTGTGACTCTGCTAGTTTCACAGTAATAGCTCTGACGGATGCACAAGTCAGAGTGTTTATCTCCTCGTCTCTTTTGATTTACCCGACTCCAGTGTTTCGAAGTCGACCCAGTCAGTGAAAGGGGAGGAGCCGACCTCGTTGCTGCAGACGATTCGCGTGCTGTAGTTTGAGAAGCACCTCAGCCCTCCAATCGTCTGCTCGTGGGGCGGGACCGACACCTGCCGCTCAAACAGCTCCTCCCTCTTCCCAGAATTCTCTGCAAACTGTTGGGATTCCGAACAGAAAACACGTCACTGTGTTCTCAGAGAGACAGCACAGGAACAAAACAGCAGGGTCTATTCAGATAGAAGCCGAAGTTATGTCAAAACCCCAAGAATACAACTTCTTATAACCAGCATCATAACCAGCACCTCTTACTTATCAGTATAGTCATTGTGTTCCTCACAGCTTGATGTGTGCCAGTAGAATGCAGCACTACCTCGGCTAGTGTTAATATACCCCAGGTGACTGCATGCCAGCCCTGGACATTCATCTACCCACACACTGTCACTCGTACTGCCCACAGCAGAATGGCAGCCAGGCATTAAGAAGTCTCAGATCAGAAACTTTCCTTTATTGCAGCAGGATTTCTAAAATGTGTTTTAATACATTTTGCAGCGTTATAGTTACTGTCAGACAGGTTCTCTGATGCAGTCAGCTGACACACACCTAAACACACACACAGGACTGCACACCCAGTACAGTACTAAAGGACTGACCTCTTGTACTCACACACACAGACACACCCAGTACAGTGCAGTACAACACAGAGCTAAAGGATTTACCTGTGTTTGTGATTATTGCAAGAAGGCGTCGAGGGAGCACTGAGACAGTGATAGACACTGCCACAGGGCCAGAGACACGGAATAGACTAGCCAGACTCACAAACATAATGGATTATTTCATGTTTGTTCCTTTATGTTCATACACACTGTGTTTAGTACGTGGATGCTGCAGGAGAGACAGACAGACAGACAGACAGACAGACAGACAGTGTGTTTGTTGTACCTGAAAGACAGATAGGCAGACAGACAGACAGACAGACAGGCAGACAGGCAGGCAGGCAGGCAGGGTTAAGTGTGTTTGGCATAACTGCGAGACAGACAGAGACAGACAGGCAGGACGCGGTGTACCTGGATGGTGCAGTCTCTCAGCGGGGAGTGTCCGTCAAGGCCGGGTCTCCAGGACAGGGTGACGTTGTCCTCTTGAACCCGGGTCACCTGCAGCTCCTGGGGGGGGCCTGGCAGCGCTGCGGGGCGAGTCAGAGAGGAGCAGCAGTGAAGCTCAAACAACAACATCATCACTGTCAATCCTGGAATCCTTGCGCTGGGTATTACACCTGCTCCACACAGAACAGCAGAGCCACTGTGTTCAGGACTGTCTCTGCACTTCCACTGTCTGTTATAGGGTGTGTTCAAAATACCCCTCATACAGGCTGTATATCCAGTATGCATACAACATAGAGGGAGAAAGCAGGTGTAAAAATCATCGCGTATTTTTTTGGCCTTAGTAAAATAAAGAAGCCATGCCTTATCTCTACAGCATAGTGGATAACAGGGCTCAATGCTAGACGACAGCACAGCTTGTCGGGAGGGCGGGGCAGGGCGGGGCAGACGTGTTTCCAGTGAGTCTGTGTGCCCCAGGCAGACTCACCCTTGATGTGGACAGTGGCGGTGCGAGACGTCGACACCCCCTTCTGATTCTTGGCTTCGCAGTAGAACTCAGTGCTCTGCGTCAAGCCTGAAACACAATGCACAACACACAAAATCAACACAACACAACACAGAGCCCCATCAACAACACAACACAGAGCCCCATCAAAACACAGCGCCCCATCATCAACACAACACAGAGCCCCATCATCAACACAACACAGAGCCCCATCATCAACACAGCACAGAGCCCCATCATCAACACAGCACAGAGCCCCATCAGTTTGCTATGCTTTACTATGGGACATTTTTATAAGGGTACCCCTAGAAAGATAGATTTCCTGGTGCTGTAATTCTGTGGATTATTGTGGCGAGGCAGATCTGTAGATACAAGCCTGTGTTTCAGGGTTAGCTGCAGCCAACCAAAAATGCAATAGAACTGGTAGAGCTGGTTTAAGTCTTTCAGACTGACAGTAACGTGGTCCCCTTGCCTGTCACAGCACGCTGGCAGGAGCAGCTAATGCAGTCCCAGCTCAGACAGCACCCTGCTTACGAGACTCCAACAACAGAAAAAAACAACCACACCAGAAATAAACAAGCACTGAACTCAGGGGCCCTGCACTGCACAGCAAGCCGTTTTAAACACTGAACTCAGGGGCCCTGCACTGCACAGCAAGCCGTTTTAAACACTGAACTCAGGGGCCCTGCACTGCACAGCAAGCCGTTTTAAACACTGAACTCAGGGGCCCTGCACTGCACAGCAAGCCGTTTTAAACACTGAACTCAGGGGCCGTGCACTGCACAGCAAGCCGTTTTAAACACTGAACTCAGGGGCCCTGCACTGCACAGCAAACCGTTTTAAACACTGAACTCAGGGGCCCTGCACTGCACAGCAAACCGTTTTAAACACTGAACTCAGGGGCCCTGCACAGCAAACCGTTTCAAACACTGAACTCAGGGGCCCTGCACTGCACAGCAAGCCGTTTTAAACACTGAACTCAGGGGCCCTGCACTGCACAGCAAGCCGTTTCAGTCGTCACATCTTGGCGACTGTTTAAATTATTTCAAGCAACCCTATGGCTTCAATAGAGCTCTCCGAATCCTGTCTAATCTAGCACAGCTGGTACACCAGCAGCTCACAGTTATTTCCATCACTTCATAGTATTTCTAAGAGAGACTGGGAGGCTGTACCTGGGACAGTCAGGGTGTAGGGGGAGGGGTGCGGACCCCCCAGCTGCACCCCCTTCTGCCACCAAACCAGCTGCACTGGATCAGGGGGCCCCACAGCCCTACAGCTGAGGTTAAAGGTCACACCGGGCAACACTGCGACATCCTGGGGTTCTGTCACAAAGTGGGGTACACCTGAGGGGGGGGGGGTTGACAAAAGGAGAGACAGCGAGGTAAAAGGTAAAAGTCTCTTTTCCAAAACCGTGAGGCTTGTGTATCGAGTGTGAGTGTGAGTGAGGGCTTGGGTATCGAGTGAGTGTGAGTGAGGGCTTGGGTATCGAGTGAGTGTGAGTGAGGGCTTGTGTATCGAGTGTGAGTGTGAGTGAGGGCTTGGGTATCGAGTGAGTGTGAGTGAGGGCTTGGGTATCGAGTGTGAGTGTGAGTGAGGGCTTGGGTATCGAGTGTGAGTGTGAGTGAGGGCTTGTGTATCGAGTGTGAGTGTGAGTGAGGCTTGGGTATTGAGTGAGTGTGGGCTTGTGTATCGAGTGTGAGTGTGAGTGAGAGCTTGCGTATCGAGTGAGTGCGAGTGAGGCTTGAGTATCGAGTGAGTGTGAGTGAGGGCTTGGGTATCGAGTGTGAGTGTGAGTGAGGCTTGGGTATCGAGTGAGTGTGATTGAGGGCTTGGGTATCGAGTGTGAGTGTGAGTGAGGGCTTGGGTATCGAGTGAGTGTAATTGAGGGCTTGGGTATCGAGTGTGAGTGAGGGCTTGGGTATCGAGTGTGAGTGAGGGCTTGTGTATCGAGTGTGAGTGAGTGAGGTCTTGGGTATCGAGTGAGTGTGATTGAGGGCTTGGGTATCGAGTGTGAGTGTGAGTGAGGGCTTGTGTATCGAGTGTGAGTGTGAGTGAGGGCTTGTGTATCGAGTGTGAGTGTGAGTGAGGCTTGGGTATCGAGTGAGTGTGAGTGAGGGCTTGTGTATCGAGTGTGAGTGTGAGTGAGGGCTTGCGTATCGAGTGAGTGTGAGTGAGGGCTTGGGTATCGAGTGAGTGTGAGTGAGGGCTTGGGTATCGAGTGTGAGTGAGGGCTTGGGTATCGAGTGTGAGTGTGAGTGAGGGCTTGGGTATCGAGTGTGAGTGTGAGTGAGGGCTTGGGTATCGAGTGAGTGTGAGTGAGGGCTTGTGTATCGAGTGTGAGTGTGAGTGAAGCTTGTGTATCGAGTGTGAGTGTGAGTGAAGCTTGTGTATCGAGTGTGAGTGTTTACCTTCCACAGTGATCCAGGCTGGCTCGGAGGACACAGTGACTCCAGCAGCCTCGGACACACAGACGTACATCCCAGCGTCCGCCTGCTGGACAGACTTCATGCTGAGGACAGAGAGACAAACATGAGGGAGGAGACAGAGCCCTGACACAGACTGGTTGTACAGAACAGAGAGGCTACACTACACTGACCTCAAAAACGTTTCACTCTCTCCCCTCTCTCCTCCTAGGCACTCTCTCCCCTTCTACCTTCATCCCCCCTGTGTACTCTCTACCTCCCCACCCCACCCACCAACCCTCCACCCCCACCCCACCACCACCCCCACTCCCCCCACCCAACCCCACACCACCACACCACCACCACCCCCACTCCCACCCCACTCCCCATCTCCTCACTGGTATAATGATTTCCAGTGGTTCTGATCCACTGATAGGTCAGTCTGGTCGATGCTGGACAGTTTCTTCCCATTCTTCTGCCAGCTGATTTCCAGCTCGCTGCCGCCCTCCACGGAGCACTCTAACCTGGCCGGGTTGCCGTGGGTTACCGTCAGGTTCACGGGACCCTGCGTGAAGCGCAGACCTGATCCAGACAGACAGACAGACAGACAGGACACGTCAGCAACAAGGAAACCAACAGCAGTGTTATCTATACTAACATCTTCTCCTTTAGATTCTTTGTATCATCAAACTCAGAAGTGTAAAGCACTGCTCTCAGAATCATGGCACACACACACACACACGCAGGTTCAGAAGTGTAAAGCACTGCTCTCAGAATCATGGCACACACACACACACGCAGGTTCAGAAGTGTAAAGCACTGCTCTCAGAATCATGGCACACACACACACACGCAGGTTCAGAAGTGTAAAGCACTGCTCTCAGAATCATGGCACACACACACACACGCAGGTTCAGAAGTGTAAAGCACTGCTCTCAGAATCATGGCACACACACACACACACGCAGGTTCAGAAGTGTAAAGCACTGCTCTCAGAATCATGGCACACACACACACACGCAGGTTCAGAAGTGTAAAGCACTGCTCTCAGAATCATGGCACACACACACACACGCAGGTTCAGAAGTGTAAAGCACTGCTCTCAGAATCATGGCACACACACACACACGCAGGTTCAGAAGTGTAAAGCACTGCTCTCAGAATCATGGCACACACACACACACACAGGTTCAGAAGTGTAAAGCACTGCTCTCAGAATCATGAGCTCAAATCATCTCAATGTAAACTCCTCAAATCATCTCAATGTAAACTCCTGAAACCATCTCAATGTAAACTCCTCAAACCATCTCAATGTAAACTCCTCAAATCATCTCAGTGTAAACTCCTCAAATCATCTCAATGTAAACTCCTCAAACCATCTCAATGTAAACTCCTCAAACCATCTCAATGTAAACTCCTCAAATCATCTCAATGTAAACTCCTCAAACCATCTCAATGTAAACTCCTCAAACCATCTCAATGCAAACTCCTCAAATCATCTCAATATAAACTCCTCAAATCATCTCAATGTAAACTCCTCAAATCATCTCAATGTAAACTCCTCAAACCATCTCAATGTAAACTCCTCAAATCATCTCAATATAAACTCCTCAAATCATCTCAATGTAAACTCCTCAAATCATCTCAATGTAAACTCCTCAAATCATCTCAATGTAAACTCCTCACTTTTGTTTTCTGATTAAAAAACTAAAATCACCTGCAGTTTGTATCTGTTCGGGGTTCATGCCAACGCAGCAGTTGTAAGCGGGGAGTTCGTGACGGGGACTAAAAGTCTTTGTCAGCGTCTTGGGTGTTGAGGAGTGAGTTTTGCTGTCTCTGGCTGATGGGGTCTCCGTGCCAGTTGTAAAATGGGACCCACACAGGCATATCACTGCTAATTACTGCTCAAAGGGAACAAGAAAATGAGAATGAGGAAACAGGGAGCCCCGTGATGGGTTTGAACTGGGGGAACTGGGAAGTACAAGGGCAGAGTAATGGGTTTAAACTGGGGGAACTGGGAAGTACAAGGGCAGAGTAATGGGTTTGAACTGGGGGAACTGGGAAGTACAAGGGCAGAGTAATGGGTTTGAACTGGGGAACTGGGAAGTACAAGGGCAGAGTAATGGGTTTGAACTGGGGGAACTGGGAAGTACAAGGGCAGAGTAATGGGTTTGAACTGGGGGAACTGGGAAGTACAAGGGCAGAGTAATGGGTTTGAACTGGAGGAACTGGGAAGTACAAGGGCAGAGTAACGGGTTTGAACTGGGGGAACTGGGAAGTACAAGGGCAGAGTAACGGGTTTGAGAGAACCGACTCCTTTGATTTTGTGACAATCAAAGAAAGTTAATCACACTGCCATAGAATATCAAATATATGCAGACCTCAGAAACGTTTCTCATGACGAACTGCAAACGAAGGCTTCTCAGCAGTAACGTGCAGAGGACTTTAAAAAGGCAGGCGCTCGTTGAGAAAAAAGGAACTTTTCAAGCATCGCACTGCTGACAGTATTTTTATGACTAAGAAAAAGGGCACGTCAGTGCTTATCAGTCCACGTGAGAAAACCTCCCCCACATTAGAAAATTAAAGAGGTTTATTTCGATAGCGTGTCACGCAGCTACCGTGTAAACAGGTGACGTTACATTGAGTTTTACAATAGTTCACAAAAATTCATATTTCATTACCAATCACATTTTGTATAGGGAGTGGATAGAACCAGTAGCAGCAGTCTTTTTGGGGTCTCCCACCAGTACAAATTCTACTGGCAGTAAGAAACCCCAAAACACCAGGGCTGAGGAAAGAGCGCTGCTTCTACTGTCGTGACGGTTTAGAGAAAGCGCGATGGGGGGATTTTAAGAATGTGTTTTGTGCAGCTACTGGCGGCAGCAGACCCGGCTGCATTGTTAGTGCCAGGTCAAATCCTACTGGTATTAGCATCTGACTTTTATATTAAAATGCAACACGAGTAGCCTTATACTGTACATGTAAAACATTGCACAGCTCTTTCAAGTTATACAACACGCACACACACTGAGACACGCACAGGCACTGAGACACGCACACTCACATCACATCGCATTCAAATGCCAAGCCCGTAGGGACAACTTCCGACAAGTTCTAAAAGTTGTTTAGTTCAAAACTTACCATGGCTGATATGAGTGCAGACAAGTGTCACCCACAAGATGAGCCAAAGCGGACCGTTCTCCTTCATGTTCTCATTTTAACTGAGCCGTTTACTCCCCCTGCATTGCTGTATATCATAAACAAAAAGAAACAAACAAACCACTCGAGTCTCACAAACACTCGCGCATTCTCCGTGTGCCTCTCACTGCAGGTAGGGACTCGACTCGACTGAAGACTGTCGAGTAACTCCTCTCTCCCTGTCAATCCTGCAGCGGGGTGTCGATACCGCCGACTAGAAACGCTGACCCAAGCAGCTTCAAGTCATTTCAGAGTTTTGAAATGTTCACTTCCCGTTTCCTTTAAGAAAAGTTTTAATTTACCACACGAGTCCCAAGAATACACGGCTGAGAACTCCCGAGGAGATTCCGGAGTCAAATCAGAGTGGAGAAACCTGAGGAGCGAGCGCCGTCTGGCGGTCACCGGCGGGAACTGTCAGTTACATTATTTTGTGTTTTACACCAAACGGGATTGCATTATTTCCAGTTTAATGCTTTAATGAACCGCCCTGTCCTTCTATATATCTGTCTGTCAGTCCGTTAATATAACTTGTCTATGTATATATCTGTTTCACTGTCTGTATGTGCAGAAGATAAAAAAATAAACTACTGTACATAACAAACCTTTTAATTTGCCTAATATTCACAGGTCACAATTTCTCATTGATTTTACACATTTTAATCTGTTCATTTAAAAAAAGAAAGTACGCATGTGCCGCACAATGACAACACATCCAACGGAAGGGTGGTGCGAGGGGGGGTGCAGTGGATTCAGTGGTAGATCCTCTCTCTCTCTCTCTCTACGTGATGCACAGTAAACTTTTATACACACGCCTGTTTATATTCCCTTTAATAAGTGACAGCGGTACATCATTCGGAGTGGTCCTGGGTTCATGTTGATTGCACAGGGCAGCAGCTAGTTTGTATCCGTGTCTTGCCTAGTTCCAGTCAGTCCTTCTCTGTGTGTTCAGCTAGTTTGTATCCATGTCTTATCTAGTTCCAGTCAGCCCTTCTCTGTGTGTTCAGCTAGTTTGTATCAGTCTTGCCTTGTTCCAGCCAATCAGCCCTTCTCTGTGTGTTCAGCTAGTTTGTATCAGTCTTGCCTTGTTCCAGCCAATCAGCCCTTCTCTGTGTGTTCTTTTCTATTTGCTTTCTCAATGTTACCAAGCCTGGCTTTACCTTGACCCCAATTAGTCACGCTACACCTCCAGTATCTACAACCACAGAGTAAAGTCTGTGATAGCTGGGTAGGGCACTAGTCATATCTAGGAAGCAATATCCAACTAAGTGAGGTAGATGAGGAAGGAGATGAAAAATAATTAGTGTCACTCAGCCCGCCCTTGCTGTGAACTTGTGTTTTACCCACGCAAAGCCCCCATGTGTCTGTTTACCCGACTGGAAAACCAGACCCAGGGAAGAACAATGCCCTTGGTGACAGAAATAACAAAGACACACAGGTCTGAAATCAGATCTATTCCTGGATTGAATTCACCTTGACTCTCTCTGGAGGAAGGTCCTGTGAGAGACTTTCATTTGAAGGGAAAGGTGCGTGTGGTGTGGAGGCACAGAACTACAGCAAATCATACTCATCAGAGACAAAAAATAAATAAACCAGAAGACCTTTTTCATCGTTTTAATATACAGAACTAACGCTTTACCAGCGACTTGTGTTACAGTTCTAGCATTTCAAGGACAGCTCAAAATAGAACACACACTTAAAACCATATCCCTTGCATTTTATAATTTGCCAAAAATAAAAATATAATTATTTCTTTAAAAGTTTTTACCCAGTGAACTGGAATTTGAACTCACATCCTCCTGGCAGCTATGGCAGAACCACGTTTCTAAGCCATTTAAAGCTGCAGTGTCAAATAATCCTGCTGTCTGATAATACATCATTGCCTAGAGTAGCCTTTCGCACGCTCAACATTACCAGGAAACCACCAATTAGTTTACATCTCTCAAAGGTAGTCCACGCTCGTGCGTGTAAGCAGAGTAAACCCGCTCCTATTTTACCTGCAGCAGGAGGAGGTTATACAAGCTCGTTCAGGATAGGGAGTGTGATTAGGGGCAGTATCTCTGGGTGGTTTTCTATTGAATAGGACAGCGGTGTAAGAGTTAGTTTTGAGGATCAAGCTATATATACTCATTATAATAATACAACATCATAACAACTTTTATTAAAAATACCAAACCAAAAAAAAGAAGGCGGCTGTGTTAATTTATTAGATCAGAGGTTGATTTGCTCAAACTGCACCAGATTTATTTGAGAGCTTTTTACAGCAGTGGGTGAAAGCGCTCTGGTTTGCATCAGCACCTGTGTGTCTATCCCAGACTTGCCATGAAGAATCAGCATTAGATGCTCCAGGTGGATTACCTGGTGCTGCAAACAACATCCAGCTGTGACTTCCCCTAGCCGGACGTCAAGTGGAGCTCTCCGCTTACCTGGCATGGAGCCTGGGCAGCGCTCGGTCCTGAACCACGGCATCTTTCTATTTTTAAAAGAACAAAACGAACCTGCAGAGTCCTGCAAATAAACAGAGCTGCTTGCACAGATGATGCGTGCATACAGGTTTCTATGGAAGAGTCCTGTTCAAGCAGACCAAGGTGTGTTACTCAAACCTTACATCAATTAAAACAGGTTTTTTGTAAGACACTTTCACTCCAGTGTGAGGCTGCATGAGTTAGAAATTGCATGTGGCTTGCATATCATCATCATTAATGGTGGTGACACCTCTCTAGGATTTGGTTCACTTGAGCTGGAAGAACCTGTGGTTATATTAGAAATCAGCATAATGCAGAGCACTGTAGTATTAGTTTGTATGCAGGGGGAGAGGAGGGACACTGTGAAGGTATTGGGGGGGGGGGGGGGGAACAGACAGTGACAGAGATTAATAGGTCAACGTCCTGTGTGCTGAATAAATACATGTTATCAATGAAATCCCAATGCAGCGCTGTGTTAAAAGCTCAACAGTCTTCTTTGCTATAGTGTGCGCTGGCTCTGTGGCCATTCAGAAGCTCCTTCAGTCCTCCTCACACCCACTCTGGTCCACTCCCTCCAGGTCACATGATCACGAGCAGCACTGCACAATCTGACAAACCTCATCTCCATCACAGTCCCAGCCAAGAAGGCACAATTCTCCAACCAGACTCCAGGCTTCAGGCGAACTTCTTCTTGGTGGCAGTGAAGCGCTCCATGTACTGGGGGAGAGCAAACACATGACTGGTGAGCAGACAAACAGACAAGGCAGACAGACACAGAGACTTCAACACAGACAGGAGAATATGTCTGCTGCCCCTGCAGGTGACAGACACACACTGACACACAGACAGGAGAATATGTCAGCTGCACTGACCTTGTCGTAGCCCTCCAGGTCTCTCATCATTTTAATCTCGAAGAGGTTCCCCTCCAGGGCGAGCAGGGACACCTGGGACTGGGAGAGTAGGGACAGGGGCACGGAGGACAGCTCCAGACAGTTCTCCTCCAAGCGCAGGACCTTGAGCCGCGGCGAGCGGGACACCTCAGGGGACACCGTGGAGATCTGAGGGGGACAGAGGACAGACACAGGTTCATGAGAGACAGGGGCTCAGAACCCGTGCGATCCTGGTACAGAATAACGTGGCTCTGTCACTTTGGCTCTGGTGTCAGTAAAAGCTACATGATGGCTCCCCGGTTACCTGGTTCTGGTTCAGGTTGATCTCTATGGCCTGCAGCTCCCCCACAGAGGCCGGCACAGTCTGGATGTGGTTCCGGGACAGGTCCAGCAGGTCCAGGTGCCTCAGCGTGCCCAGCCCAGCCGGCACCTCCCTGAAGCGGTTTGCGGAGAGCCCCAGGGTGCGCAGTGCTGCCAGGCCCCCCACAGAGGCAGGCAGGCTCCGCAGCTGATTACCATTGAGGTGCAGCGTCTCCAGCTTCCGGAGCTTCCCTATCTCCTCAGGCAGGCTCGCTGCGGGGGGAGGAGGAGGGGTCGAGGAAAGAAGGAAGGAGGTGGGGAAGAGGGAATGGAAAGAGGCAGCAATAGTGAGGGGGAATCAGAGAGAGAGAGACAGAGAGCGAGAGAGAGAGAACGAGAGTGAGACAGAGACAGAGAGTAGTAAAACAAACTGTCAGGTTTCCCAGACACACATCTATTGCATGTTCATCATCCTACATGTACACAATGTTATTTTATACATATATTTATATATAATTTGTTGTAAGTTTCATCTGAAGCCAATTTAATTGCCCAACAGTGAATTTAATTTAAGTAATGTGTTGCCACTGTGAGTAGCTCATTTTAACAGAGCCCTGCGGACTGCAATTGTGATCAATGACGTGTTGGAATGGATTAAAAGGGAATGAGAATTGGAATTGAAAAACAGGAATTGACACCAACTCTGCCCACTAGGTGTCGCTGTGGCAGCGCGCGGCCCTTACTGAGTTTGTTGCAGTTGAGGGTGAGGCTCTTGAGGACGAGGAAGACTCCGATGAAGGGCGGCAGCACCTCAATCTTGTTGTCAGACAGGTTGACTGTGCGGAGGTTACCGGAGAGCCTCTGCAGGTCCTCAGGGAACTGAGAGAGAGAGAGAGAGAGAGAAAGAGAGAGAGAGAGTGTCAGGCAGGCAAGCTCAGAGAAGAGGAGAGGAGAGAGTAATATGAGAGGGACACCCTGACACACACCTCAAGCAGCCCTTTCCCAGTCAACTGGAACACCCCTGTCTTCTGGGAAGTCTCCAAGTGTGCCTTGAGTGCGCTGTTTCCCATCCCGACACGCCAACGCCACGTCACCAACACGCGTGTCCTCCTGCTACCCCCCCTCTGGATCACAAACGATTACCAGTGAACAATCCCAGAACCCTACTGGGAAGTGCTGGGATAGCTGAATGAAAACACACACACACACTTAGAAGCTATTACTCCCAGTAAAGTTAATTTAGAAAAACACACTTAGCATACATTTAAATGTTAATACTTGTTTTGGGCAAAACTATTTTAAACCTTAAATTGAATCTAATTACTGCCTCATCAATAGAAGCAACTGATTTCTCACAGCACACAGGAGACAGGAGAGCCTACCAACATGGTCAGGGTTCAGCTCTCTGAAAGCTTCCTTCCCCTCTTCATCTACCCATCAAGAGCCAAATGAATTTCTCTTTGAAAAAAATCACAACACAGGATGTGTATTTACAGAATTTGATATGTTATGTTTAGACTTAACTTTTTCAGTTCACAAAATTAGAGTTATCATAACAATATATTTAAAGAGAAAATTAAAATAACCGCTAGATGCCAGTTAAAAACGCTGCAAAAAACGACAAAGCAGCCTGTCCTCAATGAGGACACAACGGCACTTCATTGGTTCATTTGTAAACTCTTGCATGTCGAAACACACATTAGAAAGAAGGACTGACTCCAGCACCACGGGCAAGCTCGTCTGTATACTGTGAAATAAACAGCTCAGGCACACATCTCAGAAGTTAAGAATGCTGAAAAAAACATTGTCCTTAATAATATGAGTTCACAACATCCGAAGTAGAGTCGAGCAGGACCAGACTCCGACTTCAGGACCCAACTACGCCCTTATCGGTTTGTTTTCACATAAGGACAAGATAAACATCAAACATCACTCAAATAACATCAAAACAAACACGACATCGGTTCTAATATATTCTGGTAACACACACGGAGCACTTCAGTTAAATACGATTATAAAAACAACGTCAATCCGCGTTCGTTTTCTCTATACTCTAGTGTTATTTATTACCAGACCAACCACACGTTCACACTCACCTAACGCGACTTCTCACGAACGATCAGAAATATTTGATAGTTTCACACAAACAAGTTATTATTATTATTATTACTACTATTATTATTATTAGTTTATTTGGCAGACGCCTTTATCCAACAGCAATATTTCAAAGCAGTATAGTTTACAGTAAGTGCAATGCAACGAGGTAAGAATAATGCAACAAGTCAGGGTTACATTTCAACTGCAGGCCTACAGCACAACACAACACAACACAACACAACACAACACAACACATGATGTTTTTATAGTCTTACAGCAGGTGGAATTAAACATCCAACAGTTAACGCAACAAATTAACTGTTTTGGAGATGGACTATTTTTACAGACAAAAAAAAAACATGTACTTACTGAGTTAACCGAAGAAATATACAAAGATTACGTTTGCATCATTATATATAACATTTATTTATTTATTTTTCTCTGATTAATATAATTGCGGCAAACCAGTGGATGATGAAATAATCCGTTGGAGGGATTAAATCCTGCTGTCAATTTAATCTCCTGTAAAACGCACACCAGGCAGCCTGCAGCTGTTGTTACTAATGGCAACTAAACAGGAAATCGTTTAACTTTAGGGGTCAGTTACAACGGACCGCGTGCTTCGACCGTTTCCTCGGTACTGAATTGGGATATGGTTCAATCCCCGTGAAACCATTAAAATGAGTCTAAATGAAACCGTATACCAACATACCGAACACGAAAACCAATTCACTGTATCCGAATGCATTCGCACATGCGCACCACGTCACCGGCGCGCTGCGCTGACGTCATTACCCGGCATGAGCCGGAAGAGTGAATCCGATCTATCTCAGGAGGAGGTGAGTGACGGATACAAGAAAATAAAGTATTTATTTACAAAAATGTCGTATTCAGGTATTAGTGACATGACAGTTACTTACTGGACGTTAAAGAAGACAGCCGTAGACAGGCAAATGCGTGTGTTTATTTCTGTATAAGTTATACACGGTGTATATTTTGTTTTAAAAAAGTACATGATTATTTCTGTGTTTATATTAAGTATTTTTTTCTCTCTCTGTCGGTGTTATCTATTATTATCGGCCCCGATCTTGTAGGAAATGTATTATTTTCTAACAGAACAAGTAAAATAAACGTACAGTGTTTGTTTTTACTTACATTGTTAACCAGAACGAAAACAATAAAATGCTTACACAACACCATAACACTAGACCGCTTTATAGATCTTTTTAAAAGTGTGTGTGGTAGTGGTTTTTGGTAAGCTGATTATTATTATTATTATTATTATTATTTATTTCTTAGCAGACGCCCTTATCCAGGGCGACTTACAATTGTTACAAGATATCACATTATTTTTACATACAATTACCCATTTATACAGTTGGGTTTTTACTGGAGCAATTTAGGTAAAGTACCTTGCTCAAGGGTACAGCAGCAGTGTCCCCTACCAGGGATTGAACCCACAACCCTCCAGTCAAGAGTCCAGAGCCCTAACCACTACGCCACACTGCTGCCCTATTTATTTGACTGTAATAACCAGATTTATTTACCGTACGTCTGACTCAAAAACGATCATCATTGAATTTTTGACAAAATGTATTCAGAGCATGGAAGTGGACTGCAACCACTGTGTGTTTGAAGACAGCTCGGAGCTGAGGGACTTGGACGCTGCAGACGTGAAGGACATGAGGCTGGAAGCACAGGCTGTGGTGAACGATGTCCTTTTTGCTGTCAGAGAAATGTACGTCGCCCACAGCCTGCAGAATGCGGTGGACGTGGCGCACATCAACGTTGAGACGAGGGAAGGTAACCGCTACTGTTTGGAGCTCACAGAGGCGGGACTCAGGGTAAGAGCTCAGACAAGTTCATGTGTTATTGTAATTCCCTTTCCAGTTTCTTTTTAAAATCAGTTCACATTTCCAATTCCAATTATTTTGAAGGAATAGGAATTTATATTTTAGAGGCATAAAAATTGTTGTTTTAGTTCAACTGCTTTCATTTGAAGCCAATTTAATTGACTAACAGTGACTTTAATTGAAGTAATTTGTTGCCACTGTGAGAAGTTCATTTTAACAGAATACTGCTAATTCCAATTGTGATCAGTGATGCGTTTGGAATTGATTAGAGGGGGATGGGAATTGGAAATGGGAATTGACTCCAACCCTGATTGTGATCTTACCTTTCCAGTAGGAACGTGCTGGAGTGTGTTAAAATAAATTGGTTGTTTAATACTGATTTTACAAAGCCCTTTGCCCCTCACTCCCAAAGAAAGAAACCCATATAGAAATGAAGCTATACATGATGTTTCTCAAGTACAGGGCTATATTGTGATATTGCTGTACAGCAGATTCTCTCATGCAACAAGATACAAGAAACTTGAAATCACTGTGTATTTTGAATTTAAAAAATACTTAACCCCCCCATGCATGAAATATTGAAAACACCTGAAAAAATAGTTTTGGACACAATAAATATATATGTTCATTGAAGATGTTTCACATTTTGTACCGTTGCTTTATATGTGGGGGTGGGTAATGGCATGCTCATATGAGGCTGTCATGCATTTGCGTCTTCCATATATAGACTAGAAGAGTTTTATTTTTATCCATATGAGGTCGCCATGCATGAAAGGGTTTTGTACTGCGAGGGGCTGTGGCTATTTAGTTACAGAGCGAAATACCACGGGAGGTGGTTGTTGTTTTTCTGATGGCTGTTTCCTGTGCAGCGAGACATTGAGTAACATGCCTGTAACGTGTGTGTGTGCAGGTGGTGGGGTATGCCTTCGACCAGGTGGATGAGAGCATGATGACCCAGTACCACGAGACGGTTTACTCCCTTCTGGATTCTCTCAGCCCAGCCTACAGAGAAGCGTTTGGAAATGCTCTGCTGCAGAGATTGGAGAAGCTGAAGCAAAACGGACGATAGGAACTTTGTCACTGCCAGAGTCTGCAATTCGATTAAGAAAGGGTTGTTGCTAGCTTTACTGGAGGGGGCTTTAAAACATTCATAGTTAACTGCTTAACTGCTACATTTCTGATAACCTCCATTCTTAAAGCCTGCAAAGAATAACTTGTTTTTGTCTTCATCATTTGGTGTGAGGCTCTGTATATTATTCACGGCACTGACACCCAGGGTAACCAAAATGTAAAGTCAGTTTTCTTACCTTGCCCGACCGTTACCTGCTTAAATCAACAAAGATGTATGGAGGCAAAACAAGTGGGTTCTATTGAATGGTTTTTAGTTTCAGTAGTTTGCAGACCAGCATTTTATTTAGATTTTAATTCCGAAATGATAATCCTAGACACCTGCCTTTTCAGTAGTAGCTACAGGAAACGGTGAAGTATGATTGTAACATGCAGAATGCACTAGATTCCTCAAATAACCTTTTCATGATAAAATGGCCGTACATGCATTTGCTAAGCTGAATGCTAAGCAGCTGTCTCCCTTTAACTTTTGTTAGACCGTGAAATTTGATACTGAGACGCAGCGTGCTGTTGATCAGGACAGTGCTGTTGTGCATCAGTCAGAGAAGAGAGAGAACACCATGTGGCTCCAGATCCATTAGCAGCGACCAATTTAATGTTACACTTGCCTTAAATATTGACTGCGGTATTACCTTTGGGTATACGTATTTGGTCACTAAATGGAGGTCCATTTTAAATTGTTTCTGTAAAATGCACTGCGAGAGTTGGAACATCTCAACTTTAATGGAAAAGGACTGTTGTTAATAAACGTTAAGAGTATATCATCGAAGTGCATGCTGCAAGAACAATGCCTTTAAAGGCGACCCCCTGCCATCTTCCACTTGTCTTTGCATCAGAATGTTTTAGCATCATTTTTTTTATTTTTCCTAATACTGAAAAAGCATTTGAGTGATCGTTTGTGGATTTGTTTGGCCAGGACATTTAGCTGGCCAATAATCACTCAGGTGGGTAGTCAAAAAAAAACCCCAAAGGAATACCCTGCTACTCATTAATGAGTTCTTTGGTGGATATTTCAATGTATTTACAGGGGATTTCTACAGGCTTGTCACAGACATTCAGAGCAAACGTTCTTAGCTGGAATATATGTGCACATCTGGAAAAATTTTGCTTCTCTGCAGATCTGAGAAATGCGCTTTGTTTGCACAACATATAAATAGTCGCCAAACTACTTAAGAAGTAAAAGTTTATTATTATACATTGAAACAAAATAAATACTTGTTACATTTTGAACATTCTCTCAATATTTGAAGGAGTTTGTAGGCTCCTTATTGTGGTAAGAGTTCTATAGCTATGAAAACTCCCACTCCCTTTCTGGGTTCTGTATAGGGAAATGAAGCCACTCCTGAATCCGTGTCTTTGTAATGCTGTGTTATATAATGTGTTGCATTAGCTCCCTGTGTGGATTACAGACTGCAAGCCTCGTACGTTTTCTGTCCAGGTTTCACGTTGCTGCAGCTGCAGTGGTTTGTTTCTGTATGCTTGTCACCGTTAACTGTCTGTTTCGTTTAATTCCCATTTCAAAAATAAGTGTTTGGTAAAATGCTAACATTGTATTCTATTTTAAACCAAAAAGTTGTGCTAAAGAAAATAAACAAGTTAAAGTAAACTGCTGAGCTGTCAATACGTACCTTTGTCAAACATTTTTGCACTAGACACGCTTCTTCACTTTGATGATCGAGTCTTCATTTATACACTAAGACAGAACTGTGTTTCACACAAAAGCAGTCAGCTTACCTTTTTAGCAGTCTGCACACCAGGGCACACACAGAATTGATGCTCTATCCACGGAAATGTGTTATTGCTGTACAAGTGTAAACGAAACCTGAAGTATAATGGGGATTTACATACAACAAACACGCTTTGAGAAGTAAAATCTTTATTATTAAATGGGTATTTCAAAACGGTTTATATAAAAACACTGGATTTAAAAGACAAAAAGAACAACTTTAGCAGTTCTGACAGACATGTCCTTCAGTTCCATAAGCTTGTGCAAAACTGATTCATGTTTAATAGAAAAATCTCTGAGAGCAGCAAACTAGTTTGATTTCGTTTGGACCTAGAAAAAATACATTTGTGTCTCGCTTCTATGGGATATTTCACTGTTCTGGCTACATGGTAGTCAGTAGAAGAGCATTTTACAGGACAATTATCTAATGGTATAATTGACAGCTGTTCAGAATGTCAGATTTATGAAACAGTACGGTGTAATTTCCCAGACAAAAATATATATTTTGGGGAAAAAACTATTAGCGCAACATTTTTAATCAAAAGTATGTTAATGATTTAACAATCGGTTAATGATTCACTGTTTGCTGAGGCTGCAGCAGACCTTTATTTGTTCTCTAAATAAGTTTGTTACATTGTGACATTGTGACATCATCTTTCAGCAAATGTATTAGAACCAGAGAGACCCGTCCCCCCTTCACCCTTAACTTGTGATCTGGACTGGAAACTTGAAGCAGAAGTAGTCTTTGTTATTGTCATCTCTCAGTTCCCACTCCACCACCAGCTTAAGCTGTAAAGACAACGAAGGACACAATATCAACACTATTCCTACATGCACTGCATTCAAATCCTAGCTTGTGAACCAAGCATTTACTGACTTGGACATGTAACACATTCCCAAACAAATACAAAACAGGGTTCAAACAGAAAGCACATGTGAGTAATGATGCAAGCCACAAAAACGAATCCGCTTTTTGAAAATGCCTTATCCACCGCTTATGATATTTGGTAACAGTAACATGTTCCCTAAAAGTTTGTGCACCGAAGCAAACTCATTAGTTGAAGTAGAAGCTGCATTGTTCCACACTTACAGAAGGGTACTCTGTCTTCACAGGCAGCTGGTTGACATAGCTGTAGGTTTTCTGCTGCTGGATTGGGCACTGGATTCCAGATTTGCAGCCATCTTCATTTGGAATTGGGAAGGGAATAGGAACGCCAGCAATAACTCCATGCACAATGGCTTTGCTTGTCTGACTTGCTGCATCTGAAAATTACATAAATACATAAAGTCTACTGCATCTATTTACCTGGGAAAGACATATTCATTGGCTGAACTACATAGTGACGAAGTAGTGATTTGGTTTCTTGACAAGCTGTTTCCAGTACAAGCAATTGCTTTAGTGACTTCATTGAGAAAGATGCCTGCTCAGGTCTTTAAACTTACCACTGCTGAAGGTCACGTTGACTGTGTAAGACTCTCCTTTGCGCAGTTCACAAGGCTGCTTCGGGCAAGGAGTCACATCAACAGAACTGATTTTACCAACAACGGAACCTGGAATAGAGGTATTGAGGTTTGAAACGTGAACCGAGTTATACAGTGCACTTTACAGCATGGGCATGTGAAATCTGAAAGCCTACGCTAGAATCTCACTTGATCTGAATGGAAGCCTTGTTGTTAACAAAAGACAAGCAACCAGTTTGGTCTAAAACGTGTGTTCAGCGCAGGCCAGTGGAACGAGATTCGTTGTTATCTCACTGGAACAAAGGTAGCAGTGTTACAGTGTAACAAAACAAACAGACAAAAAAGAAGGTTTAGCAGAAGAGTCTTCATTTGAAAACTCAAGTCTAAAACAAATCAATTTAATAACTAAAAAACAACACAACTGGCGCAAAGTAGTGCATTTGCCATGGTCACAAAGTTGCTGTTTTGTAACGTGTTCACTTACAAACTCAATTGAGAGGGGTCTGAGCATGCTTTTGGTTTCCCTTGGTTATTTGCTGCATTCTGCAGGTATTCCGAATTCTTAGTTTTTGTTCACTTGTTAAATGGACGTGCACGATGTGTTTGTATTGAACAGCTTGTGGTTCGGATCTTTACAGGAAGTGCAGTTCCGAGTCACGCACAGACATGTTGTACAGCTCATACATCTTGTGACTTATACAGGATGTAAAAACCAACCGCAGCGTTCCCTTCTGTACTGCAGTTTTCGGTGTATTTTAGCTAACTATTACAATTGTAAGTACATTAAGCGTCAAGTCCATTTTGTTCTGCAAAATCTGCGGTTTGCTCACTCGCTAAGTGACACTAAACATCAGTTATCTACACAGTACGAGATTCATCTTTGAAGTGAGGTGCAAACACTTCTTGAATGGTTCTGGGATGCGGAGTTGGTTTACATACATCTCAACGAACATCACTAACCCGGCGGATTCTTCAATGATGATACATGCACAGCTACAGTGCAACTATTACGATCTGCCTAACTTGTACGATTCTCTAGAGCGCGGATTAGAATAATATCTCAACATAACAATGTGGGCGCAAAACTCACATACATCTGAACCAGGAAAAAAGAGGAAAGGCTACCGAAAATCAGCTAACTGCATATCAAGAGTAACAAACACCACAGTCCCAAATAAACAGGGCGTAAACATTGATATACCCTTACAAAAAAAAAAAACTTACCACAGTCCAAATACTTAATCGGTTCTGCCACGGAGACCGCGACTAAAGAAGCGAGGACGAGAGCCAGAGAGTGGTAAGCCATTTGTACTCGCTGTAGCCTGCGATAGAAGATATCAGTGTTGTCGTAAACAGAGAAGTGAAATCAAACACAGACTAACCCTCATGTGACTGACCGAGTCCCTCGCTCGCTCACCAAACTCCACCTCTGTTTTTTGCCCAGATTAAAATAAATAATAAGAATCCGCCTTACATTTTATCATTAGCAACCTGATAGATAAAATAATGAAAAAACTACCAGACTGATTAATTGACTAAACCTTAAAAAATAGCAAAACCTACCTTTTACTTTGCAATTGCGACACTTTGAAACCAGCTCTCAACAACTTTTCACAACTTCCTGATCAAACCGGGATCATGCGGTTTGACGTCATTCGCGAGCGCACATTGAGTAAAAACACCAGACATGTCATATACAGTATAAACTTGTACATGTATGTACAACATACATGATAGGACGGGTTCAGTTGACAGACGATTCTGTTAACCAATCGGATTCCGCCCTCCTTCCTGCCTCAATTGACTATTGGCTGGACCCTCCTCCCTCTGTTACGGACCTGGTCGAGCCGAGCCCGCTGATTCGCTGTAATGGCACCCTCGCTAGTAATCGATCTGGAGTGACCCGGCGGGGGAAGGGTGTTCTGATATGAACGATGTCAGTAATGTCGGGTATCGGGATGAAGGCTGCAGTCTCCTGCTTTGCCAGGTAAAATCAGGAATCATTTTCTGTGGTTTGTTGCTTTTTTTAAACGACTGTTTGCCAATCGTTTGCGCGTTGTGTGGCATTTCCATTTTAACTGTTGTGCAGCTCAGCAACCTTGTGGATCCGTGCTCGAGCAAGCACGTTATGCGTTTTTGTGTGTGTAATTGTATACACCTGTTTGCGTACCGTACTGCAGTCTGCATTTCCCAGCTCGCTGGGTGTCTCGCTTGTATAAGCGTACCATCAGCGCAGACATTTTCACTGGTTATTATTGTGATCGAGCAAATACCCGTGCAAAGAAGTTTAACCAAGATAAAGCGTTGAGCAGCACAGCCAATCGGGTGTGACAATACTGCGACAAGGACAATGTCAGGTGACCTTGATTTGCACTGCATATATTAATTAGATTCGATCCTATTCATCAGGGATGGCAATAAGACTCCCATTGCGTAGCAGTTTGATCCATTCCTGGTTTTACTAGGAGTGTAATAAGACTCACCTGAGCTTGTTACCTACACACTGTGGCTAATCAAGCTGACAGTATAAACTGGAATATGTGACACTGCTACTCTTATTGGCACCCCTGTTCATTACAATTAGGACATGCCCTTCTGTATATTTGTAAGTAATGCGGTTTTTCTTCCTGTTTAGGCTCTCTCCTCTGCGATTCTGCTCTCAGCAGCAGCAGTGGCTGTTAAGCAGGACTCTGTGTTCCTATAAGCACGGCTTATTGACAACACGTCCCGGGATAGTCCGGAGGAGCAGCACCTCCACCCTGCAACAAGAGTGGAGCCAAGACAAAATACTCCTCAGCAAGGCATGCGTGAAGGTAAACGGCAGGAGCTGCTGTTTAAAAACACATGCGGAGCACTGGGATCCAGTCCTGGTTTCACTATGACTTCAATAAGACACACCTGAGCTTGTTACCTGTACACTGCGGCTGTTCAGTTGTTGTAGTAAAACCTGGAAGTGCGTGACGCTGCTGTGCAATAGGAGGCTTATTTCCATCCCTGTTTAATACTGATCTGTTTGCTGCATTGACTTTGCAAGGGCTTGTCTGCCATGTCATGTAATTTGAATAGGTTGAGAGTCTGTGCGTCGTGTGTGGCGCTGCAGTAAAGACCAACACATCTGATTGGAGAGTGTTCCAGGGGTGGAAGTGCGTGACGCTGCTGTGCAATAGGAGGCTTATTTCCATCCCTGTTTAATACTGTTCTGTTTGCTGCATTGACTTTGCAAGGGCTTGTCTGCCATGTCATGTAATTTGAATAGGTTGAGAGTCTGTGCGTCGTGTGTGGCGCTGCAGTAAAGACCAACACATCTGATTGGAGAGTGTTCCAGGGATGGAAGTGCGTGACACTGCTGTGCAATAGGAGGCTTGTTTCCATCCCTGCTGAAAACAGGCTCTTTGTAAATGCACCTTTTTGCTGGTCCTGGAGTAGTTCAGCTGATCGTACAGCATGTCTATTGGAAACTGTACAGCATAGCTGGTGTACTGTTTAGACATGGTCAAGATAGCAGACATCAACACAGAGTGCCAGAATGTAGGAAACGGGCACAAAGGAATTGGAAGTGTACAATTTCTAAATCGTGTAAATGATGATTCTTCTTTGGAAATTGGAATTATAAATAGAAAGACCTCCCTTTTTTTCTCTCCTTCTTCGTTTAGCATTGAAATGTGACCCCCACAATGTGCTTGTTTTGCAGAGACTGCATGAAATCTGTGACGCAGGAGAATTCCTCCGAGTGCAGGTGGAAGGAGGAGGCTGCTCGGGGTTTCAGTATAAGTATTCCGTGGACACCATCAAAAACGAAGATGACAGGTAATCACACAATCATGCGGCACTGCTGCCTTTCTGCACATCCTTTGCACCACTTCTTTTGCTGAAAGACGACAAAACAATTTAATGACCAACACATCTCATTACGTCTCATTAAAAGTACTGATAATTGTAAGTGACATCCCCATTGGAACCTGTTAGCAGCAGGTGTGCTTGTGTATCTTCACTGAGAGTGTACGTCTCACACTGAGGGTGTCGATGACAAACGTTCAGACCGCATCGGGTTCTATAGAAACAGGCTGGGCACGCTAACATCAGCTTTTCATTTCAATCTTATGACTTGGAATGCGTTTCTCCGTGTTCGGTGGCTATCTCTAATCAAGTTGAGAGTGTACTCCCTCTTGCATGAGAAATACACTCTCGACGAATCAGAGGAAGCCCCTGAGCGCATCCACACACACGAGACACGTTTTCACCTGGCTGTGTGTCCCGCAGGGTGTTTGAGCAGGACGGGGTGGCAGTCATCGTTGACCGGGACAGTCTGGAGTTCATTAAAGGGGGGACTCTGGATTTCAGCCAGGAGTTGATCCGCTCTGCCTTCCAGATCGTCGGGAACCCGCAGGCTGAGCAGGGCTGTTCCTGCGGGTCCTCCTTCTCTGTCAAACTCTAAGTGTCAGCCCCTGCATGCTGGAGCCCTTCAAGCGAGCCTGCTCCTTCTAGACACTGTTGCCATCCAGATAGACTCGGGCTCATAACTTGCTGGCTGTAGTTAAGTGAAGGCAAGGCTGCATCAGAGGCTGTTATCTGTACTGCTTCCAAGGGCTGGCGTCGTCAGTCTTTGCCACTTTAATTTCCGGAGGTTACCTGGCTGTGCCAAACGCTGACACATGGAAAATAAATAGGACTGTCGGCCACAGGTTCAAGGAAACTCTTTCAATTCTTTGGGATTGAACTTCATTAAATATTTGAATTCACATCAGAGTATACTGAAGTCCATTTTATGCCTATATTGTTTGCAAAAATCTATTCATAAATGCAAACTTGCAGTGGCAACAAAATAGCCAAGGGAAACCAGCTGGGTTTCAGCAGTAAAAATTGGACATGAGTGGCCCCCTGATAGAATGCAAATAATGATAAATTGTGAAGCAGCCCATTGTGAATGGTGAATAGAGCTGCCATTTGATTATCTCAGGTTTTGCATGGCTGGTTTTGGTTTCACAGCCCCTGATTGGCTCTAGTCTTGGATTACCTTACCTAAGATAACGTTAGCTAGTCGAAGGTTTTTTGCTGGTCAGGGATTGTGAACCCAGCTTGTTTTAATATCAGCCCGATAGCTGAGGTCGGGAGTGTGTGTCAGTGAAAGGTGTTTTATGTCACTCTACATACTGTGCTCTTTAACACGACTGTCTCTTGCAGTGCCAGCTTTAATATAACGAACTATAGACACATTAAAGCTATTTGCTCAATTAAATGCACTTTAAACATTTTGATACTTAATAATGTTTAAGTTGTTTTCTGTCTGCGGCTGCATTTTAAGTCTTGCATTAGAATTCCAAACTACGAAAATCAAAATCTCCTTTCAATAAGATGCACAGGTCAGCTTTAAATTCCTAAAGTGAACTGCTACTGTCTGTTCATTTTGACTAAATGTGTAATAAATTATACATTTGTTCTATAAAATGTAAAAAAGTATTTTTTGAAAAATAAAGGAGTGTATTGAATGGTTTTGATTGTTTGAGTATTATTATTAAAAAATATCAATTGTCAATAGGATGTTGTGATGAGTGTGCCAGGCTTTTACAGTGTGCAGGGGGGATAATGGCCAATTCCTCAATTATTACTGCCTCTTGATCATTCAGAAAAGTTGAAAAACTGCAACAAAGTCTTAATGATGGCCCATACTGTGGTTCATTTATGCAGTGTTGCACAATTGCTGTGCACTGCAAGCCATACAGTCAGGAGAGTGCTGCTGCGCACTGCAAGCCGTACAGTCAGGAGAGTGCTGCTGTGCACTGCAAGCTGTACAGTCAGGAGAGCGCTGCTGCGCACTGCAAGCCGTACAGTCAGGAGAGCGCTGCTGCGCACTGCAAGCCGTACAGTCAGGAGAGTGCTGCTGCGCACTACAAGCCGTACAGTCAGGAGAGTGCGGCTGTGCACTGCAAGCCGTACAGTCAGGAGAGTGCTGCTGTGCACTGCAAGCCGTACAGTCAGGAGAGCGCTGCTGCGCACTGCAAGCCGTACAGTCAGGAGAGTGCTGCTGTGCACTGCAAGCCGTACAGTCAGGAGAGTGCTGCTGTGCACTGCAAGCCATACAGTCAGGAGAGTGCTGCTGTGCACTGCAAGCCGTACAGTCAGGAGAGCGCTGCTGTGCACTACAAGCCGTACAGTCAGGAGAGCGCTGCTGTGCACTGCAAGCCGTACAGTCAGGAGAGCGCTGCTTCGCTAGCGTTACAGCAGGGGTTCCATTTTTTTTTGTCCTGTAAGCTAATCCCAATTCAGTTCATGAACTTTGAATGCAAAACCTTTTATTAAAGATATTGAAGACTCACTCCCATTAAAGGTGATTTTGTTTACCTTTAAATTTCAATATCTATCAAAACACAATTTCTGGCATTTTATTAGTATTATTATTTTTTTAGCAGATATTTTTATCCAAGGCGACTTACAGAGGCTAGGGTGCGTGAACTACGCATCAGCTGCAGAGTCACTTACAACTACGTCTCACCTGAAAGACAGAGCACAAGGAGGTTAAGTGACTTGCTCAGGGTCACACAATGAGTCAGTGGCTGAGGTAGGATTTGAACCGGGGACCGCCTGGTTACAAGCCCTTTTCTTTAACCACTGGACCACACAGCCTCCTATTTCTGCTCATCTCTAGATATTCAGGCCTGTAAACCAACCCAGGATCCCTTGGGACTTTCTGTAAATTGAAAACTGGGACTTGTTTAGAATTCCTGTTTCCTTGAGTTTCCTGCTGTCATGACAACAGAATTCAGAGTCTTCCACTGCAAGAATGCTTGCCCCATTGGAGAGGTTGATCAATATTAACGTACAGAGCTCTTGGATGAAAAAAAGCAATAAAACTGGTCTGATTTTTTTTCCCTTCATATTCTTCAAGCTCTGTCATACCACAATGCTTTGTAATTATTTGCTGCATGACATTTTCCATGTCATTTCACTTCTTATAGAATGTAATAATAGACCCGTCACTATGCTGGGATGTGCTAATTAAATGTCAATGTATTCGACTTTCAGTCTCTGTTTTACCTTCGTCGGGGGTTAATTGCCAGGACTGTAAGCATCAAGGACAGATGCTGGGTTTTTGTTTCTGCCAGTAATTGTGTTCTGATTGCAGGGACTACCTGCCTCATCACCTCACACTGCTGGCCACGCAATTAAGGCTTGATTTTACAATATAGTGAAGCTTTCACTGTGCATCTGGCCTTGACACTTGCCGTCTTGGCAATTATTTCCTGATGAACTTAAAAGTGCAGTTGAAGACGTTGACATTTAATGAGCACATCCCTGCATAATGGCGAGCTGTGAGTCGCGACACTGAATGCAGGTATTAGCAAGCTTTATCAGCCAGGACGTTGTGCAGAGAGTCTGGCAATATCGATTCAATGCCAAAGCAGTCATGCAATAGGCAAATACAGTAGCTGTGGTATGCTTCCCTTAGTCAGTGCTTGGATCAAAACGTAACACTGCGACTTAGGGAAGCGCTCATTAAAATCCTCTTCATTATAGTAGCAATCAACGTGAAATGAAGCACTGCAAGCCGTGGTGGGTGTGAGTATGAGGGAGGCTGGTGCTTATCCTTGTGATAATGAATCCTATTACAGGTCATACCATCAGAGGTCGTAACAGCTCAGTGGATGCCCGGGTTCCTTGTAGGCTAATTTCATTATTAGCAGTCTAACCTTCACTCCTGTTAACAGTGACCTCTTTAATTGAATTGAATTACTGCTTGCTGTTTGCTCCTTCTGCCGAATGCTAACCTAATGGAGGGGCGTATCAGCACATTTAAAAATGCACTGTTTTCAAATGAATTTACCGGTATTCATGGCTCCTAAGTTAAACACCTGGATGGACATGGCAAGGTGCGGGAGGGAGCATTTAGAATAACGTGGGGGGAGTCGATGCTGGAAATGAAACTTCGGTCTATAAATGAGTCAGTTCATAAACAAAGTGCCAGAAGGCAAGCTGTGGCATGCAGTGCAGGGCTGCTGTGACAGTGAGACATGATGCTCATGGGCTCTGTTCCTGAGATTCAAACCGGGGAGCCTGACAGCTGACAGGCAGCTGCAATTTCCAATCCTTTTCTTTACAGGCCAGTGGAAAGCTGAGCTGCTGGGATTCTGCGTTCACAAAACAAGGATCTTGTTGTCAGATTGCCACAGTCTAAGGAGCGTCCGTATACTATTTCACACTTCATTTCAACCATAAATGGCAGATTATTTTAGCTTCCCTAAAATTATGTCAATATAGAAATTTCGCAGATGCTAAGCTTACAAGTAAAATATCTTGCCTATGCAGCTTTTTCTTACCCGGGGTGTGTGTGTGTGTAATTAAATCAAGGTAAAGGAAGTCTCCCATATTGCATTGTTGCTGCACCCGTGCCATCCACACAGAGGCAGTATACACCTAGTCACTGGGAGTCAGTGTCAAGGCCACTACTGTAAAGGGTCTGTGAATTCATTCCACATCCTGTCTCATTCCAGCTTCAGCCCCAGCACAGATGACAGCTAATTTAGTTTAGGGTCGTATCTGATATCTGCACACCAACAGAGTTGTGCACAGAATCCCTTATAAGAGTTTACCGCAGTATTTTTTGCATGGTATTTTTTGCAGTTTTCCCATGTTTTTTCCCATGGTTTTCTTTGCATTTACCATAGTTTATACCCTGGCTTGCCATGTTTATTAATATGCTTTACAATGCTTCCCTGTGCTTTCACTGTGCTGTGTCTTTACTATGGGAAACTTTTATAAGGAATAAACCAAGTCTCAGCAGATTGGATAACAAAGGCTAAATCCATGCACTATACATAGTAAATACATCCGTACTTACACATAATTACAATGTTTTTTATAATAAGTTACAATATGCATTACAATGTTTTGCATTTGTGTAAGCACACAGTTGCACCAGAAAAGGGATAGGGTTAGGAATTGGGTTAGGAATTGGGTTAGGGTTATATCATGTAAAAGAATACATAATAACTGCATTATACCAATGTAATTAAAGTGTGTAATACAGGAGGAACACATTTGAGTTTCTATTAAAAGGAGGCACTGCATCCTCACCTGGTGCTCTGCCCCTGCTCTTTCACAAGCTGTTATATCACTTGAGTGTATTGCTCTGCTCCAGATTCAGCTTCTATGCTTGGAACATCCATTGGGGTTTGTGTCGTACTTGTGGCATGCTTTTCTATGTGGCTGGGTCAGGGGCTCGTTGTTATGAGGCTGTGCAGTGCAGTCTGGCGCAGGAGTCCTGCACTCATGTTCATTTTTCAGAACTGCTTTTTAATTTCACAGCGCTTCACTAATGCTCTTAATGCTTTGTGGGCTGGTGAATATTTAGACTGTGAAGCGCCATGTCATTCACATAATGATCTTCATAGCGCTTCACTTGTTCAGGTTATCATAGCAAGTCAATGGCACCCCGCTGATCTTTCTCCGCGCAGCGCTCTTATCACAGAGTGCAACAGACCAGCGGCATAAAGAGGCAGCTTTTATTATTCATTATTTTTTATTGTTATTTTTTCTCTTCAGTTTGACCTTTCATTTCTGCCGGCTCTTGTGGAAGGGAAAAGCAGAGCCACTTTTTAAATCAGACTCTGAAAATGAAAACCCAGCCTGAGCGTGATCTTTTTTTTACAGCCCTTTATTCCTGACCTTATTCAATTTATGTGACTTGATTTCTTTTTTTCCTCTCTCCAGTAATTCCAGGTGCATTTTGAATGGCTTTAGCAGAGTAGAAGTGGTAGATTACTGAGCTGTAAGTTCCTTCACTTGCAGAAGACAGCTCTGTCGTATGACGCCTGGTAACTGAAGGAACAGAATTCATCTACAATAGATGAATGTGATGCTGCATCAGACACTTAGTGCGTATAGTATATATAGAATATATCAGTGTGACACTCTCTCTCTCTCCAGGTATAGTATACCGCGGGCTTGTTTATATTTGAATGGAAGTTTGTTAAAATCCCATCCCTGTAAAATCCCAGTGTAGAATGTGGCGAGGTTCTAATTGATTGATTGTCAATTAGACCTGGCCACACTGTAACAAAAAGGAGCAGGAAGGGTTAGAGAAAAGGCGGAGAGCCACACTAATTATTATTATTTTTTGTACCTTTTACGGGGCTGTCTGAATGTTTTATTCATTTTTTTATGTTCCTTAAACACTTTCATTAATGCTCCCTGGCTGAGGAAACAAATAAGAATAGCTGTTACCATGGAGATTTCCACTTAAGCTAAAGCTATGTAAAAATCGCTGGTTTCACTCTGGAGCTGGGCTATGTAGTTTGAAACAGAGTTAGTTCAAGCTTTCTGGCTTCTCACCGCGTTCCACTTTGAACACCATCATAAAAAAAAAATGTACACAGCCACCCTGTGCATATAGAAAAGAACACAGTAGACTTTGCTTATTTAGGGTTCACTTCCACCTGTGGCTGCCTGCTGGGTTTCATGTCTCTGAGGCACAGTTTATTAGATAATAATACTATGCTGGTAAACACAACCTTCTCAAGAAGCTGCACTTAGATCCACGTCGCTCTCAGATCTGAAACGACATCAAGAGTAACTTGCAGTTGCTGTTGCAGGGGGGAAGGGTCTCAGTGCAACACCAGGCCTTTCAGCAAACAGCAGGCAGAGCGTCATTTAAGAGTAAAATGTGCAGGAAAGAGTTTGGGTTTTAGAAGCTGCAAAACTAAAGAAACATCATAGTCCGGTAGGCACACATTTGAAGAGTCTTTTATGTAACGATCACAGGAAAGTGCACTTTGAGTCAGATTATAGGGGAAGAAAATGTTACCTAGTGTCTCTTTATAATGCTTACGATGACAAGAATGCAGCGCCACACGACATTCATATACACTGCTTGACAGATGATGACAACAGCATTCTGTTTAACATTACAACAAGACAACAATGGAAGAATGAAGGAAAGCTGGGAGAACATGCAGCCCAGTAGAATGAAGCACTTCACATGGCAGTGCTAATGGGACTGACTAATTAGACAAATGACTAATGCACTCCCAGCTTACATTAAGAACTGTTGCATTTGACATTTTCAGTGTTTCAATTTAAGTGAACTAAGCAGTGCAAATCTAATTTGAGTCCGGAATATTAAACACTGCACGCTCCTCTCGTGCCTTTCCGTAATTGACAGGAAGGCATTGGACCGTTGGTCTATTTCAGCTGAAGATGATTAAAGCCTGACATTTGGATAAGCCCGAGGGCTTGTGGATATGCTGCACACTGTATCTTTGTAATGCAAGCGTGAATCCACCACAGCCCTCAACATTGAAAAAGACTCAATACAGAGGACCATGAAGCCCCATTCTAATACCCAAGGGTTGTGGAATAAACATCACAACGGGAGACCCCTTTCATATGATACCTGCACAGACCTGTCAAACAAAGACTGCATGTCTTACACACCGATGCATGAGGATATACACAGATTGGGAAAGGGCGTCCGCACCAGTAGCTGCTTCTGAGGTGATCTGTGTGTTATTACCATACAGACTGGATTCTCATTTCCATTTTGATAGACTTGCGAAGGTGAAATGGCGAGGAGTAATATGATGGTTTACGATAAGCCCACCTGGGGAAGTCACTGTGAAATATCACCAGGTGAAAATTGATAAAAAGCTGGTACTTTTCACTGCCTTACAGGGGTTTCTGAAGAAGCCCTGGGATGGTGTTTAAACTGGGAATAGATTCATGCAGTCAGGTCACGCAGGACAGAGAAAATCATTTCAATCGTTTTTTTTTTGTATACTTATCAAATACTTACAGGAGATTCTGTTTGAAAGATTTGTATCAATCTTTAGTTTCACACTTTGCATTCGTGGGTCGACAATAGAATTAGATTCTATGCAAATCAACCAATCAATCCAGATAAAAGCCTAATTAAACTGATCTTAGCAGAGGAACACAGCAGGGTGCACATGTATTAGAACACCTCGCTGCTTCTGTTAGTATGATTTGCTGTGCATGTGAAACCACTGGAGCTGAAAATCTTGAAAGAATTGTCAAAATAAGCAAATGAGTGATTTAAAGGCTATTAAATTCAGTGCAGATTCAACAAGTAATTTACAACAATCTCTTGGGACTGCCACATCTGTTCCCCAGCACTGGGACTGAGAGTTTTAAAGATTCAAACAGGCAGCTCAGATGAATTGCCACCTGTGTATAAGAAACTTCAGATAACTGTACACAAATATCAAGTGTGGGTGTGACGCACCAACATCCCTTATAGAAGCGCCCCATAGTAAAAAAAAGCACTGTAATAAAGCAGAGTGAAAGCATGGTAAAGCATAGGCAAGCACTGTAAAGAATAGAGAGGCATGGTGAAGCATAGGCAAGCACTGTAAAGAATAGAGAGGCATGGTGAAGCATAGGCAAGCACTGTAAAGAATAGAGGCATGGTGAAGCATAGGCAAGCACTGTAAAGAATAGAGAGGCATGGTAAAGCATAGACAAACACTGTAAAGAATAGAGAGGCATGGTAAAGCATAGGCAAGCACTGTAAAGAATAGAGAGGCATGGTAAAGCATAGGCAAGCACTGTAAAGAATAGAGAGGCATGGTAAAGCATAGGCAAGCACTGTAAAGAATAGAGAGGCATGGTGAAGCATAGGGAAGCACTGTAAAGAATAGAGAGGCATGGTGAAGCTGCATATCAATAAACATGGCTAACCAGGGTAAACTATGATAAGTGCAATGAAAAACTGCAAATACTGCAAAAATACCATGGTAAACTATTCTGAGGGATGAAAGAAGACAGCTGAATGCAATGTCAGCTGCACTTGCTCTTACTTGACAGCAGCATTTAATTGCCTCAAATGCCATTGGAAACGCAAAAAAAAAAACCCAAAAAAACAAATGCAGTGCTTGACAACCTGTGATCTCCCTGCGATCTCGCTGTTGCTGGTTTAATCTTCAGATCTGCCTGGAAGACACAAGGAATATCAAACAGCTCCATTTAGAAATGCCATTACCTGACAGAGGGGCCTCGGCAAGATCTCAGGCTGTCAATCAAAGGCAAGGAGAGAGGGGGAGGGTGACCCCCCCGGGGCACCAATTAGCTTCCCCTTTCACTCCCATTCCCACCGTTCCTTTTATCATTATTCCAGATTCGAGCTCGCAAAGCAAATCTAGTGACCTTGACCGAACCAATTTAGTAGTTAGCATCTGTAAGCAAGGAAATGCTTTTACCATAAGCCATCGCACTGGGTGCCATTACTACACACCTTTGAGCTGTCTCTCTCTCTCTCTCTCTCTCTCTCTCTCTCTCTCTCTCTCTCTCTCTCGCTCTCTCTCTCTCGCTCTCTCTCTCCCCCCTTGTCAGGGAAAGCAAGGGGATGAAAACGAAATCAATCCAAACACCTTACTCTATTAAAAAAGAGCTTGGATTAATAGTGCTGTTGAAAACAATAAAACAGCTGCAGCTTCTAAACCCTTTTTGTTGAACCCAGAGATACCCGCTGCACAGATTATTGATTATTGACAAAATGACGGCCAGTGACTTTAAAACAAGTGTGTTTCTCTGCAGCTTACAAGAGCTTTTAGAAAAATTGAAGTAAGACTCATTGATAAGAAGGAAGATCATGCATGCAATTCCCCCCTGTTATTGCCTCATTCTTAAAGACAGTGCTAGTTAGGCTCTGTGCTTTTATCTTGAAGTTGCAGCTGGAGTGAATGTATCTCTCCAGGACTGTAACCCCACAGATAGGGCATGTCCTGAGGATGTCTTTCCCATTACAGCTGAGCTCATCTCCCCATACAGAACCTGATCGCCTCATCCGTTTCTAATAGCTGGATCATGGAAGGGCTCATGTGCACCCTTACCACCTGACCTTCCATAGCAAGGAAGCTGCAGTATTTGTTCCAAATGCACTGAGTGGCCGCTGCTGGTAATATTATAACATTGTTCTCTGCGCTTCATCGTATAATCCCTCTTCAAATGCTATTGTCTGTCATTAATAAACTGAAGAAGCACGTACACATCACACCAGTGCCATCCAAACACATACCAAAAAGAATATATACCAATATGGATTCATTCTAATGAATACCCCGAATGCATAGATCATGATGCATACTTACTCGGTGTGCAGGGTGGGATTTACACATCATAACACGATAAGGTTTGTTCGTACGAGGGGTGGAGGAGACATAGCTTTTTTTCTTATCTCCATGGCATGTTAAATGAAGTTCGTGTTCAGGTTAGGTTTAGGGAGTATTAGCAATATGTTCAGCACGGGTATAGACCTGAAACTAGCTGGGGCAGGAGATATGCTAAAGTATATCATTAGAGATGCATTCAAAAAGTTTGCAGCTAAAATGTAGGTTCTGAGTACTAGGACATGCCCAGAGGGTTCTATCTTTAAAATGATGGAATAATGGCCAGCAGGAGTTATTTCACAGCAGTTTACTGAGGATATTCTACAACATGGTCTAATAACCAAAGAAGACTGGAGGGAGCGCATGTGACGAGAATAGTAGCTTCCTAAATGAGAACAGCAACAGTCCTTGTTTTTTATACTTGGTTTAAATTCATTATTTAAAGGTGTCAGATGTTGTTTAATGAAATCCAGGAGGACTGTGAAAGACAGCATTCTTTCTCTGACTCTTTTAACCCGTGAAGTGCCCTTGTCCTGCTTTGAGGACAGGCTGCTTTGTAATTGTTTGGAACATTTTTAACCGGCATCTACCTGTTATTTAAATTTTCTCTTCAGCTATCTTGTTGTGATAAATTTTCTTAACTGTAAAAGTTAAGTGTAAATGTAATGTATCAGATGACATAAATACAGCCTGTGTTCTGATTTATTCAAAGAAACATGAATTTGGTACTTGATGGGCTCATGCGATTCCCATTGGAAGGACAGTAGCTGTTCTGTCTGAGCTCCTTCAAGAGTTTGCAGAATGAAGTTGCTTGTGTGAAGCTTGGCAGTGTAGATGTGAGCAAGCCTGTTCCAGGGCCTGTATATCTATCTGGAAAGCACTGGACGAGTTCATGAGCAAAATATCATTATTATTATTATTATTTATTTCTTAGCAGACGCCCTTATCCAGGGCGACTTACAATCGTAAGCAAAAACATTTCAAGCGTTACAATACAAGTAATCATGCTCCCTCTTTAGCCGCGTACGTGACTAAAGAGGGAGCCAAGCGTGCAACACACACAAAGGCTGCACATTATTTTTGATTAAAATATTGTTAAGCTGCTGAGGCACAGAGGGCAAGCCACACTTTGAAATGCATGTGTAATTAAAGCAATGGTGGGCATGGTGGAACATTTCAATGCATAACATCTAATAACATAATATTATTCAGTGTTTCAAACCTGGTAACACTGAGACCTTAAGCTGAGGAAACACAAAGCCAGTTTTTCAGAAACAGTGGCTTGAAACCTGGTTCCAGGAGACCAGGCGACCTAGCGTGAGGCAACTTCGCTGTATCAAACCCCAAGTCTCCCCTGGTGTGCCATGCAGTGGCCTGAAACCTAGTCTCCTGAAACCAAGTTCCAAACCAGGAAGTGGTTTCGTGTTCCCTCAGCTTCAGACATACTTTGACTCCTTAATTGAACCTTTCTTCTAACTTCAACAATTAGATTTTACTTTCAGATTTTTTTTTTTTAAGTGATTAGAAAACGGATCAAAGATTTTCTTTAAGCTGATTGGCCAATATGAAGTCTCTAATCTCTGGTAAAAGACGCTGAATGTTATCTTTCAAACTGCGTTTAATCTCTTCACAGTATTCATTTAGGTAATTTACTTTCTGCTTGCCAAAAGAAAATCTCTATTCTAGTCTTTCAATGTAGACTAAAGAATTCTTCTTCCTTTTGGCTGGGGACATTTACTGGCAGGAGACGGGTCTCACGAGACGGTAAAGCCCTCCTCTTTGCTTAATTATAAGGGAGTTCATTTTGTGGTATCGTTTGAACATCCCCTCTTGATTTTGAATGAAGCTAATTGAAGCAATGATTGAGCCCTCCTATGTCATAGTATGGCTCATCTGTTATGTTTAATCTGAGCTTGTTCCAGTCTTCATGAATAATGTATGAGGCCATCACAGGCTTTTAGAGTTATTCTGGAAACACACTGAGTTTTGCCAGTTGTTCCTTTTGATAAGATCAGCGTGCTTTTTATTCAGCCAGGACTCTTACAAAGCTGCGGCTCGCTGGCTGCAACGAGGCACGACCTCGCGGTTCTTTTTGAAAAGGTGACGATTGTTTATTTAGCGATCCTGGGATATTTAGTTTGCACGGGGTCAGGTAAAATGTGTCTCCACGCTTCACTCCCAGCAGCTGCGCATTATTCAGGTATCCCAGTACTGGTTGGAAGGCTTTGTGTTTACAGAGGTAAGTGTTTATTAGGGCATGCAATAGAAAAGATGAAATGCATTAGTAAAAGTTCAGCCGCTGACAGAACTAGAACGAGACACTGGAGATGAGCAGTCTACTGTGATACTGTGATTAGGTATGAGAGGAAAGCATGGAAACAGTCACTGAAAATACCAATGCCTTTTCACCTCCTTAGCACTTACAATAACATTCCCTTTGTACATATGCAGGTCTTTACTATCTAATCTAGGGGAGAACCATGCATCACTTCAATATGAAACCAGGGATTTGCAGAGTGCTGTTTTTTAATTTTCAGAAGTGGCTGCTTCTTTTGTCCTGGCAACACGATTGTTGCAGCTCTACAGGCTCTGTTTTCAAAGCGTTTCCTCCATTCTTTAAAGGAGATCATTCCATGTAAATGATATTAAACTGAGAAGCAGACAGCTGGAATGTGTTTAAACAGCCACAAATAGCAGTGTTTAATGTGTTTGGTTCTCGTTGATAAAATCATCAGCTTTTTTTTGTACTTCTAACGTGAATGCGTTAATCGCTCAAAGCGCACACAAGACATTTGATTTTTTTATTTTGAAGCAAGTCAGTTGTTTCCGTGCACAATCAAATACAAATTGCACTGATTGAGAAATGTCCACCTTGTGATGTCAAGGAAGAGGTTGTGATGGCACGAAATAGGGGGGGGCGTCTCATACAGAAAACCAATCTCGGTTTCCCAGGAAATAATTCCTGCTTTTGATATGCAATCTGCCTCCCAGCCCCATTAACACGTGTGTGATTGCTTTTGTGTGAACTGAAAAAGTCAACTGCAATGCATTCAAACACACAGCATATTAAATGAATAATCAAATGCTTTGTGCATGCGTATTAAAAAGACTACTCCAGAATAAAACCTCCACATTAAATACTAGAGCAATCAGCATGCAACATGTATGCAAAATTGCTCCAGTGTCGATTACGCTGTCATTCATATTTATTTTCCTTCATTGATGTCTGTGTACTGAATTTGAAATCCTGCTGCAGACAGTCCCATGACAAAGGGTCAAAATAACTTCTTTTACCAAGATGTCTACAAATCAACGCATCTGTCGAAGTCACAGGGTGAGCCTCTGGGACTGTAATAAATACACAACATATTTGAGTTATCTAATTGTTATGCTGAGTGGTGTTCTGTTCCAGGCTTTTCTTGTGTCGGAGTGAAATAATATTCAGAGACTGCTCTCTGGAGCCCTTAAATAGATATACAGATAATCTCCCCACATGCTGCTTTGCTTTAATTAGAATCACTGCAGGTAATAAACAGAACCATTAGGAAAAGTGTATGCCTACAACAAATCAATTATCTGTTTGAATACTGAATTTTATTTGCCTTTTTTTTTATTAATAATGAACCTGTTTACATTCCTGACAAAAGACTATTCTCTGAGTGCGCTCAATCATTTCCAGTGATTTGTGTAATCTCTATTAACACTTCCCTGGGGGGCTTACTGCTCCATTACATTTTAAAAGCAAATATAAAAATATATATCATTGGAGCACATGCATAGTTAATCTAGGGTCTATATATATATATATATATATATATATATATATATATATATATATATATATATACACACATATACACAATAGTTTGCAAATGCAATATAACACTCCATTGCTTCTGTTGTTTTTAAATTTGTTGTGAATATGAAATCCAACCACTGTAACTGAAAATCTTGGAAAATTGTCAAAATAGGCAAATGAATGACTGTCTAATTCAATTGACGACTTTAATAGGCCACACACATGCAATTCATTAAAAATAGTAAGAGAAAATGAACACATAGCCACAAATGACAAAATACAGTTCTTTCAGATGCCTAATTAAAGCACAAAGGGGTCTCTCATTTTCACACGAGTGCCTATTGTTTCTATTTTACTGATTACTGAGCTGAAATTGAAATGGCCCCACCCAGAGATTTTCATGCAGGTCGGTATATAAAGGATATCAATGGAACACAGGCCCTGAGGTGTGTCTTGCAACAAGCCAATGCTAAGAGATTGATTAGGTGGCTGCAGGTGCTGTCCTTAATGTGCTCCTGTGCTGCCATGCGATGTGACAGGACCACGGGAGACATCCGCCTTGGATTCAGGCCCTTGCTAGTGTCAGATTATAATGAAAAAATGAAGAACAAATGAAGAGGGAGCATTGTCAAAACAGGTACAGTTCAGTCCTAATGCATCGGAAACCTGCCAAGCTGCATGTCGGCTGTGATGACGGTGTCTGTGAAATACTGACATAGAGCTGAGATGATCGAGTCCTGGCTGTGTATTGTACGGAGACATCAAGGATGTGGTTGCTGCCATGCCTTCCCCTTCAATCACGTCAATAGCAAAGCAGTGTATTCTTTTATGGACGCTCCCGGCTGGCAGGGTTCCAGGACGTGTGCAAGTCAGCTGATCTCTGGTGCACAATTACAGTTTGCTGTTGCAAGCTGTTTTAAGTAATGAGATCTCGTTTATGAAGTATGCCCTGTGCCATTTTGTTAGCAGGAGAACGTTTGTAGGTTTTGCAGTGTGTCTGCTGAGACCAGGTTCAACATTGTGTTCTCTCAAGCTTATCAGAAGAAAAGTTAGGGAACGAGAAAAGGTCATTCGGCCCATCAGGGCTCGTTCCTTGTCAGCACACATTCTCTAATTTAATAGCACAAAATCTCGTCTTTTTAAAACATGTTCCCAGTGTTTTAGAGCACAGAAACCCTTCTGTGTTCTTTTAATTATTATTATTATTATTATTATTATTTATTTCTTAGCAGACGCCCTTATCCAGGGCGACTTACAATTGTTACAAGATATCACATTATTTTTACATGCAATTACCCATTTATACAGTTGGGTTTTTACTGGAGCAATCTAGGTAAAGTACCTTGCTCAAGGGTACAGCAGCAGTGTCCCCTACCAGGGATTGGACCCACAATTCTCCGGTCAAGAGTCCAGAGCCCTAACCACTACTCCACACTGCTGCCCTTAATGCAAGTCCCCCCCCCCCCCCCCCGTCTCCTATCTGTAAATCAGCAGATCTGTAGGATCACAGTAAAGCCGGTTTCATCGGTTTCTGAGTGCCGCAGTCAGATAAGCTGTGCCATCCATCCATCCTATCTGTCAAATTCATCATCCGCTGCAAGTGGAAGCACAGCCCCCCCCCCCTTGGAGACCCGCAGTCCTTCATCTTTCATTTATTTAGGAAATTAAATCTGAACCGCTCCCAGCGCTAACACAATATTAGAAGAAATGAAAAAAAAAGAAATGGGTTGAGTTCCCAATCATTTCTACAAGGAGATAGTATTAAAGATGGGCGAGATCCTTTATTTAAATAGAGTAATGGTTCAATTGAAAAACCAGGGAGATAAAAAGGAAAGCAGCCAAAGTTTCACTAAATAATTAACAGGCGTGCTGGTTGAATGATAATTGCAGCTTTTGAACGTTTCAGGGGTTTATTTAATTCGCTCTCTCACTCATATGTACACTGTGTAATATATGGCACCTGGAAAATAACACAGATAAAAAACGAAAGGCTGGGGCCATCTGTGAAGTGCATGCGTGTAGAGTGCTGGGTTCTCTCCAGATCCATGTCAGGAGAAGCAGTGGCTAACGGGGAGAGCTGTGAAACTGGCCCATGATGGCTCTGTAGTGCTGTGTGATGCACTGCTGTGATGGATTAGGACCCCTGTTGATGAGATATTTAAAGCTGTGTAACCACGAATGCAGACCAGACTGGTCCTTTTGCACAGCGGTTCAGACGCTCGCTTGCAGTGCGCAGGGTCGCTGGTTCTCGCCCAGCCTCTGCCCTGTTACATTAGTGACCCTGCAGGGGCTGTGCTGTCATCTGGTTTCCTCTTACCACATCACATCCACAGGCCATGTCACCTTGGAAACCAATGGAGCCAAAAATTGAAAACCGCCTGCACTTGTCATCTAGTCACTACAGAAGCATTGTTCCAGCACTGGCTTGCAAGGGAGAAAATCTTTTTAAAGATTGTCTTCCTTGTTTTCGGGTTCTCAAAGCATTATTCATGTCAGCGCTTTAGTTGGCCAGCCTACCGTATCAGTGTACTTTAATACACAATCTCGGTGGACATCGCAGACAAAGGCTAGTCTTATACTACTCTGCGCTGTCTGCATCGGATTTCATTCTGCCTCATGCTTTTCCAAAAGATCTCATCTGTGTTTCAAGGAGATAACGGCGCAGATCCTTACATGCCTATCCGCACTATCTCCAGAGCAAATAGAATTGGATCCTCAGTTTATATCTGAGGTCCGGTGATGACAAGGATGTCTGACCTCCCGAGCGAGAATAGAAATGCAAGCGAGGAGAGGAATAAATTGGGGTCTGTGAAACCAGCTGATTATGTTTGTCTTGAATAAATATATATCAGTAATTTCAGTATAATTCCAGTAAACTGCATCTCTGCTCTGTCATTTGCAATAACGCTTTGTTAAATTGAGTGGTCTCACAACATCATGCTTTTGGACAAGGGCACAGTCCGGTGCTAGGGGAGCGGTGGTGTGAATACATCACATTGGTGAATCATGATAACACAGCCAGTGCACGGAGCGGGTAAAGCTGGGCCCATTAGGGACGGCAAGGCAGAGGGATCAATACACAATCCTGGGTAGGGTTTTAGTGTTCCCTTGATGACTCAAAAAAAAAAAAAAGCATTCAATAAAATGTAAAAATAAATGCAACGACTTTGCATGCAGAACGAACGGTGAAGCCTTTTTCTTCAATCGCTTATTAAATGCTAGGGATGTTATCACTGCGGCATAATGATTGCCTCTGTTTTTTTTTTTATTGATACCATTTAAAAAAAAAAAAAAAAGCAAACCTGCAACAGCTTTAGGTCCGTGTGAACGGTTATTGCAAATCAGAACTGTGAAATTCCATTTAGGACAAGCGCCCAGCCTACTAGCTTGGGTCTTGGTTTTAACCAGAACGCATTCAATACAAGAAAGTGTAGCGCTGACTTCCCTTCAGGAGCAGCTCCATGTTTTTGAAGTATGGATCGGCATACAGTCTAGACCCAGGACGGTTTTACAGCCTGATTATATTTTATTGCTTTCTGCTGGACCTGCAAAAAAAAAAATGGAATTAAAAGTGTTGTTAAGAGGCCAACCCCTAATCCATTTCATAACTCTTTAAACTCTGCATTTTCAAAGTATGCAGCACCCTGGAGCAGTGGTGCACAGCTCGGGCCTGGAGGGCTGGTGTCCCTGCAGGTCTTTATTCCAACTGCTCCCTATACTACTTTATTGGACCTTATTAGAAGCTAAATTGGTCCAATTAACTAATTTAGGGTATTGTTAGAACGAAAACCAGGAGGGACACCGACCCTCCATGACCTGAGTTGTGCACCACTGCCCTATAGACTTTGGGGTGCTTTGTTCCTCTGTTTATGCAAACCTTCAGAGAGATGTGCGCCCCGTGGTTCATGGGGACGTTTAGGACGGCCTCCCCCTAAACGGATGTGCTTTTCATATTATTCTTAATAATAATAATAATAATAATAATGATAATAATAACATTGAAGAGAACAGGAAATGAATAGGAATGATAAAACACAACATGAAGAATCCAGACTGTGCTGTTGTATCATCCCAGGACAACAGGCTCTGGAGTCGCACTCAAAGAAACAGGCAGAGAGATTCCACAGTTATTAATAATATCCAACGCAGCTGAGAGTGAAAACAGGAAGCCCATGAAGAGGAGTTCATACAGGGCATGTCAGCGATGCAGAGAAGCCGTGCCGCTGAGGTGACACAGCACATCACAATGCCTCCCATTGCCAGTCTTGTTTAAGATTGCAATCCACAAGAGAGGCGAGATTGGGTTCTTAATACATTTCAACAAAAAAAAAAGCATCAAATTCAGCATCAGCCTCCACTGATTTCACTTCTGATAAATAATTTCAAAGGAATCCAAGTTACAGAAGACATCTTCAATATTTCATCTTCAATATCTTTAAATAAATACACTTCCAAGACAAGCTGGCCTGAAGGGTACTCTGAATGCATCAGAGCTGAGTGGATTTTGGCTGTGCTGAGGGGAGGCAGCATCCTCATGTATGTGACTTTATCTCAGCAGCTCCCTGTAGATGCGCTTTACGATAGGAAGTGAAAATGTTTTCTCTGAACAAATTTGAATCCATCAGGTTCTCCATTCATTTTCTATACTCTAGACCAACGCAACTCTAAAAATAAATAATCATATGAGACAGGATATAATATCAGTATAACTGCTGTTTTAACCGCCCTTATAAAAGCTTACTGTGTATTTTTGCGCAGTGTTCCCATGCGTTTCCCATGGTTATATGATGCATTTCCCATCGGTTACCCTGGTTTGCCATGTTTATGAATATGCTTTACCGTACCTCGCTGGTACTATTGCACTGTGCTATTACAATCTGCTGTGTTTTTGCTATGGTAACAATGCCCTCTATGACCCAAGACGCTAGTACGACCTAGAATATTGTTTCATGTTGTTTGGTAGCTTCACCTGCATGGTTTCCTTGATCTGCAGTGAACGGTTCTTCCTCAACAGCAGCACAAAGTGACCCAAGTCTGTTTGCTATTACCGATGGAGAAACGACTGAGAAAGGGTGCGGCTCCAATGTGTTGACGGGTCTCCGCACTCCTTCCTCTTCTTGCAGGCTGAATAGCACATGCTTAACTGCGCTCAGTGAAATAACCTAATAAGGTCATTAGCTCAATTGGAAAATATAATGCTTTTCTTTCTGCGTCATCTGCGGTTACAATGTGAAGTGTAAAAATCCCATTGGGGGGACTATGACCCTGATCAGGGGTTTAATCCCTGATTAATGACAAATCACATCGGATCCACCAACGAGGGCGTCTCTCGCCTCTGACATCATACCTCAGTTGAGAGATTCAGCTTCTTTTGTCGCAGGATTTGAGATTTTTTTTTTTTTGTGTGGAATTGACAAGTATTATTTTAAGCAGCTTCAGGTGGGTTGTCAGGCAGAGCCTCAAACCCAGCTAAGAGCACACGTCTCAAATCACTGAGCTTCTAATTGGGCACCTTTTCTGGGAGCTCAGGTCTCCTCGGGGCTGCTCAGCATGCAGAAGCAAGGACAGAGAGAACACACTCGCTTCATTCCATGCGTGGGTTTGCTCTGCCTGCTGACATTTGCTACCTGCTGGCCTTCATAATCTTTCATTTGCAGCAACACTTCCCTTCTCTGTAAATGTATCCAAGAATGCTGCTTAGTGATTCCACTGAGATGTGGCTCTGGCTGTACAACCTCCTCCCTGGCTAGTTGCAAATATGAAAACCTGCAGTCTGGGATTTTATCCACTCAGGTACGGTGTACAAGGCACATCGTGTTCTATCACTTAATGAACCAAATGAAATGAAAGGGTTGAAAGAGCAGAACGAACCAACACAAAATGCTGGAAAGGATGGCATTTTCATTGTGGAGACTCATACTGATCTGTTTAGAATAGCCTTTTCATTTTATACATGTTCTTGTAAATGTGCTTAGTAAATCCACTAGCATAAACACTGTTGGGTAAAGAATATGTTGCCCTGAAGATGTAGAGGTTTATCTGAAAGGCACGGGGCACAGAAAGGACTTTGATAGTGAATGCAGAAAAGGGTCTGTACTAAAAAAAACACACTTAGTCTTAATCTTAGGGGAAATCTTAGTGTATTTCACTCCCAAAAACCATATTCATACCAGGTTACATATTACTCATAAATACAGTACAGTACCTTTAAATCACAATCGCTGACCTCCTAAAATAGTTTTCTGTCCTGTCCCCTGTCGGTGAGATGAGATGAGGTTAAAAGCTTTAAAATCACGAATTCAGACGAGCCCAGCCCTTTTGCATTGTGGTCAAGACGCTCGCTTGAGGTGCAACGGGGTCTCCGGTTCATGCCCAGTCTCCACCCTGTTACACATGCACAGGCTCTCAAAATCTCAATACATTTTTTTTCATGAAACCTTTTAAAAATGTTATCACTACATTATCGTCATCCATTATGGAAATAAGACTCCTGTTGAAAGCATTTTCACCCATTCCAGGTTTTACTATGAGCCTGATTAGCCACAGCGTATAGGTAACAAGCTCAGGTGTGACATTCAACTCACAGTAAAACCAGGAATGGATCAGATTGCTATGCAATGGGAGTCTTATTTCCATCCCTGTTATCATTAGTATTGCATTGTATTTCTAGTGACGTAGCATTGGTGTTGAGGATCATTTGATGGATGGTCTCAAACAAAACTATTTCAAATAAAAAATACTCATCCCCACAATGTTTTGGATTTAGATAATTGGATATTTGATTGATTGCCAGGGTATAACCGTGCAGAGGAACCTTACAGAAATCAGATATGCAAACCTTTATTAGTGCAAATTAAAAATGAGACTGATAGATGATTCCAATTGGAGCCTGCATCTCAATGTGTAAGAGCGATAAGGTCAGAATGGATATTGCTTCAAGGCGAATTCTGTTTTCGTAATGCGCCCTTTCAGAAATTATTTTATTTTACTTCCCTTTCTTTGCGATGACTCTGTAATAAAAAAAAGTTATTTAAATAATAAAAATGGTTGTTGCTGTAAAACAAATGTATAATGGCTTTGGATCGAATTCAGTTGATGGGCAGTCCGTCTTTGGTTTGGGCAGTCCATCTTTGGTTTAGGCAGTCCGTCTTTGGTTTGGGCAGTCTGTTTTTATATATAAAATGCTTTAACTCCAACAACTTTATCTTTTTTAAGAACACCTGGTATATCTTGATTTGAATATATGACCAGAGCCAGTGTTGCTTATTTTCTCAGATTTTCAAGAGCTGATTTCCTGGCATGACCATAGGCGCAATGTTGCAGACAGATTCACAACCGGAGCTGCGCTTGAGGCAAACATAAATAAACAAATCCGTTTAAAATTCATAGGCTATCAGAAAATTGCTGCTTTATGCTTTATGAAACAAGGCATGCTTTTCACATCAAATCCAATAACCTTACCCATAGGCTATTTTTAAAATGCAATCCTGGCCCAGCGTTGCCAGCGTTATATTTTCAATGTCATGAGTAAGATCAATGCCACATGTATTATTAGTCTCTTCGTTTAAAATATATTCTGTTGCTATGGAAAAAACTATTGATTGGTCCAGGCATGCTGCCTAGCACAGCAGGTTATCAGAGATGTCATTAAAAAGAATCACATTGACTGGCACCTTGGATGGGGAACAATAAAAGACCAAGACGGTCTATTTGGAGCCATAATCAGCCTTTGTGATAATTGCTGTGATGGAAGGAGCTATTATTCTAGCTTTCAGGAACAACGTGCACCTAAAGCAATACCTGCAGGTGACAGACGAGCCATTACAACCCACTGCGCTAATCGCTTTAAATACCAGTCTTTGTATGTCTCTTTCTTACTTTGTGCAGGAAACTGCAGAGTCTCAAAAAACATACTCAACATGCATATGAAATATGAGCTCAAACTGCAGTCTAGAGATAGATACTAAACTTCAGCAAATGGTTAATTGCATATTCATTAAATACTAATTAGTGACACTCAAAATAAAGCGTTACCAAAAATATCAATATGATCATTTAGCAGCGGTACTGTACTGTATGCTACTATTTATGACAGATATGTAATTTATTTACGATGGGCAAACCAATATACAGTAGACCTCCTTGCATTCTAATAAAAACATATTAAAGACTGTTATTCATAAGAGCACTAATACCCTCCTCAGCCAGCCTTACCTGCTGGGTAGTTGGCCTTTCTCACTCTGCAGGATTCAAACCAGATGAGTTTGCTGTGCCCTTCATAGATTGGGACCCATCCTGTGTCTTCTCATCCCACACCAGTATCTCCGTCTTCCAGCTGATTGTCCCTCCCAACACTCTGCAGTTCCAGGGATTCGTATTACTTTAAGGGAAAGGGACTCTCAGCTAATCAAGTCCCACCTCTGCATCACCCTCACCCTAACCCTTTCACAGCAACACAACACAAAGTCATACCAGCTTCAGAGAGAGTTTGTGATATTGCAAGTTTAAAGACACTCCGTCTCCTTCGATAGTAGGCTATCTTCGAGAGCTTGATGAGATGCTCTTGGTTTCTTCATATAAATGATGGAATTAATGACTGCATTCATTATTTATCAGTCTAGTTACAGTGCCTTGCGAAAGTATTCGGCCCCCTTGAACTTTGCGACCTTTTGCCACATTTCAGGCTTCAAACATAAAGATATGAAACTGTAATTTTTTGTGAAGAATCAACAACAAGTGGGACACGATCATGAAGTGGAACGAAATTTATTGGATATTTCAAACTTTTTTAACAAATAAAAAACTGAAAAATTGGGAGTGCAAAATTATTCAGCCCCTTTACTTTCAGTGCAGCAAACTCTCTCCAGAAGTTCAGTGAGGATCTCTGAATGATCCAATGTTGACCTAAATGACTAATGATGATAAATAGAATCCACCTGTGTGTAATCAAGTCTCCGTATAAATGCACCTGCACTGTGATAGTCTCAGAGGTCCGTTTAAAGCGCAGAGAGCATCATGAAGAACAAGGAACACACCAGGCAGGTCCGAGATACTGTTGTGGAGAAGTTTAAAGCCGAATTTGGATACAAAAAGATTTCCCAAGCTTTAAACATCCCAAGGAGCACTGTGCAAGCGATAATATTGAAATGGAAGGAGTATCAGACCACTGCAAATCTACCAAGACCTGGCCGTCCCTCTAAACTTTCAGCTCATACAAGGAGAAGACTGATCAGAGATGCAGCCAAGAGGCCCATGATCACTCTGGATGAACTGCAGAGATCTACAGCTGAGGTGGGAGACTCTGTCCATAGGACAACAATCAGTCATATACTGCACAAATCTGGCCTTTATGGAAGAGTGACAAGAAGAAAGCCATTTCTTAAAGATATCCATAAAAAGTGTCGTTTACAGTTTGCCACAAGCCACCTGGGAGACACACCAAACATGTGGAAGAAGGTGCTCTGGTCAGATGAAACCAAAATCGAACTTTTTGGCAACAATGCAAAACGTTATGTTTGGCGTAAAAGCAACACAGCTCATCACCCTGAACACACCATCCCCACTGTCAAACATGGTGGTGGCAGCATCATGGTTTGGGCCTGCTTTTCTTCAGCAGGGACAGGGAAGATGGTTAAAATTGATGGGAAGATGGATGGAGCCAAATACAGGACCATTCTGGAAGAAAACCTGATGGAGTCTGCAAAAGACCTGAGACTGGGACGGAGATTTGTCTTCCAACAAGACAATGATCCAAAACATAAAGCAAAATCTACAATGGAATGGTTCACAAATAAACATATCCAGGTGTTAGAATGGCCAAGTCAAAGTCCAGACCTGAATCCAATCGAGAATCTGTGGAAAGAACTGAAAACTGCTGTTCACAAATGCTCTCCATCCAACCTCACTGAGCTCGAGCTGTTTTGCAAGGAGGAATGGGCAAAAATTTCAGTCTCTCGATGTGCAAAACTGATAGAGACATACCCCAAGCAACTTACAGCTGTAATCGCAGCAAAAGGTGGCGCTACAAAGTATTAACTTAAGGGGGCTGAATAATTTTGCACGCCCAATTTTTCAGTTTTTTATTTGTTAAAAAAGTTTGAAATATCCAATAAATTTCGTTCCACTTCATGATTGTGTCCCACTTGTTGTTGATTCTTCACAAAAAATTACAGTTTCATATCTTTATGTTTGAAGCCTGAAATGTGGCAAAAGGTCGCAAAGTTCAAGGGGGCCGAATACTTTCGCAAGGCACTGTAAGTCCGAAAAGATAATTTTAGGTAATAATTTTTTTCCCGATTGCATAGTGTCTCTAATTACTATGCATTCACATATTAGTTACTAAGTTAATACATGTGTACAGTGTTATTATGTATAGTTACAATGTACTGAATGTGTCATTTTTTGCACGATATAACTTTAATCTTAACCTGAACCCTAACACTAATATAACTCTAAACTTAACCCTAAACCCCCTAACCCTAACCCTAACCCAAACTCCCCTAATCCAACCTAAACTCCCCTAACCCTAACTCTAACCCTTCTCTGATACAATTGTGTACTTACATATAGCATGTCAAAAGATTTAGGGCAGCAGTGTGGAGTAGTGGTTAGGGCTCTGGACGCTTGACCAGAGGGTCGTGGGTTCAATCCCAGGTGGGGGACACTACTGCTGTACCCTTGAGCAAGGTACTTTACCTAGATTGCTCTAGTAAAAACAAGTGTATAAATGGGTAATTGTAGTGTAAAAATAATGTGTAAAAAAATAAATAATGTAATTGTATGTAAAAGTAATGTTATAACTTGTAACAATTGTAAGTCGCCCTGGATAAGGGCATCTGCTAAGAAATTTATAATAACTATGCATAATAACATTGTAACTGTGTAAGTGCACATGTATTTAGTAAGCAACTACTATGTAAATACACAGTAATTAGAGACCCCTAATGTAAAGTGTGACTGCATATAATTTACCATATATTTAGATTCTGTTTTCTCAGATAAGTCGTCGTCCCAGTGTTGTTAGGACTGACTCTTCACATCAGGAATAGTGTATTGCTATGGGATTTGTCATTTACACTGTACAGAAAAATAAAACCAAAAAAAATTCAATTGCGCTTGCACAGAATTAATTTCTCCCTTTAATCAAACTAAGCAGATGCTGAAATCCTCTTAATCTCATCTAAATGAATGCTCCGCTCAGCCTCTTCGTCAGCAGGTGAACCATAGGCTATTAGCAGCTTAGTAGCCAGAGGTGCAGCAGTAGCTCAGTGAAGCAACACGATGCATCATTACCATGTGACAGTCTGCAAGAATAATAGTGATGAAGAAAAAAAAAACATAAAAGTGCTTCCTTTAATAAAGAGTCCAGCCACCTACCTTCAGAGATTCATTAACAAAGCCAGCAAGAATGTTCTGTTTTTCTATTATGTATATTTTAAACAAATTGTATACCACTTATTAAAATATTCTTTTTCGCTCCTAGACAACACACAGACGTCTCCCCGGCTGTAGCCAGCCATGTCTGATCATTTCTAAAGAACCTAAAGAATCAGATAATTCAACAGCCTCTTTTCCAGCCTGGATTATGTGTCCATTTGCCCTCTCTAGAGTGTCGTGCCACTCTAGTCACTCGTTTATGTCTTCCTGGCAGTTTAAAGAAATGTATAGAAACAGATAGAATGATCATTTACGTATAGGATCGAGGCTTCCACTTATTATCAAAAGTGACAGGGAAACAGAACCGTGCCAACCTTGCCTGTGGTTTGCGGTCCGAGAAGCAGAGCTCTGTAGGAATCCTGGCATTTTTTAACAAAGGCAGAAGGGCCCAAAACAAGGTAGATTTAGTTCTGTTAAATGTTTGAGCCAAAGCTTAAAGACTGAAGATGGATTTCTTTCATGCAGTCTTTGAAAAAAAAAACTGCTTTTTAAATAAAATAAAACATCTGAATGTGGTAATAAATGAAAGGAACGCAGTTCATGAATAAAGAAATATTGACTATATCTATAGTCCTTAGCAAAGAAGTTCATATATGCAATACACGTAAACAGTTCTCTTTGTTAATCCTCTAAACTGGCTCATTTTAATTGTTCATTGATGTTTGTCAAAGATTAGCATACTTTGCTTTTTATGTTTATGATAAGTAAAGCTTTGATTTGTATTCTGCTTGACAGGGAAGAAACTCAAAACTGTTTAGACACCAAGCCAACAGAGGGATACATGAAAGGCTTGAGCCGGAGATTAAAGGGATGTATCACACAGCTATGAAAGCCATTGAAACAATAAAACGTGTTGGTGGCACATCAATGCTTTTATTTGTTTGACCATAGTCCTGACAACTAACTGCATGGATAGCATTGTTCTACTCTCTGAGTCTTATCTCCAGCCATGCTTTCTTTAATTGATTTGAAACCATTCTGCAAAGTGTCGAGTCTTTGTCAGTGTTCTGCATTACGATTGTATTATTTATTATAGCAGCAGTCCAATGGTACTCTTTGGATAGTACAACGGTAACTGCCACAGTAATGCCACTGTATTGCAGCAATCACATGACTATCTGGAACATATTTACAATAGAGCTGGTCATTTAAACAATGTGACTATTACAAAAGAATCAGCTAGTTTAGTTTCATGTCTGCAAGACAATTTGTTCCCAAGTGGTTTGTTAAAATCTACCAATTTATACGCTTAGAAACTTTTCTGCCACTTTCATTAAAGCATCCACTACTGTTTCCAGTACTGTAAAGGGAAGTGGTACCCCAAGCCGCACTAGCTTGCAGAAACAAATGGATTGAAAATAATCCCTTTAACCGTTACTGGTACTTCACGTGTGCTAAAGTGTAAGATTTCACTTTTTGAACATTGATTTGGTTGTGAGTGAATGTCTCAAGAAAATGCGTGTTTCCCTTTTTAAGAAATATTAGCTCAGTTACAATTTTCCGCCACCTGGTGCCGCTAATCATCAATGAAGAACCGTCTCAGAAGAAAAGGCCTCTGGGGGTTCCAGAGGGAGCATTGCATTGGCTCTGGTTCCCCTCAGGGGTGGGGTGGCAAAACCGGAAGGGACTGTTTCTCCTCATCACGCCACAGCGGACCCCATCAGCGAGGTGCCCGGTGAGCTCGGTGGACACCTGCAGGGCTGGCCTTTGTCCTCCACAGGCCAGTAGCTCGCTGACCTCCGCTCTCGAGTTCCTGGGTGTAGAAGAGGAAGCTGGCTCGGGTGTGGGATCGGAGGACTCCCACTGAACCTTCAGTTCTCCTGAGCTGTGTGGGGAAGGAGGGGAAATAATAATTGGACATTCTAAATTGGGGAGAAAATCAGGGGTAAAATAATTAGGCACACTGTTTATAACAAGACCAAAACATTCCTTAAAGGGACAAAGAACAAGAAACCGTCTGTTTTTAACTGGGGTCTATTTAATGCTCTAAACAGGGAAAATCCTGATGACGGTATCCCCCAGGGATAATTGTATTGATGCTGTCATATTACTACAGGGATAGAAATAAGACTCCTATTGCATAGCAGTTTCACCCATTCCATGTTATAATACATGAGTGTATAAGCTCAGGTGAGTCTTATTAAACTAGTAATGGATCAAAACTGCTATGCAATGGGAGTCTTATTCCCATCCATGTTACTACATACAACAAACACACAGTGAAAACAGAGCTACAAAAAAATGTCTAAATGATATATAAAGGCTGTTTAAATCATTAAAACAGTGATCATTTAAACTTGCATTGCTGGAGCAAGGTCCTTTGAGAGGGGTATCTGTTTAACGTTGAAATGATTAAGTTTAGAGATAATGAAAACTCTTGCATATTTCTTCTATGGGTCTTGGCAGTGGACCAGAAGAAGCACTTTTCCAATTAAAATGAATTAAGAGAAGTTCGATCTTGCTGAATGTTTTAAAGGAGATTGTCTTTGCGCAGGAGAAAGTGCAGCTGTAGGATGGTTTCATTAAAGGCTAACACAAGGCAGCTCCGGTATCAGTGGAAATTTCAAAGAAATTTAATTGCAGAGAAAATTAGAGTTTAATCACAGAGCTGCATGCTTTATTATTCTCTCTCATAGTATCAGTTTAAAAGTAATTCTGCTTGAATATTACTTCTAATCATGGTCTCCCTCTAAGGCTTGCGTCAGTCCTAATTTAATAGCTTCAATGCTTGGTCTCCAATTACTGGTACCTTATTCTTTCTTTATAAAAATATTAATCTACCCATTTTTTTAATTAAGTACAGTACTTCCCTATGCCTTATTTCATACTGTTTTACATTTCCATATTTCAGATCATAGTTTGTCAGCCTAAATTGCTGAGTGCTGAGTTAAAAGGCTGTATTCAAGCAATCCAAACAATAGGGTGCGCTGATACTCGTACTCCTGTGTTGCCTTTAAGAAGTATGTATCAGCAGGTGTTAAATAAATTCATTAAGGTGTTGATTTCAAAACAAGAAAAGCTGTCCTTCCCTCACCTTTACAACCGAGTATCAAACAAAAGCTGATTGGAAGCGGGTTTTCCTCTCATCAGGGGTGCTGACACTACTGTAAAAAAATAAACGGTCCCCAGATGAGAGGAAAATTAGCACTAATCTGGGACTACTCAATGGTAATTTAGATCATGCAGTCCAAGATTAAAACTAGCCGGGGTCTGTGAAACTAGCCTGAAATGTATAGAGATAGCAGAATCTCTCTAGAAAAGCTAAATGCATTCAACCCTCAAGAAGCGACACAGTGTATTGCCTATGATAGTTCTACCCGCATGGCTGTATTTTGTTTTGCAAAGTCTGGGTTCATTGAGAGTATCTGAGGTGGAAAGCGGATGACAAGCCAATGACAACGCACCAAACTCTGCAAGGAACATGCATTGTGAGAAAGGCCTCTCTCTGCGATTGCCCAATGTCGTTCCTATAATATTAGCATGGGCCATGTTGTGGTGTACACATTTTAAACAATGCTCTTTGTCAACTTGCATTGATTTTGAAATCAATTACGTTTTAAAAGACATTAATGCAAAGCACAAATAACATTTTCACATTGATTTGCGTAAATCAATTGGTTGCTTACTTATAATTGATTAACGCAGCCCCCCGTGTGTTGTGTTGTAAAATACTGTATTAATCTGATTATAAATCATGGCGATCAGCCTTATGCACAGCAGCAGCCAGTCAATGAAAATGTTTCCTTTGTATACCCGGATTTGCAAAGTGGGACGTTTTGAAGGCAATGCTTTGGGTAATAAGAGAATGACCAGAGTGTCCATGAAAGGAAAAACAAGCCTGATTAAAAAAAACAAAACACAGTGTTCTAATGAACAACAAGCAAGCAATTAACAAAGCTCTGCTGCCATTTCCAAAAGGACGTCAGAATAATAATATTAATAACAACATGCATTTATATAGTGCTTTTCTTCCACAAGTTTTAATAAGGAAACAAAACATGGGAATGTTTTAACTGAATAAAAGCAATGTCGTTTCTTTACATTAAAACGTGTGGGAGAAAAGCACTATATAAATGCATGTTGTCATTATTAGAATTGTTATTCAAACGTCCTTTTGGAACGATGGTAAACCTGGTGTAGCAGGGAGGAGGCTGGCGACCACTCACACTGCAAGCAAGCATCTTAACCGCTGTGCAGAAGAGCCAGGCTTTTAAACTCATCTCATCTCATCTCACCAACGGGGGATATGAGTTTTCATCTCCATATATTCCATCAAGGCTGGGGCCAATCCAAAACAATCAACCAACAATTGTAAAACTTCCTTGGTTCCCCAGTATAAAAGTATCTGAATATAACTGTTGAATTCTCTGTTCCAATAGATAAAAAGTGCAATACATGATGTGTGCATGTGTGTGCGTGTGTGTGTGTGCATGTGTGTGTGTGTGTGAGTATGGTGACCCACACCTTCCCTGTTTCCTATTGTTGTAATTACTGCATTTTGCAGGTAATTGTTGGTACAAGGGGAAATAAGCCATTGGGAATCCCTGCACCACGGCGCATTCCATCACCTCTTCTTAGAATGACGGGCTCCTTATTTAGGTCTCTTGTAACACATTCTGCATGTAATCCATTATCTATTGTAATAGCGGTAGATACGGTACAAGGCTGGCTTTTTATCTATCAACCATGAAATTGGAACGGTATTGAAAGAGCACTCAGCAAGATGTTCACATCAGAGAATGACAGATACATCTTTAGTCTTATTGCCCTCATATTGTGCCAAGTCATTTTCCCCCTATTAATTAACCATTCTCTGATAGGCTTTGTGCATGTGCCTGAGGCTCATGTTAAACTTCGGTTCTTGTTTGAAAAGATTACAAACTCACTTTAGGCAGAGAATTAAAGTAGACACTCCTAGCCACCAACATACTGAATGTAGCACTTCATAAACTGTTGTCCTTGCCAAGTAACAAATGCTTCACTCGGCTGGTGCTGCTAAATATGACTGGACACTGGGGTGCTAGCAACGTACCATGAACACAGCATAACTTGGCGCCAGCACAGGCCAGCTGTCTGCCCTTGGTCTTGCATTTCCCCAACAGTTAGATCTGGGGTTACAGTATATAACCCTCCTAGAGTTAAAAGGGTTCTGCGAGCAGGCATGAAAGTGAAAGCGATCAGTGAGCCGCCCCGAGCCTGTGGCCAGCAATGCAATAACATCTTGTCCCTGGATTACTGGAACTTCGAAAGTGACATGGCTTGTCCTTTTCTATTTTAAACACACGCTGTAATACAGGTCACAGAGGGAGTTCCAGGATCAGCCCATCTTTGCACCCTGTCTTCCTGTGATGTTTAAAACTGTCGTAGTAGCGCTAATATGATTGGTTCGAGGTGACCTATGGATCTGGAAAAAATACTGCATTGTGATTGGTCACCACCCATTCGTGGTGGACCTCCAATTGGCCGAACAGAAATCCAATGGTACGTGTCGATGTACTTGGCTTGCCTCTGTGAATTGCTGCGTCAGTGGCATGAGCTTGTATTCTGATTTTGCAGATTTATTCCAATGTGATCGCGTCAAAAACCTTGTTGTGCAGCAGCAGACCCCTGAGCAAAACAGTCTCCACCTTCCAGTGCTTGCACAGCCATCAACTGCATGCTGAAAAACAAAAGATTCGGAGAGAAGGACTGCTGTCATTCAGACTGCTGTTACATTTCATTATACATCATTAGGCAAATTGCTCATTTGGTTGTTTAGCAATCACTGTCTCAGGCGCTGGGTCATCTTCTTATTGAGCCATTAGCAAAACACAGAGCAGTGGTGATTATAGGCACTCATACATGCTAGTCATTTCTCAGCCCTGCTGTGCTCCATCCCTATTCACCTCCAGTCCTGCGCTGTGAAGGCACCGCTGTGATTCAAATACTGTTCTCAAAACGCTAACGGAAAAACAAAGAAACAAACAAACAAATAGGTAACACTATACACATCATTGCAATGTTATTCTGCATAGTGACAATGTACTTAATGTTTCAATCTTTTTTGCACGCTATATGTTCATCCACAATTGTATCAGAAAAGTGTTAGGGTTCGGGGGGTTAGGTTTAGAGTTAGGGTTTACAGTTCAAACATATTGCTTATTTTTACTGCTATTTGGAGCAATAATCTTGAGGAAATAAGAAATGTGAAGCAACTCCATTAATCACATTCATCTGGTTTTATTGAAGAATGAACAAATGCGTCCCTACACACCATACATTTTGCTTACATTATCTGCCTACAAGCATGAATCACAGCAAAACTGAACTGAATAACGTTTTGAACCTCCCAGTAATAATCACTGTAATTGGTATCAATAGGAATAACACCATCTGCGGCCCACCACCCCACTGGAAGGGCAGGACACTGAGCCTATGGAATGTGCTCATTGTTTTAACAATGGAGAAACCTGCAGTCCCTCGTGACTGTCTGACTCATCCAGCACACCACACGAGGCACGCCACTTGGGACCTCCCAGTTTAGATACTGTAAAACATGAGATGTTTGCAGGCAAGAAATATTCACTAATTTCTTAGCAATTTCACTTGGTAACACTTTACATTAAATGCCTCCAAATACTGTGTATTTACATAGTAGTTACATAGTAAGTGTTACCTTTCGTGTTTATTAAAATGACAATTTATTTTATTTTTTTTAATTGAGTCATCGCCAATGTTTTTTTTACCCCGGTTTTCTCCCCAGTTTGGAATGCCCAATTATTATTTGTATCCCAGTTCACCGCTGCAATCCTCTGGCGACTCGGGAAATGGAGGCAGATCCACAGCGAGGCCACCAGACCTATAGTGCCGGAGGACAACGCAGATCTGATGGCTCCACTGCAGAACCACAGGCGCCCTATTGGCCACAGGGATCACTGGTGTGCAGTGAACCGTGGATTCCCCTGCCAACCTAAGCCCTCCCTACCTGGGCGGCGCTCTGCCAATTGTGCGCCGCCCCCTAGGAACCCCCGGTCACAGTCGGCAGTGACATAGCCTGGATTTGAACCTGCGATCTCCAGGCTAGAGGGCGCATCCTGCACTCCAAGCGTAAATTGACAGTTTGTAGTAAACAACTTTGAGGATCTTATCCAGTAACTGCTGTAGAACCATTTGCAATGTGAATCCTGTTGAAATAAATCTGTCAAGATTAATTAGACTGTGCACAGGATCTTTCTGGCTAACTGCAGGATTAAGCAAGTGTCATCTTGCTAATCTAGTTCTGCACACTTATTGAAGTGTTCATGAAATGTAGGCAAACGGCATGTACAAAGAAAACTACTATTAGTGCAAGCAGTTAAATGCACTGGTATAAACAGATAAGCTAAGTGATAACATTATAACAGTAGATTCCAAACCCAATCCATCCAACACTGACTGTAATGAAGGTAGAGAATGCCTTTTTTTAAAATGTAAAACATACTTCAAACCAGGATAGTCCCCTTGGGATTTCAAATCATATTTACAAGCAGAACCCATCCTTCATCTCAATGGGGCAGTTTCCTTGGTTTTCGGCTGCTGTTTCTTGGCACAGCTGCTGTTGGTTGCTGAGCTGTTGCTGTACTCCATTACCTCGTCTTTTTAGTAACTATCATTGCCCTGACAGCAGTGACAATTGGAGGGCATCATTCTGCCCAAAGTTAGCTGAATTTTCTGGTTGAACCACCCCCCCCCACCCCCCACCCCCCCCGCCCAGAGATTTGTCATTTTCGTTCCCTGCCCATCATCTCTACCTGTTTAGAAGTTTCTCAATCCCTTGCCTATAGTAATTAACCACTGACTGATTACATCTATTACATCTGTGTTTATCCTTTATTATTATTATTATTATTATTATTATTATTATTATTTGTTGTTTTTGTCTGCCAGTCGAACATTATTGCAGGTTTACAAAAATGTCAAAACAATGCGTGGTTAAGTTTTGTGAAAAGTGCCATGCGATTCACAATGCTAAACTATTAAAAAATAAAATAGGATTGGAACTCTGATTTCATGATCATCTCCCTCGTTATCATCATCATTTTACTGGCTTCACGAAGTAGAGGAAAAAACAGAATTATTACAAAACAGATCACAAGACTTGTGCCACAAATAAAACTACACATAAAATATATATTGATTTCATTTAGAGTGGCTAGTAATTTTGACCTTGTTACTCTACCCATTTTAGAATGTCACCACAGCTGTTTTCCACAGCAGCTCAAGAGAACTGAAGGTCAGGGCGTCCTCTGATCCCACAACCAAGCCAATTGCTTCTTTACACCCAGGAGCTTGAGAGAGGATGCTGGTGAGCTACCAGCTCTTGGAGGACAGCTCTTCAAACCAGGGGCTCTGTTGACCAGGTGAGCCACTTGAAGACCCTTATAAACAAAATCAAGAAGCAGTTCAATAAGATACTCAGGGAGGAGGCTATGAAGAATTTGGGGATTTCTTATTCATGCAGGGCTTTAGTCTAACAAGTGAAGAAGAAGCCGACAAGCAAATCTGTATTCTGTCAAGCTAGAGAGAGTCTTCTCACAGATTGATGGCGTGAAAGACGGGTTTCTATAGACTTTCTGGAAATAAAGGTTATTTTCCTCAAAGCGCTTTCCATCTCCCCCTGGGAAAACAGGCAATTTGCACGCTGAAAGGAAGCAACTAAAAGACGATTTAACTTTTAAACACCCTCGCCGTGCAAAAACGCATTGCTTTATAATATCACCGTTTAAGAGCAATCGTCCAAATAAGATGAAAGAAGAAATGAAACAATTAATCGCCCTCATTTTGCTCTTCGCTTCCCTCAGGCAGACGATTGCAGAAGTTATGAACCACTTCAGACGAATAGCAGGAGCGTCTCATCTCTAATTTCTCATTCTTCTTATCAGCAGTAAGAAAGCTAGAAGCTTCCACAGAAAAGCGTTGGTGTGTTTTTCCACAACACCAATAGAAAGGAAAAGAAGACAGTGGAACCAATACAACTGGGATTGAAGTATCAGAAAGTATTCGCATTTCTCAAAGCAGCCCAGATCTAATCATAGACTAGGATATTGCCTAGATATTGCCTAGGTTTTTCTTTGCCACAGAGGTAAATGTCACCGCTGGGACAAGGGCTTTTGAAAAATGAATCTCAGTGAATACAGCTTACCCCCTGCACCCCTGTATTAATAGTAAGGGTCAATCTGTGATGGATGATGGTGTTGCTTCATTCACCCAACTCGGGGTTTAGTGTCCCATCCCATAGTAAAAGCATAGCAAAGTGTAATCAAGCACAGTGAAAGCATAGCAGAGCACAGGTAAGCACTGGAAAGCACAGAGAGGTATAGTAAAGCATATTTAAAAAAAAAACATGGCAAACCAGGGTAAACTATGGTAAATGCAAAGTAAAACCATGGGAAAAAACATGGCAAACCAGGGTAAACTATGGTAAATGCATTGAGTAAACAATGGAAAGCATGGGAAAAGAGCAAAAATACTGTGGTTAACTTTGCTAAGGTTATGGTGTTAAAACATGTTCCTTGCGTTTGTAATGGTGCGATATTAACCCTTGGCTATATCAGAGATATTAAGTGCAAGTGGCAAGGAGGTGTGTGAGTGAGGGGAAGGATCTTTAGAGAATTCACACAAACTGTTCCGAAGGCTAAACTACTAATGGAAAAATGAACAGAACCGTTGGCTGCTTCAACTTTAAATGAAGAGCAAAATAACGATTTAACAATATTCAAGTAATACCATGAGTCTTGAGAGGAAAGCTGAAAAAAGGAGAGTTCAGTGAGGAGCGTTGAGTGTAACCGCGTACAGTTCTGTGCAGCCCACAGTACGGACAGCTCACCTAGTGTAGCAGCTCAATATACTGTGCAGGTGAAATATTTAACAAGGTGAGGTCACTTACAACAGCACGCAGAGCCTGTTCTGCATCGTGTCTGTTCAGTGCCGATCTGAGGAAATGTCAGCACCTGGTATTAAAAGGCTCTTCTCTGCACCAGGTAAGAGCGGATGCTGATGATGATGATGATGATGAAGAGGACCTATGGAATGATCTCTATAGTGCAATGGAGTCAAGGTGACCGCTCCAAACACTTCATGTGATGCATTTCATATGCTTTGTTAGATGTGAGGCATCACTGATAAAGACAACGGAGCAACTGACAGCAATTATCTTAGACTAGAAAAGCCCTGTAGTGAGCTATGCTTACAGCAGTAGCAGAATGTAAGCTTCTCTCCTTTTGATGGAACAAACTAGCAAAGCACAAAGGCTTTGGAACACTTTGAATCGTCTGGCTATGAAGAATTCTGGAGTCTTTCATTGTTATGCAGCTGTGTTCTACTGGTGTAGCGGTTCCTATGGTGGAAGTGAGTAGATGAAGGTATTTGGGTTAAAGTAATTGTAACGAGTGGAAAGCTCCCCTGTATTCAGATATTTCTACAAGCCTCTGCTTTTTTTTGTTTTTTTAAATTCTCATGTCCACAGGGAATTTTTCACTTCTAGGTAAATTACCTAATTCGTGCTGTAATGTCACCGTTTAAAGTGCTGTCTTGTTTTCGCTGAATACTCAAGAGGTAGAAGGAGTAAAGAATAAAATGTACCTGCAGGAATATTAATCATCTTTTGTAAAAAAAAAAAAAAAAACTAAACAAAAAAAAAAAGAAAATCGCTATGCTTTTAGTGTTGAGCATCTCCCCAGAATGAGGCACAAAAACACCCATACAGGACATACGGTGTATGATTGACTTCACTCAGCGTGATCACTTGTACCCGTCAAATCACTATATACTTAAAGAAGCTGGTAAAAGGGGTTGACAATTGCAGCAGTCCTGATCAATGTCTTCTTACGAGTGAGTGCTTTATAGCTGCAGACGAGCCCTTCACATAAAAGAGGCTCATTAAAATCCCACGCTGGGCTGGAAGATCTTTCACAGACTTTTTAGCTCTAATCTTGTGCTATATTGTTAAAGCTGCCACTGTTCTTGTTTTGTGATTAATCCCGGCGGTCAATCAGAACATATATATATATATATATATATATATATATATATATATATATATATATATATATATATATATATGGTCACGCTTTACATTAGATGTCTCTAATTCCTGGGTACATAGTAGTTACTTACATATCATTACCATGTTATTATGCATAGTTCCAATGTACTTAATGTGTAAATATTTTTGCACCACATATGTAGTGGTTTTCTTTGTTCCAACCCTGTTCTAAATTATTTCATTGAATCAATTAAACCTGCATCCAGACCCTGAAGTGGTTAATGATCTCATTGAACCTGTTAAATGATCCTTGATATTGTATAAGGCAGGGGTGTCCAATCACAGTCCTGGAGGGCCGTTCCACTCCAGCATGTGATTGGACACGCTGCCTTATACAATATCAAGGACCCAATCCTTATCTCTGCGAAAACATCTTTTAATGACTGAAACTAAAAAATAAATAAAACAACCTGATACACACACCAAACAAAAACCATATTGTAAAATAAACACAGAACCTAAGCATAACCCCCAAAACAAAAACCACTGCATAATATATAGTATATACAAATGAACAAAAACAAAATGAAGAGAAATATATAGAACATCTTATACTACCCCCTGCCACGCACACACACACACACACACACGCACACACACACACACGCACACTCACACACACGCACGCACACTCACACACACACACACACTCACACACACACTCACACACACACACTCACACACACACACAAGCACACTCACACACACACACACACACGCACACTCACACACACACACTCACACACGCACACACACACACACTCACACACGCACTCACACACGCACGCACACACGCACTTCATCTAAAAGACAGGTCCTAACGATTGTTAAGGTCCATATAACCAAGAGGTTCTTTAATTTCCATCCTCTCTTCCAACTCCCACTTAAACCCAATCAGGGAGGGCCAGCAACCCTCTTTTATACTAAATTCTCAGAATTATTCCACAATTATCCAATTAAGCAAAAGGGAAGCAGCCCAATCAGTGACCTCCCTCCTGATTAAACCTAAATGAATGCATGATTTCTACTCTAACCCTTTCTAAATGAATGTATGATTTCTACTCTAACCCTTTCTAAATGAATGCATGATTTCTACTCTAACCCTTTCTAAATGAATGCATGATTTCTACTCTAACCCTTTCTAAATGAATGCATGATTTCTACTCTAACCCTTTCTAAATGAATGCATGATTTCTACTCTAACCCTTTCTAAATGAATGGATGATTTCTACTCTAACCCTTTCTAAATGAATGCATGATTTCTACTCGAACCCTTTCTAAATGAATGCATGATTTCTACTCTAACCCTTTCTAAATGAATGTATGATTTCTACTCTAACCCTTTCTAAATGAATGCATGATTTCTACTCTAACCCTTTTCCAGAATTCAGGATGCATTTTCTCCTGAATTTCCTAAGATTGTATCGTTTCATTAATATTATAAAATGAATATGACACAACTAAGTTGCATGTATGGGCAGCTGAACAGTTGGTCTGATTTTATTGCTAGCTGTATAATGTTCAAATTTGGGGCAAACTTTGCATTTGTTTCAATTTAACCAAACTGTTTTTTATTTTTGATCTTGCTTTCTTTTTACTCTATTTCTCTATACCAGCTCAGTAAATCTGGACAGGAAGGGCAGTGGAATGCAATGAGATATTTATCAGTCAGACAGTGAAATGCTCTGCCTGTTCAACACTGAAACTGGTTCTGAAGATTTCTGTCAGTCGGTTATGGCCATGCGGTGTGTGTGTGAAATGGCACTAATTCCACCAGTGGAACGCTCTCCGCTGGCTTAGCAGCATTACTTAGTTAAGGATCATTAAAGATTTCATCACCACCGTCAAGCGATGGTAAATGAAGGTCAGACACAGTACTCAGCTTTGTATCGTCAGAGTACAGCTTAAGCTTCACTGGTCTTAGCGCAGATGGACGAAGTTGAACAAAAATGGCTGTTTTTTTTATTCAGTCTTGCTGTCAGTAGTCTTATTAATTAGGTTTTGTCATGCTGTTCAAAACAGTCTGTCTCTTTGGCACATGCACAGAGCAGCACGGTTTGGCCCCGTTGGGTATGAGATACGAAGCTGTCTGAGGTGTAGCTGAGCGTCCGTGGAAACAGCCTCCAGCTACACCTCGCCCGGACCGTCCAGCTCAGCTATACCACACCGTCCAGCTCAGCTATACCGGACCGTCCAGCTCAGCTATACCGGACCGTCCAGCTCAGCTATACCGGACCGTCCAGCTCAGCTATACCGGGCCGTCCAGCTCAGCTATACCGGACCGTCCAGCTCAGCTATACCGGACCGTCCAGCTCAGCTATACCAGGGGAAAGGCAGTGGAAACGAGGCACTGGAGAAGAGAATGGTGAGTGCTGGGTTGCAAACAAATTCAATTCCTCTCTTTATCAACAGGCTTGAATCCTGAACCGCAGGCAGGCTGCAGGAGGATTTGGACAGGAGGCAAGCAGTTAAGAGTGGTTGAGGGAATAAGAAATGCAAGAGGGTTTAAAAAGGAAAACAAATAACAAGGTTGTCAAACGTCTCTTCTCTCACAATTGCACCTTTTAACCAATTTCAATAGATAAGCCAAAAAAAAAAACAATGCAATTTTCTGTAGTGCAGAGAGATCGCCTGATTGTATGAAATACCGCTGTTCTAAAGGAGAGTTTGCCAACTCTTGAGGCTGTAAAAACCTGCAGAGAGCACATCTAATTGAACTACCTCAGCAGAACTGACGGCCTAATGCTCCTGCAGTATTGCGGGTTTCATCCTGGAGCTAAAGAAAACAGTGTTATAAAAACAGCAAGGCCAAAGAAAAAGATTGAAAGCTCTCTATATACACCCAGCTTTTTAAATCCATTCTTTAGTAGTCAGTTCCAAAATCATTTCAACAAACTACTAGTTATGGCCTTTTGTTTAACTGGTGCAGGAAACTACCAAAAAACATACTCAACATACATATGAAATATGAGCTCAAACAGCAGTCTAATGATAGATACACACATGCACGGCATAGCTATTGACTGTCTAGTAACATGGAACTAAACTTCAGCAAGTGGTTAATGGCATATTAATTAAATACTTATTTAAAACAGAATTGCATATTGTGGCGAAATGCAAAAAAATGCCTCAACACACAGAAACTCCCGGAGAATATGCCTGTGACCATATACACATTGTGACCAAAAAAAACGAAAGTGACTGAAAACAATAATTTCATACAGTATATAAAAAACGAAAGCCCCCCCCAAACAAAAATAACTCAAAAATATCTAAAAATAAGCACCGAAAAATGAAATGAATAAAAACCCAAAACAGAAGCCCTGTGTATAATATTCAGCTGAATCCTGAACTGTATCTGACTCATGTTAATAGTTACTAAGCGGAAGGTTTTTGAATTGTATTCATAAATATATTCTCACACGGTACACGGCCCCTGACATGTCTTCTTCCATGAAATTAAATGTTTCCTTCTACATGCTGATTTGATTCCCGCAGTTCTGCATTGCTTGCTTTTTTCGTAATCCTGCATTTGGGAGTGGGCCTCTGTCTCATGCTGCCAGGGGATATCTTATCACTGTGGCTCCAGGCTTCTATCTCAATTATCTGTACATAATTTCATTAGCTCAAAAAAACCCCCCCAAAAAAACAACACAATTTCCTTGAATGAAAGGTACTGTAAATAATTTTTCATAGATGATTTGTTTTCATAGATTAAATTCCTGCTACTTTAAAAGCTGACGCATATATATATTGTTTTAAAGGCAACTTTTATTCTCTGGTTGCATTTAACATTTATTTTTAAGTGATCCAGAGTCTGCCATAGTTCACTCTCTCCACAGTGACATTTTTTTGTTGTTAAAAGAATAGGTCAATGGACTGAGGCTAGAGTTAGGATATACAAATTATATTATACAATAATTACCACGTGTTATAATGACAACAATTACTGGACATTCTCCACTGCTTAATAGAAAGCAGGTAACACTTTACATTAGGTGTGTCTAATTACTGTGTATTTGCATAGTAGTTACTGAGTAAATACATGTATACTTTCACATCATTACAATGTTATTACTGGTATGCATACTTACAATGTACTTAACGTGTACATTTTTCTTTGCATGATGTAGGTAAATACACAATTGTATCAGAAAAGGGTTATGGTTAGTGTTAGGGTTAGGATTAGGGTTACTCCTGTACACAGGAAGAACATTGTAGCTATGCATAATAACATTGTAATGATGTGTAAGTCCACATGTATTTACTATGTAGCTGCTGTGTAAATACACTGTAAGTATTACCTGCTTTTCTTTATCGTTGTGAAAGCAGTAACGGTTCTTATTGTTTTTCTGGTTGCTTGGATTTCAGTGCATTAGCACTCAATATGAATGTTCCGCAGCGGGGCAGGATAGACACACAGTGTTCCTTTGCTATTGTTACAATGCCACCCTTGCATTCAACAGCAGTGACTTCTGAACCAATGTGCACCAATATAAACCAATGCTATCAGCACCACAACCTGTCATCTACCAATGCACCTGGTCAAGCAAGTGTAGCTAAGGCTTAATTAAGACACTTATAATCAATTAAAATGCAGAACAGAACTATTGACACCTGATCCTCTGTGTTGTTTACAGTACAGAACACACTCATGTCATTGTTGTACTGCACATGATTTTGACTGAGCAGTTTTTGCACATGTAGTTTATTCGATGTTAATGGCCCAGGTTATACAGACCCACTCATAGCTGTGGTTCCGACCCTGTCCTGTACTTGGTGGTAGTACAACGGAAGAGTACAGTTCTGATTGAGCTCTCTGAATTATAAATTATAATAAATTATATCTGGAATAAAGCAACAAATGAGGCTGAGTCTGAGCTTTCCCCCTGTGTCTGCACCATTCCATCAGCCCGCATTCACAGTACACTGTTTTGACAGCGGCAGTTGCAAATTGATGAATGCAGCTACTAGGCGGACTCTAACTAATAGCTTTCTTTTGGAATTGTATATTGCTGATCGCTGAAGGCACTGTTCAGCATCTATTCCTCGGAGTGCTTCAGCAGTCGTGCTGTTTGAAAACATCCCCTTCCTTTTAAATAACGTGTTTAATTGAAATGCCTGTGAGCTTCATTTAAAAGATTGTGAGAATTCAACCCGATATCTAACCTCAAGCTTTCTGCTTCAACTCAAAACATTTTACAGTAAGCAAGCCTGATCCACCTTACCTAACCCTTGAAGGTTTAGAGCTAAGAATATCGAGGATATTAAACTAACACTCAAAACAGGCAGTTTGAAACTGATTGTTCATGCCATGTGGCAGCAAACAGAGCTTTTTCACCAGAACGTGCATTCATGAGCGCTTTGGAAATGTCCTTTGAGAGTGTCAGCTAGTGCCAGCACAGTTCTACTGGAGCGCTTGCCGGACGTTGGAAGGATTTGGTTTAGCCTCGTCTACTTTCCGTACCCCATTCCCTTTGCACTTATGCACCGTTATGTTGTCACAACAGGAAAATACTACTGGGGTTCGGGGGTTATCTCACAACAAATTAATTAAAAAAAAAATACTGTAGGACATTTGACAGGTCAATGGAAATTAGACTGGTAAGATTGTGGAAAATGCATTACCTGGGACCTTAAGAGCTTTAGAGGTTATTGAGTGAAAAAAGGGTGACAATCAATTATTGTAAAATATTTTTCGTATCTATGTAATCATATGAACAGATTGCTCTCAGTCATTTTTGTGCAATGCTGTTTTTAGGTGTGTATAAGTATTTAGAATATCAAGAATGTATTACATGAATGGAATGTGTCACCCCCACAGTCTTACATCTGTGAAGGAATACATCTGCAAAGAGATGCATTGAAGAAAGCTGCACCAAGTCCTCCTGAGGAATGACTAGCAATCGAAACATCCTTTTTAGTCCTCCTTTTTTCCCTGTTATTGCCCTGTTTTACATTTTTGCTTCAATTGAATCCTGCACTGATGCAGCACCCTCACCTTACCTACATAGTGTTTTTGACCATTCATTGCTGTCAATGTTCTAACCTTTGGACCAATTGAAGCTATTCAGCTCCACATCATATTAGTCAGAATCACCTGAACAAACACCCCTAAATATAACATAAAAATATAAAAATGGGTCCAATATGTGAGGACATGCATTGTATTTGCTCCACAGAGACAGCACTCCTCTTTCTGCATTTAACTCTTCTTTCCGGAAGCTGTCTGTGACCAAGGTCATCTTAACAAGCGTACACGTGGAATCCAATGATCTGGTTGAGTCTCTTTATTGAAGTATACATTTTAGTGCTCATTAACTTGAAAGATGACAGCGCTGGAGATTGAAGCATTATTTTCCCTCTCCATTTAGTGACACAGGTTCTGTGTAACTGCTATTCACCTCACCAGCACTGATTCTCCCGATTGAACCTGCTAGCTGCTGGAGTGACACAAATTACTGCTCATTTAAGGTGTCCCTCCAATACCGGCGCATTTTTCTCATCTAAACATTCAGTACCACAGCTGGTGTTTATTAGCTTTTACTCGTTAGAATTTCTGACCTCGTCAAGGTCAAGAAGATGGTAATGATTGGTGGGAGTAATGCCATTACTTTGTTTTACGTTTCAATGTACATAAGAACATAAGAGCATAACAACATAAGAACTCAAGAACATAACAACATAACAACATAAGAACTCAAGAACATAACAACATAACAACGCAAGAACGCAAGAACACAAGAACAGAAGAACAGAACAGAAGAACAGAACAGAAGAAACGTTTGGGATCGAGAAAAGGCCATTCGCCCATCAAGATTTGTGCATTGTTAACACACCTGTCTCCCCTTCTGAGGGGAACTAATTTAAAAGCACAGTATCTCTTGGCCCTAAAGCCTCAGTGTCCCATGATCGCGTTTAATTCTACACTTCTTGTAATTCTTTGGTGTGTGATGTTTACTGCATTCTTCCACAGTCTAGCCTTCTAATCTGTGCACTAATCAGAAAGAAGGTGTAGTACATCCACTACTGGCCAAATTGGGTTTTTAGGAAATTATCGATTAAATTAATTCTATAGATGAAACAAATGTTGAACAATATATTTTTTTGGTTGAAGATGAATGAAAATGATAGTGAATCCATGTGATTAGGGTTAGGGTTAAGGTTTGGGTTAAAATCAAAACAGTGACGTAGCTTTTAACAACCTTCTTTTAAGGGGTATAAAATATGGGACCATCTACTGTACCTTTCCGAGTTCTTATTAATGTGAATGTAGACTGGATAGCTATCATCTGAAATAGAGTATATCGAGGTGCTTTCATTTGTGAATTTCTTTGTACAGAAGTCAACATCTACTCAATGTACAAATCTAAATGTCATGCAAACAATTCTGTCTTTAACCATCCCAGGTGCTAATTCTAGCAAGGCTGAGTTTGCACAATAATGCAATGCTTTGACTCAAGAGCATTCGAGTCAATAGAGATGAGGAACAGAAAGTCCAGCTGTTATAACAAGAGTACCTCTGAGGTTTGATTTCAAATAATGTCCACAGTTCATCAGAACAGACACTCCTATACAATAGAAGAGAAGCACATTTTTAAAAGCTGCTCATTGAAACATATTGAAGAGCAAGAGTCAGAGGATTGGATTCGTGGGTATCAACCACACATCTTCAAGCACAGGATGACAAATGGAGGGTCAGTCTTATATTCATGTCAGATAAAACCACAGTGAGCACGTAGTTGACTTTAACTGTGTTCTGTTTTGCCTAACAGTTCTGGAGTGAAGTGTACTGATGTTTTGGTTAATACCATCCAATGTGTCTTTAGTTTTTCCAATTGTAATTCAGTTGTTACTGAATTTCATCCACAATTTGGCTCACTGAAACGTAAAACATGCTCATTCATAATAAAAAAATATCACAGGCTTTGGAAAATTAGCATTAAGGTGGACACAATTCTACCGGAGTCTTAATTAATACAAGTGTTTTATAAACACAACAATTGCTACTGTGTAGAAATATAGTTTTATATATATATATATATATATATATATATATATATATATATATATATATATATATATATATTTTACAAGGAGTTCAAATGGAGTTTTAGAGTATACTGCTCCGAAAGATTTACGCTGTAATCAAACTCTTTATTTGATACAATGCATTTGAAAAAGAAAAATCCTACATCCAACAATACATCAACACCCACACACCTTCAGAAAGAAGAATTGTACTGTAACCTTAGAGTCTATGCCATTGCCACCCCCTGTGGCTGCAGATAATCAGCAACGAAACAGGATTAATCAACGACATTATACTTTAATGCAAGTGCATGCTCAGATCTTGGCCTGTAAAGATTTATAGTGCAATGCACATAGCATGTGCTTGATATAAAACGCCAGCCACCTGTTACTAACATTCACTCAGAAACATTCTTAGACCAGTGAGCAGGATCTGAGGTTCAGCTTTGGAATTTGGGTAACACTTTACATTGTGTCTCATAGTAGTAATATGGTAAATACAGGTGTACTTACACATAATTACAATGTTATTATGCATAGTTGCACTGTATATGTAAGTGCACAATTGTATCAGAAAAGAATTAGGGTTTGAGTTAGAGATATGGTTAAGGATAGGGTTAGGGTTAGTGGAGTTAGGGTTAGGTTTAGAGTTAGGGTTAGGGTTAGAGTTATATAATGCAAAACATGTTACACATTAAGTACATTGTCACTATGCATAATTGCATTATAATTATGTGTAAGTATACTATGCAAATACAGTAATTAGAGACTATCTGATTGGTTTCATCTTGGGATTGCAGCCAATCACAATTGCTCTACTGTTGACTTTTACTAGCTTAGAAAACTCAAGCCATGTGAACTTGAAGCACTGGGAAATGTACCAGAGGTTAATGAGAGGCTGCCAACGAAGAGCCTCATTTAGGAAGTTTTTTCTGGTTTGATTGATGCTTTTTTGATAACAGCACTACACTTAAGTTAAAAACACCAATTTATGTCAGTTCTGCTTCTATTTTGACAGAACTTTGTTTGCTTCTTTTCGAGAAACAGTATTTTGTTAAAATCAGTTATCCACACGCATTTTAATTTTAAACAACAAATCAAGGATGCTCAAAAAGCCTGTAATTATTTCTTTCATTGATCGCACTTAAGCACTCAATCAGAAAAGATGCGTTTCCTTTTGTTTTCTCACTCAGCGGGGGAGATATTACAAATTCAATTAAAAAACACAACAAAGCAAGTAGACTGAAACACATTTACTGCACTAACGACACATGTAAGGATTAAAAACAAAACACAAATAATGAATGTATTTCTGTGTGCACATAAGATAACCCAACTCAAATTCAAAGGTAGTTCTGTTTCCTTATTCTTAAAGCAATACTGTACAACATTACTGAAAAGTCATAAGACTGCTAGTCTCTCTTGCCCATAGAAAACAATCATAATTATGAGACTGGTACCCGTATAGTGGCTTTTAAAAAGTACCAAATAACAAACTGGATGTTTAGGGGTATTTTGTGCAGTATTAGGATGACAGTGCCATCATTCAAATGATTCAGTTATCTGAGGGTCAGTGTTTATAGGGCCCACCTTTAGTTTCTGTTCACATTTCAGTTTTTGTGTCTCTGTTATGACCACAGAACTAGGGTTACCGTATGAGTCCATGTTCACTGGGACAGCTTGGGACAGTTCAGGCTTGTCAACTCACATCGCAATGCATTCTGGTACATTTTAGCTGTCTTGGTATCTTTCACAGCAGGACTACACCTACCAGAATGCACTGGGTTGTGAGCTGAACTGTCCCAAACTGTCCTAGTGTAGATGGAGTCATATGACCACCCTACACAGAACCCCCTCTGGGCAGCAGTATGCACTTACATGTGGCTGCCTGCGATAGGACTGTTTATCCGCTGTGGGTCAGAGCAGATTGTGAATGCACTAATACCCTTGCCTGGAGAATATTCTGATAAGAGTAATCATTAGCAGAAGCTTGTCGAATTTCAAATCGCCCTAAAGCAGCATTTATCTAGAGAATGAGTATTAAAAGGGCTTCTCTGCATTTGAACTAATCACATCGACTTTATAAATTGCTTTTCTGGATCCAAACAAAATATAACCAATCAAGCAAACAAAAGACACAGGATAAGGTTTCTCTCATTGAAAATCTTCATGCATTAGTGTACCGGATGAAGGTAAGAGTGATGTCTTAATGAAGCTGTAAACCACTGAAAGAGATGTGTTCCACACTACAAATCTGTAAGGAAAAATCATGCAGAAAATACTTATTTACAAAGCAATGGAGACACACCTGGGTATATTAGTTTCACATGATATATGTATATATATATATTACAGACAGCAGAGACTCATGAAATGTTAGATTTCTGATGTTTATAACACTGGTGTGAAAAAGGGATGTTTTTAATGATCTAAGCAGTGTTTGATCCACCATAATTGGCCTCAGCTGTGTACAATATGCTTAGCACCTTGCATTTTATATTTTTATATGAATCTTAATATTTTTTGTTGCCTTTTTTGTAGCCCGAAGAAATGTCTGAAGACGTGCTGCAACTGAAATGCATCTTTTAATTACAACCGATCCCAGTATCCAGGAGTGCATTTCAGCCATAAACTTCTCATCTCTGTATATAACTATCAACAGCTATAATCAACGTGCCAGTCAAACTGCATGCTATTCCCAGGTGTGCGGCACACAAGAAAAAACATGAAAATGCGATATGAATACAGAAAAAAAGCAGAATATTAAACACATGTGGAAGTGCATAGCCTGCGGGGGGATTAGTCAAAGGGGGTTGAAAACCATAGCGAGTGCCTTGCTTATCAGCCTTGAATCACTTCTAACCCACTGTGCTGTCAACATGCTTATTTTAAAGCTGAAACCTTTCACAAATGACCCCACAATCAAGATAAACCTAACAAGAAAACAAAGAAATACAAAAATAACAAAAAAAAGCTGTGATGTCCATTGCAAGCAGAAGCCGTATTTACACTGGGAATGATGCAGTGCAGGGAGTTCATTACAGAGCTCACTTGCACAAAGTGTATGCTCACCAGATTAATATTTACTATGGCAGCCCCTTACACCAGCTCTACCGCCCTGGTTTTAAATTAGAGACGGGCCCTACATTTAATTCTGTATTCTTACTTGAATATTGAGTTTACGTTACTACCATGATGCTATACCGCTCTGAGAACATTTGCAATAAGAAAACAAAGTGCACAGCATTTGCCTGGCCTTTTATACTTAAATGATAGAACCCTGATTACTGTGCTAGCCGACTGCATCAGTGCAGACACCCTACAAACAAGGGCCGTATCTCACACTGTGGGCAACTGGCAACTTACCCACTCCATAGTAAATGAGTGAATTGGGCAATTAGTCTACAGTGGAAAAATCGTTCAGCTGCTAATGTAATGCCTGATGATCAGGGTTTTATTATGATTAGACTGGTACCCTTATTGTTATTGCCATTGGAAAAGTATAGTGTAATAAAGCACAGAGAAAGAATGGTAAAGCATAGCACTGTAAAGACCAGCGAAGTATGGTAAAGCATATTAATAAACAGGATAAATGCTGGCAAACGCATAGTATAACCATGGGAAAAGCATGGGAAAACGGCACTTTTATGAGCGCTGTTGTTTGTTCGTTTTTTGTAATTTCATGCTGTTCTAAATGTCACAAACGAGTTCCTGCATCACTGATGTCTTTTTCAGGTCCGCTCTGATTTTGATGAGTCTTCACAATGCTGCCTCATTAGTCAGCACTGCACTCAATACAACTCTAAATCTGCCATTGATTTTACATAGAGAAACAATAAACACATTTTTCTTTCCATCGGGTTGAGTCAGCAAAAGGAAAATAGCCTTATTTTCTGCCTGTAGTCACGTACCCATGCATGGCATGTCTTCTAGTCCCTGCTCTAAAATGAACAGTTTATCAGCTAATCCACAGAAGATTACACTGTGGGGAAAGACTTGCAGTACATCTGAAAAGCCCTAAGCTTGGGAGTAAACCTGGATACCTACAACTGATCCGACTTCCTAATTCTATTCAAACCACGTGACAAAATGACCTTTCAATATATATATATATATATATATATATATATATATATATATATATAATGAAGAAGAAAAGTCACTGATGAACTGAAAACTCTCTGTATATATATATATATATATATATATATATATATATATATATATATATATATATATATATATAGTGTTTATTTAGTCCCTTTATTTCTCATTTCACTGGCATGTAAGCCATGCACATTTGGCAGCAAGTCTCTCCAAATCCCTTTGATGAAGGAGGAAGTTGTCCATTGCAAAGGACATGGCTATTCAACAAAAAAGAAAACATGCAGCCAGATTGGAAGGCTGTCATTTAATTACCAGTAATATATTTGGAATATATAGGAGGCAGGTGAAGGGGTTTATAAATGGCAGCTATACCAGAATTGCTCTTTGACCTTCATGTAATGGGAGATTGCACAGTAGATTGCATTGTGGATGGCAGGCAGCCCCAGTTTAATTTGCGAATGCAATGAGGTTTGCAGGCATGGCAAAGATGGAAAACATGCCATTAGTCAAGACATGCAATATTAATGTTAATTGAATATGACTGCGGGACACTGCAGATATAAGGAAAGGGGTGGAAATGAATTACATTTGGGAAGATTCAAGGTTATAGCCTCAGCAATATAATTTTAATTCTGTTTTATTGAATTTGTGTCTCTCTTTGTACTGTTAAGGCCGGTTTATTTAATCCTGTATTCCTGGGGAGGTTTGCATTGTTCCTTTCATCGGCGTGGCATTTTCTTTCTTTTTAAATCAAATCAATACTATATTAAACTATAGAATTATTACATAGACATGTCTGTCAAGCAGTGCAGATAAAGGTATTGAGGCTTTAATGGCTAATAGTTTTCGCCTTGTATTACTACTCTATTATTTTCCCTGTCTGGACTTGGTGCACAGAAGTGAACCTTCTACTGAGGTGGGCTGGGGGACAGAATGAAAGAACCGCTAATAAATGGTCAGAGGGACTCCCTGCCTTGTGTATCAGTGGACCTGATGTATTAGTGACCCGAGGCCCTCCCACCCCTTTAGAGGCTAAAACAGCAGCAATTTGTCTTTTCAAACAGACCCGTACTGTTGCTGAGCTTCACTCAGTAATTCATTTGGAATTCAGCCCTGTTAATTCATGTGGATTTAGTTACCTGTATTCATTCCATGTTCCTTTGTAATAAATTATATTGGTCACGTTTAGAAGCACTTCTGCATGCATGAATTAACACTTCTCATAATCCCCTGGTGGGATTGGAAAAGGCTTTGAATAGTGAAGAATAAACTGTGAATTCATTAGGAACAGATGGAGTTGAAAGGGGCTGAATTCAAAACGAATGACTTCAGAACTCAGAGGAAGTGCATTATTCCTGTGGTATTCAGCAGGAATTCATTGTGAATTTGCAGCCATTATTTTAAAGTGTTACCATATATTTATATGCACAAAAAATGAGCTGTGTATAACAAATAGCAAAGGAAGACTGCAGGGAAACATAATGTGTTTTTTAAAGTTATTTAGCAAAATCAAAGCACCGCGAAGCAGAATTAGAGAAACGTCCAGAAATACTGGCACTTGTACACTCTATTAGATTAAGAAGTTAGTTCACTCATATAGTCTGCTGTGCAAGTAACCAAGCTATATAAAATGTTGTTCTTTGGTATTGATTTTGGCTGTCCTATATACAGTATCTCTCTTGAGCTTTGTCCCATAAGAAGCATGCTGTCAGGTAGATGGATGGAGCACCAGCAGGCACAGCCAGCAGCAGCAGGTGCCAGCTTAGGGACAGATGGAGAATCAGGGGACTCCACAGCGGATGTGAGTGCAGTAACAGGTGGAGGAACGCGGGAAGCACTGGCAGGCCTGTTTACTTATTAATCCTGAACTCATAATGTATTGTATATAAAATAAAATATAAAATGTCAGTCAGTGTATTAATTATTCACTTGCCAGGCAGTACCAGCATGCAGCAGTACACAGTGTCACAAGGCATATACAGTACAGTGCCTGGGGGTTATTGAAATGGGATTCTTCAGGGTTATACCAGACTCTCTGCATCATTGGGAAGGGCTTTCATCTGTTATTGCACAAAGCTGTATTGTTGTAGATCTGGAATGCAAGTTTAATTTAACAAGCTATCCGTACCTAACCCTGAAGTCACACATTGCACCATTCACACATAATGCTCTTAGGACCTGATTTGAAGTTTCTGCTGCTATCCACATTGTTTCCTATTGATATAAATGAATAAAGTGAACTTGAAAGTAATTGAACTTGTCTTGTGATAAGATCTTCTGATTAATTTAACATACTGCTCCTGTAAGCTATTGAATTAACGGCATGGATTGTATCGACTGTCCACTTCTTCCATCCACTGTCTATATGGGTCCCACGTGTTCACTTTTGAAAGAAAAACAGGTTTTACCAGACTCTGTTTGCAGGACTTACTTTCAGATAGTCTTGCACTTGATCATTTAACGCCTTCTTTCCTGTAATTACCCAATCAGCTGCTTCCCCCAATGACTGACATGCTTTGCAGCCTATGGCGGCATGCTTTCACCCCGAAGACACAGCTGAGGGATAAAGTCATGCATCCTTATTTCAAAGTGAATGCAAAGGTTGTAATTGTATTAAATTACAACCTGTATTAAATTACAAATTAGTGTTCTGGGTCTCGCTGGTTTCTCATATAAAAGTTTCCCATAGTAAAAGCATTTTGAAGTGTAATAAAGCATAGAAAAAGCATGGTGAAGCATACACAGGTAAGCACTGTAAAGCACAGAGAGAAATGGTAAAGCATATTAAAAAAACTTGGCAAACCAGGGTCAACTACGGTAAATGTGTAGTATAACTGCGGGAAAAGAATGGGGGAATCTGTGCAAAAATACTGTGACAAATACAGTGACAAACTTTGCTAAGGGTTTTTAGTTATTTTATTTATTCATTTCTAAAACTCTTTCCTTGAGCTTGTTAAAATGAGGCTCTACTGAAAGGTATTTAAGAGCATTTAATAACATTTTAAAACGTTGGGTTTCCATGGGAACATGTGTGCAGCCAGAGCATACCTGAACATTGTGTTCCATATCTGAGTCACATCATCATTATAGTGAGGAAATTACAAAACAGAACGTCATTACCACAGATTCATCTTGAAATGAGAAAAGCAGCCTAATCAAAGTATCTCTGCTGTACTCGTTGTGTCCTTGCATTGCTATTTCCTGTGGCATTATCTGAGCTGCTGCTATAACAAAAAGTCCATACCTTTAACCAATTTCCTCTTTTTATCCTTCTAACAGTTTGAGTGCAGTAGACAGTGGCAGACGCATAGGAAAAGGTGATATGACACATGGAAAGCATGGCAAAGCACAGGCAAGAGTGGGGAATCATCGGGAACAATGGTAAAGCAAGGTCAAAACTATTAATGGTTACCAATGGAAATGCATACTAAATGCATACTGGGCAAACTTACCATGGTTAAGATTTATAAGAGTAGCCAACAGGAATTTCAAGTGAGATTCAGAGTTTACTTTAATGCTATATTTTCTACACAATCTGTTCCCACAAAGGAACCTGAAAGTTTTGTAATCATGTGGGCTCGAAACAGCCTCAGACAGCATATGTCTTGGAACAAACCCACCGGCACAACAAGCTCTATGAACCAAGCAAGCCAAGAATGCTGCTGAGCTCCAGTGCTGCATGATGTACACTGACAGGCAGGGAAATGGCACTTGAGCTGAAGAACCAATGGATTTATTAAAACAGGAGTCCCAGAGTTACAGATACAGATGCAATTCCTGGCAAGGAATGCCTGCACAATGCCAGTCATGATGGTGAACTGACTTTGAGCAATGGCACGGTATGGAATGTTAATCTGAAAAAAAATCCACCAATCCGTTATTTTCTCCCAATGTATTTTGTGGCAGAAGCAGGTACTGAAATTCAAAATGCGAGAGAGTTATGAAGCTTGACCTCGTTTGCTAAATAAGGTTTCTAACTAGATCCATGGAATACTGACTACAGAGCAGTTACATGTAGAGAAGCCAAGGACTGGGCACCAACGACTTTCCATTCAGACACTTCCTTACAAACTGAACCTTTCTGTTACCGTCTTTTTGAGAATGACTTCTGCTTTTTTATCAGTTTTTTTTTCTTCATATCATTAATAGCTGCCTTATCCTGTATAATTCAACAGGGCTACATACATATCCCTACAATTTCACCCATAACTATTCAACTTTCAATAGTGTTGAATTTTGAAATATTCAAATAAATGCAATAAATTCAATGACAAATATTTTAATCTGAAGACACTGAAAAAGACCTAGTCAAATGGTTTGTTACTGAATTTGTTTTAACGGTTCTAAATCACTGTCATTTCAGTAAAGTCTCCCACAGAGTGACATTGAAAGTTTCACAATGAACACAGAGATGTGTGTGGAACTCTTCATATGTTTAACTCGATCATGCATAATTAAAAAAAAAAAAAACAGAAAAGACACCACATTCCACTGCAACTGACATAGGAGCCTTGCGAAGGTAAGAAGTTCATAAGGAAAGTGAGCTTGAACTGCCTTTCAGAGAAGAGAGGTGTCACGCATACTTTCCACTGTTCACAGCATGCCTTTTGACATAGGGAGATAAATGAATGGGTTAAGATGGAACGGCAGAGCTGTAATTGAAGGAGCTCTTGCCAGGACGTCCAGATGGATGAGCAGCTGATGGGTACATCTATCTAAGGGATTTAACACCTTCAAAGTGTCAATTTAACGCATGTAGGAACATTGATTTGTTGCATGACTAGTAAGTGATACCCTACCGGCCTATTCGTTTGACATGATGAGTATGATTCAGTGAGAATCGGGTAGGATAGGGCCCAGGTGACAATGCTCTTCCACTGTTTAGTATCAGGGGCAATCTGCACTGTGTGACTTCTAAAGGAGGGAGTAATCAAGGCAGTGTTGTAAAAGGCTAAGAAGATTTACTGCTAGTTCTCATAGAACATTTCTGGTTCTAGTTTAATTCCCTTTTTGGAAAATCTTGGATATCCTAAGTTCGGTATGGTTTTTCATTTCGGATCCGGTTTCGTGGACATGAATGGAACATCCAAAACCTAATGCTCAAGTGCATTTGAAAATGGGAGCTGGATACATATAGAAATAGCACAGGTGGAGACTTTGATTTCTATTTTTTCATTTAAAACATAAAACAATTTAGTGCAGGCAATAATCTCTTGCTTGCTGTGTCTACATGTCCTTTCAAATATTCCAGCCTCACTGTCTATATGTGGCAAAGTGAAAAGCACGCGATCCACAAAGGTTCAATCAATGAGGTGTATTGAAACGGTACATATTAGGAGGATAAAAACAATACGTATGGATCAATAATCTTGAGCAAACAGACTAGACAAAACACTGTATTAAAGTTGCACTGTGCTTCTCCCAGTGCTACCTGAGCTCCAGCATGCGAAGAGTTTAGAACGAACAGAACCAGCTTTCAAAAGGAATACCAAATCCTTCTGTACTTTAAAGAACACGCTTTGTTATTCTGAAAGATGAAGAAACACATTCATCTTGGAATAACTAAAAGTACTCATTGAATTTTTCCGCAATTCAATTTTTTTAAGCAATTCAATGTTCACTTACTTATTATGCTTGCTCTCTGATGTTTATGGAAAACATATTTTGTTAGTTTATCAGGTTTAAGGGTGATTTATAATTTCACTTTAGCAGTGTTATGGGTGTGTGGGGATGGATAGAAAACGATTGATAGGTTTTTCATAGCGGGTCTAATTTTCATATATATATATATAAAAGTAAAACGTTGCTTGCTTGTTTGTTTGAAACAGTCAGTAGCCCTCCAGACTCTTTCTCGCTCACTATGCCATTGCCCTCATTGTTGCTCTCTGTCAGCAGGCCTGGGGTGCAATTTGAAGGGGGTGCTTGAGTGCTGAAGACCCCCTCTGTAACTCACAACGTGTATTCAATCAATATTCTTCCTCTTACAGCAGGATGGAGAACAATCCAAGGGTTCTATAAAAACACTCTGTAATAGAAGAGTTTGCGGTGCATTGGTTTTTAGCATCCGATTCATTCAAATGTGATGAGTTCAGGTATCGCAATTATTGGACTGTGCTTCTATGAGTTAAAAGGGCTTGCTGCTGTTGGTTTGAAGTGGCATTTGTGCACTGCTGTTGCAATGAGGTGTGTAGTTACAGTGTAGTTACTAAGGGTGTGCTGATACTTGTACTGTCAGTTTACAGCCTTGCTATGGCAGTACAGCAGTAAACACGTCAGATCACCTGATTGCAGGAAAAGGTGCTTCTAATCAGCTTTTAAAACAATTAATTGCCATTGGGCAGGATAGCTGCCCTCCCCGTTAGACAAAGCCAAAAAGCAGGTGGAGGCTGGGGAGCAGGAGGGGAGCGCTGATGCACAACAGGGACGTAATGGAGTGAGGGAAGATAGAAATCCCTTCCTTGCAGATCACTGGCCATTCCACACTCAAGCACTGCTGTCACGGAATAATTTACAGAAAGAGACAAGCTTCATTGCTGAAGCTGGTTTTATTTCCAGGCTGTTAAATTGCTATTAAAAGTAAGAAACAGCCTGCCCCTGGACACCAGATCTCATTTATTAGGTCGTTACTTCATGATACTTTGGTCAATAGCCCAATAAACATGCTAACAGCTTTTGCAGGCTGTTTGTTCGATCCCCCCCCCCCCCCACCCCCCCCCCCCCATATTTTTCCCTGTCCTCCTTATCCTGTTAGTCAAGCGTCTTAGTTACACATTTGACCTTTTTTAAGAAATGAGGCTTATTCATTGTTTTTCTGACTATGCTGGTCCTATAGTGACATCACATTGTTATGCGCAATGTTATGCTAAAATCAAAAGCATTCAAATTCATAGTGGAAAGGAATTGCTTGTACCCTATTAGTAAACCCTTAGATTGCAACCCTATTTGATAATACAGTGTCACATGACCAAAATAAGTTAGCGTTATTGCCCACAAACCGGCCAATAGTCACTCTAGCAGTATGGTATTGTCCTCTGACATCACGCATTTAATAATACAGATATTGACTGCAGTTTTATTGCCGTTAACTAGCAAGCCACAAGTTAGGTATGCAGGCTTTTTCACGTCAGCAACACTACCACATCACAGTAGACTGGAATCAGCAGATACCACAGCTGCCCACATCTTTGTCACAGTTGGTTTGATGAATGAGTTCAATTCTGCAATTTTCCTTTATGCAATTTCAACAGTCAACTACTAACAGCGAGCAAGCCGCAGGGTGAACAGGTTTTCATCTTGCTTGTTATTTTATTTTATTTTTTGCAAAAAGTGGATCACTAGCCTCTGATTGGTGCCATCTGGTGTGTTTGCTGGATGGATTGTACCCAAAGGCCAGCCCGTTGCATATAGTGAATACTTCATTGAATTGCAATTTCATCCATCCCGCATCAGTAAGTGTGTTTTGTATGATGTAGATTAATTTTTTTGGAATGTAACTGTCCAGGTGCCGAGGGACCCACACACATTTTCTGCTGTGATTGATGACACGTCTGAACCATAGAGCTGTGGGTGGCGACCAAAAAATAGGGGGCTGGTCAAACTCCATCCTACAGTAATACATTGGAAAGAGGATCAGCGTTGCTTGATATATGAAGTGAATTACCCGCATGTGTTCGTGCTCCATCCCTTAATGTTAGAAGTGGCGGCTGCCATGTATTATCAATGAAGTGGTCCTCTTGGAGAATTAGGATGTAGGGCCTTACACCTCTTCATGCTTTCATTAATACATCACTCTGTCAGTTTGCATTCCACCATTGATTTCTACTGACTTCAGCTTAGCAAGGCCAATTAATCAGTTAGGCCTGGTCCTGACACAAGCGATTTTGCTTCGTAGGCAAATTTGGTGAAGATAAAACAAAGAGGGTGGGAAGCGATTACAGTAAATAGGAAACAGATAACTTTCTGTTAGCATCTTCGACACCAAGACGAGAGGACAAGCAAGTGTAGATGATTTCATTCATGGGAAGAAATGAACTTAATATCCTCCCTCCAGAACCTACCTTACAGTAATGTGACCTCAGACAGGGATGGGATCAGAGTGCTTCACATGAGAACATTTCTCTTCTTCGCCCAGGAGCCCATACTAATTACTTACAGTAATGTGACCTCAGACAGGGATGGGGTCAGAGTGCTTCACATGAGAACGTTTCTCTTCTTCGCCCAGGAGCCCATACTAATTACTTACAGTAATGTGACCTCAGACAGGGATGGGGTCAGAGTGCTTCACATGAGAACGTTTCTCTTCTTCGCCCAGGAGCCCATACTAATTACTTACAGTAATGTGACCTCAGACAGGGATGGGATCAGAGTGCTTCACATGAGAACATTTCTCTTCTTTGCCCAGGAGCCCATACTAATTACTTACAGTAATGTGACCTCAGACAGGGATGGGATCAGAGTGCTTCACATGAGAACGTTTCTCTTCTTCGCCCAGGAGCCCATACTAATTACTTACAGTAATGTGACCTCAGACAGGGATGGGGTCAGAGTGCTTCACATGAGAACGTTTCTCTTCTTCGCCCAGGAGCCCATACTAATTACTTCTCACGCAAGCAATTGTGCAAGTGTGACAGTTAGAAACTAGTTCCCATTGACCTGTCAGTGCCCTTTGGCCACAGTTCTGATGAGCAAAACCTCCCACAGACACATCGAAGGCAAGGTTTCCACAGGGGGGTTTCAGACCAGAATTGTTGGAGACGCACAGTAGTTATCCTGTCAGCTGGCCCCGAAAGCACTGCTTCTAAAAGCTTTTCCTTTCTTAGTTGTCTCACTCTCAACATGGAGATTTAGCTGCACTTTATCAAACCTTTTCCATCTAACCAATTAAGATTTTAAATACCCATTATTGTGTTTTAACCAATGAATCAACCTGAATCTCCGATGACCGGCAAGCCACACAGCTGTTGAGACTCAGAATCTTGCCTCAGTCACCTCAGATAGAGTGTACCTGGCTGGGACTGCAAGATTCATAGACAGGTCTAGAGCGCTTGACACTTTAATTCATAGACAGGTCTACAGTGCTTGACATTTTAAGGCACAGAGGGTTATTGTGATGAGTCGCTGCACTCACTCAAAAAGTATTTCCTTGGGGACATGCTATCTGAGTTTATTACCAGGGAGAGACGAATTAGAAAGTGCTTTTCAATTCCCAAATATCACAGTATAAAATTGAGTGTTTCATTAATTTGGCCTTTGGTATTTTTAGTTTTTTAGTCCAGTAGTATCGATAATACTTTTAAACACTTTATTTAACCATAACTTCAAACCCTGAATTAGAAAACTTAGTCAAGCAGACAATTCTTAAATTCCTGTCATAATGTCATATTCCTAAAGTGGATGATTTTTTTAACATATTTAGGAAGGCTTAAAGGCCCTATGTTAACAAAAAACAAACTGAACAATATAAATAATAATCAAGCTTTATTTATTTTGTTACCTGAATATTCTGCTGTTATTATTTTACATGTGCAGTATTGCATGTGAACTGATCTAGTTTTGGTTCAGATTCCTCATGATACAACACTCACGATAATAGCACAAGTCTTTCCTTCTGGTTTAGCTTAACCATAACAAGGAGCAGATCACTTCGCTACACCCCCTTTTGTACTGTCAATCATGACCCCTTGTGCAACTAGTGCAACTGCTTCTCCAATCCGCGGCTGCCACGTTGTTTCCCTTCCGGGTCAATGATTTAGTGTATCATAGCTCCGCCCCATTTCTAGATGACCGACTTCCTTCTAACCCTGGGAATGAATTGTCTGGCCATCCAGTCCAGGGCACTCTGTTCCCTTTACACAGCGCCATCACAGGTCGGGAGAGAGATTTATCAACAAGAATCATTCTGTCACAACCCCCCAAAAAATCAGACTTGGATTATTAACATAACTGGAGGCTAAAATGTGTCACACTTAACTACTCTTTTACAAAACAACGCAAACGAGAACTTCAGAGGAGCTTAGGCTGACACACTTGAATGAGAGCGTGTTCCAGTCAGATGGTAACTTTTGGCACTCAGGTATAATTACAATATTGTCATAGGAGTTCCAGGATCTCGTGCTCTGTTTTTTTTTTAAACGAGTGAATAGAGGACATACTGTAGAGAATGTAACAAGCTCAAATTACCGTCACATTGAGCGGTCTCAAGAATCTAAAGACTGTGATATGCAGCAGATTATTTCTGTACGTTGGGTTATAATGAAGCACATTAAGGGGAAGTGAATGGACTTTGGCTTCCAGTCTTTTGGCTCGTATCACTCTGTAATAGCACAGCTGACTGCAGTACAGGAGTGTGTTCAGTAATTCAGAGGCATGCTACTGGATGGGTGAGGACTAACTCCTTTGTGTTTTCAGGGTCGAGTTAGTTCTAAGTGGCTTTTCCTTCCGAAGGCGAGAGGGCATTCCAAAAGCAAGCTGCAAAATAACGCGTGCAGCAAGTAAACCAGAGCTACCAGACCGCCAATGGCGGTTTCTCAGTTTCTAAAATTCATGCGGAATTTGGAAAACAAAAGCATTGTTTTTTCTTTGCTCCATGGTCTTGGAATAAACTTCAAGATGAACTGAAACTTTTTTTTTATATCCTTAAAGGAGTTTAAATAAAAAAGTTGACATCTAGGCAGCTGAGACATGCTTTTGTTTTGGCCGATGCTACTAAATTGTTTTTGTATTAGATTCTTCTTGACCAGGTCTCTCAATGGGACTTTCCTGATTAAATAAAGGTAAACAAAGCTGTAGGTTATATCTTTTTTTTATTAGCCCAGCCAATCAGAGGTAGTTCACTGTGACCTATTGAGCTCACCCAAAGCTGCATCGTTGAACGATTGTCAATATATAACTGAAACTGTTACATGCTGAACATGCTGTACTGTATGAGCACCTCCAGTATATACCTGTCACCAGGTATAAAGCCATTCCCTGCAGGCAATACAATAATATGAACACACATTTTCAGATAGTAGAACGCCATGTCTCTTCCATAAAATAAGTATTCTGTACATTTGCAAAAATAAAATCAAGTTAAAGACCCCAGCGCTGCTCTGCAATGCAACATACATCCTTGCATTCTCTGTGGTCCTGTAAAGATGAAAGCTGACGCCTGCTTCAGCTTCAGTTCCTTCTGAAAGGTTTTAAAAGGGCAGGCTGATTGATATCACCTTTCATGCTGTCAGGTATTTCATTACCAACACGCCAACTCTCAGATTAAAAGTCCTTCTGAATTATTTCTTGGTCATGTTTCATAGCTTTTTTTGTTGCCTTTAATATAGAGAGGGAATTTCAAGCCGGCTCCATTAGAGTGAATGGCACTATTGAGAATGAAACCTCTACTAAAGAACAATCTGAAAAGGAACTTTTCATAAGCTACCGAAAGAATGGAAAATAAATACTTATCCTGATCCTATCAGATGCTAGTATACTGTGATGCTTGGCATCATAATAATATATATTTTTAACATCATATAAAAAATAAGGTTTCATTTAAAAAACGATCAATCTTGTTGTCCCAGGCCCTGTCCGATATGAAACTAAACTTTACAGTGCCATAACACTTACAACCTCTTCCCACACATGCAGTAACACTTATGGGCAACACTTTATTCTGAGTGTAGTAAATAAGTATTTCATTAATATGCAAGTAACTGTTTGCTGAAGTTTAGTAAGATGTGCCACTCAAGCGTGTATCTCTCATGCAGTTTGAGCTCATATTTCATATGTATGTAGAGTATGTTTTTTATATTTTCACTGGATGTTTTTTTTTTTTTTTTTTTTTACTGGAGCAGGAAACTAGAAATTCTCAAAAAACAGACTCAACATAAATAGCAAATACGAACTGAAATGGCAGTCTAATGAAAGATGTATGAAACTAAACTTTAGCAACGGCTAATTGCATATTCTTGAAGTACTTATTTATGACACTCAGAATAAAACGTTACCCAATTCTGCAAGCAAGATGAAACATTGACACATTTAAAACCACTGAGCAAAGAGGTTTTCTTTAGAGACGTATGGTAAAGCATATTAATAAACATGGTGAACCATGGTAAACTGTGGTAAATGCATAGTACAACCATGGGAAAAGCATGGTTAAACTGCAAAAACACTGTGCAAAAATACAGGGGTTAACTCATATAAGGGACGGTACACAGATCCACCACTGTCAATAATCCCAATAGCATTGTGCTTAATATGATATGGCACTGGAGTGCACCGCTGCTCTGCAAAGTGTAATGGAGTGTACTGAAGGCAATGAAAATGACATTTGTGTGCTTCACTTCATAACCTTTTGAATGGCATTGATGTAATAAAAAACTACCTGAACCTCCAGTGGGATCAAACTAGCTCAGATACTCCGACCTCAGCGATGGCAGCGTGTGGAACAATGTCAGGATCAGCATACGAATTCAAATGCAACACCCCAGGAACAGCAGCCAATGCATTAAAAAGAATTGGATGGGGTTGGTCGTGATGCAGAAATAGATCTTAAACTCAATGCAAAATATTTACTGTAACTTAACTATTCATATTTAACTCTGTGTTTATATATATATATATATATCAGGTCTGTAGCTTTAATGCATGTGTCAATATACAGTTCTGGTGATTGCTAAGAAAGTTTGTAAACAGAAAGATGTTTCTACAGTGTGCAGGTGAAATCCCTTGGCTTCTGATCTCATAATAAACAGGGCTGGTTGTTGTGCTTGGATCCCGAGAGCTGCAGGTGATCTGCAGCCTACAGCCTAACAGAGGAATCCATTGCAACTGTGCTTAATAATGTATAGGTATAGTGGAGCCCTTTACAGGTCAGAGTTCAGGTCATTCCTGGGATGTAATAAAGACACAGAGAAGAAACTCAGACTCACTTGACAGCTATCAAGGCTTCAGCTAAAGGCAATACAAATGCTACGAGACTGAAGTACATTCAGACTTTGCTCTGAATACAGTTAGAGATGTACAAATAACATATCGTTGCTAAATCCACTTTCCCTTTAAGGTGCTATTGCGCATTTTTGTGTCTAATCTGATTTTCTTTTTTTTTTTGCACGTACTGAAGCACAACCCTGAATCTGCATAATTATTGTGTTATTTTAAAGAATGTCAATCTGAATAATTAAAAGGCAACCAAGAAATATGCCTTCTATGTACTGTAATGTATTTATTTATCTATTTTAATCCTTATAATAATTGAACACATTAGAAAGGGCTAGTAGACAAAACACATTATAAGGGGCCCTGCCCCACCAAAAAAGGGGTGTTAACCTTTAACCCAAACCAAACTAAACCTCTATTATCTAGATCCCCACAGACTGAATGCCAAACTGAATTGGACTAGATATATTTCATACTCTTGTTTCTTTCCATGTGATTTTGAGCTCCTTTTATGATAAACCGCTCACTACAGCATCTGAAGATTAATGGGAATGCCTTCAATGTTGGAGGCTCAGCTCATGCTCCTATTTCACAATGTGTTCCGGCTTTGGAAAAATGCCGCACAAAAATATATATTTTTTATTGAAAATCCTGACCTGCCAGAACCACTTTTATTACAAGACCTAAAGGTTACAACTGCATTTGTACAAAACATGAATTTTATCTTCAGATTTAGGCTCGTGCATGATTGCAAAACCTTTTGTTTAAAGCACAACAGAATAACAATTCAAAGCAGCATCACAGTATGAATGGTGCAAGTATCCTGACATTTGTTAGTAAAGACAGACCGTGTTCAAGTGTTCCTTTTTTACAGTTTGCACTAGATGCCAGCCCGCAGGTTACAGCTCTGCATGCATATTGGTTGTTTTCTTTCTTTAGACTATTTCCCAGAAATAATGATCATGCAAACCAATGCCGCATTTACTCCAGAAACAAATTATTCTTTTTAGTTTCCGTGAAAGAAAACAGAAGGTCCTTGGAGTAGTGGGGCCTGTGGGATTTATTAAAATGATTTGTGAGTTCTCTCACAGGTAGAAAAGAGCAATATTTGTGATATTCGCTACAGCACAGAGCGCTCTGGGGATTACTCAAGTTGGAAGCTGGCAATGATTTATAGAATCAGAAGGACTAATGTCTTTAAAAAGGGAAGGTGGTCCTCACAGTATATTATCTTGGCTGAGGTAATAGCCCAGTAAGGTCTCTGGTGCCTGTTTCTCAATTTTACTGCCTTCCGGCCATTGCCTTTATCTGTGCTCGCCGTGTGTCTCGAAGGACAACTTTCATTTACTTTCACTGTGCCTCGTAATACTCACAGCCAAACAAAACAGCAGCCTCGCCTCCAACAGCTAGGCATCGTGTCACGTGTTCTGCAATGACTACGAGCACCAAACACCCTGTAGGATATCCTGAAACTCACGTCCGCTTCCTTATCGACGTTTAGATGTAGTGGGAAATCAGCTTTAATCATTGAACTGAACTGCAAGACAGCTGTATTAGCATTAATGTTTTGGCGTATTGACTTTAACATGATGTGACTTTTTAAGGGTCAGCTGTTCACCAAATGAAATGTTGCAAAAGACAACTATAACAAACACATTAAGAAAGAAAGCAAGAGGGGGAAAAAAGGGGGAGGGAGGAGGGAGGGAGGGAGGGAGGGAGAGAGAGAGAGAGGGGAAGAAAGAAAAAAAAAAAAAAAAAAAAAATTACAGCAACAAACCATTCACTCACCAACTCCCACCACCAAACAAATGATTTTCTCTTTTTATACCATGTGGCTGGAGCCTAATTATCAAGTATTCAATTAGCTCCAGCCACATTCTCAGATGTATTTTGGCAGGGATAGGAAATTAACCCCATCCCTGCCAACCATCACCAAATCACCACACAACAATATTATTATTTACAGGCAGGGCCCTGCCCTGCCACACCCTCATTGAAATGTTAAATGTAAAAAAAACAGTAGGCTATGTGGTATATTTCAATGACAAACACATGTATCTAAGTAACTCCAGTGTTAAAATCTACACTGTATAACCACCTTAATTACGAAGACCTGTCCACCCAAGTGGATTTGGCATCGCCCTGAGTTAGAGAAGTAAATAAAGTTGATCATTATAGTGGTGTTCCACAATAGCTGCTCCAAGACATTGTCCATCAGAGTGTATCAGCAATGGAAAAAAGAAGGGAAAGTTCTTGTCAAGAGAGACAGCTGTGGCCACAAACGGTTGAGGCAAAGGAGGAAAAGACGGTTAGAGAGGCCTGTCAAGTGTGAAATATTAATAACTGACTGGATTAAGACAACCACAGATGACCTCCAGCAACTTGTGGAGTCAATGCTCTGCTGGGCTGGACTGTCAAAGCTCTTTTTACTTCAAATTGTCATTTTAATTAAGTTACCAAACCTAAAATAAACTTTTTTTTTTTTTCATTTGTTTTAGAATTGTAATTGCAGTTGGTTCCTTCCAGAAAAAAAGTTGTGCTAATGAATGACAATTGGAGTAAATAGCTGTGAGAATCTAGCCCATTGGGTCAAGGCAAGCGATGTCCCAACCTGATATTAGCAAGAGGTCCTCATATGGTGTCTAGGCACTGTACCTTGTTGCTAATAGAAACCCTAAGAAAGTGACTTTGTAGAATAGGAATCCCATTAACAGCCATACAAACCTGCACCGCTCTAATTGAAAAGGCCCTTTATGACCACCACTGGCTTTGCTTATATACAGCAATTCTGTAATTTCCCTTTGTGTTGAGGCACATTTAAAATGAGGAGCACTAACAACAGCAGTTACATTTTATATAATGAGCTTCAAAAAGGCAGTGTGGTCCAGTGGTTTAAGCCCAGGGTGGTCCACTATGAAAGGCGCTATATAAAGATATTATATATTATTATTATCTTTTGACTGTAGTTTCAGCACTGAGACTTTAATGAACATGCACACTGGTACAGAGTTTAGCAAAGATTATACAAATGTAGAAAGAATGCATTACAATGGAACATTCTTTATTTTCAGTCATTTGAATCTCTTTAGTTCATTTTCTATTTTGGTTTCCTTTCAGAATTGTACTCTGCAAAGCCACACAGATATTTCTGTTACTTACTCTGCCGTCAGTTCTTTTTTTTATACCTGGACTTCAGAGAGTTGAAACTTTAATATTTTCGCAATAACTGAACCAAACAGTAGTTCTTGCTGCTTGCAACTCCCAAGGCAATACATCTTGTGTTGTCTGGGGCTCCAGTGGAATAATAATGGCATTGCTCTCCAGATTTCTTGATTTGAAAAATAATGAAATGAACCCAGCTTAGCCCAGAATAATAATGAGTGGAATGTATTTTATTTTATTTCGACAAACATAGATGGAAATGTTAGTGTCAACAGTATATGCCCTCATTGCAAATAGCTATCAGTGGTGCACCAGTGGTAACCGTTTGGGACTGAAGCTTGAACAAACCTAATCCTGCTCTGTAAGACATAAGGAAACTAGACAAACAGGGTAACATTTTATAAGATAACAAAAGCTGCAAGGGTTTTTAATTATGCATGTATAAATTCTTACCTAGACCTCTGTATAGGATTTGTAAAAGTGTAATTCAGGGCAGCAGTGTGGAGTAGCGGTCAGGGCTCTGGACTCTTGACCGGAGGGTTGTGGGTTTAATCCCAGGTGGGGGACACTGCTGCTGTACCCTTGAGCAAGGTACTTTACCTAGATTGCTCCAGTAAAAACCCAACTGTATAACTGTATGGGGAATTGTATGTAAAAATAATGTAATATCTGTATAATGTGAAATAATGTATAATGTGATATCTTGTAACAATTGTAAGTCGCCCTGGATAAGGGTGTCTGCTAAGAAATAAATAATAATAATAATAATAACATCTACATGAGGGTAATGGAGGATTTGCAATTTGTTTCATGAATACTTACTATCATCCTGTTATATACTATTGCTGAACTTGGAGTAACTAACCGACAGTAGCTCCTAGTATTTCTATACCTCAGTGTTGCATTCATAACACAGCAATGAAATGATAGAAACTTTCTTCTTACAAACAAAACACTCGCTGCGTGTCAAGGTCAAGCCAAGTTATAGTAAAAACATAATCACACAAAATACCAATATATACTGTATATATATATCTGTGGAAATTAAAAGGGTTTTTTTTTGCATGTACGCAAAAGGTATAAATGATTTAAAAAAATATTTCATTTCAGGATGTTTTGGACAAAAGCCCTTCTTCAGCTGTGTAGAAAGAAAAGTAAACCCAGCGCAGTAACTTGTACTCCTTTTGTGTACTTTTTTATTTCTGTAATCTGCAGTTATACCTCCTTTCAAACCTATATATATAAACACTATATACACATATATCAAACCTGCAATTCCTACTCAGCCCATTGCTGTTTTATTAAAAAAAAACAGATGCCTCAGTTTATTATATTTACCTCAGAAGAATCGCTACGTGTTACTTTGCATTACAGTAGACCAGATAATGATTTTTATCCTAAGCCAACAACAAGCAAATACAAACTGAAATGCTCAAATAAAAGTATTGGGAGTACAGAGTTTTATTCAGAAAGAATAATCGTGATATTAAAAATCGATTCCAGCTAATGAAATGACCACAGGGAGACATGGCTACAGGACTCAGGGTACTTGTTCTGATCTCTCAAGACCACACTTGTGATGGAGACTGATTCATCTGTTATCTGAAAGGATGTAATCAGCGTCTCGTTACTGATGTCCCTTTGAGATACAGGAACTCCGGGTTTCGCTGAGAAATCCATCTTCAGCTTTCATTCACTAATATCTTCGAATCCCTTTCAATATATCTTTGGCGTTGCTTACAGAAGTTCCATTAAACGCTGGCACCAGGCTGGCAGATAGACAAATTGCACAGGCCTTCCTTTCACCCAGGATGGATGGCAGAGCTGGGAGTTCAGGGTTAGCAGTGAGTATCCTGCTGCTGTACACCATTCTGGCCTTCAAATTGTTATCAGATGCAGCTGATGAGAGTTTAAACATTGAGCTGATTGCCAACCTCCATTAACTTTAAATAGCAACTAGCGGTCCTTGCTGAATTCATCCTCTTGTTATCTATTGGTCCTTGCTGAATTCATCCTCTTGTTATCTACTGGTCCTTGCTGAATTCATCCTCTTGTTATCTACTGGTCCTTGCTGAATTCATCCTCTTGTTATCTGCTGGTCCTTGCTGAATTCATCCTCTTATTATCTGCTGGTCCTTGCTGAATTCATCCTCTTGTTATCTGCTGGTCCTTGCTGAATTCATCCTCTTGTTATCTGCTGGTCCTTGCTGAATTCATCCTCTTGTTATCTACTGGTCCTTGCTGAATTCATCCTCTTGTTGTCTAGCATTCCTTGCTGAATTCATCCTCTTGTTGTCTAGCGTTCCTTGGTTCTTCTAAGCGTGTTTGCCTATCAGTTGTTGCCTTGGGATACAAAGTCATGTGACCTGGTGCTTTCTCAGGGTCAAAAGGGAAATGATAAATATCTTTTGTACTGAGAAAGTGGAAGGAAGTTACTGCAGAAGGCATAGTTCTTGAATACAGCAGACATGTTTGTCTGTTCACTCTGAGTTGTAAATATCTGGAAGACAACATTTGTTTTGTAATGCACATAATTTTCCATTGAATGCCATCCAGGTCCTTTAGGCTACCCCATCATTTCTAAGTCTTTGCAAACTCGCTTCATCTGCTCCAGTACATTCACCAAGCTTATTTCCAGCTGTTTATTATTATTATTATTATTATTATTATTATTATTATTATTATTATTTAAATGAACTTTACCATGCTTTACTATACATTACCATGCTATTACCATGACACGGTCAACATTTGTCTGAGGGACAATCTGGCACACAAAATAAATGAAAATAAAAAAACAAGCACGTGGGTCAGTACTTAGTTCTCCTCTAAAGGTTTCAAAATGTTAAGAAAGACAATTTGGTTTGAGGCATTGTAACGAGATTATAAAGAGACGCAGGGATGCTACGAGCAAGGGGATTGCTAAATAGATTCCTCTGACTTTGAAAATGAAGCTCTGAATGACTGGTAAGTTCAATAATTCTTCTCCGGAACAAAGTCTCCAGGCTTATTAAAACTTGGTTTTGCAGGTTCAGGGGCTGAGAAACAAGCTTTTCAATCTTGCACTCGCACATTCTCACATAACAATGATAGCAAAGGCAGGAATACTGTACTGTACTGAACATCCTGAATTCAGCAGAAGCTGTAAGCTGTGAAAGAGCTGTCAGCAGTGACCGGATGCATCTTATATCTTTACATAGAACCCTGAGCAGTATCTATATTCACCATGGGCTGCATCGACCATAGGAAACACACTCTCAATTCATAATGCAAAAACGTGAAAATATGGTGACACAAATACCCATTTCTGAAAACGCTGTCTGCCTGTCGCCTTTGATTCTCACTAATGATGACAGACAGCTATTAGTTCCATGTTTTATTCATGAATTATTTTATGTCAGCTCTGTAGTAGCCTGGGGTAGACTGTTTTCTTGAACAAAAGTGAAGGCAGCAGATCCGACAAGGTTGACTAACTTTAATTTGGGTTTTATTGAATGATGATGTCTGATCTCTGTAAATAAGAACCAGGGGAGCCTGAGTGGCTTCTGAGAACTGGTGAATAAACCATCACAGCTACTGCAGTTAAACCAGGTGGTCAGTAGACAAATACAGACGGTGATGCCTGCCAAATATGGTCCTGTTCCTGTAAAAACTATTCACTTGGATGACTGCATAAACAGTTTTGCTTTTGCTTGGGAACATTTCACTGAAGTTGTACCACTTGTTTTCAGACCAATGGGTTAGTCTAGCACATACCAGAGGGTCTGACTCAGCTTTGATCGCTTTCATCAAACCTGGCATCCCCACAGCCATGCAGGAAAGAAACTTCATTAGTTCCTTTGATTACCCTGCACCCTCCATGCTTCGGCACCCTATCAGTCATCACAAGCAGCACTGATAAGGTTTGACATCAAGGTGAAACATTCACCCACACACTGCAATTCTTACTAATCACAGGACAAACAAAGGACGGGAAGCACTGACTGTACGATCGCTATCCTACAGTAAGGGAGGGTTTGTCCATATGGTGCATGGCAGCACTGCTAATGATGCTGGATGCCTAACATAGCTGTCCTCAATTCACAAAACCCAGCGCGATTATCAGAATAACACCTCCATGGCGCGCCTCTGTTTTGGGGTTCAATTGGTTTTGTCATTAGTAACAGACTGTATTTATCACCTGCTGTTTATGAAGTTCTGACAACTGGGGCCAGCCTCATCTGCTAAACCAGTTGTAACCGCAGGCTATAATAGCACACCCTTGTAAATGTTTACCATAGTAAAAGCATAATGTTTACCATAGTAAAAGCAAAGTGTAATACAGCATAGTGAAAGCAAAGCAAAGCATAGGCAAGCATTGTAAAGCCCGGAGCGGTATGGTAAAGCAGATTGGCAAACCAGGGTAAACTGGCAAATACATATTACAAACACGTAAAAAGCGCAGGAAATCAGCAAAATTGCTGTGCAGATTTACCATGGTAAACAAGCTTCAGTACAGCCTTAATAATGGTTAACATGGGTCCCCGCGGCTCCCCTGGTAAAAGCATGGCCGCGTGCTGTGCGGGGGGAGTCATGCAGTCAGGAGAGCACAGCTTCACGTCCTGGCTGTGTGAAGTTGCCAGTCTTCGCTGGGGATTCTGGAGGGAGCATCGCATTGGCATCGGGTTAGGGAGACAAAGCTGTCAGCTTCTCCTCATCGTGCTGCAGCGGACCCTACCAGCACAGATAAACACCTGCAGGGCTGGCCTTTGTCCTCCAGAGGCCGGTAGCTCGCTGACCTCCGCTCTCGAGTTCCTGGGTGTAGATGAGGAAGCTGGGATCGGAGGACTCCCACTGAACCTTCAGTTCTCCTGAGCTGTGTGGGGAAGGAGGGGAAATAATAATTGGATATTCTAAATTGGAGAAAAAGTTGGGGGTAAAATAATTGGGCACTCTAAATTAAATAAATAGATACAAAATAATAATGGTTAACACTCCACTCACCGTACCCTAAGATTCCCCACCATATGAATTATATACAGTCTGGCACCAACTTCTAAAATAACACTTTCTGAGATCTGTTCTGTCCTGGAATTTCTGATAATTGAAGTTGAGGTCACATCCTGGAAGAGTGAGAGCGATGGCTTAGCTTTTTTTTTTTTTTTTTTTTTTTAGTAATTTAAGTTTTTGATGATTTATTTCCGTGTATGTAAATTTATTTGATCTCGTTCTGTGACTGAAATCGTTCATGCATTAGTTAGGATACTGTCTTGTTTTATTGCAAATGATGAATTACTGTTTACTCTCATGTACTGTAGGTAGTATAGTAGCGCATAAATGATTGATGTAGCAGAATGCATTCCAGCTGTCCCTCGGGACGCTCCTGCAAATGAAATGTGACATCCTGTCTTGTATAATTTAAAATACAAAAATCAATAATTGTGCAAATTGGAAACAACCTAAATTTGATTTAATCACAGCATTAGCTATAATGTATATAAACAGAATCCCTGCGAGTGGTGTTGAATACCCTGGGGCTTGATTGATGCTGTTTGCTTTTAACCAGTTCCTACCACATTCTTTATATTTATACTCAATAAACAATATGATGACAAAGACCTGCAATGAGTTCCAGTTAACTCACAGGGCATGTACAGTTAAAATCATCTCCCATTGCACTGCCAGAACCTGTGGGACAGCTTCCAACATATTATCACCCCTCTAGAAAAGTAGACCTGGCAAGTGTCACTCTCTCTGTTTTTAAGGGTCTGTTATTGTGTAACAGGGTGGAGGCTGGGCGTGAACCAACGACCCTGCACACGGCAAGCGAGCATCTTAACCACTGTGCAAAAGAGCCGGGCTGGTCTGCGTTCGTGGTTTCACAGCTGTAACAGGACAATCTGTAACACAGTGTATCACACCACACTGCCCGTTACAATTGCCACACTTTAAAAAACCCTGTAACTGTTTTTAACTGTATTCAGCGCTGGGTGTATGGTTTTAGCGTTCTGCATATTTATTGTATGAATGAACGAATGTGAATATGCCTGTAGTCCTCTGGAACATCCTTGAAAAACGAGATGTTCAAGGTTCTGTCCTGGACTGAACATTTTAAATAACTAAAGAAATACATTTTGAAAATGATCCAATGTGAATGCTGTGGTCTTTTTGTTTTCAAGCCTTGTCATGATTGTGCAAGAGGGTTGAACAAGGAAAGGAAAAATGGATTGAATCGAATCCAGAGAACGGCTTCTATGAAATGCTTCAGCTTTCATTACAAGAAAGATTTTTTTTTTCACCAGCCCGCTCTGACATACCTTTCAGGCTCTTATATATATTTGTCTCCGGTGAGCAAACACAGGAAAACGAGGGTTTTTATACGTTTCACCTTGATGGGCACTTTAGAAAATTGCATGATGGAAAATGAAATTAAATTGTAGTATTGCTGCTTTTCTGACTTCACCCTTTCATGCTATGCACCAGTAACACCGAGTAAAATTTAATTTATTTTCCAAAAAGACCTTGAAAGCGCTAACACGACATGCAAATACAGTATAGTGAGCAGAAGTGGCAGCACATATTACACTTTATTTAAAGATGTACTTTTTTTAGTTTAATAACTGTAAATACTACCTTACTTATATGTTAATAAACTATGGTAACACTTTACATTGGGTCTCTAGTTAATGCTTAAGACTTTAAGCACTGTCCGGCTACAAGTCCACCATGAAGATGATCCTAAAGAAGTCTGCAGAGATTTGGCTGCCAACAGCACCATTTTGTCATTAAAAAGTATATATTTTTAATGCTCCATTAACATCATTTGGAATTCACACAGTGCATGCTCCATTGCTGTACTGTTCATGAGAGCTAAATGTGTTGTCTTTTCTAATAAAGGTGATTTTAATAGGATTTTACCCGGAAAAGGTCAAGCCTTGTCAGTCTTTCTCATTGAGGCCCTCTGGCTCTCTCTCAACAATGAATTCCATGAGAAAAACCCCATAGCATCCCACTGGGTAAACTCAGGTCTACCAGCCCTTCCTTCCAGTGGTCTGGAGCATGATCTGAGATTCTTGGGAGAAAATCTGTACGAGTACAAATGAATTCAGGTTATATTTAGACAGCAAGCAGATCATTATGTCCGGTCTGCAGTGAGCTGTTCTCCTAATCTTGGAGCAGATTTTACAAAAACAAAATAAGTTATCTATTTTACTTAAGACAGTTAAGTGAAGCTTAATTGTAGCTCGATTCTTTCTAGGTGTCCCACGGGTGGGAGTGGCAATTAGTTGCCAGAGCAATCCTCATTGCTGCAGGTTACATTTTCACTTCTTGCATTTTCAAATCAATAAAGGATTCCAGGGTGAAATGGAGGTGGCACAACTTAAATCACTTTAAAATGCACCAAGGAAAACATGTTTCCTTTATTTCTTTGTTGCAAAGTGAGTGACTAAGAGGATTAAATTGACTAAATTCCTAATGTATTTCAGTGATTTAAAAAAATAAAAAAACTCGTTGTTAGTGGTACGGAAAAATGCAAATGTAATGCTCTTTGCAAAACGTTTGCTTTTAAATCAAAGTGCAATGATAATTTTAGATAAGGACAGCTTCAAGAGAAGAAACAGCTGAGAAAAAATGATAAATGAAAACGCTTTGGTGTGACGATTTCCATTTGAATTATAGATTTTTTTTAACCTATTTTTGATTTGCGTGGGTGTTTTCAGCAAACTATAGACATGTTTTTATAAAAAATGTTCTCAGCTGAAGTTCAAAAAGGAACTTGAGTTTGATGGATCTTCTAATATCAAAGTTTGTATTAATGTCATGTCTTAATTAAGGGCTACAGAGCACTCTGCTGCAGTGTTTACAGGAAACGCATTGCTTTACCATTGCTGTATTCTATGTGCAGTATTTGCTCATGATTGTTTTGATATATTTATTCATGCATCATGGATCAAAAATCACCTGTGGCATACAGAAATGTGGTACCCAGGTGACCAGTGACACATAATTAGAGCTGTATTTTATTTTGACAGTAAAAATGGGTTATTTAATGTCATTTTACGGTATAAAAATAGCTATTTCAAGATATTTCACAATTATCGAGAAGATAATGCTGTTCCGTTGGATGTTAACGGCTGAACATTAAAATACTTGCACTACTGTGCAAAGATTATTCTGCAACCAAAACAATGTTCCCAGGCAGAATACTCTACCAGCTTTCTTAGTGAGCCCCAGGTCATCATGTTTCAAGATAAGGGGTCTGGATCAGTGCCCCAGGCTGCATGGGCAGTAACCAGCAACACTGTTCATGTCTGAGTGCAGGAGGAGGTGTGGAGATGACTGCTCAAACACAGACCTTGAGCCCCAGCAATCCAAGCGCCTGGAGTGTGGAACAGAGTGGAGCCGTTATTTTTTTTTCCACTTGTGCTGGTCCGCTCAGCGTGATTGCCATTTAATTTTCAAGGAAACACACAGACAGGATGAAACTCTGTGCAGCTGAGAAAGGAATCGTTTTTAAAGTGACTGAGACAGTTTGTTGATGATTTCGGGCCGCGGTTGTTTATTTTTGTCACAGCTTGAGGATGGCAGATTCTTATCTATTTTTAATATGTCTGGTCGTCCTGCCTGCCAGTTATGTGGAAGATCTTCCAAACACGTGCCAGCTATCTGCTCTATTCCATACACTACACCCCCTTACCTACAGCCTGCTGGCAGTCCAGCATGCTTGTCGACAGCATAATAAAACAAATATTTCCAATTTGATAAAAAAATGTTCTGCTTATCAATGTAAAATGCGAGGGTTTTCCTTAACCAGATGCCTGAAAGGTATTTAAAATACAATGAATAATTTATAAAATATAAGGAGAAAATGTGACATTCACGACACAAGTCACAGAATGCATTCATTTTGCACTGCTGTTTGGACGGTTTGTGTAGAATATGTCTTACCCAATTAGTTAGCTATTGCACATTGTGCTGGCATATAAAACCCCCCTTTCTGACCTCTTAAGACAGTTCATGTAAAGCACTAGCTGGCAACAAAAGATCATTGTTTTTGTGAAACCAATGTAGATGATATTAGCTGGTGAAGCAGATATATTATGAAAATGACACATCATAAAACGTCCAGGCATGGAGAAATGTTAATGAAGCTGATAGAATGTAGGAACATGCTAATTAGTAGTTAGTCGTTTCTAGTTAGTGCTTTGGGCCCCCTTGCTTGCCTTAGACACAAGTTTCTTCAAACAGATGTAGATGTTGTTTTTTCATTAATATACAATATATTACTACAACCAAAAGGTAAAATAAGGATGAAAACAAACAGCTCTTGGATCAAGGTATTGCCTAATGTGTAAATATTTTTGCATGTTATAAACCTATCCCTAACCCTAACCCTAACCTTAACCCTAACGCTAACCCTAACCCTAACCCTAACCCTAACCCTTTTGTGATACAATTGTGTACTTACATATATCATGTAAACAGATTTACACATTAAGTACATTGTAACTATGCAGAATAACATTGTAATGATGTGTCAGTACACATGTCTTTAATAAGCTACTTCTATGTAAATACACAGTAATTACAGACGCTTAATGTAAAGTGTTACCTTCAGTTGTACTGCCAAAAATACATAGAGTGCTATTATGCAGTAGGACAAACTGAATGATTTACAACAGTAACATATTGATATGGGGGCTTTATGAGGCTTGACACTTGCATACTACAAGCAGAGAACATTGTATGTTTTCAGTTGGATATTAAACCCAAGGTGAGAAGGCTGATATCCCAAGCCACTCCTCAAGAAGTTGCTTAACTAAGATCTCCAGATTACACTGAACTTCTTGTTTGGCAAACTTCCTATTGTGTGCAATAACATTTACAAGTGAAGATTAATATTACGTAAAAGAGAAAAAACAACAACAACACTATTTATGTTGCTAAATACGAAAAAAAAATTGGAAGCTGTTCACAAAGGTAAAAAAACAGCACCTAAACATACAGTCTCATTGTGAATGCGTGCAGATTAATCACAGGAGGGTTCAGCAGTTCAAAGGGCTGCGCATCACACGCTCTGTGTCTAAACGTACTGTGCTTTGTATTCAGCTCAGGCTCAGTGAGTTCCGATCCCAGGGGGATACTGACATGTCATCTTGCGTGGGACCTCATGTTTCTGATTCGGGTCTTTTGGTTTTTGTTCCCGAATGCTACCCCTGCGCTTTATGTATCTTATCAAAAGGTTGCAGTCAGCACTGTGAGATAAAGGGAAGACTATGATAGAAGAGTGTCTTTTCAAAGTGTTGAGTATACTACAGTATGCGCTTTTACACCAGAGACCTGATGAAACATTTCCCATTGCTATCCCAAGACATTAGTACGAATACCTCTTGCCCGCCAATACAAATCAACAGCACTTTTATTTGTGTTTCTGTACCTTTATACCAGCCACAGAGATTGCTTTGGAAGTGGTTGTTTTTCGATGATCTCATCAAAGCTGAATGAGCTGGTAAATCCTTCCATTCTTTTGTTTTTTTGCCCTTGACCCCACTTCATACTGTACATAAAGCATCCCATGCTTGAATCTGCAGCACCGTACATTGTACTATGCTTTCACTAGGGTATACCTCACCTAACCCAGATTCACACTGCCCCACAAAAGATGGAAGGACCCACTTGCTCAATTATGAACGCGTTTTCTCCCAAGCTAGCTCCAGTTCAAGTGACTCTCTATGCACTCCATGCAGCACTGCACCTGCAAGCTGAGTAATTTGGGAGCTCTCCTAATCTCATGGTATTTCTTGCTCTGGTGGTTACAGATCATGCACCTGCTTTATCTCTTTCTATGGGTCTAGTAGCTGAATCTCATCAGAGTCCTAACACAAGGCGAGCTCTGGTGCCTGCATTATCTGTGCTTCTCAAAGTGTCATTCTGGTAAATGCATTGCCTGCTGTGCTACAGTGCAGGTAGGTTTTAAAGCAATGTAACAGACTGTGCTGATAAAACAAAAACAAATGCATGTAGCCACAAAACAATCTAACACAAGAACATCTTGAATCCATTAAAATTAGAAAACATGTCAAGATTCAGTGAGTTTTGATTCTGTTTTGATCAAACCATTTCTCCTCTTTCCCAGCTCTGCACTTATTAGATCCTGGTCACAGGCTTTAGCCCAGTGAACTCTGTCTTAAAGCCAGGTCAGTGCATTTAGATGGGCAGTGGTGAATGCATTACAAGTGTGTTAGTTAAAGAGAGCCTTGAGGTTCTGGTCATGGATCCCAATAAATGGGGCTGCCCTGTACAGATTTATTCCACACAGATAAACACACCAATCAGGGGGCGTTGCAGAGTTTCCAGGAGCCAGACAGCCCAGTTGGAACAGAAAGAGCACAGGCTGTGTTTTTAATCAATAAACTGAGTTTCCACCAGGGAGAACACACTTGGTGGTAAAGGCATGTCAGTGTGTACATAGGAATATAAATAAAATAGCAGCCATTGACATTTTGACTATGTAGTCTGCTCTTGAACCTGGGTTTCTGGCTGTTCCAGTAGTTGACAAGGCAGTGTTTGATTATATAAATACAATATTGAGATACTTTATTAGTATTGATTACTGGTGACCGAAAATCTCAATCCTATGGGATCCCTGAGTGGCTCGTCTGGTAAAAGCACGGCTGCAGGATAGGGGGCCAAATCAGCAGGGACTGTATTTCCTCATCGCGCTACAGCAGACCCTATTGGCCAGGTGCCTGGTAAACTCAGACGGACATCTGCAGGGCTGGCCTTTGTCCTCCAGAGGCCGGTAGCTCGATGACCTCCGCTCTCGAGTTCCTGGGTGTGAAAGAGGAAATTGACTTGGCCGTGAGATTGGAGGACTCTCACTGAATCTTCAGTTCTCCTGAGCTGTGTGGGGAATTGCTACAGTGACCGAACAGAAGTGGACATTCGAAATTGGGGAGAAAATTAGTGGTAAAAATTGGACAATCTAAACTAACAAAGAGTCTCAATCCTAAACCAAATCCAACCAAGAAAATCTGATGACAAATATTTAAGATACAAGTCAATTTTCACAAACTTTCATTGCCTGTGCAACAGTCTTCATCGTTTTTTTTTTAAACATGTACTGTATCACTTAGTCTTGAAAAAACAAGATTGTGTTGTAAGATTAAAAAGGACATCGATCCACTTGCACCAGTTCAATCCTCGCTATCAAGTATTAAGCAGCAAGGACATTAACACAGTGAGCTAATAAGTCAGTCCTCCGACGTATGCCTGGGATGCATTTCCCAAAGTGGCAAGGTTTTCAGCAGTGGTTGTAACTGCAGTGCTGCGGGTTTGTGGGTTGAGGCTGGGACAGGGTTAGATGGTGCAAGCAGAACATATGTAAGCTGAGCTCAGGACAGCCCTTGCTGTAGTGCTTTGGGCAGCCTTTCCAATACACACGTTATTGGTCGATTGATGCTCCAGGGTTCTAAACGATTCATTGCAGACACAGCAGACCCCGATTCGCTACAGTATTTTAGATGCTCACAGATTTGACAGGTAAAACAACCTGCATTAAAGGCTTGAGAAGAAGCAGCACCAGTCTATAGCTATGCTCCCTGGAGTACCAATTACAAAAAGATATTTGCCTGTACTGAATGTAAGCATAACCTTTTGAAGAAAAACCATGTCTTGCAATATGCAGTGTTTCTGACATTCTCAGTTTATTGTGACTTTGGATGCATTCCAAAAGATGAATGGTTTAATATAGCTTCTGTCATTCTGGAAGGATTTCTTTTTACAGGTTGTTACATTCATAGTGGCAGAACTTCCAAATCTCTCTTGGGAAACCACATGTCCAGCTGATTTATTTTCTCACTGATGTTTTTTTTACTAACTATTAGTTACACAGCATGATGTGCTGTAGATTCAATCCAAATGGATTTGGACTTGCAAAAAAATAAACACACAATTTCTTATACTGACATATGATAATGTGTAGATTATATAAGGCATGGTAAACATATTCATACTAGTGAGTCAAAGTTGCAAAAGTTGTGCGCTGTCTCCTAAAATGTTCATCAATGCCATTATAGCATCGCTTTTACCACACTCACTTCTAAATGGATTTCTTTATAGGAGTTGTAATGGGTTCTTCCATTCTATTAGTTTGAATTGAATCTGCACATTGTTTATCTCAGTCTCATTCACAGCTAATGTATTATTAATATGAACAGCAACACGGAGAAACCCAAGAATGGTAAACTAAGTGGCTGTCTCTGCAAATATCTTTAAGACAGTTGATGAGAAAAATTACAATTTTTGTTTTGCTTTTGTTTACTGACGTTGCTGGAATACAAATAAGATGGCAAAATGTACTGGAGATTTGTTTTGTTTTGCAGTAATGTAAAATACTTAAACCAGTGTTCCATTGCAAATACATTACTGATAGTCATCAATGAACTTTACTAGCTAATGTGACTTAGTGGACAGTTTCTTTTATAATTCAAGAGAGACAGACAGAGAGAGAAAGCAAGAGAGCAATACATCATTTGTACCAGTCTTGCATGTTGTTGTCAGTTGGTGGTTTCCCATGCATGAAACAGCCTTGCTGTACCTGACTCATTAGAAGTTAGAGAGTGCTTTGTCTATAGTGCATTATTGCAGGGGTTAAGTACACTTACCTTTGTGCTCGATTGTTTCACACCAATTTAGAATGTTCAGATATGTTCCATCATGACAGCAACTCCCCACAGCGGCTCAGGAGAAGTAAAGGTCAGTATGTCAGCGATCCCTGGCTTCCTCTGACCCCGCTGTGAAGCCAGTCACCGTTTTACATCCAGTAGCTTTGTGTAATGAATCCCCTCATAGCAGATGAGGAGTTAATAGTACTGACATCAGCATAAGACACCCTTGCTCACTGTACCTCTTGGCTGCAGAGCTTGCTCTTTTGTTGAATTGTATGGTTTGTGGTTTGCGTGCAGTCCTTGCCTTTCCATTCGGTTCAATGGACTGAGATACCATTTCATTACAGTGGTGCCCTATGGGAAGAATCCTGACCCCTGTGGTTAAAAGTATCTATGCAGGCTTGCGAGACACGTGATTCAATTCAATGTGTTGAGATTCCAATGCATTACATTTGTCGGTGAACAAAGACATGGACATGTGCTTATCAGGCACCTGGCCAGTAGGGGCTATTATAGGGGAGGAAACTTCAAAAACTTACACTCCCCTGACTGTCTGACATGCACTGCAAAACCTGGCCAATTCCTATGGATTGCTGATCACAAGTTCTGTGGGATGCTGACTCTGTAAGGACCAGACTTTCTGACCTGACATCAGCATTCTGTCTTAAAAAGAAAATCATTAAAATCACCCTTGAAAGCCTTTCTGAAGATTGAACACCCCCACCAGAAACACAGAAGAGTTTGCATTACAAACCCATGGCATCGAACACGTGTGTATTGAAATACACCCCGACCCATCCTGGGCCCAACAAGAACAACATGGATCTAATACAGTCAAGGATAATCAGCTTGTCTTGACCTGTTCAGAAAGTTGAAGAATACCTATTCAAATCTAAGTGTTGCTGCACGGCACACCACAGCACCACAATGCATGTTAAAATCAATAACTGAGTGTATTATTGTGTGAGCTAGATTCATTAAGGAATCAATGCACCTTTACTCTGTTAAACCATAAATAGAATGCTCTCTGGTCTGGACTGAAACTGCAATCACTGCTGTATCAAGTTTTATTGTTATTCCATTAAGCAGCATTGCACACTCCAATGAATTACAGAACACTCTAAATAACATATTAAGCCATTTACCACCCAGCGTTACTCAACGTGCATTATGTTGCAAAGATAGACACATGTGAAGTGTAAACTGTAAGCCCTGCTTCGTGACTTGCTGTTCATCAGCCAGCCAGGTATGTTATTAAACTGGACAACAAAATGTCATTGTATTGGGGAGGAGTGACACTGCCGCTGAACCGAACACATGTGGGTGAGACTGTGTTGTAGGTCCAGTTAGATAACAACCACACATTAAATCAGCTATTGTGAATCAAACAAGCACATACATGAATGCATGGATACACAAACCAATACAACATTATATCGAGATATTCATAAAACAAATACATATATACAAACGAAAGAAACGAATTAATACATTTAAAATAAAAATCCTGTGCCCGATGTTCCACCTTGGGCAAACTGGCCGTGTAATACGTTTACTATATGGAGAGGGCAATTGGCCTGCGATATGCTCCCGTCACTATAAGCGCAGAGTGCTGAAAATTTGGACAGCTCCCAGGAAGTGAAATGGGTTGTTATTGCTAATGCACAGTCTGGCTGCTATGCCCAGAGTCGGGAATATGTTAGGAGAGTGGCTGAAGATAAGACATTAGCTAAGCAACAGCGCCTGTCCTTTGCCTTAGCATGAAGTTAAAACGCACATCGAACGACAGCTTCAAACGGACACACGGAGCACACAAAGCAAGCGCTGTTCCTGAAGAAGTGGATTCGATTTCCTTCAGCTTAACAGTTGTCGTGGACAGAAACAGTATTGCGAAACTGACCTTGGGAGTCGAATGTGAACATACCTGCGTGTTCGATAAGCGCATACAATCTCATTAGTATCCGATGAGTTCAGAGTTTCTACTGGGAGACGCAGAGGCTCCAAGCCCCTGTCAATGTAGCGGAGCAGAACTTTATCGTTCATTAACTAACCGCGTTCTTCAAAACATCGAGAGAAAAGCCAACTGCAGACCCGCTGATAGAAGATTTAGAGGCACATTCTTCAAAATGTAACCAGTGTTATATTTACAAAAAATAATATAATCATTCACGCCATCCGCAAGTAAAATGTTGGGTTTAACGGATTGCTGGCCTGAAGTCAAGAATGTAAGTCATAGGGTCCATAAGGGCATAGGATTAATTCATCATATATTAGAGGAACTCGGTTAAAAGCGCATAACATTTTGCAAGATATTAAATTACATTCATGTTTAAACAGAAGGGTCAGTATATATAAAACTGAATTGACTGAAAACGGAACAGGATAGCCGTTAACTGCGCAAGCAGGTTTACATCAAATATGCTGTCCTCAATAGTTTTTTTTCCCTTCTTTTCTTAATCTTGTTTTATACTTGGGGAAAAAAAACCTTACTATACAGACAGTACAGAAAAAAAAAACCCTACACTGATTACTCTAAGCGCCTAACAAGTAGCCTGCTGTGTGCGGCAGCTCTCCTGTGGGTCTTCCCGTCTGTGTTAACATCTTCCAACATTGGTCAGTTTATGCTGGAGGAGCAGGACGCTTAACAATGCCTCGGAGGTTGCCGTCGTAAAAAAACAGAAGACGTTATAAAATCTACAAGGTATGGTTTAACTATTACGTGTACAGCAGCACGGGGGTGAGTGGGTGGGGGGTGGAGGGGGTGTGTGAACACAAAATACGTCCTCCGAATTGGATGACGTAGAAAAAACCACCTTAAAAAAAAAGAGCGCATAGCTTCAGCGCTGATAAACATTGGGAATGTTGCAGCGCGCTCCATCAGTGACAGCTCGGTTCAATTAAAGAAGCGTGGAGACATTGAGAATCCGAGAGTCTTAATTAAAAACATCTCGCTGATTGAAGGTGGTCTCGGAGGAAACAGGTGGAGAGAAGTTCATTCAGAGTCTGTCACACACACACACACACACACACACACACCACACACACACACACACACACACACACACACACACACACACACACACACACACACACACACCACACACACATTGTCATGATATTTTTGTCTATTCTACAATGAACAGAATGGATGTCTCTTTCGGTTTGAGAGTGGCTGGATACATCGGAGATTTCTGGTAGGTCTATTAAATATTTTTTCTTAGAATGGTATTTTATGGTTTTTTTTTATGTTATGAACACTTTCAGACGCTATGTATTTTATTCATATTAGCATTGCAATGTAATAAAAATAGTGGAGATGTACTTCCACCCAGTTGAAGAAATTATTTCTTACTGTTATCGTCGGTCAGTAAAATATCGGTTTTATATAGTACCATGTTTTATTGTGTTAAACATATTGTATTTGTAATACTGCAAGAAAACTGAATTTATTTCACACTATAACAACTTGTTGCCAGCGGTTCCATATTTTGGCAGAATGCAACTTTCCTTTATTCTATTGTGTCTCATACTGTTTTGGCACCTAATTAGATTCTCTCTCTCTCTCTCTCTCTCTCTCTCTCTCTCTCTCTCTCTCTCTCTCTCTCTCTCTCTCTCTCTCTCTCTATATATATATATATATATAAAGTCTTGGTTGAAAGTGGTTAAAGTTTAAATGCTGGGATAATTGCTTCAACTTGAATTGAAATTAAAAAGGCCCGGGGATACCTATTTAACAATATTCTAAAATAGTCTGCTTCAGTAGATAGAAAAATAAAAGCTTGTAAACTTGCCGCACAAATCTGATCATTTATATTGCATAACTTGATGCTTTCCACTTAACTGTACTACTGATCGTTCAATTCGTCCTTTCTGTGTAGTGTTTGTATTGGTTGCATACCAGTTCAGTTCACACGAAGCGTTTACAGGCGTCTCGCTCTGGTGTGCAGCCCCCTATATTTAAGAGAGGACTAGTCGAAACAGTTGCAGAATAGGAATTTTAACAGTAAGATCCGGTTCCAGATTGCTAATGTATAAAGTATGGACGTGTCTGTTCACGTTTGCCAGGCAAATAATAATAATAATAATAATAATAATAATAATAATAATAATAATAATAATAATAATAATAATAATAAAACAGAATCCTGAATGTTATGGAAAGCGACTCTTTACGTGTTTGCTGCTGTTTACCGCAGTGCTGTAAAGGCACTCATTAGGGTTTGTCAGAAGGAGGTCCAGCTTGATAACAGCGAGAGCCCAGCTGGTAACTGCACACATGGAAATGTTCAAAGATGGATTTCACCATTGGTGGCAACTTTAAAGTGCTCAACTAACTCTGCTAAAAGATGATTGGGCTGCAGTCCATGAGAGTACATGCAATCATTCACTTTTGTGCGGGTGGGGAGGGGCAGTAACGGGTTATTTGGTTTTAACAATGCCTGTTAAAGTAACATGCTAACCAATGCTTTGATTGTCAATGACAGGGCTGGATTCTACTCTTCACATGCAGACATATTGTAAGGTGCATTATCTTTTGTATTCAACTGTAGTAATTGAACAGCTGAAAACAAAACTACCTGAGCCTCAAAATGGTGTCTGGGCAAAAAAAAAAAAAAAAACTAAACCAAAAACAACAAAAATAGATGATATAAATGCCTGACACACGTCCTAATGAGTTATAATTGAGGTCTAGGATTGAAAGAGGGCTTTTGTTGTGTAGAGTGGTTTGAAATGGAATTCACCCTTATCACAAAACTGACAAGAATCCCATGCTTTGACTGCAAGCACAAAACTAAGCAAAATCCATATACTGCTGGAAAAAAAGAATGCTTCCTAAATTGCACAGAATGATATTCATGGATTGCAGTTTAACAGTATTTTTCTTAGGTCAATTGAAAATGTAATTAACCGTGAAAACTATTAGGACATACAGTATATTATGCATTAATATCATTAAATGTGAGCTTTACTGAGATTCTCGACACCTGGTTTAAAATATAATACCAGATATTAAAAAACACTCGGCCTCGCTTGAGAACCCCGTTTCCAATTGTAATGTGTCTGGCCATACACCCCTCTGTACATCACACTTACATTGCACATATCTGCAGAACTGCTTATCCAATTATCATGAAACATGACATTAACATTTGATTTGTTTATTGAGAATATCAGGTTCTAGAGACACAGTATAGGGGATGTCTGCCTCTCTGCACATCCATTCATCTGTATGTCACACATTTTGCATACTGTATATATAATCAAATTGTAACTAAATATTTCATTGCTATTTCCGATTCTGTACGATTTGTTACATACTGTTGACCTATGTCACGATCATCAACTGACGTACTTGTTTATAGATTAGAACAAGGCACAGAGAAGACATCTGCATTCACGCAAAGTCAATGTTATTATGGTCTTCGTCTAGCCCATAGACCACATGCATTGGTTATTATACAGTAGCAGAACCATGAACCACAACCCATACGTCTTGAAGATGAACGTCTTCTCTGTAGTTGAGAGGCAGGCTGATGTCAGTGAAAGATGAACGTCTTACTAAGCTCTGTAGTCGAGAGGTATGCTGATGTCAGTGAAAGATGAACGTCTTACTAAGCTCTATAGTTGAGAGGTATGCTGATGTCAGTGAAAGATGAACGTCTTACTAAGCTCTATAGTTGAGAGGCAGGCTGATGTCAGTGTTATTAACTCATCAGCTGCTAGGAGGAGATTCATTACAGGTTTATTGAGGATAATAGCAATGCAAATTATACACAATGGTGAAGACCAGTTACTGGACATGATGTTTCTAAAGGCATCTGATAAGGTAAGGAAAGGAGCCATTCTATCATTTAACTGCCTTCCCTTCAATTATGGAAATGGAACTCCAGTAGCACAGTATTGCATGTTAGATTTAGAAATGTCACATTCTTGCATTTTTGTCAGTTTTTCATTACATATATAGAAAAATACAAAACGGTATGTAATTCAATATACTGATGTAACATTATTCAGCAGGTTTCATTCGACTTCATGATGCAAAATGAGTTAATTCTATAGCGTGATGCAAAACGTTTGCTGTACTCTAATTTTGTTAACCGCAAAAGATAAGTCTAAAAGTAATGTCTCAAATGACATACATTCAGCTTGTGTTCTGATTTTTTTTAAGGAAAATTAATTTGGTACTTAATGGGTTAATAAAAATGATGGTGGTTTTAGTAGGTTGGTAGGTAGATAGGTAACAGGTGTTCATTTCCCCATATGCTGGGATGCACATACAGTAATCTCTCCAAGAATAGTTCCAAACTGTGGTCAGAATAAATATTGGATTTCCTGGATTGAAAAAGGGAGACGATTGAGAACTTAAACACATCTATCCTTCAGAGAATGCACTGTCAATATCAGCAGCCTCTAGGATAATTAAAAGAAAATAGGCTGGATTCTCAAAGCTCTTTACTCCAAATTGTTATCTGCGTGATTTTTATCTGAAAAAAAAGAAACAACTTAAGACTATTTTAAGTTCCTGAGTTCAAAAGCCTTAGTTGTTTATATCTGGTTGGGTAACTGCATTGGGTGTGCCTCTCCTTTCTGAAAAAAGAGTGCTAATGATGATTTGGAGTAACTGGTTTTGAGAATCTAGCGCTGTGTGTTTTAATGCCCACGTGAAAGAGATTTTACAGGGTAAAATGTTGCTGATTTTACAGGGTAAAATGTTGCTGATTTTACAGGGTAAAATGTTGCTGATTTTTTTTATGCCAAATTCAGTGCTAAGCACACTAATTCCCCTAATCAGAAATTCGCAAGCACAGTATGTTTCACTGACATGCAAAAGATGCTACATCGTGTATTTAATTGCCTAGAATTGCGAAAGGGACCTGCTCATCACCTGGAGGATTACAAGAATATTTGCTTGCAGTAAGACTTATACTAGGATTGAGAAAGCTTCATTTTCTGTGCAAGAAGTGGTTTTATTATCAGATGCCCTTTGAGACAGCACCACACTGACACTGAGTTACATTGCATTCAGTTGCTAGTTATTTTTAGGCTAATGTATGTCTGTGGAACTGAGGAAGAGGCTATATTTGCTTAGCAGCGTGCTACATTAAGCTGAAAATGAGATCTTTAAAAATACAAACTGTGATTCCTCACTAAGCTCCCCTTGGCATAGTCTTCCCTGCAACCTCCCTTGGCTTCATTTTGCCATCATATAATCCACTAAGGGATATTTTCCATTTAAATTGTACCCGCCCCGCCCGCCCCCACCATTTTTGCTTCCTTGTTATTCTATTATGAAACCATTACATTGTGCCAACCATTGAGCTTTTTTGCTGCAGAATAACAATTCCAGCTAGGTGATATATTTAGGGAAATCACAGCTGAGTGCATTTGTGGTCTTCGCTATGCACCACTAAACCTTGAAACATCTGCCGCTATTCCATTCATTGGAATGCTAGTCTTTTAGCTGCATGGAACAGATTGGGTGAATCATCATTTAGATTTGGTTTAGTTGTACCTTTTGTTTATTTAAAGAGACAGCATAGCGTTGTGGCTAAATCTAAAGACTTACAATTGAGGCATCTGACTTCTAGAAGTGAAGTTCTTTACCATAGAAGTAGTATAGAGGCAGTGATCATTAACCTGTCACTGCTATGTGCATCCCAATGGTTTCAGTTGACTAAAAGAGAGAGTTATTTTGCATAGTTTTACACAAATAAACATGCAAGCTTCACCTGTGATCTTCATCTGTTTAGGAAAGTACAGAGTGAGCAGATTATCTTGATCAATGCCTGCTACTTTGTGCCAGCTGGCTCTGGCTTTAAAAGACAAATTATTTTCAGTTCTGTTTTTCCTTTTCCATTGCAAGAAGCTGTATGTTGCATTGTGTGTGGATTATCTGAATAAAAACATGGTAATGTCAGCTGTCTGTATTTCACAGGTCCTGGTGGAGAAAAGGCTGTCCAATTCTGATCAAACTTGCTAATGACCTTCTTAGCATAGGTTACTGGATTATCTGTGGGTGTCAGTCTGTTACCTCTACATATACAGTATCAAGGCTTTGTCAGGAATTCAGTCAAATGCCTCCAGGCATAGTGTGCATGTCACTCTCTAGAACTTTTTATGAAGACAGAAAATATATAGTTGCAACTAAATATCAGCCCCTGAAGCACATACTGTATCTGTGCCATTGAACAGAATTAGTCTAGATAATGCAGTTCATTGTTACATCATGGCTGCTTGAAAGTAAAGCATATGTATTACATTGTACTCAATAACCCAATTTCTCCCTGCTTCATCTTCACAGCTCCGGGCCTGTTGATCGCTGTTAGTCTCTGTCGTATCAATTCCTTACTTCCCGTCTCACTCCCCCCCACCACCCCTTGATCAGCCACAATGGAGAGCCTAACTGAGCTTCAGAACCCGCTCCTGGACAAAACCAGCAACCACGTTAAGGGCGATTACAGTTACCAGGGAGACTTCCCCAGCAGTCAGTACCAGGAAAACATTTTCAACTACTTTGTGAGTGGCTCTAACAAAGCCAAGGCACAGCAGCTACTGGACGCCACGTCCTTGCACCTCGCTGTGGAAGCCTTCTACCGGCCGAACTTCATTCTGTACAAGGAGGACGCCAACGTCAAAAACAAGGATTACAAGAGCGAATGTTGTGAGACCACCTTCACGGAGAAGAAGGACCCGGCTGCTGAAAGAGCAGATGACCCAGAGGAGAAGCTCCTGGACCTGGGTGAAAACGATGTTAAAATCCAAACGGTGTCGTACGAGGTGGAGGAAGAGGAGTATCATGAGTATGAGGTAGGTTTTAGGGCACGTGTTTCAATACCCTTTCTGTGGTCTTCTGGCATGCTTACTTCTCTTAAGAAAACCATGCAGTGATTGCAATGTCCATGTTTTCAAAGCGTGTACTCCAATTATATTTTGAAAGAGGACAAAAAAAACATCTATTGACTTCACAAAACAACCCTACAAGTCATGTCATTGAAGGTCTCTTAAGCACTCTAAAGCTGATTGTTGCTCAGTTTTGTACATTGGTGTTGAATTTTCATCTTTTTTTAAAATTAAAGACTGGAGTAAACTAGATGATTAGATCTCTTATACAGTAAGCACCATCCTATACACAAAGAGGGGTATTCAATTGGTTTTTACAGTGGTGGAGAGTAATACCACTACCATTCAGATCAATGAAAAAAAAAATACTGCCTGAAGTTGCATGTCGTTACAGAAATAGACTAAATAAGCTCGCTTGCACTAAGAGAGATGTTAGCTGCCATAACAGAGTGGCGCATGATTTCAGTGGCAATCTGTCAGACTGTCAACTTGCAGACCAATCATGGTTCACAATACTTCGCTGTGGTTTTATAAGGACCAGGGTGCGGCATTGGAAACAAATGAGTCAACAGTCAACAGATAAAGACGGTTCAAGTAAAAGACAAGATCTGTTTGTTTTCTTATTCACGGAGAAACATTTTGTCCGCTAGCCCGCCAATGGCAAAATTCTTCCAACAAATCTCAGGTACCGTTCAGAACTATTCTAGTATTTGTATCCACCACACTGAAAGGCTTTCTCCTTCCTGTGTCAAAAAAACATGACACCCAGTTTCTGATTGGCATCTTTAACCTATTGTACAGTACCTGTCAGATATGGATTCCCTGGAAGCTGAGCTGGTATTAAAAATTCAGGACTTTGTTACAAAGTTAGTCAGACAACACTGCATTCATTTCAGTGGTCAGAGTGCGATTCTGGTGCTCTGGGGAACCAGTTAGAAGAATGCCATGCAGTTTTTATGTCTTCAGCTGTTTTCTACATTGTCTGATAAATAAAATAAATGCTATTGTGACTTGAATAAAATGAAATCCCACTGTCCAAATATTTTAGGTATATTTTAAGTACAATTTCCAATACATACTTGATGTTGCCTAGATATATTTCTATTTCACATAGGACTGATCGCAATGCACAATGATGTTGCTGTCCCTTCAAATTTGTAAGAGGAATGCTATTCCGTATAGCATGATCCAACCCAGAAATAGTTTTAATTTGGAGATAGGGTTACCATACGACCCACATGTACATGACGACAGCTTAGGACAGTTCAAGCTTTTCAACTCACACACCGGTGCATTCTGGGAAGTGTAGTCCTGCTGTGAAAGGAAAAGGCTGAACTGTCCCAAACTGTCCTTTGTGTACATGGAGTCATACGGTAACCCTATTTGGAGATAATTTCCTTTATGCAAGCGTCCCATAGTAAAAGCATAGCAAAGTGTAATGAAGCACAGTGTGCAATCAATGAACTGATGTATTTATTGTTTTCATTCAAAACTAAAATCAGCTGTGGAGAGCTATTATTTCATTCAATAGGCATTTCCTGGGAAATGTTTGAACTACAGACATGGGAATAAGACTCCCATTGCATAGAAGCGTGATCCATTCCTGGTTTTACTATGAGTTTAATAAGGCACACCTGAGCTTGTTACCTACACACTGTGACTAATCAAGCTCGTATTAGCTCTCAGAATGGGTGACACTGCTTTGCAATAGGAGTCTTATTGACATCCCTGAACTACCTTGGAATGAAGTGGCCAATACCCTGCCTAGGATATACTGAACAATAATATGTGACCAGGAAATGCATGTTAGCATAAAAGACAACCACCTCAGACCTATGCTGTACCAGGCAAGGTGAGTTACTGACACTTGACACCTGTTATTGTGTCAATAGAACATGCTGCTTGTTGAGGCAAAGTGATTGATACTAATACCGGTATCCACAGCGACATGACGTCCTGTAACAAGTGCTTTTGAGTTAGAGAGTCAGAGACTCTCTCTTTTTAATTTGACATTCAAAGACACCTTTGCTTTCCTATCAGTGAGTGGCAAGATGAAAGGATGGGGAAATCTTCATCTGTGCATGTCATTGAAAAGAGCAGAGTGCACCCCACACTCGTAGTATACAGCGATGTCGTGTTGGAAAAGAAGCCGTCTCTAGATGTTATACCCCAGCCTCCTACATGCTGTTTAGGGTTCCTGCTGTGATAAACTTGAAGGGATTCAAGTGCTAGAGATCACTCCCTGGATTTGCTGTTCCTGTGTACTACACATCGTTCTGATATTTTAATCAACTAGGAGATAGCTCTCCAAAGTCATTTCACTGCCCACCAGTACTATCCTCTGAAAAGTCCTCTGCTTTTCAGTCTGAATGTACCAGGGTGAAGACTGGGCGCAAACCTGCGACCAAACCCTCTGCATGCAAGCGTCTCAAACACTGCATCATACAACACGGCCCGCTACATGAGGACGAAATTGCGAGATTGCAGCACACTGCTTTGTGAATATCTGTCTTCTCCACCACGCTGCTGTTATCTCAGTCGTTTCAGCAGGAGAAGGAAGAGGGACTTTTATTACAGCAAAGTAATATAAGACTTTCTGGAGCTAACCCGTACTGAATAATAAACCTAACAGCATGGCCTCACTTTATATCTTTATCTGCGTTTGAATTTAAGCTGTAAATGTGTCTTGACAGTAGCGTGCAGAACTGAATCTGCATAGAAGGCATCACCCTGTACCAGGCATGATGCTGTCTTTATAACTATCTCTCTGTGCTCTGCAATAGCAGCTCAGTAATAAGTGCGCGCCGGTTCATAATCTAGAGAGAGCGCTCAGGGAGCCAGTCGGCCCCCTAAACTCTGTTTATCCAGTTTGAGAGAGCACAATTATACATGAGACCTCTCTTTTTGGGGTATAATATATGCTTCGAAGCCAGGATGAATTTATCATATTGCTAATTATAATTATAATTATAGAGGAAAATGGTCTCCCTGTCGCACTGTCATTACCCTTGAAGCTGATCTTCCCAATTAATTCACAGCTGACATTAAGAATTAGTCATGGTACAGTAAGACTTATTATTGCAATACAGACACGGAGGTGGGTACAATTAGAAGGGGGAGGCTTTTAAGGGATGCAAATAGCTGGTAAAATTCTTCCCTGTCCGAACGAATTATTGTTTGCTAATGTCACGGAGCTGTGTGCGATTTAAGAGCGTCTTCTTTGAGATAGAGAGTGACCTAGCTTTCTTAACGCATCAGAAGAAATTGCTTGAAATGCAGAGGAATTCTGAGAAATCTAATATTCACAGGCAACTCATTAAACAAAACAGATGGGCAAGATTAGCCAATGCAGGTGTGCGGTGTTGTACACTGAAGCCAAGCATAATGAAGTATAACGTTATAGAATGGAGATTAGGAGCAAGGTTGGTCTTCATTTATAATTCAACAAAAAGCAGAAGAGCGTTATAAGAGAAAAATACAAAAAAAGTAAGGTGTTACAGAGAGCCGTACTGTGCAAGACACGGTTAATAGTCATCGAAACGGCTCTAGCTTTTTCATTATTCTCTTAATAATGGGTGATAACAAGTCCCTTTGTTTTTTTAGCTGATCAGAAACCTGCATGGTTTACAGTTGGAAATAATGAGATCTTTTGATGGATGTGGCAGGCGAGGGACCGTGAAACAGAACAAAAGCATTATTGATAAAGTAAGATTCTGGGTAACAGGTGAGTTGCAGGATAGAGGTGCTTCTGTACATAATAATGTGATGCATATATTCTTGCTGGAATATGTTAAGAAAAGTCAATTTTATATGAGCTGCTTAAAATAGGAAAGCAGAGGCCAATATATAATAAATATTACCCAATATACAACTGGTATAGAAATGGGAACCTCATGAACAGGCTATTACGGTACAACGGTACATCTGCAAAGAGCACCTGATAGCCCTGACTGTGCCCAGCTTTTATAATGGGCTGCTATCCTATAGAGCTGCAGCAGCTTTGAATGGAAATCTGTGCGTGAATGGGCTTCTTCAGACCTTGGTATAAATGTCTAATTGGCTGGTGAGCCTTTGCAGCTTTTGCAGTTAGTAGCGCAGGGTCTGGCCAGAGAGAATGTTGGAGCCTGACCTTCCTGTTGGCCTCATATCCTTCACACTGACAACATCATTTTCCATTGAAGCCTAGTGCCTGGGCTTCATTGAGCCAATAGTACCACATTGTGGTAGGTGATTTATTTATCCACACTAGACACTGGTGCAGTACAGTTCTTGCAGCTTTGTTCTTTGGTTATACTCATGAATTGGTTTCTGTGGCCTCTGAGATGCTTCTGCAGAGACTGCCTTTGAAAACTGCAGATACATCCTATTTACGCTTCGATCCTAATTATTTACCTGGAGCTGAAACAAACCGATGAATGTGTTTCTTTATTTTGTATTGTGATGCCCCCCCCCCTCCCCCCTGTCGCCTCGTAGGGACAAAACAATCAGTTAATAGTGTTTATACCTGTCAGCGTTCTCGTGGACATCGATGGAATACTAATCACCCTATCCAGCAGGGGTACGGCTTCACGCTGGATGTGAAGACAGGGACATGACAAGGGCAGATTGAGTGGCTTCACATCATCATGTGCTCACCACGCTTGGTCATTGTCTGTGTCAGATAGCGCAGCTGGGAGAACATATCAAGCTGAGCATCAAGGTGGGGTCGCGTTCTGATCAAAAACATCCATTTTCAAGTAGGGACGAAACACCTGGTGCAATTCTCTGAGACCCTGCAGCGAGTCTAGATGAGCGCACAAGTCCAACAGGAAACAAAATAATACCGCTCAAAGCATTCTATTACAAAACAGCAGTGTTCAAATAAAATCTTGAAATAGCTTTTCTCTTTTTTCCAAGCATGGTGTTTCTAAAGCAATTACATCGGCATGGGCAGCAGACATTTCTTGTCTTTCTTAAGATTGCAAAGTTTTCCGTTTCCATTTCACTAAGGCCTAGCTGTTTTCTTTGAGTTCTCATGGGGTTTTACCCTCAAACAGAATCTGATTGTTTTTTGTTTTGTTAGAGGAAAACGTTGTATTTTATTTGATTTATTTTACAAATGTGTTCGAACCCTTGGAACAGCCAAATGACCAGAATCCAGAGAATGTAAATTACAGCCAATAACAGTCCTTTCTACAGAGCACTCAGTTAGCACTCAGATTTGGAAATGGCAGAAGGTCAAGTGCCACTCAAAATAAAGTGATTCTTTATATGAACTGAGTAGAAATATAAAGCATGATACTGGTATCCAGGCTGGATTATTTAACAAACTTTTTTTATTACAATACAATACAATACAATACAATACAATACAATTTGGTGTTATATGTTACTGAGGCAGTGTGGTCCAGTGGTTAAAGTCTAGGGCTTGTAACCAGAAGGTCACCGGTTCAAATCCCACCTCTGCCACTGACTGACTCACTGTGTGACCCTGAGCAAGTCACTTAACCTCCTGGTGCTCCATCCTGCGGATGAGATGTTAAATCAATGTCTTATTGTAAGTGACAATGCATATATAGTTCACAGCCTACCTCTGTAAAGTGCTTTGTGATGGTGCTCTATATAAAGATATGATTATTATATAGCACCTTTTATGGCAGTCATCACACACACAAATAAATAAACAATGTGCCGCATTAAAAAGGTATGACTTTAACCTGCTTTGAAAACATCCACGTGAATAAGCCAGACGGACAGATTCAGGGACTGAATCTCACTATTCAAATAGACTGAATCCCACTATTCAAATAGACTGAATCCCACTATTCAAATAGACTGAATCCCACTATTCAAATAGACTGAATCCCACTATTCAAATAGAATGAATCCCACTATTCAAATAGACTGAATCCCACTATTCAAATAGACTGAATCCCACTATTCAAATAGACTGAATCCCACTATTCAAATAGACTCTATCCCACTATTCAAATAGACTGAATCCCACTATTCAAATAGACTGAATCCCACTATTCAAATAGACTGAATCCCACTATTCAAATAGACTGAATCCCACTATTCAAATAATTCATCCTGGCTCTCTTTTTCGTGTCTAACCCATTCCCTGTCAAGTAAACACAACAATATTTTTCTAGTGGTACTATTGCAAAAATGGCAACTTTGTTGTATTGTTATTTGTAATAGTTCTGCTTATTACAATGAACAATTTAAACATTCTTACAATCCCCAGCTTTAAATGTCTGGAGTTATTTATTTCAGATTCAGATTTTGTGTGAAAATATTTCTAAACTGCAACGGTTTTCTGTAAAGCTGGATGTGTTTTAATGGGTAAAGCTGGATGTGTTTTAATGGGTAAAGCTGGATGTGTTTTAATGGGTAAAGCTGGACGTGTTTTAATGGGTAAAGCTGCATGTGTTTTAATGGGTAAAGCTGGACGTGTTTTAATGGGTAAAGCTGGATGTGTTTTAATGGGTAAAGCTGGATGTGTTTTAATGGGTAAAGCTGCATGTGTTTTAATGGGTAAAGCTGGATGTGTTTTAATGGGTAAAGCTGGACGTGTTTTAATGGGTAAAGCTGGACGTGTTTTAATGGGTAAAGCTGGATGTGTTTTAATGGGTAAAGCTCGATGTGTTTTAATGGGTAAAGCTGGATGTGTTTTAATGGGTAAAGCTGGACGTGTTTTAATGGGTAAAGCTGGACGTGTTTTAATGGGTAAAGCTGGACGTGTTTTAATGGGTAAAGCTGGATGTGTTTTAATGGGTAAAGCTCGATGTGTTTTAATGGGTAAAGCTGCATGTGTTTTAATGGGTAAAGCTGGATGTGTTTTAATGGGTAAAGCTGGATGTGTTTTAATGGGTAAAGCTGGATGTGTTTTAATGGGTAAAGCTGGACGTGTTTTAATGGGTAAAGCTGGATGTGTTTTAATGGGTAAAGCTGGATGTGTTTTAATGGGTAAAGCTGCATGTGTTTTAATGGGTAAAGCTGCATGTGTTTTAATGGGTAAAGCTGCATGTGTTTTAATGGGTAAAGCTGGATGTGTTTTAATGGGTAAAGCTGGATGTGTTTTAATGGGTAAAGCTGGATGTGTTTTAATGGGTAAAGCTGGATGTGTTTTAATGGGTAAAGCTGGACGTGTTTTAATGGGTAAAGCTGGATGTGTTTTAATGGGTAAAGCTGCATGTGTTTTAATGGGTAAAGCTGGATGTGTTTTAATGGGTAAAGCTGCATGTGTTTTAATGGGTAAAGCTGGATGTGTTTTAATGGGTAAAGCTGGATGTGTTTTAATGGGTAAAGCTGGACGTGTTTTAATGGGTAAAGCTGGACGTGTTTTAATGGGTAAAGCTGGATGTGTTTTAATGGGTAAAGCTGGATGTGTTTTAATGGGTAAAGCTGCATGTGTTTTAATGGGTAAAGCTGGATGTGTTTTAATGGGTAAAGCTGCATGTGTTTTAATGGGTAAAGCTGGACGTGTTTTAATGGGTAAAGCTGGACGTGTTTTAATGGGTAAAGCTGCATGTGTTTTAATGGGTAAAGCTGGATGGGTAAAGCCTTTCCATTCAAATGACACATCCAACTACAGCTCTGGCCAAAAGTTAGAATTAACTAATTGTGCTTCATAATGTTGAATGAAACCAGCTGAATAATGTTACTTTAACATATTGAATTGCATACCGCTTTGTAGTTTTCCATATACTGACAAAAATTGAAAAATGTGGCATTTTGAAATCTAACATGAAATACTGTACCACTACCGTATTTTGTAGTTTCTTTGATTACATGATGTGAAATAAAAGATCAAAATCACATTCATATAGTTTTTTTTTCTTAATTATGTCTCTGTTCTATAATTCTAGGTGATGCAATACTTTTGCCCATTCTGCACAGCCCTATTTAAACGAGCGTTCTGCACAGCCCTATTTAAACGAGCATTCTGCACAGCCCTATTTAAACGAGTATGAGTAACGAGCATTCTGCACAGCCCTATTTAAACGAGCATTCTGCACAGCCCTATTTAAACGAGCATTCTGCACAGCCCTATTTAAACGAGTATGAGTAACGAGCATTCTGCACAGCCCTATTTAAACGAGCGTTCTGCACGCCCTATTTAAACGAGCATTCTGCACAGCCCTATTTAAACGAGCATTCTGCACAGCCCTATTTAAACGAGCATTCTGCACAGCCCTATTTAAACGAGCATTCTGCACAGCCCTATTTAAACGAGTATGAGTAACGAGCATTCTGCACAGCACTATTTAAACGAGTATGAGTAACGAGCATTCTGCACAGCCCTATTTAAACGAGTATGAGTAACGAGCATTCTGCACAGCACTATTTTGCATTGCACTTATATTGTATTGTATGAATTCACATGAACTTCAAATCAAACGTTACCATAAATAACCCCAGCAGGTCTGTATAATTGCCCTGTGTCTTGTCCCCTTAGAGCGACTGTTCCAGTGACAGTGAAAGCGAAGACGACTTCATCATGATCCCCCCGCGGGACCACTTAGGCCTGGCCATCTTCTCAATGCTCTGCTGCTTCTGGCCTCTTGGCATCGCAGCCTTCTACTTCTCCCAGGGGGTAAGGGCAGACCTTCTCAACTTGACTTTTATTGTACCCTGGCAGACCTTTCCTCACTGCACAGAGAATAAGAGCATGACAATAATAACTAAACATGTCTTTGTTGCTCTGAGGCTGTTGCAGGCCACTCCAGGCCTGGAGGGTCGTTCTATACTGCGGGTTTAACAGCTATAATGAAGGAGTTCACTGATTCAGGGCATGGCTGGCGGTTTAAATGGTTCAGTTAAACAATTAACCCCTTAAGTACCAAACACAATTTTCTTTGAAAAAATCTGAACACAAGCTGTATTCATGTAATTTGATACATTCTAAATCAATAGAGAAAACAAATGGAAATCCTTTGTTTTTTGGCTGCAAACGGCTGCGTCCTGTTAGACGTGCCAGTAATCAGACCAATTAAATTCAATGCCGGCTAAAAAGCTCAACACATAGAAAACTGAGCTTTATCATGGCTGTAGGCAGGAAAACACCAAGAAATGGATCATGTGTAGGCTTCAGTTTAAGATTTACACATTAAGTACATTGTAACTATGCATAATAACATTGTAATTATGTGTAAGACACATGTATTCACTAAGTAAGTACTATGTAAATACACAGTATTTAGAGACACTTCATGTAAAATGTTACTGAATTTAGGATAATTCCAGAAAGTGCAATGGAGAAATGAAATCACCCTAAACCCAAAGTTTCAATTTTAAAAACCATCAAATAACCTTTTTAAAAAACATGTAGTTCCTGTTCATGGTTTTGACAAGTATAATAAATCAGTGAACTCTGCAGCAGCTGATGCAACAGAATGATCTGCTCTGTGTAACACACCTGCATTGGACACATGTGGAACTGAAAAAAGCCATCTACCCTAAAGTATCATTAGTAAAGCTGTATTCTTTTCACTGTTATCATGGATTTCCCCATTTCCATGAAATGTACCCATTGCCATGTAATATGTAGCTCCCAGTTAAAATTCCCATTTCTGAAAGAATATATATATTTATCACTTAAAAATAAATACAGCAAACGTTTGCCTTATTCACGCACTACCTGTTACACTGCATTTAAGAACCTGGCAGCCACTTTAGTTTGCTTCCGCTAAATGATTGAACACACACTGCATAGAGCTGCATGATGTCTTTGAAACGTCTTCAACGGAAAAGACACCAGCTGCATCAAAGATCGGAAATACTTCTGCAAAAAATCGCTCTGTCCAGTGCAAGAAGGGGACATTTCATGTGTATGTTGTTATCTATTTATGTTTTTATTTTGTTTGACGATTCACTGACGGGGAAAATAGATGGTGAACATAAAAAACAAAACATTCTACAATTTATAGCATTTACTGTTTGTCAGGTAAGCATCACAATATTTAGGAGCATTTGGGGTATAGAGAAAATGATCAGCTTTGAATGGGACAGCTTTCTTTGTTTCTGTTTAATGGTGAAATATCTTGAAATACCCTCCACACAGACGAATATGTCTGACTCAGGGGGAAGTAGGGGGTCCTGATCGTGATGGCTGTACACAGGGGTTCATTTGTAAACACAGAGGTACCGGATCGTATGATTAAGGAAGAGGGATGGCATTTTTGTTTCTAGACCTAATGTACTGACCTTGATTTACAGCTAGCTCCCATATATTCTCATTTGCTTGTGTCTTATTGCTGGTGTTGGTAGCTGCATGCCGACCTCCGACCTTTGCCTCGTCGTGTTTTAACATGATCTTCAGGTTTGAACACTACCAGAGGTGAAGCGACTAATCTGAGGAACATTGTTGTTGTAAGAATGCTATGTGTTTATAGAGAGTTCTTTTTTGCAACAATAAAAAAACTATCTTTGTTGTTTTTTTCTTTGATCCGGTTCTTCATTTGCAAACTGTTTAAACTGTCAGACAGAAAGGCACAAACGAAGTCCTGGCTGCTCTGCACTGCACCTGTGGACGTGTGTCTCTTGAGACCCATTGCTCTGACCTTCCAAAGGCTCAAGAGTACCTGACCAATATAAATATATGTGGTACAGCTTGCTATATAAAGCCCATGAATCATATTCCCCATTAAGCTCAAAACTGGAGAGTATAACACTGTTTTAATCCTCAGTCAGTTGCCATGGTTACTAATGGCTTCTTCAGTTTTTTTCTTTTTGTTCTTCACCTTTGCCTTTTGACCTGCTTCTCGTTTTATATAAAAAGGCCTCTTGAAATTAAAAGACCCAGTTGAGTTGTTTCTATAAATATCTCACAGCTTAGCTGTGAGGGCTCATCAAGTGGATATTTCACTTCATTTGGAGCAGCTGCACCATTCTGTGGGCCCTTCACTTCTTAGGAACTAAAGTGTAGCCAATATAAATCATAGACACAAATCAAAACGTTCCTTGGATGGCAGTCACTTGTATTGAGACTCCATTCTTGAGTCAAACTAAACAAACAGGATTACCTCTAATGCTGTTAAGTAAAATACGTTTCCCAGTTGCAAAAAGTACCATTGTGTGAAAAGAAACCACACACACAGGGCGAAAGCAAAGATATGAACACTTTTATCAGATATCTTTGCTGCAGCAAAAGCCTTTTCCATGGTTACACGTCACGTTATATACAGCAGATAGACTTGCAAAAGCAAATATCCCAGTCAGAAAAGTATAGCACAGCCTGCCAGTTTTCATTTATGTGATATACTGTTGCTGTTATGTAAAAGTCAGTAATACCGATGGATGGTCCATTCAGCTCAGTAGTGGCTTGCTAGTTTCATTAGGAACCCTTTCATTTGAGGTTATTCGTGGGACACAAGGCCAGAACCTCAAACAGATTGTATTTCTGGGGATTCCTCTCCTACATGGAAAATGACATGCATTCGGGGCATGACGTACAAAAATAACCACCTATATCAGCCTTCAGGCTGCCATGCGCCTGGTGGGAGCTTCACATGCTACCCTTGTATATTGAATATAGAATATTAACGTTTATTGCATGCATATCTCTTCAATCATTTAATGCTATAACAGTCTTCCTCTTTCTTTTGCAGACCAGTAAAGCTATTTCCAAGGGAGACTTCCCCCTGGCAAGCTCAGCTTCAAGAAGAGCTCTTTTCTTGGCTGCCCTCTCCATCACCATCGGAACAGGCGTTTACGTCGGGGTCATCGTGGCTCTCATCGCTTACATGTCTAAATCAGGACATGTATAGCACCAGGTCTGGGGCTGGAGTGTGTCTTGAAACAGTGTATTATCATCATAAACTACAGCATGTCTTATCGGTTTCTTTACCCCACTGACTGTCGGTATGGATTAGTGCGGTGTTTGTTCAAATTTCACCTTAACGACTGGAGACATCACAAAGCACTTCTCAAGTTAGAGCCAACCCATTGATGTCTTTGAACTTCCTTGTTCTTTTAACGGCTCGAGACTGCAAATAAAAAAGGGCAAAATAAAAACAATTCAGAACGTGCTCTAGGGGACAGTCGATGTGAATATTGCACAAAGAAAAAATGAAAAGCAAGTATTCTGAAGTGGGATTCATTGCATTGCTAAGCTTAGTAAGATTACGTTTTTGTATTCATGTAGGCACTGCGAATACTGTGCGTCACCTTAAAAAAACATTGCAAATTCACTGCATCATTTACGTGTCAGGTTAAAAACACTGCAGATACCTATATTTTTGTGATTTTGCTGTACTGTACAGTGGACTTCCAAGTAAAATTCAATATAGGAACATCTCTTTCGGCATATTCTAAATACATGGACCTAAAGCCAAGAACTTTCATAAGTGAAACATTATATATCATTCAGTATGTGAAAAAAACAAACATTTCATTCTCAACTGTCCTCTTAAAAGCGTGGGAAGAATCTTCGTTGACACTACTTGAAGATTTATTAAAATATACTTTACATTTTATTCTAAATGTTTCTAGCGTTTCAGTGTATTTTAGAGCTTAACTGTTGGGACTTTGGTACCGAAAAACTTTTCATTCAGCTCGCAGCTGTTTCCATGAAGGACGATGTTCTCTCCTGTAAAAGTGATGCCAACCTTAATTCACTAGCCCCAAATGTGGCACATACTAAAAGAGAGAGTTGTATGCCAACAAATCTGCTTCCGAATGAGCATCGGCAAGGAGAACAGAAATCTGTTTTGTAGCACATCATCTGGATGCAGTCAGCAGTGAAGTTGATGATTCATTCTTAGCATTAGGGAGCTAATAGTGCCAGAAAGTAAATCAAGGAAAGTTGTGTTTCAGCGTTTTCAGGGGAATTGAATTTGCATGCTGCAGAGAGACCCTGGTGCTTCACAGTGGACAACAGGGTGAACTAAAATGCATCTGAGCAATTAGGAAGGGACCCTGTTCACTAGAGACTGTACAGGAGTGGATTGACTGTAAGTCAAGAATTACACAGTAAAAACATCATCTTCAAAAACCAGAGATCATTATTACACATTGTATAATGGATGAAGGATCATCCAACACAAGGCAGTTAAATCAAAGGGTTTTAATGCAATATAAACTACGAGACCAAACGGTTTATAGACTTCTGCCGAACCCTCCGATTGAATTACTGCCTTTAATTTTGTACCCTGTACTGCCCTGTACTGTATCATATATACTCTCAATTTATTTTGTAGATTATGCATTAGTCACAGTTGTCATCTTTGCTTTAAAATTTGGTTTCAATGATGAGCATCTGTTCTCCTTGAAGTCTCTCCTGTAAAAGCCCAGCCAAAGCTGACGCCCCAATGGAGAGGAAGATATAATGAACACTCATATATTGTAGCATGTCGTGAGCTGGCACCTACAAAAGCAGCCCAAAAAACCCCAACATTGACGACACACCTACAATACCGCTAGAACGCTACATTGTACAATTCAAATCCTTCCAAAAGTCTCAATGCTTTTCATTCTAGAAATGTTTGTAATGCTATAATTGCCATGAGTGGGTAGGTCTGTAATGTTCAATATGTGTATATATTAATATGTCAAATAACTGAAGATCGCCATATAATTTTCATTTCAAATAAAGATTTGCTAAGAGGTATTTGTAAGATAATGATTAAAAAAAAAGTTATGTACGTGTCATAACATTCATAAGTGTCATGTTATTTTTGCCACTTTGTATAGTGGATACATTCTGATTATCGCTGAAGAAAAGTGTATATAAAGCAGATAACAATTATTGAATTTCAAACTCAATCTTGCTTGTTCTTCAGAGAACGTTTCTCCACTAAGTTTTCGGTTTCTGCTTCGGTTTTAATTGGGAATAAACAGTGAAAACTGACATGACACGAGAACAGTGGATTATATAAACAATGATTGAACACTATGATCATACCTCTTAAAACATTACTAATTCAATCGAAACTGACTCAAAATGGTCTGAAAAAACATTGATATTATGCCTTCATAATTATCTGAATTTCAGTTACAAAGTATACAATCAGAGTCCAGAGGAAATGTTCACTGTTTTTTTTCAACAGTTGTGGACAAATGCACAGTTTCAGTTGAATATAATATAGGTAACATTGGCAAATGCTTGAATCAGGTATATTTGATAAGAATGGTGATCAGTGCTAAATATTATAACCTGTATTGGTCATAACAGTTCTTAAAATAACCCATTGAAATCGTTTATTTTCTGTTGAAATTGCTGTAAATGTACCAGCAATATGACCAATGTTTCGTGGGCATTGCCTTCTATTCTGTTTTAATATGCCTGCCCTGCCTGTTTCACTGGATGAATAAATGAACTGTGACAATATATTTTTTGGGGGGGAGTGGTTTCCAATGTGTAGCCTGTGTACTGTAGATTTTCTTTTGTCAGAAGTTAAGGGCACAAAAGAAAATAAATGGCTGTTATTTGTAAATAAATAAAATGTGAATATTTCATTGTCTGTTGTATTGATTTCACAGTATAGGCTAAACACTGAGTTTGGGAGATGATAGAGGCCCCACTAATTAAGGCTTCCTCTGTTTATATACCTAACTATAACTCTGTTACTGTTTAGCCAGATATGTGCATATGGGGTCAATATTCTACTCAATAACCAAAGTTAAGGATCAAGGTCTAGGGTTCATGCACACCCTTACTATTTAATGACATACAATACATAACTTCCATATTAGGCTGACAGAACTGAATCGTTTTAGCCAGGAACAAAGAGGAGTGAGTGGGGTATGTCTCCTCTTGAAATGACTTGACATAGTTAACCCTAACCAATACTTTAAGCGCAGTATAGAAACTCATCCCCAGGTCCTGCACTCGAAGCCTGGTCTCATGACTTGACAGCGGCGCCTCAATCTGGTCAGCCTCAATGTTGAAGCGCTGCAGCTCCACCCCCTTCTGCAGACCGCCTGTCCCGATTGGCCCACAGCTGGTCCAGCTCTGCCCCCTCGTGGTTCAGCTTGCCCAGAGTCTGTCTCACCTCAGAGGCACTGCCAGGAGAGCAGCTGGATGCCGATGTTAGAATTCTATAATCCGTTGATTGTTTTCTTTAAACCAAACGGCAGGAGTTTCACATCCAAGGCTTCATGAAAAATGAAAGGTTCAAAATCTCTTTTTCAGGAGTCGTCAACTTGTCCATACACAGAGTTACCAAAGTAATTATATAAACCAGTCATGTTCTGCATACCAGATGAGCTAATTAAAAAGCTTAATATTTTTTCATGTTTCGCTTCAGCAACCACAGCCACGACAAGATGTAATTTATAAATACTGTGTTAACACTTTATAGTTGCTTACTAAATTAATACAAATATAACAACCTCATATCATTAGCATATTTTCAAAGTGCTTCCTCCATGCTTTAATCCATAACTTCTATCCGCCAAAAAAAGTTAATGAAGTACCACCCTGGACCCAAATACCCACCTGTGCAGAAACTAAGAGTCGCCTGAAACTACTAGAGGGTACTGGATAATAGCTGCAGGTTAATTAACTCCTGTTTTTTGAAAGGAGAAAAAATCATGTTAATGTTAATGCCAAACAAAATGCATTGACAGTGCTTAAAATGATTTTAAATATACAACTTAGTCGCTTGGTTCTAGTTTTGTAAAATGCAACTGGTGTGTTCCGTCTTTCAAAAAACAGGAGTAAACACTCTGAAGATATGGCCCTGTAAGTCTGGTAGTAATTACAGTCATGCTGGAGGTATCTGAGTTCACCACACTTTTCTTAAAATATTGGACAGTGGTATTTTAAAATCTCTTTTTAAAGATGTGCTGTAAATGTTGGTTTCTGAAAGGCAAAAAAAAATAAAAAACACTGAAGGCTTAATACCTGCCAAAAAGCTTTTTGATGTATTGTATAAGATTACCTTTCCTGTTTCTGCGGGAGATTCATAAATACTTTATTCTTCAGCTTGGCTGGAGAAATGGTTTAGCATTCAGTCTGGTTCAGTACATGTCTTAAGATACTGTGCCTTCAGGTGTGAAACTTGAAGTGATGGATGCTTGTTTTTTTATATATATATAAATGAAGGCGAAAAGGGCCATAAGTGTTCTTCCGATTTTAACGTAATGTTATTTTGGGGAGTTCCGATTCAAAGGAACCCAACGAAGACCAACGAACTTGAGCTGCCCTGACTGTATGCCTCACCCAGCTCACCACGCGGTACAGCCACTCAGGGCCCCTCACTGGGGTCTCATTTTAAGCTGCAGCGTCTCATATTCATTTTGATCACTATAATTAAATAATGTTCATAGAGATCTGCTTTGTCCTTCTAAAGGAAAAACAGTTACGCTCCTGTTGATATTTCAGAAGCAGAAGCTTAACAAAGTCACTGAAAAAAATAGTAAAAATGGGGCAAATACAAATAAAAAGGTGCATTACAGAGCACGGTCTGGTTTGAACGAAAGTGCAACTCTGAGCCTTTCGCTGCATAAATAAGCTGGCTCAGGAATCAAGCTTAAATGCTAATTGGCTGAGATGAAGGGTTTTTATTTGTACACAGTGACAGGACACCCCCGGAAGAAACAACAAACTGCAATCAGGAGAAATCGAGTGGGCTTAACAACACCGACAGACTGTAGCCCCCAGGGAACACGTTCTGATTAGGTACACAGCAGCCAATTAAAAAGTGTCATTCAGCCATTACTGTGCAAAAAAGGAGGCTGTATTCCCAATACAATAAATAACACTACTACACCCTGGGCCTACCCAGATCTGGTTTACAAGTCAAAATACATGAAGGAGCTGAAAGCGGCTTGCAAAGTAATGCTATGTACGCATTCTGGCACAGCACTTCCGTAAAGGCCATTATCAGCAGTTTGTTCATGTAGGGTTTCTTTTTGCCTTGAAGAAACAAAGACCGCTTTATCAACATTTATCCTAAAGCATAATGTGTTAATATTGTTGTCTTCAATTTCCATTTACAATCTTCAGAAAAAAGGAAAAAGAATTGGCTTAGGCTATTTAGATCATTCTCAATTGAGCAAGGGAGTCTAAATGAAATGTGATATAATGAGAGCCATCCAGCAGTAACAGTCGTGTTTCCAGTGGGCTCTGAGCAGTTTTCTCCAGGCTTATTGGGCATATTGGTGACACAGAAGACCACCAGACTGTTATGAAAATAAGTTGATGAGAAATGTCCTACCTGCCCTTTAAATTGTGTATTTTTGTCACCGTTTTGTAATTCACAATACACTGCGACCCCACAGTCAAGCTCCAGGATCATTTCTATTCTGAGAACAGCCCCACGGAGATCCAGTCACTGAGCTCCGAGATAATGAAACACTTTGCAGCTCTCTTATCCACAGTCTCCTCTCCACTGTTCCAAATGTAAATACCATAACCTTTGAATTTATGGAACGTTTATCTCCCAAATAAAGCCAGGGGACTGTCAAGTTATCATTATAATTAATGGAACAGGAGACATGAAAGGAGGGTGAATAGGCAGAACAGGCTAATAATAAAAGTTCAATTAACTTAAAGTAGTTAAACTCCAGGAAGGATTGGCACATAGAATTACTCACTAGGGGGCTGAAGCAAACAAAGCTAAATGATGTAAAGCCCTTGTTTAAATGACTGAAATTGTACATGCTAACGGTATGATCAAGTGTCCACGGCTTCTATGTATTTATTAGAAGCAGCTTGTGTTTCAATGTCAAGCCTTTTCATTGTTTTTTTCTTTGTATAACACTTTTAATTTGAACCTTTCCTTCAGATTTCAGCAAACATTCGTACATTCCAGCAGACGTTTCCTATGAGTGCTTGGGAGGGGATAATTATCTTTCCTCTCTCCTGGAGATTTATCTTTTCAATAAGCGTCTGCTATGCAGCTTAAGAATATTCCTCTTGTATAACTGTCTATTTAGCTTCGAGCTGTCAGCTATAAAAATATCACAAAAGTATTTACAGGTTCTTAAGGAGACTCCAGACCAGGTGCTGTAGTTATATTAACCCCTAAGTTTGGACTTTCTATGGAAACAAGTTTACATGTGTAAATGAGGGAGTTACAGACAAACACGGCTGTGTTGTTTTTGTATTACCACCGATGCGTGTAACTCAATTACATTGTAATTGTTAGTTCTATAATTTAATAAGGCAGTGAAGCAAATACAGCTGTAATCTTTCACAAAGAAGATCAAGGCTTAGAGTAACTGTGGCAACATGTGAACTCAAAACAAAGCAGACTCATGGCGACAAGATATATTCTTAATTTTCTATGCAGGACATACCGCTATATCTGAGTTGAAATTGAAAAAAAGCATATGACAAGTGTTTTATTACAAATATAATTTTTGTAGTAGACTGAAATATTTCAAATTCTATGTCTGAAGGCATTGAAACTTGTTAAGGCCCACATTTGAAGCTTCCCGTGTCTGTGAATGTAATAGGAGTTAACTGGTTCAAGCTTTGACTAGGTACCATGATACTGCTCTGAATGGGTTAACACAGTTATCTGGGTTCGGGTCCATTGCCTAGGCAACAAGGAAGTAGCTTACTCAGAGCGGAGGAAGTGGAGAGTGGTTGTTAATGGCTGCTGTCTATGAATAGCACTGCATTGAAGTATTGAAAATACAGTTAATAAACCATTTCATTCAGTTTACCTCAATGTCCTGTTTTATTCCAAGTATAACAATACCTTGACACCTGCCTGCAGGTTCAACTCTAGACTCACTGCTTAGTTCTCCTAGTTACAGTGTCTATGGCATTACCAGGGAAGGCATTTCCTTACCACTATGAAAGCATGGCTACCAACCTCTAGTACCCCAATGATAGGCTGCGTCACCAGGGGGGTTATCCCAGTGAAATAGATTTTAAATGTATTAGTACATTTTATAGGGCAGTGGTCTTTAATAACCAGATGCTGTAGGATCAGGTCTCCTGAGCCTCACTTCTCTGGGCATGGCAACTACATGGCTGGCTGGTAAGACATTCGCTCTGAATACATGTCCTTTTTTATATAGTTTTTATATAAAAAGGTTGTTTGGTTTGCTACCTGCTAATGTCAGAAGCTAATGATGATGTGAATATGATTATAATTTTTCAAGACAGTGTCTAAAATGGCCTTTTATTATGTGCATTTTTAAAATTCGGAATCACTAATCAGCACAACGCCATTAAGAATCATTTCATGGATATGATATACATATTCATTTAGTCCTGAGTTTAGCGTTTTGATTATTTATAGTTGACATTTCCGATGGAATTTTGTGGTTGATTTATGTGGGATTTGTCTTCTAATTTGATGCATCGTTAATATACATGAATATTGTATGTGCATGTTTACCATTTCTTAATTAAGCAGTTGCTAAATTGCTCTTGATTATGATTTGGCTGACGGTTTGGTAAATGGAATAACTTGCATTGAATTTCAGTTTATTGCAGCTGCACTTCCTGATTCGGTTCCTAGCCAAGAGCTCTTAACTGGTGAGGAAACAGGTGGTTTCAACACATATCGACTGCTCATCATTTACACAGTGTGATTAGGGTATAACATTTACCTGTCATCTATTTCACCTTTTACTTCACTTTACTCGTTTTTGACTTATAGCTCCAACCCCACTGCATTCTGTCTTTCTTTTTTGCACGATGCCTATACAAGTCCATACAGCCGGTAGCAATCATTTACTTACCATGGGTCACCAACACTGCAGCTTCAACATCATTTCAAAAGGAATGCAATATTTAATCACCAAGGGGTTGAACCGACAGCAATGCATCACAAACCTCCTCACAGCACACGGACGCTGAGCAGCGTGTCTGGCCTTGTCTCGCTTCTTTGAGTTTCTACATCTCTCAGCAAGTGCTGAAAGGCAATAGCCTTCAAGAAGTGCTACAATGGGCAATGTGAAAATAGGTCCAAAGTACCATATAACAGTTGAAATACTTAAACTTGGAATTGAATTGGCGGCACACTGCCGGAAAGATATGACGGCTAGACAAGCCGATCTCAAGAACTGCTGGAGTTCAAAGGCTGGAGATTCATTGCACTGCGTCCTGGATGTACACCAGATTGACAGCTCTGCCTTCAAACCCAGACAGTGGATTTCTTCTTTTAATCAGCATTGAAATACCGCCCTCTGACAGTGTGAGCCAATCACATTCTCACTTTGACACTTTATTGACAGTTTGCAGTGAGAAAGGGGGCTTTGCGGTGCAGCTCTCAGTGAAACATCAATCTTCCAAGTCTCCTGGGAGTTGCAGGGTTTTCTTTTCTTAGGGCAAAACATATTGATTAAGGATAAAACCCAGTCCTCTTGTTTGCAAAGATAAGATTCATATATTCAGTCACTGTGGCTATAGAAATATACTGCAGCTGGTGAACGAGCTCTGCAGGTAGAAGCTGCCAAACAGCTGACGTTATACGATACTAAAAGCTATACTATTGCCTTTTGGGTTTATTATTATTATTATTATTATTATTATTATTATTATTATTATTATTATTATTAGTGATTTAAAAAATCTATATATATATTTAACAATATAATTATAATTACTTCATTGGAAATTACCTTGGAAAAATCGATGAAACCAAAGAAACTCAAAACAAATTCCACCTGACCCGTTCGACAGGCTGTTATTGTTGTTAAATGCCATAACGCATTTGAATATTCAGTTACTGTGCATTCTGACAATTGCACTTATAATACCTTTTGGGGGCTAAAGAACCCCCTATGGAATTACAGCCTTGTTATCCACAGCTGGGCGTATGTTAGTTTTGGAATTAGCCCTGCAGAGCATGTCATTTCTCATTTGCAGTGAGGTCCTGGTATTATCTTATTATTATTTATTTCTTAGCAGACGCCTCATTGTTTCAGACTGAAACATAAAGTGGTAGAGTGACTGGAGTCTGAATTGTTCAGGGATTTAGACTCAGAGATCCCCAGGCTTTTCAGCAAAGCTGTTACCAGCGGTTAATCACTATTCTGGTTGGTAAAACCCATTAATGAGAATCCATTAAAACATTCATTATGCATTTTTTGTTTTTGTTTTTTTTTTACACACAGGACTTGGGATTACTTGGGACTTGGGATTACTTTAAACAACCCAAGGTAGGAGCAGTGCTGTCTCATTAGCGGATTTCAAGGGTTCAACACACAGGACCGCGGGAGACATTACCTGTACATGGGGAAGACTAAATCTGACCTGTGAATCTCGTGCTGCTTTCTCACATACTCCAATACAAGGGTTATACATTAAAACAACACACCACGTTCATTTTTAACCATTAGAACCGTCCAGATTGCTCTTTTGCATTTGTGTCACTCTACATGGAGTCCCCCAACCAGAAACTTTGTAAATTCAATGTGAAATGCTTCATCTTCAATGTTGAAATAAGTCAGCTACAGTCACACTAGGGCCTTCCTTTCCTTGTTAGGTGGGTCGCTATGAGTTCACTGCGCTTTCTAGTCACCACGAATTTCAGCATCGGTGTGAGACCTTGTGTGACATCTTCTATATGGTCAATTGTGGAGTGTGTTGCCAAGCAGCTTCATGGGAACAGAAATATAAGAACATGGCACTCTTGCATAATATGCTCCCGATGTACAAAATGTAAGCAGGTCTTATTCCATTAGAGCCGGGTTCAATTGTACATATCTGTACATAATTGTACATATTAACAATGCAATGTGAATGAGGGTCAAACTCAAAGCAAAGTACAAATTAACTGTAAGGGATAGAGTGGAGGAAACATGCCAGCACACAAGCCCACAGCAACTCAATGGACGCCAGCACACCCCGACTCTCACCCTTCCGAGAGGAACCGCCAGACCGGTAATCACAAGCGACCCATTCCTAATTAACTTTCTACTACCAGCTGCCTGGCTTTTTTTAAAGGATACTTAGGTTGGGAGGATAAATTGAATATTTGAGCAAGGCAGCAGTGTTCAAACTGGCATGCAATTAAGCAGGATAAAAGATAATGTGTGTGTGTGTGTGTGTGAGGCACTGGGGATGTAACAAGAGGAATACTCACGAATCGTCTTGTCTCTCAGCCTTGGATTTCTGCAGCATTGGACTGTCCGCACTCCACATGGTTTTATATGCATTGCTCCTCTGGTCTAGGCAAGGTCAAGTTGATTTTATGATGCAATAACTACTATATTTAATACAAACTTTATGAAGTGTTAAACTGGTCAGAGAGTAGAAAGTGAGTATTGCTCGCCTGTTCTCATTTTAGGGTCCTGTTTTTTGAAAAGGAGTAAAAAGGACAGGTCTTAAAAGCTTATTCATCTTATACATGTACAAGTGCTGTTTGGAGGAATGTAATTGCTTTTTTTGTATTTGTACTTTAAAAGTAATTTAAGACTGGGACATTGGAGTGACCAAATCTGCCAATGGTTATCCTGCCAACAGGCAAAGTCTTTCATTACTGAATTCTGTATTCCAGTTGCAGCTGGTAATGCAGATTACAGATATAAGCATATGGGATAAAATATAGATTTTTCTTCTTAAAAAGGAAGACTTGTACACATTTAAAAATAGGCTAGCTGTGTAGAGCAATGTTAAGTTTTGAAATTAAGTTATAAATGAACACTCATTTGAATTTTTCATTCATTTTGGGCACTGCATTAGATTTACTGAAATCTCCTGTATTCTGCAGACTGGCTTATACTGTACTGGCATTCTTATTTTTTGCATTGAAGTGCAGCCTTTTTGTAATGCAGTTATAATAATTCAATTCCAGCATGATTATAATTCACGGGCATGAAAAATAGCAAGCTATGCTAATTAGGTATTGTACAAAAGTGACCTTAACTTCAAGCCTGTTTACTGTGAAAGACTTGTCCATTCAGTTAGGATTGCTTCCATCCCTGATGACTGTGTACCATAGTAAAAGCATAGCAAAGTGCAATAAAGCCCAGTGAAAGCATGGTAAAGCATAGGGAAGCACTGTAAAGAATAGGGAGGTATGGTGAAGCACATTAATAAACATAGAAATGCATTGTATAACCATGGGAAAAGCATAGTATAACTGCAAAAAATACCATGCAAATATATGTGAGCAACTTGTATAAAGGGATGGGCTTAACAAAGCTTCATGACCTATACTGTGCCCTTCAAGCATCTGCACACCAGTGGTGATATTCCAGCCTAAGGGAGATGAAACATTGATACATTAATTATACTGGAGGACTACTGTGCTATCATGGTCTCCTAGCCCTGTAATCTTATTTGACCAGCATGACAAGAAATAGAACATTGTTGTAACCCCCCCCCCCCCCCCCCCAAAAAAAATGGGTTGACTGGATATTTGCTATCGTCACATTTCCATTTACAGATCTCCTACAAGGGAGAAAGCTTAATACTGTAAGCAGATAAGACAGCAATTTCCCAGTTTCAAAATTGATTTTTATTTTTTTTTTAAATGAATGGTGTTTGGTCAGCTAATTCCAACAAGCAGAAGTAGCATCATAAGTAAGCAGGACATACAATACTTACCATGCGAGCCAAATCCCAATGCATGTTTACTGAAGAACTACGTATTCCATTTAAAGAGGAAGCTTGCAATATTATTGGAACATCAAATGCAAGGTCTTGTTTCATGTGTATGTTTCAATAATGAATGCCATAGCAACACTGTGTATAAATAGGCCATCACTACTGCTTGTCTGATGCATTCAATCTAATACAAATATGGTCACACTTTACATTGCGTGTCTCTAATTACTATGTATTTATATAGTAGTTACTGAGTAAATACATGTGTACTTACACATCACATCACAACCCTAACCCCTATAACCTTGACCCTTTTCTGATACAATTGTGTATCGCACATGGAATACACTGACAATCAAATGGGTAATAAAAAACACGCCTGCGGGAAACGAATGCATTGTTTTCTTAACCCAAGTCGTCCTTTGATAAAATAAAAATGTCTGATACATTGGCAACAGGCTGGGTTTTGTGTATTTTCATTAACTGTAAGGACAATCTGGGCACATGACTGCTCAGTGTCTGGATATTGCAAAGCAGGTATGAGAGCTCTGATCTATGGGGAACCGCAGAAATGAGTGCGGGCATAACAAGCTCGTCATCATTACAGCAAAAAGCTCCCCGTTCATTAAAATCACCGCAGGTTTCAAACAGCAATAGCCAGAGAGTAATTTACATTTCTCCAGCTTGTAAATGTCTTGCGATGCCATATTTAAAACAGCGGCCCTGTAGCTAATTTCAGCAGGGGACTACAGAATGAAATATCGGCGTCTCCGGATTCATTTTGAAGGAGGAATATTTTATCCAGAGGAAGACAGTCGCTCCTTTTCTGCGGCTAAATTTAAACGCCTTGCCCAACAAACTTAAAAATGTGATCCAGGTAGGAGCAGGAAGTGTGTGTGTGTGTGAGTGTGTGTGTGTGTGTGTGTGTGTGTGTGTGTGTGTTGTGTGTGAGTGTGTGTGTGTGTGTGGTTGTGTGTGTGTGTGTGTGTGTTTGTATGTGTGTGTGTGTGTGTGTGTGAGTGTGTGTGTGTGTGAGAGTGTGTGTGTGTGTGTGTGTGAGTGTGTGTGTGTGTGAGAGTGTGTGTGTGTGTGTGTGTGTGTGTGTGTGTGTGTGTGTGTGTGTGTGTGGTCCGTTTTGTGTTTATGGTGCTGCAGACCTGTTTGAAGAAGGCATATAAATGATGAATGCATCTCTCCTCCTTTGGTGTGTATGACTTGATGGAATCGGTCCTATTTATATTTGCCCCACCCCGCACACGCGCACACACACACACTCAGAAAAAGATTAATTCTTTATTATTATTATTATTATTATTATTATTATTATTTATTTCTTAGCAGACGCCCTTATCCAGTCGTAAGCAAATACATTTCAAGTGTTACAAGTGTTTCTTTATTTTGTTTATAATTAATTGTGGAGAGACCCTTACAGAACAGTTTCTTCACTTCTGGGGACAGAAATAGCTCAACTGGAACACAAAAATACAATAACATCTATCACTGTTGGTTGATGAAAAATATTGTTGTTTCTTTCTGGTCTTTATACTTTTTTTGTAGTATTATTGAATGTTGTTGTTCCCCCTATCCCTCACAAAGCTGGAATGGATCATTGCCTTCATTTGGTCGAATGTTGGATACATTTCTAACCCTACTCAATGCTCTTGACCGTTTACCTAGCTTTGTTAATATAACTTCATTTTCTTTGCCACTCTTAAGGTTTCAAACCACATAAATAACATTTTTAGAGGTTTAAAGTGAAGTATCAAAGTAAAATGTTTCCTGTTGTCCTTGTTGAAGACATCATGGGTGCATTGAAAAAAGTCCTCTGGCAACAGTGTCCACCGTAACAAATAAGGCCCAAACAGAGAAGATCCTACAAGCAGACCTCTTGAAAACAAATGGAACTGCAGCTAAAAGTAAGATAGTATTACAATTGATTTAAAAGCCCTTGTTATTGATTTCTTTGATAATTAGATACACAAACTAGTTTTATGGGATCCTATTATGCTTAAGAGACAAGTTTTGTAGGAGAGGGCAGAAATGAAAGATCAAAGGGGGAAATGGCAAACTATATACTGGAATTATATTTATCAAGTCCCATATGCATTTTACAAAAATAAAAAAAAAAATAGGGGTGTATGAACTGTACATACTATCCTTGTAAAATCCTACCTTGTCAAAAGAAATAGCATTTTCATGGGTCAGGGAGGTCATCAGTAGGCTATGGTTTGTCACAAGAAAAGTAACAGGCTTTCCATAGCATTCCTATTCAAAATGTGCCCTGAAGCCAAGGCATATTAAAAACACACGCAGCCGGAAATCTGAAAGCTTTTCATTTTCGGCATTTTCAGTATTTTTATCAGCAGCATGAGGCCGAGGAACTCATTTCTGCCGTGTCTGCCTCCTGAAAGGAGAAACTGCTTTTCTTCTTGTCAGCTGGGGTTGAAAACCTTTTCCGGGAGATTTGTTGACTCCAGGCTACCTAGATTTTAAAATTAGGGACCTTAATGAGTTGGTATGTGCAGCTTTCAGGTTTCTAAACATAGAGCACAGTCTCCACCAGAGAAAACTGGTTCAGTGAAATGGGATCGTCTGACCTCAATGTCTCACATACCATCTCATCAGCCTCTTTGTCAAAGTTTAGAACGATATGCCTTTCTCGTTTTGAATGTTTGCAACGATATGCTATAAATAGATTTTGGAGAAGCACTGAATAGACTCAGCAACAAGGTGTACAGTGTAAGTACCATACTATAGAATCCAGACTGCATTGCACTTCGACTTGCTGCTATTCAGTGGTGTACACCAATCGCTGAAAGCTGGGACTTACCTCTTGTCTTCTGTCGTGAAGTTTCTGACCTCCTGCTGCCCCTTTCAGGGGTTCATGCAAAAAGCGGGTGCAGACAGTGCAAATCAGGGTTGTAGTGCAAATCAGGGTTCTCAAATATTATAACGACATGTACTAAAGATGCCGGCGCTTACAATAGCAGCAGTGTGGAGTAGCGGTTAGGGCTCTGGACTCTTGACCGGAGGGTCGTGGGTTCAATCCCCGGTGGGGGACACTGCTGCTGTATCCTTGAGAAAGGTACTTTACCTAGAATGCTCCAGTAAAAACCCAACTGTATAAATGGGTAATTGTATGTAAAAATAATGTGATATGTTGTAACAATTGTAAGTCGCCCTGGATAAGGGTGTCTGCTAAGAAATAATAATAATAATAATAATAATAATACTAATAATAATAATAATAATAATTTGTTAAGAACTTTTGAAAGCATGTCGCAATTAGCAAACCTTTAAAAGGCAGTATGAACAACACTATCCCCTAACCATGACCACTCTGATTGTAACAAGAAGGAGACATCGTCTTCAGAAGAACGAGTGATTTGTAGGATGAGAAGAGAAAGGGTATCTCGTACCCTCATTACCCGATTTAAATGCAGACCAAATTAAGCACAAGTACAGATTCGGCAGCCACATAATTCTTGAGCTGCTGTCTGATGACCTGGAACCTGTCACCCAGAGAGCTATGCTATCCCTGCAGTGGTCAAACTATTGTCCACACTGCATTATCTTGCCTCTGGGTCCTTTCAAGGGACTGTGGCAGCTGTTGCTGGCATTTCCCAGTCGTTGCTGGTCCCTTGAAATTTGTATTAACGAGAATTGACTGTCCTCCTGTGTATCATAACTTGTTAAAAATAATGTATTTCAATGTATAAATAATGATTTATACATTTAAATACATTGCGCACTATAGATGTATGCGTGTGCGATTTTATTGTATTTTTTTAAACCCGACACCTCTTTATATGAGACAAACATGTCTGGTTTAGCGAGGGGCTACTGTGTGATTATGAAAAGCTTTTTGATAGAAAGTAGGGTGAAGGTGGGACCCCCACTATAGAATCTGATGGGAATAAACTGACTTTAATTACTTATTTGAAAAAAATATCTCACAACTCTTGCAATGCTAGAGATCTCGCGAAGATGACTCAACAGATATTTGAATTAGTATATTGTGGCTCTCTTCATTAACATGTTTTCTCTTAGTACGTACAACAAAATGTATACTTTGTGAATTGTCGCAAATAAAATGCAAATTGCAGTATGCTTGTGCTGCGATTGGCCCATCTTAATACCTCTACCCCTAAGCGTGTAATAAAGCAGTTTTATTGCTGAATGATTGAGAACAAAAGAGAGCAAAGCTGTGATTCAACCTGCACTGAATAATTATAGAGCTGTGATTCAACCTGCACTGAATAATTATCACTCCTGAAAGAAGAATGTTCAGTGCCTGCTCTTAACTGTGTCAGGGACATTGCAACTTGAATCCACAGTCAGGAAGTTTGGAAAGTTTACCATCCCCTTTATAGGGCGTTGAATAGTTTCCGTTTTCTAACGTCACCTTTCATATAAATTGATTTTACAATAAATATACTATATATATATATATATATATACTATATGCTGAGTATATATATATATTATATACAGCCTTGTGTAGTGTTTTCCTTGGGTCTGCATGTTAATGTACTGTCTGGAATGAATAATAAAGGAAGGTTTATAATGATGTGCTGTTTGAACTCCCACCTGCTGCTATAGATGCAGGAATTCAGTTGATAGAATAGCCAGAAGACAGACAACTCTCTCTCCTTGCTGCTCTGTTGCTCCCGAGGTGATTTCATAAAGCTGTTCATTTCAGCTCAGATAACAGTACCGGGTGTCTCTTCCCAACTGGCGGATACTGCATTTGAGGTCTTTGTTGTCCATTGAAAGGTAATTGCCTTGAGACTGGTAATGAGAATGTATTCATCTCAAATGGTTGAGACCCTTACATCCTGAGCTCTCCTTGTTACCTCTCGTTTTTTTGCAATGCCTGTTTTTTACCATTACGTTGTACTTGCAATTATTTACAAATGACACAATTACAATTCCAAACTGACCCAGGAGTGACTCATACTGTCTCATTATATCAAAGTGGGGCTACAGGGGTCTCTTCCGGATGTGATTCCTCGAACAGGAAATGATATGCAAAGTCATTGTAAAGAAGAGAATCGTTTGTTAAGATAACAGTCCTGTACCTAAGGTAAGGCAGCATTGCTCTGATTTATTACATTGTTTTAGTTTCGAAACATTATTTGGTAACACTTTATATGAAGGTGCTGCTTATTAATGTTTTATACATGTTTTATAAATGTATATTAGATGCTTAATAACTATGTTATAGAGTGTTAATAAAGCGTTATAGGTGGTTTATAACCATGCCATAGCCATAGACAGAATTACAGTTTTATAAAGGGGGCAGTTATATAATAAAACAATGTAATTGAAATTACAACACTGGAGCAAAAGTAGATTTGATGCAGAACGGTCAGTCTTCAGCCACATAATCAGGCCAGCCATTCATTGTGTGCTTCCACGCTGCTGAGGGAATGGGGTCCTTGAGGCCCTTCGGCTGTGTCTTTCTAGCATACAGCTGGTTCATACTGCCTTAAGGCAATCGCTCTAATCCATATGGCGATGAATCACACACTGGAGGCAGTGGTCTCCAGAGGTCTTTCATGTCCATTGAAAGGCAGTGGTCTCCAGTGTGGTGGTGTAGGCTTCACTGTTGTTGGCATTTATTAAAAGACTCCGACTCACAGTGTCTCCTGGATAGTTTCTTAATTGCAGCAAGCTAGGTTAGCAAATGCATTAAAGGCACACGTTAGAACAGGTCAATCAATCCTGAATAATTACACAAAGCAATAATACATGCTTATTGTATCACAATTGATTAATTAAATGACCTTTTAATTGCAGCATCTAGTTGAAGCAATTTAGAGAAATGCTGTATCTGCAAGTACTGTACTGTGCTAGGGTTATATAATCCATATCCCCTGAACACTGAACAGCACTGAATTTAGAAATACTGAAACACATTGAAATTAGATATTCATGATCTTTTAGTATCTCTAGATTTATAATGAATGTACAGCAACAAAACAATCTGGTCTCAGTGTCTCATATATTGTACTTCTCAATGTGGGAAAGGAATCTGGAGTGTCTGCATGGATTTCAATTCCAAGTAACCCTGCCATTGGTGTAGCCTGGATCCTACAGGTGCCATTGAGGACTCATAATAGACCAGGTGGAGAAACGGAAAAGTATTTATAGTCAAGTGCAATAAATAAGGCTTAAGTTATCCAGGGGCTCTGTGGTTTTTAGTTCCAACTGAGCTCTCAATTACTTAAATAAACTCTTAATTGAACTCATAGTTTGCTTAATTAGGCAGTTTTAATTGTTTTCAGCTCTTAAACAGTTGGAAATTTCAATGTAACTATAAAATGTTATAAATAACTTGCAATCTGCAACTTTTTCGGAGCTGAGAACAATTAAAATGGTCTAAATAAGCTAAGTATTAGTCCCATTAAGGGCTTAGTTAAGTAATTGAGAGCTCAGTTGGAATGAAAACCAGAAGACACAGGGGTCCCTGAGGACCGGGGGTTGAAAGCCACTGTTTTAAGGTGTTTACTTGAGATGGACAAGGGAAACATGAACAGGTCCTCCCTTGTAATCAGCACTACTGCTTCAGTCACTACACTGTGGAATCAGACACTGGTGCTGTCTGTTTCTGCGCCATGTTTGAGGAGATGAGGCCTACTGTTTGGAATCGTGCAACACCAAATGCGATCACTTGAAGCTCTTATAAAGTGTGACGTTTCTGCAAGCAGTTGCACAGCTGGTTGCTTACAGTAGAGACAAGCTCTACTTTCAAGCGATCTGCTGAGCGATTTGTAGTGATGTTTTTTAATGGAATATCACAAGTTGCGCTCCTCTGTTTTTTTTTCAAACTATCCCTCGTTTTGGATGATCTTCGCTTTGCTTCTAAGCATGGTTTGCACCTCTTTAAGACAGTTTACCACAATGCTGTTTCTCATATTATTATTATTATTATTATTATTTATTTCTTAGCAGACACCCTTATCCAGGGCGACTTACAATCGTAAGCAAAAACAAATTCAGCCTGGCTGTTTTACAGTTTATCAAGTTTAGAGAATAGTGAGGTATAAACAAGCCTGTAAACTGGAGTCAGCATCTCATCTAATAACAGGAGGATCATTGGTTCCCTTATCCTCCCCCTGTTCATTTGCCTTAGGCAGTGTTTGTCTCTTCGGTATCTTGGCCTCTTAATTAGTATGTGGACCTCATCGGTTCAGCTTTCTTTATAAACAGGAATAAAGGTACCATAGTATCTGCTATTGATCCAATCCAAGGATGGTGTTATGGTTTATCTTCTCCTTAATTTAAAATTCTAAAAATCATATTCCCATCTGAGAACAAGCTTCCTCCAGAACTAAAACACACCTCCAATTTAAAAACCTTCAGATCAGTGTGAAGAAACTCTAGGTAGGGTTTTTTTAGGTGTGTAAATGCTAGTATATCTGTGAACCTTGAAAGAACGGTTAGTACAGATATAGGACTACAGTTATGAGTCAGAGTCCATGCCTTTGATAACTGTTTGCTGTTTCTGCTGTTTTTTTACTGTAATAGATTTAAAAACATTTGCAATTTGGTATTAATAAACAATAGCGAGTTCTACCTGTTGTAAATCTGGCCAAGCTGGGCAGAGTCCTGCATGTGCTGTAGTTGCTTAATTCCCACTATTTTCAAATTACTTTGCAAACTGTTGTTAACATGGTAAAGGATGCAACTTTTCTATTCAGACCCATTTGCAGTCTGCATCTTTTTTTTATTTGACCCCATTATGTCTAGGCTTACAAGAGGGACAGTATAATGAAGTGAAAGAACTGCTTTGTTTAGTCTCTCGTCTATCCTCTTAATATGAGCTGCTTATCAGTAAATGATACAATATGTTTGAAGATTGCAGTAATATATTAAACTGAATAAATGAACGTGGACAAAATCTGGATAGCGTGTTCATTTTTTTTGTTTTTGAAAGCTATAAAGCCTGCCTTTTAAAACCTGTCAATTAGAATACTCTGTAGTATGAGATAACCTGATTTAGCACTAAAGATTTCTGTGTGACATCTCTAAACAACACTGTTCTGGGAGTCAGCATGCTACAACAATGGTGTTATCTACCAGTGGATGAATGCATGACAGGAAATTAGAAACATGTACTGCTGGTTGTATTCACATGGCAGTCTTGCACAAACACAATGCAGAAAATCACAATGTTGCAGGGTAGAAATCTCAGAACTCTTCAAGGCAGAGACAGTTTTATCACTGACCAACAAAATCCCTTTATCAATTATGCAATCCTTTAGACAGAAGGTTTTACATTTCTCTTCCAAATCGCTAATAAAGGTCCAATCAATAATCAGCAAGCTCCAGTAGATAACTGATTTAAAGTCCTGTTCTTACTTTCTTCTAATTTGCATTCACAGCATTATCTCTGATCGACGTGTTGAAGATATTTAACACTTCCTGTTCTGCAGGTCAACCTCACCTCCTTCTCCAGTCACTCCCGGGGCTCTGGGTAGTGATCTTGTTTGGGTTAGAAACCAACTGCAGTGATATCAATAGGATTCCTGTTGTGTATTCAGTGACACTGCAGTGATATCAGTAGGATTCCTGTTGTGTATTCAGTGACACTGCAGTGATATCAATAGGATTCCTATTGTGTATTCAGTGAGACTGCAGTGATATCAATAGGACTCCTGTTGTGTATTCAGTGACACTGCAGTGATATCAATAGGATTCCTGTTGTGTATTCAGTGACACTGCAGTGATATCAATAGGATTCCTGTTGTGTATTCAGTGACACTGCAGTGATATCAATAGGATTCCTGTTGTGTATTCATCGAAACTCACACGCTGATTGTTCTGTGCATCAGTACTTTATTGCAACATTGGTAATACATGTACATTCTTAAAAGCCGTGTCTGGTACACAACCTGCTTCGTTCAGCTACTGAGCTGGCCTCATGGGCTCACAACAAGAACTGTATATAACCTTGATTCCGTACATGTGTAGCACGCCACTCCCTCACCAACTAACCATCCCAAGAAATGAGTAAGAACATGCTAATCACACACTATACACATGCACAGCCAGCACAGCGATTCTGTCTTTGTGTCTAGCTAGGCTGCAATGCAGCAATTCCCAAGCGAGTGGAAACTGTATATTCATTTCAAATAAATATATAAATAAATCCCACTCACAAGGAAAGACTAATATTCATCATGGCTTTAACATAAATAAGTAACCCATTTTCTAATGCGTTCAGCAGTCACTCACAGTGCACATGTGAGCTAGCCTTGTCTGCCACAGATGATGCATACAAACTCCCGGTTATAAAGAAAGAATCATAATAGCCTTGACACTCTTGTGCGTGCCTTCCACACACCATAGTCTTGTAAATAACTGGCTGTTTCATCAGTGGTGAGGTACAATTGACTAGTCTGCTTTGGCAGTAATCGATTTTTTTAAATCACTGCTTCCCTGAGTTCTCCTGCAAGAAGAAAATATAGCCATCAGTGAGTTTACAGGCCTCTTAATGCTCCTCAGCCCCAGCAACAAGGAATAAATTGATGTCATTAGATCTCCCACTGCTTTTATATGTGTTAACGGACCATTATGTCTGTAAAGAAGATTAAGGAGGCTGTAAGATTTCCAATTTACAACAGGGGTGGAAGAGAAGAATATGGTTTATGGATTTGAATAAACAAAAACCTGCTATCGGCAAAGAAATAATTACCGTTCAATTACAATGGCGGCTTGGCAACCTGGAGTACATTACTCACAGAAAGCCCTGTGCTGATGATGGGAAGCCAACAGAGCCAATAAATCAGGATTTTTAAAACAAGGCTGCAATGCCGAAAAGCTGTCTCTGTACCACAATTACGGGACCTTGAGGTGCTTTGGTCCCTCAAGTTATAGCATTGCCTCATTAAAGTTCAAGAGACCAAAGCACTCCTCTCCCTACACGATCACTTGTGGAGGAGAAAACTGCAGTGCTGAGATTGTTCAATTAAGAACATTAAAGGTAGTTTGTTTCATTCAAAGGTAGACTGTCATAATCAATGTTCACATTATAGATCAGACAGATTACAAGCACATTAAACTTGACTGTCCTCAGAATAGGGTGCAGCGGTTTGTAGCCAAAATGAAGGACTGACAATTTTATCTGTGAAGAAATATTGATTTAGAATGTATCAAATTACATAACCCTAAAGAAAAATGTATTTGGTACGCTTTACGGTCCGGTTGCACATTCTTGTAATTGAGGAAAAATCAGTAAATATCAACTTGCAAGTGGCTCTTGCTCAGAACAGATGACATAAGTGTGGAGTAGTGGTTAGGGCTCTGGACTCTTGACCGGAGGGTCATGGGTTCAATCCCCAGTGGGGACACTGCTGCTGTACCCTTGAGCAAGATACTTTACCTAGATTGCTCCAGTAAAAACCCAACTGTATAAATGGGTAATTGTATGTAAAAATAATGTGATATGTTGTAACAATTGTAAGTCGCCCTGGATAAGGGCGTCAGCTAAGAAATAAATAATAATAATAATAATAAAAGCCATGACTTCATCATTCTAAGTATCTCAGTAGGCTGTGCAGTGAATATAGTGCATTTACAGTTGTCTAAAAACCATCTTGCAAAGCCTATCGGGTTTGTTTATGACAGCTCAGGTCACTGTCATCATTAAAATCAGGTGCAATGAGGGCGTATTTGTATGCATGCACGCTTCATTGACACATTGACATGAAGTGGGTGGGTTTATGGCCCGGTTTGTAACGGGATGGCGGTCAAGTGTGGGTTTGTAGAAACAGACGAGGATCTAAGTAGCTCAGGGGACACTTCTGCCCCTTTCTGTCCATGGCGTTTAATTGCCTCGCTCTTATTGGTTGTGAGCATGATGACCTCCCGATGTTTGTAAGATTTTATTTCTAATACAAGGAAAAGGAGGTCAGTAGAGTTTGCAGACCGGCAAAACAGGTGTAGAGGATTATAGAGCCAGTGCAAAGACAATGAGAGGCAAATAGCTTCAAAAGCCAGGTGCTGTTTGCAATCTGAGTTCTGTTATTCCAATATTGAGATGTCATCTTTTTTCTCTATATATATAAATGTTTGTGTCTGTGATTGTTCCGGAGGCCGTGACCTCTATCATACTGAACAGGGAGCAGAGCAACATGCACATTATTGTTCTGAAACTGAGAAAGGAAACGCAGCTGACAAGCAGTCCGGACACAGCAAACCCCAACGCGAAGACCAGACATATACTGATAAATAAATACGTTCATGAAGTCTCAATGTTAGAGCAACTTGTAACGATTGGATCAGTTTAAAGCCTGATTGGTGTAATAAAGGACACGGCTGTACTGTGCTTCTCCATGATTGCTGTGAATCTCTCTTAAGGACACTTAAGCCTCTGGTCATTGTCCTGCTCAATTGATATCTAAGGGCTTACAGCCCATTTAAAGAAGCACACATAGAAGAATAAAGGCAAAGTTAGGTACTTATAAAGCTCAGGGGCCTCACAGAACAGTACAGGAATATGATTTTTATAATAACCTCAATAGCTGTGTGATGTGCTGGTAGCGAAACTTCTGTATAAAGAAACGACCTGCTGATTCAAACAAATGTTTGCAGATATCTGGACTCACTGTATTGATACATACCTCTTTATTCCTCCTCAGTGGAATGCAGTGATCCTACAGTGCTAATACAGGAGTCTGTGCTGTGGGCCAGTGGTAGAAAAAAGGTGGCTGCAGTGGTATTATCCAATGACAGAATGGTACCAGTATGCTACCATAACATGACCACAGCACATCATTTCTATCCATTGTGTTGACAGTATCGATAATGCTGTGATTTGCTGATCGTTTCTGATTAGGGTAATACACTGGCATTACAAAGGTATCACAGTGGGGTTGTACAGCTTTTCTGTACGGTATACATGAAATCAATTCAAATCTAAGTGGCTCACCACAGCCATCGTTACGGGTTAAAGTTGGGCTCCATCTTCATGCGACAATCAATACCTGGGCATGCATTTATTAACTAAAGGGTCAATCAGTTCCCCGCTGGAGGACTCTGCCCTACAAGCAGGCTGCTTCTGTCAATAAACCCAGCAGAATTCTCTCTGTGGACACAAACAGCATGACAATGTGGAGCCGGACAGCACTTACATTAGTGGAACAAGCACTTCCCTTCCAGATCGCCTTGTCTTTAATTAGGTCTTCTTTCCTTTGACAGTACAGGCAACAGGGGAGATGTGGAACTGAGTTTTAAAATCTGTGATCAATTGGGCTAATCATGGCTAACAATTACAACTTACGGTATATTTAATTCATATATTGTATATATATTTTTTATAATTTGGCATTGGACCTAAAATGTAAGTGCCGATAAAATAATGTGCATCTACAGGTTTTGGCAATTCCAAGGCATCTTACTGTTGTTATATTTGCAGTAGATATATTATAAATAGTAACCATTTTTAAGCTGGTAAGAGACAGCTCAGGAATTTTAAATGGAGATTTATAGAAAACTGTCAACTTTTTGTCACGCTAACATTACACCATGAAAATAAATACTCTCTTATATTCGACTGTATATATCGGTAGAAGAAGAAGAAGAAGAAGAAGAAGAAGAAGAAGAAGAAGAAGAAGAAGAAGAAGAGGAAGAAGAAGAAGAAGAAATATATAACTAACTGTGCTTAACAAAAAAAAACATGAACCTGTACATTTTATATTAGAAGTACCAACACTGCAGGATTTGAAGCTCTCTGTGTGATCTAAACAGTATAAAAAAACCTTGCAGAGATTTACCATGCATGCCAGCTCCTCTGCAAGATGCCACCCAGCACGACAAGCACTTTCACAGCAACCTTCCTTGTGGAGGTGGACAGGTACCCAGGTTGTCCTTCACAGGATGGCCTTATTACTCATTGGACTAGAACTCAGCATGACTACAAATCATTAGAATGTGAAGCACAAAGAAACAGCAGCCACATATTAAAATAAATGAGATACTAGAACAATGTAATCTGCTTAAACATGAACATCAATCACCTGTCAAACGCTTTGGAATCTCAGCCATACAGCTCACGAAGAAGCAGGTCTAGGCCTTGGGTTGCCCTGAATGGGGTTTATCTTTTGTACATTCAGAAAGCAAATTGAATAGAGTGGTTTTGCTAATAGCAAAGACACATGATCCGAGGACAGGCTACTTGAATTCATATAATTATGGGAGTACAGTGTGATTGGCTGATTTAATTCAATTGTATTCCTAATCTCAGCGCTATTTGCCAGATTGATACAGAAGAATCAGGTGTCATTTCAATTTTTAAATCTGCTTTCCAGTTGCTATGTGTTTTTTTTTTTTTCTGGTGCATAGTTCCAGTGCTTTGTTTTAGTTCAGTGTAGAGATCTCAGTATCAATCCAGCCTTACATGGTTAAGATTGTATGGAATGTAAAGAACAATGAAGCGACACAAGCATTTGTTACGCGGATAAGAGCGCTTAATAAACATATAAGAAACGCAGCTCCCTTCATCAGGTTCTGTCATTTCCATTTCATGCTGCAGGCAGTCTGCGGATCAGGGCTGCATGCCTTCAGTTAGGAGGCAGGAGGAATATTGTGAGATGGACAGGGGAAAGCCTGAAGAAAATAACCATTTCAAATCTCCGTCCAACAAGCCCATTAAGACAGATGTTTCCCAGAAAAGTATATGCATTCCCAAGAGGCACGTGCATCAATATGTTATTAATATTAATATTCTCTGCACTTCACATCCGAATAACACCTTTATTAATTTTGCAAGACACAGTACCACTGGAACACAAAGGTCAGGGCTAGATTATTATGTTTGCAACTGACATTAGGGTTAACATGAACCAAAATGACAAGCAAATCAATGTAAAGTTCTGAGGCAGATTTAATTACTTCTGGTTTTATTTTCTGGTTTTTCTTTTACGATGTGGAAATTTAACAGAACTTCAGCAGTAATTCCCCAAATACCTGACACGGATTTAAAATGCTTTTAAGAAAAGATATTAAAATGGCAAACATCAAACTTCTTCTTCAAGCACAGCAAAGTTATTAAGTTCATCATTCTTGGCCCAGTAGGCTCAATCCACCCTGAGTAAAACCAAGACAGGTGTACCCTGGGTAACAAGGCAGCTGGCTGGCATGTTTGTCAGCTGGGCTAAGTATTTACAGTCCTGCTTTTTTTTTATTGAACACAAAGAATAACAAATACATGCTGGTAACTTAGAGAACATTGTGTAGTCCAGCGTGGTGCATGCTGTCTCTGTACAAGCCTGCAGATTGCAGCTAATCAGAAAGAATGCTTTGTTATTGGCCCATGGCCCTTGGAAGCTGTGAAATCAACAAGGGATGTTTTACTCTTTTATAAACACAGAGAACTGCTGTGCACAGCTGTATGAACTTTACATCCTGTGTGTAGTGCGGTCGCCATGGAGATATGACATCTCAGGTCACGTGCCACGCAGTACCAAAGCCATCTCAAGTCCCAGGTAAGTGGTGGGGGGGGGGGGGGGGGCATGCTGATAATACAGCTTTAGCTCTCTGTCCGCTGTGAATCGGTGGCTTTAGCTCTGGTTAAAGAGGAGAGGCTTCAGTTTGAAAATAAAAGTCTACAAAGGTCAACATTTTTAAAGAAGCAGAATTCTGTATTGATTTACCTATCCTCTTTTAAACAGTTGAGCGTTACAGTGCTTGTAGCTCAATTAAAACTTACATGAATACACCGTGGGAAAACAATGGTAGTTTAACCATAGAAAGAATTTGGAAAAACTTAAAAAACACATAGCGTGCAGAAATACTGTGGTAAACTTTTCTAAGGGTATCCCCAGGTTTCTGTTCGATACAAAAGCAATAACACTCGACAGGGTGCTGCAATATGTCCAGTATCCGCACGCCCAAAGGTGTTGTTCTACACGAGGTGAAGCCAAGTGCCGTTAAGCAGCACAGGCCTGCAGACTGTGGACCACATTGGAACACCTTGGAGTGATTTACTGCGCTTAGAATATTGCATCCATCCCACCCTCCCCCGCCCCTCACAAAGCAAACTGGAGCTCAAGTGAATCAGCCAGTCACCCTGAAAGTTCCAAACTGTGCTGCCATGGTGACACATCTGCACAGGTTGGAACGCTTGTTAGCCAATCATGTAACCCCTCCATCCCTGCCATTTTAGAATGCAGCCAGAACTCCAGACCACACACTGGGGCAGGTCTTTTCACAGGACTTCGGGGTGAAGGGAATGTGAAAGCTCTGTGCTGACGTGTTGTTTAAACCGCTTACATTGACACCGAAGGGCCAAGCCAAGGACAAAAGGTCTGCTAGAACAGCGAGAGACCATAATGGGAACCTCTTTCACCCAGCACAATTAGAGTGAACTGTTCAGCTGACTGTCAGACCCCAGGCTTGTCTTTATGCCGGCATGTCTAATTAAACTGGGAATGCTTCACAGTGACCCTTTGACATGCTGTCTGCACACTATAATAACATTTCAGGGTTGTTTTACAAACCTCAAAGGAGCACATTTAACTTTAGTAAGCCCCAAATTAATAATGCAATTAAATTATTCCTTTTAATTCAGCTGTTTATTTTCATGATGGTAATATAATATATTAACGATATTACATGAACTAAACTATTACTGTAATTTAAGCATTTACAGTAAAAATGTTCTTTTAGGGTGTCTTCATAATTAAAGTTGCTGATATAAAGTGTCGAATCCCCAAATACTATCAATACAATTAGGTCTCTTGCCATATGAATTCTATAAGAAGCATTGCTAGCACTTATGCGCCACCTACTGGATGGAGCAAGCATCAGCAAGATGCATAAGATCTGCAGTAAAGTGGGATTGCTTATGAGGGACGGGCAACCCTGGCTCTTCCACTCCTGGTCTTTGTTCCAACCGTGTTCTTAATTGTTGAATTCAGGGGTGTTCAAAGCTGGCTCTTCCACTCCTGGTCTTTGTTCCAACCCTGTTCTTAATTGTTGAATTCAGGGGTGTTCAAAGCTGGCTCTTCCACTCCTGGTCTTTGTTCCAACCCTGTTCTAAACTGTTTCATTGAACCAATGAAACCTCCATCCAGACCCTGAAGTAGTTCATTATCTCATTGTACCTGTTAAACCAGGAGTGGAACGGCCCTCCAGGGCTGTGATTGGACACTCCTGGTTTAATTGAATCAATGAAACCTCCAGTCCGCTCCTAAAGCAGTTCATTATCTCATTATATCTATTAAACCAGGGGCAGAACGTTCAGTAATGGATGTACCTGAATCTTTACTGGATTATTAAGACGAACTGAAAGTGGATGATTATAACGCCTGGTAACTTTATGATAATCAGAGTTCACTTTTCCAGTGTGTTTACTCTTCCCTGACCCTCAGTGTAGTTCTGTTCTGGGCTTGTGCTTCATCTGTTATGTGCCTGAGAAAGGTTCTGTGCTGACCAGGGGAATAATGTGCAGTCCAGGTGTTTTGAGCAACAGAAGAGACTCTGAACAGAATTTTTAATAAACGTATCCTGGGGCATGGATTGTCAGATGATGTATGAATGCGTCAAAAGGCATTTTATTTACCATATTTACTGGTAGTTGACTTTCTATCTATAGCATCATCACACCTGCACCATGAATCATTCTGTTGCTATTGATATGAAAGCTTTGGCAGATACCCAAGGTTGGACTTTTTTCTTTTTCTCATGTTTTATAAGGACTAATTTTTCAGTCTTAGAATTGACTTTGAGTGTAGTAAGAGCTGTGGTGTTTTAATAAAGGTCTGAACTGATATTGTGGGTGTGATTCCAGCTCTTACTGACTAATCTATGCATACTGACTCCTAATGAGAGTTCATCTGTGCAGAAACAATGCTTGCCACTGTATAATACACGGTCTGTTCACTTAGTGCTTCCACACAAAACAGGCACTCCATGCAAATACCCATTTCTTGAATTTAATTCCCATGAATGTTTTTTTTACTATTATTGTAATCCCACTGAATATATTTAATTGAAAATGCACACCATTCCTGCCCTGATAAATCAATATATAAGGAGTCAAATTAAAAATGCAGTCTATCTTCTATTTTTATTTATTTATTTATTTTTATTAAATCCACTTTTTTCATCCATAGCTCTGCATATGCAGGTATGAATATTATAATGCATTTTCTTGTAATGCCTGTAAATAGTGTAAGAGGTTAGCTCAGACCACTGCCCTGCATTTCTGAAGAATCAACTTCAAACTGAGACACTGCTCAGGTCTTAACTGGAATGCTGTCTCCGGCCTAGAAGAACATAGTCAAAGAAAGCAGAAGAGCGCCCTCTGGTGGCAAATGTAAGCTTTTTTTTTTCTAACTGTAATCATAACATGTACTTTAGGTCTTTTTTTTGTTGAATGTCATCTTATTTTGATTGCCAGCTCTCACTACAGAGCACGTGTGATCTCTATTCAGCAGCCTAAACAAAACTGCATGCCGATGCTCTGTATGTTTTTTAATTATTTACATTTACAATTATTGTGTGTAGGAGCACAAGATGTGAAGCGATTCAGCCAGTGGTGCCAGATTGTTGAGTACGAGGAAAGCTGATTTGTATATTGGGAGGTCTGTTTAAATGGCTCCAGGTTATCAATAAGTACATTTTAATTACTTTCACTTTGGGTCTGATGGGCCAGCACAGCTACATATCACTAGGGCAGCACTAATACAAAGAGTGACCTGATTAAACCAGACTCAATAAATATCACATTATTGAAAAGCAAGTTCAAGGTTGTTGTTTCCCCCCCCCCCCCCAAAGGATTAAAATATTTTTTAACACCATAAAACTAGCAACGTGTTAACAGCTCTTCAGTTCTTTCATCTTGCAACACAGCAGCTTCTGTTTTAACCATTCCAGTGACTCCATTTCTCTCTGCAATGGTTCCTTTCCATTCCCTTGCTTGAGGTCCTGAGGCTTTTTATCTTTTCACTGTGAATCGACACTGGACTGGATAATTGGCAATAGCATAATATGATCTCCTAGAAAGCCTGCATACAATCTGAAATAGGACCCTTTTTAAAGCTTTCTCTTCACAGAACTGTGTTTTATAGCAAGGCTACGGTACAGCAAAGGAAAGGCTCTCCAGAACTGTCAGGTCTCATTATCTTCATGCACTGCTGGGTTAAATCAGGGTGGTTTGTGTGCTTTCTCAACTAATTGCAGCTCCTTGATAGCATCCAGATCACGCTCCTAATCACACACTTGAATACAGCATGATATTGCTTCAACTCATAAATGACACAGCTAAATTGGCTTATTATTTTATGAGAAAGCTGAGCTCCAGGTGTGCACTGAGCGAATGCAGACACCCTGCCTGTAATATTCCAGGCTCTTAGCTGGCACATTCCTCAACACAAGCCACACATTTTTCAAAATTGAAAGCAGGGATGGAAACAAGACTCATTTTCACCCATTCCTCATTTTAATACAAGCTTGATTAGCCACAGTGTTTGCTGCTGGTGATGTTAACAGTCAATGCTCAGGGAGACGTTTGTGGGATTTGCCGCATCCTTCCTTTGCGGAATGACGCATTGATATGCATTTTACTTCAATAGTAAATGATAGAGGGGTTCCCCCCCCCCAAAAATAACCATGACAAATTTCAAATGAACCCCTACGGGCTGTGAATGACTTTGAAATGACTTCTCCCAACACTGAAGTACTATATCCACTAAAACAGCGTGAATCGTATCGATGTAACGTAATCCTTACTGGAATGCTTTCATCTTAATGACATGCATTTAACAACATTGTTTTATAACACAATATTGTGAAGGACATGCCAGTTACTTTGTGTTTCATTAATTACATTCTACTAGCTTAGAGACACGAGATAAGGAACAGTGAGAAAACAAAACAAAAAACATTTTAATCACTGAGGCATATTGGTTTCCAAGGTGACCAGAAACTTTGCCAAGAAATGGTTTTCTATTGTGGACCTGATAACTGTGAAGGAAAACACAGCAGCTGAGAGACATCTTACCATCTTCAGCACCCCCTTTAAATATACTTCATTCCGCTGGCACTCATCATTCATGCATCTTATTGGTTTCCACGTGCAGAATAAGCATCAGCCCTTATCGTTACAGCAGTAAATTCAGAAGGAGAAAAGGAAACTCAGTCAAGCAGACATCTGAAAACCAAAGAGCATATGAAACAATTGTCTGCTGTTATACAAACTCTATTGTATCATGCATCTCCCTGTGAAACTGCTGCGGTCTGCTGCGTTTAACACTAGCAACAATGCAACTGTGCTTAAGACCAGGGTCTGGTCTAGTGTTATAGTTTCAGCTACTGGGCCTTTCGTGAATGATTACGTTAGTCTGAGAATACTTCTTTCTGCCAGCGTTCAGCTCGGATCACAGGCCGGGTCATCCAGGACACCAGCTCATACTTCACAGCTGATCACTTTCAGCAAAACTTTTTAACCAGTTACTTGCCATACAACTCAATGCTGTAGATGCATGAGGAGTGAGTTAGGTGACCATACAACAGATCTTACAACATTATGATGTTGGGCCACGCCCAGAGAAAGACGTGATGTTTGCTTTATATTTTTGTATCAGTTTTGATGATATTTCAGGATCCCCCCCCCCCCCCCTTCCACAATTTTAACCCTTTGCTGTCCAATATATTTCATGTTGAGAAAATAGGCATGGGAACATACCCAGGGCAGAATTTGAAAGTCACGGCACTGCTGCATTCCACTAGCCCAGCAGCATGGTACTACAGGAATACTGAACAAAGCAAATACCATGATTTTTTTTAATGGAAATTTCAGACCGACAATGAAGCTCAACATAGAAAATTGAGCTTTATCATCACTGTGGGTAGGAACAAAATAAATAAAAAATACCATCTAAAAAGGCTATATCTGCACAGTTACATTTAGACTTAACTTTTGCAGATAACAAAATTAGGAGTGAGTTATCATAACCATATAGTTAAAGAGAACATTTAAAACAGGTGGAGGGCAGTTAAAAATGCTCCAAAAAATGACAAAGTAGTCCGTCCTCAAACGAGGACGATGGCACGTAATGGGTACAAGAAACGACACTATAGATAGACAGAAACATCCTTTAAGATAATGATAAAGACAACAAACCAGAAAGAGTCAAACAGCGCACGTTTAAAACTGTATTTGAAGAGAGTAAAATGAAAACGTTTTCACTTCACCTCAGCTACGATACTTCAGTTACAATAAACTCAACAATTCATATTCAGGATAAGAAGAAATCATTGGCCCCATTTCAGGTTTAAATAAGACAGGAGGTCTAACTAATGCATCCTTCTTAAAATAAAATAAAAAACACATGCTTAATCTTTAAATACTGTTGAAAACCACACACTACAAATACTGCATAGTGTTTACTGCGTTTGTCGACGTTGGCTTGCTGATAAATTGGAAAGGCTGTTGTATCTCAGGGACATGCAGTACACAGCCTCTGCATACAGATATCTGGAAGCACACAGACCCTGCAGAACACAAACAAGCTTTGGCTTCCCGAGGTAAACCTCTCAAATCAAAAGGCTGTTGGTGCCTGGAAGGAGCTTCAAGCTGGTGGTTTCTGGTGTCGGCACAAAATCCACTTTCATTACAAAGGCACAGTTCAGTGGTTTCAGCTCATATGGGGGAGCAAATAGCTATAGGGTAGCTCAGAGGCCAGAGATTAACTGGATACACATTTATTTTCTTTGATTTGTAGCTCAAAACTTTTAAAGTATTCTAAAAAGACACTACATTATAGCAATACAAAAACGAGAAAATAATCAAATCAGCTTATTTACTATCTTATCAAATGGAACAATTGGGGTGTCATGCTACGAACTGTGACTCTTTAGGTGCAAAGTAACTATGTAGAACGAACAGGAAAACGGTGGACTGACCCAAAAACAACAAAGAGACAAAACCGGCTTCATTTACTAAGATTTATTATATTCATGCTTTTCGGTCCGAAAATCAGACAGCTCCAATTTCTCATATAAATACACAAAACCACAAAGACATTAATTGTCAGTTGACCACCTCACCAAAAAACGTACATTGGCACATTAACCTGAGCCAGTCGTGTAATATTGTGGCCATAAACATGTGGATTACTGTGGGACACAGCTGCAATCAGTATTCAGTGTAGACTGCCTCTGAACAAATTAAAGTGATCATTTTTCTAAACATAATTAGTGACCCCCGCCTTCAGTGGATTTCAAAACGGTTTGGAATGCATTTGATTACACCCTCCTCCACCCCAAACAGAAAACTAACACACACCTTGTCACATCAGTGGTGGTTTTTGTGCCGCTTAAAATGAGGCATTGTTCTACATTTTCACATACATAGGCTGCATCTAAAAAATATATATCTGTATATACCATCAAACCGTGCAGAAAGATCTTTACACAAAAAACTCATAACAATAATTAACTAATTGTTTTTTTTGGGGAAAAAAAGCAGAGTCCCCTACGACTCAAAGGTACCAAAGCACTGAAAATAAAATTACAAGACATTATATACAGTACGGGTTTGCCCAAAGAACTATTCGGAGGATATTTAAATTGAAATACTGATCCAAACAGTTGTTATACATGACTGCAGCTGATGCATAGTTCACACACCCTAGTCTCTGTAAGTCACCTTGAATAAAGGCGTCTGCTAAATAAACAAATAATAATAATAATAATAATAAACAAGCAAGTGAGGGGTTGTGTGTTCAAATCCAAGAGCTCAATGCAATGATCTGATTAAACCAAGGAAATGAAAAAGTGTCCCTGTGCCACTTCACATACAGTATTCCTGAACAGAAAAAGCATGAAAACCCATTTGTAAGCAGACACTGAATAATTGGTTTAAAAGCTTGGAAAACAATTTAGCAAGGTAAACCATTTACATGAAAAACAGAGGTCTTAAAATAAAATGGATTTACAAGCTAAAGAAAACCTGGACTTCAGTTTTTAGCCTGTTGCTGTTACTTTAATTATTTGTCCCCCCCCCCCAAAAAAAGTCATCCATGTACTAACGTGAGGCCGTGATGCAGAGCCCTTTTCCACATGTAATAGGTGGAGCGTGGCGTGAGGGGGAAATAGGACCTGAACTCCTTGAATGTGGGGAAGGATTTTTCTTCAAAGCGTTGCTGCAGGAAGAGCTTAGCCTTGGCCTTAAAGTTTGCAAGGGCTACAACATCCATGACAAAGACCTGGTCATCCATACTCTTATCAGAAACTGTGTACGCCGAGATCGTTGCATTGTAGGGACTGAAGGGCCTCTTGTCCAAATGTTCGTTACTCTTCTCGAACGACGGCACAAGCTCACTCTCCAGCGTGGTTTGCTCGCTGAGAACCGGGCGAGTAGAAACTGAAGATTTGGACCAGTCTGCATCCCAGTTAAAGGCTTTCTCCGCTTTCTTAACTGCAACGGTTTTCTTCCAAAACCAAAAGGAGGACGAAGAAATCGTAGGGTACTTGACTTTGAAATGGGAGAAGGCCAGCCCCCACTTCTGAACCCACCTCTTGGCCTCTTCTCTGAGCTTTTTCCGTCTCTCAAAAGAGGAGTAGAAACTTTTTTTATGCCTTTCACCACGGGTCACCTTAGCAAAACGCACAAGGGCTTCCATTTTTACTGGACACTGTGCCTCTGCAAGAGGGCTTCTCTCTGCGTCCAAGCTATCCTCACTGCTGCCAAAGGTGTCTTTAAAACCGGGGTTGGCCATTATGGCTTCTCTCCTCCAGTTGTAGTAGGTTGACCTAGAAATCCCAGGAAAACTTTTTTTAAAGTTCCTGTATGGAAGTAGGGCGTTTGTTGCAATACAGTTCTGCAAGCACTTTTTGGCTTCCTGCATGAAAGCAAAGTTCTGGGCTCGATCGCCAACCAGCCTCTCATTGTTGGGGCTGATCGGGACGTTGGCGACTGGTACGCTCCCGTAATAATTCTGAAGATGTCTTTCTGGAGGCAACCAACCTTCCTGCTCCAAAACATCTCCATTGCCTCCTACTTCCTGCTTCTTTGTGATCATGAAGGTATCACCACCACTGCCTGCCTGGAGCAGCTCATGCTTCCAAGCATAGTAAGTTGACCTGGAGATTTCAGGAAAGAATTCCTTAAACTGATTAAGAGGCAACAGCTTGCCCTCTGCAAAGCACATCTGGAGGAAGTGCTTGGCCTCGTACCTCGCTGCGGCTTTCTTTCTGTGCTCCTGGGTCTGCCTCTTCCACCGATAGAAAGTACTCTTTGTGATGTTGTACCGGTCTTTGAGGCTGGAGTACGAGAGCTGGGGATCCTGGTTCAAGAGTTCCAAAGTCTTTAAAGGGAGGGCATGATGTTCATCATCGGGGCTCCCCATCTGAGCATCCTTGGTTCGCATGACCGGCACAAAGTGCTGAGGTTTGAAGACAGTCTCGGACTCCAGTTCACCTGACCACATGATATGGAGCGTCATCAGTTCAGAGCCCTGCGGCCACGTCCTCGGGCGAATGAGTCGATTGAAGTACGGGCGGATCTTCAGGTTGCGCATGGGGTAAATGGAGTAGATGTTGCACTGAATGACAGACGCGAGGGCGTAGACGTGCCACATATTGGCAAACGTTCCAGGGAAGCAAGTGGCTTTCACGTCAGCATCAAAGATAGCCTCCAACACCGCCATGGACAAGTTCATCTGCTCTGCCGACTCCTCTGTACACAGGGAAAACCTGGCTGCCTGCAGCATGACTTTGGAGTCGATCATCCCGTGGAGGTAGTACCGCTTGCGAAGCAGCAACTCCACCACCGTCCTGACTTGAAGCTCCAAGCTCAGGCTAGTGTTCCCAACAAGGAGCATGCTGGCGGCATCAAACAGAAGATTTCCATCTCCTTTGCAAGCCAGCGGGACCATGTGGGCAGGAGCGTCTTGTGGGTAAAGGCATCTAGCTGTTGAGTCGATGTCTGCACCTGCTGGATGGCCTTCATTACAGGTGCCAGGCAGGAGAAAACTGGACAGGGCATGTTCCACCACCAGGGCAGCCCTGACCAGCCTTCCCAAACCAACACATTCTGTAGCATCCTGCAGCTCCCTCAGCACAGACTGCACAACCTCACGCCTTTGAATCATCTCTGCAAAAACAAAAACAGTACAAATGTAATATCACGTTAGAATGGAAGTGGGTGATATATGTAATTAAGTTAGTTTATGCAAATCACTCAGAAACTGTGCTGGAATTCGATTGTGCATTTGATAGTAAAAAGTCTCACCAATGACTGAAGCAAGCTCCTTGTGTAAAAGAAAATGAATCAGATTCTAGCTTACCATTACAAAATGGTTTCACAAAGGAACAAACACTTTGGTGCATTATTTTATAAACAGAGGGGCAAACTACCTTAATAATATAAAGCCGCCTTTAAAAATGACCAACATGAGTTAGATCTCTATAAAGTATTATCGGTAGCTATTTGGATCGACTGTAACTATATTTCCACACATTCAAAAGACTTTGTATCGAGTATATTAAACTTGTGCCATTTGGAAGCTGCACTAAACTAACCCTAAAACAGAAACGTGTTTGTTTAATTGGATAATCGCATCAACGGTGTATATAAAATTAATAAACATACTTTTCTGCAATTGCACACCTAAACGGAGATGGCTGAACAATGCGAATATTCAACACAAATATTACGTGAGCCCAGTTTTGAAGACACAGATCGGAACTAAAAAGGATGCTCAAATTCAATGCCACAAGCTTGTATTTTCTTTCATTTTTTATTCATGTACAATCTTCTTTTTCTCCTCGTATATTGTAATACTAATCTGTTTAGTAGAGTTGCACTCTAGTACTTTTTACGGTTGTTTGAAAGGTAATAAATGTAATTCTGTAATCGACACAATACTGATCCACGTTGCCTGTGTTTCCGCTATATTTACAACTTAGCTTTTTGTTTTAGCTTTCTACAAAACTAAAAGAAGGTTTCAATATAATAAGATATAAAAGTTAATTATTATTATCATTATTATTCAAATTCCAGCCTAGTATTACATTTAAATCATTTCTGATATGTATAATTAAAAAAATGAAAAAAGTCGTTTTCGACACACAGGCCTAATAAATATATTTTTCATTAAAAAGAAATGTCATTGGTTTAGATTGGGGTGGTATGGATTGGGATGGGACGGCATCCTCATACGCGTTCAGCGTGCATCTGCGTCTTCCTGTGTTCAGAAAGGTTTCTTTACCCGTCCCCATGGGAGATCGCCAAGCAGGAATGGGTTAAAGAAAAATATATACATTTCTCAAAAACACACTAAAAACAATATTCTCCATTTCTAATACTGGAGTGTCGCCAACGTGGTTTGCAAAAACATACTTGAAGTTAAAACGTACCTGCGCTGGTGTGAAAGAACCCCTTTCGTAGGCGTCCACTTTGAATTCTTTTCGCAATGCGCGGTTCGAAATAGTTTTACTGGGAAAGAAAACTCATTACAAACCCATTCTGCAGGAGCGGGTTTTCCAACCTGATGTGTGTACGAACGATACCACCTTGAAATGAAGTGGGGTGAAATCTTGAATTGCGGGTTTGAAATGGTACCTCCCTCAAGGGAAATTGTCAATCAACGGTTTATTTTTGACATCTGATTTAAAAAAAGGGGGGAGGGAATCCTTAATCAAGCCGCGGGTCAATTTCAATGTGCCTTGATAACAGCCATTGTCTCGTATGCTTTGTAAACACTGCCAGGTCTCAAAGCCGCTTCTCACCTTGTGTGTTGTTCTACCTGGACTGGTAAATCCACTGTGACCGGTCTGATGCGCATCGCTTTGAAGGTTTTGTTTTTGTAAGCACTGAACTGAGTTTACACAAAACCCGCAGATTTATCGATTCTCTTACACATGTTTAGATTTGGTTTAGGAATTGTTAAATGAGCAGATTAGCTGCGCGCACCTGTAGTGCATACGATTTAGTTAATTGTTTAATTATATAGAGCCACGCGGTAATAACTACAAACTACAGGAATAATACGATTCACGTTTAACCCACCTCTTAAATTAGGCAAAACCGACTCAAACATCCTGGTACTGGTGGGGCTATTCCAAACCCAAGCCTTCCTGCACCCAGTATATTCATTTGTCGACTTTCTGTTTTATTCAATTATAGTTTTTTAATAAAACTAGCCCTATCGAGTAATCTCGTATTTTTAATTGTTTTGTTTTGTTTAATGTGTCGTAATCGTATTTAGGCACGTTTGAAATCTTCAGAAATTCGATCTGATTATTATTATTATTATTATTATTATTATTATTATTATTATTATTATTATCTGTCAATCACAATAAACGCCAAAGCGATTACTGACACGTTAGGCTAACTAACTAGGCACAGCCAGGTAGTTTGCGTTCCTTTAAAAGCACGCCATTGTTGTCGTGTTTTTCTATTGGTGTGTTTTTACAGGTCCTGAACCACCTTTCAAGAGATCAGCAGAATGCCTGGGACGACCAATCCCCCAAACAGGCTGTGATTTACAATCGAATTCTGAAGGCGTGTATACTTTGCACAGCCTACAAGGCTGCATTGTGTTGCAACAACCCTACACGAATGCACCATAGTAAAATCAAAGCACAGTGTAATAAAGCACAGTGAAAGCATGGTAAAGCATAGGGAGGCATTGTAAAAAAAAATAGCGAGGTGCGGTAAAGCATATTAATAAACATGGCAAACCAGGGTAACCTATGGGAAATGCATAGTTACTGTATAATTATGGGAAAACTGTAAACAAAAAGCAGTGCTAACCTTTTATAAAGGAAAACAAATAGTTTGTTATCATTCTTGTATTAGGGGAATAAACTCTATTCTCTGTTAGGACAACTTTTAGCATCAGTTTCATTCTTTTGCAGAGTATTTTCTGTCGATATTTTTATACTCTTCCCTAAAATTGCTCAAAAACGGTGCCTTTTATTGTAAAATGTTATTGAGTTTACATACGAGTTAGAAAGTCCGGTTTACACCGGCACAGCAGCCTAATAATTCAATTACCTTAGCACACAGATACCATCTCTTAACAAAATCTTACATTGCTTTGAATGGCCCATGGGAACAGCCCAGCAATTCTGTTAGAGCTGTGGAGAATGCAGCTCTAGCTTCAATAGAAATGTCCTGCCTGGCCCGTTTGTTTGCCAGGGGGATCTTGAGTCCAGCAGGGTCTGAGAGCAGCACTGTGTTCTTTAAAGATATCAAACAGCTCTTTATCAGTTCATCAAGCTCTTTGTGAGGCGCTCTGCTGGACTCTAGCGGGAGGCACACACAGATCACATCAAAGAGCAGAAAGCACCAGCAGCCCAGCACATCTGATCCAGAGTGGAGCACCTGACTGGAGGGGCTTTCTACTGAACTTACAGGAACTAATGGAGACAAGTGCTGCATTGCATAGAGGACAGCTTTAATGGCAGGTCATGGTCACAGATAACACACCAGCACTAAAAACACGGTCACGTGAAGGGTTAGACACTTTTATATGCAATTAAACCACAACTGACTGCACCTTGCTTTCCAACTGCATCCAACACCTCCATTTAGGTAAGAGTGGACTATACCGATTTTAGCCTTGCATTTAGACTGCTGTGATTATTTGTCTGAACTAAAACTCATGAACCTTTCCATGGGTTACTAATAACAGGCATTCCAAGCAAGTATGTTTGAGTTTTCTCTGAATTATCTGTGTTTGTTTGTCTTCTTCGGGTGGTCCTGTGTCGTTCATGCTTTAGTGTGAAATGCAATAAACACATTACAGACTTCAGACTGGAAGTTAAGTAGATTACCCCAAGGCTGTCAGGCATGCCTCTCACTGGTGCTTTGCTTTGCCTATAATTCTGCAGCAATCATCTTTATTATGAATCCACCACACATTTAGCTCCTGCTGCTGTGAAATGAACAAACAGGAACAGTGAAAACGCATGGGTTGTTTGTCAGCAGTAACAGGTGTGGATTTAGTGTCCAGACAAGCAGGGGATTGATACAGTGTGAGAAGCAGCATGTTATATTATTATTCTGATGTGTGTTGCGTTCTCTTTAGCGGAGGGGGGTACAGGACGCCTGGCACTGTTGTCTTGAAGGGTAACGTTTTCAACACCTCTCTGTGTGTCTTCTGCTCAAACAGAGTTCATAATCAAAGTGTTTCTTCTGATCCTGACCCAGCCTCCCACCCCCTGCCACCTGGACCCCTTTGCAGGCTGTCAGGTCCAGCCTGGTGTTTTGTTCACAGCTGGACTCGAAGACAAGCTGGTGCCGAGCTGCTGCCTTCCACTTTACGTGAAGGACGTCACAGAGCAGACTTCAATGTAATGCTAATGACCAGCACTACAGTGAATGCAGTGCAATGCTATTACAGGACAAGTGTCATTTATAGTACTGTACACAAGTTTGCTTAACAAAAAAAAAAAGAGATTGTTGTTTTAGATATGCATGTTGATTACATTTCCAAAAGCTTATGAACTGAACTGGGATGGGGCTGTCCTCATAAAAGCTTACCACTGGAAAGTTGCATAGTAAATGGGAGATAGTGAAATTGAAGAAGGGAACTATGAAAAAGACCTAGGAGTTTATGTTGACTCAGAAATGTCTTCATCTAGACAATGTGGGGAAGCTATAAAAAAGGCTAACAAGATGCTTGGATATATTGTGAGAAGTGTTGAATTTAAATCAAGGGAAGTAATGTTAAAACTCTACAATGCATTAGTAAGACCTCACCTAGAATATTGTGTTCAGTTCTGGTCACCTCGTTACAAAAAGGATATTGCTGCTCTAGAAAAAGTGCAAAGAAGAGCGACCAGAATTATCCCGGGTTTAAAAGGCATGTCGTATGCAGACAGGCTAAAAGAATTGAATCTATTCAGTCTTGAACAAAGAAGACTACGCGGCGATCTGATTCAAACATTCAAAATCCTAAAAGGTATAGACAATGTCAACCCGGGGGACTTCTTTGACTTGAAAAAAGAAACAAGGACCAGGGGTCATAAATGGAGATTAGATAAAGGGGCATTCAGAACAGAAAATAGGAGGCACTTTTTTACACAGAGAATTGTGAGGGTCTGGAACCAACTCCCCAGTAATGTTGTTGAAGCTGACACCCTGGGATCCTTCAAGAAGCTGCTTGATGAGATTCTGGGATCAATAAGCTACTAACAACCAAACGAGCAAGATGGGCTGAATGGCCTCCTCTCGTTTGTAAACTTTCTTATGTTCTTATGTTCTTATTTTCTTTCTTATGTTCTTCTTAAATTTGTAGGTTTCCCATGCTGTTCCATGGTTATACTCTGCATTTACCATAGTTTACCGTGATTTTTTTTTTTTTAATATGCTTTAACATACCTCTCTGGGCCTTACAATGCTTCCCTATACTTTACTCTGATTTCACTAGGTTTCAATACACTTTGCTATGCTTTTAATTAGGGAAACTTTCATAAGTGTTAGTTTTACACAGTTTGTTGTTTAATATGCTTTAACATGCAGTACCTCCCTGTGCTTTACAATGCTTTCCTATGCTTTACCTTGCTTTCACTTTGATTTATTACACTTTACTATGGTTTTACTATGGGAAAATTGTATAGGGGTTGGTATAGGAATTCCTTAAAACAATTTCCTGAGGGTCCCAGTGACTTAATCATGCGGGACTACTGGCCTGTGATCAGCTGGGCTGCTAATTAAACTTTGTAAGAAGTTTTTTTCAGTTGCTGACGATGTAGTTCATAAAGTTCATTCATGGTCAGGTTCGGGGGGAGAGGGTGGAAACACTTGAGCCAGTTATAAAAGGTTAGGATTGTCACTCAGTGGAAGGTATGCTGTGGGTCTAAGTGACAGTACCAGTATCTGTCATCCCAATGGAAACCATTTGAATCTTGTGTAATGTGTCTACTTTCAAAACATTTAGCAGGAAAAACAATTCATGAGCCTGCGAGTCGGCATCATCCTCCATCTGACAAGGACAACAGGAGCACACTGAGGACAACAGGACCACACTGAGGACAACAGGAGCACACTGAGGACAACAGGACCACACTGAGGACAACAGGAGCACACTGAGGACAACAGGAGCACACTGAGGACAACAGGACCACACTGTTAAACTGTGGAGCGCACTGTGCATCCTGGTCTGGTTCATGTGATTGAATTGAGTGTAAATCAGTACAACATTGTCACACTTGAGTCAAAGACCGATTACAACTTCCTTTCATGTAAACCGCTTCCCTCCGTGAATCGTGTGCTTGAAACAGAACTGCTAAACTTGTCATTCTTCTGGAGTTTTTCATGGGTGGCCTTTGTTGCTAGTGGCTTCAAGACGGGCTTTTGGTGTCAGCAGTGAAAGCTGTTCTGGGGGTTGGGTTCAGGTTTCATCAAATTGACAGGCGTCAAACAACAGGAGTAAATAACAGACTGCAAAAAATAACAGTTAGAGAACAGACCCCGATATCTGGTGTATTGTGACGCTGGCCTGACCCAGGCTCAGGATGTGCAATACTGAGTAACACAGAGACTGCAGCATCCCCCAACACACCTTCACCTTGACCAATTAAACACTTGAAGTGTGCAGATTAACGGGTCTGCCCCACAGATTGAGAAAACAGAGGAGGGCAGTTCAGAGGTGTTAAAAATGCAAATGGTGCCACATTGAGGATGGCTCCGGCTGTCTGGCACACTGGGGGAGAGGGGGGCTTCAAAGATCTCCAGGTACTGAGGGGGTGGATATGAGAGTGGCTTCGAGATAAGCCTGAACCCTTGTGTTCTTGATGTTGGCATTGTGAGACTCAGGACAAGAGGCCAATGCTCTTTACACTCAATGGACAGTCACGGTGGGGGGGCTGGTAGGAGTGTACAGTGTGTTCTACTCTATTGTTTTTTTTACTCTTTATTTAGATTCTATAAAATGATTCTAGAAAGACAGATTTTTCATTTCCCATAAAAATGCCATGTAGTAAAAACAGCATTTAGAAAATTGTAAATGTGTTGTGTTTTACTCTATATTAGCAGGTTAATGCATTCAATGTAACATATTACTGTAATCTGATTACATTTTTCACTAAAGTGCACAAAAGACAAAACTATGAAGGAATGTAGTAAATATTTCTTTAAGATCAAATTGAATAACATCATGTATCCTTTATAGATCCATGAATTTATATCTATCTATCTATCTATCTATCTATCTATCTATCTATCTATCTATCTATCTATCTATCTATCTATCTATCTACACAGTGGAAAATCAAATATAATTAGACCCACAGAGGTTTACTGGTATTCCCATTATTAAACAAAACGTTACATGGCCGGAATAAAACATACGCATGCAGTAAATATATATTCTAGTTTGGTACAATAGCAGCAAACTATGTCTCGTTTCTTTTCTCCTTTTTTGTTAATATGTACTATGCTATGTTTTTAAACTACAGTTTGTTAGCGGTACCTACGACTGAGCAAATCCCGTAATTAATTTGAAGTGAGTTTCAATGGGCGGTTTGTTACAAAATACACTTCAGACTACAGCAAAGCTGCATGAAATATATTTGACCACTAGAGGGCAGGCAAACATTAGGTTGCGATTTTATTCAAAGTCGTCTCTCCGTTAGCTTCGGGAAGTAGGTTCTTTGATCCTTGATCTTTCAAAACAAAATCATATTTTCAACGGCATGTATAGACGTTAAGTTGTAAAGTAATTAACTTTGACACTCGTTGTTGTTTTAATTAAAGGTCAATTAAATAAATGTTGTTTTTTTTTTAAATCCATTGCTTCGTTTTTTATGCCCGGCATTAGTTTAGATTGCGTAGCCGGTGGTTTTGTTTCCTGTTTTCTCCATCTGACAGTGTTTTTGCGTCTCGAGTCCTGTCATGTGCTTTCCTTAGACTTTAAACTCACATTTCTTGACAAGCCATAGAAAAGAAGTTAGTTTGAGTCATTCATTGTTAGCTGCGGGACGCGAGCAGTTTCAGACTCCTCCTATATTTTGACAGTTGCAATTCAGTACTGTTTTTTTCCTTTGTATAATGTGTTTTCAAAATTAGTACATTTTTGCTAACTGTGTTAATTTGAATTTTCTACCTCAATGGCACAAATTCAGAGTGAAAAACAAGATCAGAAAAAATGCAAAAGGTAGGAGTGTCTTATCAGGTTGTGTTTATGGTGAAAGATTGATGGCAAGCTGAATACAGTACACGTAGAATGATTCACAATTGCCTGTTACACTGGCATGGTTAAATCAGGCTTTATTAGGCAAACTTTTTTTTTTTTAATTTTAATATAAACTTGATAATGCTTCAGAATCGAAATGAACTACAGTAGCTAACGATAAATAACGATAACTGCTTTTCAGTGCACGCTGTTTCTTAGATGGTCTTCCTTAGACAATAGGTACTTAACATTACAGATAAAGTTCATTTCGCGATTCCCGTTTATGGTGCAGTAAACAAAAGAGCACCGTCCAGCTACCAGAAAGCGATCCAGTGTTATGCTGATGTGTTGTTGGAGTTGCTTGTAAATGTCGCTGAGTAGGGAGCTGTAAAGCCTCTTCATGTACTGTACTTCCTTACTCAAACCTGACACAGGCTTGTTTTTACTTCCAGACCAAAGCTGGATCTGCAGTTTGTGCGGAGGCTCTGCCGCATTCAGAAAATCCTCTTCCCTTCTTGTTCCTCCCAGAATGTGTTGATGTTTGGGACCCTGCTTTTTGTTACTCTTCTGGGTAAGTGTGGTCTGACAGGAGAAAGCGCCATTTAACAACTTCTGCTCAGCCACTGAGGTTTATTTCCCTTATTTAAACTGCAGTAAAGGAAATACAGACCAAACAAACAAACAAACAAACAAACAAACGGGAAGATGCAAAGCTTGCGTTTTTGCTTTTGCGTTCAGGCCAAGGAGACTCAAATCATGTTGCACCCATTGTAGTAAACGAGTGTTAAGGGCTCCAGCGATATAAAGAAGAGGTCAGGTGATCATTTTAAGTAACTGTTTTTAAATTTAATTGATCCTTATGGACAGGTGGTTTAATTTATAAATGTTTACCATTCCACTCCATAATATGTTAGTTCGCAGTCTGCCTAAGGTTTTGAAAACGACACTGTAAGTGTAAATTGGATTTATTGTTGAGTGCAGTGTTTGTTTTAAATGCCGGTGTCCCCGGATTGTATGCTTGTGCAGTGCAGTGCTGATTCCTGCTGGCTTGTATAGATTTACACAGCGCCTGACACATGCAATCCTTTTTGCTTTACAGCCCAGTTGATCATTTACCAGGTGGGTGTCATTCCCAGCAAGTTCTATGAGGTCCTGTCTGACAAGGATCTCACTGGCTTCAAAAACCTCACATTGGTGGCCGTTCTTTTAATCACAATCAACTCCGCAGTAAGTCGACAGCAGGGGGGCTGCACTTACACTAGAGAGAACATTAAGACATTAAGAAAGACTTCTAGCGTGAACTTGGGTCAAGTCATTTTACTAAGTTTTACTACATGGAGAAAAGTGTTTCCAGTAATCTATTTTAAATCCTTAAAACAACATAAATAAATATGTTTTATCAGACTTGTATTGTGTTTGTTTTACTAAAAAATATATATATATATATATATATATATATATATATATATATATATATATATATATATATATATAAAACGCTATATCGAATTAACTGACCAAATCCTGTTTTTTAATTCACTATGACTACATTTCAAAAAGGCTATTCTGCTTTATTTATTTAGCAAGTGATTTGTTTAATACTGTATTTCTTTTTAAATGGATTCAGTTGGCTCTGATGTTGGGTATAAAGTGAGGCTGGCACATCGTAAATGGAAGGTGTTTTCCTCCCCAGTTGAAGAGTCTGGACCAGTACATCTCGAGTCTCATGTATGTAAACTGGAGGAAGAGCCTGACAGAACATCTACACCAGTGTTACTTCCAAGGGAGAGTCTATTACACCCTCAACATGCTCAGAGAAGACATTGATAACCCGTAAGCCCCCGGTACCACAAAGCTTGGCTGCCCACACTTCCTCCTCTTATTACCAGCATTACAGCATTCTCCCATGTTATAACAGAGATGGAAAGAAGACTCCTACTGCATAGCAGAGTCACCCATTCCAGGTTTTACTACACACTTGATTAGCCACAGTGTATAGGTAACAAGCTCAGGTGAGTCTTACTAAACTCATAGTAAATGGATCAAAGTGCTATGCAATGCTTAGAGTCTAATTCCCATCCCTGTCATCATGAATACAATACAGTTTGTTTTCCTGAAACTGTTCCCGTTTTCCACATATCACAACTATAACAAGGTCAGACACAGTCTGGAATAGTTTCACGATTATTGAACTGTATTGAATTAGAAAAAAAGACTATTAGTTCAAGCTTTGTGAATAGGACCAAGTACTTTAATATTCTGTGAAATATGAAATGGAATTGTTTGCACAGACTTGTCCAGTATTCCAGTTTGTTTTTGTGACAGAGACCAGCGAATCAGCCAGGATGCAGAGAGATTCTGTAAGCAGATGAGCACCATGGCCAGCAAACTCCTCATCTCTCCCTTTACTCTGGTGTACTACACTTATCAGTGCTTTCACAGGTAAGACACGCCCTGCCGAAGGTATTTAAGGAGTTTAATATCAAGCTTTTGCCATCATACCTATTTTTTTTTTATCTATTCTCATTGCATTCACCTAAGAAGCCTTCTGGTATTTCTTTAGATTGTTAGATTATTTATGTAGCTTTTTTTTATTTATTTTTTTTGCTCAAACCAGTGTTTGCGCCAGTTCCAATTCCCATTCCCTTTTAATCAATTCCAGTTCCAAATGGCAAAACAATCAAAGTGCATTGCAAGGCTTAGATTCTAATTCCCATCCCTGTCAAATGGAATTGGAATTGGAATTGGAATTGGAATTGAATGGAATGGGAATTGGAATTGACCCCAGCTCTGGCCCAAACCCAGTTCTGATCTTTGTTGGGCGTTCGTTGCTCTCTCCCCAGTCATCGTAACCCTTTTTATCGACAGCACTGGCTGGAAAGGGCCCGTCAGTATCTTCATCTACTTCATAATCGGGACCGTTGTGAATAAAGTGTTTATGGGACCCATCGTGTCGACTCTGGTTGAACAGGAAAAACTGGAGGGGGATTTCAGGTAAAGACACAGCTTCCTGACCTGTACATTTGAAATCATTGCATCCTAGCAAGGATGGAAATAAGACTTCTGCTGCATAGCAGTTTCACCCATTCCAGGTTTTACCACGAGCTTGATTAGCCACAGTGTGTAGGTAACAAGCTTGGGTGTGTCTTATTAAACTAGTAAAACCAGGAATGGATCAAACTGCTATGCAATGCTGGGAGTCTTATTTCCATCACTGTTTAGTGTTGTATGGCAGATTATATCTCTTTGCAAAATAAACACTGCTGTGGTGAGGTAACAGTACTGTAAAACTATTACTATTGCTGCCAACAACCATATTGCTCAAGTTCCGTACACGTGACATCCTGAGACGCAGTCATTTTACACAATATCCTGAACACACATATCTGCTTTTGCAGGCTAAATTGTGCATATTAGAAATATCCTATTAACATACCAGTGATGGGGAGTAACACTCCTATTACACTGTATAGCACGTAGAGTTTTGCTAAGATTAATTAACACAAGCCATATAGAGCTAAGAATACTAATTAGTGCTGGTGCTAACTCTCAAGGACTACGTGTCGGATAATCCTGATTCTGTGCTCTCTCTGTAGGTTCAAACACATGCAGATCCGGGTCAATGCAGAGTCCGTAGCATTCTACAGGTAAGAGTGCTGAGCCGTGCCCACATTGGAACGTCAGCAGTCATTTTTTCCCTTTTCTTCAGTTTATTCTGTTTGTTGAATGACTGCTTCCCCTCTCCTGTCTGCTGGGCAGGGCAGGAAAAGTGGAACACATGCGGACCAACCAAAGGCTTCACACCCTCCTGACGACCCAGAGGAGCCTCATGAACAAGGAGCTGTGGTTGTACAGTACGTCATTTGAAAGACTTTTCTGTTGTTCTGACACCTCGGGGGTTGCGTGCTGGTTTCAGTACCTTGTGCTGGTCCTTTATACAAAATAAGCTTTACATCTTGACAACAGGAACAATCCTTTGCACTGTCTAACCTCACAGATCCCATACTGACAACCAAGAAGCTCTTAAAGAGCCAGGCAATCACAAACACAGATTTACAGACATAGGAGATGCATACATTTCAGAATGCAACTTGAAATAGGTTTAGTGTACTCAAATGAAATCATCTGGTGAAATAGTAGCAGAGAAAGACATTTTCCTAGGTTAAACTAAACCACTGCATGTGTTGTATTACAGGGAGGAATATAAGAATTTTGACTGTACCCTCTTGCAGACATCCATCCATCCTTGTATTCTATTGTATTCTTTTTGAGCCCATTGACTGCATCAAATAGGATACCCCACCTCTAAATCAAAAGAGACACATGGTGGATCTCACCTGATACCCCACCTCTAAATCAAAAGAGACACATGGTAGATCTCACCTGATACCCCACCTCTAAATCAAAAGAGACACATGGTGGATCTCACCTGATACCCCACCTCTAAATCAAAAGAGACACACGGTGGTTCTGACCTGATACCCCACCTCTAAATCAAAAGAGACACATGGTGGATCTCACCTGATACCCCACCTCTAAATCAAAAGAGACACATGGTGGATCTCACCTGATACCCCACCTCTAAATCAAAAGAGACACATGGTGGATCTCACCTGATACCCCACCTCTAAATCAAAAGAGACACATGGTGGATCTCACCTGATACCCCACCTCTAAATCAAAAGAGACACATGGTGGATCTCACCTGATACCCCACCTCTAAATCAAAAGAGACACATGGTGGATCTCACCTGATACCCCACCTCTAAATCAAAAGAGACACATGGTGGATCTCACCTGATACCCCACCTCTAAATCAAAAGAGACACACGGTGGTTCTGACCTGAGTGTCAGCCTCGTCTCATGCACTCAGTAAAGCGCTGCCCTCCTGCCAGCAGCCCATGCTGTGTAATGCGTCTTTATAACCGAGTGCCTTTCCTTTCCCTCAGTTGGGGTGAACACGTTTGATTACCTGGGGAGCATCCTCAGTTTCATGGTGATCGCCATTCCCATTTTCGCTGGGGTCTACGACAAACTCACTCCTGGAGAACTCAGCGCCCTCATTAGCAAGGTGAGAAAAAGTGCGGGAAAAAGACAAAAATGTAAGTATTACTTTTGAAAACAATGTGCAGTCTGGAGCAGCTCAGTGGTAAGTGCTGAGGCAGCCAGTGATGCAGGCTCCAGGTTAAGGGTTAGGCAGCAATAAATCATTATACGGGTGAATAAAGCATGCATACATTAGAAAACAGTCTTCAGTTTCCACTGTAAATGGGTGCTGGACATCCTTGTAAACAAGGTGTTGCATCTTAGCACAGCTATCTTCAAATAGTATGCACCCAGGCTCCTAGAGGTGTTTGGTGTCCATTCAGGGAAGCCAGATGTAGTCAGCTGCAGTTTAAAGTAGTCTCCACAAGATGTCGCTATCTTCCACAGTAAAAGAACATTTTAAATTACAGCAACCATTCCAGCTTTCAGAAACACCATTCGAACTATCAGCGTCACCTTTCTCAAAATAACGAGAAGCCAAGAGATGCTTCGACTGCTATAAAACAGGCCCCAGAGGTCATCAGCACTGCATTAGAAACCTACTTAGCAGAACAGGAAATTAGCCATCATTAATAAAGCACTACCTCCTGCCCCCTCCCCCCCCCCCTCCACTCTGTTCCCAGAATGCCTTTGTTTCCATTTACTTGATAAGTTGCTTCAGCCAGCTGATGGATCTGTCTACAACCGTGTCTGACGTGGCTGGCTACACTCACAGGTAGGTTGGTAAGGTACATTACTATAAATATCAGCTACAAAATGGTCTGTGGTAAACATAGTGCTGACTCTCAACGATGTCTTGTAGGACCATGAAAGCCAAATATATAAGTCTTATATAAAGATTATATATCTTTAAGGTTTTCTCAAGGGAGGGTGTGTACCATTGTTTTGAATATCTGTAATGTTACAGAACCAGTAGGAAACAATGCTGGTTAATTAGGGTTAGTGTTTTTCTTATACAGTAATCACTGAGACCTTACATTACTAGGGTTAAAGTGCCGGCTGCTGTTGTAATCTGCGTTGCTTCTCTCTAGGATCGGAGAGCTGATGGAGGTTATGCAGGAGATTGCCCGAAAGCAGAGTGACTACGATCCCGTTTCAGGGGAATCGTATGACTTCGACAGGTAGGAAATGTCTGGGTGTTCGGTCAGTGTGTAATTTCATTGTTTGGGTTTCAACCGTGCAAAACAGTGAAGTACAAATGCTGCTTTCCTTCCAAACAGCGACCTGGAGATGCAGACGTGCTCTGCCGACACAGCGTTCACTCTCAAGCGACTGTCCTACAAATCACCCTTCTCTGATGAGCTGCTAGTCAAAGATCTCAACCTGAAAATCTCCCAGGGAAACAACCTGCTGGTGGTGGGGAACACAGGCACTGGGAAGACATCCCTGCTGCGGGTCCTTAATAGGCTCTGGGAGAGCACCAGCGGTAAGGGGGAAGGGGCAGCCTGTTGCCTTAGAGATTTAGGATTTTCAAAGCATTAACTCCTATTTTTTCTACTTTTATAAAATGAGTAGGTTTTTTTTTTTCTCTTCCAAAAAATAGGAGTTAATTAAAGACTGGAGTAAAAGCTTTGAAAATCTTGCCCTTTAGATTTCATCTCCATCCCCGAGTGCCATTCAGCTTGTCTTCTCTGTAAGAGAAGAAAATGTCACCTTAACGCACATCTCTTTGACTTTGTAATTTCACTCCTCTGCTCCAGGTAAGGTGTTTCACAGTCAAAAATGTGGCCCTAAAATAGAATGAAGCAGTGTAGCATTACAGCGCTCGCCGATGGACTGACAGCTGGTCCGATGGGTTTTTGCAGGTTCTGTTGAGATGTGGGCCTGCTTTGGACCTCGTGGGATTCTGTTTCTCCCACAGAAGCCGTACTTCACAGACGGGACGCTACGAGAACAGGTACATTTGCACATTGCTGAGTTTGTATGGTCAACCCTTTCACACTTTCTGTGCTGACTATTTTCTAAGGAGGATTGATACATATTGTTTAACGTACATTCTGCAGCGTGAAGGTCGCATCGCTCCGGATTGCTTTCTAGAGGGTAAATATTGTTGTATTGATGCGTTGTATGTATCACGGTGCTGATTCATTTTTAATTAACAGGTGATTTATCCATTGAAGAAGATTTATCCTGTCGCAGGTAAGCTGTATTGCTTTTGGCTAGCCTTCTTTAAGATTTGTTTATGTGTTTGTTATTCCTGCTAGCAACAAATCATGAATTGCCTCTGTAGTCTGTGTTAAAACACAAAGCCTTTTATCAGTTCTTTTTTGTGTTTTCTTTTTGTTTTGTTTTCATTGGACATTGGCAGGATCTGTGGATGATGAAAGAATAATGACATTCTTAGAACTTGCTGGAGTGGTAAGTACCTGCTCTCAAGCTTGTAGATTATCAAATTACCTTGAGACTTAAAACACTGATATTCCAAAACCACAAACACAACATTATCAACCATTGGATACCTTTTCAATTATAGGCCAGCATTTTAAAAAGGACAGGAGGGTTAGATAAGAAGGTTGACTGGAACTGGTAAGCTTCAATGATTTATTATTGTTATTATTGCAGATAGATCACTTTTCTTCTGCTGTTATTACCTGTATAATGACCTGGAAAGACCTAGATAATTGTGCAAAAACTCTTCTGATCAACATCATATCCTATTAGGGTTCATGGCACAGATAAGGTTTCAGTGGTATGTGAACAATAAGTACCAAATCAATATAAATTACAGTGAAAACCATACTGCAGCAGGAATGCAAATAAGACTCCCACTGCAAGAGAGAAGCATGCCATCAGTAAATGTGAACCACTGGGCCTTTTCCACAACTGTAACTATGAACAAATGAATTAGTTAAAGCTTTGTAGGGCCCACTGTATGTCAGATAGGGCCTCTTCAGAAAACAGTTGCTCTGAAAGGATTGTGAAGTGGTGTGGTAGCAGGTGAATGTGAATGGTTTTTTTTTTTGGGGGGCGGGGCTGTATTTCAGGCATGATGTTTTGTCGCCCGGTGAAATGCAGAGGCTTTGTTTCGCTAGACTGTTTTACCTGCAGCCCAAATACGCAGGTTTGTACCGACGGTATGGCAGACTCAGTGTTAACATTGTGGTGTGCTGAGAAACGCATTCTTCAAATGAAGTCAGGCTGCCTGCCTGCCTGTAGTGTACTGATCATGCGTTCCCATCCCCCCCATGTAGTTCTGGATGAAGCGACGAGTGCGCTGACTGAGGAGGTACAGGACCAGATGTACCGAGCCTGCAAACAGCTGGGGATGACCTTAATCAGCTTGGGACATCGCAGCAGCCTGGAGAAGGTACAGACACGCATTCTCACTCAAACTCCGTAGCACAGCAGAGCGAGGAGTCACACAGAGTTCTGCAAGGAACCCCTATAACCATATTAATATACAATAGGAACGCAGCCAGTGCACAACTTTAAGTTGTGATTACTGTGCCCACCATTGTCCTAGAAGTACCATGACAGCTTAAGCAGTACTGATTCATCTTTGGTTAGAATCCCAGTCAGATTGGCTCAGTCTGCTGTTACTGTTGTTTGACTGGCTGCTTCTGGGTCCCTCCAAATTAGATTCAGATCTCAGTGGGTTCTTTTTCTAGAGTGGTAGAGAAACAAATGTCTGATGTTAGTTAACCCGAGACACTACTGCAGATTTAGCACAGAGAGTAGAACAAGAGGCACAAATGGAAGCTGAGTAAAAGTAAGTTCAGAACAGAAGGTACACAGAGAGTTATAAATGCATGGAATAGCCAACCAGTTGATCCAGTAGGATCTAAAACACTGGGAACATTTAAAAAGAGACTCGATTCGGTGCTTTTAAATGAGATCCGCCCTAGTCGGGGTGAATGCTGTGCTAACAAGGGACGAGCCTTGTCTTATGTTATGATGTCTTCTTCTTTCTTGGTTTCCAGTATCATGACCTGATGCTGAAGCTGTGTGGCAATGGCCGATGGGAACTTATTAAAATGAAAAAAGAGTAACCAAAGCAGTCTTGCAGCGAATCCATCATTGAGAAGAGCAGAGAAACAGCAGAGCACAACACAGGAGTATCAGCATGCAATCACAGATCTGCCGTGGAACAGCATCAGGTGTGAACATGGAGCTCAGGACTCTCATGGAAGACCCACAATAGAACAAGCGAACCCTGCTGGATTTTGTTTTTAGATGGGCAAGCCATAATAATGAGCTTTTAATAAACCAAAACACATATATACAGTAAAATGGGTCTAATCCGGCATTTCTTGGGACTGGAAAATTGTGTCGGATTGTACAGTGTGCTGGTTTACAGCTGTATAAATTCACAGTATTCTGTTTTTTTGGAGCTGAAAATCATGTGCAAGTGTAAAAGATGCTGGCTTGCTGGTTTAGCAATCCAATATTCTTTATTAAAACGTTTTAAAATCTTGATTGTTTCCTTGGGTGTTGATGTGTAAGTGAGATTTTGGCATGCTTGTGTGTTGGTTGAGCAGGCCAGGGTCAGGAGCTCAGCAAACTGGCAGGGTTCTTCCAGTAAACTCAACATCGGAGTACAGAAGAGAGATCTCATATCCGCTAGCCAAGAGACTCACACTGCTGAAGCTCTTTGAAAGAAGGTTTGAAAGAAGAGCGTACAAGCTGAACGTTTCAAAGAAGAGCGTACAAGCTGAACGTTTGAAAGAAGAGCGTACAAGCTGAACGTTTGAAAGAGCGTACAAGCTGAACGTTTGAAAGAAGAGCGTACAAGCTGAACGTCTGAAAGAAGAGCGTACAAGCTGAACGTTTGAAAGAAGAGCGTACAAGCTGAACGTTTGAAAGAAGAGCGTACAAGCTGAACGTTTGAAAGAAGAGCGTACAAGCTGAACGTCTGAAAGAAGAGCGTACAAGCTGAACGTTTGAAAGAAGAGCGTACAAGCTGAACGTTTGAAAGAAGAGCGTACAAGCTGAACGTTTGAAAGAAGAGCGTACAAGCTGAACGTTTGAAAGAAGGTTTTTGCTCACGAGAAACAAGCACTGCCACAAGTGTACTTTGACATATTGATGTAGGAGGCTAGGGAGATAGAAGTGGCTTAATTAGTCAGGGATTTAGCTTTTCACCTCCACCTGGTTTCGAATTGAACTGGGTCTTTGAAAGGATGAGTCTGGTGACTCTAAACCTACAGTATGCAGCGTTCAGTATTTATTTACATTATGTTTCTTTTAGCCTGCTCTTGGGAGTACTCAAGTGCAGATTCAGAGTCGCTTTCTTTCCAAGATGATATTTGAAGTTAATTAAAGCAGATGAAATTGTCATTGCAGAGTTTGCATCATACCGTTGATCCTTAAGATGCCTGTGAAACCTCAGGATGAAGGTACTCTGACAGAGAGATGTTTAATGAATACCTCTGAGATGGAATAGCTTTTAACTCAGGATTTCCTGTGGAGATTAGAGCAGTTAGGTTTTATGTTCTAATTAATAGACACAGATGAAACGCCCCAAAGCACACAGGAACACTGGTGACCTCTACTGCTTATTTATTTTATTATCACTTACATGGTGCAGTTTAGTATACTTTGCTGCTATAGAAGCTGTCCTTAGTATGCTTCTCTCTGTAAAAAGACTTTCTAAAAGATAAACCCAGAAAAACAAAGCCGTAGAAATAATGCTGAAACGCACTGCATGATAAAGAAGAATCATGCAGATACTACAGACCCTACTCAGTGCTACCAGACTGACACCACCACATTGTCAAAGCAAGTCCAGGGATTTAACTTAAGGTATAATGTGTTTCACCACTGACCTCTACAAATTCTAAATTGTACTGGTATTTTTTTATTGACATTTTTAACCCGTTCTCAGCTAATTATTTTCGATATAACAGAGATTAACAGAGACATTAAAAGTTTTTCCCCCATTATGTTTTTTAGGTGGGTTAAAAAAAAAATGTTAATAGCACTGCAGGAGACAACACAGAAAGAGCAAAGTGGCTGGGTGTATTATTTTAATTTACTGTACTGGTGTTCATAATTAGATTAGTGCAAAACAACATAATCTGAGGATACAGTTATTTTGAGTAAAGAAACAATGACATGAGATGATGAGATGATGTATTATTTATGTTAATTGATTCATTAACACCGCTTACTCTATGTACACTACACAGTGCTAAATAAATAACTGCCTCATATTCTCATTTTCTTTTAAACAGTTTACCAATTTCCTTTGATTAGAAATAGTGTTACATTGCGTTTCCATTTACATGGTCTAAGAGCATCCTGTCATTCCATACTGATGAAAAACCCAATGTATAGAAACACAAAAACAAGCTATCGCCGCAATGTTTTTTTTTTGTGCCCACAGAAAAGCTGTCTGAATCCTTAAGTCAGGGCTATTGTTTGGACATTTGCATCGGGCCGGGGGGTCCTTCGACGCACCCTTACCCAGAAGCGGGATAGCCACCCTCTGAACGTCTGTTGCCCGAGTGTGATAACGTACGGGATGAAGGAGGCGTAGATATCGAAAGCCACCCTCCCAGCTCCTGCCGCAGAGGTGCCGCTCAGGTTGAAGGTCAAGATGGTGTGCAGGATGATGCAGGTGTTGTAAAGGCTTACGAGGGCTACAAGGACCATTGCGGCATCCTTCTCCCTGCCTAGCCGGCAAACGGTCCCCGGAGTCTCTGCGGATGCCTGCCGCTTGAGCAGGATATGCACGGTCTTGATGTTGAACAGGGTCATGCAAGCCGCCGCTGTGTACTGCAGCACCGTGAGATACAGCGTGGAGTAGGTGACGATGAAACCACTTCCTCTCTCCATGGCGTCGGCCACAGAGCAGTCACAGGCCTGGGTGGAGTTGATATCCAAGGTCTCTGGGATTAGGATAAGGAAGGGCATGAAGATCAGCACCCAGGCCAGCCAGTGGAACCCCAGGAGCAGGTAGAGCTTGGACGAGCGTTCCAGCTTGCACAGCGCCAGGGACGAGCTGTGAATCTTCTTCAGCTTGCACCAGCGGTACCAGCTGAGGATCACGATGCACCACACGCTAACCTTCCTCCCCGTGTGCATGGCGAGGGTCACAGCTTTGCAGGCGAGGCTCATGGGGTAGCAGAGCGAGTAGATCATAGGGGCCGTCAGGGACAGGACTCGGAACAGCAGGTGGACCTTGTTCCCCAGTGAGATGTGCACCACCAGTATGTCTGTGAAGTGCATCCTGCCCGGGCTTCTCTTTATAAGAAAAATGACCATGCTGTTGCCAAATATCCCAAACCCGGCTAGGATGCATGACAAAAGCAAGTTGTACATTGTGTGTGCTAACTGTGTGTGGTCGCTTGGCTTTAAGTAAGAATCACCAATTCTCAAGGGCTGCCACAAGCTAATTATTTGCAGTCATTAAAACTGGAAGGTGACAGCTTGGCTTATTTGTTATCTCACTGGAGCTTAAACCGAATACAAAATTAATTAATTGTCAGGATGTTGCTTTGCATGTGTGGAAAAGGCAAGCCATCCAAAAAACATGCCTTTTAATAACACTGGCAAAGCAATAGCAAATCAAAATCTATTATCACCCCCAAAAGTTTCAGGTGTGCGATTCTTTAAGATGTATCTTTGTATACTGTATAGAATGCAATAGACTAAGTAAAGGGGATGAACACGTATCTGCATGCATGCATTGCAACAAGATTGATTCAAATGCACTGAACATGAATAATTTGACAGTGTCAGTTCAAAATCAGGTCACTGACCACACATTGTATATTTTGCATGGAAAGCTTGAGCAGTTACATACATGTGTGCTTTTCCTACAGCCTGGCACACACACAGACCCCTCTACCTTCTGTGCAACGCTGAATCTGTCAGCCTCCATTCGCAGGACACACTCTCCAGCAGCTCACAAAGTAATTAGAGCAACTACGCCCTACACTTGTGTTTAAGGCAGGAACTGTCCGATTCGTTAGTTCATTAGCAGCTTGGAGAACCTCTCGAGACACAGAAAAGTAGATTAATGGAAGTGCAGTAACCTTTCCTGATAACACGTGAAAGACAATTCTTAATCAGAAACGTTACCAGAACCCTGTGGCTTCACTATGAACTCCATTTATCAGCATTTGGTCCATTAGTTTTGCAGATTTCCAGACTGGCTGACTTATCACACACGAAGAACCACAACTCCATGCAAAGTAATTACATTGAACACGAGTGTACAATACAAACAACGTGTGAGCGCACCGTTGCACTGCTTGTAATGTAGAAGTGTGTGGTGCATCCACGAGGTGTACTGCCTCTGGCATCTGTAACACTATTTCTAATAGTAACAGTAATTTGCTGTTTCCTTCTGTTAGATCTGTTAACCCTGTAGTGTTCCCTAACTATGAAACTCTCAACAGTGTTAGGAATGTCACTAAGACAAGACTTCTGGTTTGTCATTGAATTTATTAAGATTATTTTTGTATTTGTACATTTCCTGTGCAGTCCACACCAGATTGCTCCTCATCCTTTACACATTATATTTGCCAGTCACACACCATAGGCCCTTTTCAAAAGAGAATATTCTACAAAAAAAATTAAATATATATATATATATATATATAATCTAAAGCATTTTCTGGTCTACGAGACTTGAACAGCTTCCTACTAAAAAAAAAAAGAAAAAAAAAAGGCAGAATTTTTGAGGATATCATCTTTTGAATAGTTCATCTAGATCAAACAGTATGACAAATTATTATTATTATTATTATTATTATTATTATTAAAAACAGTTATTAATATCAGTTTATACGGATTATAAAGCACTTGGAATGTTTCTTATAAAATATATGCTATATACATCTCATTGTGTCGTATTGTTATTGTGGTGGGCAGACCTTTCATGCAAACAGATTATATATATATATATATATATATATATATATGTCTGCTAATATTCATTGTACTGTACCATATAAGGATGTGCTATGTATACAGACAACCTGGGGTTCACAAGAAAACACACACACAAGACCTTCTAACAGATTCATAGATGTGATGCATGTGTTTCTATCTTCAGGCCTCAGTTTCAAATCAATGCTGCGTTCTTGATACACGGGTCTGTGTGTGATGGAACAGTGTTTCAGTGTGTGTCTGCAGTACCGGCTCTGGTTTCTGCAGTGTGTCTGTGCTTAGCGCTCCGCTCCTCTGGGGCTGGGTTATCGTGGAGTTCCCCGAAGGCGCTTGTGCCCGTCGATGATCTCCTGCACTGCTGTCTGATCGTCCATGGTGGAGAGATCCCCCAGCTGACTCCCCTTCCCCTCCACGATCTTCCGCAGCACGCGCCGCATGATCTTCCCCGAGCGGGTCTTGGGCAAGCGTTTAACCACCTGAAAACAAGAGCCGTTATTAATGCCAGTCAGGGGTCTGTCAAAGCAGCCGGTGCCTGCGTTTAAAGTTACGAATCACGTCTTTCTCAAGCTCTGCCGTAATCAAGCCTACTGTCGGTGGTGGCTTGCCATCTCAGATTACAGTGGATTTAAACATCCCTTGAGTTTGTATTGTGGTGCCAGGACCCCCTTGTAAACGAGGCCTTGGTCTCAAAGGGTAGAACTGCCCCAAGCGGAAATGAAATGTCCTTTTGTTGTTTATATCCTGGGCAAGGCGTATGTTTGCACAGTATCAGTGCCACTTGGGACATGCATACCAGTGTATCCATCCTTTTAAAATGACTTCAATTAAATAAGACCAGCCGAGGTCAATTCCATCCACTAACAGAGATGAACAGAATCCCAAATCCTGTACAAGCTACTTAGACCCACTCCACTTATCCAAAATAAATCAGATCATTGTGTACTTAACTAAATAATCTGCTTCTGTCTAAATGTGTCTTCAGGAGCTTGTATAAAACCCTGTGCTTTCCAGGCTGCGGCTCAATCAGTGTAGAGTGTAGAGACGGAGGACGCTAGAGGAGTGAAGAGATTAGCTGGGACTGTTTTAAGCTATAGCGTCGGGTTTAGTAATGTACTACATTTGCTAAACAGAAAGATATAAAACATTAGAGGAAATGACCTTTCAAGACCTCTGCGTGTTTCTGCTGTATTTGCAACTAGTGTAATAAGAAGCCCATGGTGCTCCCCACTGAAAGCAGAGCCATCGTAACAGTACGGTTTAATAAGTCAAGCAGAACACCTTGACCTCCTGCATTACCATGAGCTGCTTTAACGCTTTCCATGATCGAGTGGCTAGGAGTCAAACCGTGTGAACTCCATGTACTGCGCAAAACCTTCCACACCCAAACCACAGTAAAGAGATTCAGTCATGCAATGACCAAGAACAGTGACCAGCAGACCTGAGGTCAGTTACAATGACAAATTACAGCAGAAATGTTTGCTGACATTACAAGTGCAATGCTACTGTGTTCAATTACAACTGCTGCAGTAATTACAATTACACTAACAAATAACAGAAACAACCCCAGGCGTTAACATGTTTGTTTATTCTACATAACAAGCAAGAACCGCAGGTCCCAATACAGAAACATACCATATCCCTTTCATTTATTCAAAGCAAATGGGGTCACCAAACGCGGCTGAATACACAAGAATAATGATCGAATGACAAATGAATGCGTAACTGAACTGTAATTGATAAATTATACAGTATAATTACAATTACGCAGGTATGCCACAGTTCTACTGTAATTACAATGACACTGCAATTGCAATGAATTACAAATTTCACAATTACCAGGTCTGGAGCCCAGGCAGTATCACTGCATGCTGTACTCATCCACAAAGAATGGATTCAAGGTTCTGGGTCCCACTGCTGGTATATCAAGCAACCCTGACCGGGAGGACACTGGAACCGCCTGGACTGGTAGCGAATGCTGAAGAGCTGCTGCCAGTACCTACCTGTATATAGTCGGGAGCAGCATACTTTGCAATCTTCAGGGAGACAGTGTCCCTCAGCTGCTTCTCTATGAGCTCCTCGGGCTCATCCACTCCATCCTTCAGCACTATGAATGCATAGGCACCTGAGGAGCGCAAGGAAACCTGGAGTTTGAACAGCAGTCGGTGCAGGTGTACAGACAACGTTAAATAAAGTACTTCTGGTGCACATGTATTATTATTATTATTATTATTTATTTCTTAGCAGATGCCCTTATCCAGGGCGACTTACAATTGTTACAAGATAACACATTATTTTTACATACAATTACATTATTTTTTACACATTATTTTTACATACAATTACCCATTTATACAGTTGGGTTTTTACTGGTGCAATCTAGGTAAAGTACTTTGCTCAAGGGTACAGCAGCAGTGTCCCCCACCTGGGATTGAACCCACGACCCTCTGGTCAAGTCCAGCGCCTTAACCACTACTCCACACTGCTGCCCAGCTGAGCAGCAACATTAATGAGATGTGCTCTCCAGTCTCTCTTACCTTCCCCCTTTATCTCATGAGGATAACCGACCACAGCGGACTCGGCCACGACGCGGTGCTGATTCTGAAACAAGGAAAGAGACAGGGCGATCTGTGCAACTCGGATTGCAGAGCAGCTGGACAGGTGTGACAATAACTGGGCTTTTGCAAAGGTGACTGCCATGGTATGATATGGGAGGGGTGGTCCAGTGCTTTGAGTCATTGTTCATACAGCAGGCACAGCAGGCACATCAGGGTCATTTGCTCCGTTTGTAAATGATGCTCTCATGGTATGCGACTCCTGTAAGCTCACCACCACTTCTTCAATCTCCGCAGTGCCCAGGCGGTGGCCGCTCACATTGAGCACGTCGTCGAGACGGCCGATGATCTGGTAGTATCCTTCCTTCGACCGGTACGCACCGTCTCCTGTGAAAAAGTGACCTGGCGAAAAAGTCAACGAGGGAGACAGTTTTATTCACAAAGCTGAAACTCAGGAGTTATTTAAAGAATTATACATTTCTTTTTTCAAACTCTGTTCTTATGAATAAAATGTTTAATCAAATTCGGAACATCTCAGGGATGAAAAAGACTCCCGTTGCATGTCGGTTTGATCCATTCCTGGTGTTACTCTATGTTTAATAAGACACAGCTGAGCTTGTTACCTATACACTGGGGCTAATCAAGCTCATAGCAAAAGATGGAATGGGTGAAACCGCTATGCAATAGGAGTCATATTTCCATCCCTGGATCATATTATTATTAGTATTAGTAATTACTACTACTGGTTATCAACAGAAACTACAGGTGCAATGCTGTGTCTAGGTACATACCGGGATAAGGCTGGAAGTAGGTCTCTATGTAGCGCTTGTGGTCATTGTAAATGGTTCTGGCCATCCCAGGCCAGGGCTGTGCGATGCAGAGCGCGCCGGACACATCGTTGGCAGACAGTCTGTTACCCTGAACGCGGCACCAAGACATTATGAGAGAAGCACACAGGGTGGCACAGGGCTTGTTAGTGGGTGTGCATTTAAACTCTAGTATGCGCGATGGAGAAATACCACGACAATGAAAAGGTAAAAAACAATAATCCAAAGGGGCTAGCTACAATACTTACAAGACCTTCCATTTGAATCAGGTGTCAGGGAGTATATCCCCATGCAAAGCTTATGTTTCAGGTGAGTCCTATACATGTTGCACAATGAATCTACTGCGTGATGGACCCGAGTCAAACAAAAGGAAATAAAGTCTGGCAAACTAAACGATCTCTGGGGGAGAACGGTACTTGCAAGAATGTTGTAAAGCTAATGACAGGGGAGAAGAAATCCTTCTGCAAGTTTACCATAGTATAAGCATAGTAAAGTGTAATAAAGCATAGTAAAAGCATGGTTTCGCATAGGCAAGCATTGCAAAACAATAGCGAGGTATGGTAAAGCATATTAATAAAACATGGCAAACCAGGGTAAACTACGGGAAATGCACAGTATAACTGTGGGAAAAGAATCCTGTTTCTATAAGGGGAATGGGTTTGAATTGATTATTAGCCCTTTAATATCTACAGATAAAGGCTTTACAAAGAGGTCAGAGTATCTACAGGCTGCTGGGAGATTTCCCACAATGAAGTCAGTCTTAGCCATGAAGCAACAGATAATATGAAGACACCTTATCATCCATCAGAGCAGGCTGAATGCCGAAGAAGGGCCTCATCACCATGGCTGGGATGATCTCAGCGTCGGGATCAGAAGGTCTGGGAGCAATACAAATCCCTCCCGTCTCTGCAGACATGAAAAACATTCATTTCTCCGGCAGATGTCAATTAACTAATTACAGTTATGCGAAGTAATAACATAATTGCATGCTGTCAATTAATGATCTGATCACAAAAGCTGCACGAACTAAAGACATGATCTGGGATTGAGAGAGAAAGCGTTTCCCCAGAGCCAACAATCTGGTTAGGATTTGGAAGGAGGGCAGAGAGAGGGCGCTGGAGCATTCTGCATCTCCCACTGTCCCAGTATGGGATCTTTCCAAACAAGCAATGTTTAATCGCCTGTCATCATTATTAAGGATTCCATTTACATCTTACTGCCAAAGCCTGTTATACAGTTTAAAGAATAAACCCTAAAGCTATTATTCAGCACCACCGTGTTTGCCTATTTAGGTCGTATTATACTACCAGATACTAGCTAGCTTAGTCTAACACTAATGTTTAATTATGAACCTCAACTGCTATATGAAGGCAATTTCAGCTTCAGTACTGTTAAAATGTGTTTTCAGATTTTCCCTAGTATGAATGTTTCAGCATATATGTTTATTATTATTATTATTTATTTCTTAGCAGACGCCCTTATCCAGGGCGACTTACAATTGTTACAAGATATCACATCATACATTATTTCACATTATACAGATATCACATTATTTTACATACAATTACCCATTTATACAGTTGGGTTTTTACTGGAGCAATCTAGGTAAAGTACCTTGCTCAAGGGTACAACAGCAGTGTCCCCCACTGGGGATTGAACCCACAACCCTCCGGTCCAGAGTCCAGAGCCCTAACCACTACTCCACACTGCTGAAACTCTAAAGATTAGTTTGCAGCTCGACAGTCCCTTGCAAGGAGTCCTTGTCATTGTTTGGTTGAATGCCCATGTCTTTATTTCAAATGTACACTTTCCTCTCCGTTGTACTGTGCTTCTTGTAGCGACAGTGGTAATGGTGACGGTTTGTTTAAAAACTAATCTGCTGACCAGGGAGCATCACGACGTAGGAACGTGTATATTACAGGAATATATCGTACGTACATGAAGATTACAAGGATGTATTGTTTTTAATATAGCAATCTGTTTCCATGCCAACAGAATATCTTCTATAGTACAGTAACCTTGCAGTCTGGATTAGAAGCATTAATAAAGGAATCCACAAGCTGCACAGAGCTCCCAGCCATGTCCCTTCCTCCAGCCCCAGAACCAAAACATCTGCTCCTCCTGGCACAGGAATGCAGGAAGTTTCAAAACTAGAGCGCTGGAACAGACAGAGCTGGGATTCCATCTCTCAACCCCAGTGGAGCTGCTTATATGAGCAGTGCACTGGCCACACATTGCCAATTCCATTCCCAGAGGCGTTGTGAAAAGCAGCAAAGCAAACATTCCTCAGCACGAGCAACGTCTAGGAAAGCACATTGTGTACCAGCAACAGCGGCTACTAAAGGTTACAGATTAACTGTTACTACACGTAGCGATGCAAGTCTTAAACCTGTTCAAGGATCACATTTAAATGCATTTCTCACATGATCCTTCAGGACATTCCATGTATTTAATGACCTTGTTTTTCAATGGCGAGCTAAGCGTGCTGTACAGTAGTTTGATGTGTAGCAGCAGTTCTTGATGAATTCAGACTGAAATAGCAGCACATTAACAGACCATCTATGAATGCTTGTGTGACCTGTCATTTCTGAACACCTCGTTAGATTGATCTGGAAATGTATAAAATCAGCTTCATAACTGTGATGGAATGAAACAGGTAAGGCTGCAGATATTATCCCCCAGAATACCCCCAAAAACCCACACGCTAGCTATTAATAGAGCTGTGAGCAATAACACTGATGTGGCTTGGCATGTTAGGCTAAGACCGGTCTAGTTCTTTACCTGTTTGCCACCAAGTGTCCACTAGAGGGCATCTCCCCTCCCCAACCACTCTGGAGTACCACTCCCACGCCTCCGAGTTTATTGGCTCTCCCACTGAAAAGGATAAAGGTTAAAGGTTACCAGCAATACCCCTTCCAAAACACTGACCCGATGACATCTGAACAGATCTTTTGTATCTGGACAGTATATCCCCTTCAATCAATGTGTGTGTAACCGTACCATGTTAACTTTCCTATCTACAGCTATGGCCAAAAGTTTTGCATCACCCTCTCGAATGAACTGCTTCATAAAGTCAAACCTGCTGAATAATGTTACGTTAACATACTGAATTGCATATCGCTTTGTAATTTTCTATATACTTAACAAAAAACTGACAAAATTGGAAAAAAGTGACATTTGGAAATCTGACATGAAACACTGTACTACTCTTACAGTTTCCTGTATACCTTTGTGATATTTTTCAAAGCGTTGACCGGGGAACTTCACCGACTCCACAGAGTTCACACAAACTGGTTTAAAATTTCTAAAAATGAAATTTAAAAAATCGTGACCGAAGGGGATACAATCGTCCGAACAGATTTTTTTTTACATCCATCGCAAACAGACAGCATTATAAAATATGCTGAAAATGTATCACATCTGCTGTTTTTCTTCCCATGTAGGAAAATGCAAATTCAAAAGAACATGTGGATTCATTATTATCTTGATTCATCATTGATTGATGTGTTAATTGAATGAAAATAAAAAAAGGCTTCAGCTTTGCACCCGCCGTGTCTGGATTCAGTCCAAAAATAACAAGGGCAGCGTTAGACTTGTTTCCACAGTTATGTATTGCATAAACATGTACACACCTTGACCTGTCTAATGTAAGGTTTGAACACAGAGTTCGGTTCAGTATTTGCACTTTTCAGATTTGTGAACAGGAACATGTCGTACCGGCACACACAGTAACCCAGACCCCTCTCTTTCAACAAGATCAAACTACCCTTCTGTTTCTCCCAATGTGTTTTGTCAGCTTGTTCCCATATTTAGAGTTCCTTATTAGAACACTCGATCAGAGATAAATCACCTTGTTCTGGGAGGGTCACTGGGTTTATGGTTTGTGAAACTATTCCTCTAGCAACAAAACAAAACTGTCAAAACACAGTTTAGCTATATTGAGGAAAAAATCTTCCAAATCGGCTTTTCAATGCCATTGGATGGTACTCAATTGTAAAGGTGAGGGAAGGACAGATTTTCTTGTTTTGAAAGCATCACGGCAATAATTTGGATTTATTGAATACCTGCCGATAAATCCGTCTTCCAGGCAATTCCGTGTACGAGTAACAGCACACCCCTAATCTTGCCAGAGCAGTGTGAAGCGTCGAGATCCTGAGATGATTTCTGGGAGCCTGCACATTCTTACCTACCTGACCCAAGGGTTTTCAGAGATGACCGGTCGTATTTCTTAACCCACTGATCTCCGTATTTCAGAAGAAGTCTGATTGCTGTAGGTGCTCCATAAAACTGATTAATTCTTAGCCTCTCAACAGTCTCCCAGTAGCGCCCTGTGGGGAAGAAATTGCCATTACACACAACAGACTTCATGAGGCACACATTGAAAACATAACTTTTTGAATGTGCTTTCCTATAATTGGTTGTAGCTGGAGTGTATGGTACATGTGAGCTTTGTACAGCACCCTGGGATGCCATGGGGTGAAGGGCGCTATATAAAAATGAATTTGCATTGTATTGTATTGAATGCCAACTTCATCCTGTCCAGTTCTTTTTCCCAGCCCATACAAGCACTGATAAGACTAATCAAAGCTTCTTCCCAAGCACTTCCAGCAATAGCAGCACAATGGCCCTGCAACAAGTATTGCACAGACGTCCCTGTACATGGGGTTCTGTAACAGATTACCAGCAGCGTGACTACCATTGGTAAATTCAAATAGGACTCTGTTACCGCTATGGTACCAATCCACCATTGCATTTACAGAACCACTGCATTGCCATTGAAAATAATTTGGAAAAGGAGAATCCAGACATCTTTAAGGTTTAGAACTGGTAAACGGAAATAACTGACACATCTGAACAGGCGCAGTTTTGGTTCGTGCCTCGTAGTGTGCAATATTTCTTTTCAGCGAGGTTTTGGTGCGATGCTCTTACCTGGGTCGGGGTAGACCGGCGTGCTCTCAAACAGAACTGTGGTGCCCCCGTTGCACAGCGGTCCGTACACAGCATAGCTGTGCCCAGTGATCCAGCCGATATCCGCGACACAGCCAAACACATCCCCGTCATGATAGTTAAACACATACTGCAGAGAGAGAGGGAGCACGCTAACCACTTCCACGCAGCAAATACTGAAAATAGCTTTGGACACAGCAGAAATCTAGTTTTCATTAAAAAAAAAGATTTATCATTATTTTTGCAATTGCTTTATATGTGGGGGGTGGGGGAGGGGAGTGGCCTCATGATACGAGGTCATCATGCATTTGTGTCTCCCATTCGTCCCCATACGAGGCATGAAAGGGTTCAATTCGACCCACAATAATCGCAGTGCTGCATAATAGCAGCTTAAAAAAAAAAATAAAAAAAAATAAAGCACATTTAGATGGGATGAGATTAAGATATATAAATCTGGCTAAACCGGTCAAAGTAGTTTGCTTGAACAGGTTCCATGTCCCATAAAAAAAATAACAGAGAATGTTCTTGGTGCAGATCAGCACGTTGTGGTACAGTTGTTGTACTGTATATGGTTTTGGCAGAACTAGCTGTTCTGTAATAACAAAGATCACATTGATTAGTCAGTGCATACCGGACTGTATTTAAAGAAATCCATGTAATAACTTGTTATGGAACACAGCACGCTATGGTCTGCAAACCCAATGGAGCGTGTGTAGTACAGAAATATCTGCACAACACAGGGAGTTTTACTGCACTAATGAAACAGCCAAGTAATGCAAATGAGGTCAGGAGATCCAACCAGTCAGGCTGCAAAGGGATTTGGGTCTCAGCCAATCAGTGTGCTCGGTTTGTCAAAGCTATTTTATGAATGTATAGAAATGAAATACCCTGTGGTCATTTTAGATGGTCCCTTTTAAGTGACTGTTACAACCAGGTTGTGCCATTATCGCTTTTCAGCGTTTTCCCTCATATGCCCTTTCCAGCATTACTCTGTCACAGCAATCCCACCCACTTCCACGACAGGAGAGATCAAAATCGCTGACTTCAACGGATTACAGTTCTAACCCCTTCCAGGAGCTCATGCCTGAATGAGAAAAGCCACAGAGCTCTAATCTTCATTAGACAGCGCTGCTTTCACATCGCACAAGACCTTTTACAGTGCAAGCCAGATGTTTGTGAAAACGGGGCTGCTGTGGATTTAACAAGGATGCAGAATCAAAGTATCTCATCCTGGCTTAGCTAGAGCTCTGAGTTCAGCTTTAGAAGCGTGTCTGACAACAGAGAAGCAGACATGAGCACTGCTTTCACTCAACAAACAGACACAACAGACTACAGCTACTAGCCCTTCACTGTGCATATTACATTAACAGCATAATGCAGAAATTCATTTGAAATGAGCAGAAACGCAAGCACAGACGTGTTTAATTGGAGATTATTACAATTTGTTACAATGTCTGTTCTTAAAAGGGAAAGAGTTAAGATTACAATAAAACAACACACTCAAGTGTAGATTATTTTACAACAATCCTATTACAAAAACGGACCCAGTGAAAGTTCCTCATTAAACCCTCCTGGAGATTGAGCTCAAAGCCGGTTTGCATCCATTTCACTTCTTTTTAGAAAAGTATTCCATCACGATCACCACCCCTCCTTGGATTCTTAACCAATTCAATACCGAAGGATCAAAAGGAGCACATCTCATGTCCCATAATGCTTACAATGGATGCTTTCAAATCAGGAAACACAGCATGATCCGACAGAGAACGATTCGGCACAACCACAACTCTACAACGAACAGGGAGCAGAATGGATCTGTAAGGTGCCAGATTCCAGCTCAAGCGGACCACTAGCTGTCAAGCAACCACTAGTACATGATCAGTGCCAGGCTCTGTAATATGGGAAGAGATCCAGAGAAGCAGACTGATACAGTGGTGCAGTACATCTCAAGTGTGTAACCTTTCTGGAGCACTTCTAAGAAGCCTCTCTTTCAGAGTGAGGCCAGGAAGATTACTTTGTTTCTCAGTCTGATCCACACAGCCTCCGCAGCTGGCTCCTGGCCAGGACCACCTCCTCTTCTCTTATAAGCAACGCTGTAGACCTCAAACTGAACGTACCGGAAAGCCATACAATATAGATTTTTATAAACAACAATTATTACACAAATTCACATTTTATTTGTATACTAACATATATAATAGATAATGCATTCAAAGTGTCTTTCTCCACCTTGTCAGAATGCTTTACTTTACGTGTGTGTGTGTGTGTGTGTGGTGTGTGTCTGTGTGTGTGTGTGTGTGTGTGTGTGTGTGTGTGTGTGTGTGTGATTGTGTGTGGTGTGTGTGTGATTGTGTGTGGTGTGTGTGTGTGTGTGTGTGATTGTGTGTGGTGTGTGTGTGTTTGTGTGTGTGTGTGTGTGTGTGCGTGCGTATGTTGTGTGTGTGTTGTGTGTGTGTGTGTGTATGTTGTGTGTGTGAGTGTGTGTGTGTGTTGTGTGTGTGTGTGTGTGTGTGTTGTGTGTGTGTATGTTGTGTGTATGTTGTGTGTATGTTGTGTGTATGTTGTGTGTATGTTGTGTGTGCGTGCGTGCGTGCGTGTGTGCGTGTGTGTGTGTGCGCGCGTGTGTCAGTGGCACAACGATGAGGTCTGAGCCGGGTTTTGGCACAGCGGAGAGGATTCTGATGCGCTGTTGCTGTCGTCTTCTGGTGCAGTCTGGACTGCTCCACTGTTTATATGAAATGCTGAAAACCAGTCCCTCACTGCAGGTTCATCTCCACACTGCACTGACACTTGTTTACAAATACTGCTGAAAATACGTTACATGTTCCCACGGCTGATTTCACAAAAAACAAGCTAATAATGCAACAGATAAATATTATGAAGTGTAGTTGGTTTTGAATTGATTTCCCTCCATTATAGCAGAGACCTGCAGCACTGAGACAATCCACTGGAGGGTGCAGGGGGGACCTCAGTAGATGTAAATGTGATAAATGATTAATACTGTACACTCAACACTGCCGATGCGGACTCCACTAATCCATAACCCGTCAACCTCTATCGTTCTAACTTGCCCAAATCCATTTGATTTCAAATTGTGTCATACACCGTTCCCATGTGTCTGATATTATCACCTACTGCATGTTGCAAGAACTTCAATACATTATTTTGTAGCATGCCTATCATTGCCACAGCAAGCAATAGAGGGGTTTTAATTTGCATGTGGGATTGGACAAGAACGTAGACCTGAAGTCTTTAGGTTCAAAAAAGAATACAAAAACCTTCAACTACCATTGCATAGCAGTGTGATCCATTCCTGGGTTTACCAGGAGTTTAATAAGAACAGAGCTGGTTATCTATACACACTGCGGCTAATCAAGCTCACAGTAAAACCTGGAATGGGCGAAACTGCTGAGCAATAGGAGTCTTATTTCCATCCCTGCGTAAAACAGAGAAGATGGCATCCTTCTTGAAGGAGTAGCTATTCAAATAGAAAAGTTAACTCACCCTGTGTGTCAAAGAGGTATAGAGCAGGTAGCCTGCGTGGGTGTGCACAAGGCCTTTGGGCTTTCCTGTGCTGCCTGACGTGTACAGCAAAAACAACATGTCCTCACTCTCCATGGCAACGGGGTCACAGGTCACGTCTTCCTTCATCATTTCCTGTGGAATCAACATCCTGCTCTATGAATATTTGGTTTATTAACTAACAAGTGAAACCTGTGCTTAATCAAGATCTATGAAACTTATTTAAACACTTACGCTGAAACGTAAACATGCCTGGAAAAAAAAAAGGAGAATGGAAGGTGTGCAACATGTCCTTCAAATAAATCCATGTGTCCCTACAGCAGATCTCCATCCACCACTTTCACACAATCCCCTGAGCAGAGACAAGCAGCAGGTTTGACTGCATGTACACTAAAACAGTTGAAGGGAGGTGAGCTCTGACTGCGGCCCCTTTTCTCAATGCACTGACGGGCGCGAGACGGCTTGACGTACCTCCTCCAGTGGGATGTCTCTGTCAGTCATTTGGACCTGGTTCTCCGTTCTCATGGCAACAAGGACCCGCGTGACGGACGGGCAGTCCTTCACAGCCTGGTCTACAGTCTTCTTCAGCTCGATGGTCCTCCCTCCCCTCAGTGCCTGGTTCGCGGTGATCACCAGCTTCGACTGGGCTTAGACAACGACAAGAAGGGTGGGTTTGTCAATACTGGCACTTCCATGGAACTTCCTTGCCAGCTGATTAAACTAGCTCATGGTGTGAGTGCCATGTTGTGGTCAACTTGCTGAAGTAAAAGGCTAATAACCGTTATATTTCAAATCCCAACAAAATGTACCCACCCCCATAAACACAGTCCACTGTATTAAAGACAAGCCTGTCTCCCTTTAGGCAAACTACCAGCTCCTACTGATCTAGTTATATATACAGCACAAGCATGTTCCTCTTCATTCACTTCATGTTTTAAAGACAGAAGGCAGGTCTGGAAAATGTTGCTACCCTCCTCTATTTATAAAGCTTCAAGTCTGGGAAATACAACAAAGAGACCATTTGTCTAATTTGACAACCCGGTTTCTTTTTAATTCTAGTATGGAAAAAACACTGCAAGTGGCCTACGATGGGATTAATTTAGGACTGATTCTAAAGATACAGGGATGGCAATAAGACACCTGTTGTATAGCAGTTTCACCCATCCCAGGTTTTACTACGAGCTTGATTAGCCACAGTATGTAGGTAACAAGCTCAGGTGTGTCTTAAATTCATAGTAAATAAAATCAGCAACTGCTATGCAATGGGAGTCTTATTTCCATCCCGGAGATATCCTAAAAAATACTTTTGGGATTCCCGAGGGACCGTTATTTCATCCACGCCACCAAATGGGTCCTGGACGATAACTGAATTGAATAACTGGAAGTGAAGCAGCACCGTATGTTTCACAGCCCCCTACCATCTCGGATCCTGTCAGCCAGCGCCTCTGAGCTGAAACCTGCAAACACCACAGTGTGGACCGCGCCAATCCGGGCGCACGCCAGCATGGCAGCCACTGCCAGGGGGCATGGAGGCATGTAGATGGTGACTCGATCTCCCTTCCTGACTCCCTGGCGCTTCAGGACGTTCCCCAGACGGCATGTCAGCTCCAGAAGCTGTCTGCGCAACCGACAAAGATAAAAGCATAAGGGACGCCTTCTCTTCTTCTTACTGCTCAACAGCAAACAGACTGGGAGTTTATTACAAGGAAAGGGTGTGAAAACAATGTATACTGTGCGACTATTTAAAACCCTTTTTTATCCATCGTTAGCAGAACACAGGAATGGAAATAAGACTCCTTTTGCATAGCGGTTTCACCCTTTCCGGGTTTTATTACCTGCTTGATTAGCCACAGTGTGAAGGTAACAAGCTCAGGTGTTTCTTATTAAACTCATAGTAAAACCAGCAATGGATCAAAACTGATTTCCATCCCTGTGACATTCACACTTTTCTAAAGTTTCCCAAACTTTATTTCAGTTTTATACTGCCAGCACACTATAAATACACTTCCTGTACAGTCAGCATTAGCCCGGTTAGCCGAGGTCCTAATACGTACAGCACAGGAAGTATGATAGGATCTATAGTGTGGTGGCGACATAAACTGACTTGAGTCCAAGAGACAGTCTGGAAAACTAAACAGCAGCTAAATAATAACGCAGGTGTGCTAATGATTTACCCAGTGGAAATGGTGCGTCTTCCTACTCACCTGTAAGTCACTCTCACTTCTGTGCCTGGCTCATCTTTCTCCCAGATGAGCGCCACTCGCTCGGGGCAGGTGTGGATGTGTCGATCCAGACAGTTCACTGAGAGCGCAGAGAGACGAGAGAGAGAACAACACGGTAAATGAAAAGAGATACACTGCACTCAGTGGTACGTTCAGTCTTCATGAATTCAACCCCATGACCCTAAAAAACTGTTATGATAAAAAATGACAACTTTAACAGAAAAGGCAAAGCTTCCTTATTAGCAACCAACACTCTAAACACAATGAAGTAGTCGGACTGTGTTGGCAGATGGTGTAAACTAAACGGAATTCGTTATTCGCTGAAGAAATTGACGCATTTTCACTTACACAAAAAATATAGTTTTATAAAAAATAATAATAATAATAATAAATAAATAATCCAATCTTTAGGATGTTTTTTGCACTTATAATGTGTAAAATACCTATATATATACACACACACACATACATACACACACACACACACAAATAAGAAAATAAAATAAAAACAGGCATTTTACCTGATGCGTTCAGCTGCCCTCCTTCAAACCAGCGGATTTTGCCTTCGCTCAGTTTACAGTCCTGCACGGTGTGGAAGGGGGTGATCCAAGACAGCCTCTGCCTCCCCACGGCGCCCCAAAACCGGTCTCCCTCGTTGACGGAGTAGTCATACAATCCGCTGTGGTCTCCGACTCCAAGGAAGGCTGCAGCCTCGGGCATGCAAGCTGCTATACTGTAATTTCTGCTGGAAGTGGTCTTCCACTTTGCAAAACTTCTCCATAAAGCTGTAGTGAGTTTTCTATCAAAACAATGCTTTACAAATGTGTTCCGCCACGCAAGAAAAGACATCGCCATTGATGAGTTTCGCGCATCAGTCTATTGCTATGATCACCACGCGTGAAGCCAGGCTTCAGCAAGTTTCAAAGTAATTTACAATAATAATAATAATAATAATAATAATAATAATAACGTTAATGAAACACGAAAGCTCCAATATATCGGAGGACTAATGCTGAAAACAGTGCAATTGAGATGAATTGTGCCGTTTTTTTTTATTGCATTTCTGACTGCGTCTTAGGAACTAAGAACTGATCAACACTCCTCTAACAACACAGCCAAAAAGTTTATCTTAAAGGGAAGTAGGATTGAAGACGCTGACGAGAGAATTGGCCGACAGAATTCCACTCTAGCTAAATAAATTAAGGTAATTGCATTTAAAACAGTATTTCATTAAGGAAGTGCATTGGTTGACTAACAAAGGTACTACCAAATGTTCCTGTCTGGACACTGCGCTCCGATTGGTTATCATATTATGGTTACTAAAACAATGAATAATCCTCTCCCAACACCGAAACCCTAACCCTAAGGTCAGTATCCTATACCGCAGCCATTACACGTCTAAAGTAGTTCATGTTTGGCAGTGAATAAGCGTTTTCGTTACTTTAAAAAACAAAACAAAAAAAGCGACCGGAGGTGCTGACATCCTCCGTTGTCTTCATTTCGAGGTACCTTTGTAGGCAAAGGTACCTGTAGTTAAACTGGGCTTCCTGGGTGTTTGTACAGCTATAAATACTGTAGTTTTTGAGATGTCACTGAACATTATATATCCCCTTCAGTCACTGTGTGACTGTGCACTTAGGTTTCATAGCTATGTACCTGTTTTCTAATGCATATGTTTTTTTTTCAGTTATGGCAGGGCAGTCTGCTAATTCCCAGATGGAATATTTACAGAGCAGATTAGTCTTTATCAGCAGCGACGCAGAACCTTTTTACTAGATTAAAACAAACGGTCAGCCTTGAAAAGGGACAGGAGCTGGACAGTCATAAATAAATAAGACCATATGGAAAGCAGCTGTCTAAATAAACGCTACACTGTTTATTTAATGTATTTTTTTATCGTACAAGAAAAAAACTGGAACAGAAAACACAGATTTCTTTTTTTGATCTTTTAACTACATTACAGTACATTTTAATGTGAAACACTCCGGAAGTAATGTTTTATTTGTTTTCCTTGATTTATTTACAATATTTACATTCTAATACTGCTAGGTAACTACTGTTTGTCTTTTACAGAAATAAAGAACATGATTTCATGACAATGAAGCGAGGAGATAGGGAGAGTGGAGAGAAGGACCCCTGAGAAGCACTCCTAACAATATTTCTAAGTGCTCTTTAGAGGAAAGGCTGACACTGATGAACACGACTACTTTATTCGTTGCCAAGCGCTATGACTGTAGCCAAGACTAGAATGTTTTCTACTCTCCCTGTAGTTCAAAACTGTGGGCTGTTGGTTCTGTAACATTTGATTTCTGACCTTAAACACATGTGCACAAACATCTACCTAGTATTCCAGCTGTGAGTTTCTAGAACTGCTGCTAAAGCAGGTTTTAGCTGATCTGGGTGAGCTACCTTCCTGTCACTGCAAGTGAAGAAGCCAGGTGTAGCGGAATCTATTTGTATAGCTTCAAAGCTACCAGTGAATACATTGGGGCTCAACAGTATTGACACCTCCTATCTTATCAATGCAAATACTCCAAATCGATGTCATTGGCGTATTGGGATGTGCAGATATCTACGTATCTGCTACTTATGAGAAGTCTTCTCTTTACATGATCATTCTTGTCATCACTACACTAAGAACAAGAAAGTGAAAATGTAAAAGATTGCTACCCTTCAGTTTCCAAGTTTATTTGGTTAATAAGCAACAATTGTTTAAAACAAGTTGTTTTCCAAATTCAGATGTTTGATCTACATTTCTTAATGTGTAGAACAATGTTAACATGAACTACTGTAGAGTATTTTGCATTTAAAAGAGGCACGTGAATTACTTTTTTTTTGTATTGATGAGTTTGAAATTAACCAATCAAATAAGTGCAAAATAAAGGGGTCAATACCCCACTGTAAGGATGTGCAACAAACTGAATACTGTGGCTAAAATTGCCTCCCCTTTAAAAAAAAAAAAAAAAGATGATCAATTGGCACCACCTAGAGGCATGTTAAAATATCACATTTTCTCTTAAAGGGAAAGTCAAATCTGTATTTTCCTTATACCTCTACTCCACAATATTGAGTTACTGAAATATACCAGCTGGACTGAATCAACAATGAAGGGAATTGGAGGGGAACAAAACAAACTGATATCATATTGAACACGTCAAAGCAAGCACATAGAGTTTTTATGAGTCTGATAACAAAGTTCAAAGTTAGATTTCAAATACTGCCAGGTTCTAAAAGATAAGCCTTTAAAGAACTAAAAGTCTTCTTTTTCATTCTTTTTATAAAAAAAGGTAACATTTATTCCTCTTCTGGTGGATTTAACTGATCTCTGCTTTTCTCCTCTGCTTCCTCTGTCTCCATTTTGCGCCCTGGTGCGTCACTTGAAACAGTCCCCAGCACTTTAGCACTGTGCTGCTGTGCTTTTGCCCTGAGTGCAGCGATGCTGTTCTCCCGCAGTTCCTCTTTGGAAATGGGTGACTTGGCATCTGTCCTCCTCTCCTCCACCTCCCGCTCCTCCTGTTTGGGATTGGTCGGCTGCGGAGCCTCTTCGGCTTTCCCTGCGGGCGGGGTCTCCACCGTCTCCATCGACTTTTTGTGCATTCCTAAAAAGAATTGTGGGTATTCGGATTTAGAAAAGCGTCTGGTCATTGGAAAGCCATCTTGAACTGTAAACAGTAAGCAAAGAAAGAGTCCAGATTAAGCTACAGCATCTACCTTTGCCTTGAAAAGTTTGTAGTTTTTTTTTTAATCTTATTTGATTTTATTAGATTTTTGTATTGATATTATTAAGTTTTATGGAGAGAGTTGACTTTATGCTTTGCTGCTGTTTCACTCAGAGATGCAATGGATGCCTATTATCAAGATTTAGATCATTTACTTTCACAGCTACATCTTACAGCCCATGAGCCCTACTTTGTATATCCCTTATTAAACGATCATCAATAGAAATGCTGTAGCCCAGCAAAGGCAATGAAATACTACAGGGCAGCTACAATGGGATCACTTAGTGATAACTAACCACAGTATCCCAATGATGCACACGAATCAATGCACACTGGTAGCACATTGCAACACTGTGCTATCATATGAGTGTTTTGTTGTATACAGAAGACTGCTGTGCAGTGATGTGTTGCCACGTCTGGCAGTGCTGTGATCTGCTATTGCCTAGCTATGGTTGCTTCAGAGTAATACACTGGTATTCTATTAATATCCCAAGAGTGCTTGTCAAGCTTTTCCATTAGGTTATTTAGTAGAACTACAATGGAAATAGCATGCTGTGATGAGACTACAGTTGTGAGTGCAGGTGCAGTGTAAGTAACAGTTTTTTAAATGTGTTTTATTCCTTTCCTTTACCCTTGGTTCTGAACAGAATCGTTATCAAATGGAAGCTCAGAGGAGAGCTCTGTATCAGGGACACAGCAGTTCTGTTCACACAGCTCAGTGTTAATGTGCCGTTCCACACTGTTTCCCTTCAGATAAGGTTTTCATGACTGCTGTGCCTGTCTTTATTAGCACATGCGAACAGTGAACCTGTCCTGTGTCCTTTTTATTTTATAACAACAGGGATGGATATAAGACTCCCACTGCGTAGCAGATTGATCCATTCCTGGTTTTGCTGTGAGTTTAAAAAGACACACCTGAGCTTGCTACCTATACACTATGGCTAATCAAGCTTGTTTAAAAACTGCTATGCAATAGGAGTCTTATTTCCATTACTGAACAACAATATATTCCAGCTCTGGAGCTGCACTGATATAATGGCATATCTGTCGAACGGCACTTTTTTCATCAGTAATAATTGGCATGTAGGTTAGTGTCACAGCCTGCTTTTCAGTTAAGGTACAGAGGAGGAGTTCTGCTATTGTAACTACACTGCTCTGAAGACTCTATATAATCAGGAGCTACAGGGCATGCCCACGATAACATTCTAATGCTTTCCACTAATTAAGCCCTATGCAAAATAATTAAGGAATAAATTACTGATTTCATTGATTAATGTGTAAATTAAATTCCTGGTTTACAAATTCTTAAAAAAAAAAAAAATCATCAATGATTCACTTTACAACTAATGAACTAATCAGTGCATTCATTACTTAATGAACTGGTCCAGTTTTAAATGTTATTTAGGAAAGTCAGAGAAATACATGTGCTTTATATGTTTCTGGGATCAGATACGGGATCAAAGAAGGTGGAAATGAGCCAGAAAGTGATCCTGACTCGCATAATCTGCTCAGCAGTAAACGATCTGTGGTCAGAATAATTATTTTATTTTCTGTTTTTTGGGGGTTTTTTTAATCGGCATTATTTAAAGAAAAAAAAAAATTATTACAGAACGACGACATTTACCGTAGTTTGTTTTTAATATATATGAGAATTAAAAACGTTTCTGTTTGCAAAAACTGTATTCAGCACCGCCCCCTCCTGGAGAAAAGCAGTAATATACTGTACACATGGATGTGTGAATGGATGGTGCGTAAACTATAGCACTGATTATATCGTTAAATAGTATCTTAATGCAGCTTAATGTGTTCGGTCACTGACTAGCAGATGAACGGGCCGGTCTATTTGATAACACAAGCCCAACAAACATGTCAAGGGGAGGTGGTTTAAACGATTGGGACGGGTATTCAGTTGCATGGAGGGTTTGCATTGAGGAATCACAGACCAGCCAGCCAGCCGCAGCTGGACTGGATGAGAGAGAGAGAGAGAGCAGTGAGAGTGAAGGGAGATTCCTTACCGAGCAGCCAGGGGGCGCAGGAGTCCATGACGCCGTCCTTGGCAGACTTGAGGATGGATTCTGGCAGCGGGATGGAGTGCCGCACCATGGCTCCGTACAGCCCGTACTCTGCCATCACGCTGCTGCGCCCCCAGCACTTCTCGCGCTTCCTCCACTTGGCGCGCCGGTTCTGGAACCAGACCTGAACGGGAGCCAGAAGGACGAGTTAATCACATAGTGACAGCTGAAGCACCGCCAGCAGGACTGTCAAAAAGCGAGGGGGGAATTAAAAACTTTGTGTTTGAAAATCCGATTGCACTTTACAGGGTTCTTTATAAAAAAAAAAAAAAATCAAATTAAAAAAAAAAAAAACTTACCGTCTTTAGTCCATAAAAAACAGCGAATTAATATGGTTTGAATAATCATTTCGAAATCGTATTGTTTTGCCCCTTTACTTTCAAACAATTTTTGAACATCTGAGCCTCAATCAGATTCTGAGACAATTCTGCCGAACAGTGACACCTTCTGGTTAAAAGTATAACAGCAGTTTCTGCGTGTCCATCTGGCTCCCCAGCCGTTTCACTGCTGTTAAGGTTGATTTGTGTCCCCCCTTATTTTAATGCACATTGGACTTTTGCATAGCAAACATCAGTGGACAAATATTAGATTTGCAGCAAAGATCTTACAGAAACCTCTGCCAGAAAATAAAACAGACGCGAATGTGTGTTTATTTATTTATTCATTGTTATTATTGTTGTTAGTATTTGTTACTTTGTAATGTTTCACTACGTATTCATATTGTATAATTATATCTGTTTTAACCGACACGTAAAGCACTTTGAGGTAAGGCGCTATATAAATAAAATAAATTCAAATGTAATTGAATTGAAATGTGTTGCTTATGTAGCACTGATAGAAAAAACAAATGCTGCTTCCTACCAGGGCTCATTATGTGACTGAGACAAAATGAATTGATTGCCGGTGTCAGGTCAAGACATTTAACCTAAACAGCACTGCGTGCCAGGCACAGTATCTAACTGGTAATGCCTGAGGCTATCGTCAGCTTAAGGCACGTCTAAATTGATTTCCACAGAGCAGGCTTGGAGTGTTTAATAGCTGCCTCCCTGTGTGCGCGTGTGTCTGCTGCGTATGGATTGCTGGGGAGGAATGGGGGGGCTGGGGGGCTGGGGGGCAGACAATAAATTAAAAATGATCAAAGCCGTTTTTTGAAACCTTTTTTTGTAATTCTGATGACAACCTTTATCTCATACGAGAGATGGGCTTTTTTGATGAAAAATTGCTTCTCTCGACATTCAAAGAAAACCGGAGAGGGAAGCGAGAGGAGAAACGACCCCAGGGGCAGCGAATGCTGATTGAAAAATAAGTTAATTTCAAGCTCAATCGATGGTCGACAGGCGCTCAAATATCACGGGAAATTAAACTAGCGGGTCCCGGGAGAGCACAGCCATTGACCCGTGCTAATTAATTCAATGTAGTTATCATTTCATTTTAACTCCTAATCTCTCGCGGGGCTCCCCCCGGGACCGCCGCGTGCTCATCTGATTTAACTAATTACACTCGATGAGAAAATTGGGTGTTAATTTTGTTTAGGGGCGGAATTTCTTTATTTATTTCTTTATTTATTACCCACAAGGCGCTGTCGTGGAAATGAAATTAAAAGGCTTCCCTGGCAGATGGATGGCCCGGGTCACACTGCAATCTTCTCCCGTCTTGATTGCCTGATTAGGTCGTTAGCGCTTTACTGGAAAAAAGAAATTGCTTCACATCCAGCTGCGCACAAGGAGAGGGACGAGGCGGGATCGCGGGTCATTTATCTTTAAGAGCCTCAGCTAGCTGGTATACAGGGCAGGCTTTGACACCTGCATTGAGCATCAAGTGAGACACTTCACAGTTGCCACGTCCCCTTTCTGTTCCTAAGGATGTACCACACAGTAACAGAAATGCACCTGTCCCCGGTTTGAAATGCTTTCAATTAGATTATTGCGCCAATGCCACCCTTTGGACAGCACTGGCCAGAATGGGTTCAATGAAACTGTTTATAACTGGCATAATAAGACTGAACCCAGAGACTAATACACAGGAAGGAACGTCTGCATCGAAGCTGTTAAATAATCACCTGGATCCGGTCTTCAGGTAGTTCTGTTTTCATTGCTAGCATCTCTCTGGCGTACACGTCCGGGTAGTGGGCTTCGTTGAAGGCTTTTTCTAACTCCTCCAGTTGATAAGAGGTGAAAATGGTTCTGCAGAAATAAGAAATGCAATGATTTACTACACTGCGGTTTTAAGGTAAATCGGAGCAATTTTACACGTGGGAAAAAAAGGTATAATTCAACATTAAGTAGAGAATAATCAGTTTTATTATATATTGCGTAGCACACAGTGCCACCGGTGGCCATAACATGTAACTGCATTGCTTTGGATTTGCAATTTTAACAAAGCAAACAAAGAGGCCATGTGTAACGTCATTATTTTTTGCTTGTAAACCTATTGCTTGAAAATTCAAATTTGTGTTTATACATTTAACATTTACAACACCAATTGTGGTTTTCCCGGCGTAACCATGCCGACAGCAAAATAATGCATTCTGCACTGAACAGGGGCTAACAGGGCTGGTTTTGTCTTTTCTGTCACTCAAAATATATTTCCTGTGCTGAGTTCATCTGTAATCTATTAGGACAGCAGCTGATTTCTCAATGCACTTGGTGAAATGGGTTGCGGTGGACAAATGAATGCCTCTGCAGGACAGAATCTCGCCAGTGTCATCTCCACTATCACTCTGCCATCTTACTGCTCGCAATCAGTGCACAGATCTGCAGGGAGTTTTGGAATCCAGCAGGAGCACAATTCCGATTTAAAGAAGTTTTATAGACAGTCACTTGAGCACATCAGCACCTTCACGACCAGCATCACCTATTTAGTTCTGCTCTGCTGTAACGTTTATTAAGGCAGATGAACGCGGTTTAAAAGAATTGACATGTGAAGTATTTGCAGATAGTGTCATTGTATATGTGTAACTTCGAAAGTGTCAGTACAAGAGAGTGCTTTGTGCATTACTGAGGGCTAGCAGGTGGAAAGAAAATGCATATTAACCGTACTGTAAGACACATGTTTACAAATGAAGCATACGTCTTACGCAGCAGATTTGAAACGCCTTTTACTGTGCGTCAACGCACATTCTGAGACGAGTCAACGGGACACCAATGCGTTGCAATTCCTTTACATAAGATTTATTGTTAAACTTTTTTTTTTTTTTACAGTGCACAGAGCTCAGTACTTTCCATTAAATGAATAGTCAGTAAATCTATCCTTAGTGTTAAAAATCCTATATTATTATTTATATATTAAGCAGACTCCTTCACTCCTTCATCCCAATCCTTTCAAACTGTTTTATACTTGTGGGAAAAATAAGTTAATTATATATATATATATATATATATATATATATATATATATATATATATATATATATATATATATATATATATATAAAATGGCTGCTCATTATTGGTGAGGAATCTAGCTCTGTGGCTGGTTGTGAACACACAGTTAGGTAACTGAAGCGGGTTGAATGTCACTCCGGTTTATTTGTACTGGTATAATCCACTGGATATACAGTATCTGATCTCTTTGATGTTCCCGATAGATGAATCTGATGGCCGCATTTCCTAGCAGAAGTTTTCATTTCCTTGGTGATAAAGCTGGCTGATGTTTATTCCAGTGTTTGCTGGACTCCATTTATATTATCTGCATATCGAGCTGACAAGGAGATCTTCAAGTAAAGCAGACTGTGATTATTCTTAAACGCGGTCGACTTATCTCCATCTATATGCATTATTAATGGAATTATTAAAATCGAATTATAAACACAAATCTTCTGTGACAGATCATACACACCTTTTATAATTTACACTTTAGGGTTTATTTTGCTGGGTTCTTTTTTTTTGTGCATCTAAAGTCTAAAACATTCAAGAACACACTCCAATGTCTTCCATAAGATTCATAAGATAAACATTTGACTCTACAGGAAGCTGTTTATTTTTTCATGAGTCTAATTTGATATTCTTAACTAAACACAATTACATTTGAAACCGCATATCCTTTAAGTGTAAAATGTGTACACAACAGCTATTGGATTTAAAAGCGCAGCAAAACTACTACTACTAAAATAATAATAATAATAATAATAATAATAATAATAATAATAATAATATGTTACCTGTAGGCCTAGTAAAACACAATATAGTGTGACAAAATATAACACAATCGTTTCTGTGTGTGTAGCAATACTAACCAAACAGTCTATAATGTAATTGATGTATTTGCAATACTTTACAACTATTTTCATATTTCTTTTAAATCAATCTATCTATCCATCTATCTATCCATCTATCTATCTATCTATCTATCTATCTATCTATCTATCTATCTATCTTGCAACCCCGGTTCTTCCTCACGTTGTTTATTTTGCATTGGGTTGGATTGCGGTTGCACACAGTGACTGATGTTTAATCGATGATGATGATGGGTCCAGTTTGTACACATGTCACAGTAATTGGGTTGAATTGGCTGCTGACTTACCTGTGTCGCCTCTTCTTTCTTTTCTTGCTCTGACTCATAGAAGATTTAGACAGTTTTCTTTCATTTGAGGAAACATCTTCCGAATCTGTAAATAATAATAATAATAATAATAATAATAATAATAATAATAATAATAATAATAATAAATGAATATAAATTAGCCTCAACCTCTACCTTTAAAGCCTTTTAACGTTGAATATATATATATATATATATATATATATATATATATATATATATATATATATATATATATATATATATATAGATGGTGTGTGTGTTTAGAATTCAGAAGAAATGAAACAGATAACTTTCGAACCAGGAAAATTGATTACATTTTGTTTAAGCTTATAAACCATATTATATATATATATATATATATATATATATATATATATATATATATATATATATATATATATATATAAAGCATGTGTGTGAGTTATTTTGGATTAGTGTTTTAGACGCTCTAAGTTTCAGCTGAATGTTAGCTCAAAAGAGGGATTATATATATATATATATATATATATATATATATATATATATATATATATATATATATAATATATTATTTTGAAGTTTATTTAGTTAATTAGTTAAACTTCACAGCGCACATATATATCTATCGGTTTGATTACTTTTTCTAAGGTAGGTTTCATTAATAAGCTGTTGCTTACAAAATACTTGTGTAATTAACGTGCTCTCTCTATTTTACAAAAAAACATTAAGTAGGAAATTGTCAAAATGAACGTAGGCTATTCACATCATCGCCGGCCAATTATAACCAGTTTCAATAGTAAATAAAATAAAATAAAATAAATCTAAATAATTTCAGAGTAAAACAACTTCAATGCGTTTATTAACAATATATATATATATATATATATATATATATATATATATATATATATATATATATATATATATATATATATATATAAAATAATAAAGAACGACGATGCTTATAAAATCTCAGTGAGGTAGTGCTCCATTTATGGTAATTATAAAATACAGTTTTAATAAAACAAATGGTAACTAAAATTCTCTCATTTTGATGGCCTAATAACATATTTCCCCCCCGTGTACAGTGCATATAATCCTTTAAAATCCACCATTTCAATACCCATTTTATAAACGGCATGGCAGCGGAACCGATTAATTATCCACTCTTTATTAAAGCTTTAGTATCCAGAAAGGTTACTTAATCAAAAGTGAAATATATCCGAATGTGTTTGTAAGCATAACCTTGTAAAAACATACTTATAAAATACAGACACTATCCTATAATTAATATTCGACATGAGCCATATCATTTTAGTTTTAGTCTCTATACTGCAAGGTCGTGTAATCGCTAAAGTGCGATGCATTGCAGACCTAATAAAATGGTTCTTTAGAGTTCAAGATGGTTCCAAATATGAAGCGTTCCAAAGAACCTAAAAAGGTTACATATAGAACAATGCGTATATATCTGTTCAGGGTCATTATAAGCAAAAGTGTCAGGTGTGTGGCTATAACACTATATATATATATATATATATATATATATATATATATATATATATATATATATATATATATATATATATATATATATATATATGAGCACGTATTGGCAGACTTTATAATAATATCCAATTGTCCACATTAGAATTTCATCAAATACCTTACAAAACATACAGTACTGAAATGACAACACTCCGTTATTATATATTATAATACTGCGTCACTTGCTACTGGCTGAGCTTTTATTTAATGCTGGTTGGTGTGCAGGCAACGCATCAACTGATATATAGATATATAAACATAGACAATACCTGTGCTGGCTGTCTGGCTGGCGTTCAAAGGAGCTGTCCTGTTCAGGGACTGCAGGTGGATATTTTGCTGGTCTGACAGGACTTCCAAAAAAGCAGGCTGGCTGTAAAAAGCGGGGATACCTCCAGCTCCGATTAATCCCATCCCCATCCCCACCCCAGCGGGGCTCAGCACCGACCTGGCCGCCAGCAGGTGAGCCCCAGGCGGCAGGGACTCCAGGACTGTCCTGGGGACGGAGGGGGGCTCTTTATTCAACCCCAATATTTCTTGGATCCCAAATCCTGTACACCTGGGAGTGTGTGCAGAATTGATCTTGGGCTGGTGGTTAGTCCCCACATTCTGAGCGGGCGATGCAGTTCTGGGTTTGTTGAAGCTTTCTGATAATACGACCCCTTCCTTCCCTGTCATGATTTCTATGATTATATTCCCTGACTATTTTTTTTTTCAACTTGGTCCCAAGTGCACTCTCCAATGTGCAATGCTCCTGATCCCTGTAGAAATTCCCTTTTTATCCAACAGGTCCAGCACACCAGGGGTCAGAGCTGAGCAGCCAATCAGCGCACAGAAGTCATTTGGAATTTCAGGGAAATACTTTGTCCACCTGACACAGTGATTTTGCCACAACAGACAACAATTAAAACGTTTATCTTTTTATTTTTTCAAAAATTTCACACAGTCGATAGAAAATAAAATAAAAAATTAAAATTAAAAAATTAAAAAAGATGTGTTGTTTGTTTTTTGTGGTGGTGTGTTATAGTAAAACATTTTTTTTTAATGTTTTAAAAGAACATTTAGATGCTAACATTAACTCAGAAACGGAAACTATCCATATTGATATGTAAGGTTATATTTTGTTTTTATTATTGTTTATTTATTTTAACGTTTATATTTCTTAATAGAACGAGAACGATGATGAAATAGATACAGAACCGGGTCTCACTGTTGAGCGCATCTCCTCTCCTTCACTTCGCTGTCGTTGTAATAACCACCCTGCTCAGCAGCTTGTTTTTATAGTAAAATAAAAATCAAATGTTGCCATTTTGCCGTGATAAAATGTTACTAAAACATGGTTAAACGTGGCTGGTATTGGTAATGCCCACTCCGAGTCTGAGCATGCAGGCAGAAAATATCTGTCATATATATTATGTTGACGCGAATGCGAAATATCGATTTATCGATATAAAGTGAAACAAAACTGATAAACAATACGACAGTGCCAATGTAGAGAGCATTTTAACAGGATATTATTTATATACAGGCCCCGTGCTCGTGGTGAAATAGAAAGTATGCAAATTCATGCGATCTGTATGCACAACAAACAACTCAATATGTATTCTAGTTTAAAAAGTCTAAATTAGAAAACAATAAAATAATAATAACAGTAGTCTTAAAAATATATATATTGAAACTATTTAATCGCACGTATCATATGCAATAAACGATATTTAGTATATAGTGTGCAATGTATTATTGTAAATATGTAGCTAAGTGCTAAGCATGACGTCGCGAATAAGGTTTTGTTCTGACTAATCCCCATTTTTGAATTTCGGGTTCCATATAAATGGATAAATGATCTCAAAATGTCGCAGAAATGAATCATTATCAGAAAATCTAAGTGCTTCCAAAACGGACAGCTGCGGGGAGCGCGTGGATTTCTATTTTCAGCTGCACTGAGAGCTCATTTTACCCACCTCTCACCGACGTGTGAAAAACACAAAACGAAAGGCTTACATTTTAATAAGAGAGATGGTTTCCCGATCAGAAAAAGCAACGACATTAATTGTATTAGTGATCGCAAAGTCTGTAATTGCTCGATATTGCGGAGATAATAGACTAGCTTGCGGGGTGAAGCATTGCAGGACCGGTTTGTTCGTTTACAAACAAAACCGCAGTGGGCCGCAGTATTGCGAGTTGGCTTGTGAAAGGGTTCCTAGCGATCTAGTAAGCGAAGCAATGGGTTTGACAACACCAGTGACGTTATTCAGTTTTACTTTTTACAAGTTTGATTCTTGTTTAAGTGTGATCGGTATGGTTTGCACGAGCAAAACATCCCACTGGAATTAAAGCAACAGATCCGACTGATTTTCATAACGTCAACAACTGCAACCTGTGCATATTCATCACAGTAACTCCGCACTCATTCACAATGTAATAGAACAATACAACATGTATACAATCTGACTTGCATACAAACCTTGTGCGGAATAGCAGGCAACACAACATAGACCTGCTGAAGGGCAATATTCACAAAGCACGTACACACCTAACTTTGCATTTTTTCATTGTAACAGTAAAAAGACCCAACGCACAACACAGCTACATGTAGAACGGCTCTTTAATTAACTTCCCGACTTCTGAAAGGATCTTCAAAACAAAGAAACAGAACAATAAAACAAATGCAATGTTAAGTGCTGAGTTCCTGTAGTACATTATTCACATCTTATAAACACCGAACACTGCGTTATAAAAGCTCAATCTGTAAAATACATTTTCTAATAACTTCATTAATTTATTATTACCCTTGCAGATTTTCTTGTCGTTACTAATGGATTTTTTTTTTTTCCATTTCGGTTTTCAATCCGTTAGTGAAATCTGAAGCAATTATTCTCTCGAAAGGCTTTGGGGGTATTTATGTATGTATGTATGTATGTATGTATGTATGTATGTATGTATGTATGTATGTATGTAATTATGTATTTATTTATTTATTTAGTATAAAAGTCGCTTATTTTGGATAAAGAAAAAAGATTATGTTAGTTTTAATATTTTAATGGCATGGCTTGGATTGTTGGTTTAAATGCCTGATTTCAGTAAAAAAAAAATGCATTTGAATGACTAAGTGTATGCATTACAATGAAGCGGCTGCATTTACGCGCATTTATGAGTGAGCTGCATTTTTATTATAGCGACTGACATTAAAATAATAAATTATAAATTAATAATAAATTAATTATAAATTAATAAATTAATTACCGAATTTTGACTCAAAAGTTTGACTTAAGAAGCCAACAATATAAGCGATATATATAAAGGCCTGCAGGAGCTGATCCTATAACCCCGTAAGCTCGTGGTAAAAGGCATGTCTGAGGAGAGTATTTCATTGGCAGATCGGGTCAGAACCTGTAATGGAATAACATGAGTAGAAAGTAAAAATCGATGCGAATTACAGCCCCGTACTTGTACTGCATGCACCTCATACCCAGTCAGTATCTGCCTATCTGCCTTGCCTGCCTGGCTTTTCATGCACTAATCCCAACCCCATCAACTCAGTCAAATCAGATCTCGTTTTGTGGCAAATCTGCTTCATTTGGAGCAATTTGGAGCAGGAGTTTGCTGGATTTGAATATCAAATTATCCTTACATTATTCATGGAAGCAATATGGGGATTTATTTTTTAAATATATCTCTCTGTCTCTCGCTCTCCTATCACATTGTAGAGAAATTGTGCCTGGGAATAATAATAATAATTTAGAAAAATAATAATAATAATTTAAATAATTACAATTTAAATCTTGTATTTAGGGAGAGATTTTCTAGTGTGCAAGGATGCCTGTTTTTCTGGTCTGCTGTAAAGGAAGATATCACACCTACTAGTTCTGGCCCATCAGAGGGAGATTAAAGCGGCATAGGTCAACGATCATTTCCAGCATTTTAGGGCCCCGTACTGTATAGTATTTCCCTGTCTCATGCGCAATCGGGATTAGTGAATTTCGCTGACTGGCCAATCAACCAAAGCGAATACCAGGGCTGCTGTAACAGGAACGCGCTGCTGAAATAGCAACGCGCTGCTGTAATAGGAACGCGCTGCTGTAACAGGAACGCGCTGCTGTAATAGGAACGCGCTGCTGTAATAGCAACGCGCTGCTGTAACAGGAACGCGCTGCTGTAATAGGAACACACTGCTGTAATAGGAACACGCTGCTGTAATAGGAACACACTGCTGTAATAGCAACGCGCTGCTGTAACAGGAACGCGCTGCTGTAACAGGAACACGCTGCTGTAACAGGAACGCGCTGCTGTAATAGGAACGCGCTGCTGTAATAGGAACGCGCTGCTGTAATAGGAACGCGCTGCTGTAATAGGAACGCGCTGCTGTAATAGGAACACGCTGCTGTAACAGGAACGCGCTGCTGTAACAGGAACACGCTGCTGTAATAGGAACGCGCTGCTGTAATAGGAACGCGCTGCTGTAATAGGAACGCGCTGCTGTAACAGGAACGCGCTGCTGTAATAGGAACACGCTGCTGTAACAGGAACGCGCTGCTGTAACAGGAACACGCTGCTGTAATAGGAACGCGCTGCTGTAATAGGAACACGCTGCTGTAACAGGAACACGCTGCTGTAATAGGAACGCGCTGCTGTAATAGGAACACGCTGCTGTAACAGGAACACGCTGCTGTAATAGGAACGCGCTGCTGTAATAGGAACACGCTGCTGTAATAGGAACGCGCTGCTGTAACGGGAACACGCTGCTGTAATAGGAACGCGCTGCTGTAACAGGAACGCGCTGCTGTAATAGGAACGCGCTGCTGTAATAGGAACACGCTGCTGTAACAGGAACGCGCTGCTGTAATAGGAACGCGCTGCTGTAATAGGAACGCGCTGCTGTAATAGGAACACGCTGCTGTAACAGGAACGCGCTGCTGTAACAGGAACACGCTGCTGTAATAGGAACGCGCTGCTGTAATAGGAACGCGCTGCTGTAATAGGAACACGCTGCTGTAACAGGAACGCGCTGCTGTAACAGGAACACGCTGCTGTAATAGGAACGCGCTGCTGTAATAGGAACACGCTGCTGTAACAGGAACACGCTGCTGTAATAGGAACGCGCTGCTGTAACAGGAACGCGCTGCTGTAATAGGAACGCGCTGCTGTAACAGGAACGCGCTGCTGTAACAGGAACGCGCTGCTGTAACAGGAACGCGCTGCTGTAATAGGAACACGCTGCTGTAACAGGAACGCGCTGCTGTAACAGGAACACGCTGCTGTAATAGGAACGCTATCAGCACTAGTTCTTTCATAAATTCTGCGTCACACCTGTTGCGCAATTTGCTGAATATTTTCAACGCGTTTCCCTCGGTTCTTAATTAACACCTCATTTTACAAAACTAGAACCAGCTCAGTTGTGTAATCTGAGGTCTCTTAGACAATTCCAAGTTGTTTGTTTATCAGTTTTGTAACATAAATATGGAATGCTCTTCTTCACAAAAATGTGTTAATTAAGTCTAGAGATCTGAGGTAGCTATTCGAAAGATGTGAGATTCAAAACATACTTTATTTATGAGGATATTGTTTCTTATGAAAAAGGGTCCTCCTAATTTTGAAAAACAAGGAAGCTACATTTTAAGGGCCCTATTCAAATATTATACTCATATTTTTCTAAACGAGATATAAAGTATTATAATTATAAGCCTGTAATGAATGAAGAGAACATGTTCTAAGGGAGTCGTCTTAAATCAGGCTAGTAATAAAACATTGTTGAACATTTCTGTGACGCCACGCAATCATTTGAAAGGCCCATGGAAGTTATTACGCCAATAATAGGCTACTGTAGCCTATATCACACTGTTTTAATGACAAAGAACATACTAATTGATACATTCGCCAATAAATAAATAGTATAAACTGACCCTTTCTGTAACCGGATACATGTAACAAGTAACTGCATTGCCCCCTATAGATGACACCCTCACAAACCCTTCAGTGACGCGGCGCTGTGTTTTTCCTACTGTGTTTATGGAGCACCAGTGTAGACCCCAGGAGGGACCATGTCTTCAGCCGGCCTTTATGAGGTGGAGGGTGGTTGTGGAGGCAACACTGCAGCATGAGGCCAGCTGGTGAGTGTTAGATTGGTTAAGGGCGCTGGAGCTAGGGGTGCTGGAGGTGCGGCAGCAACCCTGGCTTTGCATGGCTTCCATCAATAACAGGGGTGACAGCTTATGGCTTTCAGCACCCCCATAAAAAAATGTTCCAGCGCCTATGATTGGTTATCGTTTTTTTTTTAATTCCACACTACATTTTGCATTGCTCTTAGCAATATAACACCTTTTTTGAGATTTGAACATTTCCAAAGCCCCCTTTGATCTTAAACGATGCCGTTCTTCTTCCACACATTGTGCACGCAGCTATCTTGTGCATACATACATATTTGCCCTTTCCACCCAGCTGGCTGGATAAGCTCATTGGAAGCCAATGATTGGCGTAGTGAAATGATCGACGGTCCCGGTTAAGGTGGCTACTAAAAGAAAAGCCGTGGAATGCTCCACAACTGCAGTTCCACACCAGAGCTGCTGTGGCTGTTGTACCCTGTACAGACGCGAGGCATATAGATTCTCATTGGGGTCTTTGTATTCTATTATATTCCTATAAAACACCTGTTTTTTATAATGCGTTGCGGTGATGTCATTTCCATGTGATGCTATGTGTTGTGTCAAACAGTGACAACCACGCATTATATAATCTACATAGAAACGTGGCTGTCCGATTCATGGGGTGCTTTACATCTAAAGGCACGGAATATAAAGACAGGGGCTCACAAGCAAATGCCAATTCTCCTGTACTTTACACTATGGCAAGCCAAATTATCATGCATAGATATATCTAAATATTTTTAAGATATCTAAATTTCTGAAAAGGATTTCCAGATATCTGTAGATTGAGCTTTAAATGAGATATCTACAATGCATTTTCAGATACCTTTAAATCATTCTCAGATATCTGAAATTCAATTTAAAATATCTCGAAATTACGTCCTGTTCATTTAGAGATATCTCTAAATCATGCGAAGATATCTTGAAATGAACAGGAAGTCATTTCGAGATATTTTTAAATGATCTAGCTATATTTTTAAAAACGTTTATTTAAAGATATATATATATATATATATATATATATATATATATATATATATATATATATATATATATATATAAATTGTAATTTTAAGATATCTCTATAACAGTTTGACCTACCACACTAGCAAAATGCACATGGTCTACAGGTACCCCATATTATTTAAAGATATCTATAACTACATTTGAGATATCTTTCTTTCATTTTTAGATATGTCTAATTGATTTATAGATATCTTAAAATGTATTTGAAATATCTTCAAAACTGCACAATTAAATATATCTACAATTCAATTTGAGATATCTCGAAATGTTTTAGATATGTTTTAATATATTTGTTTGGTGCTTATCTGGAGCAGTGGATAGAATTCCTTCCCCTCTGATGGCGGGCCGGGTATGCCAGGCAAAGGCGAGATCCAACCTCATTACACAAGATTGGCCAGGATAGAGGGGGAAATGTTGCCTTTTTTTTTTAAATATATAACGAGTTCTAATCATTTGCTAATCAGCTATTATTAAATTATACTGGAGTTTCATTCATTAAGAGATCATTTGTGGCACACTTTGGACATCTGGACGGATAATTACTCCGAGATAATTTATGGAAATGAAGAAAAAGCCTTAGATGGAGATGGAGATAACAAACCCTGAACAAACTGCCGTGCACTATTGAATAAATAAATACACTGATTTATCGGAAGCGGTTGGTAATCTTCGCTGCACTCCAGCAACCCTCAGAGTAGACATTTCACATGACAGCAGAATCTACCTCTACCACCACATACACGTAACAGGTTTGGAAATGTAATCCCCCAACATGCATTGCTATAAAACGTGTTTCACTCGGATTTCAGATGCGCATCATTACTTACACATTGTGCGCGTGCCATCAAATCCAAACTTGGCTTCAATTTAGGAAATAACAGAATGCACACAGATAATTGCTCAATCAATCCATCCAAAGAAAAGCGTAATTGATACATTCGCCAAGCAATAAAACATGGAAACTGCGTCATAAGATGCCTCTTCTGATCTGAAACCATGCAATATTTAGCCACGGTGTCCTTGTAAAGTCCTATTGGGAACAAAGGTAAACGATCATACCTTTAAGGGAATGTGATTTTAGAAACAATGTTCCTTTTTTCCCTGTGGTAGCTGGGATCTATGTGACTGGCCTCTGTCCTGTTCCTCATAGACATCACAAACTGCCCATCAAAAATTGATGTTAATTGATAACTAATTAGTTTGCACCAAATTCGCAAGCAGCCTAGTTGTAAAAAAAATAAAGTAAAAAAAAAAAAAAATACAAAGGGCAACTAAATATTTAGCTATAGCTCGAAATGTGCAGATTTTATTACGCACCATTTAAAAAAAAAGAAAGCGTTCAAGAGACGTTGCAATTACCTTATCACCACTTGAAACTAATTGAAAGTCGTTAACTGGAAATTTCATTAGAACTATGGGTAACGAAGAAATCAATGTATCATGATATGATAATGCCAAAGATTTCACCCGGAGAGGACACACCCATTTATACAAATGTGGCCTGGGCTGGTTTTAGAAATCGAACTCTCGCTCCCAGTCCTGTGCTGGCAGGTTTTGTTTGCGAGGCGCGGCGCTTAACCCCGCTCTGCAGAAGGTCCTATTGTTATCTGGGGCTGTTTTGTTGTTTATTGTCAGCGCCCCACTCCAAAAGCTTCTTAAAACTCATCTGCATATGAAAATGAGCGCAGACTTGATTTACATGCATGAGAAGGATATACCAATAAGGATGTAGATTATGAAAAGATTTAGTTCAGTCGTTCTGTAGATTGGGCGTCCCATCAAAGGCCAAAAGATCTGACGATTGTAGATTAAAAGACAAACAGCTGTTGCCAAAATGTGTTTATTTGTGGTTCTCTTTTTTAATACCATGGATTTGGGGACTCATTAATGCAGCTGATCGTTTCCAAGCTGGTGTCTTCCGCAGTTATTAGGGGTCCAAACTATTTACAAACAGCTGACCTGCAGATTTAGTTAAGGCGCAGCTATCGAGTCCTATTTTAAAACTGCGTGAAAGCCGTATTCACTTTAAAAACAGGGTTGTATTTTACAGTGTAGGAGGCATACAAACAACTACCCGAGTGTGATCAAATGGACAGTTTTAGAAAACAGTATCCAACAACAGCATTCCATTATAAATCGGAATTGCAGGTAAAACCCAAATGTTCTAAAAATATGTAACCATGGCGAGGGATCCCTTTATTCGCGCGATGGTTATTCAGTGAAATAAGGACGGATTAATCCTCATTCACATTCTATTCATTAACAATTATGTATTATTATAATTATACTATTAGTTTTATAAAGCACTGAACAGTTTGCTTTATTATTTTTTTCTTCATGCAGCCTGTAACTCATTTAACCTCGTTGTTACCTGTCATTCCTGCACTGCCGTGACCCTGTGCGAGCCTCTGTGCTTGTGTGAATAGAGATGTGAGATGTAGTTATCACTTGTTGACCCGAGAGTCACATTGTGGGCACTTTTTTTCTGTCCTGACTTCAGAGTCTGATCAGTTGCATCACCGTTTCTATATTTTCCTCTTGGATCCATGCTCCGGGAATGTGATTGGGTCATACACCTGCAACAGAAAACAGCTGAGATGCTTGATATTAGTATTAAAAAACAAACACACACAAATCCAGTAATGCTTACAGTCCCCGCTTTCTGTATCATAACTGCTGTATGATTAGCCAGCTGAGTCATTTTATACATTGGGTAAAATACAAATTAAAAAAGTTTGGCAACCTCTGCCTATATAATATTTTATTTCAATCATTCATATTTGTGACAGAATATAGATTGCATAAAACACACACAAGAACTTTGTATACGTCTCAAAAAAAGAAGAAAAAGAAAGAACGCGTTTCCCAAACCCTGCCGAGGGGGGATGCACTGCTGACACAAAGCGAGTTTGCTAGCTCAACTTTTCTCATGGATGTTCCACAATGGAGCGCTTCTGGCCCGCCCGTCGCCATTGCTTAATTAGGCGAGGACTTGATTCATTTGTGGTAATTGACAGCTAATTACAGGCCTGAGGACACATCGCATTGACGTATGTCTCGGTGGTGCGGCTCCAAAGGTCAGGGAGATGTGTTGCTGACGGCTGGTTTAAGCCCCCCCCCCCCATCGGAAGTGACCCCAACATCAGCAACAAGTCTCGACAGGCTTCCCATGTCATATCCATCCCCATAATATGAGACAGACTTTAGAACTGCAGTGTACAAAAAGGAAATGTTTTTGATATTTAGGCTGCATTTTCCAATTCAACTAGAGTTTACATTTTATTAAAATACTGGCTGATTACCAAATGCAATTAACACATAAAACTAGTAATAGACACCTTTCCGAGTTCCTCGTGACTGGTCATTTTGTCTTAAAAATGTATCCTAAGCATGCTTCACAGTGATGCAAGTTACATTGCCATTAGAACCTAGGAGTGGCAATCACACTTTAAATTCCGCTGGAAGTGTCCTTCCTCTGGCAATCTGTGTGCGGCTAACCCATATGAATTTATAAAGTTGCCAAGAGATCACATTAGAATTCATATTAAATGTGTCTCCCCCCATGTCATTCTGTATAAAATGACTTTTTCTATGCTGTTGTAATACTGGTTGCATCTACACGTTGTACAACACCATTCGTTGGGCTAAATGGCTCCCACCAGTCCAGGATTGACCTACACATTCTGGACAGGCAGCCAGTATTCAGTACACAACTCATTTCAGATTTGTGGAGTTCTTTTTTTTGGTGGAGTTAACCACAGGTGGGATCAACAACATGATACCCTACAACTTTAAAGTTTCTATCAAACAGCGAGGCTGTAACAATAACACCAAACCAACAAGGAGACCATATGAGAAGGTCTGCAGGTCTGCAAACAATTTCAGGTAAAGCTGCTCAGGAGGTAAAACAGAGGCTGTTTGCAGTGGCGGTCCGAGTCGTGTGAATCGGAAAGACAATTAGGGGCTTATTAGCTGCCTGTGGAGATGTGTAACTGGGGTAGTAACCACTTGCCAAAACAGCCAAAGTTTTAGCGACATCTCCAGCCGAGAACAGACCGAGGCCCTGTCTCACTTAATTACACTGAATGGGCCTCTTTTTGTTTCCCCATTCGGCATGCTTGTCCGGTTCCCTTTTTGTCTGACCGCTAGCTCGGTCCACGCTGGAAGTGTGCTAATTAGAAAAGAAATGGTCCTAGTAATTATGTCAACCCTTGTTACAAGGAACAACAATGCACAATATTATTTTTACGCAATGCTTTGTGCAAGACCTCAGCTTCCAATTCTCATTAAGAGAAAAAACGTCCTGTACAAAGGACCTGTCCTAATGTCAGAGCTACTTATATTTCCAGAAAGGAGCGGTTTAATACAGAATGTCTGTGAAATGGAGGGGGCTTGAAGTTATTGCCCTAATTAATCATTTGTGGTACAGCAAGGGGTTTCACCCATTGTAGTTACAGCTAGAACGTTCTTGTTCAATAAGACATCACTTGCCCAACTGTCTCTTTTACCTGTCTTCCCAGCTTCTGTTGGTATGTTTTCCCAGTTTCCAAACTGGCACACAGGAGACTGAATTGAAACGCACAGGAGTCCAGCCAAACTAAACCGATTCCAAAGTGGGGCTTACCAGTGCTGTAGTCTTCTCTGAGGAATCGGTGGCACATCCAAGTGAAATGGATGTTAATGGGTATCTTTGCCAGTTTGTTGATAATCCACACAAACCTTGGATTAGAAATGAAAAGAATCGTTCTCACATGCCTCAGCTGAAAGCGGGTCCCCTGTAAAGCCACGAAGCTCCTGAAATGTGAATCCTGGAGATAGCATCTCGTCATTGCGGGCAGTACTGTTCTTTTGTATATGGGATGGCTGCAACAAGCTTAGGCACATGGTCTATCAGAGGTGTGTGTGTGTGTGTGTGTGTGTGTGTGTGTTACTCCCACATACCCCCAGAACATAGCTGTGCTGTGAGAGCTGACAGATACACTTGATAGGAAACTGAGGACTGTTCACACTTAAACAAACAAACACTGCAGCTACATATGCCAGAACCACATTGTATCATCTTCTCAATGTATTTGATGCATACATACAGCTTAATAGATTTTATTTTAAGAGAATTCAAAAAACAATATAATTATTATATAACAATAATAATAATAATATGTTTAACTGCATACATGTACATTAACCCAATGTGCAACAAAAGAAAGAGGTTCCAAATGGTTTCCTTTAAATAAAGACGACTTGGCTAATACAAGCTTGCAAAATTATTAAATGAAAATGCTCAATGTACAGTAAACTATCAGAGGCAGGATCACACAGAAATGCTGCAACAAGTCCCTTGGAGTGATGGCTGATTGACTCTAGGATTGATGGGAAGTATTTTGTCGTCCGTTTGTTCAGGACTCCTTTTTCCTTCACTCCAGGGATTGAAAAGCTGCAATGATGGCTGACATTTTATACTCGTTTTTTAAAACTAAATCTAGTCTATAAAAAGTTCGAAAGGTAAAAAGGTCTGACTATAAAACTAGTGCAAACATTTTGGTTAACTCTTTATCTTAACAACATAATTCACAATGAAGCAATTCTTTGATAATAATTCAAACTATTTTTACTGACAAAATACTTAAGGCAGAGAGTTTCAGGCTGCTAGGGTTAACCTGTTTTCCTCATGCATTAAAATAACAAAAATAATAACAAATAACCCAACGTGTACATACAGTATGCAACAGGGCTTCTGTGCTCACTCCCACCACCCCCATTGGTTCCCCTCAAACTTGTATTCAGGTTTCTAACATGTTGTTTAACCCTGATGAGCCACTGTCTCTCTATTTCTGGATGTGTTTAACCCCTTGGAATTGAGCGGTTGTTCAAATGGTTTCTTATTAAAATGAATCTGAGACTGGCTCATGAGGAAACCTGAATTTGGATGACCAGATCCAGCCCGGCAGTGCATTTTAAACCCCACATGTCCCTTGTACCTTAAAGGGTTAATCAGAACTCTTCTTCCTTCATTCACATTATTTCTTGGGTTTCTCCAGGATGTTGAGGAATTTCCCTCTGGTCATTTCTCTGGCTAATATAGAAAAAAGAAGAAGAAGAAGAAACACAAATTATAAAAGGAAAAAAAAACAAACATTTCTAAATACTGCAAACAAACCAAAACAAAAGTTATTAATATAATGCTTAGATAAAAAGATCATCTTAAAAAAAGAAAGCAGCTGAAAATCACCTTCCAAACCAGCTGCGGCCACATTTCATTCTTTGAGGTTTTAGGTCTTGTTTTCTTCCCCTGCTCTCAATCACAAGACTAACCAAACCGCATGGCTAACCTGCTACACTCAGCCTACTGGCTTCATGCTACAGCATGCTTGTGCGTAGGTACACTACATATATCTTCTACTAAATAAAAGATGATACATCCAACTACCTCCACCATACACATCCCCGGAGAGGGAGAGCTCATTACCGTAGTTAAAGATTTGTTTGAAATAGGTCCTGAGCATTGATATTTGTTACCAGAAACCCGTTATATCCCTATGCAAGCATGGGAAAGTAAAAGCTTGCTGGAGAGAATGTGTCTGGGGCACGGAGGTCCTGTGTTATAGGATGTCTGCACAGCTGTTACTGTCTTGGTATTACTGCACATATCATCTGCTGATTTTCCACAAGCAATTTGCTACGTAAAAAAAGCCCAGGCAAATGTAAACTGGATACCCTTTTAGAGAAGAGAGATTGAAAACGATAATTATACTACATGCAAAAATCCACATTAATGAATGTAATCTGGAGCTCAGTGTTTCTGTGTCACTGGTGCATTAACAGCTCTTAATGGGAATCCCGTGTAGATGGATTAGTCCATCCAGGCTGTGAGCAATTCGCCAGGATCAGGCTCTTAGAATTTCGTTTTCAGCTGTGTGAATTATTTGATTTTCACATCTAAGTAATTATTATTTTTTACACCCTCTGCTGTATACAGCTTGCGTCACTGTTCAATCACACAGATGTGAGATACACGATATTAAATGTACAAAAAAAGAAATAAAAACAGACTAAATATGGTGGTACAGCACCAGTTTCAATTTTATAATCAATAAATATTATTATATCCCCGTCGGACACAATTATTATTATATTTTTTTTATTACATTTTTAGAAATTTTAAAAAGAGTTTGTGTTAACTCTGTGGAGTTTAAGAAGTTTCCCTGCCAACACTTTGAAGAAAACATTATAAAATATAGCCACAGACAGGAACGCTAACATGGTACAACCATGTACTCAGTGACTGAAGGGGATATGCAGAACATACTCGTCAGTAACAGACTCTACACAAAGTTGAATCATTTAATGGACTGGCCATTTGAAGATGAGATTCAGAGGTGTGGGAGCAGTGTTTTAGCAGTGAAGTTTAGATAAGGTGCTCCAAGGTTTTTGCAAAAAAACAAAGCAACATTATTAAAACCAAGTCCTGTAGTACTTGCACCAATCAAACAAATGTGTAACACTCAAAACTATTGAAAAAAACTCAAGCCCATTATTATTATTATTATTATTATTATTATTATTATTATTATTATTATTATTATTATTATTATTAATAATAATTTTTTAATGTACCTGGAAACTGAACAGTAACAAATGACAGTACTGCCTGAATAATTATTTTTGTTGTTCTGGTTTATATTGTGTAGTAAAAATTTTGGCATTCAGAATAGAACTTTCAAAAGTCACAGCCACTATAATTAATACTCAGCCTGCAGTGAAATATTTATTCCATATTCAACCACACTAGTTCATTAATTGAATTGTTTCCCTTTGGAATTACATACCACAGATGAATTATTAATATTTGGGGAATTAACTGATTATTCACCAGTAATGAATTGTAGTTACTGAGTCCATACATATTCAAATACTGTACTACTTGTTACAGCTTAACATGGCTTGACTGTAGAATTAATATCCCCTCCTCTCCCTTAAAAATGTTTAGCAATGCAAACTGCATATTTAATTTGCAAGACATCAGACAGGGAGGGCATTTATACAAACATCTGTTCATTTTTGACTTACAAAACAACATCACACACGGCACGCTCATACCAAATTGACAGAGCACATGTTGACCTGCCTGGGGGTGGCAGGGCTATGTGTGTGTGTGTGTGTGTGCACGTGCGTGCGTGCGTGCGTGCATGTGTGTGCACGTGCGTGCGTGCGTGCATGTGTGTGTGTGCGCGTGCATGTGTGCGTGTGTGTGCGCGTGCATGTGTGCATGCCTGTGTGTGTGCGTGCGTGCGTGCGTGCGTGCGTGCGTGTAGAGTTCTCAGGCATATGATTCTTGCAAGCCTTGGTCAAGGCTCTGACAGACCTCAGTGCCCACCTTCCTTTTTAGCCCAGTTGTTACCAATACAGGACAAAGTAGCGAAACTGTGGTGCACATTAGGTACAGCCATGTTTTGAGGCTGCTGGTTTTCAGCACCCTAACCCACTGAGTAAATATGACTGACACTCAGCTGTTCTGAATGGTTAGTAGATCTTAAATGTTGCAATTTATATTAGATACAGTGTGTCCCACAAATAAAATAAAGTGATCTAAAATACAGCATTGATAACTGCCCTTTTTTCACATAAAGAGCTGGTATATAAAATAAATTCACCTTTTTAAAACTTGGAGAAATGCTATTTACTTAGGCTATACTTTTAAAAAAAAATGTATGTGGTCTCTAACTCTCCCCTTGATATTATTATTATTATTTTTTTTTTTTTTTTTTTTTTTAAGAACACCTGATCCATATTCTTACAGTCTGCTGTACAGCACATCTTGCAGTCAAACATTCAGCAACAAATCAGCATACTGATCCAAAACACTGTTATGTAGTACATCCCTGCTCCTCCACTGATAAGAAGCACAGTCCAGCTCCTCCACTGATAAGAAGCACAGTCCAGCTCCTCCACTGATAAGAAGCACAGTCCAGCTCCTGCACTGTTAAGAAGCACAGTCCAGCTCCTGCACTGTTAAGAAGCACAGTCCAGCTCCTGCACTGTTAAGAAGCACAGTCCAGCTCCTGCACTGTTAAGAAGCACAGTCCAGCTCCTGTTCTGTCCTGAATGTGTAAGCATGCAAGTACGGTTTATAGATCAAGTCTTTAGAATCTATACTATTTTGGCAGAACGTTATGCCTCGACATATGTGTCACTTATTTGAATGTCCATTACATTGCAAATACTAACATTTCAGGTTAGCTCCCTGGTAGTTTTATACATTAGTTAGTAGAGATACAGATTTCTTTATCACACCACCAAACTCTGTGATATTGATATGATAGGTAAAATAGTCAATGGTTTACAAAAGAAAAAAGGTTAATTTGCAATTTCTTTACCGTGGAAGATAATTAAAACCATTTACGCTGATATTACCCGATTAAGCTTTCTAGAAACTTTAGCAGTGAATATGTGTTCCTGAACACAGGTCTGTGAAAGGGTTACCCGTCTACTCCTCTGAAGCTAATGAAAAAGCACACTGGATTGTAATTTAGATGAGGCGAGCTGCTCTGAATAATAATGTAGGAAAAGCTCTGTGGCTGTTTCACCTTGAGGTGTCCATCATCAGGTTAAACATGATGCTAATTGGATTCAGATTGATTAATTTCTCTCACTGCTGTCTATTCGAATAACGTTTAACAAAATAATCACAGCGCCCAACACTGAAGCCTTTCCTTAAAAGGAATAAAACCATCAGAAATCAAGAGCTATGAAATAAATTAGGATGACCCGTAATTACTGCCGCGGTGATATCGTTTTCATATTAGAAGAAATTACAGGAGGAGAGAGGAGAGATCTTTTCCAACTTGATTTACTTTTTAAAGTGCTCATTACGATGAGGTGGGGGTGGGGGACGGAGGGCTTGATCTTTCTGATGATTTCTTCAGGCTTGCTTAGCATTCACTAACAGGGCACTTGCCTTGTAGTTTACAATGGTGAATCTGCACTTTAGTTTTGTGGTTTACAATGCTCCCCCCGTACTGTGCGTTTGCTTTGTTTTACCATTGTTTACCAGTTTTTTTTTTAATGCTTTAATATACTTCAGCGATTTAGCTTCCTTGCCTGTGTTTAACAGTCCTTTAAGGCTGAATACCAGTAATCCAGATCTTGAGACGTTTTCAGGAGCGCTCTCTTAACGGAGAGCTGCTCTCCAGATCAGCTGGTCAGGAGGAGGGAACTAAATGGTAGAGCAGCAAACCCTGATTTATGGATTTCCCAAACTGATGAATTCAGTGAACAGCAATTTTTGCAGGGATGCTCAAATGAACCTGATAAACTTGAGCACTGGTAGATGATGCTTTCACCAGAATCTAAACAGAACCTGCTGGCCCCAAGGCAATCGTTCAACCTACAGTCCTGACCATCAACACCCAGCCTAAACTAATTCTTAAACCAAGATTTGACTCGCTTATATTTATCAACGTTTATTAAATAACCCACATGCTTCTTTAGAGAATTTTGTATTTTTTTTTACAGCTGTTCTTGCTGTCACGATTCCTCTGTAGCCGAGCCCGACACAATGATGAAGTGAAGCCTGCTGTCTCCCGCGAGACTTCCAGCGATTGCTCTTCTGCTCCGGTCATTCATTCGTTTTCAGTTCATCCCAAGTTTCCTCCTTGCATGAAAGTAAAATGATTTGCATTGTGAAGTCAGATTGAAAACTGCGATAAGAAGGTCTACAGGATAACCTGCGGTCTTGTTCTCCACACACACACACAAAGACACACGCCAAGCACACTCCCAGCCTCAAGATCAATACCGATTAATGGAAAGTGACCTTTCTAATCAACTAAACAAATCTCCAATTACAAATTCTGTACTTCGTTAATCAGCAACTTTTTAAGGTTGCTATTTACACTGAATGAATGTTTTGTTTTTTATAAACTCTTGTCTGTCTTCAGCAAAGAACACGTTTTAATATCTAATAGTTTAATAAAGATTATTATCCCAATTCATTTTCAACTGGCACACCTTTTCCTGATTTCAAATTTTGTAACTCAATGCTGCTAGCCACGTATCCTTTAGGTTAGTAAAACAACATGCCGGAAGTGTACAGCATCAACTGGTGAGCAATACCAGTGCTTCAGGCTGGCTAAAAAAAACAACTGCTGTGCTTAAGGGATTGCTGTGCTGTGATTATGACTTGAATTTAAAGGCTGCTTTTCAATAATCTCCCTGTAGAAATGGGAGCATGACAGCTCTTGATGATGCAGTGCTTTAGACAGCAATCCAATTTAAAATGGTAGCGGCCATTCACAGGGTGTCCAAATAACACGAGGCACTTCTTATTGTATCTCTTTTGCCCTTAATAATTACAATAGGAATAAAAATAATATCCCTAAAACCACGCTGGGTCTGGTAATCAGCCTGAGCGGTTATCAAAATCAGCTGGTTGTTTGGCCAGAAGTAACAGGAGTGGAATTAAGATGGCTCCTCTTGGCTCCTCAGTCAGATGACCACCTAGGTTAACTAGTGTCCTTTTTCCTCCACTCTGCCCTAATACAGTTTCATTAAGCCACAAACAGACTGTAATCCTACCCCTTTGCTCCTCTTAAACTGCCACACTGAGCCATTACAGAGTGTAATCTTTATTTAATGGATTTATCATCCATCCTCGCTGCCATGATTCCCTGGGGCCTCGGAGAGCGAAGAGGAGATGACAAGTCCTCACCACACCCCCCCACCCCAACCCCCAACCCGACGCTCATGTTTGTGTTCAAAATTCAATTACCCACTTATTGATACTTCACAGGCATATTTAAGATGCGGACACGAGGCATGATTTCCCAGGGGGGCTCTGGGCTCCTCTTTATATCCATGCCCATCTCCCCACCCCATTCCTCCCAAGCCCCGCACACTCACTCACACACTCACTCCCTCACACACACACACTGGGCCCAATTCCTAAGGCGTCCCTATTAATAGGAAATCAGTCGCAATTCATTCATTAAAATACCCAGAAAGGTTTTCTTTCGCTCCCGTGATTAGCTGAAAAAAAAAAAAAAAACAACCCTATGAATTCTTAATTTATTTATGTAAATTACGTGTCATTTCGAGTCTGCTCATGATGGAACAGCCAAGACAGAAGGTGCAGTGTGCTAAACTTTCTCTGCATGTACTGGACTAGTCTTGCTGCTAGACTCCAGGAGGGATTAATGGCTAATGAAGTTTCTGTTTGTTTTTAATTAATTTCCATTCCCTTAATGGCACACTGTTCATTTTATTGAGTTCAACATAATCTGTCGGTAGTCAGTTACCAAACCCTTATGGGCAATATTTTATTTGAACTGTTTTAACACAAAGAATAGGCACACATGTAGCTGTACAGTTATGGCCAATTGCATCACCCTCTAAAATTAACTAATTTTGCTTCATAAAGTCGAATGAAACCTGCTGAATAATGTTACGTTAACGTACTGAATTACATACCGCTTTGTAGTTTTCCATATACTTATATAGTTTTACAAAAAACTTGACAATCTGACATTTCAAAATCTAACATGAAATATTTTACTGCTATTATATATATAAAAAAAAAAAACCAAAAAAAACAAAACAGTAGGAACTTCCGAAAAGGTTTCACAGTAATGGAGAAGAGCACATGAGAGAAAATCTTCTCCCGAACATGCAGGCAGAGAGACCACTAAATAGTAAGGCAAAGGAAGACAAGTGTTTTTAAAAGCAGATCGCAGAACGCTACCCCGAAAATGAGATGGGAAGCTTGTTTTGGCAGAATTTCCAACGTTCTGATGCTGTCATTCTGGCAGACATTTTGAGCAGAAGAGTTCTAGTGGCACCTATTTATCTCAAACGCAGCGCGTACTTCACTTTGAACCTGTCAGCGGCACCACTTCATAACCGTTACTCTGTCTTAGTGGCACACTGATGGATAGGTAAGACATTCCCAGGATAGGGCAAAAATGCAATCATATTCAGTAATACACTTCTTTTAATAAGGCAGAAATTGATCTTCTCAGAATCTCTTGAAATGGTCTCAGAAAATGGGATCCCATTAAGAATTGTCACATTTGCCCTTCAGAGTTGTCTACGGGTACAAAGCATAGCTTAGGCCACACTCTCTTCACAGTATGTGGTGCAGTTGGTGGCAAGAAATAGTTAGGCTCCGAATTAACACTTTAAGTTGTTTGTGCTGCTAAAAAATAATAATAATAATAATAATAATAATAATAATAATAAATAATAATAATAATTTAACTGGGAAACTCATTCAGACTGGTTGTTTATCCTTTCAATAAAAAGTGAGAAATGGATCAAATCTTTGCAATGGACTGACTTGTCAGGGTGCTACTGTAGATTGGGCTACTGTGGTTTCCTTGACAAATTCCCAGTTATCTTCAGAATCATAGAATTAAATCACCTGGAAAATGAAAGGACGGCATTGTGTAATTGTTTAGGTGAGAGCTGATGTTCCCGATGAGAGCTGACCAGCTCTGAAGGAAAGGCGAGCCTGGTGCCTTTCACCCGAATAATGAGGACAGGACAGTTCTCTCAGAGGAAAGCCAATGTGAGAGCATGCTGGCTAAATGAAATAAAAGAACATCCCACTATTCACAGCAGCTTTAACGGCTAATGAAAATAAAACAGATTTACTAACATTTGAATACAGAGAGAGTGGTATGGAGGACCAAGAGCCACGGCTTTTTAATGTTTTATAACTCCCAGAGAGAACGCACATACCGGCAGATTTCTTTAGAAACAAAAAGGATAATCTCTTTGGTCTTGCAAAACTTCAGACACCATCCACTATTGCTTATTAATGGTAAAGATGCATGAATAAGGGATACACAGTATGAATTGGGTTTGTTTTGAGTAAAGAGAGAACAAGAGAGACACGGTTTACATGACTGTCAGTTTTGGCAATGCATATGACAAAAAAAACATGCACAGCTGCCAGAGATGTCTAAGTTCTCTATCACATGTCCAGTAATGAGAGCCGTACAGTAATGCAAATATTACATTTGGACATGCACTTGTTTATGGGATATGAAATAAGAGCGTTTTTAATAATAGGCTTGAATCTGGCATTTCACAATTGATTGCACCAGCTCACAACTGCACTATTCCAACTGTCTTGCCTGGATCTCAGCGTGGGCACATTTAAAACCGAGCAATAAGAGGTGACGATCAAAAAAAGCAGCAGAGACAAAAACAAATCCTGAAGGAAACAGTTAACAAACACCCAACAAGTGTTTAAAGTACCAAAGCCCCAAAGCACCAGAGTCTTCCCAAAGGAACGATCTCAATTCAATTACCATCAATAACATTAGTTATCAGTCTTGTTTCGTATCCCCCCTGGGAAGCAGGCTCTGATGGCAATACTTAGTGTTCCGTGGTAAAGCTATTCATTAGGCAAGAAGCGAGCAGCTGGGACTGCCACGTGCTCCCTTTCAAGGAGCCGGACCCACTGGGAATTAGGGGATGGATATCATTTCCAGAAGCTGGTCGGTGCCTCCGTTGCAGAGGCAGCTGTGGGGCTCCCCAGGAGACAGGGCTCTCATGACACTTCAGTGTGAACTTGAACGCGTCACCTTCCACTAATTATCTTGAATAAATGATGGATTTGGAGTGATGGCCCAACAGAACCCATACATCTACAATACACCACCAGCTAGTCCAGACACAATATTACATGTATATAAGCCTATAGCGTTGTAATTACTTATTGTATTAAAATGGTTATTCACTTAGAACGCACAAAGAAATGTATTTTGTCGTGTTTCAGAGACAGAGATCTTAATACACCCATCACTATTGATGGAGAAAGAAAAAAAAAGTTATTTTTGTACTATTCAAAGCATGCGTGTGTCACAGTAAAACATGGAGACAATCGCCTAAGAAATGCAGAACCCAGTGCCAACAGAAACATGTTCACTGCCTCATCCATGACTCCATGCAATGGTACAGACCCATATCCCCATTGCTGTTGTAATGCAAGGCTGCAGTCATTTTACTACACCCCAGCATGTTATATAAATGATTGGTGCACCAAGTCATTAGTGACTTGGAGAACTTTTTTAATAAGCCGTGCGTTTATCTGGATAATAAATCTCAACTCCACCCAGCTCCGCTTTCCTGTCTAATTTAAAGGTTGTAAAAAAGGAAGCCATAATGAAAAAGTGTCCAAGATTTACAGGGTTTGCAGAGACACACAACAAGCAGCAGATTAAACCACAGCGCTCGGAAACCTACAGTAAAAACACACTATTAAAAAATACAGTATTGAAGACCTAATTATAATTTTGACATGAAACCATTTAAAATCGCATCTCTAAGTTAGTCACCTGGTCAAGATTGTGAGAACATCAGCATCATTTAGCATACAAGTTTAGTAATGACATTTCTTTCCACTTCATAATAAAACGAGACATTGACAAAGACATCTCCTCATAACATTGGTCTAATTTGAATTACAATGACCTGAACAGCAACATTCTTGGTCCAGATTACTGCTCAAAGCTGGGAGGAAACAATTGCTTTGATGAACACAGTTAATACATTATCTGCGGTCAATTCTTTGAATTGTCGCCAAGTATGGTGTGTGTGTGTGTGTGTGTGTGTGTGTATGTGTGTGTGTGTGTGTGTGTGTGTGTGTGTGTGTGTGGTACTTCAGGCAGTTCAATAAACCTACATTTCATGGGCAGTACCTTTTGACACCTCTGTGTTCTACAGGTCAATATTAAAACTGTAACTGTGTGCACCAGACACCAATGGTTTAATTTTCTTCTGAATTAAGGCTCATCTGTAGTGCCACCTATTCCCCAAGCTCCTCTTTTAGCATTCCTTATAAAAAAAACAACCTCCTTCAATGTACTAAATAAATAGTTTAGCAATGCAAGTACTACAACAAGGCATTCATCTTGCTACACGTTATTTATGCCAGATTTCAAGAACATTTTGCTCAGCTAATAGAGAAGCAAATTACAGCTGCACATGCGTAACCTTGCACAGTAACACTGTGACACAATGTAAATTTGAATCGTCTTGGTCTAGCTGCTGTCGTTTTACTGTATAATATCTGTCAGGGATTCCACCGCTGCAAATCACAATACAAATAAGATGGAAAAATCATTTTACAATGATCACTAATGTTACTTACTTTAGCAGGTTAGTTTCATTTACAAATATTAAGCAGTAAAAATAAATAAGTTTAGTTGAATCTACAGTAACTATATACAGTACATCATATTTACAGCCTTCTGAATCCTGTTGCATTCAGATTCTCCTTGGGTATACAGCTGTTCACTCTTTTTGAATTATCTGTACATATGTACACACACACACACACACACACACACACACACACACATATATATATATTAGACACACACTCTCAAGGCTGGTGAATTATGAGAAAGATATTACAGCTCCCACTTAATATCTGTTAATGACTATATGCCACATGTCATAAGGATTAAATAAATAAATAAATAAATAAATAAATAAACATTTTAAATGCACCAATACATAAGTAACCATCTTGTTCTTAACAAATAAAACAATTTAGACCATTAATGATGATAATCCATTCTATGGATTATACAGATTGGGAAGCTGACATATTAATAACCGTTATTTTTGAGCTTGCAATGTTGAGATTTACAAAATACTACATCAGAAATGTATTTAAACAAAACAAAAAAGAAAACTAGAATGACTCTGTTAAAGATGAACTCCATTTGCTGCAAACCACCAGGTGAGATTGTAACTCGGAGAGCAGTTACTCAGCTCACTTTTGATATAGACAGTACAGAGAGTTCCAGACACAGTTAACATAAGCCTACAGAAGGCTGCAGAAAGGAAGCAATTAAAATGGAAAGTATTGTTAAGTGAAATATACTGGCACCAGTATGCATAAATCTAACAAACGCAGTGCCGATACTAGAAATTAGATTATCCGGTTTCTACTGTTTCTTTATTGAATGCATTCATAAACTGAGGCTGCTATTTGAAAAGTAGGGCAATCTCCCTTCTGGCTCAGGCTGCTGTGAAAGCATACAAAACCAACACACTGCAAGCAGAGCTCTGAATAATGAACACAGCTGACTGAGCAGGAAAAGCTGGACAGCACCACCCAGTGGTGAGCAAAAGAATATCTTTACTGCTTAACTACTGTATGACTATACCAGAAAGAACGCTGTCACAAGAAAACACTGTTAAAACATCCAAGACGACAAACTGAAGCAGAAAGCTCTGTCATCATACGGTAGTATGATGGGCAATACGTTGGATAGATTATCTGGCCTCAGTGAACAACCGTTTGAAATGAACAAATCAGGACCATTAGGGGCTTGATGCAAGATAAAGCGGGAGTTTAAAAAGGACACTTACACTCTTCTAGCCCAAGCTGATAAGCCAGATTCTGGAGTCCTTTCACCTTCTCCATCAGATTTGCAGTTGTCAGGCTCCCCAATTCTGCAAACAGACCACTGAATCAGTCAGCCCCCCCTTGTGGATATGCCATTTTCACAATAAAAAGAGAGAAATGAGAATATCCCTGTACAATATATCCAGTGATTGAGATAGGTCTAGTAGCAGGACATACTGTAAAACATTAGTAATGTTGTTTTATATGAAGAACCTAGAAATACCAACATGCAAGGATATCAGAGCATTTTTTGAGCAACCTTTTATACCATATGGTCACAATACTCAATAATAAATGCTGTTTTCAGGCAACATTTTAATTTGAACATCTTACCAACGGCGTCAGAAACCATGTAACATAAAAGATAATATAAATAAACAATACAACAGAACATTTAACAGTAAAGGGTTAAGGTCCCAAGGCGGCTGGTTGTTTGACCCTGTCAAGTCTCTAATCGACTCTACTTTCTAAATCTTACTGCATTGTTACACACCAGGTCAAGAAACAATTGCTCTAGTGTGCTGAGTTGAAAAGCCACTGCAAACGTATTTTTTTATTTATTTATTTTAATCCCAGGGCAAGAACAGCTTACTGTACCAGCCACCGAAAAGTGTTGCATCTCAATGTACTTAATTTGTACACGTGCTGGACTTCCTTTGAAACCAGAAATGAAGGCAAAATAAATGAATGTTGTTTTTATGTTAAATGGCAGAAAAAAACTACTACACCTTTTAACATTTCAATGTCATCATTCTCCAGTTCTGCCATCCATTTGGGAGGGGAATTGGTAATGGGCTAAAAGACAAAGCAGAATCAGGGTTTACCAAGTAGAATGTGTAATACAGTACAATTACTAATGCAAGAATTTCTTTCTTTGAAATATATTAAAAAAAAGCATTAAACCAAAGGTGAAATAGCCAATAGATATACAAGGCAATGTTTTGTGTTTCTAAATTGCTGACAACTGCAACGCTGAAAGTAATCAAAACATACATATTTTAGTTTAGGTAAGAGAAACCGATACAACTAATGGACATAAAAAATGTAAGTGTACATATATATATATATACTCACACTTTTAAAAGAGGCTGCAAATTCTGCTACTCCCGGCACTGTAATAAATTAAACAACATGTAACTGAAAACTAAACGCTGTTCAGAAATGATGAGCCAAAGTGTTGGCTGACTGTTGTCATAACTAATTGCATTGTTCAGGTCTGCGTGTCAGGGGAGTACTCCGCTTAATGCTTTACACATTGTACGCGATTGAGAGTCAAACAGTCAGTGAGCAAGGTATCACCTTGGTATGTTTAGAAACAGCAAAGAACCCTGCACTCAGATTCTTGATTGAAATCACAGTAGAGATTTAAAAAAAAAATTATTGAGTTTTAAGCAATTGTTACAGGGTGTATACCATCTAGTGGTCAAGTTCTGCAATGACGTGCTATTTGGAAATACAAAGTATTTAGGAGAATTGAAAACACTGAATTCCTTATTGGAATGTAAACAACATTCCCAAGTCTTTGAGCGACTTATTGTTGGAATATTAATTTGGCGTTTGCATCATTATTTCAACAAATGTATTAAACATATTTCATTTGGAAAGTCATGGTGTAAATTAACATGTGTATGTACTGCATGTTTGCTTAATTAAAACATACCGTTTTTAAAAAAAAGAAACAAAACCAAAACGAGAACTTACATTGTTCTGGCCACAGATCTGGAGATGCACGATCTAACTTTTCAAAACTCAGCAGAGAAGTTTCAAAATCTTCACCTGGGAAAATGAAATGCATAACAGACAGTCGCAATGCGGTTAGATGTTCTTGGAAAAAAAACCGCTTTGATTAACTGTCTTCGTTATAAAAGAACCACACTTCATGAAAATGTTTTATAGTAACGTGATCTATGTTTTATTGCCATCCAAACTGCTGGGAGTCACAAACGATTATTCAATACAAAACACAGGCAAGTCTGATTGATTTCCCGAATTCCATTGAATGCCGGTACAAACGTTTTGGCAATTGTTCAATTTTGCATATTACCACATTGTATTTTATTATCGTAACACGGGTATTCCTTTACATTTAAAAAAAATGCAATAAACTATTTTGGCTTTGATTAGTTGTGTAACTGCAAAAGCGTTAAAAAAAACCCAAAACACTGTCAATTTTGAAATTAAAATTTACCTCCACTGGGAGACGCCATCTTAACAACAATACCACGTGATCAACGGACTTCCTGTTGTCAATGAGAAAAACACATATTAGAAGAGTTCTAGTATTTTATTAATTTCATTTACAACATCTTCATGACGCGGTAAAACCAGAATCGACTTTTTGTAAAAACAAAGATCAATCAACAAATCATAAGGGCTCGGTACAGTTCATGTTCGTTCCAAGATTGATTTTGAGAGTAACCAATCAAAAACCGAAAACAAAGTTGACCGCAGATCGATAGACCAATAGGAATTCGATGAGTAGGCGGTGCCTGCTCTTCATTTGCATCCCTGAAAAGTCGGGCTTGACCACGAATCAATGGACGCCGATGTTACTATCCTATCACAGCTGTCGTTTGGTGGGAGTTTTTCTTTTCTGGCGAATGAATGGCGGGTAGGAGGATGTTATTTTCTCGTTCCTCCCAGCTGGTCTGAAAGAGCCTTCTGCAGTTGAACTTTCAAAGGGGGAGGTCGGGAGAGTTAGGTAATACCGAAGGAAAAAGACATTCAAAATTATCCATTTCACCATGGCAACCTCAATCATGAGGTGTGTTTGGAAGAATAGGGTAAGGCAACCTTTTCATGTAATCGTACCGCGTGTACCGTTTGTGGAGAAAGACATGTCGTACGTCCATTTGCGATTCTCTTTGTACTTATGATCTTGTAGAGTGCCAAATAAACCTTGCGCACTTGTCTAGACGCTACTGGTAATGTATGCTATTAACACACATATTTTATATGAGTTATGTAATAGTGACATTCTTCTCCCATGTAATTAAAACGCGTTCCTATATACGAGTTACAATGTAAAGAAATACAACTCAGTAATATCGTAATGATGCTTCACTAGCTAGCCTTTGTCTGTGTCATTAACCATGTTTTATAATGTTACCTCAGTTAAGAGCAATACTGCATATTATTTTTGCCCATATATTTGATTTAGTAGCCGTGGGTCAGGTTGAGTTTGGTAGCTAGTAAGTAGTAAGCAATACGGTGGCAGAAGGCGACGAAGTCTTAATATAGTTCTGTGTACAGCATGTCTCTTCCACAAAACTGGGTATGTTTACTGGCACTAGGGCAGCTGATTCCGCTGTTGCCAGTAGCTGCACAAAACACATTCTTAATGAAACCACCCATTGCACTTTCTCTAAACATAAAGTCAATACAATATAATTATTTCTGTCTTCAGCCCTAATGTGAAGTCTTTTTGGTGCTTCTTACTGGCAATAGAATTTATACTGTTAATAGGACCCCCCCCCCCCCCCCCCCCCAAAAAAAAAAACAACAAAACCGTGTAGTACCTTTTCTAGTGGTTCAAACCGCTCCGATCTAGATCATCTAGTCGCCCTACCTGCTCATCTTTCTGAATCTGTTCCAACACCCATGCAGCTGCTGCTCATATTTTTTCACATCTCCCTCCAGGTTCTTGCTATGGTAAAGGATAGCGTGCAACCTGACTTTTAATGCTGTTGGAATTTGAACTGGAACCTAGGATCTCTGGGAGTGATTGCAAATCCAATCTTGCTGTGTGAGACTGCTGCTTTGGTTTTGTGTACTTTTCAAAACTAAGATCACGTTTTGGATAATGCTGCCAGGGTACACATGTATTTCAAAGCTGACCCAGACATTGTTTTAAAGGTCATAAACTGAACGCTGTAGAAGTTCCAGTGTTGCCAGTCTTTTGGTATGGGACATGCATAATAAGCTCTGGTAGCATGACTGTTAATCTTCTGCACCATTACAAACTTCATTGTGCACAGCAACCCGTTCACTGCTGGGGCTGAACCCTGTGTTTATTGAGCGGGTTTTCTTGGTTTCAGGTACCTGTACAAGTGGGACGGATGTGCTACTCCTCCTCAGTGGTGAGTTCATACATGTTATTATCCTATACTCAAGTAAGATGGTCATATTTAACTGAGAAAAGTTCATTCATCTAAATCATCAGTCTTCTTCATTTTATTCATTGATTTATTTTTTGTTCTAGCTATCTCAAACTGATTTCTAGAAATACCAAACCAGCCTGTAAGTGTTACTGTAAAATGTTTATGAGAGTTTAATTCTCTACAATTTGCCTCTCTCTCTCTCACACAGCCTACAACCAAGCTGTTTATTGATGGAAAGTTTGTTGAATCCAAGAGCTCAGAGTGGATTGACATCCACAACCCGGTAAGTAGTGATTTACACCCCCTACATGTAGCGTTGCTGGGCTTGTACAGTACTGCAGGTTGTAACTTCGACAAGTTTAGTTTGCACTACTGTAGCAAGGCTCCAGATGTTTTCTGATATCACATGTATGTAATATTTTGTTACTGTAGTTTATTATGTATGCTAGAAACACAGTTCTGGTCATTTCTCTTGTTTATAAGTAATTAATCTGCCAGTATTAATGTTCGCTTGTTACAAGCATGCCTTTCGACAGGGAGGCTTTTCTTTGTTTATCCTAGTGCAGCTCTTTGAGTAAAAGCTTTCAGTAAAAGAAATTAATTAAAATAAACATCAGTCGATGCAATCAGCAAATCTTTCCAGTCTACACCATGGTTTAGAAGTTACCAAGCTAGTGCATTCCAGTGTATAGATTGAAACACTGTGCAAAGTTGCTTCACTATCTCTTTGTAGTTTTGTTTGGTATATTAACTTTTATATTGATAAAGTTATTTTTTTTGCAATCTAATATATGTGTGTCTTTGTATTTTTCCAAAGGCCACCAATGAAGTTATCGGGCGTGTTCCAAAGGCAACCCAGGAGGAGATGCTGGCCGCCGTGCAGTCCTGTAAAACAGCCTTCCAGAGCTGGTCTGGGACCTCCATCCTGAGCCGGCAGCAGGTCTTCCTCCGATACCAGCAGCTGATCAAGGACAACCTGGTAAGAGCTCCTCCTTTTCATGTTTATGACAACCGCAACTCATTTTCTATTCAGGTCTAGGAACAAAAAGAGCTCTTCTCAGACTGCTCATGCAGACTAGGAAAAATAACTGCACTTAACACAGCAGGGTATGCTCCTATGTCATTTTTGTACGACTGCTTTCTGTATAATATGCTTGAATGTTTTAATTGGGTATTGTAAGGTTTACTTTTTTTGTAAAGTTAAACAAGTGATCTGTTTTTTGATTGTATCCTGGACATTAATATGAATTTTCATTTGCAGAAAGAAATAGCCAAGATAATCACCCGGGAGCAGGGGAAGACCCTGGCAGATGCAGAAGGAGACGTGTTCCGAGGACTGCGTAAGTCTGCTTACTGGGGAGAGGGGCGTGCTCCGGGTTCATGAAAAAATGAATGGCTTAAAAAAAAAAAAAAGTAATGCAACATAAAAACATAAGAGTCTTCAAGATGCCTTTCCTGACACTCTCCCTGCTATTCCCTTCTCTGCAGTTCAGAATGAGAGTTTCCAACCGGTAATACTGAAAGCAATTCACTGTCTGTAGTCTCAGACTGGTTTTACCCTGATTTCAGTTTTCAGCTGTGTTGTGCAAACAGCGTGACTGCAGATCCAGTGTAGCAGTGTCTAAAGATCAAGAACCAGCGCAAAGCGAGTTGAGTCTGCCTAGGTGTTAAATAAATAAGGAGCTTGTGTTTAAATCAAACACAGCTGCAGGAACGCACTTCAATCTAGACTTTAGAGAATGGGGTACTCTTGGTCTTGACTGGAAGTTAGTTCCATAAATAGAGTAGGGTAGGTAACCAGTGAAGACCCTAACCTTCCAAACGTTTTTTAAGCTGCATTTAGGAATCTTTAGCAGATAAGCATGGGCTGGAAGAATAGTGAGTCAGCAAGTTCTTGAGATAAGAAGGCCCTGTACCATGAAGGCCATTAATAATGTATTACAAAAGATTAAAAGCTTAATCCTTACATGCTTTATGCAATATAGATTTGTGGCGTTTCCCTACAGCCAGAGTTGGACAATAAAGACCCTCTGACACGCAAGTCCTGTTTTCAGAGGTGACCTGCAGTCAAACTGGACTTTGAAACAAGGATATTATGTCAGTCTAATGCTCCAAGTTAACCATTAGACTTCACTGGCAAGATGCAATTACATAGGGAGCAAAATCTGCAGCAAAGTCTTCATGCTGGACCACAGAGTCCCCCCTTTGAAGTATTAGCATACAGAAGCCTTTACAACAGAGCGCCTACTTCCAGCCCTGTCAAAGTGTCTGTTAGTTATGCCATCTTGCCAGTCACGACAAGCTGACATATATATCTATTAGGGATTTCCTTTGCGTAACAAATGAGCCATGTTAGGGACACCCGTTTACACAGCAGTGTACAATATAATGGATATCGGATGTTTTTGTTTTCTTTTTGTGCAGCCCTTGTACACAACACCCATGTTATTTAAATACCTTCTTGATTTTCCCTTCAGAGGTGGTCGAGCACACCTGCAGCATTACGTCTCTAATGCTGGGGGAGACTCTGCCCTCCATCACCAAGGACATGGACTCCTACACCTACCGGCTCCCCCTGGGGGTGTGTGCCGGCATCGCACCCTTCAACTTCCCAGCCATGATCCCGCTCTGGATGTACCCGATGGGCTTGGTGTGTGGAAACACCTACCTGATGAAGCCCTCGGAGCGAGTGCCTGGGGCCACCATGCTGCTCGCCAAGCTGCTGCAGGACTCGGGCGCCCCCGATGGCACTCTGAACATTATTCACGGGCAACATGATGGTAAGGGCAACTCCGTTTATTTTGGAAATAAGCATGGGAAAAAATCCCATTGCATAGCAGTTTGATACAGTCCTGGTTTTGGTTACTGTGAGTTTAATAGAACACACCTGAGCTTGTTACCTATACACTGTGGCTTATCAAGCTCGTAGTAAAACCTGGTATGGGTGAAACTGTTATGCAATAGAAGTCTTATTTCCATCCCTGATTTATTTATTGGAATTTTAATTGATTACTAATGTTATCTTTTTACCCTTAGCTGTGAATTTTATCTGTGATCATCCTGCTATCAAGGCCATCAGCTTTGTGGGATCAAACCAGGCTGGGGAGTACATCTACGAGAGAGGGTCCAAGAATGGCAAGAGGGTGCAGTCCAACATGGTAGTGAAGCCTAGTTTATTCCAATGACAACGATTGTAGCTTCATTTGCAAATCTCACATGATAAAGGCTCAGATGTATTTTTGTGTGATTGGTAGCAGCGATTTACTAAAAGAACATTTATTACAGGCCCTTCAGCGTTTAACGACTTCATGATGTCAGTTTCACCTGGGGTAAAATGGCCTCCCAGGTCTAGAGTTGCCCTTGTCTGGATTACATAATGCTTGCTTGCTGGCTCAGTTTACCCCTTTCAAAAACCACGCTGTTTCAGGTTTTGGTCAGCAGATGGCACCAAACAGTAAAAAATTAGATTAGTGTTGACATTTACATGAGGGACTACATGGCTGGTGTACCACTCCCTAACCGCCTGTGCTGTTCCCTGGCTGTTTCACATCAAGTTGTGAAGCAGATTCTTGTCAAATGGCAAAACAGTTGTCTGTGTTTTTCAGGGAGCCAAGAACCACGGAGTAGTGATGCCCGATGCTAACAAGGAGAACACGCTGAACCAGCTTGTGGGGGCAGCGTTCGGAGCTGCAGGCCAGCGCTGCATGGCCCTCTCCACAGCAATCCTAGTGGGGGAGGCAAAGAAGTGGCTGCCAGAGCTGGTGGACAAGTCCAAAAAACTCAAAGTCAATGCAGGTAGGCGCTTGGGTAGAAAATGAGGGCTTGTCTGGAGACCTTGTGTTGGGTACTGAGTTTCAGTTACATTCGACAGGAGAGACCATACATGTCCATTTAGGAATGGGCAGATATTCTTAACTTACCACTGTATTTGTAAACAGGCCTAGGAAAGACTGCTCCACTGCAAACTGGTCTTTGTGCAATTCCTACTTCTACAGACTGATATTATAGCAAAGGCAATAAATGGGGTCTACAGTATATTTTATTGGTTTAAAGTATATACCACTTTTTTATTTCTCAGTATAAGTTTTAATTTTCTTTGGTTTTATCAACTTATACAGTTTATTAGAGCAGAGATGGCATTGAAAGGTTTGCAGTCAGTGCCGTTCTTGGCAGAGTTCTGGTTCTGGTATTGACTCTTGCCCCCTCGAATCTCCCAGGTGACCAGCCAGGGGCAGACGTGGGTCCCCTGATCTCCCCGCAGGCCAGAAACCGCGTGACCGAGCTCATCCAGAGCGGAGTGGACGAGGGCGCATCCCTGCTCCTGGACGGCAGGAGCGTGCAGGTGAAGGGCTATGAAAGTGGCAACTTTGTGGGACCCACCATTCTGGCTAACGTCAAGGTAAGGAAGGACAGGTACAGGAATTGATGCAGAAGACTGAAGTGTCCTGAAATTATCTGTGCTATGAACACATTGTTCCTTCCTTTCGTGGTTTAGAATCTCTTCTTTAATTATACTATTTTCACCTGTCATAATAATAATAATTTGTGTTTCATGCTCACCATAAGTATAAAAGCTACTGAGCACAATCTAAACGCACTGCCTGGTTTCTGTTCCCTTCCCTGCAGCCTCACATGAAGTGCTACACTGAGGAGATCTTTGGGCCGGTGCTGGTAGTTCTAGAGGCAGACAGTCTTGACGAAGCCATCGACATAGTGAACAATAACCGCTATGGCAATGGAACAGCCATCTTCACCACCAATGGAGCTACAGCACGCAAGTACACACATGGAGTCGACGTTGGGCAGGTAAGGGGCTGCGTTATAACTAGGGAGCAATGTATTTGAAAAGGAAGTGGTGACAGTTTTAACAGCAAAAATGAGAAACGAAAAGTTAAACATCTTAACTGATTTGCACTGAGATTATCATGGGTATGCTGAAGTGTCGTGTCCCCCCCCCCCCCCCCCCTAGTTTATCAGATGTTTTCTTTGTTTTAGATTGGTGTCAATGTACCTATTCCCGTCCCTCTGCCCATGTTCTCTTTCACTGGCTCTCGAGACTCGTTCAGAGGAGATACCAACTTTTATGGGAAACAGGTAAGTGGAATTGACCAGGTTCATGGCTGAATAGCAAACAAGGCAAGTGTGATCCAACAAAAAGTTCGTGAGAATGACCAGATGTTGCTGATTTCCTATGGGTTTCTTCTCCACCTTAAAATGAATACCTCTGCTTCTTTCATTAAAATTGCACAACTGTGAACATGAAAACCACAACATGGTGCAATAAATAAATAAATACATGTTAATCTGGGCTTTTAAACTGTAAAGGGTCAGCTCAAAGGCAGTTTTTGGAACCTTTGTCTACTAAATCAATTCAATTCCTAGCTTAATTCCGTTTACTTACTTCATTTGAACAGTTCACTGGAGTTTGCTCATTTTAAGTGCTAGTGCTGGTACAGTTTTGAGTGTGTGTTTTGTGTTTTTTCCCCAACCCCTAGGGAATTCAGTTTTACACCCAGATCAAGACTGTCACATCCCAGTGGAAGGAGGAAGATTCCACTTTGGGAAGCCCTGCTGTTGTTATGCCCACCATGGGACGCTAAGCACAGCTGCTACGAGAGGATCCCCCTGCCAGACAGACACAAACACGCATAATACGGCCATAGAATCGCTGGAGGAAGAAAATCGCAAGAAAACAAAACAAATGAGCCTTAATGTCGAGATTGTATCAAGAGGTGATCATGATTGTTTAGGGGTTTGATCCATCCGTGTAAAGTTCAGTGTTCAATGTAACATCTGGGCCTGTTTTCAGTGGGGGGCGGACTGTGTTTGGTGCTTATCTGTGATTGTAGTATGTATTGAAGTTGTGAAATCACCTCGACATTTAGACACATATTGAACTCAAAGCGAGGACACATGGATTCTGTAACGCAATGAAAACAAATCTGTTTCATACTTGTTTTAAGTCAGGATGATTATACAGTAGCCCTTGCTCGTAGAATGCATTTGGCTTGCGGACTTGAGCCAATGAAGAACTTTCACTGAATAGCATGTATACAGTTGCTTCCTAGTAACAGTTTTGTTTGATTAACTAGCACCCTTGGATAATATAAAATGATAAACCTTTATTAAAGTAATTTAGTTCTACTTTTCACACTCTATTAAACAAATGAAAGAATTACAGTATGCTATTGTTTCTCAGGGTGGGTCTTTACGGGTCATTGCACTAGAACCCAAGACATTGGGTGGATCATTACTAAGCTACATTACAGAAAAGTTATTGCCCTGTTTCATAGTCTGTTTGCTTTAAATCTCGCATCATATGGGAGTTTAATTGCACTTGGGTTTGGTTTTAAACTGCAAAAAGCTAATCTGTGAAAGACATAATAAAGTCCAGCAGCATTAGGTATTGTGATTTGTCCTCAAGCCAAGCACTTGCACAGCTCATCTGTTTTGTAAATGTTTTTTTCTTCCTATAACATTTTTATTTTGCACAGTGAGAAATAGCGACACTATCCCACACTTTAAACAAATGGTTTGTTTGTTGCACAGGTTTTGGTCCCCAGAATATTGCAATACTTCTGACCAAAAATAAAATTGATTTCTAAAAATAAAAACATTGTATCTGTATTGTGACATTTGAGAAAGGTTTAGAAACTGCTTGTTGTATACAAAATACATGTTCTAATTACTGGTATATTTTAAATCTATTTGTGTAGACAAACATAAAACAATAGTTTTATTTGTTTTTTTCAAAAAAAAGGGTTAAAATAGAACACTTCATGAAGAATTGCACAAGTCTATTTTCCAGTATTAGAATATCTAAAGGTTATGTATATTTTTTTAGTACAGTTCAGGAGTGTTCAGTCGAATAGGGCTGAGGTATATAAGCCTTCTTGACAGTGTCAGCTAGCCTGAATATCTGGGAGAATGCTTCCCTGAGAAGGGATCCCAGGCAGTGGAGCCTGGGTTATGAAAGTCAGACTTGGGTTGTTATCCTGAATCAGAGACCTGAAAAACAAATGATATTTTATTGTCAATCCACACGCAACTTTGTTGACTTCAAAGCCTACCTTCGAAAGTTTTAAGGAGAATAGGCTTCAAACACATAAGCAATGCTACCTGAGATGAGAGGGTTACAATCTCCTTACCCAGGATCTTCTTTGTCTTTAATGCTTCTTTCAGTTGGTGCTGATAAAGACAGGTCTCGTGTTGGTTTCCTAAAAAAAAAAAAAAAAATACTGTGTATTATGCCGCTGAGACACGGCAGATAACATTTTTATATGATGGCACATTGATAGGGTGTTTTGGCGTTTGGAGTCAGTACAGTATCTAGAAGTAAGGTTTCGGGGTACAGAAACTATGTAAATTCTAGATTAACAGGATACCTTGTTTTGAGTCCGTTCATTTTAGCAAAGACTACCCGCAGTACTTTCTCTTTCTGCTCCCACGTCAGTTCAGAAATGTCCACCCTGTTGCTCTGCACGTTTGCCCTGCAAAAAATATAAATGCAAATGCTTACTGAACAAAACACAACTCAAACTACGGAGTAATAAAAACATTATAAAAAATAAAAACAAAATAATGCTAAAACATCTGAATATAACCACATATAAAGTAATAACATGAATCATGTTATAATTTGCGTGCTTGACCATTTCAATATCAATCACATTTAAATATGCTTGTATCTTTTACACCCAGACCAGGAAAAACCAAGAAGCTGCTGTTGAGTATCTCCTGTTTATCAGTATAGTAAATTTGTTTGAATGTAAAAACAAAACAAAAAAACAACTGATGACAACAGATAAGACCCCCTTTGGATACGTTTAGGCCATTTCAGGCTATACTATGCTAATTGAGCTCTAGCCTAACCGGTTATGTGCTTAAGGAGTCGTCTTGTTCTGCAACAGTGAATGCTAACTGAAACCAAAACATACCAGTTCTCTGCTTCCCTCAGGTCTTGGTACACGTTGTTAGTGCTGTGTTCATTCTTGGTGAAAGTCCTGATTTTAGGATGCTCTTCTTTTCCTGCATAAGCCTCCTGCATCTTCCTCTGATAGGCTACCTGGGCTGCCTGCTTGTATTGTGCCCTGCTGCTTCTGACCTCCTGCTTTGCATGGTCCAGTGCCTCCAGAAAGAACCGCTCCACCTCTGTACGTTGGTCCACAATGTTTTTCGCCAGTTTCTTCACCCTGTTCATCTCCCGGTCCTTCATGTCAAGGAGTTTTTGGAGTTTGTCAATCTCCACTTTACCAGCCTTCGTCGAGATGAGGGCCTTCTGCAGCGTCATGTTCGTCTCGGCTTCAAACTCACAGGCCATGTGGCCCAGGCCCTGCTCCAGACACGCCACTTTCCTCTGCAGCTCCACAACCTCTTTTTTCAGCTGTACCACTTGAGAGACTTTCTCCTCAACAAGCAGCTCGCTGGTTACCTTGAAAGACACAACACTGTCAAGCCTGCAGCTCGAAACGCAGTGCACAGGTTTTGTTTGTATACTTTTGTTTTTCAGTCACAGGAAGGTTTTTATTCCAAAGTTTGTATTTAAGGTTTTTCTTTGTTTTTTCAGTTTCACAAATGCATGCTTTCTAGGCATTATGGTAATAGTAATAATTACTGCTTTCCAAAATGTGGCTTTTTTGATTACAGTTTGACATTAAGGAGTTCGGAGTAGAGGTTATAATGGTTCCTGACTCCTCTCTGCAGCAAGGAGGCAGCAGCTTGCACATTCACGTTTATGTATTGGGTTGTCTGTCCTCTATGATTATAGAAACCTCATCACTTTTCAAATGTGCATTGGATTACCAAGGAGTAGTACAGATGACGAAGAGCGCACTTCTTTCCTTTTTTCTTTTTCTTTGCCCTCTTTACTGCTTCAAGGTATTCTGCGGTGGTGCAAAGCAATGCAATCATGGAGGAGGACGGATAAACCAATCAAAACAGTGAACTCACTGCCTGACTGCACAGAGGTACGACTGCCATGTGAAACTGGGAGCACAGGAATACCATGACAACACCAGACAATTAATAATTGTCGTGCTCTTTGCACTTTTAAGTTAAAATCTTTGCATCATTCTGTTATTTCCATGAGTAGATGTACCTGTTTCTGTATAAGATCTTTGTTTTCCTCTGCTAGTTTCACTGTCATTTTCTTCAGTTCCTCTGCTTCTTTCATGTGGTAGCTCAGTGCTTCATTAAGTCTGACGTTCTCCTTGAAGACAGAGCGAGCAGCATCATCCAGCTGGCTGTGTAGGATGGAACAGGAATGCGAACTCTGATTTACTGTGCGAATCTGGCAAAGTTTCACTACTCCTGAGACTGAAACAATCATCTTTTTTTTTTATTTTGTATTTATTTGTTTCTTTTAACAATGTAATTTCGAGCTAAAAAAAAAAAGTCTATACCAAAAAATATATTTAAAAGTAGTGGTAAATGATTTCGGTCATTCTCTGTATATAAGAGTATAATAGAAGCAAAAAACTTCTCCAATATATTCCCTAATTCCCTATTTCTACTGACATTGCACTTGGTTCAGTATGGTATACTTCTATTAAACAATTCACTTTCCACAATCCATTTTAGGACAATTCCTGTGTTACTATAGAACAGAAGGTTGTACCAGTCCTGAGGTTAGTGTTATCCCTCTACTGGCGAGCCCAAATAAATGAAAACCAGGATTCAATCTGATCAGAGATGCAATACTTTAGGGTCATGCTCTATATGCTAACATGCCACTGTAAACACTAGGGGGCTCTTTAGCACAGTCGATCTGTCTGAAATGTTGTGTATAGTGTATGAACGAGGACAGGCCTGAGGAGTACAGGTGACGTATCTGCAGCCAAACCAATTTAGTTCAGATAATAAGATACTTTATACTTATAAATAAGGGGTTTAAAAATGTGTTCCTGTTTCTTTAAATTATATTTAGAACATGTAATTTCACAGAAGAAAGAAACTTACACAATAGCTTCATTGTGGGCTCTCTCAGCCAGCTGTGCTATTTTCTTTTCTGCCTCTTTCTCCAGCCGAAGCTATGAAAATAAATAAAAAAACAAAACCGTGCTTAAAATCCATCCTCATGTACACTCTCTATTATTATAGATTAATATTGTTTACTTCAGAAAAACCTACGCCAATGCATGTAATACTCTATTTCCAGCTTGCCTGACTCACACTCGGTTACATGCATACAAATATCAACTTTGACATAGCAACATCTTGGGGCTTTCATGATGGGAGCTTGTCAGCAGAAGCTTATGTAAATAAATCCAGATCCTAAATGTTTAACATCTCTTGTTTAATTGTCATTTTAAGAGATGTAGTCAGTTTGAGTTTTTCTTACTTTTTCTCCAAAGAACTTGTGTTCCATTCTTGCCACGATTTCCTTGTGTTCCTTCTTTGCAATGTATAAATTCTCTTTTATCTGCAGATATAATGAAGACATTATCACTAAGAGTAGGTTCAAAGTCTAAAAGGACCAGTACTGTTTAAAAAGACTGGTTAAGAAAACCCAAAGCAACGAGCAACAAAGCAACTCAAGATTCCAACCGATGTCAACTGAATGGTGTTGTTAAACTGTTACATTGCCTTACATGGCATGAGGGTATCTGCTCACTGAACCTTAAAGATGCTTCAGACAGCTTTGCCTTTTCATTCCCTGACAGGCGAGCACTTAGAAAAGTATGTATGAATGTCTTCATATTGCAAACTAACTATATTTCAGTATTTCCATTAATATGTTACTGATGACATGCGACGTACTGAAAATTGCCTCAAACCCACTTGGTTTGAAGGTCCAGCACCTGGCCTGCTGGAGGAGGCAGACCTCCCCCCACCCCATAACAGATGGTACCAATGGGTAGCTACAAGGGTGGAACTGGGGGAGACAGAAGGATGTGAATGAATCAAACAGTAAAGGGGTAAGTTACAGTCTGCTTATATTGCTCCGATAGGCCAGATTTGGGTGGTGTAATGTGTGCAGAGGACAGTCCTTCCTCCTGAAGCTAAGATTTTAAACTTCATTTCACACATGGGTATACTCCTTTGTGTTCGAATGATTTTTCAGTGTTGTTTGTGTTTGTTTATGTGTTGTTTTGCCCACAGGAACAGGGCCTGTGAGCAGAACTCACGTCCTCAAGCTCCTTCTCCATCTGAGCCTTTTTCTTCCGGAACTCCTTGATGGTCTTCATCTCGCTCTGGACCATTCGCAACTCATTCGACTTTTTCTTGAACTTCTCATCCAGTTCATTCAGCTGTTGTGTGTAATCGCTGACCTAAAGCAAAAAAAAAATAAATACTCATCTCAACTCAGTAATAAATACAGTGAAAAACATACAGTTAGTAATTGGGAGCTTTTCAATTACTGTCCTCTCTCTTTACTTGGCTATCTGACGTATATATTCTGTTAACTTTGGGTGAAAGGCCCACACAGCACTCCCAGCTCCAACTTGCCGTGCAGGATTTGAACCACGCTGTGTGACTCACCCTGTACTCCAACCACCAGTGCTTTTTCAAGAGATAATTATCTCAACATATTAATGTTCTGTTGTTGTCGCCTAAAATCTGAATTATAAACTATGAACAAATCCCTCAGAAGAGTACCACTTACATTTGGTAGAAAACAAGGAATAATTTATATATATATATATATATATATATATATATATATATATATATATATATATATATATATAAATAATCACTCCACCCTGGTAATAATACTGGCATTTCAAGCTAAACATTTTGCACATTTCAACACAGTGTTAATTATAATTAAGGTAATTAAGAAGTAATGTAGTTAGGAGCTTATCTCATGTATCAGAGATGTGAGATTTAGCTCATCCTTGTCTTGGAACAAACCTGGTGAATCACCCCTATCTGCCAACAGATTTAATTGAGCTAGCCCATTTTATTTGCTTAATTAAACAGGGAACTTTCCTACAACATTTAGTGGTTAAGATACGTACATACAATAACATACAATTTGAAATCTTAATCATAAAAAACGTGCAGAATTATAATGCAAGAGCGTTTAAAACATTCTGTATAGGTCTTTACATGTATAATGAACCTTACATTTCCACATTCTGGTCTACAAGCCAAAAGAGCAAAACACAATATTTAATAGGACTTCAGTATTTCCAATAATTCTTTCTGTCTTCTAAAGGTGTGTATAGTATAATCCCTGTGGAGAATCTTTCAAAGTTATATTTTGGTCTTACTTTTGTATTGAACTCAGTATTTTTACCTGACATGCTATATGGGAATAATTATTTAATTTGTGTGTGTGTGTGTGTGTGTGTGTTTTGTTTTGTTTTGTTTTACACTTTCAAACCATTCATACATCTTTAAAATAGATCACTTATCTTCTCTTACGTTTGTACAACTAGAAAGTGTGTTTATTGGATTTTTTTGTTCTCCTATCTATGTCCTGTCGCTCCCTATGGAAGTTTTGCTTGCATGTGTTGGACGGCTTTGAAGCTGGCGAGTTTATTCACCATCATTTCCCCCTTCTGATTCTTTGATGGTGATATTTTCCATTACTGATGTCACTGATCGCCAATTTGTTTTATCGCCACTGCCTGAAATAGAACATGGAATAGGCAATGGCACTATATATATTTTTTCAGGTCAAGCCACAACAATACTTTCCAGAGTGAACAGAACAGGGGCCAGTGGGATAGGGCCAGCATCTTCTTAATGGCAATGTTTTAAGTTGGTCCAGACCAATCTTTATTTTCCTGTGTAACAAGGCTGTTTTTACCATGATGAAGCAATAGAACACAGTGGAAAGCAGCTGGTCACCAGAGCTCTTGATCCACAAATGTAAGTTTTGCATGTCCTGGTGATTGTCCAACTGGGTCATTATATCAGTGATACAAATGATTGAGAATTGTGCTAATTGATTATATATATATATATATATATATATATATATATATATATATACACACACACACACACACACACACACACATACACATACACAAAATGTTTTGCTCAAAAGAGCCAACTTCCCAACGTTTCAGTATGTTTAACATGCCTTTGTCAAAGGGAAAGTGTGTTTGAAAACAAACAGTGTAGGTACTTACAGGCTTTTGATGCCCTGGTAACTACACTCACTTATTTCTGTTTAAATCTATTAATGTGTTTGTGATGTCATTTAATACAGTTAAGTTTTCAGACATCATGGTATTGAGTCTATGTGTCCATTTATTGACCTTTATTCTTCTGTATTGACCATTATCTAATTTTATTTCTTCTAAAAATACAAATTGTATATATGTACATTATGTATATTATCACAGCAATGGTGATTTTCTGTTGCAAAGCAGTGCTTTGTTCCAAAAATGCTGATCAAACATGCCAAAACAGAATGATATACAGCACACTCTAGTAATTCAGAAGAGAAAATCATACAAACACAATGTTGTGCAATAAGGGGGGGCATTACAGTATATGCCAAAATGAGTTCACAGGTTTCAGGTTCATACCGGTCGAAATTATGTGTATTTAGTGTCAGATTAGGGTAATTTTTGTGTAATTGAAATATGTACTATTTTTTTTTTACTTGAAAATGTATGTAATTAAAAAATACTATATACACTTTGGCTAACACTATGTTTCTTCCATAACTTCATTGATAGATGAAATGGTAGCCGTATCAGTCCAGAGATGACAGACAAAGAGAAGGAGATGTGATACCTTTTATTGGACTAATTAAACAATAATGAATCACAAGCTTTCAAGACCTCCAAGGATAAAGTGGGAAACAGAAATATATATATATATATATATATATTAAAACAAAAGAAAGTCTGTTTGGGCTTACGCTCACTTCTCAAATCAATCCTATCAACCTTGATTTATAGATTGAAGTCCAAAAGACCAACTGGTCGCACACTCATATATATATATTAAAGATTACATGTATTTTTTCAGCCCTAAATGTTAATTAAGACCTCTTCACCGAAAGCCATCACATAAACATTTCAGCCTAAATTGGACCCAAGGTGCGTTAAGTAAGTGAGCGTCTCAGAGTGAGAATTGCTCCGCTCACTCTGATCTCTGATGACACCTGCTCTGTAGTGCTCCGAGCTGCTCAGGAGGAGCGGAACTAAGCATGTGGTTAAGCGGGTTCTTTCATCGAGTTGCTCTGAGCGGCTCACTTATTTAACTCACCCGGTGAGTTCAGTAAAGACTCTGCAACTTACCAGCTCCTCCTTCTCTTCTCTTGCCTGCCTTTTCAGATCTCTCAACTGTTGCTGCAATTTTTCAATCTGAAAGAATAGTTCAGAAAACATGTACAAATAACCAATTATTGGAGTCAGTACCATGAAGAAGTGCCTGCAAACCACTGTAGTTTGCAAGATGTCATCATTTTATTTCACTCATAGCAGCATGGCACAGCGATATCACTGCTTGGTACAAATATATGCTGTTCTGTTTATATGTGCTTGTATACTCCATTTGTCCAGCTATATATTAGTTAACTGTTTATAGAAAGCAGGATTTCAACCAATCGTGATTGAATCATATATACAATGTCAATGGTATGTGAATGGTCGGTCAACTGTAATTAAAAGTACATTAGTATCAGTTTAATTCTACTGCAGTTTGGACAAGACACACAGTCATCATCTTATATTAAAAGGCAATCAATTATACTAAGTAAGCTTGTCTGAATGATGAAAGATTTTGCTTGTCTTTACAGGAACATGGCTAATCTTTTGCAGTTTCAGGGATTCCTTATTGCTAACAAAGTGTTTATTATATATTGTGAAAGCGAAAGAAATACATTAAGTTTACAATATACACCATGACTCTCGAAAGCCTTGAAATTTTATGTAATGTTTCTATTTTTATACTTTATTATAATCTGCCACTTAATACCTGCGAATTTACTGAACATTTTACTTAAAAGAACCCATAATTTAACACAGCTCAAATTCCTGTCCCTTTAGTTAATAAATATGAATTCAGTGCTTATATGCTTGGTGTGCTTTATAAGCGTCTAGCAGAAGATCACTAAAGGAATGCTTCAGAAGAAAAGGGTTATCGGTCTGAGAGTTGGATGAAATGGCAGCTTGTAGACTGACTGCACCATTGCATTAAAGACCTCTCGTTTTCTGCTCTTCTACAAGAGCACAATGGAGTGAGGAAGCTGTCTGAACCGTCCATCCAGGAAGGGAGGAACACAACGCACCTTATACCAATAGCATGCCAATATTAAAACAACAGGTTACACTGGATTGCAACCTGGTGATCAGCTACTTGGACCAAGGGCGAAATGGATATTGTCTTGAATCAGGGCAGAACGTCTGAAGACTTTCAGGTTTTCTCTCCTCTTCTTCGACTTACCTGTTCGTCTTTTTCAGCCTCCTTCTTCTTCAAAAAGGCAATGATCTCCACAGTGTCCTTCTCCACCCGGTACTGCTGGCTGGTGAGCTCCTCGTTGGCTCTGGCCAGCTTCCTCGCAGCCTCCCTGTATTCCACTCTGGACTGTTCCGTTATATCAAGCCTGGCCTCCCAAAGGGCAGCATTTGCCTTTGCTTTCTCAGCATCGGACTCCTCTGCAATTTTAGACTCTGGCTTCCCCCCTTTCTTTCCTTTGCTGCAGAGAGAACGGAAAATATGAGTTTACTGAACAGAACCCCCACCCACCAGCATTACAGTACAGAGGTCTTTTGAAAGTTTGCAGGTATAACATTTACCCTGTGGGCGCATGCCATTTAAAAGTGTGCATTACAATGCCTACATGCTTTAAAATTGTGGATTGCAATGTATAAATACTCCTGTTAGGCTGCACCTGGTATTCTTGTCAGTGCCTCTGGTAGTGTCAGTGACAGCAAGGACCTCTCCATGAATGCTAAACTATTTAATAAAAGTAGGCAAATCCTAAACATAACATTTAATGAGAAATACAAAATAGCAAGTCTGCCTAACCCCTTCGTACCGTCTGCCTTCCAGCCATCTTGCCTTCAACCACTAAGAAATATACCCAAGTATTTTAAGTACCAAAAGCGTTACTTACAAATACAAAACAATGCATGCAACACGCATACCGTAGAACTTCAATCAAATGCCTCCGGCGTTTATTTACAATATTCGCGTATTGGAGACAGGCGATGATTTGAGGTTTTACGGTAGTTTATTAGCGTAAACCAAGGGAATCTTCATATATTTATGACATTGCTGCTAATTAAATAAACAAAACGTGTTACCCTTTCCCTTTCTTTCCCTTCTTCCCTTTCTTCTTAGGCATTGTAAATGTTGGCTTTAATAAGCAATGCAAAAAAAAAAAAGAAGTATTTTCAGCAGAGCTCAACAGTTCCCCGCACTGTGTGTGTTCACCTGCATTGAGGTTGACGCCATGGAAACAGCTTCTTGCAGCTCAAAACGGCGCTGCTGTTGCCTGGGAGACAAACATCAAACATTGGCGCGCAGAAGACGTGTGACGTTTCCCCGCAACAACCGAGTACGTTCTACTCAAGGACTGAATCCGTGACGTCATACAGAGGCTGCGCTGCCTGCCGGTAGATTGAATTCGTAGTGAAATTGCAGTGAGAGTAATTTAAATGTTTTTTTTTACTTACCTTCCGTTTTCCAGAAATTACAAATTACCCCCAGACATATACAAAGTTCAGGTGTGCTGGGGTTATTTATACAACCTGACATTGCCTTAAATTAATTTGTAAATAGTCTAAAGTTAGAACGACGCTTAATATTTGTGGACTGTTGCTTTTTAACGTTGATTACTAATGATGTAATTAAAGTTACTGTGAAGCAGGCTATACTGCATTTCTATTGTATTATTGATCTATTTATTTATTTATTTATTTGTTAAAACACTGCTTAAAGCTGAAGTGCGTTGTCGTTTGTTCTATTTTTTTTCATTTCATTTAATTGTCTTACCCTATTAAAGACTATTAACTTTAGGGAAGAAAAGTCAAGAATTTAAAGGAGTGCTAACAGTAAGGTGAGTTTCAGAGCTATTTGTTTCTTTTGTCGTTTACTGGCTGGAGGGAGGTGAAGGTTGTTGTTGAGCACCACCCGGAGATGTGACTTGTTCCCTTGAAATATCCAATTTAAAATAAAATGTGTGTAGTTTTTTAGTTCAGCTATTGAACTCAAGAACAGCTTTTTCAGTCGCTGACGAATAATTTGGTACCGTGAAAACCACCTTAACAAAAAAACCCAAACCAACACAATAACCATAATATTCAAATATCACCCCCGCCTCTGTAAACCTGAACTCTTAATTCCACAGTCAGGAATATCTAGGCCCACTGTTCTGATTATAAAAGACCATCATGTGTTCATTTTTGCATGTTCCTTGTGTAAAGTGAAACTGACTAATTAACGTATACAACAGTCCTGCGATTTCTATATTTTAAAACAGTAAATGTTAACCCAGAATCCCTTGGATTGACTGAGGCAGTGGTAGCTGTTTTGCCCAGGGAGTTAACATTGTGCAGCAGTGCGTTAGAAACACAAGGACTGAGCTCTTGCTGTGCTGCACGATGTGACCTCCTCTCTTCAACATTGTTGTGTGGGTACAGGCAGGGCACCGTAATAAACAAACAGGTATACCAGTAATGACTGGGCTGCCCTGTGTAAATGAACTACAGTGAAATCGGCTCTAAGAACGAAGTTCAAGCTTAAAAGGAACCGACTTTCTCCACTTCAGCTATGCATTACATAAGTCATGCAAAAAAAAAAAAAAAAGTTGACTTGACAGTTGTAGCAAATATAGGTTCCAGTATAGTTGGGGTTTATTCATATTTCTGAAGTGCTGCCGTTTCACTGGGCACGCAGTTTCAGAAACACGTACAAGCAACATTGTAATAAATATGATCAAAAAGCTTTTTGGAAGCTGGTGAAAGGACATTCCATGAAAAAAAACCGAGAGAAAATGTTAGGGTGTAACTACTGTATACTTAAGCTTGTAGTGTGTAGTTCTGGCAACATATACACAGTTTAACAACTAAATTTAAAACTAATTGCTATGACAGAAAAACTAAAATAACACACTATTTATTTAAACTGTGATTATCATTGTCATTATAATGTCACATTTTGGGCTGTGTAATGGAAATTCTGGGCAGGACACCCACAATCTATTTTCTGAGGGTACTGAAGTTGAAGTTAATAACAAAATAAAGTACTATGACTGGGCAGGTTGTCTTCTGCTGAAGAAAGCTTTGCAAACAAACTGATTTGTGGATCTGACTATATGGTCTCCAAATATTTATTTGAAGGCGCACAGATTTAAAAAAATAAAAAAATAAATAAATAAAATAAAATCCCTGTACTTTTGAAAAGTAAAATTTCATAAGCCTTTTTTTTTTGTGAAAACGATTTCATAGGAAAGAGCCAGTATATTATATACCGGAAGGGCCTGTTTTGTCTTGGCTTGCATTTGACCAGTTTATGTTATAGATAATGTTATTTAAGCAGATCTAGGATCAGAATTTTTTTTTTTTTTTTTTTTTTTTAACTCAAGTAAACCAATCCTCATGTAATTTATGTGATACATGTATATTATCTAAAGGTATAATTTACCATGCATTTTAATTTTACTGTGCAACGTTACAACATATTTCCGAAGTCATTTGAAACAATTACCTGCTAACACAGTGCAGAGGCATCACTCCTACTTATGGCTTAGCTAAATTATAAACTCTGTAGTTTGTTTGCTGTTGTTCAACTTAAGCGTGAATTGATTGTCGCAATAATAAGTGGCTTTCTACTTTAAATAAGATTTCAGTAAAACAAAGTGTGCCTGTGTTAAGAGACCAGCCAGGGATTTAGGAATTCAAATGTAAAATCCCTGCTACTAGTATCTGGGACATAGCCAGCAGTCTAATAGCCAAACACTGTGCACAAAACAGTGTGAACTAACAACAGTGCAAGATTGTCTTTAATTCGGTGAGGGAAGGGCAGCATCTGTCTTACATATTTATAGAAGGTTCAGATGTTATACAGTATAAGGTTTGGATATTGCCCACAGGCTTGAGCAGAGTAGGGCATACAGTCGTTGCAAAATTGATCTACTGTAAAAATTAAGAGGTTCTTTTGTTGGCAAACAGATTTTCTGCTGGTACATTAAAACAATGAGAAATAGCTGCAGCTGATTGTGTGCTTTCCAGCTAGTATCCCTATGAATCTGTTCTTCTGAGGCTTTAGATGTGGCCTGCAATACGATTGCAGAAGATCATTTAAAGCATTTTGAAAATTGTACTTTTGTTCCTTTTTTTTAAATTTGATTATCTGTTGACTATCAAACCTGGTTGCAGTTCTGCAAAGGGTCTTTTTGTATTTATTTTTTTTTTAATCGCTGAAATCGCAAATGCTGCTGCATGCGGGCAGAACACGTTTTCTTTTCTTTTTTTTTTCTCATGGTATACCACAAGATTTAAAAAAAAAAAACATTTGATACCTTATTTTTAGTACAAATTACAGTGTAGGAACACAGTGCTGGAAAGTGAAGTGTTCTGGGACTGAAATTGCGTGAGTGGAGAGAGACCGTGCCAGGCTCCTCCTTCGCTGTCCTTTCATTTCACCCCTGTGGGAGCCATTCGAAACCCATTCCCTTTGCCCCAGGTCAGTGTCCTATTGAGCAGAGACTGACAGATAAGATGGTCATTGTGATTATTGATGACTCTGTGATTACCGTATGCCCCCTCTGTCTAACATGTATTTTCTTATACCATCAGATACACACGTGTTTAATGTCGCCACAATGTAGGCTGGTATCAGACCCGGTTGATCCTACTTGTTGGTAATAGATGACCAACTCTCTACAGTAGCCCTCAATTTACTACTCAAGTGGGCTTTATTTCCTTCCTAAATAAAAATACAAGTTGTGTTTCTTAGGACGCCAATGTAAATAAATGAGAAATCCTGCAGTTGGTATAAAGGTGCATTTAGGGTATTCTTGCCAGTCTGTTTAGAATTAAGCTTTCTGCTCATGGCTTGCAATTGCAACGCTGCATATATAGCTGTGAATTCCAAATATTCCCCCCTGAATCTAAAAGTACATTTTAAGCGCTTCCATTTCTAATGTACCGTGGAGTGTATAAATCATGTTCATTTTGGTCTAAGTTATTACTGGTGTAAAGTGCATTTTCTGCAGTGGGTGCAAAATAAGTGACATATTTTGCATCTTCTCTGTCTCCTGCACACAAACTGTAGATAAAGCATTTATTATTATTATTATTATTATTATTATTATTATTATTATTATTATTATTCTTCTTAAAGTCAAGTGATCCTGTACCGGCAGAAAAAAAAAAAAAAGATTAGATTTTAACTTCTACTTTAGACCGTACTCTACATGTTTTTATCATTTTGTGGTGTGTTTTATTCATCTACCACAGGGTCATGTTGTTAATTAGACAATGTCTAGGTTGCTTTATTAATGAAGAAGAAAAAATAAGTTTAAATCACATAAAATACATGGTGTGTTTTAAGACTTTAATTTGCAGTTACTGTATAAAGTAACTTCAGGCGTATATCAAGTAGTCATCTATTCTTAATTAGCCAGATCCCTGACATCACTGCCATTTTAGGAAATTGGATAGATTTAAGTAATTTGAACTTTGCAAGTTTGAGCCAAGACACTTGTAGCACTAACAATTCTAAACAGACTTTAAAAAGCATGGAACCCTGTAAGTTTGAATTAAGTACACCCATAAACTTTATTTTAAGTCCCAAGCTTTGTCCACTGCAAGCCAACTGTTTTGATGTCCCAATATAAATTTGTTTTAGGGGGCTTTTTGCATCCAGCATGCCCACTTAAGTTGGAAAGTACTAAATTATTGCCAGTTCCAACATCTGAAAAAGCATCTAGCTGTAGGCAGGTATTTGATATCCAGCTCTTTCGTAAGATCAATGGTTGGCTTAACAAAAAAAAGGGATGGAACTAAAGGGGATTGGTTGATTGCTTGGGTTGCTGTGGCAGTTTGCCAAGCCCTTATGTCTTTATATACAGTAAACGGATGACAAGACAAGTGTGCTTTATTACCACTCTCTCTCTCTCTCTCTGCCCTTCTCTCTTTCTCTCTCTCTCTCATTCTAAGCTGGTGTCGTGAATAAAATCCAGGCAGAACTTTCTGTTTCCATCAGCAATCTAAAGATAATCCGCAGTAGAATCTCTGAAGATGATGCTGCCGAGGTCCATCCTGCTTGTGACGTTGCTCTGCTCCCTGGCTGGACCTCTCCTGGCTGAAGTCGGATTCCTGACCCATGATTTTTCGACCAGCTTGGAAAACATCCTTCCAACCATGACCCGACCAGTGAACGTCAGCCGCAGCTTCTATGGCATCATGTTCGACGCAGGGAGCACAGGGACCCGAATCCACATCTACAAGTTCATTCAAAAAGCTCCAGGTACTGTCCGTTCTCTGTAAATGTCAGGCAATGTCCTTCATGTACAGTTGGTCTGGAAGGCTACAGTTAGCTCATTCAGAAATCCACCCACGTCATGTGGTTAAGAAGTAGCTTTTTTTTTTTTTTTTTTTTTTTTTTATATAATTCAGTCTCTTCAAAACTACAGTATACAGCCTAATGCTGCAGAGGTACAGTGTGGCTTCAGAAAAACTTATTTTATTTCAATTTCAGTTCCTTCTGCTTACTGTTCTTGTCTCTGTTCCAGTGTTGAGCAATTTTATATGAAATTGTAATGATGTCACTGCCCCAAGCCAGGGATACACAATTACGTTTATTACTCTTTTTTTATAGTAATGATTGAAATTACAAGCAATTTTATAGGGTGTGTAGGGTACAGTACAAGATAATAAAATGTAAGTACAGAATTGTATTAAATATTTGTAAACGGTATTTTGTAGAGAAAATCTAAATCATTAGTGTTGTGCTGTATAGTAGTTTTTAAATATCTGATGCAAATTTGTAGATATTCTGGGTTTTTTAGTTTAATACCCTGGAAAGCAAGAAATATATGAAGATGCTGAGTCACATGCACATTACACAGTTAAAAACAGTTCACGGGTATATCAGCTATGGGAGGGAGTTGTTCTTTGTCATATTTAGTTATTTTTTCTTTTTGTTTTAAAGCTGAACTTCCCCTTTTGGACAATGAGATTTTCCATTCTGTGAAACCAGGGCTGTCAGCCTATGCAGACGCTCCAGAGATGGTATAATGATCTATTTTCCATTGCTTTGCAATTACTGGTATTCTAAAATAAAGTAAATACCAAATATATGCATGTTGATTTGAAATGTTTCTTTTAAATATTATTTCGCCATTATGTATGTAGAAATTCAGTCCTGAATTACCAGCAAGAAGATGCCAGTAATTTGCATGTACATGGTTTACATGCATTTCTGATCTGAAAACACTACAAATCTGCTTTCAACTGCAGTTGTTATTTCTGTTCATAATAAGGAAAAACACTTTCCTCTTTTGTATGCAGATGCAAGACATTTAAATCCTTGTCAATGCCTGGGACCTTTTTTTTTTCTCTTAGTTTCATTATAAGTTTTACTGGTTGTTGTTCCTGTCTGGGTGTTGTTTTTTTCTTGCTTATTTCAGATTGGTTACAGTGCATTTATTTTATTGTTTTTCAGGGTGGAGATACAGTGAGACAGCTGCTGAAGATTGCAAAACACTCAGTGCCTAAAAAACAGTGGAAGACGACCCCAGTGGTTTTAAAGGCTACAGCAGGACTCCGGCTACTTCCAAATGAGAAGGCACAGGCTCTGCTTGAAGAGGTACTTTATAGTATGGTCATTTTTATAGGAAATAGAAAAATAGGGTCTAGATGCCAGAAGCAAGCATCTGTCTCTTTCTGAACATAAAGTATCGATCAACCACCAAGTACTTGCTACTGTTGTAAAAACCTCTAGCAACTTTAACTATAGAACCGGCTGTGCATGCTTTGAAGCAGGCTGATCTATTTTAAATACATTGCTGTCAGCCTTGCCGCTAAAAGGTTGTCAGCCCTTTATCTAACAGAAGAGAGTGTCCTGGTGCAATGACTATTTCTCATGACTAATGTATTTTTGTATGTATTGTGCTTTGTGTGTAACCCTCAAGCTGAGGTTCAGGATAGGCTCTTAGTTAGCATGTGGTTAGGTTAGGGGTTTCAGACTGGGGTTTGGCAGCCTGTGTTTTTGAAGTCTTTATATTTCTTCCGGTTTAGAATGAAAAGCATCACACACACTCTACATGAACACCACATATCTGTGATTAGTGGGAAGTACACTAGTTCTTCTGTGTTTTATTTCAACCATTAACACATGCCTTTATTTCCAGGTTCAGGAGGTCTTTGAAGAATCACCATTTCTTGTACCAAACAACAGCGTTAGTATAATGGATGGAACAAATGAAGGTAAGGGAAGATTAGACCAGGTAAAGCTGATAGCTGGATGTTACTGAGTGGTGAGGCAGCAATGTAGGAGTTCCTAAGGGAAACGTGAAGAATCATTTTAGCATATCTTTCCGATTACAATCTTTAGGATATAATAACCTGTTATTACTTTATGTAGTCACCAACCCAGTTTGTGAGCACTTCCACCCACAATTGCTGTAAAATGTACTTCCACACCTCTCATTTTAAGTCATTGTGTATTCCTGCAGGGTTAGATGTGTAATACTGCTGTCATTTTATAAGTCCCAGACGTGCACTCATAGTCAGTGTGAACTAATTGGATGGGTTTTTTATGTTGTGTGTGGGTTTTTTATTTATTTTTTTTTTTTTTTAAGTCATTTTAAAAGTAATTTACTTAAGGCAGAATGACAGACTGACATTGGTCACTTAATAATAATAATAATAATAATAATAATAATAATAGTGGTGTCTGAAAAATGGTTCTGCCAATGTCCTTTAGCTCCACTCAATACAGCAGTCCTGGAAACTGTTTAATTAGCCTTAATGCTAAAAAAGAAAAGGAAATAACAATCCAGAGAGACAGGTTTGCACAGGGCAGGATACCACAACAGAACATTGATGCAGAATGCCAGGAAACACGGCAGGCACAAGTCTTTACACTGCCAAAGCAAGCGCCAGATAACCGAGCCGCTGCTAACATTTTAACACCTCATGAAATTCCCTTGAAGTGTCTTCTACAAAATTACATTCATGGCAGCATGTCGCAATTCGTGCTCAGGAAATAACAGTTTGTCTATTTTTTAATCAAATATAGCAGAAATGTGAGATTTTTACAAATTGTCGTAAGAAAATTGTGCCAAAGGAAAGAGCAGCTTCTTGATTTGATTTTTTTTTTTTTTAATTTTTTTTTTTTTCTTTTTAGGAATTTTAGCTTGGGTAACCGTAAACTTCTTAACAGGTAAAGTACTGACAATTTTGTAGCATGTTGCATAGTTGTAGCATGTATTTATTGAGATTACACTGCATGCATCTTAGTCTTGAACTGTCAATTTCTGTACATCTGACTAATAGAAGGCAGGAAATAATGAGACTCTCGGTATATAGCAGGTGGGCCTTTACAGCTTTTAATGCGAGACACACCCTAGCTTTGTGTACAGCTCATTTACAATTTTACAGTTTGCGTGGCTTGCAGGTAAGTTTCCTCTCTTCAGCTGCTACCTATGCAAATTTGAAGCACAAAGTAAACGTTGCACCAAAATATTGATTTATTGGAAGAAACCCATTTGAACAGGTACGGTGCATCATTCTTAAGAGACCGGTATTTCCTTTCAGGTCATCTTTACCTTAAAAGCTACAGGACTGTTGGAACCTTGGACTTGGGTGGAGGTTCAACTCAGATCACGTTTCTGCCAAAAACAAAGGTGAGAATCACATTTAAACTCTAGTTAGTGATTGTATATCTGGCTTTAAAAAAAAAAAAAAAGAAAAAAATGCTTTTTTTTACATTTTATTTTAGAAAACCCTTCTATCAGCCCCCCAGGATTACATTGCAAAATTTGAGATGTTTAACACAACTTACCAACTGTACACTCACAGGTAAGTGTACCGAATTACTCGGGCTTGTAGTTGTGCTGTACTGGTAGGTGAATTACTGTAACTTGAATGTGGTTGAATACACTGTACAAAACACTAAATATCAGATGGCTTTTACATTATTGTGTACATTCTTTACAGCTTATTGGTCTGCTGTATTATTAGCATTTAATGCACAAGGTTCCCGAGTGGGTTTATTGCATATGTTTGTATCTTGAATAGTGTGTTTGCCTTCATGGGGCAAGTGACACTTTGGAGGGTTTAGTGAATTTCCCACCGAGAGTAGCCAGCAGTGTGTGTTAAACTGCTTTGATTTTGTAACCCTATCAATGAATACAGCTCTCCTGAGAAGTGGTGTGGATAATGCTGTTGTTTTTACCATATGTACAGGGAGGTTTTTATATTGTCTTTGTTCGTCATTATATTTTATTGGCATATTACTTGACTTTTTTGAAAGGATTATAAAGGACGCTGCGTTTTATTTTATTTTTTTTATTTTTTTTCAGCTACCTGGGTTGTGGATTGTATGCTGCTAGACTGGCAACTCTTGGGGCACTTGGAAATCACGGTAATGTACATTACACGTTAAAACCCCCTGTTAAATCAATGTGTTTTCTTGCGTTTCTGGTTTTTGAAATGCTAGTTGTTAAGTGATTCAGTCCATCCCACACTGTTAGTCTCTCTGTGTCCCAAAAAAAACTCAATTTTCTCTCTCTCTCTCTTCTCTCTCTTTAGCACAAAATAAAGTATACACAAGCACATGTTTTCCAAAGAGGTTTAAAGATGATTGGACTTTTGGTGGAATAACATACAAAGTTAGCGGGAATCCGGAAGGTAAGTGAAACTTTGATAATACTAAATGCTGTACATGGACGCTTCTTCAGGCTGAGCTGTTGAAGAGAAATATATAAATTCAATAAACATGTTTTGCTCAAGACAGTTTGGAATTATCTATCTTAGCTTAAACCTTTTAAAGGTGGTGATGTTACTAACTGTATATTAAACTGCAATGAAAATGTCAGTCAGCGTCTAAAATAACACGGTAGCTTGCACCACAATCAAGTGTACTGAGAGCTCTGGGCTATTTACTGTGTGATTATTTTTTAGGCAATCCCTGGTTTCAGTTTTACCACTCCCAGTCATGTGGTATAAATAGAAGCCCCGAGGGGTATGTAGAATTCTTTGCTGGTGTAACCGTTTTTAATGTACTTGGAAATGTGCCCTTCACGTGACCTTCACCAGGGCAGGGCAATCTGTAGTTTGGGGGCTTTTTTTTTGTAAAATCTACATAAATGTATATTTTGTTAATGAAACCTGTATATAGGAGAAAGGAAGGTATGCATTCATCATTTAGAAATGAACAAACACATCTTTTTTTTTTTTTTTTTCTAAATGGATTGTCATTACAATAACTTACAAGGATAAAAGGGGTGGGGGGCAAGGCACTGTTTTCTTTAGGGGAGTTCTTCACTTACATTTCCCTTCTGTTCTAGGCTATACAGGATACAAACACTGCTACCAGGAAGTAGTGAAAGTAGTCAAGGGAACTGTCCATCAGCCAATGGAGGTGAAGGCCAGCTCTTCCTTCTATGCCTTCTCATACTACTTCGACCGAGCTGTTGAATCAGGACTGATCGGTGAGTCACACAAAAGAGCTTAACATTAAACGAAGCCCTCTTTAAACCTGTGATTACCAGTCGGCTCTCGAAATAAACCCACAGACTTTCAGAGAGGTTATTTAAAACTGCTGAGACGCTTGGTCTGGGGAGAAATCAAAGGTGTTATTTTCATATTGTTTGTAATTTCAATATACAGCCTGTCTCTGCAACGCTGTTCAAAGACGTCCACTACGCGGCATGTCTTGGTACTTTTATTGTTTTATATTTCGCATGAATATTTGTTCTTTTTAGGCAACCAAAATAATCCAAATAAGTACAATGCATCATCTGGTTATGAATCAGGATAACGTTTGGCAGCATTCTTCAAAGCTTATGTTTTGTAATATCCTGTGATCTTACTCTTGTCTTGCAGACGGACAGAATGGGGGTATTATAGAAGTCCGAGACTTTAAAAAGAAAGCCAAAGAAGGTAAGGTTCTGGTTTTGCAAACTCAAATCAGGTAGGCTCCTGGCCTCCACATTCCCCTGGCCTGCCTTAACAGTGATTTATGTCCTAGAAGCAAGCAAACCATGGCGATGCCCAAGCATGTCAGCGGTTTTGTGTGGGCTTTCATTGCAATGCATTGGGATCAGATGATTAAGCAGTTAGGCAGATTTTCTGGTATTAAGCCTGTAGATGAATTGGCCTTAAAATAAACCACAATGTTCTAGTTGTTATGCCTTGGTGCATTAGCAGGTCCTTAGGGAGATAGTTTCAGTTTGTTTGTGTAGCTTGTCAACTACCAAATTGCTAATGATTAAGAGGTGAGAGACAGGCTTTCGGGTGTCTTTTATTGGGACCTGGACTAGATAGATACTGTACAGATACCAATAAGGTTATGAAGGGCATAACCAGTAAGAGCTGAGCTCCACCAGGGTCAGGAAAGTAGAGAACAGCCTCTGATCTATGCTGTCTGTTTCCAGTGTAGCAGGATAGAATTCAGGTGGCTGCTAATTGGCAGGCAGATTGCTTCATTGGCACAGTGCCAAGTACTGTACATGTGCTTTTGGCACTGTCTTTGCTGTACTGTGTTGTATGTGTAGAACCTGTATGCAATGTATGATGATTTGTGTAAGATGTAGTCTGTACTGTAACTTTTAGCAATTTAGTTTGACTGTTTTTCATTAAAAATAAAGTAACCATATCTGCCAAGGAGCCAGGATCTCAATTAAAATTTCTATTATTAGTGCTTCGTCGGCTGGTTTTATAGACGATTAGCACTAATCTTGGACTACTTTGCTTAGGGTAAGGTAGTTCAAGATTGTTGCTAATCAAGGTATTTGAAACAAGCCTTTATGATGATGATGTTGTTGTTGTTGTTGGTGTTTTTTTTTTTTTTGTCTTCATGTTACTTTTAAATCAGCCATGAGAAGTTAAACCTTATACCAACTGTTATCCTCCCTGCTTTAGTGTGCAATAAAATGACAAAGTACCGTCCAATAAGTCCATACCTGTGTATGGATATGACTTACATCACTGCCTTACTGAAGGATGGATTTGGATTCAAGGAGAGCACAGTTTTAAAGGTAAGCAGTCCTAGAAGCATTGGTAGCTTTACAGGAAAAAGAAGGTGAGACTTGAAGCAGTTTGAGTTGTTTAATGCTTTTTGTTAGGATTTGTATTTCTTCATCCAGAACACTAAACCATATATATAATAATAATAATTAATGTACTAAAAAAAAAAAAGAATGAAGGCATTGAAAAAAAAATCTTACGGAGATGTTTTATCTAGTTACCTTTTTATTAGTACGCTTTGGGGATTTTAAGTTCACATGCAGCAGAATATGTTAGTCCTTTCTTGTAAGTGTGTTTTATTGTGAAGACACAGCGAGTATGCTAGGGACCAGGTTGAGCCCTTGCATTTTAAAGCATCCCATTAACTCCTTTTATGTCTTTACAAAATAATAGCACCATCTAGTGGATATATAAAAGTATGTTCCATGTATCTAAAAATGAATAAAGGCTTGGAAAGTGCAGTTTATATGTTATGTAAATGTATAAGGAGGCATTTCTGCTCTTGTTCACAGCTGACCAAAAAGGTGAATAACGTTGAGACAAGCTGGGCTTTGGGAGCCGCTTTCCACCTGCTGCAGTCACTGAAGATGCCCTGAAGGCAGAACGCAAAGACAGTGGCTTACAGATATGGACCATTCCAGCCGGCATGACCAACTTTGAATAACAAAAATAAAAGCCCAGGTCTATTCAACACTGCCATACGTGGTTTTACGTTGACTGGTTAATTTAACCATTAGGGTTGAAAGAAAGACTTGCATTGCATGGCAGTTTGAGCCATTTCGTGTTTTACTATGTGCTTAATTAGACACAGCCTCTTGATTTTAAAGATGGTCACTGTAAAATCTGGAATTCATCAAACTTCTGTGCAAAGGGCTTGTTATTCACATCCTTGTTTCTTGTAATATCAATTTGGTTTTTAACATCTGTATATATTTTTTGTATTTTTTAACCCATAAATATCAAGCAAAAGCGTCTTTATATGTGCAACCGTTTACATTTAACTTTCTATAGAGCAAAAGCGCTGTCTTAATTACAAACGTGCAGGGATATTTTCTTGTCTAGGGGAGCATAATTTAGGAAAGCTAAGACCCTTTGCAAATCCAGAACTGACCATGTTGAATTCCAAACTAGCTTGTTCGATAGTTTTTCTCAATTGGGAACTAATTTATTGCTTTTATTGCACAAAACACTTTAATTACTGTAAGTGAGATCGCTGTGATCACTTGTTAAGTGATTATCAGCTCTACAGATTACATTTTTATTGGTGAGGCTATATAAATGCCACTACAGCTCAGGGTGCTGAAAAAAACCACGCTCAGGACAAGTGCAGTACCAGCCACTGAAGGGTCAGCTTTAATATTAGACACAGCCATAGACTTCTATTTGTAGCAGAACTTTAGCAAATTATTACATAGTATTTATAGCAGCTTGGCCACATTGGCTGTCATACAGCCAACTGCCTGGTGATGGTTTGCCAGGGACAGCTTGCTGAATATGCAAACCGTTTACAGTGCATTGCTAATGGCATCCATAGTCTGTGTTTGCAATGGTTAAACACGCCCTACCGTTCAATTTTACAAACCTATTTGAACCCTTTGACTGTTATTGGAGTAGGTCATGCAGTAAGGGTTGACTCCTAGAAATGATGCACAGCATGCAAAAAGGGATACATTCAATTGTTAAGGTGTTTAACTAGTGCTGTGGACATCATTTTACATCATGCTAAAAAAATCAAAAAATGTGATTGTCCACAAAAGCATGGTGCTATAATAATAATAATATTAACTTAAAACAGAACATACATGGATATCATAAGAAGCAAATATGCAACCAGGAGAAGGACACAGAGCTGGCACTTAAGTGACTTGCTTTAAGCACATATGACTCCTTGCACAGCTCATATTTATTGTATATAAGTAGGTGCAACCCAGTTTTAAAGCTTGTTCACGGTTTACGTACAGAATTTGGAAAAGTAGGACCGATGGCAAGCTTCCATGTTTTTATTTTCTTTGACAGCCAAGATAAAGAGGCATTTTAAAAATGTTAATCGTTTTAATATTTTATGTATTTAAATAATAATACTACTATTTTATCCTGAAACCTTATTGAACTGGATCGATGAATTCTTGCTTTTTTGCTGTTAAGGGGACAATGTATTTCAATTGTGCTTTGTGTTTGTTCCAAATAAAATTGTAAACTTTTACATTTTTACAAACTGTACTAAAAAACAGTGCTCTTATTATTCATTGATATATGAATTAACCAGTACAGGTGCCTCTGTTTTGTTTTAATGTCTTTGTGTTAGGAACAAGCAGGTACGTTTCTTTATTGATAATGGCAATGATGTGGAAATGCTGTTGATTCTCAGTAATACAAAACTGTTTCACTTGTAATTTATATATATTTTTTCTCTGTTATTAAAATACTTAAGATTTTTATGAATTGTGTCTTGCTTGTTTGTAACATCAATTCATTGTTCGTCCAGTCTGTCATTGGATTTGAATAAATGCAAGACATATTCCAATATGAGCTCCACTTAAACGATCCCTCCCCAGTGCTGAATATCAATATTACTCGGTGCTAGAACACCCACTGCTTGTTGTATAAAGGACACTGTAATTATTGCTAGTGAGTCAAGAAAATATTAGTTTTATGAAAAATGCAAACAAGAATGTAAAGGGATACTAATGCTTTAAAATAAATTATAATTTTTGTAGATATTATACATTATTTTCATTTTGAGTTGGGTGAAGCCCATTTATCCTGCCACAGCACTGTAGTTTAATGCCATGTTTCCATCTCCACCATGAAGCAAGGCTGTAGACCTCAATCCAGTATCAAATTAGGGCTACCACCGATTTACAGCTGCAATCTACAAACCAATATGTAACAGGCCAGTACCCAGTATGTATCACTGGGTCTTAGTTTCACAGGTTTGCCATTAATTCGACTTCCTCAAATATTTCACTATAAATAACTCGGCTCTACAGTCTACAGAAGCGTTTTTTTAAACCTGCCTCCCGCTTCCTTCACATCGGAAAATATGTGCAAAGCTTACCTTTAGCTGTGAGATTTCCTCCAGGATGGTCTTGTGACAAGTTTGTGTCATTTCCCAGTAAAAATGTACATAAATTATGTTCTCCTCTTAGGCCCAAGTATTTCTTCTCCACTCCCAATACCTTCCTTTGCTCCTCACATCTCGTTTCAAGCTCCAGTTCTCTCACTGTTATGCAGACTTTCCCAGCCACATCCATTGGCCATGCATGTTACCGAGCTTCTCACCCAATACTCCCCTGCACAAGATGGAGGCACTTGCAATGTTCCCGATGCTTTCTTTGCCAAACCTAACTGGTAGTTTTATTGTATTGCGCTGGTGGTGTTTCTTTCTTTGTGATTGACAGTTTTCTATGTATGCTAAAGAGAATCCATCTAACACTATACTCTTGACTACCTTCTGTACCAACAAAATAGTTCAGCATTGTTTCCTTTATGCAATGTATATATAATAAATAGTTCAGCATTGTTTCCTTTATGCAATGTATATATATTAAATAGTTCAGCATTGTTTCCTTTATGCAATGTATATATATTAAATAGTTCAGCATTGTTTCCTTTATGCAATGTATATATATATATTTTTTTACATTTTACACAGCATGCAACACTAAAGCAAGTAGTGAAACCAGGTCAAATTTACGCTGCCTTCCTTTTTTCATTAAACTTTGTTTTTGCTTCTCTACAGTAGCACTTGCATGACTTTGTGCACTGATGAGGATGATGATGCTGATGCATTGGCTGCGGAGAGCTGCTCTTCTTGCAATGCTATAGATGTGCTGGTTCTATTGAGCGACTTTATAATGCCCTTTCTAGTGAAGCTGGTTATGGTAAAACCAGGCAAGATCCAAAGGTAATAAATAATACAGAGTTGAAAATTGTATGTGTTCTGGCTGCACATAGAAAATGCATTGGATACAGTCCACAGACAAGAAATTAATGTGACAAGTGAAATATACAAAATACTGTACTGGCAACTGGAAGACATGAAGAGAGGGCAAGCTGAAGGCAAGATCTACTCTGAGCCAATCCAACTCCATTCTTCAAATGAACAGATTCTTATAAAAGCAACTCTGAAAACCACACATCTCAAAATATAACTTTATTAATTTACAAGCCGTACATTCAACTGTGCACAGCCCATAGACGATGTGTTTCATTAACAGCAGCAGCAAACATTCAGCAGCCCTGGACTTCTTCTGAACCGCTGCAGTGCCTGGATGCTGACCGAAGACTTGAGGGATTTCACTTACTGGCAAAGGCCATGATCTGTTCCTGAACGGACAAGCAAAGGGAGTAAAGAATTATAAAAAATAGATGAATTTGGGGCACACAGGTTCTCAAAATCTTTAAGGACTGATCTGGTTTGGAACGAAAACAATTTTACACCAAAAAAATTAATAAAACATGATAAAATGTAAATTGAAGCATTCGGAGAGGACTACAAAAGCATGCATGGGGTGTATCTGTGGTGGAAACTTGCACTTCACCACCGTCCCTGCCGTACCTCGAGGGGGGGTGGGGGGGGGAGGGACATTCTGCCTTCCAGTTCACACAAGCCACTTTCGGGAATTCATCATCAAAGTTAGAAATACCACAGTTCATAACCCCGTGGTGGTCTAGCAAATTACATACATTTTTTGCGAGTCAAGGGCTTTGAAAGAAACCATGTAATCACACACAACCGCAACTTACTTTTAAAGGAGGAACAGCACTGGTGGCTTGCAGTCCGAGTGTTCTGAGGAGGACAAAGGGAGCCATCTTGGTGGAGTAGAGTCTCTTCAGGATGTCAATGGCAGCCATCATGGGCAGGTTGTGTCTCTGGCGCTCGGTCTCATATTCCAGCAGGTGTCGTGTGGCTCCTAGGGAAGGAAAAACAGAGTCAGAAAGCCGGACATCACGTCATCACGAGACCAACTTGGCTTTAATGCACCTTAATTCAAGAGCTCCTACGAGTCCGGACTGAGCTCACTTTGAACTCGTCTACTTACCCAGGTCTCTTCCGTCGAAGGCTGCTTGGCTCAAGTGTCGAGTGAGGCATGCCACATCCCCGAAGCCCAGGTTCACTCCTTGGCCAGCCAAAGGGTGTACCCTGTGGGCAGCGTCCCTGCATAAAGACCCAGGCAACTTTGTTAATTTGCAAGCTACCCGTCACCTGACTGCATCATGAATATCCTTGTGCGCATAACCACAGTACATGTGGGGATCTGTTGTCACATGCAAACAGATATCTAACTAAGAAAACTAAGACAGAATAGTCTAAAAATAAATCTGCATTAGTTTCCTAATACTTTCCTCTTTTAAAATTCTATTCTCGTAATATTCACAAAGTATTTCATTGCTCTCATTAGCACCCTGTATAAAATGACATACTTCTGTATTTTTACACCCTTTAAAATGACTTCAAATAACTATGAAAAAAAAGTAGAACAGGCACGTGTGCAATTAACAATTAAACCATTATTATTATTACTAGATAAATAACAAACTCCTTATGGGTCCTTGAATTAAACTTTTGGGTAGTTTGTTACTAGTTTTGCAAAAAATATGCAGATTGCATTCTGGTTGCAATGCCTGGCTTCGCCTGCTCATGCACAGCATGGCTACGAGTGCATTTCGGGTCATTTTATTTTCTTATAATGCAATTTCATGGCGCAATAAATGGTATCAGTTGTCATGAATATGAACCTCACTGAAAATGAGACTGCAATATAAAATGTATGATTGTTTTTATTGGAGTTCTTTCATGTGAATGATTGTGGGAAGCCAAGAGCAGCATGTGGTGCAGTTCAGTTTTAGCCCTGCATACACACTGTTCTCAGGGCCGCCACAATAATTCCAAAACAGAAGGCCAATAAAAATAACCATGAACTAATTATAAATCTTGCACTTCTCTTTAAATATGCCTAGAGAGTCTTTCCACACACCAGAACTCTACCATGAGCTACCCGACCCCCTCGTTTGAACTTTCTCCTCAAAATTAACGTGGATATTCTTCTCTCGCAATGCAGAGCTCTAGGCTGAGCAATCATTGCTCGTACTGCCTGCTTCAGCAACACAGTTTGACAACACTACTGCAATGATAGGGTGATAAAATGATAGGGTGACAGAGTGAGCTCCTGGATTTAGTAGTACTGCCTACCCAATGAGAGCCACTCTGTGCCGAATGTACTCGGAGGCATGCCCCAGGCCCAGGGGGAACATGGCTTTGCTTTTGGGGCCGACGCGAGAGACGCTAGGAGGCAGCTGGCGTGGCGAGGTACCGGAGGGCATGAGCAGGGACAAGGCAGATCTGAACACGGTACCCGCTGTGTGAATCAGCTCGGAGTGGTTCTCATTGCTCCACTGTGAAAAGAGAAAAGCTTTCTGTCAATTACTGTACAGCAGCGTGCACATTTAATACAACACCCCACTGCTTCTGTTGTTTTGATTTGTTGTGCATATGAAATCAAACCACTAAAATTGTAAAATTGTAAAAATAGTCAAGTTAGTGATTGTCTAATTTAATTGAGGACTTTAATAGGCCACACATGCAATTCATTTTAAACAGTAAGAGAAAAGGAACACAGAGCCACAAACGGTAAAATGCAGACTTTGTTTAAGATGCCTAATCAAAAGCACAAAGTGGTCTAACATTTTCACACAAGTGTCTATTGTTTATATATCACTGAGTAATGATCGAAAATTGAAATTCTCTGTTTTCATGCAGGTAGATATATAAAAGAATATAAATGACAAATCTTGAGGTGTTCTAATAAAATGTACACACTACTGTATGTCAATTCCAGTTAATAAATACAGGCACATACAGTACAGGGATGATTATTACTTTTCTTTCTGCAAATTCACAAGGTTTCTATGGATACCCTGGTTTGTCAGCAAAAGGCAAGTTTTAATTATTTCTATTTAGTTCAAACACATACAGCGTAGCTGCCAAATGAAGGGCAGCGTCAACCGCAGCACACATTTAATAACCCAGCGCTGCACACAAGAGCACATTCTCATTCTCCAGCTGCTTTCAGAGTAGCCTTCGCCTGTCACACACGCAGCTCGTATTTTAAGCAAGAGGAAAACCACCAGCACTAAATTATACGAACAGCGGAATCTCTCTGCCATTCACTTTGATTGGGATTCCAGGTCCTGTTACCCTGCCAGGGCACAACACGGTACACTTTGGATAAAATAAAATAAATTTAAACATGCCACAGCATTAGGGTTGAAGTCATACCGAGAAAGAAAGCAGCAATGTTACCGACTTCTTCATTGAAATCCAAGACCTTAAATTGAATGTAGCTAACAATAATAATAAAAAAATAAAAACATCCAGAGAGCACTCATTTTCATTTTTCAAACCCGGCACCTGGCACTACATTAGATCAGAGAGTTGGTTTCCAGTGCCTTCTGGGCACGGTTTCCAGTGCATTCTGAGCATGTCAGTCAACAGGGGAAGCAGCTGGTTGGTTAATGACAGGAAAAAGCCGTTGCGGGTGAAATGACCAAGGCTTGCACACAGTGATTTCTTTAACCTGGTGTAGTACATTACAGTTTAAAAAAAAACACAATGATGTGTCCATACAGAACCATACGTGCACAACAGACCAGATTGATGGAGTTCTTTCATTAGCTGTGATCTATTCATGCTGTATAATATCCACTCATACACTCTATGCACCCCCCAGAGATCGCTAATTCAGCCAAGTTTATACAAGCCAAGTTAAAGGGATAATTATCTATATTTTCCTTATATTTAATGTCTTACCCGTTTCATAAACAATGTGTGTTCTGTATGATTATCTATCTTTTCTGCTTTGCTCACTATTTACAAAACTTTTGCAAAAAAAACATTACAGAAAGAAAAACTCCTCAACACTGACAAGCTTCTTCAACACACTTTAGAAACTCCGCCTCAAGGAGTCTATTGGGAGGCAATTTTTACAGAGACTGTTCATAAGCATGACCAAGAAGGATCTAAGCAGGAACAGCAATAGAGAATTATACAGATCACATAGAAGGATATGAAACAGGATAACATGTTAAAAATGGTATAAAAAGAAGTGGATTCAATTTGCCCAAATGAGGTGACCCACGCCTTCCACTTCTTGTGACTGAAAACCACAAAGCTCTTGTGAACTCGGTCTCTAGCATGAGTTCATATCTCAACCCTGCTGCCACAACTCTAATATGACCTCTTTAATCATTCGAATTCAAGACACCGGCAACACTTATTAAATCACCACAATGGCTCACCCGCGATGAGTCGACGGTATAGACTTACAAATGCAGAGTTGATTGCATCAACAAAGCTCTCATCGTCCAACGCGAGCAGGTCCGTTGCGTGCTGATGGGTGGTGGACCACACCAGCGAGCTTGCACTGTCTGATAACTTTCGCAGACGAGGGGGAAAAAAAAAGAAAAAAAGAAATGAAACAATTCCACAGGCAAATCTTTCAAAGTCTTAATGACCCACTGTTGCGTAGAAACCAGGTTTAATAGATACCACAGCCTTCCATTGTCTGATACATTTTACAGATGGAGAGGGATCAAAGCTAGACACTTGCACAGATCACTGCTGACAACTTTAATGATGCTCTCTGTTGCATAGAAACATGTACAAATATTTATGTGTTCTGACAAATTATTACTATGTAACTCTTGGAAAACCTTGTTAAAATGCATACATATTAAATATTGTTGTTGCAAGGGATTAGATTAATTGGGAGCGGAAAATCCTATAGTAAATGCCTTAAAATTTGAAAATCTTGAACTAACAGGAGCTTAGTTAAAATAAGCAGCCTAATGCAGTACAAGCAATAATAATAATAATAATAATAATAATAATAATACATATAAATAAATTGTCTTACTGGAAGCAATGCAATTGGTCCAGTGGGCAGGAACCTTTGCCAAGCAACATTGTTTTCTGTTGGCTACAAATAAATAAATAAATAAATAAATAAATAAATAAATAAATACATATTATAAAAATATCACTACAACCACAGCACGGAAATAGGCGAGGAATTAATAACAACTACAACAAAAAAAAAAAAAATTATAAAAACGATTTGTGATAAAAAGGTGGCAAACATCACGGGAATGGCATCTGGGATAGAACAGGAAACGAGATGTGCAGAGCATGAAACCAAAGTCACATGACCACAATATGGCAGCCACCTTAGGCGACAAGTCAAAGACAATGCCATGTTTGATTATTGCAGAGGATTTCCACAGACCCGAAAGTCAGAATGTCAAACGGAAATGAGATATTAGGAGTTTGCAGGAGATTAACAATCGCATATACGGTCCCTTCGTAATACAGTGCACATGACTACACTTAATTACACACTATGAATGCTTGCCCAAGGCTCTTACCTCGAACATAAACAAACCTCTGTGTTACCACCGAAAAACAAACTGGTGCTTGTGGTTCAAATCGTAACACACTGCCCACGAAAAACCTGGACTTCCTCCACCTACCAGCAGCGAGTGTGGCACTGCTAGCTGTAAGCAGCGATATTGTTCACCGAGATGCAACACCAATTTCATCCTTTAAATGTCCTGGGTAAATTCTCTCCAGGGAAGCACAGGGCAGCTCTTTCATACCATTGCTACATTCTTATTACTCATATAGATTTTGAAGTGTGCTCTGTTACGTGCTTATAGACACCTTCACAATTGTGTTACCAACGCAAGCAAAATACTGCATACAATCTGGGTTCTTCAGACAACGTTTTGGTCTGTAGGAATGTACCTCAGACAGGTGAAGCACCGCGACCACGGCGCTCTGCTCGTAATTCCACTGGACTGTCTGCATTCCGGCTGCTTTTCGTACCGTGGAGTTGGGTCCATCAGCCCCAATCTTTGCAAAAAAAAACAACAAAATATATTAAAAAAATTAAAATGAATACAATCTGGTATAGCAACCTACATTTTGTTTGCTGCTTTGGAAGTTGGACAGGAGTCCCAAAAATCATTGGACAATGAGGCGCCAATGTATTTTCAGTTTTTAGAAACTGTTATATCATTAATATGGAATACCATTATAAAAAATAATAAAAAGAAAGCAAAACTACTACTTTTTTCCATTTTCAATAGGTGTACTTACAACAAAATGATATTATCAGGAAAATGATCCCCCTCACATACTGGTGCTCTATGTGGATGCAGTAAACAGTGGACATGCAGTTCATGTGTCTATAGTTAATGACACAGACGATATTAAATGCATCTCTGGTTTGAATGGGAATGGATTCGCTGTTGTTCTAATGCTGACCAGCAGTTTGGTTTGCAGTTGCTGCCCACTCGCCAGCTCCACCTGCACCCAGGGATTGGACTCGGCAGTCTGGTAGGGGAGAGGCCAGGTGTACCTCACCGCTCTGCTTCTGTACTGAACCTTCACTTGATCTGTGAACACAGCACATTGCCTATTAAAGTGTGCGCACCGACACGCGCTCTTAAATCACTCCACACATTTAGAAGGGTTTGGACGCCAGGGCTTGGCTGCGACTAATTCAGAGCACAACTGCACACAACCACATAAGTACCACTAATTTTACCAACTAACAGAGATTGACAATTCTGAAACAGGCTTGGGTAACCACACCTGGCAACATTAATAGCGCTTAGCTAGAAGTCATCCGTGACATGCCATCCTGGTGCCAGCACTGCACGGTTTTACTCCACTTTCCATGCACCGTGCCAGAAGCGTTTAGCATGACCGGTTGAGTACACTGAATCCATTGCCTGCTGCCTGTCAAAACAGTTTAGTCCAGCATGTAATGTTCTTTCTTTTTTAGTTTTGTTGCTTTGTTCCAAAATATCAAATTATTTTGTATACTATATTAAGGTTATGTGCACACCAGAATTATGGACTGGAAAAATAAAAACAACTATACAGTAATCATAACAGTAATACAACACCAATGTTTTGATGCACTATCCCAGAGAAATTATTGAGAGCTTTTATTTAAAGAAACTTAACAAGCATGTGGTAGCATAACGTCGGGCAGTGGCGCCTTGCTATTGAACAGAAGTACAATACACTGGCACGGCCCTCGGAAATGAGAGGCTGTGCGCACAACAGCAAAACAGCTGTGGCCCCAAAGCCAAAGTACCGAGTCCTAAATGTTGTCACGTTTGGTTGTCTTTCTTATTATTTACCTTGGATTTTATGTCCGGTATTGCAGGGTACAGTCACCTTATCAGGGAACTATTCTGAAATGATGTTGCTGTGTAAATGTTACAGGAAGGATCTGTACTATGTGACATGCCATGTGATTGCTTGTGCAGTATAGAAGGCCTAGAGCAGTTTGGGGTGATTTAGTTGGCTGGAATGTGTGTATCTGACAAGTTAGAGCGCTTGTATCCAGATTTTTTTAAATGTTTCACATTGTGCTTTGCTCTACTAGTTGATTCGTTGCACAGCCTGGTAGCCCCTGAAAGCACCCCAGCGTACCGCACCTACCTGAAACCGCATCAAGCTGTTTTGTCAAGGCAGCCATGACAACATCGTTCTCTACAACGTAACCCATTTCATCTTCCAGGTTCTCCTTATCAAAAGTGATCATCGCGTCGGAACAGGCATCCCAGACCTGGGGAAAAATGATCAGCGGTTTAGTATCCACAACTATTAAGAATGGCGAGCCATTAATATCAATCTGATGACAGACGTTTCATTATCAAAATGGCTCCGGATTGCTAGTAATTTGACACTAACCAACGTTACATTTTCAAAGAATGGCCCAGCAGCTGTGGAAACTTCGCCTTTATAAAACAGGAGCCTCGACTGCTAAACGACCTGTTTCCACTGAAACTCATTTCCAGACCCTACTGTTCCGGTCATTGGCTAGACCACCCCCGAAGGAAGTTTAATTTTTTCTGCATATCAAAATACGATAAAATGTTGTTTTTTTGTTTATTTATTTATTTTAACCCCAGGAATGTGTAAAAACAGACTCTAGTAATGCTGACAGAACATTCTGGAAACATGACTTATTTGCAACCTCGCAATGTTGAGGTTAACTGGCACAGTGCACTGGGGCGATTACTATATGGTTACTGCACTGCCCCAATGTTTAAAATCTCCTGCCAGAGCATCACAGCATGCCATCATTAAAGTAACCGCTGTAAGTTATGGGAGAGGTATATCACAGTACCTAATTTACCATGGCATGCCTAACCCCAACAGCGACCACAGCGTTTCTTATTTGGTACAAAAAGGCCACATCTTAACGTGAAGGCCACATTACAGCCGCAGCTGTAAACCACTTTGCTGCTGACGCCGGCAGTCCACTTCACTTTAATCTTTTTTTCACATGGATTTATAGCAGCAGAAAGAGGTGGGGGCGGGGCGGGGGGACTCTTATTTTAGACCTTTTATTTGTTTCCTCTTTTTCTTCACATCGGATCCTGATTTAAACACTTGTGTTTTTACGGACAGATCAGAGAATGTGCCTGGCCTGTAATAGTCCAAACTACCGCTACAGTTTAAATGCATCTCGCTCCAGAGCTGATATCCAGACGGGCACTCAGCCTTTGATGCCATTATAAATATATACCACAGAACGTACTGAATGTTCAGTTCAACCACAAACCAGTCGCTCTTCCATATGAGGAGTTTCATGTCCTTCAGAAAATGATACAGTGGGTTATGATTACACATATAGATTCAGGTTAACGTTATTCCTTATTAAATATGGCACTCCTGGCATTGAAGCCAGCAGAACACAAGGTACCCCTCACTGTTATAGTGGTGGAATATGCACAGTAGAAATAGATTGATTCAAGTGTAGAGTTTGGGTTTCAAGTTGATAAATTTTGACATGAACCTGTAGGGCTCTGCAGATTTGATCTTTCCCAGCTATTCTTGTAAATCTATTTTAAAAAACCCACCAGGTTTTCATTTCAGATTGATGTGGACACACTGTATGCACTAAGCAATGGTTCTCTATTCACAAAACTGGACTGCTATTCCTAAAACAAAAAGCAGTGTTTCAAAACCATACCAAAAAAAAAACACAATGCACCTTGTAACCAAGACATATTGCACCTTGAACGAGTGTTAAGAATGTGATCAGAAAATCAGCATGACAGCTCCCTGAACTTTAAAACTGAAGAGGTCTTACCTGCATCCTATTGAAAGGCTTGCATCTCATGTTAAGAATGTGATCCCAGGCACCAATACCTACAAATAAATCATGTACATATTAGACAACCGCATTTACATTGGAATCCTGGTCTCTGCGGCAGCACAGCTTATTACAGATTCACTATCAATTCAGCCATCAAGTGTACAGATAATGGGAGTAGAAGAGTGCAGACAGTATTCTCTTTGTGCAGTCAGAGCAGTGTCTCTTGGGCAGTCCTGTAGCTGTACACACCGCTGAGAAGAGTCGCAGATCCAGGGCTGATAGAGCTGACTCTGGTGCTGTAGCTCTCTGGCACTTCAAACTCTTTCTTGTTACCAGCTTCTAACAAGAGGATCTTCTTTCCTTGTAAATTTGGATCAAAACCTGTGGAAGAGGAAAAACTAACCAATAAATGCCCCACCAACAACTTCATACTATAATCCCCAAAATGAAAGTTTCTTAGCAAGCTGCATTGTGTATATGTATATCATACATCTGCTGATTTGGCATGGAAACCCCCTATTTAGTTTTAAATGATGATACTCAGCTAGTTTATGCGCATGAGGATTCATGAATAATGTGTTTCAATGTTACAATGTTTGTTTGTTTTTTTCCTGATTTAGTTGCCCTCTAGATTTAAAACACTTTACATCTTCCATGTTTTGTTATTATTATTATTATTATTATTATTATTATTATTATTATTATTATTATTATTATTATTTATTTTTTTATTTATTTATTTTTTACAAAAAAACAGACATGAAGCACAGTGTACACAAAGTGTCTATTTCAATCTATTTAAACATTTTCAGAACAATTTAAGATGCATCCCCAAACACCAAATCTATAATTTGTGTTATTTAAGTGGTTTTTATTTGTTTTCAGTAATTCTGCTGTTTTCACATAAGTATATACTCACTATCAATTTAAACGTTAAAGTTGCCCCTGTGCATAGTGCGGGTGTAGCTTGTAGTAAACGTAATTACAGTCAAGCATTCTTTCACTGAAAAACATGAAACCTCGTGTAGTTTCGTGTTTATTCATAGTTGTGCAATCTCAGAGTTAAAACCAAACAAACACCGAGGTTAAAGTATTTAAAACCAGCGGTGCTGTAAAGCTATTGCAAAAGTAGCTAGCAACACGTCGCTATATTTATAACTTACCCAAAGAGCATGCCATGGCTGTGCCCACCATTCCCCCTCCTGAAACAATGACATCATAAACACTGTCAGTATCACTGCTCGCTGCAGCTGTGCCCTCGCTCGTACCCTCTTCGTTCCCCGAGCTGCTGAACCCCCTTAATGACCTAACCCCCCTGAAACAGGGTACAGAAACACACCTCCTCCCCCCACCACACACACCCAACCTGACTCCTGTCAGAAAGTACATGATGCAAAAACGTGTTTTTAAAAAAAATATCGATTTGCACCGCTGTTGCTGTATTTAATCTTGGTAGTAAATTATATGGCGATGAGTTGTTTTTTCACAGAACAGTTTTTTGCTTATGTCCAACTACAGCGGGTATTGTCACATTGCTTCCATATTGTGTTGCTATACACAAAGGTCAAATATAACCTTTAGAAACACTTCCTGCTCAACACCAGCCAATCAGGAAGACGGCTGTAGGGAGATTAGTTTAAAGAGACAGTCTCGTTAAAAAAAAACAAAAACAAAAAACTGACGTATGGTTATAAAGTTATGTTCCTTCACCAGAGATACAATGATTAATTCATCGGACCTAAGGTGATAACGTGTCAAACTTTAACCAGTTTTCTGAAACTGAACACGACAGTTCACGTGGACATAATCACAACTGAGCAAGCTTTTCAGAAGCATACATTTTAGACCAATGCATTTGGGCTGAATAATAAATACAATGCATGCATGCTTCCTCCAAACTGCTGCACAGTAGTAATTTCTCCCAACAAACCTGCTCCGAAATCAAGGCGGAGTTAGTGAATCTGACATTCCTCAAAACGAATCACAGCGGGCAGTAAAACACTGTTCTAGCCAATAAGAGAATCCAATAGGCGGGATGTTCAGCTGTGCGATCAATGGGTGACGAAAGCGCTTTCAATTTAAAGAAACTGCAGAAACGAAATAATAATATTAAGGATTGATTCATGAATTTGATCGCGGTTTAACAATGCCCGTTTCCCATTGCATGCCAGTTTTCAACAAATCAAAAGGAGCATTTTCTCAAGAGGTCCAGTCTGATAGGAAAAACGGAGATGGTTCGGAAGAGGATTTTTCAAGCTACCAGCATCAGGTGATTTTAACTATTAACTTAAATAGTCTGCCTCGTTAGTACCATTGCACTGTTCTAGCATGTAAGAAAGCTATTTTTAATATAATGTTTTTTTTTTCTTGTGGCGTTTTTAATTTTCTCCGGGCCTGCTCAGCTTGTTTGATGTTGCTATGGCGACACAGCTCTGACGCGAGTCATCTGGCAGTGACACTGAGCTGCAGACTTCAGGCGTTTTTGAGCTTTGAGTAGTCAGACACAGTCCTGCTAAGTGTCTTTCCTTTTTGCTTAAAAAAATGTTTTTCGATTTTTTTGTACTGTATAAATTAATAGCTTTGTTGTTGTTTTGTTAAAGTATGCATACATAATGTTACATATTGTTGATATGAATATGTAAATATTAAATGTGTAACTTCAGATTTTTAAAACATGTTAAATAAACATGTATTTATTCTTCATTTATTTACAAGTGAATATGGCAGTTTCCCAGTTTGCAGAAAGCACACAGAGCAATGAAACTTAGCAGGTGGAGACACCAGATGATGGGCAACAAACCTCTCCAGAAATAACACCATCACTTTGATCATAAAGGGCTCTGTAGACTTGATGAATGATGTCCATTTAGCAGTTAATGCCATGCAGGTATACAACACTCAACAACTATGATGCATACTGTATACTTCCTTGGCATTAACTGATAATGTGGACCATTCATCTCTGAATAGTCTTCAGGATTTTCAGAGAGTCAACACCTTTTGACTTTTTTTGCAGAATTGTAAAGTGACCGACTGACCACTGCATGTATGCTAAAAACACCCACTATAACAATAACCAAAATACATGTTTATTATTTCAGGGATTTCATCCCAAAGACTCATCAGAATCTGAAGAAGAGGTGTCCGTTTCCAGGGTGAACCAAATCAACGGAGGTGGGCTGCTGGAATTTCTTCACCAGGAGGATGGCAGTGCTCTGTCAGACCAGCAGTTCTACCACAGGCTCCAGATCTTAAAGGAAGCACACCAGGAGAAGCTGATGGAGACAAGCAAGCTCTTTCAGGGACATCTGGAGCAAAGGATACTGGAGGACTCCCTGCTCTCTGTGGAGACTGCAGGGAATGTGAGGAAGACAACGTTAAATAAGGACGTGGAGCAGTTCTTCTCGTCCAGTGGGAGACAGCACCTCATAGCCAATCCAAGCAAGTTGTCAGCTTCTAGGTAAAATATATTCTTCATGCAAAAAACAACTAGTTTGATCCTAACAATTCATTTTAGAAGATTAAGGTGTGAATATATTGTAGTGTAAGTGGTACTGTACATATCAATGGTGTTTTAATTCATTACCAGATTTTCCAATGTCCCAGCTAAGCATCATCTAATATTGGAGGCAGATCTTTTACCAGAATTTCAATATGGAATAAACCAAAGCTTGTTCTTTACACTGTTTTATGTGTTGAATTTTCCCTAGGAATGGAAGCCTAAGGAAATCTTCCTCTCTGAGTGAGCTGAGCTCAAGAGATAGCCAAACTGACAGAGAATCTCCTCCATTCAAAGGGACACAGAGACCTGTGAGCAGTTCATCAGCCTGGGCTTCAGGTACGACAGTCCCGCAGCCCTTCAACATGACCCTCCGGGAAGCGCAAAAGAAAACTCAGCTTCCGAAATCCAGAACGTCCCTGGATCTGGAGAAACAGCTGGTGGAGAAGAGGGAGGCAGAGGAGGCTGAGTGTCAGAAACAGTTCAGAGCAGTGCCCATCCCAGCACACGTTTACCTGCCCCTGTTTGATGAGATCAATGAGAGCAGGGAGAAGCAGAGGAGGCTCAACCTGGACAAGAGGAAGGAAATCCTGCTCTCCATACAGAAGCCATTCAGCTTTGCAGAGAGGGAAGAAAAAAAGAAGGAGCAAACAAGACAGATGCTGAGAACAGCCCCCCCGAGCACGCTGAGCGGAAGCATTAAACCCAAAGTGAAAAACAAAATCCCCAAATCAGTCCAGGATCCAACAATCAGTGACCATTTAAAAGGTAGTGAAACTTTGAACGACAATCTGACCAGTCACTGTTGATAATTAGATTGGGTGATCTCATTAATTTTAATGATTTTTTTAATGTGTTTATCATTTTTATTTTTAGCCCTAGATATCAGTCAAATTGCAACAGTATGTCCAATTTCCCATTTAACTAAACTCTGAGTTTCTGTCTTGGGATCAGAAACTGTACTTGCTGTAATCCTGACCTCCCATGTGTGTAGTGTTGATAAAGTGCTGGTAATGCACAGCAGATGGCAGTGGTGACTAGAACAAACAAAAGTACAATAATCAGTTCTTCACCAGAGGAGGTACGATTTGCAATGCTCTGTAATAAGTTGGGGGAAAAGCAAACAAACACTTAAACTATTACTGTATCACCATATATTTATTTTCCCCTTCAACAGAGTATGAACTATACAGGAAGATCAGGATTCAGATGAGGGCAACAGATTTACTTAAAACATCCTCAGCACCCATTCAAGTACAGCCACAGAAGCGGGAACTGGATAAGAGCAGCGCTCTGAAAACTAAAAAGAAGACCCTGGGATATCTGGATAAGGAACCCACGTTTCAGCCACGAACAAATCCAGAGGTTCCCAACTTCGAGAGATTATACAGGGCATTCCAGAAGGAGGCCATGCGAAGGAAAGAACAGACAGAGTCGACCAAATGTAAACCATTCCAGCTTCGCACTTCCAATTTGCCACCAAGACAGAGCAGATCCACTGAGGATGCACAGCAAGTAAGCCACCTTTCTTATTCATGTAATACATGCAGCACCACAGATATCATTGATGACAAAATGCCAGGGGGCAAAACTAGTGACATGCTTATGCGAGAGACCGCTTTGAACCATTTTATTTCAAGAGAAAACTGTTTTGGGAACAGATTCTGGGTTAAAAACATTCTGTCGCCAGCGGGTGCCATATTGCAGCATGGGAATGGCACACTGACATTGCAGACTGCATATCATGTCATCTCATCTATGCAAGACATTGTTGACGTGGATTGAGGTCACATTGAGCAAGATAAATGGGCCCTATGGTGGCAACACTATTTTCCCCATAGAATCCTGTTCCGGTGAATATATTGTAAAATTACATTTGTAAAACATCTCTCTGTATTAAGATCACAACAAAAGAAGCATTTAATTCTTAACACTGTTGAAGCTACTGTTAAAGCTAGTAGGGGATACCTACTTCTGGACAAGTTAGTCTAAAACACTGTCATTCTTTCCAATTATTCTGTTTTAAAATTCAACTTTAGGAGTCAAGTCCTGTGATCAAGACACGCTTAAATAGAAGCCAGTCCTTCAACGGGATTCTCTCCCTTTCAACTGACACCCTCCCCACCTACATCACAGACGCTGCAAGGAAACGTCAAGCTGCTATCAGGTACCTAGCCCAGGGCATTACAGGGTACAATGTGCAGGCCCATACAGCATATGAAAAAAATATATATTTCTGCATTTTCCATTTCCATATTAATGACAAAAAGAAGAAATGAGAATTGCAATATCATGCATCTTCACAGAAATCTATTAAAGGATACTCGTAAGATAAAGTTTTTAAAAAGGAGGCTGTTTGGTCCAGTGGTTAAAGGAAGGGGCTTGTAACCAGAAGGCCCCGGTTCAAATCCCAACTCAGCCACTGACTCATTGTGTGACCCTGAGCAAGTCACTTAACCTCCTTGTGCTCAGTCTTTCGGGTGAGACGTAGTTGTAAGTGACTCTGCAGCTGATGCATAGTTCACACACCCTAGTCTCTGTAAGTCGCCTTGGATAAAGGCATCTGCTAAATAAACAAATATCAAATAATAAAAACCCTAAAATATTTCAGAATAGCCTTGACCCTTTAAAGTTATATTTCTCAGAAGCTCACTGGAACAGAAGGATAACAAGGAACAAGAGAGTGCTAAATGGATGAAGCAGTACAGATTGAAATCAGAAGCAATGAATAAAGCAGTAACTACACGGGCGAAAGCAATGGATACACATAGGAGTCTAAAGGATGTGTACAAGGAAAAATTAAAGCAACACAGGTGAGCTTAAAAGCAGTATCAAATGACTGAATTTAACCAAGTGGTCTTAAGTTTGCAAAGTTAACATAACAAAAACAGTAGTACAGGTTATTCCAAGAGCAAGTTCAAAGCTTTTTAGTTGGGAAAATAATATAATTCACAACATGTTTTTGCCTTGACCCTGAGTTTTGTAAGGCGGGGGGCGTTTAGCTGTTCTGTACGCTGCTTTGCACGACCCTTTGCCCTGAATCAACTCTTTGTGATGCAGGCAGACTGACCAGCACCGGATGAGGGAGTATAAGAAGGAGCTGGAGGAGATGAAGAACAGGATACATGACAGGCCCTACCTGTTTGAACAGGTCACAAAGGTACAGAGAAAACAAATAGCATGGCTGGAACTCATCTGAAATCTGTTTAAAATGGCCAAACCAAATACAGGTAGTTTGTTTTAAATGTGCTGATGAAGGTTTAGTAACAAGCTGCACTACAGAAATAAAAAGTAAATGTGCTTATAATCAAGACTGTGTTCCCTTTAGAGAAACGCAAAGACAGAGGCAGAGCGGCGGTACCGAGACACACTGAAGCAGGTGGGGCTGAATGAAGACTTTGTGAGGAATAAAGGGAGAAATGCTGGGGGAACGCCACTGTGTGTATCTGACGGTGAAGAAGACCAGAGCAATGACAGCAAGACCCAATACAGGTATCCCCTTTCATGACATCTCCCATTCACACAGCACATGCACTGCTCTATGTGCATCAGGTCAGGTGTCATAACTAAATCAGGCTATCCCTACCCTACCCTACAACTTCACTGCAGCTAAACACACAGATAAGTCTTTTATCGAATGCTTGCTACTAAGTTTATAAATACTGTATGATTAACTGCACATTTGGTCTCTCTTCAGTAGGTCTGAGAGTGTGATAAGTTCAGCGGAAAACCAAACAAAAGAAGAGCCAGAGAAAACCAATGAGGAAGAAATGATATAACTATAATTACAGCCACGAGCACTTTGTATATTTCTTTGTTTATATGCAGTAATGTTTGTATATTACAAATCTGCTATTGTTTATAGACAGTGTATACATACACTACATTGAATCGGTCTTAATTTAAGAAATGGAACCATTCTGGACAATGTGCATGAATTCTGATTTATGACAAAAGGTTTAATTTGTTGTTCTGATTAGTCCAAACAAATTAAGGTTGACTTGACTTTTCTTTTTCAAATAGGTGTGTGAGCTCCCTGAAATATTTATAATTTAATATTTTGTATTAAGTGTTTGCATCTGAATTGAAACAAGTTTGTATTAATAATGCTGCATCAGTACTGTGAGTAAATAATTTGTTTTAATGAGTACTGTTTTTGGCACATGGCTTTATGTCAATTTATATTTTGCAATATGCCATTCTTAGAAAATAAAAGTTTCATGCTTATAAATCCATACTGATCATGTTGTTTTGGATTAATTTTGGCATCTCTGCCATGTGAGGTTCTGTAACCACATCTGGGGCTATTGCTGACAAAGTTTTGCACTGTTGACCTGCCTTTGAAGGAGTGGACTAAATTAACATCTTTCATTGACATCCATGCTGTTGGCAGTGGATGAAAGTCAAAGGTCTTGGCAGACACTGGCGTAGGTTAAACCTGCCCGCAATTACTGTACAGATTGGATAAATAGGAAGCTAAATAGATATGGCCTGGTGTGCCCCATCATTATGGTGTAGAATATTACAGATAAGTGTGGTCACAGCTTAGAGCATTGCGATTGCATTTAGAGAATAACGCTCATTTTTCTGATCTCGCTTACACATGCATTTGGATCTCTACATGGCGGATTATGGATCTCTATACATAGACTGCAACATAGCAATTTCATTTCACTGAAGCATAAGCCTTGGTGTGACAGGGCAGAGGCCTGGCACATTAAAATATGTTTCTGTGGTTGGCAGCCACCTTGGCTCAAGAATAGGGGAACAGCCTGGAGCCAAGATGGCCACCCTTTGCACAGCCGGGTGGTTTTAAATAAGTTAACTGGTTCGGTGTGGTGTCTCTCTCGGGAGGCTGACTGTCTGATTGATCAGCCCGAGAATGCCAGGCATGCAGTTCCTGGCTGCCTGATCAATCAGTCAATTACAGTAGCTACCCGGAGAAGACACCACACCATTTAAAAAGAACAAAGAAATGTTTGTTGGGGCGGAGGAAGAGAGTTAGTTTAGGAGAAGGGCTGAGAGCAGCAGGTTGTGCTTTCTGCCCTGTCTATGCACCAAGATAGCCGTAGCTGGGGTGTGGTTTTGTTTTCTATGCTGTTTTGGATATTTCTGTTTGTTAGGAATAAAAATGCGCTGAACTGCTGTTTTCCAGGGGCTGTGTTTGCCTTGACCGCGACGCCACTTTACCAAATGTGGTCAAGGCTGGCCAGCGTCAGAATCGCAAACACACACCCGGAAAACTGCAGTTTAGCGCTTTTGTATATTTTTATTTCTTAACAAACCAAACAAAATTTTTACACAAGCAAACACATTCACAAGCAACGGAATTCAGAAACCAGCTTTTCTGATCCCAAACAAATGAAGTCTCCATAAATAAATGTTTCCTTTTACAAATGTCTTAAGAGGCTTAAATAACATAAAAAAATGACAATTCAAATAACATCCTGGAAAGGTAATAACTAAAATATAAGAGTGGACATAATCTTTTTTATTTTTTATTATTTGTAGCCTGTAACAATATGCAGCATTTACTTTCCTCACATAAACTGCTCCTGACTAACGGGTAGCTACGGAAGAATTCAAAAGCGGACTCATTTTCTGTCTTCTGATTCAGCCCAGTGCTTCCGTCTTTGGGGATTTCTGTTCTCCAGACCAATGGAACACATATGCAGGAGGCAGCAAGGTTCTCTTAATGTCTTCTCAGAGGCTGTGAAAACAGTATTAACATATTAACTGCCGCTGCCTATTGAGAAATTCAGTAGCAACTGTAATGGTGAAATAATTTAAATAAAGTTAGGAAGTACAGCAATTATTCTCTTACCTTAACCATTAAAAAAAAATATTTTTATTGCAATAAAGCCACAACTTCCTCCCCATAGGTATGGCCTCCTGTAGCCATGGAAACTAGGTCATGTGGTTGTGATAGGACGACCATGGATGCAGAAGGAATGTTTCTATGGACATCGGAGTCTATGGACATGGCATAAAGAACAAGAAAATTAAGTGAATTTATAGAAATTGTACAGGTATGAAGGGTAAAATAAATAGTGCAGATAGTTAACAGGGTTCGACCGCCCGCAGCAGAATAAATGTGACATTGCCTGTGATGTCAGTGTCAGTTTTTTTCTTTTGGCACTTGATGTCACAAAACCAAACTAGAAATGAGGGTTTTTGTGATGAAAGCAGCCACCAGGAGAAAGGGTTTCATAGATATGGACACAGCGTAATACAATGTCAGTGAAATAGGTCATTTGTACTGGCCAGCACCTGTAACTGAACTTTATCTAGAGAGTCAAAGAAAACACTTTGTGAAGACACTTTCCATAACACTGAAAATAAGAAGTCAGTATCTCAAATGGCTCATTTGATTAGCAGTTGAAAAGGACGTAGATTTGTCACACCAGAGAAGGTTTCCTTACTGGGATGCTTAACAATAATACAGTCATCGGTCCAATTATTACAAGATACCACCGTTAAGACTGCACTGTGTAACTTACCTTCCGGTGCTCTGAGCATGCTGTGATGCAGATTGATCCTTTCCACTTCCAAAGAGCATTGCGTTGCCATGGAAACCACATTGTCACTCGCGATCCCCTGGTCCTCCAGCAAGCTGCTGTGTGTCAGAGCATCCCCTGAGAGAAGGTAAAGAAAAAGTAACAATAATGAGACCGTATAACTGTTGTTATATCAAAGAGAGGCTAGGTAATCTTTCAGCTATTCTCTCCATGTCAAAAATAAGAAGCTCTGATGGGGGCAGTAGGTTTATCGTACTGTGCTTTGTCTGTGAAAAATCATACAACACTTTTCCTAAACATATATAAAACCTATATAAAATTGCTGTTACCAGCCTCTCCCCTTGTGTCACTGGCAGGAGCAGCAGCGTTGTGACGCTTCCTCATGTGAACGTTTCTGCTGCCACTCTGAGAAAAGGTTTTCCCACAGACAGTGCACTGATGCGGCTTCTCTCCTGAAACACAGCACAGCACACTTCTCATAGAAGACACTTGAAAGACAGAAACATTGATCAGCGTTCCTTACAAATACAATGTGTGTGACTATTGCATTGCAAAATAAAGGAAAAGAATCCCTAGTAGCATAATCTAAGGTGTCACATAGAGATGCTAAAATATGTTGCTTTACCTGAATGCACAAGCATGTGTTTCCGCAGACTGGAGTACTCAGCAAAGGAGCGCCCGCAACCTTCTGCTTCACACAAGAAGGGCTTTTCACCTGAAAAGACACATTTAACATTTTGAAATTAAAAACTCTCAAAACCACATTCTTATGCCAATTAAAAAATATATATAGAGACCCTTCAATGAAGTGAAGGGGAAGCATTCTTTAGGCAGAGCTTGTAGTGGTTCAAACCAAAGGTCTTATGGGGAGCAGAAGACTATACTGAAAGATCAATATTGAAAAAATAACCCCCTAATATAACAGCATGCACTGACCCAACAGTGAGAAAAGACCCACTGTTCATAAAGCCATATACAACACACTTAAAACCTCTTTCTTCAACAGTACTTTATTAGTTGCCGCTTCACAATAAATCCCCACTCACCGGTATGTGTTCTTTTGTGGTTCTTCAAGTTTCCAGCTGTTGTAAATCTCTTCCCGCAGTCTTTCTCATTGCAGATAAAGGGTTTCTCTCCATTGTGTGTCCTCATATGGACCTGCAGTCTTTGCAACACATAGAAACTCTTACCACAGCCTTCGGCACGACACGTGAACGTCCGGTCGTTCCTGTCAGCGAGACAACGAAGCCCTGAATTTGGGGTATTCATACCTCTGCACAATTTCAAATTCAGACCACTAACAGCAACTATGGATTGGTATTTTAAAATTTGTCCATGCCTTCTTTATATACTAAATAAACTGTTAAAATGACAAGGCGGCTTAAAACTCTCGTTTATAGATTAAAAATAGCTGGTCAAGTCGCTACTTACTTGTGTGTTTTTAAATGGTATTTGAGGTGAGCCGGCCATGTGAAAGTCCTCCGACACCCTTCAAATGTGCACTTCAGGCTCTTTTCATTCTGTGGGCGCTCCCCTGAGGGGTTCACCTCTTTCTTTGGTCCCTCAGATTGGTAACAATGCAAGTGGTCGCCTACCAGCGTGACACCAAAACAGAATGCTGTTATGCCATGTCTGAGACCAAGAGAATCATGAAACACAGCTGTCTGCTAATCTTGAAGATAATAATAACCTTGCATATTAATGGAGGATTTTAAAGCTGTTATAGATGTCCTTTTATTTCACCAAAGAGCACTGAAGACGGGGGTATAACTTAAGCCATGTTTTTAAAATCTCAGTTATAAAATAGTTACCACTGTTGCTTGCTTTGGCATCCTTTGCCAGCTGTGCCCGTGTAGCAGCTATCAGACTGTCGTGTGCCAGCTCTTGGACTCGGAGGTACCAGGGTGTGCTGCCATCTGCGTTCTCACTGGTAGAAAACTCATTCCCGGGATCATAGACTTCATCCTGGACAAACACCAAGGGCTCTGCAGAGGCGGCCAGCCCTACATTAGAGACGGTCTTTATTCAAACCAACGATCCTTACATTATTGACGATAATTAAAGTCTAACTCTCTAAAAGCAAGGAATTAATATTGAAAATGTGTATTTGTTCATTTCATAGTTTCCCCCTGCAGGAGTCATTTCTTCTGCCATCTGCTGTCTTTAGTTAATACTGCAGTCTTGGCCTTGACAAGGACACTGATAGCTGGTAGTGAGGTCAGTGTTTATTAGAAAAGTGTGCTGGGAGTTATGCAGAATGGAGTCATATTACATATCAAAACACATTTCCTAATAAGCAGTGTGACCAACGATACCTTTGGCTAGGTTCAGAAGTATGAAGGATGTGCTGTCCGTTTGTTGTAGATCATGTAAGATTGATGGAGAGCTGGGAGTGGGGGAGATATTCACAGATCTGTGAGGCTGCAGCTGCACCATTAGTGACTCTCTCTCATTTTCATAATCAGATAAGGCTGGAGAAGCTTGATGGCTTAGACCAGTACCTGGAAATAATAAAAGAAATGTAATACATTAGCATCCTTACTGGAACGAGGGTTTATATATTTATGGTTCTAGTGATAAGCACCATCAAGCTACTGTTGAATGCACTAGGACTGTGTACTCAAAACATGACAGAACTGCAAACTGAGTGATGTGACGGAGGACTAGATTGTGTTGCTCATGCTTAATTGGGTGTTAAGCAATGCTCACCCCTACACTTAGGTGCATCAATACATTTTTGGTAACATGCAGTAGTTTAGTCATAATATTCTGCTCTTTGTTAGGGACTTTTAACAACGAGAAGTTGCTTTATAAGAGGGAAGAGTACAGCTGCAAATAGGCAATATAATTTACCTGCTAACTGTAGCTGGCTACATACTGAGTTTTCAGAGCATGGAAGCAGGGATAAACATGTCCCCTTGGGGTCACACTCTTCCAGACCTTGCCCCAAAGGGATTGATGCGTTCTGAACAAACTCAACCAGCAGCTATGAAGAGAGAACAGTTATACAGTGGTGCACATACAAAAAATAAAAAACAGTCATATAGACAGCATCAACCAGGGATGGAATAAGGCTCCCAATGCATAGCAGTTTGATCCAATCTTGGTTTTACTATGAGTTTAATGAGACAAACCTAAGCTTGCTACACACTGTGGCTAATCAGGCTTGTAGTAAAACCTGGAATGTGTGAAACTGCTTTGCAATAGGAGTCTTATTTCCTTCTTTGTCTACACCCATATTTACAATCAATAACTTGTAAAAGCAGGTTTCTGTGACTGTGAATGTACATGCAGATACTTGCCTCTAATATATCCCCAGCAGGGAATTACAATGACTCACACAAAAAGCATTAACAGTATGGTTTCTCTGGGCCAGTGACATTTGTTTACCAGGCAGCACAGGTGAGAATGGAGTGTTTCTCGACAGCTACTTTAAAACATACCTCAGGTTTGGAGTCCAGTTCATCTGAGAGCATGGATTCAACCTTTGAGACCTGAAGATAAACAGACATGCATCTTGAATATTCAGCAAGTTAGCCTAATTTTCTTCAAAAGTTATTCTACTGTACATTTGATACAGAATATTGTTAGTGATTTAAAGTACCTACCTTGGGTTACAAGTGTTTTTTTCAGGATGGTCATTGACTGTTGCTCCCAGCATTCATCTGATCAGTTTCAGCTTCTCATTTTCATAACTAAAAGGCGGGTAATACAGTATTGCTGTGTGAGAGGAAAGCCCTCATGTTCCACACCAGGTCATTTAAAGAAAAATACTAACCATTTCTGATAATTTCAAATGGTTCACAATCAAGTGTTTGAAGGTACTACACTCCAACAACAACTAATCATTATGTACTGAAAGTGGGGGTGCCATAATTATTTGCCATAATTATTTTAAAATACAGTATTTAAGATTAGGTTACAATTAAACATGGTGAAATAAATAACTGAAACATTTAACAACCTCATTAGCATTTATTAAATAAAATGGGAGAAATCTTTGCGCAGCTAGTAAATGTACTATGGCAAGACTGTGTGTGCAGAACAGAGTAAGTAAGGGTCTTAAAGCATTCCACAACTTTCCGAACAGACAGAATACAAACCCGTGCATTCTGTGCGAAGTTCCGACTTCAAGAGGAAATGAAATGCAAGTAAACGTATCGTCATTTGTCTTACTACCACCCCTAACTTTTTATAAAACAGTAACGGACAGTATTTTTTTATTATTTTTATTTTACCCCTGTCGTGTCAGGACCTAGTCTGTCCCAAAAGCACGGTGATAATTATCTCTACCGGGGCTTGAGGTTCGTCGTCTTAAGGTAATTCGAGATCTTGCACATTTTAATTGTCTATATTCAGACACACATTAACATGTTAACATAAACTCTTTCTAAAGCAGCTAGAATCAGAACTATGTATAATGTAAATGACCACTGTACCGGCATTTCAATAATCCGAATGATTAGCACGATTCACGTGTAGTTAGCTCAGTCGATAAATGGCCAAAAAAAAAGTCAAAATTTTAATTGTGTAATACTGTTACATTTTCTATATGAAAATTATAAACTAAACGGATTATTATATTGAATGTATATTTGTATAAACGAATTTCAAACCGACCCACGGCATGCATCTCCGTTGTTATGCCAACATATAGACAGTTCAACTTTCATTTGTTTGGCTTAAACAAACCACTTAATTAAATGTACTTACAGACACTTCTATACCTTCATTTCACCTCTAACGTGATTGATAGACATTTGTTTTGAAGTTTATTTCCATTTGTATTGTAAGTACTCTTTCCTTCTCTGTTTACAAAAATGTACGTCTAAATAATTTCCTCTCTACGGAGCAGCTGTTGGGACAATAATTTTCGTCTTGCGCTACGTTTGTTTTAACGCGTTTTTCAAAACTCCAGGGCTATGCTATGGGGACGGTAAAACAAAAAAATGACGCACCAGCTAAAACCGATAGCTATCTGTATGCTTAATTTTTAATGATTCAAATCTTAATATCACACTGTTAAATACTGCTGTTCTAAATACATGGAAGCTGAAGTAACATATACCTTGCTAAGAAGGATGTAGAGTTATACATATCAGACAGTAAAGATGAGCACTAAAGATTAAGAAAGATGGGCCAGTTTCACAAAGCATTGCCACTTAGCAGGCTGCTAGGAAGCTATGGAAGTGGATTGGGTATAGCAGACTGCTACCTAGACCTGCTTTGTGAAACTAGTCCCATTACTCTATTATACATGGAAACTTTAATTCAAAAGGGTTAAACTGTGGTTGCACATAATGGCATCCTGTGGTGCTCTGGTCATGGTCTGTAAATTCCAAATTAGAGTAGGTCATCATGAACCACATTGACTGGATCTGAATATAAAAATGTGACAGATACAGTAAGTTTCCTTACCCAGTTTCTGCAGAATTGGATTAACAGCTATATTTTCTATTGCTGCTTAACCCTGAGAGGTAAATAATAAGAGGTAAGTCAATAGAACCTGTATTATATCTTCTATTGCTGCTTAACCCTGAGAGGTAACAATTGGATGTTGCAAACCTACTGAACCCTTGTCTGACTCCACATGGCCGTTCCTCTAGGTGAGACGCTGGGGACACCTATCCTGAGGTGTTGTATTTTGTATTGAATCTCCCCCTTTGTGATGTACACACAGCTGAATTCAGGTTGAATATGTTTGCCATGCCTCTCTATTGGGTTTACAATGCTTATCTATGCTAGTTTACAATGTTTTCACAATCTTCTGTTACACGTTGCTATGCTTTTACTTTCATAGACCAATAAAGGGGTAATAACCCTTATAAACTTTTATAAAGTGATATTACAGATAAATTAATCCATCTCACCTGTTTTTAAACATTTCATTAAATCTTGTTTAGCCCTAATTATTCTGATACAATTCTAGTACAGACGCAACTAATTATTCAAAGGAGTGGTACCAGTATATTCTTATAGAATAAAATTTAAAACTGGTACCAGAATCTAGCGTGTCTGCTCTTGTGTAAAGATGATTTTAATAAACACTGTTGACCACAGCAGGAATCTGTGGACCACAATTCACAGTTCTCCAGCCCACCTGCAGTGTTCTAGACAAGATAGTTCCGACACATTAGCTTTGTAATGCAGTATATAAAAGAGTAATGATGAGGTAGGTAGACGCCCCACTTAATTAATACCCTGTAGATACTGTACTCTCCAGCACTGCTGTAAAGTAACTGTACCCAATGTATTGTGGTATTGCTGCAGCATATAGTTTTGTAGATGACTATAAGCAGCTGTCACTGTGGGAGGCTATGTTGACAAGTGGATTCAAACACGCATCAGGGGGATGTATCCGATCAGGTTTGTCTTTCTCAGGACTGTAAATGATGCCTCTCCTGGTATGTGGAGAGCAGGAGGGGCTGCCTGGGTGTCTAAGGCCACCGCTGTGTCACCTGCAGGAGGAGCTACAGACAGGGAGATCCTACGGGGAAGAGAATCTGCTTTTGAAGAAGGAACAAAGACAGAGGGAAGTAGAGGCAGACAACAGTCAGCCCGGCAGACACCACTGGGGCTGCGTTCTCCACGCTTGCTAAGGATGGGAGCTGAGCCATAGGGGGACAGGCAGCAGAAGCAGCCCTCAGAGGATGTATTAACATTAGCAAAAACAGACAAAAAAAACAGACCAGAAAACCAGCAGCAATAAAGGCACACCAGGGGACTGAAATAGCCTTCTGCTTACACGTATCATGCTGACAGGGCATGTTGTCGTGAATCATAATATCGGATCGCTTGCCTTTTTCTCAGAGGTCGGGGAGACGATTTCAGTGAAGATTGCTGCTGGAATATTATTGGCATCGGAGTTGTGAGGCCATCTCCGATTCAGTAGCAATTAAAAGAAAACTGAACTAAGACAAAGTGAACTGGTGAAATAAAAAAGAGCGGAAGATGGAGCAGGGAGAAGAGAGGCTGACAGCGAACGACAAGGGTCTCATCAGGGACAGCTGGGAGAGACTGGGGAAGAACAAACTCCCACATGGGACTGTCATGTTTGCCAGGTGCAGTGCCTTCTGCTTCTCTTTTTATCTGCTGTTATTTCTCTTGTGTAGAAACCGAGTCAGTGCTATAAATGGCAGGGCTAAGGGAAATCTCTCAAGAATCAGTTGAGAGCACATACCTGATATTACTTCAGTGTGAATGAAGCAGACCAGGACTTTTGAAATGTTGAAACTTAACCCAGCAGACTGTATAGAAAGATAGCACAGTCTCCAAATAATAAAGGCATGCCACAATGGAAACTGTTGTTTATGAAATATAAAAAAGCATGCCGCAATATGAGATTAAAGTAACTCATTGTGATGTCTGTCAAAATATGTGGTACCCGTCTACCAATAACTTATACCATGATAACTGGCAATGCGCTACCATTGTCCCATTGCATTGCCGTTGTAGTGCCACAGAAATGATGCTGAAGATCATTTGGTAAGGAAAGCAGCTACATTTGAGAAGTAGGGAGAGGCTGAGATTAGCCAGGTAATCCTGGCCTCCTCTGTGCACAAGTCTCTGTCCAGGTGCTAAAAAAGAAAATTGACATCAGAGCTGTCTTCCGATTTGGCATTCATGGGCTTACTGCGTGTTCCACAATAGCGGCTAAACTTTTTGATGTAATGTAAATTGCCACAATATTCTTAAACCTTATAATTATATAAACACCTCTCTTTCTCTCTATAGGGTATTTATATATTCTCATTGTAATTGACATTACATCCAAATTGCTGCAGGGCCCTTTTAAAATGTTCTTATCTTGGGTTTTAATAATTGTTTGGCCTGGCAGGGTGAATGGTCAAAGTCCTCATTAGTATGGAATTAAATGACATGAAAAAGGAGACTGCCATCTCCCCAAGGTGCTGCTGAGATACATGTGGAGTACAGCAGGGAGACAGCTGAGTGGAATTAACCCTGTTTCCAATCCATCCCAACCACAAAGACATCAGTGAAGGAAAGCCACCCTGACTAGAGAAAGCGCTCATGTGCTTTGTGTCTGCTCTTTCACTGACAGATTGTTCGAGCTGGAGCCAGAGCTGCTGAAGCTCTTTCACTACAACGCTGCCTTCAGTAGTGTGCAGGAGTGCCTCTCCAGCCCGGAATTCATTGATCACATTAGTAAGGTTTGGAACAACATCATTACTTACACAATTTACAAGGTACTGAATCCACAGTGGGGCTCATGGTGCTTTGAAAGCTTGTATCTCACTCTCAAACCAGCATGTTTTCTGTAACTTTACCAGGTATTTTCTACTTTTTGGATTAAAAAAAAAAAAGTGAAATAAAAATGCTTTGAAAATGAGCCCCAAAGCGAAATATATGTATTTGCAGTTTAATACATGCATAGTCCCAGTAACCCAAGCTTCAAAGGAGATCCTGTTTAAGCGCTGGTCAATAAATCCACCCGCTTTCTGGGATTCTTTCTTTTGATGCAAAATGTAAACATGGAAACACATAACTCTGGCAGCAGGACCCTGACTCTCTCTTCTAAATCTTCTCTTTCTATCTGATGTTGACCTGGGTATCCTGTATTTCACAGCTCTAGGTAGTGTGGTTGTTGTCTGAGGAGGAAATAAGGAGGCTCAGTTGTTGCAGAAGTTTCAGCTCCAGTAAAAGTCTCCTTTTGTGCCTGTCGCAGGTGATGCTGGTGATAGATGCTGCAGTTAGCCATCTCGATGACCTGCATTGCCTGGTCGAATACCTTGTGAACTTGGGTCGGAAGCACCAGGCTGTCGGTGTGAAAACCCAGTCATTCAATGTAAGTAATTCATTACGTTCTATAATATTAACAAAGTCAGTTCTGGGGCAGGGGCAGGGCATATTTTAACTGTGTTTATTACCATTAAACCCTCACCCTAATGTCAATGGCCAGCAATACCCTGATACTTCCAGTAGACTTTGATTACATGATGTTAAATAAAAGATCTAAATTATGTTCATCTAGTTTGTTTTTCTTTAATGATGTCTCAATCCTGAAATTCTAGGTGATGCAAAACTGTTGGCCAGAGCTGTAGAGTAGAATCTATTGTTTTTAAATATTACCTGACAATTGCTGCAGTTTAACAGTCCTAATATGGTCATGCAACATGCACCACTTGGTACACCATTTCATATGAATTTTAAAGCTGTTCCTGTTTCTGCATTCAGATTCCTCAATGCTGAGCAGAATTGGCTCACAATATCAATAACCTTACCATTGCATTGCACCCTTTTGAACAGACATGCCTCTCCTAAACATTAGTCCCTACCCTGAGCTGGATTTATGAAACAGCAACCCATCCATACACTTTTATTGAATTGTAGGAAAGTGATCTTGTATCTCGGCTTGTGGTGATTTACAACCAGTGCTTAGGGGTGAAAGCTAAAGATTAGCAAATGTATGTTTACCATGGTGAATGCTTAGAAAGGTGTTAGCAGTTGGCTTGTTTAGTTGCTGGTTGCTTAGGTGATTTTACAGCCACTAAGGCATTGGTTTTAGTAAAACAGAAAAAAAAAGCATGTGTCACTTGTTGCGTTCTCTAATAAAAATAAACCATTATTCAGGATTATTCTTCTAAAGTGTTTGGCTTTAATTCAGTGCCCTTGTTTTCTGTCAAGGCTGTTGGGGAGTCCCTGCTCTATATGCTGGAATGCAGTCTGGGACCAGCTTACAGCATGGAGCTCCGAGAGGCCTGGGTTACCCTCTATGCCATCGTGGTGGAGACAATGAGCAGCGGCTGGACAGAAAACGGAGAGAGCAAGAGCGACTGAAGGGAGGAGAGAACGAGAGCGACTGAAGGGAGGAGAGAACGAGAGCGACTGAAGGGAGGAGAGAACGAGAGCGACTGAAGGGAGGAGAGAACGAGAGCGACTGAAGGGAGGAGAGAACGAGAGCGACTGAAGGGAGGAGAGTGAACTCTGTGACCTAAGGGGGGTGTAGTTTACGTCGCTGTTCTAGGCTCACTGTGTTACTGGGGCTCTTGCACTGGCTGTGCATGAGAGAGAAGGAAGAGGGATATTATGAATTGTTTAACATTGTTTAATTATTTTCTCAAAGGTAATGCTGCAGGGACAGGATATGTGCGGCGATCATAGTTAGAGCCGCCACATTCTGAAGAAGGAGTGTTGCTGGGAAGCCTTCATTGTGGTTTTAGTTTGTTTGTATATAAGAGGCCGGTCTGTATCTAATAGCTTGGCCCATGCTAGGTGAGCAAACTTCTATGCTGTTCCTTAACAGACCAGCGATCCCAGTTCATGGGGTTGGGATTGCGGAGTACACTTTATATAAATAGCTTTTACAGTTTAAGAATTTAACGTTAGAGCTGCATATATTAGAAATATGATCAGGAATTGTGAACTGTGTTGCACAGCTGACACAGAGTTCAAAATTAGACTAAGTTATACCAGACTGTTATAAAAAGATAAGAATTGTGACTTAATGCTTTTTTACTCTTGTCTTTTTTTATTATTTAGAGTAGGCTGTGTTCGACAACCTTATTTTTGAACACTGATGATTGAAAATGCGTATCTCAATTTGTTGTGCGTAGAGAATTGGTAATAGCATGCCATTCCTTTTTTTCTCTGTACCTCAGCTTGTACGAGGGTGTAGCTCCAGTATCTGTGTGGTTGCCTCGTGTTAATGAAGGCACAATGTCGAGCTGTGTGGAACAGTTACACAGTAACCCCTTCTCTGTGAAGTGCTGATTATTCTCTTGTTAAAGATTCAGTTTTGCTTCATTAACCACTTGTGCTAAAGGTACTACATTTAGTGTATAGCATAACACCCAGATTCCTTCCTTTCTCCACCCTGCAGCTGTGGACAACAGTTTTATATCACCCTATAGAATTCACTCATTTTGCTTTAACAGTCCTAATACGGTCATGCAACATGCACCTCTTGGTACACCATTTGATATGGATTTTAAAGCTGTTCCTGTTTCTGCATTCAGGTTCCTCAGTGCTGAGCTGAATTAGCTCACAATATCAATAACCTTACCATTGCATTGCACCCTTTTGAACAGACATGCTTTTCCTAAACATTAGTCCCTACCCTTAGCTGGATTTATGAAACAGCAACCTATCCATACACATTTATTGAATTGTAGGAAAGTGATCGTGTATCTCGGCTTGTGGTGATTTACAACCAGTGCTTAGGGGTGTAAACTAAAGATTATCAGTACTTCATCCATTGAGAGAAAAGATCACACTGTGCATTTTAATGAGTTGCTGTCAGAAGAAATCTCTACAGATTTTCAGCAACCGTTTTTTTGAAGATGGTCTCTATCCCTATACTGGGTTGGTAAAATGCTTACTTCTCCTGAATGATTTAACACATTCGACAGTCATTGCTCTTTCAACACATTCTCCAGATCCAATGCTTTCTTGACTTGGTTTTTATCATATTCTTACTGCATGTTGCTGTACTTTACTGCCAGCTATTTGTTTTTCTGCAGTTACCAGCAGCTATGAAAAATGAATACCAACCCCAGTAGTTATCTGTCCTGGGTTTTCGGTTGTGTAAATTAGTCTCATGTGAATTGCAGACGAAATCTTTGTACTGCACAGATTCAACGATACAAAAACAATGCCAAGGTATTTTTGGTAACTATCTACACCTATGCTAATGTGGCTTAGTGTTTTATAAAGTGTTGTATACTGTACTTGTTGTTATCTTTGAAAGGGTGATGTGCATCTTTGTCTTGAGCATGCTTATCCAAAGAAAGCAGCAGTGGGATTGCAGATAGAGACCAGGCCTTCCCTTTACTGCGTACTGTGGATGTATCTGTCCTACAGCTCACAGCATCACTACACTTTACACTGTGTATTTACCCCGTGGTTACTTACTACATGCACGTGTGCTCGCACATGGTTACAATGTACTTCATGTGTCCCTCTTTCTACACCTTATAACCCTATCCCTTTTCTGATACAATTCTGTATGTCCATATATGAAGTACATTGTAACTATGCCTCATGACATTGTAATTATGTGTAAGTACACATGTATTTGCTAAGTAACTACTCTGTAAATACACAGTAATTAGAGACACTTCCTGTAAAGTGTTTCCAACAACATCTCCCTTCCGAGAGCCATCAGCCCACGTATTTCACAGCTGTAATCACAGGCTCAGTCAGTGTAAAGAGATATCTGTGTGCTGCCTGGATTTCTAACTTTTGGTCTTGTGTGTGTGTTTTAGCAGTGTGCTCAAACCCTTGATAAAGCCAATCTCACTGCTCTCGGCACTTTCCTAAGCATGCCCAGTCGACAGGATGCAAGACTCTCCATTGTGATATAGAAGTGTTCAACTTTCTGCCTTGTCTTAATGTCTACCTCATCTGTTTTGAACACACATTGGTCTTTGCCTGAACATTTTTGTACCAAAAGCATATACTATTTAATGACCTTTGACTATTCAAATTATTAGCTCCTGGTTCCAAACTTGTTCAGCTTGGTAAATAAATCTGTTGCATTTTTAAATGTTCTGTAGTGTACGAAACCCACCTGTTTCTTCGCAAATAAAAATAATTTCATGTATTCTACTCGTATGCAGTTTGTGAACTCAAAAATGCACAACATATCCCATTTACACACTTTTGCTTTTTTTTAATAGAGTTTTGCTCTCTTATGTTGTGTAACCAGAACTCCGTGATGGAATTACAGCATTATTACAGTATGTGCAGTTGTGTGTACATTTTTCTTAACACACCACAAAGATAATCTGTGCAATTATTTTTTGTGCAACAAAACGCTAATTAGTGAAAAGCATATTGGTTTTGCAGGGGAAAAAAATCAATCATCTATAGGAGGATTCTGACATTTGTGATTAAAGTCATTGTGCTTTTGCAACCTGTTCCCTGGGGACTGGTTTCGGGATATGAAACTTTTGAAAATGAAGCTGTAGCTTTCTGCACTCACCAAATTGTTTTACATGACAGCACTCGGGAGACCCATGGGAGAGATCTGTGAGGTTATCGTTTCACTTGTACTTACCAAAGAAGGAAACTAATTGCCGCCTGAGAGAGGGAGGAGAATTATTTTTCATGCAATACAAACCAATGTATTTTATTTAGAAATAATACCGTACGTGACTGATCTCAAATCGGATTTACTGTCTGCTTACTACTTACAAGGCCCTTCATGGTTTTGGGCCTTTATATTTACAGGAAACGTTGGTAGCTTCTGCTGCTGATTGCACCTTGAGATCAGTGAATTCTGAACTTCTGGCAGTTCCTCAAAATCATCTAAAATTAGGAGGGGTGAGGGATGCTGGCACAGTCGAGTCGTCTAAATCAAATTTGAAAACATATATGTTTGCGGTAGCTTATTCTTGAGCTGGATTGGTTGGCCAGTGGCTTTTTGCTTTAATTTCTTTAAGTTTTTATTGTAAAGCTCTTGGGATGCTCTGCATGGAGAGAGCTATATAAAAGCAAACTGCATTGTATTGTAGCGTGCACGGGGGAGGTTCACCGCAGCATTGAATTGTAAAAATGGTTTACCTTGCTAGATCTTTGTCTAGAAGCTGCATTTTATTCCCCTGGCAATCCTTTTCAGGTATTTTCTTTTTCAGCCTCTCTCCATTTTAAAAGGATTCCTCTTTCCTTTTGAGGTTGTGCTAAGGGCAGCTGCCAGGCTGTGTATTGTGCACTTGTGTTTCTAATAGCCAAGGTCTTGGTGAAGAGGGTTGTTGTCATGGATACACGGTGTAGAATGTTATAGCATGCCTCTGCTCATTAACTAGTCTTTATGCCAAAAACCTTAGAAGGACACTTCACACTAGAGACCTTGCAGCTGCAGCTTAGAAAGAGATCATTTTATCAGAATCAAAAACAGTGGAGTGTTTATCGTCAGCTGTTCCTTAGTTATTAATTCTGCGACACAAGTCTGTTCGGATGCTGTTTAAAAGACACCCCCCCCCCGAGACGTATTATTTCAGATATAAAAGCTGCATATCCCTGTTGCAGGGTTGAAGTTGCACAGTTAAAAAGAAAAACTTTGTCAAAAAATCAGTTTGGTGTTTAGAGCCTTGATGATGAGGAGTGATTACACGGGCTTCCAGAGCAACTGGGGAAATCAGTATGAGTTGTGTTCAGCTGTGCACTGGCCTCTCTCTCAAGCTCTCTGAAACCCCAAGCTTGTTTAGCTCAAAAGCCTACTTCATTTCTCAACGTGAAGATGGAGATATTACTTTGAAATCCATTAGGCCCTGAGGGGGAATAGCATTAATTATTTTTAGAAGAACATTATGTGTTTTGGGATTTAGGGTTACCGTGACAACATATTTATTGACAGTTCGTGTTCAGCTGAATGCTTATGTTGTGCTGCTTATACCTTTAGGAGGTTACTGGGGGCAGGGAGGAAAAATAAATCACCCAGAATCCCGTGAGACCAGCCCAATACAGCACCTGGCTTCACAGGTGGGCGGGGTTTAATCAGACACAGTCCAATGGCAGCACCTGGCTTCACGGGTGGGTGGGGTTTCATCTGTTACAGTCCAATGGCAGCGCCTGCACAATCCTGGTTTTGGTGGAACACAGTCAAGAGAAAAATATTTCTTATCTGGAAACAATTAATAAAAAGAGGAAACTAAGTACAATTTTCATTGGTCTTCATTTAAGAAGACATTATGGTTTACCTAAGCATTTCTATTTACTCATAAGAGAGACACTCCCCCCACCCCCCCAATTGTAACATTCCTATGATCATCAATATATTAAAAAGGAGTCAGGATAGACAGTCACTATGATATCCTTCTTCATAATGAACTGGCTTTTATTTTCCACGATGACTGCTATGATTAACAGGACACTTCATCATTGGATATGTGCATGACTTTCAGGCTTTGTTTTGCATTATCAATAGATTATTTAGGATTATTGCACTCACTAATGTTGCTTGAATCTTCACCATCCTTCCGGGGCAGTGAGGGAGAGGGTTCGTAAGTAAATGAGGCATTCAGTATGCAATGAGACCACAGTCAGGCTTTTAGTATGCACACACACAGTTTCACAAGAAGAGGCTAATAAAGTCATGGGGAGAAAAGCTGCATCTGCATACGTTTAAGAAATTATTACCCATCAAAATAATTCGAATCTTGCCACAAGCCTCAACTCTTCCTGATGCATTCCAAAGCTGTTGCTTTCGTCTGGTTGAGGTTATTAAAATCCTGCAGTAAGCTCAGCATGCACTTTGTGTGTACCGTGCGCTCTGGAACACGAGAACCTGCATTGTATTGTGTTGCAAAGCGTCATGTTTCAAACAGATAGAGGCTTGTCATTGCAGATTAGCAATGCATGTCAGCAGCATGAAAACACAAGTCACCACGCCTTACATCAACAGCTTGTAGAAAAGAACAGCATCTTCAGACACATTCTAGTGCAATGCTTCTTCGCTCTGGGAGGTTTGATTGAATGCAATCATAGAGCAGGGAAATTCTGTGGATCATAAAACTGTGCATCACTTTTTACCCATATACTCCTGATTCCGAGTTTCAATCCATGCAATGCTTCATCGCTCGTCCCTAACACAACGGCCGCTGAAACTGAATGTAAACGGCAGTCATGTCATGTCATGATTCAATATGTGTTTGTAATGCCTCTTATTGAATGTAAAGGGTCCTAGAAAATACTTGAACAGAAGACACACAGCACACAAACTGTTAAGATTTTAATGAAATATACAGTATTGTTTAGATACACTTAAACCCAACCCACTCATTAAAAGACCATATACAATTTCAGCTCAAAATAGGTCAATTCAACTCAAACTTATTTTAAAGCTGTGTATACATTCTGGAAAAATACACTGTAGCCAGCAGGAAAATAACAGACTGTATTCTGTTCAACCTAGTAACACATCTTCTAAAATGAAACTTGGGAGGTCATCTGTGAATTTCTGAAAGACAATCACACTTTTAGGGTCCATCTGTAACACTATATTAGAAAGGCAGTCGGGTTTCTTCAGAATATTCCTTTTATGCAGGTTTTTATTTTAGCGACCCCCTTTCATGGCTGGTTTCACAGACCCCAATTCGCACTAAGCTTGGACTGCCCTAATGTTATCTTAGGTAAGGTAATCCAAGACTAGTGTTAACCAGGTTCTGTGAAACCAGCCGTTCAGGGTTATTTCGTGGTGTAGTCAGAAGTGCATGATGAATATTAGTAGTGCAGAGTTAATGATGGCATATTTTGGAATACATTCATTAATAAAAACAGAAACAAACCAACAAAGCTACTTTGTGACCTGCATCAATCCCCTGTTTTATGTTAATATTTAACCAGACATGCTGTATGAGGCCACGACCCCAGTACATCTCTGTGACAGCAGAAATGTAGAGGAAGCTCCTAATTAAGCATTAATGTTGGACGCAGGAGTCATTACCTGCTACATAACGGACTGGAGTGACAGTTACTGTATATAAGGATATTAACGCTTTTAGAAAACTGAACGAATGTTATTCTGTGTATAAGGACACTTGTAACCATTGCTGCCCAGTGTCCAATATATTTGGCATTGAGAAAATAGGCATTCAAAATAGGTGTGGGAAGTAAAGGGCAGTAAAGGGTAACGTTGCTTTCAGGCTTTGGACTGCTATGTAAAGCGAGTTACAGGCTTTAGAGGGCATCTAGCTGTGGCATGACGACCGCTCTACTCAGAACACGACTGGCACTAGGAGTTTATAACTGGGAGGTTTGATTGAATGCAGTCATAGAGCAGGGAAATTCTGCTGATCATAAAACTGTGCATCATTTTTTACCCATATACTCCTGATTCCGAGTTTCAATCCATGCAGCATATCCCAGGCCATGCTGGATTGTCAGTAAAGGAGATTATTCCAAGGCACAGCAACACCGTACAGGAAACATTATTACACAACACCTTTTCTTTTCTTCGTACACATTCGAACGAGAAGGAAAACCTCCACTCTTGTAATATAAAGAGATCATGAAACGCTAGAGGAAAAAGTGGCAGCATTCAATATTCTGGACAGATAAAAAAGAGAGGGAAAAGACCGGTACACTATGGAATTTTAAACAAGGATTGCAACATACACACTCTCTACTCCGTGCCTGTTTCGACAGCAAAGTATAGGCAATTATACACCTTGAAACTGAACAGCTGAAAAGCATGTAAACATACTATATATAAAGCCTATGTACAGGGACACCTCCATAGATAGATATCTACAGCACTCCCTCTTTCTAGTCCTGTCTAGAGTAAATCACTGTTTCAAGCCTTGCCATAAAACCTAACCAAAGAACCCCATGCTTTATTCTCACATAACATGCACTTAGGGTTACACTGCATCTGCACGGGGGTTGCATGTTATTAAGCTCTTAAAAGGTATCACTGTATATAAGCTGCATTATATTATGAACATTTTGTACAAAAAAAAATTATCACCTTGAAGCAAGACAGACAGTAATCAAGACGGACAGTAATCAAGATAGACAGTAATCAAGACAGACAGTAATCAAGGCGGACAGTAATCAAGGCGGACAGTAATCAAGGTGGACAGTAATCAAGATAGACAGTAATCAAGACGGACAGTAATCAAAGGTCCCATGCATTACACTGTTCTCTAGTTTATCTGTCATAGATAGTGTCTTTTACAAAGGAGCTAATCTCTAACTGAATCAAGTTTAGCCCTGTAATCTTAATTACAACCTCTTTAGAGGTGAGAGATAGGAATTCTCCACCACTGCCTGCACAAAATGGTAGTGAATATTTAAAAAAATAAACAATACAAAAAGCCCAAAACTCATTCTATATAAATACTGTCCTTCATCAAATCTGCATTGAGTGTTTTTTTTTCTCACTTCAGCCTGAGGTCGGAACACTATGAACAAAAGGATCAAAATGATTTCCACGTGCAATGGGCTGTCCATTTTAGAAGCCTGTGTCAGAAGAAGGCAGAAGGAATGACAGTAGGTGGTCAGTTCTGGGTGGAGGAGCAGTGGAGCAGTGGATCTGGAGTGGCCTTACCAATGCAGGATTGGCAAGTCCCCTGACACACCCGACTGGTGTCCTCTATTAAAAACACAGCCTTTCTAATGGACTGGGGCTCGCCTGTGACAAAACACACATCAGCCTGTCTACAAAACAGAGTTGGGAAGCTGTAAATAATACAGATCAATGCCAAGCCACAACTGAAAATATCACTTCAAATGAAATGCCAGTCTGGTCTGACTGTAAATTAACCAGAAATACCCAACGGGAAATTACAGAATAGCTAAGTAGCATTGCCTTGGTCTTACAGAACAGCTACTGTAAGTAGCATATTAGTTATTCTCCAAATTCGATAATTAACACCTGCATCCCTTTGTCTGTCCATCCTGCTTAAGTGACCTTTACACATCGAAGCACATCACAAGCTGTGTGCTGAACATACAGGAGAAAGGGACTGTCATGCAAGCTGCTTCTGCTTCTGCTGCAGCACTGGTGACAATAGCAAGGGTGTAGATGCTGAAACCAGGCGAAGGCTTTCCTCTAAGCTTTGGGTAAATGCAGCACAATTCTTTAGTGATATGAATTCTGGATCCTTGTGGACATCCCTCTTAATGGTACCCAATATCGCTGTCGACCAGCGGTCCGCTGGAGAAGTACTGCCGGTTCTCAAGGTCCGATTCAAAGGCCTCTGGGTGGGTCTCCTCTTCGGTCCTGGGCGTCTCCATCCTGTTCTCCATGGTGCCGTAGCTCTGGTGTGCCGGTGATGGCATGGGCGTTAGTCCTAGCTCAGGTTCCTGAAGCACCGAGGCCACAAAAACCTTTACAGGGAGGAGAAACACATGCTCATATTAAACTTACTTGTGTAGGAATGCCTTACAGTGGAAAAGGGTTGCGTGGTCATCTAGGAAAAACTGAACTGCTGAAATGAACACCAGGAATGATGAAATGAACCACTCTGACATATTACTTCAAAAGAAACTGGTGGCAGCAGTGAGATTCTACCAACCCAGTCCATTTACAAAAACTAAACAACTACTTTATTTTAACTGGCTTAATCTATTGTTCATGTTCACAAGACAGAAGGTTCAAATGAAGACATTGTCCTAAAAATACATTTCTTCCAAAACAGTAGTTCAAGTTTGTGCAAATCCAATCAAATGGAGGAAAGAGAACGCGACAGAAAAAGAATGGAATTGAGGAGGCAGTTTTGTTTCACGTACGTTGGAGTTTGGGGTGGAGGACACGCTGCTTCTTTCGTTGTCACTGAAAACCCCTTCGGTGTGCTGATCTGACATCTGAAACAAACACAAATAGAATTTCAGTCCAGGAGGGAATGCTACAGAATTGAGTTAATAAGCTGCCAAACAAGCAGGCTACTGGTCACTGCTCTCTGCCTTCAACGAAATCAAACATTATGCCCTCTTCTTTAATAAATATATTTTCTTTTTAATACTTTTTTTTATAGATAATGATGTCGTTGTGAATAAGCTTACAGATATATATGTAAAAGTTATAACAGGCTGTTACATTCTATGAAAGAAATCACATTGCAGTCTCATTGGAGATGCAATACGTATATCGCAGTCTGGCTCAGGAAAGAAGAAATCATACAGACATCAGCCGTATATTTCTATATGACGTACGAATTAGACTTTTGTTAAAATATCCTCCTTTAGAGAACATTGGTTTTGTTAGGACTGGCAGGTCTCCCTCCATGTTGTCTTTATTGCCATACCTCACTTACCTGGTAGCTTGTGGGTTTCTTTGGATGAAGTCTCTTCAAACAGAACCCAAAGAGAGAGAAGATGATGCAAAAGAGCAGAGCCACGAAGGTGAACAGTGTGATGGGACGAACTGGGCCTGCAAAGAAAGGAACAGGATTGTACATTACAATAAAACATGAGCGATCTGAACCATGTACGAGTGTCTAATTCCACGCTACGCCTTTAAGAGGGACACCCAGAGGGAGAGAAGTGCCACTTGTGGAGGTGAATAGCAGTGCTACAGAATCTTATGAACTAGCAAGTGGCATGAGAACACCTGCGCTCTGCATGTGCCCATGTACTCGACAGTTCAATTCAACATGAAGCCAAACCTACCTAATCTGAGCACGGAGAAGAACAGCAGCCAGAACATACAGAGGATTGGAGCTATGATGACCTGGCTGATGGCTGCAGAGTGAATGCGCTGGTTTAGCTTTGTTGGGACGTAAGCATAGTAGATGTTGTAGCGATCCACCAGGTGCTTCAGGATCATGTAGAGGAGTCCTATGGGGAGAAAACAAGAAGACAGTTTGTGATCACATTTTAGGAGTAGGGGGATGAAAAACAGCCCCTAACAAAGCCCACAATCTGGATTTACACAAAAGACGAGGGGGTGCCGAGTAACAGGAAGTTACCACGATTGTAACGTTGGAAAGCAGGTACAGGAGCAAGAATCATCATTTGTTTTGTGAAAATATCACCTGCAGCTGCATAAAGTTAACTTTTAAATGTGCAGAGTCCCAAAGCTGATGCAGCCTTGTCATTGTCTACCCTTATCAGTAACAACACTCAGAAACATGACCTGCCAAGTTCATTTCTGTAACACGGGTAACAAAAAATGACAGAAGGGAAGCGGTGTAAGGTTCCCCTGGATGTCTAGTGGCACGCCACACTTCCAATCAGCCAGCAGCAGATTTACACAAAACCATCAGAGTAATGGGTGTCTGCAGGGCTATCTGAGAAACCATCAAGCAGGAAGATGAAGGGATTGGAAATGTCAGGGCGGGGAGGGAGCAGCCCGGCCCGGGAGCCTGTCTGCGCATTGCTGTGCAATTAAGGTGATTCATCGTGACCTTCTCCATGACTCTCCATGACATTAATACCAAGGTTGTTCTAACAGAATGACAAGACGCCGACTACATCTTCAGCTGAAATTACCAGGGGACTGTCTAAATCTTTTCCTGTCGGTGTCAGAGCGTCCTGCCAGGTGCAAGAGAATCAGGGGAATGGGGAGAGCATGTCAAGAGCACGGTTTCTGGAGTCTTCATAGACAGTTTATATACAGGAGGTAAACATGCCAGACCAGGCAGCAGCAATAGCCCTATTATGTTGTCCTGCTCTTATGTAAGGGATGCTGATGAGCGCCTCATGCTGTTGAAAGTTGCGTCCATCAGCAAAACAAAACTACAGCAAATAGGAATAAACACGGCTAGCAATGCATTAAGAATGCACACTGGTCATTATTTTTATTAATAGAAACTAGAGAGAAAAAAGATTTCACTATTATTTGTTTAAGTAAATGTTTTAACATTTACCTCTCTTCAGAGATCTAGAAAGAGGAGATTCTAAACATTTATGTATTTAAATTTGTCAGTGAGTGTTTTTTTTTTTTTAATCTATAAGCCATTAGGCCACCTTGCAATGCTGCTTTAGAAAACATTTCCCACACAGCATGCATACATCCCAGTAGGAGATGCCACATGCTGGTCATAAAGGGCTTTGCAGTTGATGTTTAAAAGTCTAATTTTAGCATTGCAAAAGTAGCCCTCTAACCATCCAATATGTTAACAACAATACCACTAGTATTATTCCACAATGGTCAACACTCAGGTTGATAGTACCTCTAAGTGACTAACAAGCCTGGAAAAACTGAAAGCACGTTGTTTTTTCTCTGGCTTTTCTGCTTTTGCCCTATGGAGAACAATCTTTGACATTGCGTCATGGTTTTGGTAGAGCAGCGCGTGGGGAGCAACAGGAACAGGCCAGATGAACAGCTCCTCTATTTAAAGGGGGGATTGCAGAATGTTTTGAAGCTGTGCTCTTCAGTCTTGGTTGGATTAGCATGAAGTTCAACATCAACACAAACCTCTACTTAGAATTCAAACACTGGCACACAGAAAACAGCACTTACACTTCCCAGAGGCAAGGGATAAAAAGCCATTCCGCTGCTTTTAGAGCTCTGATGATCATGCATGCTGTATCGTTCTAAACAATTTGAAAATGTTCTTCCATTCAACCATGCTGAGACAGACACGCCTGAGAAAACAGCACCAGCTGGGTAGAAGAAGCAGCTTTCTTAGCTAAGGGAGCCCAGCTACTCGTGATAAACTACATGCCCTTGTTTCTGAGTGACCAGTTACGAAACAAAAAGAGGAAAGCCTCACCAAAGGGAACGATGATGGGGCAGGTGATGCTGTAGGTCATGCTTACTGCGAAAATGCACATCGTCCAGGCGTACTCCAAGCCAAACTGAAACTCATAGGCTTGGTTCTGAGAGAAGAAGCAGCAGAAACAGCATTGGGGTTAGAGACTGTTTATACTGTACATCACCACCGATAAAAAAGATGAAAGAAAAATCAAAGTGAACATGACTTCTTGGGGAAGTCAGTTAACCCTTTCATACATGGTGACCTCATATGGGAATTAATAAAAAATAAATAAAAAAAAACCCTTTCTTCTAGTCTTTATATGGAAGATGCAAATGGATGATGACCTCATATGAAAAACTGATTTTCTTATCTGTCCAAAACTATTTTAAATATTTCAAGACTGGCAATAACAACATGGGTTAGGTTGTAGTTCAGTTGGAGTTTTCTTTGTACATTCATTTCAGACAGCCTTGGGTTACATTTCCTAAACCGATGGACCCTTCATGATGTTCATTTTGAATGAACAGGCCTTACCCTTTTCACGTGAATGCGCTCGGCTTCAGACTTGGCGAAACACAGCCGAGTAGCGTACACAACGAGCCCTGGGACCCTCAGCAGCTCCATGGCTGTGCCAATCAGACTCGATGTGATCACATAGTTCACAAAGAAAGCACCGTTATCTGGCAGGAACACACACCTGGGGGGCAGGTTGAGAAAACAGTTCAAAAGCTTAAATGCATGAAACTCGCCGTCTAAATTTCGCCTTGCAATAGTTGCAATGGTTGTGGAAGATCGTTATCAAACAATCGCATGCTGTATAGCGAAGCAGTTGTTTAAAATGGGAAAAGAAATACTTACTGAAATTTGATGTCAGCTTCATCTAGAAAGTGAATGTCAAAGAGCCATCGAAAAAACAAATCCAAGCTACAAAAAGACACAAGTAGAAAAATGTCACGCAAACGGAGACCTGTTTGACGTTATTTGTCTCAGATATAGTGTCAACCCAATAACTAATCAGAAAGATGCAGGCTGCCTCCAAGGACCTGAGCTCCAGTGATCTGAATACATGTGTACAGTGTAAATGCGTAACCATGAAATAGGAAAATCAGATCACTATAATGACATCACATATACAAGATAGGAATGCGCAACTACGTTCACTGTAACCTGTTGGCATAGCAGAGCATTCCTGAGTGGATTTCTATGATGGATAATGATGAGTCTGGAGATAAGATGTAACAGCTAGATACAGGTACTATATAAAATGACTTTACTTTACCTGGATAGACCAAGCGAAGGCAAGATGATCACCATAAACACCAAGAAGAAATAGCACTTATGCATTGTTAACTGATTTTCACTTGATCTATAAAAAACAAAATATTGTTACTGGCACTGTGTTTACAGGCATCATTATTGGGATCATATAGGGCCAAGAACACATTCAGTACCTTCAGTAAATGAGGCATGGCATTTGATGTACTCTCTAGCTGAAGAGGACTCATTATACAATCATGGAACCACAGAATCAGTTTTACTGCTTGTGTTTGATAAACAATCTCTGAGCTTGCAGTGATACACTGCAACGCTGGCTGGCTTGAAACACTGAACAGTGAAAATCCTACAATGAAAATCACAGCTCCCTGTGATTCAACTAGAAACACCTTGTTACAGCACGGCTCCTGACTCAACACTGTGTTTAAAAAGTTATCAATGTCTTCCCTCTGCAAAGGGCTAGCCGTACAGAGCAGACTAAATGACATCGTTTTTCTGTCCTGGGGATATAAAGCCCTGAAGCCGACTCTAATTTCACTTCAGTCTTGCATGGAAAGCAAACTGATCGCTATGACAACATGACTCGAGTGGCAATTCACTGCAGGAATCTGGTTTGCCGCAGAACATTTGCACTGTAAGTATAACAGGCAGGAATAAGAATTCATTACTGTGTGAAGGGCTGCATTTCCATAAAGTACCAGGCGTCATGCTGTTTGATCTAAAGCACTGATTTATAAAGGCTGTGATGATCACTTCCTTTCTGTGTACACGACAGATGTCTTTATATCTTGCGCCAGTAGCAAGAGGGCTCTATTCACAAAGCTTTATTACATTTTTTATTGATTAGTGTGATAATAACGGTTGTTAAGGAAACCAACAGTATAGATGGATTCCATGAATACAAGTCAAAAATAGCATTAAAAATGACATTTCAACTCATATGAAGATATGTCAGGTGTTGTGAGTGAGCTCTTGAGCTCAGGGTGTCGACGCAGGTGATGAAAATGATAGAGCTCCATGCCTGGACAAGCCTGAGAATTGTACAATGCAAGGGAAGTGAAGCGGGCTCCCCTGGGTTCTGTTACCTGGTCCAGTGAGATTCGAAGAAGGCAGAGTAGTATACGATGAACGGGAGGAAGACGGAGAACGCCCACAGCAGCAGTGTGGGAAAGAACTGGGTCACCACCGGGTTCTGTGAACAGGGGACAGTACTTCAAAAGTGAGAAGACACAACGCATCAACGACACGAGGAAGAAAAACAGGCTGGCTTTTACTTTTACAGAATTCCTCATTAAATAGAAGGTCTTGCCTCTATCAATGTTTAACATTTACTGCTAGTGCCATCTGTTGGACACTTGAAATAGTGAACCACTAACTGATGAAGTTAAAACTGAGCAAAGGTTGTTTCTTGGTTAGTAATTTAAACAGACCCCCCCCCCCCCCACCCCCGAGATGCAGTTACCTACAGATTCAATTTACAAGCTGGACTGTTGAGTGGATTGCTCGAGACAACTACACCTAATTCCACCTGCGGAAGGTGAGATTGGATTCCAGAGATGATCGTCAGGTGATGATGAGGATGGTGTTGTTTTCTACTGTCATTTCCAGTAAAGAAAACAAAGCAAACAGAAGACCCACCCTGAGGCTCTCGACGGGCCGGGTCACGTTGAACTTGTCCATGGTGTTGACGATGATGGCTGGAGTGGTGAGGAAGAAGAGCAGGATGAAGAGGCAGATATTGAGGATGATGCAGCGCACCCACCACTTGGAGCCTCGCACGGACAGATTCTCCCTACAGGAAGCAAACGCAGGGCCCGGTCACTAAACTGCAATCACTGTTTTAATGAACTGCCATTTTTAAAAAGACCATTTTGATGTCTAACCCTTTCAGTCCCACCTTATCTTAGCGCCATTTAGAATTCTTAAAGTGCTGCGGGGACTTGAAAGTCCCATTTATCAAAATATATGTAAAAACTAAATGTGTGTCCTCTTCTTACGAATACTCAATATAGGAGGTATTTCTACCGGTAACTTAAATTTGGCATTCTTCAGCTGGAAAAAAAAAAAAAAAGAAATACAAAATGAGGACTGAAAGGGTTAAAGGTGTTATTTGTGAAACGTTTTTAGCACAACTGTGTGTGGTTCTGACAATGTACGCAGATTACTATAGCAACGACACAACACAATGTAATCCCAGAGCTAGTGCTTGTTCTTGTGTACACTGGATATAACCCCCCCTTGGACTTGAAACCACCATCTGCTTACCAAATGATGTCAGTGGGTGCTGGCGCATACTGTACCCCCCACTTGTGGGACTTGACAACGGTGGTTATGCTGGACTGCTGCAACTGCCTGCGACACGGGGTCCGGCCGTAATCCTTTACAATGCTGAAATCAGAGACGGGGAGAGACTGCAGCACTCACACAATCACAAAGAATTGTTAAACTGCATTATTTACTTTCCTATGCAAACTGCAAACCTAATAAGGATGCAGCCACTTAAAATTGCACCTTCTCCATCCAAGAGTGCACTCACTAGAACAAAAGGTTTGTAATAACCCCCAAGTAGATGCATAAGCCTGTTCTGAGTTTAGGACCCGTTACAAGAGTTTGCGGTTCACCCAGCTTCTCCCAGGTTTGTGCACTGCTACGTATTTGCCATACCTGCCCGTGCTTTAACCATGCTGGTTTTTTTACACACTGTGCTTTTGTATACTGCAGAACACTTAATAAGCGTTTCCAATAGTAAAAGCACAGCAGTAGCATAGTGAAAGCATGATAAAGCATAGGTAAGCATTGTAAAGAATGACGAGGGGATGGGGGTGCCAATGTAAACACTCACACTGCAGTCATCCTCTCGTCCTGACAGGTGACGAAGGCCATGTCCAGTCTTTTAAGGGCAATGCGGTTCTTCTCAGCATTGAACTCATCAGTAAGCTTCTCTTCCAGCTCGCTGTAGTACTGCTCTGCATCCACCTGAAGAACAGGTACATGGATTCTTTTTTGCAGTACATATTATTATTATTATTATTATTATTATTATTATTATTATTATTAATCAATATTCACTTGGTGGATTTGTATTTTCTGTACACAAGGAGGGGTGCAGAGTGCTGCACTGCAGCTGCAGTTCAGTGCTGTAAACATGAGCAGAGCCAAGATACCTGTTCAAACCCGCAGGCGTCACAGCAGAATATCTGAGCACAGGGGTGGCTTTTGATCATAACCTTCCCTTCTTTCTGAGCCTTCCCTGTGAAGTACAGCCGTCCCTTCATCGCCTTGCGCCTGAAACACACAACCCCACAAAACCTCGATCGGGCATTTTGGATTGTGCATGCAAAGGAAACACAGGGATGGAAATAAGACTCCAGTTGCACAGCAGTTTGATGCAACCGTGGCTTTGCTATGTGTTTAATACAACACCTGAGCTTGTTACCTATACACTGTGGCTAATCAAGCTTGTATTAAAACCCGGAACGGGTGAAACGGCTGTGCAATATCCCTGAAACTTTATTCGCTTTATACTTTTCACACCGAAGAAACTTAAAGAATACATTAAAACTTAGCATCCTGGGACAATATTTCAAACTTCATTTGAAAGCCTTTCATTTACCTTTCAGCATCAAGCTTCATCAGCTTCCGAACATCATAACAGAACTGCACATCGTTCACTGTGCAGCTTGGGTAAGCTTCGCTGAAAAGGGACAAGGACGAGGAAGGATTTTACTGCAAAGCAACAAGTGCTTCCACTGAAAAAGGCATTGGCTTTAATGTCTGTCTGCTTTTATGAAAATGTGTCTTAATGCGGGTGGTTATTACAAGCCATGTGTAATTTAGAAATAAATGAAACAAGGGAGAGCTAAAAGAATCTCAATGCCAGGGCTACACAGAGATATCCATGTTAAGCTCTGTGTTGATATCCATTTTAAACTCTTCAAGAGGCTTGACAGGGAGCAAACACCACTACAGATATATGGACCATATTTTCAAAGTGTTTACTCCAGTCTTTAACGCTTATTTTTTTGAAAGACGTAAAACGGCTGTTAGTTTTACGAAACTAAAACCGAACTACTAAGTTATGCATTTCAAGCTCTCTTCAGCACTCGCAGTGTGCCTGGGGTCTCATTCTGTAACACTAACATGTTTTTTTCTCCTTTAAAAAAAAAATTAAGAATGGAGGAAACGCTTTGAAAATAAGGCCCAATGTCTCTGTTGATCTCTATTTAATGATTTTATTTATATAGCACCTTTTATTACAGAGTATGTTAAAGTGCTTCACATGTCGGTTCAAACAGAAAAAAGTATGCAGCATCAAGCAGTAAAAATGACAAAAGAACAAGAATTATAATAATAATAATAATAATAATAATAATAATAATAATAATAATAATAAAAAATCTAAATAAAATAGAAGAAATAAGAATGAAATAAAAAAAATATCACAACAATAATCAAATAAAATCAATATAAAACAATAATGTTTGGAAGTCAGGCTAAAGCAATAAAAGTAAGCGTTCAGTGTTGCCCGACGCAGCGTCTCTAACAGAAGAGGGCAGCGAGAGCCACACTGCGGTGCACTGAAGTGAAGCACACTGCACTCACTGGAAGTGCTTCACGATGAGCCCCGTGTCGGAGATCTCCTTGGGAATTGACGTGATCATCAGCGTTCTCGCCACCTTCTCATCCTCTTTGTACTCCAGCTGCATGGAGTGGTGCGCCATGCAGAGCACAGTGATAATAAAATACAGCAGAGCGAAAACACTGTGCAGCCACAGGAAACGATCCCTGTGAGAGAGAAGTACCAGGAGAGGCGCTGATGAGGAGTGCGCAGAACCACACAATATTTCACGTTAGAGTCAATCACATTGTTATTCAGAACTTCTGCACATAGTACTACTTACACTAGGGTTAAATCAAGATTTGTCATTTTTATCCTTTATATCCCTACCTGCATGAGACTGATATCAGTAATCTGTGATACAGAAACAATAGACCACTTTGTGCTTTAATTCGGCATCTTAAACCACTTCTAAAAATTCTCATGCATTTGACCATTTGTGGCTGTGTGTTCTTTTTCTCTTATTATTTTAAATGACTTGTAAGTGTGGCCTATTAAAGCCTTCAATTCAATTAGACAATCACTAATTTGCCTATTTTGACATTTTTCCACAAATTTTACAGCGGTTTGATTTCATATGCACAACAAATCAAAACAGAAGCAATGGGGTGATCTAATACATTTGCACGCTACTTTATATGTAGATATTGTAACATGAGTGGGAGCAATAACAATGTAATAATAAAATAACTTGTTTTATAGGGTCAACACTGCCACCCCTGTTCCTGAACGATGAGCTCACTGGCTTGCAGTACATGCTGTGATGTATTCAAAGAGTTTCAGCATTGAAACGCTGGTTTCCACTGTCACAAGACAAGCTCAAACAGGAGCACCGATGTTACATAACCCACAGGAAGTAGTTTCCATAGCAATGCACTTCTCCCGCTAAAAGAACTATTCAGTTTAAAACAAAGAGAGGTCTCCCCCTTGGCATAAAGGTCACTTTTTCCATCAAACATTGAATGTATTTATTTAATGAACGCTGAAAGAGGTTTGGACATACTGTGCAGGAACATTAGCTATAGTCGTCCTTCCAAAATGCTGAGGGCTGTCTCCTGCAATGAAAAAAACAAACAAACCCGATGGTTACCGTTTAACAACACCACCGTCCGTCTTCATAGACTGTATCTGAAATTGACTGGGTGATGAAAGGCGAGGGGCTGTCTGTGCCTTGCTTGAGACTGGCCTACCGTGGTTCCACCAGCAGCACAGCAAGATCCATGGAAGGGTACAATACAGACCCACGTGACTCAATTATATGAGCCTCCTAGTCTGTGTCACTCACCGAGCAGGTTCCCGGAGAAGTTTACAGGCAGGATGACGGCGACGGAGAGGACACAGACAATAATCATGAGGACCAGGATGTGCCGCTGGAACGAGAGGTAGATAGTGGCATCTATCCCGCATTTACTCTGAATCTCTTCATCTCTGAAACAAACCAAAAGGGAAATGCATGGGTACACGTGGAAGCCTTGTACAGTATTCAAGAAAGAAAACAGCACAGGCAGCAAGGCACCCTGGACTTACAGCACTGAGCGGTTCTGACAGCTTACACAACGTCTTAGTAATAATTACAGTTTGACCTGTCTAGAACGCATTCCCCCCGATGAGAAATAGTGGAGCTGAATATTTATGTTTACTTGTTATAATTTATTTGAGAACTACTGATGGAGAACTTACTGCCGTGTCACTATGCATATTTATAATCAATCAAATCAATGAAATCATTTTGATATAGCACCTTTCATGGCGAGCCATCTCAAAGCGCTTCACAATCAAATCAAATAAAAAGGCCCATGCAACAAGACCAAACAATAAAAAGACAAGAGCAATCAATACACATGTATAGATGCAAGCCCTAATAATCCTGATCAAGGCGGACTCATTAGCATACTCCATGCGACCGATCTGTTTTTGGAAGCAGAGATGTTTCACTCTTCACCAGTTTGCTACACTATCAGCTGTTATTCCCATTGCCTGAGCTATGCTGTTTGTATACGGAGGGACAATGAGCGGTCAATCTGCGGACCTGCAAACCACACCCTGTACTGACCTCATGTGATAGATCGATGAAAGCCAAGAACAGAAGCCCTGAAAATAAAAAAAAGAGAAACAAATGAACTGGAAGAAACAGTAAATGAATAAATAAAAAGAATTAAACAGGACAGCCCCCCTCTGGATAACATCACTCTGACAATAGGGGATTGCTGTAACCCACACGTAATAATTCTTTATTAGCAAACCTTTAATAGGTCTAGTCTGTTTTATTTGATATCTTGCAATTCTTTTATTATTTCCTGTGACATCAATGTTACTCCCTGTAATGTAATGTAAGCATATCGGGTGTTGTGAGCAGCGGGACAAGCTGTTTGCAGTCTGTTATCATTGGGCTTCACAAGCAATAGGCGGCTTTTCACTGGTCAGACTCACCACATCTTTAGTCTCCATGTCAGAGGGACTGGATTCAGAGGGGGGAGGCGACTTCTCCTTCTCGCTCGGCTCTCCATAGAACAGTGATGTGAGGCTAAGGGGCAATTACAAGAGATTTTGTATAGTGTGAAAGTCCCCATCATATCAGAAATGCAATAAGAGCCCCATAGCGTTCTGAAACACTGATTCACTATCCCTGGCTATCACTTCATGTGACTCGTCACCTCTTACATCCCTCCCATTGCCAGGCTGTTGCCAAGACCTCCATTTAATCCAGGTGTTAGAACCTCCCCAATGTATTTGGATTGGTTTAAACTTGTATAAAACTGTACAGAAAGGGATTCCTCAGAGTCCACCTTGATTATCTACAGGTCTGGCATTTTCCATCACCGTTTTATCCAACCCCCCAAAAAAATAAAAAAAATAATTATTAGGCAAAGTTAGAAAAAGGTATATGGGGGCCATCATTTGCTTATGTTAATAGAAAGAAAATCATCCCTGAAAAATCAGTATGCTCAGCAATGATTAACCCATGGTGCACACCAACAAATAAGGGACAAACAAGGGGGTGTTAATGGCTGAAATACCCACTGACAATACTAGCATAAGCTCTTTGGTCGAGGGAAACAGATAAGTGATACATGAATTGGATGGATTAGTGAAAAGCACGCTTTGTTCCTTTGTTGTTCCTTAAGCCTCCCATCAATATTTTAAATCATAGCAATTGAATTGAGCCATTTGAATTATTAATCTCTCTCCTTTTCATCCCACTGAAAACACAAAGTGAACGCTCAGGGGAACAGGGAGTGTCAGTGCTCAGCCATGCAGAAACAAGCTGAACTGAACCCCTGCTGCACAGAGTGCTGCTGCAGCCTCAAATCTCCACACCAGCATGCAAACAGGTTACATCCAGAGGAACGGGAGGAATCTCACTGCTTGAATGTGTACAGTATGGATGCTGCACGGTCAATGCCTTCATTCGCAACACTGCCACTGTACGCTGTCGGACACAGTGCTGCACTACCTGGGTGTCGTCACCTTTGAACAGCACGACTCTGGGGACTGAGCCGAGACCACTTACAATATATTCAATATCTGCAAAGCAAATGAGTCCTTTAGTGGCAAACAGCAAAGCTGAAGACCACAGCATAGGACCTTTACTCTTCAGCAGTTCACTGAGAAAGTGTGAGCAATATGATCAACAGTGCTCAAGATTAATACAGGACTACTATTAGCACATAGGAAGCATTCCAATGTAAAATGCACAGGATGAGAATAGCATTTGGACTAACAATAATACAAAATAAAAACACATGACAGTGGTCAGAGAATACGGATTCAGTTTGCTCCCAGGAAAATGTCACTTCTCATGGTATTAGACTGTGACAGAACCAGCTTCCCCAGCCACAGCAGGATGGAACCTGTTTGCCAGCTGATCACAGTCTTATCCCGATTTCCCAAATGTACCGCCAACCCCCAAAATAAACAGACTTGTTACTCGTAAGAGTTCCAACGGCGCCGGGCTACATATCTAGTGAGGAATAAAAAAAAAAAAAAACAGGAATGGGGTGAATTTGTTAATTACAAAATCAAAGCATTTGAATCAAGTATGTTTTACAATGTATTGTGTATTTTATAAACTTTCAAGGGAGACTCATTTTAAGTGAGAAATTTGGTTAACATGGCACCTCCTAGTGGATTGTCGTGGAACAGCCAAAGTAAATACACTGAAATACAAATCAATAAGAAATATATATAAAATATAATATATACTGGTAAGAAATAAATATATGCATTATTGACTTGTATCACAGCGTAATTACTTTGAGTGTTTAACACTAAAATTAAAATACAATACTATCTATCAGCAAATATTCCCTTTCAATATTAAACTATATATATATATATATATATATATATATATATATATATATATATATATATATATATATATATATATATATATATATATATATATATATATATATATAATCTGTTCTGTATCACCAAGGGATTTAACATACAACGTCAATTCGGGTTTGTTCTGTGTTATTTCACATGGTTAGGTCAGGCGTGTCACTTATCTGACAGCTGTATTTGCACAGAGCCTTTTTGCCTAGCGATGGTACAGTAATATTAGAAAGGGCCTGTGTATATGGAACACACCATCTGCTCTGACAAAACCAGCATCAAAACACTTACGGAAATGTATGTGCTGTCACACGGAAATTCTGTCTCGGGTAAAACCAAACCATGGACTGAACTTGCTGATTCCATTCCCCAGCTCTCTATAGAGACCAGTTAGTCATATAAACGGATGACTTGTATCACTCCTTGTGGGGCTACAGAAGCGTCTCTGTACATGCAGTATTTAAAATGTCACAATACCAGTAAATGGGTTTTCAAAATGTCATCACACAATGGATTCTGCAACAAGACCTTTAAGAAAGCAATTCAATGATTGCGTGGATTAGCAATTGGTATGCCGGTACTTTCTCATAATGATCCATTGTATTTGCTTTTGTCAAATAAGGATGTGCCTTTGAACTATATTCAAACCAAGTAAGAATTCAAAAAAAAAAAAAAAAAAAAAAAAAGACTGATTTAAAACCTTCAGAGGAAAAAAAAACAAAAAACTGACAAACACATTTCTGTAACCCGGTATTCAGACGCGATGGTAGACCACAAATTATAGACTGAAAACAATTTAAAACTAAAGGGGAATCTAACGCTGCAGAAAACCATGGACCATTACTTCAAAGCTAAACATTATTGAATTTGCTTGTAATGAATGTTCTATCCAGAAGGTGGTGCTGTTGCACTTACTTTACCGAGGTATGCTGCCATTGCTTTGTGTCTGTTAGACAGTGTGAAGACGACCTGGGACAAATATAGTTGAATTTGATATTTTATTTGTAAATTAACTTAATAGAGATTTCACGACTAGATCCACAGACATCACCAGTAGAATTATCCTAGACAGGGAATTCTTCCAGCTGAGCAGGTATATATATATATATATATATATATATATTATATATATATAACTCTTTTTAATACTGCACACATAGCTCCGTCCTTTACCTGTCATTGTCCATTATCAATGCCAACCGTCCATAATCCCATGCTGCTTTCCGCAGGCACGAGAACACTAAGAGCAGCACCTGCAAAACACAATGCAAAGGTTCAGTCAACCACTCCTGCTCTTTACACAACAAAGACTGACTGTTTGCTCACATGATGTACAGATGCATGCAGCTCTCGCCCATCACTTCATGTCTCACCTCTCCTGCAGCCCCCCTCTCTCTGGGGGCTTTAATAGGAATCAAAGTGGAAGTTAGGTCTGGAAACCAAAAAGATCAACAGCAAAAAAAACCCAAAAAGGCACAGTATAGCCTTGGTCCACCTTCAAGCTAAACCATCATTCAGTACATTTTTAAAAACTTCCTTTCAACTACTTTTAACCTCTGTATTATTTTCAAAAGCTAAACCCATTTGGACTGACCTTCAGCTCAGACAAAGCAAACACATGGACACATACAGAGAAGCTTCAAAGAAATAAAAGCTCGATCAGTAGGAGACACTTTGTTCAAATCTATTTATAGGCAAGAAGTATCTAGAGAATTGATTTCTGAATGATCTGCATACTGGGATTGTGTTTTCTGTTTCTATCAATATGTACCTTGACAATAATGATATATTTCTATCCTGCCCAAGATAGGGAAAGCTTTTAGAACATAACAGGTTTGGGAACAAGACAAGGCCATGCAGCCCATCAAGGCTCGTCCCTTGTTAGCACAGCATTCACCCCGACTACAGGGGATCTCATTTAAAAGCACCGAATCGAGTCTCTTTTTAAATGTTTCCAGTGCTTTAGATCCTACTGCATCCTAGTGATCAGTCTAGTTGCCCTTCTCTGTTCCGTCTCAAGTGCAATGATGTCTTTTTTGTAATATGACCAAAACTGCACACAGTATTCCAGGTGGGGGCTTTTATTCATCACAACATGAACGGAGGTCTCAAGATACTCAATCCCTGTTAGATAGCAGTTGGACATCATTTCAGCCAAATGATATTATTAAATCAATACCACAGCCATGCTACAGCCTGGTCCACTGTGCAGTGACTGCTGTTGTTACTGTGAAGCACAGCCAGCAGAACGAGCCAGTGGGGTATCTTGGCTCACTGGCCTGCTGTTCCCAGCAGCATGCACCGCCAGCGCGGTTTCCAATGCCTGCTCCAGACACTCCCTATCACAGCCTCACCAGCCAGAGGATGAAGTTGATGGCAAGGACGGTGGGCACGCCCCCGAACGGCAGGCCCTGCAGCACGGTGCTGTGGGATCGGGTGCTGTAACACCGCTCCACCGTCCCATTGTCCGGCACCAGGGTGTCCAGGAAACTCAGGACGTCCAGGCTTGTGTCACGCTCATTCCCAGCAGAGAAGTAAGAGCCTTCCATGTGTCCTCCTGCTCTGTCCGAGCCGGGTCATGCAGGCATCACTCTGGAAAGCAAGATCAGTATTGGTTACTGTTCACTTGGGCAACTTCTTTGTCCCCATATAAAGACTTAGAAGAGAGGTTTTTTTATCCATCCCCATATGAGGTAGCCACGCATGAAAGGGTTAATGGACAGGGACTAAATCTCCAAATCGCTGTTGTTTATTAAAATGACCTAGGGGCAGAATTATAATCATTTCAATACTGATAAACACCACTGCTCTGTTGTTCCCCACTTTTGCTAGCACTGAACTGAAGCTGCTTATATCAGATTTAACACGACAGTGTTCTGATGTGTAATCTTTAAATACCCATAGAGAATAAAATCACACCATTATAAAACTCGATTTAAAAGGAACTAAATGAAAAAGACACATGCCTTTTATGTTATGCTTCTCTTAAAGGCTTCCACTTAGCTTCTGGGCAGAACTCTTCCATTCCTCTGTATTGCCAGACCATGGGTGAATCATTCCATTAAAAAAGCAGACTCATGCTCACTGCAGTTATTGCTTTAAAACACAAGAGATGCTACAGCTAGTTGAGGCCAGCGTTGGTAGTGGATGTTTTATAATCACAACGTTTCTGGACACACTCCTGCGGTAGCAATTGTGAAAACATTTACCCCCATATAATAAACCTTTTAAGGCTTCCACACATACAACCATGGCAACACAAAACCACGACACGGAATATACTGGAGATTGGATTTCCCCAGCAGCGGTACAAAGAAATAAATCAATTACAACAGCAGAATAAAAACACTGTCCTGTCCCCCATCACTGGGCCTGAATTCATCACGCAAGGTCATCCCATCTTATGAGAGATACATTTCGCGCTCAACACAGCGCCAGGACGATCAGAGTATCGGAAATTTGACACCCACAAGATTAACTGGAAATATGCTTGTCTTGAGATTAGCTCAGCAAATCAATCAATACACATCAAAACAGAAACACTGCTTGCAGCAGTTACTGCAAGACTACGCTGCAAAGTACATTTGAAAGTTGATTTTAAAATGAGGCAAATTGCTAAATGGCCAGCGCTACAGTAAGGTGGCAGCTGTGTGCCCTCTCTGGGGATATGCTCTGTCATTCTGATCTACTGGATTCAGACCAGCTCTGATGTCATATCCTGCCAATAAAAAAGCATTTCGATATAAATATGTCACAGCTCAAGATGGATTGCTGACACAGTGGAGATATATTATATTGATCCGTGGGCACATTCGGTAAAATAAAACATCTATTTCAGCAAACTTTATGTAGTGAAAGAAAATACATTTAGAAAATGAGTTAACCATTTAACTTCCCATCCAGCGTCTCCTACCAGCCAAGGAACGCCCTGTTGTGGCTCTATATCCAAATAAGCATTACAAATACACATGATGGGCTGAATGTAAAACGGGTTCGCTGCTATGGGACTGGAGTAAAATGTTTGATAACCCATTCCTGCTAGACACAATTACAAAAATAATAATCCATTATCTGTTATTGCTGTTGAAATTGTCCCTGTGGTATGTACTACTCAAACAGCTTTAAAAATGTTCATGGATTTCATATTTTCATCATTTCGCCTCATGAAAGTTTCAGTGTATTGGAGATTGCTCTGCAGTCCAGTGATGGGTGGATGGATGGATGGACACAAGCCAAGGCCCTCACCCCTCCCCTGAACCCGCATGGTCATCTGAAAGCCAGCAGCTCCAGCTTTCAGCAGGTTAAACCAGTACTGGTCAATCTCGCTGGACTCAATCAGGCATTTCAATTCATTTCTTTTTTTTTCCCCCCCAGCAGCATCAAAAAGCTTTAAAGCATTGATATCATTGATATGCTAATGTACTAAAATGACAACCTCCATCCTCACAAACCTGATATGCAGCAGAAACCCAGAAGCAAATCTGTGTTATAGGGGATACATCCTGTACACCGCTCCACCACAAGCATCAACAAATCACCAAACGACAAGCTGCTGCAAGGTCATACAGCAAGTCACTGAACACCAAGATCACCGTGTAATGTGCAGTCTGTCTATCTGAAAACGCACACTTTGTAAACTCTGTGTCAGGAGTTGCATAACCACACACAGGGAATAACAGGAGAGCATTTCTATAAGGCAACGTTTGTTGCTTTCAGTACGGTGGTGATTGTGCATACAGGATTAGGAGGGATAAAGAATTCAGGATCAATGATCCGGCAATACGGTCTGTGATACAGTTCCTACTGTATTAACACAGGGAGAGTCGTGCAGGCTAGCACAGAGGAAGTCAGGGCTTGGGTGTAGAATTATGATCCGAGGGGAGCAATGATACTCATTCATAACATGATACTTATAGAGGGAACAGCCTTACTGTGAAATCAGCGTCATTAGAAAATAATGAAGCGGAACGCATTGAAAGCCAGCTCCCCTCCACACCCTCAGTCCAGCGTATTCATCAGGCTCAGAGCAAATCCAAATGTAGATTTCAGCTGCTGTGGTGTTTTGAGCAGGGCGTGCATGCCGGCACAGGGCTGGGAGTCCCTGAACTCGTTGGAAGTCTATCGTTTCCTCAGCTCTCTGTGTCTTGCTGTGTCGTTCAGTGAATTCTCTCCAGCACACTGCAATAGAAATGTGCTCTTCACTCAGAGCATGTCCAAGGCCACTCTCCGTGAACACAACAGCAATTTCTGCACTGCGTTTACTGGAACCAGAGCGCTCACTGGTTAAATCGGACGCCTTTTTTTTTTTTGTGGAATTTGCAATTGCTAGATTTCTGCTCATATGTTGTCTATTTGGAGGCAAATGGTAGAATTAGATTGTCGAGACAGCTAAGGGGGAGCATGGTGTCTGTGTTTATAAAAAGGATTTTCTCTATTTATAGTTAATTCTTCTCCAAATCTTGAATATTTTTGCCATCTATTTTATATTTGTAAATACTGCCCTATGAGACAAATATATAGATGTGTAATCATTTTTAAAACACAAAAGACTTCAACCTCAATATTTTGTTAACGTATCGGCACGTTGAATAATCACAGCATTTGATGCTCACAAAACCTGGTATCTGACAAGTACACATATACTGTGGGCTGCAGTCTGTATGGTTTGATAAAGCTTGTAAACACAGCAAATAGAAGATACAGTCAAATGCATTAATCTGAAGGATGTTTTTATATTGTAACCTTAACAGCAGCAATGTCACCTTCCTTCCTACATCTCTACTAATAACACAGACCAGATGAAACACAAGCACTTTAGATTTCAATTGAACCTTTACATAAGGATCCTGTATCTGTAAAGGTGACAACGTTACATTTTAATTGGATTATACTGTATAGCAGCAGAGGTGACATATATAGATTTTTTAAATATAATTAGAGGCTTACATCCTAAAAGGATGCTTTACAATGAATAAAATCTTTGGATGGGTCACCAGCGATGCTGCAGCAAATGCCAATTCACACATAAATCCAATTTTTACAGCAAAGGAAACAAATGAAGTGTGATCCAGCTGCGTCCTGAGCACAGCTTTCAACAGGTCCACTCCTGCTATCCAAACCACATCCTCAACACACAGCAGTAACACCTGTAGTGATACTGTGCTAAAAGAAACTGAAGTCCAAGCGTTCGTCAAAACAGATCTACCAAGTCTGTTTTAGCATTGCAGCATATTAGTGTTTTATCGGGCCTTTAATTGCTCTGCTCCCTGCCTTTGAGCTCCCTGTCTTTGAACTCCATAGCTGGATAGATTGGCCAATATCTTCAGATGCTATTACAATACAATACAAATGTATTTTTATATAGCGCCCTTCACGCCACGGTATCCCAGAGCGCTGTACAAAGATAAAAACAAAACTAGGAGAGTTCATATATACAATATACAATTCATATATACAATACACTCAACCCAAATAAGAACATTAAAAAAAGAACGGTTTTCAAATTTAGACAAAAGAAGTGTCTATCTGTAGCTCCGACAGGTAAATCCACCTGGGTTATCGACGGCTCCTAGACATGCAAACCATTGAGCTCTTTTAGAAGGTACATTTCCCGCTTATCGGCAGCTCTACGATTGAACCAAAAAAGGGCAAAAGCAACAGCTGCTTTTTAAACACAGGAGTAGGAATATGACTCCCAGGCTTGTGAAATAAATCATATTAAAATGTCAAGGACTGCCAGCATCTTGCTAATCCACACTATCCTGTTTGCCCTTTCTGTCTGCTATTTATATCGGTTTAATAATTCATCATCTTAATGCTGGGTGTAAAAAAGACCATTTTCTACATTGCCACAGTGAAGGAAGTGCACACTGCCGCGCTGAAAGGGGTCCTTCTGCTACAGTATTACTGTTGCCACTGACAACGACAGGCCATAGTATAACTTCTGCCTGCAGCTCAGAACACACGTCAATATATCCTCCAGGTCTATGTGATTTTGTGAGGTTGAGCAGGTGGGGAAGGCCTGCAAAGTGACTTAACAACTGCTTCACATCCCATTTCACTGCTGTATCGAAATATACATAAAAATATCATTTCTTTTGATCTCTTTCAAAAATGGTCAGCTGCATTAAGTGTTTAGTAATAGTGAGCATCCCTAAAATAATGGTCAGGCCCTTCCCAGAACCCCATGCAGCAGCCAGTTCAAGCTTTCAAGGAGGAAAGTGAAGAGCCATCACGCTCTGTTGCTGAGAGAATCCACTCATTGACATCTCCCTCCCTGACTCGTTGACTTCCCGAGAAAAATAACCAGCTTTCAGCACTTATTGTTCCAGGGCTGGTGTTTAAGTGCCTGGCCTCATTTGTCAAATGGGTGTTTCCTCTTTTGAAAAGTGCAATGCTTTTAAAAAAAAAAATGTGTCTGTGGCAAATTAAAATGCACACCTTGTTAAATAGAGTCTTTCAGAACCCCTCGGAGCGAGGGAGCTCACGGTGTAATTACTGTACTGCCTGAACTCCTTCAGGCTGGGCTCAGAGGCATGGGTTGGGACAGATCAAGCACAAGAAATACAACACCTGCTATCTGAAGTACACCTGACAAGCATTGTATAATCCGTGCAATGTGAACTTACAAAACTGCACAGGTGATGCATCTTTTCACCTGGAGAGCACTTTCAAAACTGGTGAAGGACCCCCCCCCCCCCTCAGAACGCAGGAGATACATAATGTTAAATAAAAGAACCGAGTTGTTTTACTCTGCATCTAATCAGTAACTTTAGAAAAGAAAAACATGTCAACAAACTATAAATCTGAAATTGTATTTCAGCGTCTTTTTAAATAGGGATAAACCAGTCTTTTTTTTTTGCCTACCTTGTCTTTTCCTCTCCCTTGTCCTGTTCGGGTTCTACATTTCCATTCTCCGTCCTGATAAGCTCTGCTGTCCACTATCCCCACTGCTGTGAATGGACTCACTCCACCTCATTAGCCTGCTGATTCTTCCCTTCAGAATCAATCAGGGCCGTCTTACAGCACTGCAGTCATGCATCACATCCCATGAGTCAGCAATATCACATTAACCTTGCCTGTGCTGAAATCCAACAGCCTCTCTACACTCACAGGCAAACACACAGATTTATAACCCCGTTACTGGTTCTGTCACCTTAACGCTGATGCATCGTTTAAGTCAGAAAACATTTCCTTTTTAGTTTTTCCTTCCCCAGAATAAGTCAGAGATAGTTGCAATGGTGAAGAAAGTTAATTAACACATTCAGTAAAGCTTATTAATCTTCTGTGGCTGCACAGAGTGTATCAGAACCTACAGAAATCACATCACACATCAGTAATGAACTGCTCTCCCGTTTTAATGAGTTTAATCTAAATAATAACCTTATAATAGTCTGTCCCCCTTATTTATAAATGTGGTTTTTGTGACAGACTTGGGACAATGACACTATTTTCCCTCCACGTTTAACAGGTAATAATTAATTACTTCAGGGTCTGGATGCAATTTGAATTGGTTCCATACGAGTGCAGTATAGATATGCTTTCCAGGCTGAGAATGAGAAGCTTTATTTGTTTCTGTAAAATGTTATCAGCACAGCAATAGACAACACGTTTTGCTAGACTACAAAGTGCTGTGTTCAAGTTTTCTCAGACAATGTTACACTACTGTGCAAATAAGCTGGGCTCGTCTGCATTCGTGGTTACAGAGTTTAAAAACCTCATCGAATCACACCGACTCCGTAACGGCAGCGCGTTCCACAACACTGCCCGTTACTCTCACTGTACATTAAAACAAGGGCCATGTAATCACTGCAGGGAAGATGGCCACGCCCATTTCCCATCGCCAGTGTTTGTTGATTCTGGAAAGCCTGATTGTACTCTGTGTGAAATTAGGTTAGCTTTCATCAGAGCTGCCAGCTTCTCCTGGCACATTCGCTAGCAAACACAGGGGAGTTTGTAATTATTTACGGACGTCAGCAGCTTCAACACTTGCTAAGGAGTGGCTGCAGCAGCGGGTTCGAGAGAATGTGTAGATCCACAGTGGTAATTGCTGTGTGTGATGGTCAGGACTCTTTATTTTTTGTTCTTTATAGAGGTCTCTTGCCAGCAGAGAAACACAGACCTCTTCTTTGACAAAGCTTAGCAGGCGTAGACTGTGTGGCAGGAGGTTTGTGATCACTTGCTCTTCAAGCTTTCACTGTCACATACAGAAGTCACTCCCCTACAACCACAATCTAAAGCTATCACAAGTGTAATTCATTTAGTGTCTCCTTTGTAAGTATTTCCTGTCATTTGCAAGTACTGCAGAAAAATAGGCAATTAGAAATGCACACTATATAATACCGTAAGCCATACACATACATTATAAATACCACGTTTTAAGCTCAATATGAGAGCCTTTGTCAAAATGACCAAAACCTTGTTAGCTTACTTAGCTTTCTCAGCAGGAACATTTTCCTGACAGGAAACAATTGCATGGCAGGATACATTAAAATGGTTTGTTTTGAGAACAGCTTCTGGAACGTGGATATCATTCAAAAAGATTAGTTGTGCGAGCATGCCTTCCCCAAGTTATGTGTCACATACTAACAAGTCACTCTCGTTTCCTGTATATTCCAGGTATGGCATGCAGTCAATCAATAGTAAGCAGGTGGACATTGGGAAGGGTAAGGGAAGGGTAAGGGTAAGACTTAGGGTTTGGGTTTGGGGTAGATTTGTAAACACAAGATGGGCCAGACATTATAAAGTAACATCTTTGAGAAACAAAGTTAAGCAGATACACCTTTTGGCTTGTGCCTTCATCAGCCTCTCAGTCAGCGAAACCAGTCGGTAGCATGTACAGCCATTTTATGAAGCTAGCCACTGAAGTCTGAAGAGCAGGGTTAAGGATATTCTTACTTTGCCATGCTGGCAACACAATTTGACATGTAAACTGGATGCAGTGAAAGGTTCAAAGAAACCTCCGCTGTGGCACAGAGATAACTGTTTTATAATGCACTGGTATCAGCAGGGAGAATCGCTCATCAGGGAAGGAGTGCAGCTCCCTGAGAATCAGAGAATGACAGAGAGCTCAACTACTCTTCAACCTCTCTGCTCTCTTCTGCTGCTGAATCCTTCAAAAGGACACTTCATTCCCGGAGGAGTGCTTCTTATAGCTATTGATCGTATTGGCTGGGATCTGCTATCCCAGCTACTGAAACACAATCTTTGTTTTCCCCCCCAAAAGTGATGCTGTTCTTGGTGTTGACCTACAAGGCTGATGTGCACAGGCTAGGGGCTGTGAACGTCCCCGTCATGTTAGCGTTCATAGGTCTGAATTACCGAAAAGCCTAACAATAGATTATTCAAGACCCCACATTAACCTTGACATTACAGGCTGCCAAGAAGACATTGCAACCCTGTTAAATCTATAAAAAAAATCTGCAACCACGTACGCTGCGTCCTCTAAAAAAACTCTAGGAGACGTTCAGCAGGGGTGTCTAATCACAGTCCTGGAGGGACTTTTCCCTCCAGGTTTAACAGGTAAAATGACATAATTAATTACTTCAGGGTCTGGATGCAATTTGAATTGGTTCCATTAAACAATTTAGGACCGAGCTGGAAGAAAGACCAGGAGTGGAAGGGCCACCTTTGCCCCCCCCCCCCTGGCTTATAGGATTGTGTATGTTATTGTATATTCATAGCTTTGGTACTCATCATGCACCGGAAAAAAACTGCACTCTAATAAAAGTATACTTCATATTCCAGGGTGTTATCAGGGTACAGAACTGTGTCAGTATCTATAATTTGTATTGGATGCTCTTATTCCACAGCTGGAAACTATGAAGTTTTCTTTTAACAATTTATTCAATCAAAATGTAAATAAATGGAGGTCAGGTTGAAAGGGCTGTCAATCAATAACACCCCCTGTATGTTTCTACAAATGATTGTCTCGGATCACACATTGAATCGGCAGCATAGTTACGGTAGATACAATCAAGTTGGATATGCTGCTGGATATATTACAGACTGCTAATTACTATATGCATCTTGGGTGAAAGATTATGAAATGGAGCAGAAGGAACACAGTCTAGTGCAGACTCATCCATCTGGTCATAACAGCATGGAACACAGTCACCGTTCAAGGATTGTTTGCATGCAAAAAGAAAATGCTCCCTGTTATAGTATCTGTTCCCAGCAAGGTTGGAGATGGGAGAATTGGAAGGTTACAGAAATGAAGGCGAATGTGTCCCAGTACTTGCTTCAGGGTAGTCTGAAATTCTGAAGTTCTCAAATTAAGTCCAATTGCAAGCCTGTATTCACACTAAGATAAGCAGATCAGGAGGAAACTGCTGTAGATGAGTGTCTAGCAGGGCTGTGTTACCAGACCTCAGTCTCACCCCTGACCTCATACTGTACAGTACAAAACGCTCTGTCAGGATGAGAAATGGCTAAAAACCAGCTCAAAAGCAACCCTTCTTTGAAACATGCTAAACTGACATTTCAACAGCTAGCTTCCAGAAACTTTCAATTGCAATCACTTACATCAAGAGATTTGAATGAACAGCTAGACCAGCTTTCCAGTTAGATTGAAAGTTCAAGTTCAAAGTAGTTGGTTGAACTTGGTCAGCCAGCCCAGTGTAGGCCTGCTGGGTGGATTTGAATCTTGACATCATTACACATCAGTTCACACTATTATTGGGCCCGTTAATTTAGACAACAAAAATAGGAAAATGAACTGGCAACATTGGAAACCTTTCAAACTTTGACCATTTGTTTCCCTATTAGTGGGGCCAATGTAATCCCCCTGTGATGAGGAGACAGTTTCGTTACCCCAAATACCCAAAGCTGGCTGGCCGGCAAGACCTTGACAAAAATAAAACAAATAAAACTTCGAGAAAGAAGTCTGCTGACATACAGATCTCCCACACCATTTCTATTTGTTTTTGCCAGACATCCTAGGGGGTTAAATCACACTCTGATAAAGCTGCAAACATCAATATCTTTTCAATTAGCCGAGAAACTATTTTAAGGACACTTTAACCACGGAGGTCGGGACATCCAGGTTACAGTGAGTGTGTTTCCTTGTTCTCACCAGCTTTTCCCTTCACTTAGTTTGCGTTGCAATACTGGAAGAGAAATGCTTTTGGGATTGTTTTGGTGCCAGTGATCACAAATCAAGCCCACCAAAGTGCATGTGGCAGCTGTTTTATTTAATTAAAATGCATACCAACGCTGAAAGCATTCTGTTTATTGGTTTAAGGCTGTACTCCTCTTGGCAAGTCTCTGCATGGTAATATTATTTAATTTTATTTCGCTCCTGACAGTTGCAGGCAAAGAAACATTTTTCAGAGGTTGTACTGCATGGGTAGCTAGTCATTTCCTGCAGCTTGCGTGTTCAATATAAGAGCATCATTACTCTGCAACAACTATGCAAGTGTCCAATTATTTTACCCCTGATTTTCTCCCCAATTTAGAATGTCCAATTATTTGTTCCCCTCACCGCAGCAATTTCCCACACAGCTCAGGAGAACTGAAGGTTCAGTGGGAGTCCTCTGATCCCACGACCGAGCCAGCTTCCTCTTCTACACCCAGGAACTCGAGAGCGGAGGTCAGCGAGCTCCCGGCCTCTGGAGGACAAAGGCCAGCCTTGCAGGTGTCCGCTCTGAGCTCACTGGGTGCCTGGTCGATAGGGTCCGCTATAGCACGATGAGGAGAAACAGTCCCTTCCGGTTTTGAATCCCTAATCCGCAGGAGCGCCAAGGCCAACGCGACATTCCCTCTGGAATCCTCCAGATGAAACATTTAACACGCTGATTCAAAGGCTGGTCTTTTCTTTTAACCCAGTCTCATTTGTTTAAGAAAATGTTTCAAATCAGTAATGTTCTGCAACCATCTAAAAGGTTCCCCTACAGGTTTAGAGACATTAGGAGTAATTACTGCATAAGAGAGGTGGAGAGCAACAGTAACTACTAGAACCGTTTCCTAGGCACGGACGCATTTGCTCATTACATCAATTAAACTCCTCTCGCCCCCTCTCCAAACCAATCATAGTCTCAATACACCCACCAGTAACCCATCCTATGCAGTTTGCATGGCCTGTCACCTAAATGAAGGTTACCCTCAGTTACACTGTCATTTCAAATGAAATGCTTCACAATTCCCCTGGCCCCTTTTTCTCTGCTACTCTACCATCTACTGTCTCCTCTCTCACCATTTTGTATGAGACAGAACACAGTACTGGACACTGTCTGTAGTGTTGCTATTGTTACATACAGTGCGCCATGTTCTACATTTTTTAGAGTGTTCAATATAAGTCAGAGGTGGATTCTTGTATTGAATGTAGCAGGTTTCTGGCAGTGCAGTGGCATATTCTCAGATAATTCACAATTGTTAATCACGTGCACTCACACATGCTTTGTCATTGTGGGATCTCTGGCTACCTGACTGCACAGTCTCCAATTCCAGCCTGTTTCTTCATATACAGTAAGTGATGCACTGAAAGGAATGGATTGAGTAGTATCATTATAAAGGCATCAGGATGAGACAATTCTCATATTACAGGAGGAAATACCTTTTATTTCATTTGATTATCACTTAATTGAGGTGCTTATCTAGGACAGCCATTGCATAGATGCAGAAACCCTGGCTGAAATATTTTGTTCATAATTTTTTCTTATTTATTTATTTATTTATTGCCAGCGGAGGGTTAGATCCTTGGCATCTTACTAGGTTTGTCTAATTTTTCTGAAAAAAAAACAAAAAACTTTTCACAATTAGGTTATGAAACACAAAACAGAGATCGGCATATTATGAACAAATCTTCAGAAACAGTGAACGAAATACGTTTGCATTAGAGCAATAATACCCGACACAGAAGTGATCACCATTTATTGCAGACTGGGTTTATTGGCCAATAAACTGGTCACTGCAGATGCGGAGGGTATTTATGCACTCATATGCTCATGAGGATATGAAGTGTGCATTTTATTGCAGCTTCATTGGAAACCAGCATTTCCTTTGTTGTGTTTTCTACGCCTCTTAGCTCAAATTCAACTCGGACTAAACAGCGATTAACTCTAACTGCTGTTAATGATGAATATTTGAAAATGCTTTCACTTAAAACTGGGATTGATTTCAGCTCAAGGAGACATGACACCACTCTACAAGCTATCTCAGAGCTGCACAGTAATTAAAAATGAATGCTCCTGAAACAGAGCCCGCTGCAAAGTAACCTCTGCGAATCAGCCTTGAAAGAAGTTGTGTGCAGATTGACCGATTGAATTTGGGTAGAAGAAATGTACGTGCGTGACAGGACGAGCCTTTATCAGGATCTCTGAGAGCGCCCTAACGAATCCCTCTTCTTTCAGCAGGCAGGCAGTCCGACCCGGAACATCACTGCTGTGCGCATGGGTGCTGCTCCACTAGAATGGCAGGCCAGTGGTGCTGAAACTGTGTTCTCTGCAGACACTCTCAGGGGCACGGAGGCAGACAGGTCAGCTCATACAGTAAAATATACTGAACCTAGGAGTGACCTGTGGAGTAACAAGTACAGTTCCACGACAAGTGGCAAATCAGCTCTATAAACGGTTCTAGAATCTGCATGTGTAAGTTCTGCTTGTAAAATGCCCTTTGAATTCTTGCTCCCTTGCTTACTTCTTAAGAAACTTCTTGCTAAATATTTTACATAATTTGATATGTGCAAAAATATTTTAATTATATTATATATATGTATGTATGTATGTGTGTATATATATGTGTGTGTGTGTGTAAGCTTTAGTGACTTTTCAAACAATTTCAAAGCTGAAAGCTCTTGTAGATAAACCATACATGAAAATACCATTAGAGTTTTTACACGCTCATCAGCTATTATTAAAATGACATAATGTACGGTATATTAGTATGACTGATTCTTGATTATGGACTAAATGTTTCAAAGACATTCCGCAGAATCATTAAATCCCTTTGGTAAAACCAAGCAGGGTCACACCTGGAGGCATACGGGATCGTACTTTCAGCCTCCAGCAATGCTAACCAATTCCACAGGACGCGTGCTGCAAGATCATGATTACTAGTGCTGTTCATGATCCCAAACCAAGGATCCTGTTACTTTAAGACATTGCTTGGCAGTAGTTTTGAGTATTATAATATACAGGGCTGGTACATTCACACATGCTGTTGCTTATACAGCTGGCTACTCAACACTGGGTGTAAACATCACCCTGTGATACAGTGTGGAATATAATGAAAGTACGTGATTTTCCCTTTCTAGATTAGAACTCACTTTCCAAATAATTTAACATCAATATGCCACTCCTAAGCATACTGGACTTCACTGGAATCCTGAAACCACAAAACAAGTTTGTCAAGAAATACCAGCATCCCACTCTCTTCAGCTCCAAGGCAGAATCAACCTGCTGTGCAGAACACATTCTCTACTGAAGACAACAGAAAGATACCAATCCTTCAAACTCCAGCACACTGCATGCGAGGCCCCCATTGAGTAGACTGGAATCCCTGTACACACAGCAAAATGATGGATCCTAATGTAATCATAATAGATAATTACATAGGAAACTACACATATTGTTATTACATTTCTGAAGAGGCTCCTTATTATAACAGCAATGCCAGCGCGTTTTGCACCCCCCGACCTTGCCCATCTTATCTTGCCAGTGTATTTGCAGTAGTCTCCCTCACTAGAATCCCAGCACCTTACTCACTGCGTTGGGACGGTCTGAGTCCGCTTCTCTTTGCAGAGGAACCTCGTGCTGTTTTGCCTCTCCAGCTTATGCAATTCACTAATTATGGAATGAATAAACGCGCCATTGTAGCTTCCCTTAAGCAACACAATACGCTTCTATATCTTCATTTACTAAACCTGCTGCTTACAAACATGCTGACCAACAGGCGCTGTCGTGTTACGCCTGCCAGGAACTGGTAACTAAATTATGAACAGTGCGCATCATACAGCAAAGTGGGGATGCCGCGTAGGCAGATGAGCGCAGCGTTGCAGTCAAAGCACTGCAAAAGCCAAGTGTTGATCTCTTAAACGTGTGTAACGATACAGAAATAATACCATACACCACAGTAATAACAGAACACGGTTAAATAATAATAATAATAACAATAATAACACGTTTCATTCGTTTATAATTGGACCCCTTATAATGGGAGGAGCCACTTCTTTTAATAAAATCACTGTTTGGACATAATCTACTGTACAATTTCCTATTCTATTTAATCTCAGTACTCGGTAATTATGCACTGCTGGACTTTAATTCCGCCCTCTGTAGCTGTATAACTTCAACACACTGCTAAAAGCCCCTTCGAGTCTGATATGTATTCTCTACGCCTATTTAACAGCGACACGGGTACGGGTATCAAAGCTGACAGTAGTATATTAGATTGAAATATCTCACCTGCTGCAGTTCTCTCCAGTAGTGCTTGCTGCTCTCTGATTCAGAGCCCCCCTGTCTTTTCTGGAAGAGCAACAAACAGAAACGCCCACCTGCTCAGGGAGCGTCTATAAACTAAACACCTGCATCGTGAACGCATTTCTCGTCCCGCAGTCTAGCATTCTCTGTAGAGACAGGAAGTGGGCGTCTATTCTATTAACTGAAGTGAAATAATATGCTGTGTCTTATTTTTCTGTGACTTTTTTTTTTAATGCAGCTGCAGTCAAAAGAATACCGACTCGCTATAGCTGTAACCGGACAATCGTAATGTAATGAATCTACTAACAATGTATCGCCTCCATCAATAAACATATATATTAACGCAGTAAAGTAGTACGAGGCAATCAAATAAATACATAAAGTAAATAATAATAATATTAATAATAATAATAATAATAATAATAATAATAATAATAATAATAATAATACATCGGATTATTGAGTCTTAAAAAAAAAAAAAAAAAAAAAAAAAACAGAGACACCTGCTGGTGGAAAATCGTTACAGCAGAAAGGAGTTGCTCTTAAGAGCAGCCGAAATAGCTCGATTTTATTTATTTTTTCTCTCTATGATCGCAAGAACCCCTATTTGTGTAAATGATATTCACAGCACAACAAGGTCTCTTATTTACACCCCTAGGGCTCGGGTTCGGGTTCGGGTTAGGGTTAGGGTTTGGGTATCGGGGTTTCCTAGTAATAACTCACTGTTTACACACAGCCCCAGTGTAAATAATATCGGCTGCTGGTTTTGTTTTATTAGAGGAAAAATAAAACCTCACATTGTGCATCAGTTTAGTGTGTCGCGATAACGATCTGATTTTGCGATTTGCATCGTTGTTTTGCTTCCGTGTTGCACAGGTTCATTTTGCAGGTAACAGACGTCGTGTCTGTTTATATGCCATATTCCACGATGTGCGATGTGCATTCCACAATGCAGAACTATTCATTAGGGTAGAAGAGCTTGGAGTCGTGCTTCCTCTACACTAGCCAAAACATTCAAGCAGCAATGGCATTTCACTGTAAAACGGAACCTGATTTGTTGGGCTATGCGCGCAGCGTTTGAGCACCTGGCTGCTTCTCCGCGTTCGCTGTTTATTTCCATCTGGGAAATAACACAGATGCAACAAAGAACGGAACCGCATCCACACGAAGATAGGTGGCGGTAGAACACCCAGCTTTATAGCGCAGCTGTAGCATTTGGCAGCACCCGTGTCTTCTTGGTATCTCATGACGTAGGCTCCTTTTTATTGTCTGTTGTCAGTGTGGATGAGAGGTTGTGGTCTGGGTGCTGAGAGAGCAGCTCTGCGATAGTAAGGAAGCCGACGGCAGGTACAGTTCCATGTAGAACCTTTGGGTTACACGTATTGTCTTTGAACGTTCTGATTGTATAAGGTTGAGACCAGAACGCGTAGAAAATGATAATGTCGGTATGCAATTCTGAGTACCGAACCGAACGTAACGGTATTTCTGATCACTGTGACCGTGTGTTATGTGTAAATAATCCTACTGTTATACAACACAAAGCCAGCATTATAAGCAAGTATTAAAATAGCCCTCTATTTAACACATCATTCTGTCCACGACCAGGGCTATATTGAATAAATAAATTCGATTATTTGAAAGTTCACCCATGTCTCACAAATTGGTTATTTAGTCTTCCAATCTTTAATTGTGTTATAATGAGAAGTTTTTAATATTTTAAATATTACTAAGAATAACTAAATAATACGGTTAACACGAAACATTTTAAACGACTACGACGTTGCTGGGTTTTTTTTAGGGCTGAATTATGAATTTAACATGACATTTTAAAAGCCCAAGCGTCACTGCAGATGCCAGCTATACAAATTTAAAAAAATAAATAAATAAATAAAAAAAAATCTTGAAAAAAATGCAGGTACATGAATTGAACATGCGATTACATTCATTTTTATTATTATTTAAAATAAATATTTCTTAATTTGCTCATGAAATTAAAATAAATAAATAAAACAACGTAGTGCTCAAGCGGAGCAGTGTAATGGTGCTGACGTCACTGTGGGAATGGGGTGATCTGATTTTTAAAACAATAGGGAGCATTTTTTTTATTTTTTAACGATATGATCATAATTGAGTTATTTGATTTGACAGCATGTAATGAAAGATGCTATCTCTGGTTGTGTATTTCTAGCAGGAATGTATTTAAAGATGCTCAAACTCCGTCTCCTCAACACCATCGCTCCTGCCTACTTCTTCACAGCCACCACGGTGACCTTTGCCCTGCAGTTTTACTTTTTCATTCCGGCCATCTTCGAGAACCCCGACGCCCGGATCAACTCCTCCACCTTGCTCCACGGCGCCTTCTTCCTCTTCCTCATCCTCAATGCTCTGGGTAACTACGTCATGACGATCCGCTTCCCTGCAGCGAGCGTGCAGGACGCCGGGCCCCTCGTCTGCTCTCCGCGCTGCACTGACCGAGTGGACGCCCACTACCTGCTCAACGGCCGCCACTTCTGTAAGCTCTGCAAGAAAGTGATCCTGAGGCGGGACCACCACTGCTTCTTCACTGGCAACTGCATTGGGAACAGGAACATGCGCTACTTCATTATGTTCTGCGTCTACACCTCCACCACTTGCCTTTACTGTCTGGTGCTGGGGGTGGCCTATCTCACTGTGGAGTACTCCATTTCCTTTGAGAACCCTCTCACTTTCCTCACCCTTCTGCCTCTCTCTGTTGGCTACTTCTTCCTGGGTGGGTGTCCCTACATCTTGTGACGATCAGTCAGAATGAAGTCCGAAATGACCAGTGTGTATTCATGTGATTTGTTTTCACCTTGCAGGTGCAATCCCAGGGCTGCAGTTCTTCATTGTCCTCATGCTGTACGTCTGGCTGGGGATCGGTCTGACCTGCGCAGGGTTTTGCTGTCAGCAGATCCTGCTTGTGGCCCGTGGGCAGACCTGGTGCCAGCTGAGGAAGGGGCAGGTGGTTCAGACACGCAGCCCCTGGAGGAGCAATCTGAGTGATGTGTTCGGGAGGCAGTGGGTTCTGGGGCTCTTCCTTCCCGTGCAGACCGTGGGGCGGCTGCAAGACCATGCTGCTGATAAAAAAGAGAGCTGAACACGCCAATGCCACGTATGCAAGGTTTCTATTCATTTACAACGCTTCTTGTTTTCCGGCACAATTGCGGCTCCAACATAATCATGATCATGTACAGCTCTGGCCAAAAGTTTCGCACCACCCTATAGAAAAACTGACATTTCAAAATCTAACATGAAATACTGTGCTACTATTATGGCTTCCGGTAGACTTTTGCAATATAATTTGTAGTTTCTTATGTGATGTTAAATAAAAGATCTAATTATGTTCATATTGTTTTTGTTTTTAAACAATGTCTTAATCTTAAAATTCTAGGTGATGCTAAACTATTGGCCATACCGTAGCTGTTCAGTATAGCAAGGTTGTGACCCAGACAGTGGTGTTTTTAAACTATTTCCTCTAAAAGATTTCAGGGATTTTGTCTTTTCCTGGGATATTCAGTTGAAGGCAGAAGGGCTACAAAGTGCAAGAGGAGGGGAAAAAAGCATTTCCATTTGAAAGCAGGCAAATGATGTATTTTGGTATTCTTTGTAATGTAGATGTGTAGCACACAACATCCTAGAAAAAGACTCTTCATAGACAGAAATGCCTTATAAAGCAGCGGCTTGATCTTTGCATTTTTTAAATGAGTGTTTTGCAGTACTGATTGTAAATCTCCAGCTTATCCTTTGAATGCAAATGGGAATGGAATTTTTCTATATGAAGCCTTTGAAACGGAAGCCTATATGTATCTGTACGTGTGGTTTAAAGTTAAAGGTGAATTGCACATCTCTGCAGTGCAACCCTCAATTGCTTTTATGTGCAAGGTAGCACCAGCTTGGAAAAAACTAACTGGCAGTGCCACTATAATACTTTTTTTTTTAAATAATACTGTCTATTATTAATTGAAGAATTGTTAATTGCTTGTTTCGCTAGGCTTTTACAGCATACAATGCTGTCCTCAAAACATGCAATTAGGTGAATTAGGAGTAAGTGGTTCACTTACAGGGTTGTGGTGTGACAAATAGGCTTTGTCGGCAAAATAAAACCCAAAGCATTCTCCATTTAAGGCCGTTACATATTCGAAGGGAATGCAACCTCAGCTAACAACTCAAATGGCTCCTGCTGCTGAAAAGAAAAGAAAATCAGAAAATGATCTAATTTCACGCGCTGATACTTACACCCTTCTTTTAGTTTTCTTCCTTCACATTATGCATTTATACAGTCTAATTAGACAAGGTGTTAGGAATACATTATTTGGGATTATTATACGATTACATGAAAGTGCAACATCAGTTTCAACATTTTTTTTTTTTTTTTCATGTTACAACAAGAAATGTATCATTCCAGAACCACAACTCAGAGCTAGCATTCCAGCAGTTTCAGTGCTATTTTGTCAATTGACTTGGTGCTGAAGCATATTTTAAATACATTTTAACAGTATTCAAAACATTTTCATACAGTATATGGGTGTTTTCAATTAATAGCATTATGTGTTCTCAGCAGAATCTGTTGTTATATAGCTTATTGTGGTCATAAAATTAGTGAAAATGTGGGCAGTTTTTTCAATACTCAGCTTCTGAATAATGCAGTTAATGTTTTTTCCTAAGAAACAAAGTAAAAATAGTATTTTATATATATATACTGTATCTATAAAAAATATAAAATCATGAAATAATAATGTAAGAATATCAAATAAAAAAACAAAAAAAACAATCTTCAGTGGGATCTGGAACCGCGTTGTGCTGTTGTCACATTATCAACCCTGGTTGCTTTTCCAGTTTTGACACCTAGATTTAAGCTACATGGTATCAATCTTAAAACTCAAACGAATATCTGTTTTGATCGAATAATTAAGTGATCAGCAGAATACACAACTATGAAACGCAATATTAAGACTACAAGGTATAACATATTTTGCTTTTAAAAATTAGTTGATTAAGCTTCTAAATGATGTATTTTTTGTGTGCAAACCTGAATCCCTATTGTAATTTTTCATTCGTCAGATCAGGTATGTATTGTATATGTAGACACAGTAAAACATATCAAGAGTATACATAAATGCTGTACTAGACACAAATGGATATTTAAAAAAAAAAAAAAAAAATTGTGATACTTGGCTGTATTGAACTTTGTCTTCAAACTATTGTTATCTTTATTAGTTATTTTAATAAAATACTGTACTTTCATGATGTTTATTGGGGAGTTGTTTATAAATTAAGAGAAGGAGCACTGGTTTTGGTTTCATACCACACATACACGATAGACTTCAGTACAGCAGTCACATGAATGGGCATTTGTGTAGATCTGTGAGTAAGGAACAACATACCAAAAAACAAATAATAAAATAACAAAGCAACTTCTTTTAGAAAAAAACACATTTGTTTATTAAGCAAACATTTCAATGCAAACAGTCCATTAAACTCAAAAGTACAAAAAAAGGTTAAATAATAAAAAGTTAGTGTAGTACTGTACATTTTGTAACATACTCCAATTGTATGCCTCAGGGTTGCATAGTTTTTAAACTCCCAATGAGGGTTGAAGGTAAATGCCTTAAAAGACAGTATACAAATATTTAACAAAAAAACCAAAACAATTCAGCTTCAATATTAAATTAAAGCCTGGTTCTAAAATCACTATTGCTTTTGGATGTCAAACAAAGTGCTACCAAATTACTGTTGGTGCCTCAAAGCTCAAAAGACAAAACAAACTGGTACACACTATCCTTTAATATATTGGCATCACTTCAAGTTCCTGTAGTGAATAGTGCAGTTTACCTATTTAAATCAGAGAAAGAGACCGAAGACAGCAGTGTCACTCAACAACAACCAAGTTCATGGCATCACGTGCGCTACAAATATGTTTTGTTCCTCTCTCTTAAATTCAAGTCCTGATCACAAACACACACCTTTGGCTTTTTGTTGTTCAGTACTTTGAAACTGAATTTCCAGGATGAAGGTGCTGAATATGGGATATAAACATTCCCTGGGACCAAGCTGAGATCATCTCTTAATCTGTGTGTCACCCTAGCTAAGCTTGATCCAGAGTGCATACAAGAGCTTTAGAAAAATGACATCACTCAGTGCCTATGTCATAACGCGATACATATACATATCATTCACCTCACTGTACGTCAAACTACGTAAACATGTATGCTGCTGATTTTCATACACACAGGAGTGAACAAGAAAAAAACACCCTTTCAAAAGTATTAAATTCTGCAACAAAAATAAGATACCGTGGGTCACATGAACAATATTGCTAAGTCCAAGGAAAAGAGCTGGGCGTTAACATTGCGCCTCACAGCAATTAAATTAAATTAAAAAAGAAAAAAAGGTTTGCGAGGTAGTCACTGAAATCTAAGAATTTCCATAAGACACAGAACATTGTATGATGATATATTGGATTCTGAGCCCCACAAGGCATTTTGTGTAAGAAGAAAGATAAGAAATTATAAATTTTGCTACAATAGCAAGACTTCAGAAAAATGTGATGTTTTTAAATTGGGGATGCAAAATTATTCCAAAAGTGATGAGAAGTCTGACAGTTCACATGGTTGTGCGATGGAGTCAACATTTGCTGTATGGTCGGAGTGAAGAGGCACAGCTTTTATAGCTACCTGCTCCTGACGTATAGCCTATTCATCAGCGACAAAAGTATGAACCAGCCCTTAAACTTCAGCAAGTCACCACAGGCACTAGGTGGCACATGTGATACAGCAAAACAAACTGGAAAGTGCTCAGATCTGGCTACAACTGACTTAATTCATTCTCACAAACACACATACAGCAGTGATTAATGCAAATTAAAGTGAGCCTTTCAATTCATATATAGTGATGGAGTATACAGTCCAGACTGATATGAAAGTATTTTGCTTCAATAGTTTCCGTACAGTTTTGTCACCAAAGCAGTAGATGCTTTCAGAATCTTAGTTCAAATTTATTAAATAAAATAAACTTGCCGTTTTATTTTTTTAAATCACTGACCTGTTTCAAATTCTACTAAGTTATTTAAAACTATAAAATTATTATATATTACCAGTAATTACATTTTCATTTTGGCGGTTTTCAAGACATGCAGTATATTGTATGATGCACTTCTTAAAACCAAGACAAAGTAAATGTGTTTATAACTTTGCACGTGTAGAAACCAAATAAATAAATCAAATAAACATCCTGCATCAAAAGAAATATGACCATTCAAATATACTGTGATCTGCAAGAAAAGGAAATGCAGGTTTGAACAAATTGAAGAACAGCGGTGGCCCTTTTCAGTAGACTTAGACATACTGACAAATATTGAAATTAATGGATCTATTGTGCTGACCCACCTCCCACCAAGAAACAACAGTGTACCACAATGGACATTAAAACAAAAAACTGAAACAAATACTCTTCAAACAGCTACCTCAAATGTTTATGATCATAAACTGCTACAAAAAGATGTACCTTGATTAAAAAATAGCTGCAAGAACTTTCCAATTGCAATAACACAAGTGGATATCATGGTTTAAGGTGCATTTGCCCCACAGAATAAAATGTAATGCAAATGGAAGGTCAATAGGACACCCAGAGTGTAAATAAGCAATCTGCAAGATGCAGTGCAGAGGGAGTGCTCCCTCTCGCTCAGTCCAGAGCTAAATCATTTTGATTAGTTTTGTCAGCGTTGCTTTCCTTGGTAACACATGCAGGGGGGCCACTCTCAAACATGCTCAGTTGAAGCTTGGACCAGACCTGTGGGTGACCGCTTTTGATTGCTTCAACAAAAAGGTTGGTTTGTTCCTTCAGGCGATCTAACTCGCTCTGCATTTTTCGATTCTGTCTAATCAACTCCTTTGTCCTCAGCGCAATACCCAGCAGCCCTGACTTGCAGAGGATGTTGTAGGTGTTGCAGAAGCGCTTTCTCTTGCTTTTCTTGTCACACTGATTGCTGACCGAACCCTCCCGTTTGCTCTCTGCATCCAGATGATCACTAGCAGGCAAAGCAGAGGACAGACCATTTGCTTTTAGTGCAGGTGAGGGGCATGGTGGGGCTGCAGGGCATACAGTGGACAGTTCATCTTGAGAGTTCAGAACCGACTCTGATCCACTTTCTAACAAACTGCCGGGGGCATCTGCTTGACTTTGCTGAGGGCTTGAGCCTGTGCTCATAATTGAGGACTGGCTACATGATGCTGTGCTTGCTGTGCTTTCCCATCCCTTCTCTGTTTTTTCCCTGCTATGCCTGTGTTTGGTTGCTGCTGCCTGGTCCTCACAAGCAGAGCTGGAACTGCTCTTCTCCGTACAGCTTTCTCCCGGGTGCGGGGCTATTTTGGGATAAGATTTCAAGATAGGCAGATAGTTTCCTGATCTTTGTTTCTTCTCCTTGAGGAGTTCTTGTCGGGCGGTGGCGTTTGAGACAACAGGCTGGAGAAACACAACCTGGGGTTGGAAAGCCCAAAGTTTATTTTGGGGAACAGCATTATTTGGCTGTATGATAAAAAACAAACATTCAAGATGAATGATATTTAACATGAAAACATAACATGTCTATTTAAAACTAATACCACACAATGAGTTTGTAGATCAACTGCAAAATCTTGGTTTCAAACAAGTCTGATATAAATCGGAATTGTGCCATTTAGAAAGGGTTCTATAAACAGTGAGCTGCCCCCTGGTGTTATTTACCTGTTTAAGTAGAACATTGTTCATGACAATCACAGGGGAAAGTCCAGGGAAAGCACCTCCTAGCACAGCCACTTGTGCTGGCTGTGGCATGGATCCCACACTCTTGGACAAGGTTTTTGGCCCATCCTCACTATCTGTGTTCTCTACAGCACTTAGATACCCTGAACTGGAATCTGTGATAATACATACATACATAAATAAATAAATAAAGAAAGAAAGTAACAATAAATGGCGCAGCTATTCACAGACGAAAAAAATACATATTTTTTACATTTTACAGTATGCAGACTCACTTAAAACATTTAAGTACAATGATAAATAAGACATTTCCGATGTTCACATAGGTCAGGTTATCGACGTTTCCCCAAGAGCTCAGCCAGTCACGTGCGAGAACTGTCATATACTTGACCTACGATCACAGCATGCTAGTATAGGCCTACAGCAGTGTGGAGTAGTGGTTAGGGCTCTGGACTCTTGACCAGAGGGTTGTGGGTTCAATCCCTGGTAGGGGACACTGCTGCTGTACCCTTGAGCAAGGTACTTTACCTAGATTGCTCCAGTAAAAACCCATCTGTATAAATGGGTAATTATATGTAAAAAATAATGTGATTTAACAATTGTAAGTCGCCCTGGATAAGGGTGTCGGCTAAGAAATAAATAATAATAATAATAATAATAGGTCACTGTTCCATGACCCCTTCATGACGGTGCCAAGGTTACGTTTGTTGATACCAAGTTAATCGCATTTCGATGAGCAGCTCTGCAATAGAGACAGGGGATAACATCACAATTGCCTTTATTAAAGATTAAATTGCTGAATACAGACCCGAAAATCCAGAATCCTTATCAGAATCCCTCTTCGCATTACTGGGTTGCAGGTGTCTCCGCTTGCTCATAATCTCGCTGTGTAATCTTATACTGGGTCTCTTGTGACCAACACCTTTAGAAGTACTGCTCATTGTTATATCTATGGATTTCTTTAGATGAATATAATTTATCCCAGAGTGAAGCCTAGAGTGACAAAAGAAAGCATCCATCATAGTTAATTTCCTCCGATATTCACCACTCTGTAAATGTAAGCAGTTGGGGTTGAAAGCAACATGTCTGCATGTTATTAAAGCTTCAAATCTGTAGATTCAAATGTAAAATGTGTATTTCTTTATTTGTTTAATTCTTTTCATGTTATAAACGTTTTGTAACTTTTAAAAGTGGATTTCCACATGACACTGTACATGTGTTTGGTCGGTGTCCATGGCTATGCTGAATGCACTGACCCAAGAACTCCCACCAGCCAGTGACGTCAAGCAGACTAACGTGACCTTGACATCACTGCACGAAACTAAAGCTAGCTTTAAATTTATTGTAACCTGAATATTTACGCAAGCCTATTGCATTTAAAATCATGATTGGTCATGCTAAATTGTGACAATGTTCAACTATTTGCATACAATAAGCAAAAGTGATTAGTTTCAGTCCAGTTGTTAAAAAAGCAGTTCACGGGAAAACAGTGAATGACCAGTTCACGTGAGGCGATTGCCTATTTCCGTTCTTGACCAACTTCTACTCCAAAAATACTAAACAAACGGCAAAACAAACACCACAAAGAATGTAAAAAATAATAATTCAGTTTTCCAAAATAACGCCACATGCATACCGTCACTCAGATTTAAAACAACACAGCAACACAATAAATGACACCTAGTTCACCGTAGTATTATCTGTGTATCTGTGTGTGTGTGTGTGTGTGTGTAATAATATACCTGGTGAATAAGATTAGCTCACTAATAGAATGCATGTGTGTTTCAAAATATACATTTATGCACACGGTACAAATAAAAAGACATCGAAACCATTGCTTGCTGTCTCTCTCTAATTATGATGGGCGGCTCGACGGTGTCTGCTTACTTACACACACAATTTATTCGGCTTAATCGTGGCCTGTGAGAAAAATATGGCAGACACACAATAGTGACCCAGAAACACATACCTGTTTGTATTCGCACTGCCCCAGTGAAAGCTGTTGATGCCCCTTCGATTTGCTTATTGAGGGCACATTATTCTACTCCTAAACTCGTCTTCGAAAAGAAGAAAAACAAACAACAACAAATGACCGATGCCTTCAACTTGCGACATTCTTCTGTCGGTTTACGACGCGGACGAGACCAGAGAAGTTGCCGTAGAAACCAGACAGACGTAGCCAGCCAGAAGGGTAAGCCCGCCCTTTTGTTGCTTTTTAGCTCTCCGATTGGTTACAATCTAAAAACGTGAGGGACGTGCAGCATGATAACATACACTCACTCCTCTTTAGGATGGTCTGGTCTCAATTTGAACCAGCGCCACTGACAAAAGAAAGGGAAAGACTGTCATTAAAAGAAAATACCCCCCTCGTCATGTCAACGGCAATGTTTGTTCCAAGGACGCGCTCCCTCAAAGTTATTACTTGTTTGGCTCCAGAAATCCCTACAGTCTGCACTTTCGTTGCCAATTGGTTCCTGGCCAAAAGTGTCAGGATATTCCCTATGCTGCACTGTAACGAGCTGCTTCATTGAGAGACTCATATCCTACAATAACAACGCGCTTTCCTGAGCATTTACTGCATGTACCAGCTAGAACACTACTTTTAAAAAATGCCACATCACTAGCTGTGTATATTGAGGGTGAATTGTGAAATGGTAATGTTCTGGAATGGAGGAAGTCAGTAAGCACCTCTAGCTGTACCCGCTACAGTACATGTTTCTGTCTCCCTAATGTTGCTTCTGTTTGCCCTGTAAGATACCTATGCAGGTGTCACTTTTATTCTGCATCATTCTTGGATTTGTAAAATGTGTACTTTGTCACACATACCTTATCAATCTGGCCAAATATGACAATGATGTGAAGAAAGCACTTGATCCCTGTTCAGAATGACTCAAAAACCCTCAACACTGATTAAATATATTGTATTTTTATTAACAGTAATGCATTTATATACAATATACATTATAGACACAGACTTTCCAGGTAGTCAATTATTTACAATAGTTATTCTTCCATAGGTCAGAATGTCACAAGTTTACCTGCTTGTAAATAGTTCCTGCAAAACCATTTCAATCTCCTGTGCAATTTGTCAAAAAAAACAAAAAAAACAAAAAAAAAAAACAATTGTACAAAGATGTTTACAATGTGTAATGATTTCCTGTCCCTTTACCGCACATTAAGTTAATGTGCATCTCACTGCAGTTTCAAGCACATTGTTTTAGTGTTTTAGTTGTATAAAGTGTGGTCCACTGCCTTTTTTGGTCCACACACTCACTGCTTTTTCTTCAATAAAAAAAACCTAAAATTTAAAATATAAATTATAAAGTTCTAGGTGTGACTAATTAATATATGTTTAACAAGTTACAATAGTTAAAAAATACATTTAGTGTAATTCATTGGCATGATTTTACATTTTAGCATCAATATTTCATGACTTCAGAGTGAAGATGCCTTTCAATACTTCCTTTGCATAATAACATTTCTGGCAACGTTAGGCTGGTTTCACAACCGAATTCACAACCGCACAATAATCTTCAGTGAGCTCTTCCCTTCGATTTCTGTCCCATCGTTTCAAGGGAGAACTTGTCTAAGCTGCAGCTGATGTAAAATCAGTTTTATAATTGCTATGCCTGCATGAGAAATTCTCCCTCGCTATGCAAACCCTGCCAATGTTAGCAATGCTGGGATTCTCTATGGTCAAGCAGCAGAAGTGAATGAATGCTGCTGGTAGATGAGTCATGCAGCTTTGGAGACAGACTACACATGGTAAGACTGGACCCCTTACAGACCAGGAATCTATTTTTTTACTTGTTAAAAATGGAAATCTGTCCAATCCAACATCTGCAAATTAAAATGCAGTACATAAAACAAAACAAACAAACACCGTAGACATGCAATCCAAGTCTTGACAAGGTTGTCATGGATACCAAGCATCAACATTGTGTCATCATCCTGCATCGTGCTGGACAAAAAATCATATCAAGTGTTTGTTAAAAAATACAAGTGTTACCTCCATGAAGTAAAAATATTGAAAATATTCTGGGTTTGCCTGTAGCCAAAAACAACAACATTCATTTATAGTTTTGTTTACAGGAAGTAGAAGATTTAATTAAAAAAAAAAAAAACTTCATAAATACAGATGCATCTTATTGGATTGCTTTTCATTTGACACACGGGATCCATTCCAGAACTACCTAGATTGAAAATGTATAGCTACCTAGAAACATCCAGCTAAGACCAGCCGCTGCTCCTCAACCCTTACCTGAATACGGTGTTTTATATGTAAAATAAAAAAAACAACAACTGGTCTGTTTTTTTTGACAGAGACTGGCTGATTGCCTGTCCCCAGCCTCAGTGGTACATAAGTACCACTAGATGGCGCCACCCCTTTGTAATTTTAAGAGGGAGTTTGTCGTCTTGATAAAGCTTAGTTAATACAAGCTATTCACTCTATCAATCATTGTAGAATAGTTCATCTCCTTGTTCTTGTTATTCTGTTTTTTTAAAGTTGATTTGGGTTACTGCTACTGTAAAGTTTTGGCATAAAGTAACCCTTAGCAGGGATGGAAATGAGACTCCCATTGCATAGCAGTTTGATCCATTCCTGGTTTTACTATCTGTTTAATAAGACGCACCTGAGCTTGTTACCTATACACCGTGGCTAATCAAGTTTGTATTAAAACCTTGAATGGGTGAAGCTGCTATGCAATAGGAGTCTTATTACCATCTCTGCTTAGCAATACAGTCTGTTGTCTTATTTGTTGATCCTACTCACTCATGAACGAGATTTGCACTTCTCTACAGTACAGCTTTGCAGCTGGTTTATCAATTTGATGGGAAATGACAGAGAAACACCAATCGATGTATATAAATCCCATGCAAGAATTATACCTGGAACATTAAGATCTAAGTGTACAGTAAGTATCCAGCAACAGCTGAGGGGCATGTTATTGCATTCACTTTTAACCCAGTGGCCTGATGACAGAATGCACATGTTTTCAGTTTTTATTTTTTTAACAACCAAGTTCCTGGTAAGTACAGGTTTACATGTTTGTAAAGCCTTTCAAATGAAAATAAGTAAAATGATACTGCGTCTTTTCATTAAAAAAAAGAATGCACAAAATCATAAATTCTCTATCTAGGTGTGTTTTTTTTATATATTACAAAACATAAAAAAGAATAGACTTTTGCAGTTTTCACAAGGGTTGGGGATTTGAAAACGTGCTTGGAAAGAACTGGAGGAGAATTGATCAAGGTGAGTAGAAAGAAGCAGAAAGGCTCCCAATTAATGTTCAGTCTGAAGAATGAAAATGTCTGTGCATAGGCTCCTTGCCTACTGCTTATCATATCGATTTTACATTACTGGAATCTAAATATTAGCAATAAATATTTTGTTTAGAAAGAGAACGTTTTCAGTCATCTCAAATATACTTTTTATAACTTCCGAGCTTGGTCTCTCGCGATGTGTAGCACATCTTCCCGGGCAAGTCAATGGGTGTCCGTTGCAGCGGAGGGGGGCAGAACTTCTTAAACGTATCTGCTTGTGAAAAGTTATTCAGTCCTTCATCCGCTATAGCGTTCCTGCAGCTCAGCACTCAACGAGGAATGCACCATTTCTTAAAAGTGCTGAGAAGATTACCAACATCATTACTCTGACTGGAAAATAAATACTGGAGAAAAGATGCTTTGTGTCCCCCTGGTGGCACTTCAGTTACCTGCGAGGAGGTTGACACCTATGGGGGAGAGGGGGACACAACACATTAGAATGAAGGTTGCTTGTCTGTGTTATTAGAACAGATATGAATGGAGTTTGTGTGCAGTGACTGTACACTTACGTGTCGCAGTCTTTTGTTTTCTGTTTTTCTTTTCTTCTCCTCCCCTTCTTCGATTTTCTCCTGTAATTAAACAAGGCGTGTTAGTACCAGACAAATCCCTCACCACAGATTTAAACAGCACACCACAGGAGTCAGTACTATAACATTTTTAACAAATATCCGCGCGTGGTTTCATCAAAATCGGATAAGTGGTTTCCCAAGATATAGCTTAGGCAATCAAGTGTGACACTACCATGTGAGCAGCATGCACAGTATGGGGAAGGGTGAGTTGAAACTCATCCGGTGGTTCCCAGGATGTGTTAGACCTGTGTATGTTTTATCCTAGTTGCCAGGACATTAACCTTATTAATTCCCATATGAAAATCCCATTATAAACCCACAACATAAAGAACTCCTGTATGAAAAATAGAAAGGAAATCTATTTACCTTTCATTTTTAAAGGTGTCCTTTCTGGGTCTGGGAACAAGAACAAAAAATATACCAGTGAAAATATTAGATGGCTATTAGACTACAGGGATTATTATTATTATTATTATTATTATTATTATTATTATTATTATTATTATTATTATTATTATTATCAACCACAAAGGAACAGGAAAAAATAGTTTCTTACCTACATTCACATCTCTGATGCTCAATAAATGTCATTTCAACATACTCCCGTCGCTCAGCTGGCTTGATTTTCAAGAGCTGATAAGAAAGAAAGAGAAATCAGAATTCCTCAGCTCATGTGACTTCACCCCATTCGAACCCTTACCAAAGTGGAGCCTGTGATATGGATGGGGCTGACTGAAGCCTCATTTCAAGGTTAGGTAAAGTCTCTGCACCCTCACCACCAGGATCGCACACATTGTATTACCACACACTTCCTTGAGAGCGGAGATCCTTTAGCGTGACCCCAGATTAGACCACAGGATCACACACTGTCCCCTAGCACAGCGTTCGGGGTGTGCATTTCATTTATTCAACATTCTTATTAAATAAGACAAACACTCCATCTTTTACTGCAGCATGCTCTACTATATCATTAAAACAGAACTGGATTCTGCAATAGGATTCCCTGCACTGTGACGTGTCCAGAGCCACTCATGTCATACTGCTATCAGCAGCTGCAGAGTCTTTGTTCCAGAGGAATGTTAAACATCTTTTTAATTCTGGGAAAATATGTTGAGGACTGAGCAGAGCGAATCTGACTTTGTTAATACAGATTCCATACCCCCCCACAGAAGTTTAATTAAAGTTTCCTACACATAGAAGTGCTATTGTTTGGAAAGTTTGAAAATATTGATGTATTCATGAGTCTAACCTGCTTGGATCCTGTGCTAACTGCAGTGTGATGCAATGTGTCTAAATGGGCTTTCTATAATCCAAACGGCAGCAGTACTGCATCCCATCCTGTAATGTCAAGTAAATCCACCTGATTTTAATACTGACATTGAGGTTTTAGAGCAGAGACATTGAGAGCAGAAAAAAACACATCTCTAAAAATAGTTTCAGGAACCCCAAACAGAAGCAGAATGGCGCGCTGTTGCAGGCCGCGCGGGCGTGTCTTACTTGCATGGTAACGTTGTAGGTATCTGTGGGCACGCACTCCAAGTTCTCGTCCCCGCAGCACCCGGCACAGCGCCACAGCGGCACGCAGGCAGGGCTGAAGATGTGCTCCACTTCAGCAGGGTACTCCTGCACCACCTCCACCAGCTTCTCAATGGTGCGGCAGAAACTCCGACCCCACACCTCCCCGAAGAGCATCACTGCAACACACACACAGCAGCGGGGTTACCATAGGACTCCAGGTACACTGGCACAGGTCAGGCTTTTTAACTGACTCACACCCCAATGCATTCTGGTAAGTGCAGTCCTTCTGTGAAATGTAACTGAGACAGGTAAAAGGTACCAGAATGCACTGAACTGTCCTGCTGAACATGGAGTCATACGGTCACCCTAAACCACAGCGCTTCCGATATTGAAACACAAGCATATCGACAGATATCTAGTCTGTTAGCTGCCCTTATAAAAGTTTCCCACGATATTTATGTACGGTATTTGTGAAGTTTTACCATGCCTTTCCCATGGTTATATTATGCATTTACCATAGTTTACCCTGGTGTGCCATCCTTAATATGGTTTACCATACCTCGCTACTCTTCACAAGGCTTACCTATGTTTTTAGTTAATGAATAACAAACCTACAAGAAATAAGAATGCATGTTACTGTGTGATCTCTGCCCATGACTGAGCTGGGTATGGACTGCAAACAGCATCTGTGACTGTGGCTTGTACTGTCCTTCAGTGAAAGCATGGTAAATCATAGGTAAGCATTGGAAAGAATAGTGAGTCATGGTAAATCACATTCATAAACATGGCAAACCAGGGTAAACTATGGGAAATGCAGAGTGTAACCATGGGGAAAGCATGGGGGGAAACTGGAAAAATCAAGCCGCAACAAAACCACGGTAAACTTGTATAAGGGTCCCAGGATTTACTGTATCACTTCTACACTGACCCAACTGCGCAAAATAGCTTATGCAACACATTTGTTTTTAAGGTCTGAAGGGGTTTAAGGTCAGATCCATGCACTGATGTATATCCTGTTTTGCAGAATAAACCTATTTAGGCAATTGGAGCATTTCCTGTTTTCTGTTATGCATGGAAGTATTACTGATAATATCAATGTGACCCTGTAATAACTGTTTTGTAAACATCAGCATAACCCAAAGAGGTTAAGCCAGCAGTCCCCCTGGAATTGCAGTTTCACAATGGGTTTGAAAACACTGCGGCGGGATGGAGTGATACTCTACTAGGTTTGCGTATACAGAGCTGGACAACAGTGAGGCTAGTGGGAGTGCGATGAAGGTGAAACTTTGTTAGTGGTTTCCAATCCAGACAACTAGGTGAGAGAATGGAGCTCAATATCCTGGAGGCAGTGACCCCCCTAAGCCTTAAATCCTCGTGACGCCACGCTGGATGAAGTACAAAAGACGTATAGAGAGAGTTTTAGACAGCAGCGGTCAGGCCAGGAAGGACGTTTTTAATGTCTAAGCAAACAGCGTCTGTTTTGCTTATTAGTAAAATCTTTGCATGTCAAAGCAGTCTGCCAGAGCTGTTTTTTTTTTTTTTTTTTTTACATTAAGCTTCACTGTACAGTATTTACATTCTTCATTTCATACACTCGGCTTGAGACCCAGAATCTAATAAATCCTGACCTCCAGCTTTGACACTTCAAACACTTACTTTTTTTATTAGTATTACTTTTACTGACTGGCATGCAACAGCATTCTAATAGCGTGCTGGCATGCCTGTCATTAAAATATGAATACAGCATTTCATTAGTACTTAAAAAAAAAAGAATAATGAAAATGGCTCTATTCTTAATCTAAAGTACCATTAACAATGAAGTACTATTTCCCCTTATAAAAATGATCACAGTACATTTGCAAGGCCGTTTTACAGTTTTGCATGGATTTCCCATTGTTAACTATTATTATTTTACAATGTTTTGATTCGCTTTTGCTTTACCACAGTAAACTTCTGTTTTTTTTCATGGTGGGTTTATATGTAGGCAGAATTAAATGAAGTTCTCTTGGGATAAAGTGACTGTACATTTCTTTCAATACAAGCACTGTATGCTACACCTTTTGGTTTTTTGCTGTGGGAGTGAAAATGTACAGTATGTGCTTTGGCCAAATTGCTCCACATTTTTCATAGTGTAACTGATCCTGCCTATCATTATATTGTGCAACGCTGTTTCAAGAAGCATCTCTATCATGCGCACCACTGAAAGACCAATGTGGACAAGCTTAAACATTCTCAAACAAGGCCTTCTGATACCCTGCTTTGTTTGGAACATTGACCCACTGTAAATAGATACAGATCAGCACTCTTATCACACATAATACAATGAACGTGTGTCATATATTTGAAATGAACTTACCTTCAGAAGTACCGTTTGCTCCAGAAGTCGTCTGTAACAAGAAAAAAAACAAAAACAGTAAATGATAACCACTTTCTTTTACCGGAAGCCCATTGTGATACGCGCCCTCTAGTGGCACTAAACTATAAAACATTTTGATAGCAGTTAGAATTGGAATGGATCCCTTGAAATCAGCCAGGTTCACACATATTTTATTTAACAAGCCACCCCCCCCCCCCCCCCCCCCCCCCGCCTTTTTAGGTTAAAAAGCTTTTCTTTATTGTATATATTTTTATGGACTTATTTCCTCTTATGCAATGTTTTTTTCCTCTGTAAACTCCCATGGCAGCATTATAAATAATAAAATAGAAAGGAAATACATATGACCTCTATAAACTCGAGGGCTAATTGGCACGAAGGTAGTGCACATTTCCTCTTCCCAGAGCTTCCATAAAAAGCTGCCACTTTCCACTATATTTCACTGCACTTGCGTGCTTATTGCCCATACTTGGCTTCCTTGACCCATGAGTAATCCTCGTTCTTATTACACAGTTTTTCATGGTGAACCTCAATGGAAATGTTGCAGCTGTACCCACACACATAGAGTGCTGCACGATGCACACTGGGATTGGCTGAGATTAGCCATGATCTCTAATGCTTGCATTTTATTCTCCATGCTTGCCAGTGCTCCCTCATGCTTTCATGTTATTAAGATTTTTGCAATAGTATCTCTCAGTAACATTTATAGAAGTGATCATTAGCAGGTTGTCAGTAGTTAGGGTTAGGGTTAGGGTTAGGGGTGCGAGAGAAAATCTGTTGTCCCTCTCAATACACGGGCTACACACTCTTATTAACTCTATTTTTTCAAAAGAATTATCTTTGAGTCACTTTTTCTATGTTGATCGATATGATGAAAAACATTCTTTTAAAAATGGGTGAAGGTAAGGAAAAGGGATTTATTTCAAGGGAATCATATTTGTTTTTTACAGAGGGTTGATTGAAATATAGTTCAAATGAAAGAGGCTTGTAATAAGACCCAGATTACGAGTGTAGTGTATAATACTGGTAAGCTGTATTTAAAAAAAGAGGACATTTAAAAGGGCACAGAAATGTATACTTTGACTTGAAGCAGTCCTATGGTAACCCCGCTGCTGAAAAGCATTTTTTTTTGTTCAACTCTTACAGGATTTCCAACGAGCAGAAAGGTTGCATACATCTTAAATCATTCTGGGAATAGTCATGACTAGAATTCAATTGAAAGCATTTCAAATGTTCCCTTTCATTAAAGGGTGACTTGTAGTCACTGTCTGGTTGCTATCTCCCTCCTTCCCTGACCTTTTCCAGGGCAGCCTGGTAAATTCCAGTCGGATTAGGTGGCTGGCACAACCCTTTATATCTGAAAGTGGCTCAAGGAGTAGCTCAGACTACACAGCAGATAAACGCGGAGCGTGGGAAGATAACAAACAGCTAGCGACGAATAACATGCGAAGAAGACTTTGCAGTGTGGAGACCACCAGCATGAGGAAAGCTTATCTGAGTACATACATCAGGTAGAAATGTTAAGAGGGGCTGATTCAGCAATGCATTAAAATAACAGGGTGAAGGATCTCCAGATTTCGTTAAGGGTACCACAGCTCTCATTACTATCTAAAGCTGGTGCTTTCACAAGCTAGGGGCTGCTCACCAAGTGTTTGGATTGCACTTAAATGTCAAGGATTTTATTTGACATGAATCTGCTGCTCCCACAGTGCCACTTCCATTCTTTACACAACTGATCTTCAACCTACTTCTGTCTCGTCTCCGAGAGGATATATACAATACATTTTTTTGCAGTGATAGTATATTGAAACAGAAAACTAATCTATGTGTTGCCTGGGCTTGATGCACTAGTCTTTCGTCTCTGTGGCTTCAGTCACAAGGTGGACTCGTTTTAGCCCTAAGTACTCAATAGCACAAAAAGCACCAAACAATTCAGCACAGTAGCCAGTGGACACCTTTGGGGGCAGAAAAGAAGACGAGGAAACGGTATGGAGAAGAAGGAGGACCCTGCAGGGCAGACTGAAGGCAGGACTGCAGGGAATGTGGGATAGGGAATATAGAGAAGACATCGGCACCAAGCCTCATCGGAATAAGCACAAACAAATGCAAATGGGGCTTGGGGTCAAAAGAGAGGCAGCTTTAAATGCACACATACCAGCATGCAGTCTGGATTGAATCACTGGCTCGGTGATGGCAGTTCATCCAAACAGCCTTGTTTGCATAGCTACACCAAAGGAAAGCCATCCCACTGGTTCTCTTGCTCTGATAACAGTGGGAGAACATTCCAGATCATTTGTGACATACTGGGTGCGTTAAGTAACGGAGTGGCTCACAGTGAGAATTGCTCCACTCACTCGGATCACTGATGACACCTGCTCTGTAGCGCTCCGAGCTGCTCAGGAGGAGCGGAACTAAGCATGACGTGAAGTGGGTTCTTTATCGTTTTAATCTCTACTTTCGCTCTTTTGTTCTTAAGAGCCAGTTTCTTAATGTTTTGGGATTGTTCCATACCTTTCTCAAGGGAATTTCTGTTTGAAACCAAACAGTGGAAAAAGGCCAAAGTTTCCACTGGTTGCCAGGCAGTCACAAACGTCACAACCACTCCACCCCCCTACTTCCCTGCCTTACTGTCTCTACCAGCGTGTCTGACCTCGCCAACAAGGACATATTCCCACCAGTCTCCCAAGAGGAGTTAAGCTTTCTTATACACAGGACGGCTCATAAAACAACTGGTTTTAAAAATGTTGTGCAGAGCCTTTCAGGACTTCCTACAGACCGTACAACTGACTGGAAAGCTTTGAAAATACTCACAGGACAGACTTGCACTACTGCATGTGTTGCACACTATAGTACCAAGCACAACTTTGTATGTACTTGCATATATCCCAGTAAATCAGTATGAAATCAATCATTAAGAATACAAAAACAACTTGTTGACTGACTCCAGTGCTATCACTCCTGAACTACTGGCAGCTCTGCTGTCTAAGACAATGTCCATGCCACAGAATGTGTTGTTCCTGGTCTGACACCAGTATAGATTAGGAGAACAGAAACAGATAAAGCCGATTTAAGATACCCATCCAAAACACATTAATAGAGGATCATACCTCCAAGTTCATGCACAGCCTTTTCTAATTCCCTTAACTTCACACATATTTCTTCACACATACCGGTGGTGACTCTGGGTATGTCTGCAATGCAGTTAGAATGGCTTCCAGACCAGGGGAGGAACAGGTTAACAGCGCGTCCCTTTTTGAAAGAGCCGTCAGCGATGGGCCTGGTAAGGCCTGTGGGTTCTGTACACTTTCCAGGGAGCCTGTTTTGTTGAAGGTTCCCTGGCAGATTTATGCACCATGACCCCTTTAATAAAACAAGCTTACATAACTGTGTAAACAGGGAGCCCTAAAACAGATAAACAGTCTGTATATTCTGATAACATGATGCGTCAGTGGAATGAAAAGTCAGTACAAAGCTACGTTATGATGACTGATAACATAGCTTATGAACTGTACTCATTACTGTGTGAGAGTGTATTTTGCATGGTCGCTTTTATCTGGCTAGCTTTAGAATAAACACAGTTATTAATGCTGTGCTAGTCATAGAGGTCACCAAGGCAGCTAATTACTAATGAGCACGCTACATTTCTTTGTGTAAATAAATCAAAGTGCCGACAACCAGCATGTAGGAAAGAAAACCCAACCTGCGCTGGTAGGTCAGAAAAAGGCAGACACTGAATATACAACGTGTTTGTTTATCTGGCTGCTACTTTAACATGTAAACTCTGAGGGTCAGAGGGGAATTCTGGGAATTTTGTGCATAGGCACTTTTTAACTTTCCATGCAGCATTCAACATACAGTGGGTGGGAAATAGTGGTTAACCACTGAGTGGGTTTGTGTTGACAGACTGTGATATTGGATTGTACAATGTGAACACACTCATGAGCGCTCTGACCCAGCATAATGTAAGTACAGTATGTCTTTACAGGGCTCACTGACTACATTTGGCTGGGAGGGACACCGGAATTGCCCACCCCTGGGCTAGAGGATCTTCAGTTAATTCAGGATCAGTGTGTGAGTCAAAAACGAACGGTCTGGCTGCAGCCTGGGTGTAAAAAATGTGCTTAGACAGTTCCATTAAAATGGGTTCCATACCAGCTTCCAATATACAGCAATTGTTATGAATACAAAGTCTGTATGCAGAACAATGAATAACACATAAGTATTTGGAAAATTGCTGTTCATTTCCTCCAATTTTCTGTTATGATGAAGATTAAAATCCATCGTCCATTCCCTTTATTTCTTACAAATGGTGCAGACACAAAGCAAATTTTAAGGGACTGCTAGGGCTGGATAGGGTATGAAGAGATAAGACGTTTAAATTGTATATCGATTTATGTTTATCTTATACTAACATATTTGTATATTTTACCGGATATGGCCCATAGTTTATCACCTTCTTTGGTACTGGTACATTACCAGATGTTTTGTCATCAAATCTGGAATATTAAGAGGTCAGTACTCTGTCAGTCTTTCAGTATGAACAACTAGGGCTAAAATGATACCCCAATGAGAAACTCTGTACATCCTGACCTGTCCTGGGATCTCCACCTTATAAGTGACATGGTATTATTTTCATACAAACTGACACTACAGAGCCTGGAATAAAAGGTCCTCTTTTTCAGACTTTTTCAGTCCTCGAACCAGTTGATTTCCTTTGATTTCAATGCAAAGACTTTCTCTCTAGTTCCTGAAAGAGAAAGAGAGCCGCAGCGCGGTGGGGGTCAGCTTCAGCAACAAAGCACACAAAGCTCTGCTGACGTCCGAGGGCGCCCGGCTTTCTTGTTTTTCCAGAAAGCCCTCGGGACTGCGACAACCAGCATTTTCTGTGTCTTCCGGAAGTACATGGCACTTATCACGAAATGATCAGGGGTTGGGAATACCTGGGAACCTCAACACAACTCCAACAAAGACTGTTCATTGAGATCACAAACTAGTCCAAATGATGTAATCTAGTGCTAGTTAACTCTTAATGCTCGTACAGTGGAGAAACTGCCAAGATACAACAAATAAATAAATAGAGAATGGGATTTTATTTTTGCATTTGCATATGAACTGGTTTTACAGAGATCTAAAGTCTTATTAGACAAATTCAGATTCACTAGAACTTACAGGAGGTCTCCAAGCTGCTACAGCTAACCTATATTTATTTTATGTATGTAAAACTTACACATACACAGCAGGAACACCTCATGAAGTTGGCACATCCAGCTTGTTTTCAAGGGAGATCCAGGAAACAAAGTAGACAAACATACATTCTCATGCACGTTTCTCTCTAATCAGTGACTGCTTATAATTTGATCAAAAACGTAATTGTGAATAATTTGTCTGACTTTACCCAGTGAAGCTGCATTTCGAATGTCACGCGGTAACTGATTACAGAATTCAGGAATCACCACAGCCCAAGTCAAACTATTAAACACAGTGTCCAAGCGATTTTTATGATTTTACATTTTCTTCTTCTTCTTCTTCTTCTTCTTCTTCTTCTTCTTCTTCTTCTTCTTCTTCTTCTTCTTCTTCTTCTTTCTTGTTATGCAAGAAAAAAGTAATGCTGTGACATTTCGTCACCCCACTTTTACTGTATAAAGAGCTATCTGTAACACCATGTCAAACATTTCCTTCTAAAACTGTGTGGAATTCTACGAGGAAGCTGGAGAGACCCAAGGGAAATCGTGCAGATGTGTAGTTTTATAGTCTGGAATTGGTGCCAGGGCTTTGATGTGTCAGGGCATATAAACAAAGCTTCTAGAAAAACTACCAAGGGGATTTCAAATTTAAATATCTAGAGTCACAGCAGTGGCTGCAGCCAAGGATATATACCCTATAGAGGAGAATAGCTATCAGCGCCATCTAGTGGAAAACACCGGGAAATCTTTATTGTGAGAAAGATATCAATTGTTGACATAACTTTGTTTTGTTCTCCATTTTAAAACTCTACCATGGCAAGAAACTGAGACTGCCTCTGTTCCACCTCCTCACTAGGTAAACTGGAATGGTAGAAACGATTTCTGCCGCCAGCGCTCTCATGTCCCATCTCACGTCATGAACATTAATACACTGTCCAGCACAAATCTAAAATGGCAAGTTCTGATTCTGAAAGATCGTTTTTTTGGCTTCCAGTTCTCAGACCCATTTCAGACCAGGAGATGAATGCCAAACGTTAGATTAAAAATCATATTGTTGAAATAAAGCAGTTTCCTGACTGACAGATACTCTGTCAACAAACTGTCTCCAGTGCTCAAAGGCTCGGCTCTGTTTTACGTTTCCTTGTCTTACACCCCTTGGTTTTGGGATTAAAACTAGCCATTCGCCGTCAGGTTCATTTGTTATTGTATCTTCATGAAGCCAAGTCCTGATGCCCCAGACGGGAGGATCACTCACACCCTTAACAAAACATGCAATATCTGAGAAAACACATACCCCTATAAGGTGGGGCAGACAATAATGAAATGCCATTGGAGTCCCAGATGGAAATGGTTACCACTCATATAAAATAACATTCAATGTCTTTGATTTTCCTCACTATCCATAACCATGTTACTAGCGAGGTATTGCTTCAGATTGTTTCACATTATACATACAGTACCAGTGCCAGAGACAGAGAGCTTATACGGTGCATGAAGAGGTAATCCGCTAAACCAAGCCTCTTACCAAAGCAGAGCTGTTGTTATACCGAGGTGTTTAATCCCGGGATGCATTGGACATCACTCTTCACTGCTGAATCATGTGCTAGCATAGCTCTCCTGGGAGTCACTCTCTGTATTTAGTTTCTCCTGATGCTTCTGATTCAATAAGCGAGTGTCTCGGTTTTGGACTTCTAATTTCCAGGTCTGGCACTATTCTTGTTACTAGAAAATGTAACACACTGTCAGTCGAGTACAATAGGATACTAGATTATGTGAATTCATTTTTGGGCACAGATTTTTTTTTTATTTTGTATTTGCTGCAATAGTGTGATTCCAGGGTTTCCTTGATTTATTTATCATATCGTGGTCTTTGGATTGATATGTGTCATGTTTTGACCCAACCTATTTTTATTTTTCATCTAATTACCAAGTAAATCTGTCCAACAGACCAAAATTAATTTTTAAGATATTCTCGCTTGTGCAGATTCTCATGGGTGTCATTTGAAAGTATGTGAGGAGTGTTAAACAGCTCCCACTACACACTCCAGTGTGACACGACAACAGTGACTGTCTACATACCGAATTGTTCCACCTTAGAAATCAGGCAGAGGCTGTCCATCCATTATTAAACTGGGGGTCCTAATTAAACAGCCACTTGAGAAGACCAAAGCGTCAGCATGAGAGCGGCTGAACGAATTGTGATCGTTGCCAGGTGATGACATCACTCAGCCCTGCTGGCAGGACAGTCTAGGCTCTCATGGGCCTCCCCCCCCTGTGAAGTCTCCTCGCTCCACTACTCCAATGCTCACGCTGCCAGACACTGACAGCACCCCTTTTGTGGTGTACTGGAGCACAGCTCCACATGGGGAGAGGGTGACAGGGATGGAGGGGGCCACCTGTGGCAGTGGTAGGGTTAGTCTTGGGTTCCTTCTTTTACAGCTTTCGTATATTTGGATGGCTCTAACCCAAGTTGTTGTAAGCTTTAAAAAACATTATAGCTAAAATGAACTTGTGAATACATTCTTTTAATTTAAAATGTTGCAAATAAGCAACAAATACACGCTACTTTAATACATAATACCACTTGTTATTGCAGCTTGTAAACAATTCCTTTGCATTGCAAGCAGAGAGATTGATGGCGGATTCTATACCGGTGTTGTTTGGTATGGTTCTACAAATCAAGTTTAGCACAATTTACTTTTTGTCAGCAGCAATGCTTCTCCCTAGAAGAACATGCAAATCTGTCTATCCTCATAAAAGGACAGTGGCCACTAATGAGTTCGTGGAACGAAACGATTTCCAGAATTGGGGAATTAAATGTTTAATAATTGCTTTTCTTAATGAATATCCTGAAAAAACCAAAAGGGAGGACTGAAAGGTATCAGTCTTTAACCCAATTCATTAAGTGCCATTTGCGTTCTTCCAGCTCATTTCCCCCCGTGCTCAAAGAAATCCTGCGATAAGGTCTGAGTAATTGTCGGCCCTATTACAGTAAATGCTATACTCCCTGTGTAAACCACAGTAAATTACCAACAGATGGGAGATTAAAGGGTTTCAGACTGCAGCCCTGAACACTGCACCTCCGTGCGGGAAAGAACAATTCCTATTTCCTGATTGCAATTGCACCCTCTCCCAGAGGAGCGAGTATTACAGCCTTCCTCCAGAGCTGCACAGAATGCTCTCCCAGAGTAGTGAGTATCACAGCCTTCCTTCAGAGCTGCACAGGCTGCTCTCCCAGAGCAGCGAGTATTACAGCCTTGCTTCAGAGCTGCACAGGCTGCTCTCCCAGAGGAGCGAGTATTACAGCCTTCCTTCAGAGCTGCACAGGCCGGGGCTCAGGATGTGCTGCATCTCACCCCTCTCCTGCCACGTCATTTACATTCTGAGCTTGGCATCTGCATTCTGTTTTTAGGTCTTTACCTTTTGGAGTTTAATGCACTGTACTGTTGCCTCACTTGTTAATTTGCCATTCCTAAAAATCGCATACACAAAAAAAAGATATTGGATTCAGGCAAATTAAAGAAACCTTCAATGTGAAATGTGCAATATAACAGCAATGGCACTGCTGTCTATTTAATCAGTGTTAGAGCGAGACAGATTTGCAATTGAGGTTTCTGTGCTTTTTAAAATCCTATCTGGCGCCACAGACATAATATGAAACAGTGTCAGTGTAACATTCCCCAAGGAATAAATATCACAATAGCAGGGTCTGTATCATGGAAAAGTAGGTCATCATCCATAACCAATATCCACAGCATATACACAGTAACATATTATAACAAGAAAATATTAGGGGTAACTCTAGGTTGTCCATTTCAAATATACCAAATGTACACGATTAAAAACTACACAACATCCATTACAATAGGTTGTACACAATCTAGTGCTACTTCTTGTTTTCAATAAGGAAAAGAAAAATGTTGTTCGCGAGCAGCTTTCTCTGCAAGAAGCTACAGCGTGACAAGCGAGTTTGCACTGCAGTGACTAGAATCTTGTCAGTAAGGGAAATGTAAATGAAAGTCACGCCGTATAAACAGAAGCTTTGTCAGTGAATCTGTAATGTGTTCATTGCGTGACATGGGATTGGTAGGCATGTCCCAGAGGTTATCTTCTTTCCCAATATTTGCAGGGGAGATTAACACCTGTTACTCCGGGTAGTCACATACACTCACTTGTATGAGCTCGGACTGAGAAGAGCTATATATGTCTCGAATGGAGACATATACACACAGCAGTTAGGAATGCAGTCCTAGGCAATTACAGTAACCATATCAATAACTTTTAATCTGATTATTATTATTTACAGTAAAACGTGTTCTATATTCAGGCTTTATCAGTGTACATGTAAATAGAGTGCATCAGAAATTAGTGATGGTTAGCGATGAAGGAAAAAAGAAAATCAAATGCCCCTTTGTATATGTGTGTGTGTGTGTGTGTGTGTGTGTGTGTGTGTGTGTGTGTGTGTTTTAGTATAGGGTATTAATTGAATTGTTCTTGACTCAAACCGGTTCTCCAGTTTCCGAGATATCCTCAATTGAAAAACACTGTGTCATCAGTGGCGCTCACCTGCAGGAACTGGCTGCTTTGTCGAAGGCACTGTAATGCTGTTAATTATAAATAGTTCATCCTAGTAGTAAGGGATAATAGCATGTGGAAGTTGCAGGTGGTCGTTTTAAAGTTTTGTTTTCTGAATGGCTGACCCTAAAGGAAGCACCTGTACTTGAATCACAGCTTCAACACATTAGCAGTGCTATTACACAATACGACCAGTACTTTACACACCACAGACGCGTCTGTATGGAAGCACACGCACTGCCATCAGTTGAATGGGATGCCAACCCTGTGGCAAAACTGGAATGTTGCAGCTTCCAGGCAAATGATTGGATGAGCATGGAGAATGAACTGCTCCCTCACCCCGTAAAAACAGTGAATCCATCCAAGCCAGGATTGAGGCATGTCTGCAAGATATCTGTCTACTTGTCTTAAAATTTAGGATTGCATGTTCTAGTAGCAATGCAAGTTATAAGATGAACCACCAACCGCATTGCAAGGCCATCTCAAAACCAAAAAAAAATATTTTCTGCTTTACCTCAGTATTAATGTTTAGGTGTTAAAGAACCTGCAGAATTGAAATTGTGTGGTCTTAATTGCCTCAGCATTCTGTATCCGTCTCACAAATAAATTGCCACACCTAAACAGATGGGCATATGCAATCAAATATAATTGGGAATATAGAGTCAGACAATCTTGGATAAGCATTATCACCCATTGCATAGATTTCTACAGGGCTTCTTCAGTTTACTGGACTGTAAATAATGCATCAGGGACCGTACTTAACAGGACTAAATCCGATACACTCCTACAGGGTCTTATTCTTAGTTTCATTTAGCAATGGGGAAGTAACATTGCTGTTTCTCTCCCTTCACAATAAGACTGAGTAAATGAATGAAGGAGACGCAGCTTGCTTTTGCAATGTCTTTTAAAGAGAAGATGCACCTGTCATTCGGCAACTTGGATTTACGTGTGAATCGGAAAGTCTGCATTGTTTTCAAATGGAAGATGGCCAGCGTTGATACTGGTGTTGTTCCAGAGCAGACAAACAGGTGCTTCCTATCATTTTTTTGGATTACTATCCAGAGAAATGACAGACAGCGGCTCCCTGTAACCTGGAACTGGTCACGCTGTTTTTATCAGCACAAGGCCAAACAGGTGCACCATAACAGGCCTGTTAGACAGTATACCCCTGGGAAAAGTTTGTTATTGGGGAGTCTCAAATTAAGTAGCTTGTCATACACGCAAGTCAACAAAATCCTTGGGAAAAAAAACAAACTAGAGTGATACTGAATAGCCGGAAAGAAACCTATCGATTCACCCACTATTCTAGTAATTGGTATAATGTCCCCCTTTAGTATTCTTTCTCGCATCAGTACGGTTTTGACAGTGAACTTACATGCACCCCAGAGCAATGGGTAGTGGCGGTGGAAATGAACTGTACAGGATCTGTACCGAGGATTAGTGGTACTAGGTAGGGTACAACCCCAGGGGGCACCAAAGTGTAAGGGCATAGTCGATAGCAGTTAATAACGTGTACAATAAAAAAAAAATTAAAAAGCCAATCATTTACAGTTTTTACTGGCTCACAAAACAATGCTATTCTCAAGCTGTTCAGATATGTCATTTTATTACTGACACTACGCCAATAGCATTGGACCAGGATTCCAGACACAACAGCAGTCCTGGAAGTTGGAAACTGACTCATACAGTATTTGCAAACTTATGAAGCCACATCTGTGAGTTGGATAAGTTCTCAAAGAGCCAGCTGGTTGCACATGTGTAATGCTTGTTTCCTTTCATAATGAATACAGCTCTCTTTTAAACCAGGGGATACAAACATGCATCCATTCTTCAGTCCGGTCCTTGAACCCATTTAACAGGGATTTAAATCCCACCAGGTAACAACCCTTTATGACGCCCTTTGACAAGCTGCACCACTATAGCTTCTTGTGGCCGCGCATAGCGTATCCAAACATGGCCAGTGAAGAGCCGCTCATGTGTTATTCAACCCCCAACAGCTGTTATTCCTATGGGGAGCTTTCCTTAACTGTGGTGGTCACTGAGGGGGGCAGAGGTGGGGCTTTTAAGTGAACGTTTTAATGCTGAAGCCATCTCAATTGGCCCCCAGTGTGCTGGCCTGAGTGGGTGGTCTGCAGTGTCAAACACGTGGCCCCTTTCCTGCAAAGCACTGCCTTTATACCTTGCTGCAGTAACACATCAGTTACTGTATTTATCTCTCTGAATAACCATGGATGCAAAGGGTACACATTCAAAGAGGATTGTCCTATCAGCTAATGCAATTTGGTGCAGTTATGATTATGCGTACATAAGATTGGGATCAAAAGCACCGCTTACAGGAACAAGCGAAGCATATTGTACTTATTCTGAAAGTCATGAGCTGACTGGGAATTGTGCCCAAAGATCCACCCTTAGTTCTATATTATTAAGGCAACAAAACTTTCACCATCCCTTTAGAACCTCCAGAATACAGTATCCCTGCAGCCTTGCATTATGCATGAATCCTGCATTATGAATGAGGTAGCTTCCCAGTATTAATCAGCTCACATGAATAAGGGCTGGAAGAAAGCTATTCTCTATGTACATCTGCATAAGATACTCACTCCGCCTGTGTGTAGAGCTCGTTTAATCATAATGGCAGGGCGTGAACTGCCTAGACCTGCTCTGGTGGTACTTCCTTACTAGTGTTAGTACTGTACTGTCTGGAACATGAGAAGAGTATTAAGAGTCTCTCCTGCTTTGCCAGCTCCTGCCATATAAATAAGGCAAGGGCTTAAAGTTAACAATACCAGCAAACTGAACAGTGGATTTGTTTGTATTCTTCGCCATGCTCAGCAGCTATTGCAACAGCTTACTGCCCTCAAACTAAATAAAATACACAATAAGCTCATCAATGTCATGTTTGTACTATGCATCTGGTCCAAAACCAGTATTACTGATCACAATGCTTGGCTGCTTAAAAAGTGGAGAATGCGCTCTTGACAGTTCTGGGAGAAAGATACCTGGCAGATTAAAATTTTGGAAAGCCAAAACGAGGTCACTCCAATGATTGGCACATCTCCAAATAACTGAGGTGCCTATATAAAAAGAACAGCGAATACTGAGCAGGTAGGATATGCAGCATCAAATATTGCAGAGATTTATTTCCACTTAAACAGCACGATCTGAAATTATTAGGCAGGTTTCCGAACATCGGGGTGATAATCTCTCATTTTACAGACAGATCACCACTCTATAAATATCTTATGAAACCAGATCAAGTGTGCCTTGGTTTTATACAGCATGTATATTGGGATAACTACAGTAAAGAGGTAAAGCGATGCGATTGTTTAATGCGCCTGCGCAAAGCACCATTGTTGATAACGCATGACATGAGCACTGCGCGCTATATAACTGGCTTCGATCAAAATGCAAAGTAATGCAAAACTGCACGTTTCACCTGATGACTCAGTAACTTGTGTGGTACAGAAGCCGTTCCACCGCAGCAGTGTAACAGGAGAGTCTGCAGAGAGGAGGAACTGTGCAACTCAAGGGCGCTTTTACAGATTACTGCCATATATATATATATATATATATATATATATATATATATATATATATATATATATATAATCTAGGAGATCATTCGTTATGTGCAGTCGTGTTAAAAGACTATATATTTTTATATTCACAAAAAGTCATATCAGATAACAGCCATTACCAATTGCTCAATATAAATAGTCGGCTTGTAGCCAAAATGTTGTAAAAATAGACCAAATTAATTTGCGCAGTTTCTTCAAATAAAATAAGCCAATTTATACCACAAAACGTGACATATCATGTTTGCCTTTGTGTTGTACAGAGAAGCCATTCATAAAAAAAAGTGCATTGTTTGGGGTTCTCGAATTTCAAACGCAAGGTCGGGCACGTTACTGCTTTAAAAAACTGGTCACGAGACACGACATAGTCTGTACGAGGAGCAGTTTATCAGTGAGACGAGCGCCTGCCAGTTGGGTTTATACAGAAGTAGCGTATATAACCCAATGCGAATATCAACCATAACCAGCACAAAGAAATACTGTCAATTTAACAACTACATACAACATATAATCTGACAGAGCCATCATTTTAACAGTGAATGTCAAAAAATAAAAAACAGTTTCTTTACCTGAGCAGGTGAAAATTGAATAAGGAGAGCAGCTATCAACTGGATGATGTTCGTAAAAATTCTCATTGCGAGTTTCTCATCCGAGGAAATGTGACGGAATCGCTTGAAATCCACCAACTGCAGCTGTGAGGTTAACCGCTGCAGACACGATACACTTAAATACAACTACGTGAATTTGCTGTGCAAGTCAGTTTTTCCTATATCTCCATTCAATAAACTCGTGGTGGGAAAGCAATGGGCACATCGTCACGTCCTACATGAAGCTCCCACTAGTCCGCTGTAAAAAAGATGATTCAGAACACGTCCAGTCAAATTTAAATAAGAATACAGAAACACACCCTGCTCACAAATCTGTTTTTATTTCCCTTAAAAAAAACAACTTGATTTAACCTCTAGTTTTAAATCCTTTATATCTCTTATTAGTTTTGTTTTCTTGTGTTTCCTTCTAAAAAATAAAAATAAACCGGAATATTTCAACGTGCAATGTCGATCCTTCGATGACACACGGGAATCAGATCAATTATAAACTGCAAAAAAGTAACCGATTTACTGTAATCAGTTACTGCTTACTGTACGGTTTCTTCTTAAAAATTGATTGATATTGCAATTAAAAAAAGCATGTCCTTAGAGAAAATGAAAGAGAAATGCAATTTAACAGCAAACACTCCGTTGTGTTTGGCGGGGTCCACGGTCTAATTGATGTGGATATTCATTCCCTCTGCTTATCCTTCCTTGTGTTCACGGCTATGTAATTCCTTAGCGCTGTTGCATGCCACTAATTTGACTACTTCTCCAACTTGAGTAAACTCCTCCCCACCACCACCCTCTCTCTCTCTCTCTCTCTCTCTCTCTCTCTCTCTCTCTCTCTCTCTCTCTCTCTCTCTCTCTCTCTCTCGGCTTCTGATTTGTCGGGCAGGCTGACAGCCATCCAAGTCTCTCGCCAGGTATAGTAAGTATTCTAGTCTGGTCCTTGCTTCTTGTGGGCAAAAGTGTACAGTGTTACATGAGGCGAGCACCTACAACGAGTCCCTCTGCAGATTTACACCGGGCAGAAATGGGTTCAGTCACATCATTATACTACGTTAACTTCATCTGCGAAACGTTAGGCGTGATTGTCAATTGTTTTACATTAGATTAAAACTGTTGTCAAGAAAGCTGTTGATCAGACTCGGGAGTCTAAGGTAACACGGGTTATAATTTGTTGCAAACATCTTGCTAACCAGATACGACTAATAATAGAGCGGGGAAATACTGTTAGCAGGGCAGTTAGTTAGGCGTGATGTCATATACAGTACTACAGTATACAGCACTACAGTCGTTTTTTATATTCACTGAGAATTTCCACTGCGATGCATGCTTTGATCTGAATTAATTATGTCGGTTCGGCTTAGCGAGTGCAAGACTCATATGATAGCACCGTGTCACTTTAAAGTGACCGAGCACGTTCAGGCGTCAGTCAGGGCTTTTGAAAAGGCCCTCGCTGGCAGTCGGGATCACTGGCAGTCGTACATGCGCTAATCCTCGCCACAGGAATGTCTGTCACGCTGTGGGTAACGCTGTGGAAAGTGGGCATCGGCTGATGAATGACACACCTGTCAGTTTCCATCATGCAGCATTCTCATGACCCCTCTCGATTCTACTGTAGTCAAGGGTGTGGGTGGCTTGTTCTATTATTATTATTATTATTATTATTATTATTATTATTATTATTATTATTGCTATTATTATTATTATTTATTAGCAGACACCCTTATCCAGGGCAACTTACAAATGTTACAAAATATCACATTACAAAGTATCACATTACAAAATATCACATTTGTAAAGTATCACATTACAAAATATCACATTTGTAAAGTATCACATTTCAGAATAAAATCAGTAGCAAAAAAACAGAGAACACAGTAAATAATTACATGTAGAGCGGGTTCGACTAAGAGCAGTTAACTTATGTTCAAACTATTTGCTTATATGAGTAAAGTCCAGTATGAGCACGTAGTAAGTATGATGAATGGATGAGAATGATTTCAGATAAGAGCAATTACAAAACACGTGAACACGGATACCTATAAGAGTAAAGTCAAATACGAGATACAAGAAGTAGTTACGATTAAGAGCAGTAGTAGAATATGGCAAGGTATGGAGCAGTTCAGTGCAAGTGCAAGCTGATGCAAGTACTGGTACAACTGGGTGCCATATAGTCCAGTGTAGTCGAGACTTGGGAGGTTTACAGATGCTGTCTGAACAGGTGTGTCTGGAGGTGTCAGGGTAAGAATAAATAAGCAAAACCAACTCTTTATCAATTGAGCCCATATGTATAGAGTATCTAGGCCAGTTGGCCACTTTGCACAGCTGTTGTGGAACATCATTGCCACAGCGAAGCAGGCGCCACACAAGACTACTACCACTAGTCATAGAGAATAAAGACACCAACGCTTATAATTGTTCTTGCCTTACTCACTTACAGTAATATGGCTCCCATTCGTGGACAATAAAGACGCAGTATGCATACCCTGTTTAAACACATTTTGAGTGAAATTCCGGTTCAGGAATCAAAGTGATGCAAGTCTTTCACAATCGAGTTACATAAAGCAGAGATCCCAGCATCAGTTAAGTAAAGGCACTGCTGAGTTGATCTGGTGCAGGTCACTTTCTGTTTGCAGTAGCACAGGAATGTGAGTAGAGCATTCCTCCCTAACATCGTCCACATTCTTTCTTTGGTGTCAAATGATACTGAAGTCATCCATTCTGTAGAGACCGCACTTAGGGTGGGGGTGTTTATAAACATCTCTATGAACAGGCACCACCCCACCCCACCCCCTGCCCTAGGATTCACTCTGGGTCACGAGTAATTGGAAATAGGTGCTATGCGGAGCTTTGCTTTGATTGTCTAGGCTGCGCTTTGCAGGGATAAGCTTGAGCCGGCTGTCTAGGGGTTATGCTAAGGCTAATTCTGTTACTCGTGAATTATGATCAGAATGAACCCCTAGCCTTGAATTTATTCTGAACTATTTCACCTCCTACACATGTGACAAGGAAAATGCCAAGTGCAGAAAACCCTGAGTACTGCATTTTGAATCCTGCTCTGTGGAACTCTGTTTCTGCAGATTTCAAACCCACCCGCCAGCTGATGCAATTTAAAGTGTCAGCCGAAATAACTGTTTGAATCCCTCTGTAACACACATAGTTTGAAATTAGAATCTACAATTCAGGTAGCGTTCCGGAACCAGTGGAACAAGAACACCAATTGAAACATGCGCTCCTATTTTTTTTTAATTCTGTGCTGCTGGTAGTTAGACTCACACACTCATACTCTGGTGTGATAATACAAGGATCGAGGTTCCTCTCAGTGTTACCCCACCCCCCTCTTTCACCCCATAGAACAACAAGAAAAAGAAACTACTTAATGAGTCTGAAAACGTGCTGAGGAAATGAAGGGCTACACATGCTGTGTGCAACACATAAACTCAAGTCTATCAGCGAACTCCGTGGGAATGTTTATTTATCATCCCTCACTTTACAGACCCAGACACTGGCTGCACTTGCACATGCTGGCTAATGAAGAGGCACCGGCTATTTAACACCACATATATTTACTTATTCAATACGGAAATGTTTACCCTGCAATTAATACTGTGGCTGAATGATTTCAGTGTGTGTGTTATATTTCCTGAGGTACATACAAATGAAGAGAGTATTAAGATTCTTTACAAAACAATTTATTGAGTCTGACGTTTATAAGACCCCTATTGCCTGTGAATGTAGTCGACTGAAAAATAATAAAAAGGGAACCAAAAGTAAAACTGAGTGCATCTTAATTTGTCTGACACTCAAAGCAAATCTGTGTTTTAAGTGAGGGGAACTACAGCAGTGTGCAAATGTATTAGAACATCGCATTGCTTCTGTTTTGATTTGTTGTGCATATGAAATCAAACTACAATTTTAAAAATAGGCAAATTAGGGGTCTAAGATGTTTACACATGAGCGCTTATTGTTTCTATATCACTGATTACTGACCGAAAATGTAAATTCTCACACCCAGGGATATAAATGACAAATCTTGAGGTGTTCTAATACATTTTCAAACTACTCTATAAAATCAGTAGCATTTTTTTTTTTGCAAATGCTATCAAAACTACAGTAAAATAAAAGCAAATGTCAGAAAGGGCTAAACCAACAGCAGTCAGTCCCAATAACAACACAAGCATAGGGATTGTTTATTCAGAGAGCCAGACACCCTGCACAGAGCTCTGTTAGTGTTCCTTTCCCAATGGCTGAGTGATATATGCCTGTTTTTAAAGGTGCAATGTATGATATGAAGCAATTCGGTCACTCGTTTGTTTTCAGTGCAAACATCTACTGACAAGGTAAGCAAACCTGGAAGAACACAACACAGTCATCAGCTGCATCTCTTGGCTGGTTGCCACTGGTATCAACAGTACTGATGTTCAGACTGAGGGTGCAATGGGACTTCTTCTCCCCTCTTACATCCCCTACTCCTCTGTCATATTTAAAAACATATCACATACTCAATGCTAGGCAATTATATGATATGACTGCAGTGACATTAACCTAATCCTTGCAAAAACATGTCAGAATATATTTTGCATCAATCAAAACTTTGATTTATGCAGATAGTGTCCACAGAATTATAAAATCGGAATTAGTGCACATGACTTGGCATAGCATCAGAGCACTATGCATGCAGAACATTCTGTCTGTGATTGTGTACTAAATGTTCTTTCAGTACAATAAATTGAGTGTAATGGTGACATTGTATTATGGTGGGTAACAGAGGCAAGGCTATGTCTAGATCACTTAGGCTGTTGTTTTAGATCGCCATGGTGACTAATTTCAATGTGGTTTTTTTTTCTAGTGCTGAGGCAAATGCATCAGTTGTTTTTCAGGTATCACTGCTCATCTGGAACAGTTACCCTCTTTGAATCAGATTCTATTATTTGCAACATACACACAGCGCCTCCGAATCCTAGATCCAAGATTCTACAAGAGAAGCTGTTCCAACCTTATCATGTAATATTCTCAGAAATACGAATGCATAGTAACTGGTTAGTGGCCGTTGATAAGTAGGCATTTGTTGGTTTATCCCAGAAAAATGACCATGGTAAACTAATAGTTACCATTGTAAAGTTCTGTTCCACTATTGAAATGATGCATTACCCTACTGACCCTGCTCTTCAGATACAGTGAACGTCAGTGAGAAAGCTGTCTCATAAGAGTAGTTTTCCGAGGAATGCAGGTGTTAATAAGATCTTGAGAAGACCATTGCTGCTTCCAGATAAATAGCATGGTAATTAAAAAAACATGCAGTGCAAAAGGTCAGAGGGTTGAAAATGAAGAACCGATTCCTGTACATATTGTATATTAGCCACATAAGTGTGGCTAATGGGTAGCTATCAGCATTAAGGTGCCAAAAATAAGCACATTTTCCACCCAGTGACTTCCCTTATTTTCCAAGATTACTGGAAATAAGGTAAACAGCTGAATAGCATTAATGGCACCCATTCATCAGTGTTAGGCAGCAGCAGCCAGATCTGACATGGTCCATGCAAGCCCAGCCACTGCTTCAGCACATCAAGATAATGGCAATAGCTCTGGGAAGTGCCTGCCAACTACAAGGGTCTCTCTCATTTGTGATTCTAATGGGAGAGTTCCGTGTAATTGACACACTTAGCTAGGTTTGGCTTGCATTAGCGTGATATGTGTGGGCAAAGGCATGGTGTATCCTGAAATAGTACAGCCTGATGATGATATACAACTTTACCAGCCATAATGACACACTTCCCATCAGAAAAGGAGATTAAAAAAGACTTCAACCAGTCAGTGAGAAGAAACCATGATGTCTTCTTCCAGCATTCATTCTGCTAGTTGCCAGGAACTAGCGCTTGCTTTGTGGTGAGTTCCTGGATCTAGATCTTTCAAGGTTTTCAGAATGGTGGTTGATGATCATAGTGGTGTATTTTTGGGCCTGTCAGATGACTTCACAGCGTGGTGCCAAAGCCTTTTCTTCTCAGGAACGTCATTGAGAAAAACGTTAAATATTGTCACAGCTTCTCCAAATAAAGCTGTCTTAATTACTTGGACAATAAATATTTTCTAAAATGCTTGTTTGCATGTAATGAATGTTAATATTGATTAAAAAAAAATGTCATACATAGTTATTGTTTGGATAACAGAGGTGTTTGTAAAATAGAATAGACTTGACCCTATCTAAGCATAATTCTGTGCATGTTAATATTTCAAGCACTGGCACTGGCAAACCAGAACATTAAGATGCTTTTAACAGTGTTGTTTTCTCTGCTGTGCCCGTGATCTTAACTACTGCATGGAGCTGTGGCCTTCTTGTAGTTGTATGAAGACAGACGACATGACTCCCCACCTCAAACCTATGGGTGACGTGTGTTTTGACTATCCGTGCTCTGTCTAGCTCTCTTGGGCTCTCGCTTCTGGCTGCCCACCTGGACACTTTCTTATGGGGGGTCCGACATTCTTTAGCCCTGAGGCTTCAGTTCCTGTTATTGTTTTGACATGCTTTTCTTCTGATGGCATCTGAAACAAAATGAAAAGGGGGAAATTCTCCAGGTCTGACTAGATGCCCTTTAACTATTTAAAAAAAGGTTGGTGACGATATTTAAATCTTGTTTTTTTTGATGGCGTCAAATCCTGTTGTCTTGCTCCCCTCCACACACATGTTCATGCAATGCTTTTTGAGTATTTATACTACTGCGGAAGGCAAGAGTCAGATAACAGGAAGTGGCAGGTGTGAGGATGTGTGTCTGAATGTACACCTGTGTCCTTTCTGAGCATGGATTCTCAAACCAGCCAGTGGTTTCGGAAGTATATTGAAGGATGTGTGTCTGAATGACTCACACACTCTACACCTGTGTCCTTTCTGAGCATGGATTCTCAAACCAGCCAGTGGTTTCGGAAGTATATCCAAGCAGTGTTTGTTGTGTGTTTTATTTTCCTACATGTATATTTAGTTTTATCAATGAGTTCCTTCAAAAAAAAAAAAAGTGATCTCATTTTTGAGTTACACTCAAATTGCACCTAATTGCGCTCCATTTAAACAGATGGCTGCATAGTAACTATGCAGCTGCATAATCACAAAATTCACGTTTTAGGAAGTTGCTAACACTTTTTGTAATTACTGTACATAGTAATTACAGAAGGCTGTTAAAGGAGTGATAACCTTTAAATCTCATTGCTTCCTTGCCTTATCACTGCTCCCCATTTTCTTGCCTTGACGTTCATTTTCTTCTTTGCATGCCTTTTAGACTTTAATTATTGTTAGCTCCATGTACTTTAACTCACATTACTGCACATGAATAAACTCCTTGTTTCTTTATAATTTGTCCCGCTACGATTATCTGAGAAAGTTATTTAGTTTGTGAGTAAAGGGAAACCATGGTCCAAAAGAATACATCAGATTGGAATGCTTTTGGTTTTATTAATGATTCATCTGGATCTGTTACAGTGATAAACGATGGTGAATGAAGCTAAACGCAGTAATCCCTGCGTTTCTGGTTGTGTCTGGTTGTGGCTGGATCAGAATGAGTCAGCTGTGTTTCCAGGCCTTTCCAGAAAGAGGAACAATAAGAGATGGATGTTCAATGGTACATTTCACTTTCTAATGGAATTGGCATAACGTTTTCACTGGTGTATAGTGTAAGTGCATGTTTACTAATTGGCAATTAGTAAGCAAGGGCCATATTTTCAAAGAGTTTACTCCGGTCTAAAATTAACTCTTAATTTTACAAAACTAAAAACAAACTAATAATATATTTCAAGTTCTCTTAAGCACCCTCAGTGTGTTTTGTATCTAATTTTGTAACATTAACATGTTTTTTTTTTTGTTCTCCTTTGAAAAAAACAGGAGTTAATTAAAGAATGGAGGAAACGCTTTGCCCCTTAAGTAGTGAAGTGCATTTCTTTTTGGTCATTTGTCAACCATGGTTCTAGAAAAGCAGCAAACTCTGACACAGATAAGTGACCGCTGATTGATTTTGCTTCCAGTAGGTTTGAGGTGGTCCTGTGGTCTGAAGTTGGTGGGCCTCCACAGACAGCACTGCAAGGTTTAAAGTTGTCGAATGTTTACACTTTCTAGTTGTTGTTTCAGTTACTTGAGAAGGGTCCTGACAGCCTAACACGTGTTAGACGCTGAGGGCAACAAACCAGGAAATACCCATGCCGACAGACTGCTTACACACAGCTCTCAGAGGAGAAGCAATTCATTATTTTTTTTTTCAGGTTATGAAACATTCGAGCCGGCAGAAATGGTTTTAGAAGTACTGTAGTGGTGCAGAGTTATGAGAACACCCCAGTGCTTCTGTTGTTTTGATTTGCTGTGAATATGAAATCAAACCACAGTTACTGAAAATCTTGGAAACTTGTCAAAATCGGCAAATTAGTGATTGTCTAATTTAATTGATGACTTTAATAGGCCACCCATGCAAGAGAAAAGGAACACATAGCCACAAATGATCAAATGCATGAGACTTTTTAGAAATGGTTTAAGATGCCTCATGAAAGCACAAAGTGTTTTTTCACACGAGTTTCTATATCACTGATTACTGACCGCAAAGGATATAAATGACAAATCTTGAGGTGTGGTAGTACATTTACACACTACTAGTTGCTGTATTTGATGGTATATTTATATATATTTATATATATTTAACCTCAATGTATTCTTTTGCTTCTTAAACGATGGCAGTGCTTATAGATAGTATTAATAACCTCATACTGCTGAAAGTACTAGCGGACCCATGCATATCAAGCTCCCTCCTTGGCAAACTAGGTTTTAAATAAATGTTTTCAAAATCGAAAATAACCGGATGATTTTAGTGGTAACTAACATTTTCAAACACCATAAGTTTGCATGTACCTGTATGGATTTATACAGAGAGTTAATTCTCAACCTACACACAAAACACAGCCACTCATTTTTAGTCACTGTAAATTAAATGCAGCTGTGTAGAACAAGCCCTGGGTTTGCCACTTGGGGTGAGTAAAGCATATGAATACGGTCTTGTAGCTGTGACTGCTTTGGCAAGGGCTGTGAAAGAAGGATGATAAGATGAATACGTGCATGGCCAGTATTGTTCTAGTGTTAGCATTGTTCACTATTTGGTTTGGCTTAAAGCTAGACCTACAGAGCTATTATTTGCTATCTGAGGACGGCCAGAGCTAAGTGCTGAGTAAATTGTGTTTTTTAAAACCACTGGACCTACTGAACAGGCAGGTCTATTGCACATGGCCATGCGCACTCAAATCACTGATTCATTACGTCTGGCCTAATTTTCAATTGAGTTTCCCTATAAAAATAAACAGCAAACAAAATCCAAATCAGGTGACCCACACAAGCCTTCAACAAGCCTTCAACGATTAATAACATGGCTGTCTTGAATATCGACAGTGTCAGACTCCGATAGCACTTTCTCTCAAATTACAAACCCCCCAAGAAAGCAAACAAAAATGTAAGTACGCATATATATATTCTTTTTTTAAGAAAAAAAAAATTGTACTGTGAAGAGAGATTCTACTCATAGTCAAACACATGGAGATTGTCCGCTCAGAAAACCACCACTGGCATTTTTGATTTATTAGACCTCTAGGCAGTTCATAAAAGCAGTTTATTTTTTCTAGTCCTGAAAGTAGCCTTGTATTACTCTAATCAGTTTAAAAGTCCCAAAGGATTTAATGTCAGGGGGTTTCAAATGTTTATAAAACAAGTACACATCAGTGACATCCAAAATAAACAGACACAGATCTGTTGATGCCTACCAGCACTAAATGCTGCTCTTATTTTATAAGGGACTTCCTTTCCATTTGTAATAATATATTTCAGATTTGAAACTGTTTTGATACTACAGAGGTTCAGTTTGGTCATTTGAAAGCTGTTATGAATCCGACACGGGGGTTGTACTGTGTGGAGTGCAGAGCAATTCATGCGACGTGGTTTGAATCCAGTCCGCATAGAGTTCATGCTCTTGTCTGGGGGTGGGGGTGCTCCTTTGGTCTTTTCAGTGCACTCTATGAAGTTTAGAAAGTAAAGTTCAGAGAAGTCCCAAAACACGTTACATACCAGATATATAACCCGGTGTGTCTCGTCCTTTGTGAGTCAGCTGGACTATAGAGTTCACCTCATTGTGCTACAGCGACCCCTAGTGGCCAGAAGGAGAGCCATGTCGTGCCTTGGTTTCAAAAGTGTGCGTGTGGGGGGAACAGTTTCTGTAGCTGGGGCATGCATGAAGATTATTCTGTCTGAAATAATATAATATGTTACAAACAAGTATAACAAAACATTGCATCCCTTGTATGTCTAATTAAAAGATCCAAAGAAATTCCTGCGGCAATCATTCAAAACAATAAATTGTTGGCATAGTGTGAGGAGTGCGGCAGATAGCTATATTATTCAGTCGCTTCTGAGTCATGGAATTAGGAAGCCATGGCTTCAGACTTGGAAGAGCACTGAAGCTCCTCTCAGATCGGAGGCTGGATCCAGGATCGGATCCCTTTAGTACAGCCGGGCCCTGAGACACCGTTGAGTGGCATAAAGCAGATTTAATGAGAGGGATGAGAATTGCCCTTGAAATATATTTCTAGAAATGTTGAGGTTTCCCCACAATTGAAATATTTAAGCTGCATACAATTTTGCTATCAAAATGATGCTAGTACTGTATTGGTATAAGAAAAGGGTGTTTTTAAAAAGTATTTTCAGCTTCCATCTGCTTAAAAAATGCAGATGTAGCTTGAACCTCAAACCACATTACTGTGATCTCAGGCTGTATGCACATTTATCAGCAGGGGTCTTTAAACTACACACCACGTGTGTTCACTTCTCATTGGCCAGTTTCCCTAGTTAAGGCGTGTGCAACTCCAGGATTGGATCAGCATTACGGGTCAGTGGAGCCTGATCCAGATCCTAATAGTAAAACTCATGATCCTTCTCCAGTGATCCCAGATCTGATCCCATTCTTCTTCCCATTGACTTCTATACTGACTAGTAGTGATTATACCATTTCATTATCGTGAAATAAAAGTTTAAGTACTGTAATGCAATGTGAGGGGGACATTTCCCCATCGTTGAAAAAGTGAGGGGGACATGTCCCCCACATCCCCTTTGTAAATTACACCCATGCATCCAGGGTTTAGTAGTTTAAGAGCTGAAAATAATAAAGAAAACCTAGTCTAACTGAGTTACCTTATTTAAATGTCATTGTGTTCAGGACTTTTAAACATCGTCACCACAGATGTGTGAAGCTGGCACGTAGTTTGAAATTAGTAATGGAAGCCATCACAATGCAAGTACTAGAGAAGTCCCACTTACGGGTGCATTCAATCAAAGAATACAGTATCGGCTTTATTCCCCCGTTCTCTTGCAACATTCAGTCCAACCTTTCAGAGTTGTACGTGTTTTAAAAGCTTATTGAATGTTAATGCGTCCAATGTTAATGTTTGCTTACACAGTGACATGTTTGAGATGTTCCCATTCCCCTAGAGCAGGAATGCAGCAGGCAGGACATGTTCGGTAAACTCAGCTGTGCTCTCAGACCCCCGTCCCTGTCCTTCCTGTCCGCCTGTATGCTGCACATGTTATTTTTCTTTTCTGTGTCGTTTGTGCTCTGCTGTTTTTACAGCATGTGCTAAGATACAAGCAGACAGACACGCAGTAGCCTGCTTGTCAGAGACTACAGGATTACACAGGAGCATAGATCACCTATCATTAATGATGACACCTGGCTGCAGGAAAAGGTCCTGGAAAATAAAAGAAATACCCTTCATTAAAAGAGCTGGTGATAAATCAGGCCATGCTGCACCCTGTCTGTGTGTGTTGAATTCCTGTACCGTTAGCCAGTCCATGGAGATTTTCATCCAGGACTGGTCTTCTGTTTACCATGGTAAAGAGTGCAAGTATGGTACAGAAAAGCAAGCAATGCAAATTAAATGCATAGAGTCTGTAAATTCTCTACTTGTTACATAACAGTAACATAAGCCCAGACCAAATCAGGCAGCACAGTTTGGGCAGTGCAAAATGAACGGGCATTTGGAGTACTACTCGGGTAAAAATTAAATAAAGAATCTTTAAATTATGTGTTGAGATTTATTAAAGGCAAATTCATGTTCCATGTGGGTCAGGCTGGCGGTTAATGTGCTTGTTTAAACACATTCAAGATCCATGCATGCCCACAAAATGCAATACAACTGGAAGAGTAAGTGCCTTTGACACAGTTCAGTTTCTCTCCAGGATGTGAGCTGTAATTAACCCTGGAAGGTCCCTGGTAAAAGTTTATTGATACAATAAAATCATGGCAACGTGTAGTGAAGCACAGTAATAATGCACGGCCAAGCACGAGAAAAGTGTGGTTGAGCATAGAAATAAAGGCCAAGGGGAAAGCACGGTAAAGTGTGCGGAAATTATCATGGCAAATTTTCAGAATTCAAAAACAAACTTTTGTTTAAAAAATAGCAGCAATTAACCCCATTGAACTTGGTGTCCGATTACATCAGGGGGGTGGGGCTCATGTAATAGTTAAGGGGTTAATAATGCAATATATAATGACTGATGTTAAATCTTTCTACAGATAAATGAACGGCTTCTCCTTCAGGCTACCGTGCGCTTGCTTGATGGCGGGTTTGATTACTTCTGATGTCGTCTGTTTGTTGTTTCTCCTGGTATTTAATGGGCTCTAACCCTCGCTGTCTAGGAGATGGCAGTGGCAGCTCTTCCCAGATGGAAGGAGGTCTGTGCAGGACCACCAGTGTTGATAAAACCCAGGCTAGTGAGTGTGATAAACACATGCTAGAAATGAACCAGCTCGGGTCTGGGTGCACTGTGTACGCAGACAGTTACATACAGACACCGATATCTGGAATGTGATAAGCATCCCTGCAAAACAACTGATGTTTCAGTGCATCAGTTTAATGCTTGAGCATCCACTGATATTGCATTTTACATTCACTAACAAAAATAAATAAATAAAATAAATAAATAAATCTTGGTACCATTTAACATGATATTAATCATGCACCATCAGTATATTTAGTATATCATCTGTATATTTAGTATTTGTATATAATGAGTACCGCCTTATGTTTAGGTAACACTAAATAAGTGATTCCTTAAGAATTTGAATAACTACGTACAGTACATAAGTGCCTACAAAAGACATTTTAATACAGAGGGAGGGTGTTCCATAAGTGAGGCATCATATGCATAATTGTTACTATTTGCTGTTTCTCTGTTTCTTCCAGGTATGCACTGTTTTTAACTCCCAATGTATTCAGATGCCCTTCCCCTGTCTCCATTCCTTATGAGATACAGGACTACAGGTACCAGAATGCAGTGCGATGGGAGTTTAAAAAAAAACGGAACTTTCCTGCTGCAGATGTAGCCATACGGTCACTCTACTGCAATGGTATGGCGTGTGTTCCTCTTGCTTTTAAACAAGCCCTTGCAAGAACTAAAGCATGACAGCACTGTACTGCACTCCATGTAGCTTAAGATGCTGCACTGCCTCCATCAGTACCAGCCTGGCCACAGATTGACATCTATTCCTCTGCTTTGGCAGTAGGACATGCTTACCTACTGAACCAGCTGGGCAAGGTGCAAATTAGAATCATCTGCAAGTGGTTTAACGGTAGGGTAAATGTTAAATTTGTTTTTCTAGTTTAAAAGTTCATTCCCAAGCGACGTGCCCGGCCCTGTTCAGAGTATTCCAGATTAGTCATTGCGTATTTGCTTACACTTTCAGCTTTTTTTTTCTCCTGCAGAGATCCGTCCTCCAGTCCCTCAGTGGGCACTGGAGTAATGGTTACTCCCTGTTTATCTTAATGGCTGCTGGAACAAGACTGTGAGAAAAGCAGCCTTGGTACCTGCCCTGCCCACGTTGAGGTCTGAGAAACAGGATAGTTCTGTCTATGAGCTGGCAGCAGCAGCTTGCTGCCACACATACTGCATCAGCGTTGAACACAGAGGCCTGTGCCAAATCACTGCTGGGTTCAAAGCTCAGAGCAAGACTTGAGCACTTGTTAAATTTTATACTGGGTGTGCACAACTTTACTTTCCATTTTAACAAACAATAGTGGACCACAATTACAAGATGCATCCGCTACTGATCAGACATCATTTAAATGAAAGGGGTTTATGACCCCGCTATGTGAGCTAGACTGCAGATATGACAACAGGAGTGTTCATTGTATTATTTTATTAGCCTGAGAAACTTGTTGAGACTAACCGTTTCATTTTTCAAGTAGATGAGGCAGAGCAGAATTTGCTTTCTCTGTTAATTACGGTGGCTCATTGAGGACATGAAAAAAAACATTGTGAGAATTACTGAGATAATTGTATCCTTAAGTGTTGTACTTAAACGTATACTTAAAGCCCCTTATGTACATAGAATTATACACAGAGGTTCAATGCAAACAGAAACCGAATCACAAGGGGCAAGTTGGAATAAGTTGTCCACTGGATGGCCCATCTTCCTATACATCTGTGTAGAGGTATAGCCGGTGAGTTTCTGGGTTGAAGGTTTTGACAAGAGCAGCGTGATGCAATGGATTGGTTGTCAGGGGGTTTCCAGATTAGAGGAACTCAGGAATTAGCTGAGGACAGAGCTTCTGCTAAATTCGGTCCACAGGAGACCCCCACCCTGAAACACTTTCTCAGCTGTTTATTCCCTTGAGTTGCAATTCAACACCATAGTTAACCAATACTATTTAATTTATATACAAATGTATCTGGTGAAAGTGCAGTGATGCACGCCAAATGAATGTTCATTTTAAATATTGTAAAGGGCCTTTGTTAGTATCCCTGACGTAAATATGACCCAGACACCAAAACTGATTGGTAGTGATCTCTTTGGGTTATTGTTTTATTTCTTTATTTATATGTGTTTATGTTCTGTGTGGGTGTTTTTAATTCACACCATACTATGGTGTTAGATTCATCAATGTGGAATAGCTTTATTTATTCAATTGCTGCTTTATGATGATTATACCACAAACCACTCCAAAAACTGGGGTTATTACGAAACATAGTGAATTAGATTCCAGGGAGATGGCTGTGAATGTCAAGCCCAGAAGGAGCCAGGCTGCTGGAAATGAAGGAGCCCTGTAATCTGTAGGATCAGGGAAATTTTCCCAGCAAGATGAGAAGCAGATGTCTCTTCCTGCGCAGCTGAACTCCATGGCCCAGGGGACACACAAGGGGAACATGAGCACCATGGGAAGGGTGGTTGTCCCTGGACCCAGTCATGTGACCCAAGAGCCATAAGTGGGAGGGATGTGCAAGGTAGCTGTGCGCACACGGAACCGAGCTAAGATCCCCACTTTCTCATGGAAAAATCAAACACATTTGTTATCTCAGACGCCATGTTTTGTAGATTCCCACTTGAATAAACGTTGGTCACTTTTAGGAAGAAGGGGTTCCCAAAAAACCTCAATGCAGTTTATTGTTTTGCCTCGATGTTGATCTACCAAAGGAACCTTACGCGTTTCTTTTTTATTTGGCTGCAGGCAGAGGGTCTGCAGCAGTCTGTAGAAGCTGACCCCGTTAACAGAGCTCCCCTGAACCACTGCCCATGCACAGCATGAGGCCCCTCTTCTACTGCATCTGCAGACCAAACCCTCGGCCAAACCGTGTCTCATCCTGTCCCACTTGGATATCTGGACTCCGAACCTCTGGTTACTTAGCTCCACTGACGTTCATACTTTGGCTAATAATATAAACATATTTATTTAAAAAGAGTCGCCTTTTATGAAGTGGTTCTGGGATTTAACATCTTAACATAAAACTGAATTACTTCTGCAAAACTAGGAGGTATATATTTATCATTAGAGACTACCAGGAACATTTATTGTGGGTACCACTTCAGCAATTAAACAAAAAGCATCTTTCCTTGTTCTAACTGTTTAGTAACCCAAAAGATCATTTCATTAAGGTTTTTTTTTTTTTTTAAATAATTTAGTAGTCGCCAATTTTATTTTGTAATCATTTTTCACCCCAATTTGAAATAGCCAATTATTTTTAGGCTCAGCTCACTGCTACCACCCCTGCGCTGACTCGGGAGGGCGAAGACGAACACACGCTGTCCTCTGAAGAGTGTGTGTCGTCAGCCGACCACTTCTTTTACACACTGCAGGTCCACCATGCAGCCACCTCAGAGCTACAGCGTCGGAGGACAACGCAGCTCTGGGCAGCTTACAGGCAAGTCCGCAGGCACCCGGCCAGACCACCAGGGTCGCTGTTGCGCGGTGAGCCAAGGACACCCTGGCCAACCTAAGCCTCCGCCCCGGCGCCGTTCGGCCAATTGTGCGGCGCCCCAAGGAGCTCCCGTCCATGGTCGGCAGTGGACTAGCCTGGCGATGTCCAGGCTATAGGGCGCATCCTGCACTCCACGTGGAGCACCTTTACCGGATGCACCACTCGGGAGCTGTTTCATTAATTTTTAACTTAATTTTCTAAGATCTGAGGCTACTGCTTCTACCTCAACAGCCTTACAAGTAGATTGCAAAATATGCACATAGTGGGGATCTACTACTTTTGTTCTTTCCTATCGAACCTCTGCAGAATACCACGAGTACTCCACATATCTGGACTCCTCCAGTCTAGGAACACATGATCATGCAGTGCATTGCAGGGCACGCACTCTGGTTCCTTAGCGAGTTCCATTTTGAGTTGAGCTCCTTTTGTGATCTTTACTGCTAGCCTGGCCACCTGATCAGCCAGCTGTTTTATCTCTGCTGTGGAACATGTGGTTCCTATTAGCAATCCATCTCTATCCAAGCAGCAACACCATGCAGTAATCCCATGCATTTTCCTAAGCTAGCAGGTGCACCTGGCGATAACTTATCATTATTCATGGTTGAAACAGGACAGTAAAGACATTACAGCAGTATTTAGCTCTGGTGCTTAAACCCTTCAGTGTTTCTAAGAGGAGGTTCATAGCCTCTTCTTAGGTCACAGCCTTTCTATCCAGTCTTTTCTCTTTTATAGAGGATGGGAGAGCTGTAGGTTTAGGATGGGGAGGTGTAAGCCTGCGTATCACTTAGTCCTGTAAAAACCAGACATGTTCAGCATCTGTATTCTGCCCTGTAAAAACCAGGCACGTACAGTATCTGTATTCTGGAGGGTTACAAGGAAGTACACGTTCCCATTTGTTCAATTTTACCATTCAGCCATCTAGCATGAACTACTTTCTAGTTACATTTCACCTCTGTTGTTACATCAAGATTGCAGGATGATTTATCTCAGGATCTCGACATTTCAACCATTTTGTTGAGATCAGGATTATTATTATTATTATTATTATTATTATTATTATTATTATTATTATTATTATTATTATTATTATTATTATTATTTATTTCTTAGCAGACGCCCTTATCCAGGGCGACTTACAATTGTTACAATATATCACATTATACATTATTTCACATTATACAGATATCACAATTATTTTTACATACAATTACCCATTTATACAGTTGGGTTTTTACTGGAACAATCTAGGTAAAGAACCCACAACCCTCCGGTCAAGAGTCCAGAGCCCTAACCACTACTCCACACTGCTGCCCGGATCTTTCAAAACTTTCTCTCGTGATTTTGACAGAATACATTTTTATTTATTATTTATTTTTTTTATTTCCATGTCCTCAATGAGCCAATGAGACTTGGCTGGTGCCGATATTTCCATATCAAATGAGATTATTTAAACAACTTCAATATTAAGCATATCAATGACCTGGCAAGTTTTGATGTAGAGAAAAGGATCCAACTAGACCATTGATTCTGTGTCTTTGCCCCCGATTATCTAGACTATGATACCCTGCAGTGCTCCTCAATCTGGGCTCAGTGCCCAGTTCAGAGGAATCAACGGGAGCTAACTTCTTGGTATGCTCTGTGCAGTTAGAACTGAGCAAAGCCCAAACCAAGGCTGAAAGCAGCCAGGGCTTGACATCATAAGGATAGTCTGGTTTCGGGTTCCTACATATGTAAATGTTTATGCTTAAGTGATATTGTTTACAGTGTGTAGACTGACAGATTAGTAGCATTAAGATGCTAAACAATTTAGAGTTACTGGTACTTGCCGACCGATGTTATTTTGTTTGAGATCACCCACAAGACAATTCACTAAGCTATGTTAATATGTACAGTAATTGTAAGCATTCATAGTCACTGCATAAACACTAATTCATTTAATATTTAAAATGGTAAAAACTCCACTTAACCGAGCAGCGAGCAGTCAATCTACACTTCTGGCCTTTGTCTGAGGTGTGTTTTTCACTTTAACAGAATAATAGTTTATTTAAAAAGAAAAAAAACACCCAATTTCCTGAATTGGGGGTTGTGGTTTGTAATTGAATCCTTAAATAAATCAAACAGAGTTTAACAACACGTAAGTCTGTTAGATAATGAACAGCTGTATAGACAAATTGTATAATTTAAACAAGATGTGACTCTGGGATTACATACTATGCTGGTAAAGATGCTATCTGTACAGCCTCTCTAAAGACATTACACTTATATAATCCTCAGTAAACCCACTGTAAGGGAAATGACTCCCTATGCACAACACAGGTGTCCTTCTGAGAGTAATGGTAAGAATATTTTACTCACTGGCTGTTTCCAGTAGCTCCCTTTAAATCCCTCACAATATTCATCACTAGCTTTTAGTCCGTGCTAAACGTAGAGTGAAATCTAGGAGGTTAAGTTGACAGCTTAGCTGTACTTTTTAAAAGCAGCTATCGTTATGTTATTATGATGCTTAGGACTTTTGAGCAGTGCAACAATGTATTTTACACAGTACAGTCAGCCCCATGAGTCTGGAAGGGGGTATTCTACGGTATAACCCTAACCCTAACCCTTTTCTGATACAATTGTGTACTTACATATATCATGCAAACAGATTTACATGTTAAGTACATTGTATCTATGCATAATAACATTGTAATTATGTGTAAATACGCATGTATTAGAGACACTTCATGTAAAGTGTTCCCGAAGTTATAAAATGTTAAGGTAGGAAAACTACAGTTTTGCCCAAATACTGTATTATTTTCTTTAAATAAACTTGATTTCTTGTGGTATACTTAATATATAGTTTACTCACACAACAGACACTGAGTGCCACCAGACCCCATCAGCATCATTAACAGCATACAGAATCCTGCACTTTAACATCGTTCACTTTAAAATGGAAACCAACATGTGGCTTAATAATTACAACGAAAACTTGCCATGAATAAAGCATATGCGCTGACCACCCCTTCAGACACTGGAATATTCTCACACAAAGCATATGCGCTGACCACCCCTTCAGACACTGGAATATTCTCACACAAAGCATATGCGCTGACCACTCCTTCAGACACTGGAATATTCTCACACAAAGCATATGCGCTGACCACCCCTTCAGACACTGGAATATTCTCACACAAAGCATATGCGCTGACCACCCCTTCAGTCACTGGAATATTCCCACACAAAGCATATGCGCTGACCACTCCTTCAGACACTGGAATATTCTCACACAAAGCAGGTGTTTATTTCCCCGAATGCTCCTGACGGATGAATTTTGTCAATTCATGATAATGATTTACTTGAGTTCACATTCGGACAAGCACAGGCCATGGCGTGGCAAAAAGATTTGAAATAAATCCCATTGGCAGGTTATGAAAACTGGCAATTTCCATGAAAAATGTCAAACATGTTCTGTGAAACAATAAATTAGCACATTTCCTTAAGACTTAACCCCCCCCCCCCCCACCAAAAGAAAACACATTTCAAATATAACAAATCTGAAGCTTATATCGAGCACGCAAAACACCAGGCACAGTCGTTGCTGTGGAATTCACACTGAATATTCTGTTCTTCACCTCTGGCTGTAAAGTGATTATGCAGAGTAACAGCTGGTGAATTTCAGGACCAAGCAATTCCCCTCAGGAATGTGCTAATGGTGTCTTAATCACCTTTACAGACGGAGAGTTCCAGAACACAGAGGGTCTTCCATGAAGAGAGTTCAACTCCCCCATTGAAAGAAGCACCATCCAGAAGAGATCTTTCAGGAGAGATGAATGGGTTGCTGTGGAATACAGAGAGACTCCCAGTAAGTTCCAGTTGAATGGGGCTAAATGTTGCATGAGCCACAAAATTCAAGATGCTGCCGTCACTTCTGGTGGTCTCATGCCGGGTGCAAGTGGAAAAAAGTTAGCATTGGTTACCACCCCTAGAGTTGGCATTAAAAAGGATGCATTGTAGCTGACCATTTCAAAACCAACTCAAGGGTCAAAAGCAATGAGGAGCATGGATCAAAAAAGTGGTGGATGAGATATTGCTTGAGTTAATGGTGTATTCGTATAGACAATGCCCTACTCTACATAGCACTGCCCCATAACACTGGACAACAGCTTCTCCTGTTTTCAGATTGCGGCTGGTGATCTCCAGTGGCATCTTTTAAACCTGAAGTCATCTGTGGACATGGGTGGTCATTTGACCCTGGCTGTTAGTCAATGTACAGCAGGGGTGGCTAAAGTTGGCCCCAGCCCTTGTTGAAATTGTTCAATTGAACCAATTCACCTCCATCCAAATCCCAAAGAAGTTATTATCTAATTGTACTTGTTAAAGCTGGAGTGGACTGGCCCTCCAGGGTTAGGGATTGGACACCCCTGATGTATGGTATACCATTAAGGACTTGCATGGAGCTGTGAAAAGATGGAGATTTTGAGGAGTGTTCAAGAAGCCTGCACCATCGGCCTTCCTTGTAACTTGTGTACAGCACTGATGCCATTGTAGATTACCAGCTGCAATCTGAAAAAGATCAAAAAGATGTTGCAGGAATACTGTTCACCACCACCTCCTTTGCAGATGTATCTCCCCTCCGAGAGGTTGTTGATCCACCATCACCCAGCTTGGGCTGACCTCTGGTCAACCGCAGACATCATACCTCAATTTAGGTCTTAACATTCCGACATAACTCATCTTACAGAAATGTGTTCTATAAGCTATGCAGAAACTATGTACCCCATATGTAGGTATTTGCAAGACATTCTTTCTATGTATGCAATAAATAATCATGTTTTCAACTGTTGTCAATGTATGGCTCCAGAAGCAGTACACAAACATCTGTTCTCTCTGATTAGCATGTGCATTTTAAGCGCTCGGAGTAATCTGTCCAGCGGGACAGGATCTTGTAAGATTACTCATATCTGGAAGATGGTTAGTAGCAGTGCTGTTATCCACTGCTGCTATCAAGATGCTAGATGACATAAACACATCATCACGCACCTTTGGCCTACTGGTCTTGATGGAACCTGAAAAATGGGCCAATAAGTCTTCCAATATGCTTCGCAGTCAAAAGCCAGGAGTATTTTGTTTTATTATGGTACTGAAGATATCCCACTGTGGTGAAAGGTTATTGCACTGATTTCCAATGTTGTTTGTACAATTCTTACTTTCCAGCCTCACATAAGGAATACAACAGTTATTGTACTGTAATGACTATAATTGTTTTGCAGGTTGAAGTTAAATAATACCTTTTTCAGTATGTGTGGCAGTAAGATTGCAGCTGATTGTCAGATAAACCATTAACATGTGTAGGCACTTGTACTCGCATTGCCTCTGGAGATTACTATTACAAACAAAATTATGTTGTGCCTGGAAGCAGACCTCACGAAACCTGTGCAATGCAACTGAGCATTGTACTTTCTATAAAGCAAACCTATTACTTACTGTCTGTTTACTAACATTTTATTTTGCGTGGCAATGTTAATAAACTGTAATCTTCAAAAATATGTAAACGACAAGATATCAATAGCATGTTAATAAACTACTCAGCATACATATGGTATCTTTATTGTGTTACAGTGATTTGTAGCCAACAATAACTAAAACTTTTCTAGACTACAGGGACATTATTATTATTATTTATTTCTTAGCAGACACCCTTATCTAGGGCGACTTACAATTGTTACAAGATATCACATTATACATTATTTCACATTATACAGATATCACATTATTTTACATACAATTACCCATTTATACAGTTGGGTTTTTACTGGAGCAATCTAGGTAAAGTACCTTGCTCAAGGGTACAACAGCAGTGTCTCCCTCTGGGGATTGAACACACAACCCTCCGCTCAAGAGTCCAGAGCCCTAACCACTACTCCACACTGCTGCCCTACTAACTAGGTGAAGAGGTGGTAATGCTAGGTTGTCCAAAGTTAAATCTGGACACACCAATAATAGGTACTGCAATAGTGTAATACGTTGGGTTCACAAGAGGTTGAGGAGCTTTAAGAGGAAACTAGAGTTATTAACCTAAATCAGACTTTGCTTTTATTTAGACAGACAACCCTGTACCCAGCTCATCCATCAATGTCAATTGTGTTCCTCATAATTGACCACTATTCTACCCAATTTAGGGGTTTCACCAGTTATTTCATCCTGACCACAATTACCGGTACTTAAACCCACTGAAGTCTAGTACACCACCGGGTAACAATGGATGAAGTCAGTCCTCACAAAAGTGGTGGCTTGGGATACTGTATTAGCAGTCTATTCAGAATCTCTGTAAACCGTTTCTTGCTTCTTGATGCGTTGACCTAGAATATAATTGAGCATTACATCACAGTGAGATTTCCATTCACCCAGTCAATTTTGGTGTGTAATGCTGTTCATTAAATGTCAAAGGCAGCATTTTTATTTCACTCCTCTCAGGTTTCCATTGATGTAATAGTCTACTGTTGCAATAAGATATACTGTAAAGTTCTTTAATGGCCTGGATAATGAAGGATGCCAGGCAATATTGCCAAGCTACTGCCCTTCCTAAAATGGCAATAACAGTGGCTTTCAAGAAACTATATTGGACACGCAATGCTGGTCTTGCACAATTGGAAAAAGCAAGGTTTCTCTGCTAATGTTAATTTAATATGAGGAAATTCAATTTAAACTCATAAATGCATTCTAGAAGACAAACATCGCCTTTTCATCATACCACTTTATCCAATAGTTTATTCTTAACTCATTTGTGCATTTCATTTCTGTTCTACTTCCCATGCCTTTCAATTTGACTTGCTAGTGCTTTTGCTAAGGCAACTCAAGGGTGGGGAGCAACTTCGTAGTCCACATAAGGCATCCATTTAGGTCCCAGGCTACAATTAGCTTTCACAGACTTGACCACTCTGCTTTTGGGGTCACACGATCGTAGGGTTTTACTTGATTGTTTCAGGAACTGTTGCTTGTTTCCTGTTTTTTCCTCCAACAACCACACTAGTCTGGAATCCATCCTGACCAACCACCTCTCGTGAAAGCTGCCACTTTAATTCAGAGATAATCAGGTATTTGGTTCCTCTTGACTAACTTTAGTCCCTCCCTGCTTTATCCCCACTTTGATTTAATAGATAATAGCAACAAATGAGTGCTTGCCATGTATAAGGATGCATGTGAGATCTTTAGAACTCTTAATTATGCTGGCTAAGTTCCTCAGAGATGTCTCTTATCTATCAGGACCTGACAGATAACAGTGGTGAGAAAGCACCGGAGGAAATTGTTTGGATTCCTCAACCCAAGGAGACCAGAGAGTGGTACTTATGGGCTTTCCAATGTGACAGGAAAGGACTAATTACATCTTATGGGACTAATTACATCTTATGCCATCTCCTAAAGTCACTCCATTAGGTCTATGAGCCAGGTCCACAGTTTCAGAGTTTAGTCTTGTGAAGAGCAGTGAGAGGAAGCACAGAAGGATTTTAAACAGAGCAGTGCTGAAACGTGGAAAACCTGAGTAATTCTCTTTATTATTATTATTATTATTATTATTATTATTATTATTATTTATTTCTTAGCAGACGCCCTTATCCAGAGCGACTCCAGAGCGACTTACAATTGTTACAAGATATCACATTACACATTATTTCACATTATACAGATACTACATTATTTTATATACAATTACCCATTTATACAGTTGGGTTTTTACTGGAGCAATCTAGGTAAAGTACCTTGCTCAATATTACAACAGCAGTGTCCCCCACTGGGGATTGAACCCACAACCCTCCGGTCAAGAGTCCAGAGCTCTAACCACTACTCCACACTGCTGCCCTCTTTAACATGTTTTAAGTTGTTAGGTTACATAGAATACAAAACTTGTCAATTACATAACACAAAACAAAATGTTCCCTCATTTAATGCTTGTCTACATAATTATGGAATACCATAATTTCACTCTGTTTGTTTCCTTAGAAATGTGTCATCTCTGCAGTGGATTGTGGGATTGTAGTCCTGGGCATGATTTAACCTTGGATTAAATTTGACAAGGAAATACATATCACAGTATACAGTATACAGTCCAACACATATATCTCTTACGGTAGGGCTAAGGAGAAAAGGTTACATGACGAATGATTGGCATAGTTTTGCAACACGTTTTCAAGTCTCAGGTTACAGACTTGTTATAACAGCAAAAATGTCAGCGTCCCAGGTGAAAGTAATGTTTTTTGTTTTGTGAAATTATCCAATTGCATGTACAAATGATGATGGTATAGTACTGTATATAAAGAATATTACAAGGAGATTCCAGCAGTATCTTCAACAAGCCCTGATTGTATCAAACAGAAAATGCCTTAAGGCTAAAAGGGAAGCAGATCAGGATAAAACGATTCAAAGAGATTCCCATGCTCAAGCTGCTGGAAACTGTCACAGATGTTATGCAATATTTTTTTTGTTGTTGTTGTTGCTTGTTTTGGCTCAAGTTTAATGCAATAAGCAAAACATAACATCAAAATGAACATAAACAGAAGCCTGAAAACACAACCTGACTCCAGAGGTTTCAATCATAATAGCCAACTTCATTTCTCACCCATCCCGGATCACATGCGGTTTGTTGCCTGTGTCTGTTTGTTCAATTCTAGTAAGCCCTTCATAATATGATTCGGCCGCTTATCCTGCAATAGTTTTCTAAAGCAACACAACTATTAAAACAACTGCATTGGGAACAATAGTCTGTCTTTGTATGGTTTTGTTAACAGGTTTCAAATTAAACATATTATTGCTAAATCTCATGGAACTTGAATTATTAGAGTTAGTTACGCAGTAATGTGTTTTAAACTGATGGCACTTTACTAATGATTTAAGGAATATACCGTCTACGTTTTGAGTACCACAGATACCCCCTATATGCAATGGAATTATATGTTGAACTTTGAGCTTTGCTGGCCCCACCAGCTGAACGATCACAGCATCAAGTGTTTTTCTTTTTTTTTTCTGGAATCAGGATTCACAGAAAAAGCTGAAACAACACAGAATAAATTAAGTTACATTTGATTTATATTTCATGTGTTCTAGTTTAATTTGCTTCTCGGTTACCAGTTGGAGACAATACTACCTAAAGCATAGTTTCAGAAAAAAGAGTAGTACCTAAGCAAAACTATATATATATATATGTTTTTTTTTAATTAAATGTACACATGCTTGTTACACACGTGTTTGATGAACATATTGGCACAATTATTTGCACCTGCTGTGATCCAAACAAACCTTTAAAAAGGCTATCACATTGTTCAAAGGATTGCTTTTCCTGAAAAGTTTCTTTCAGTTGTACTCTTTCAGTCTGTTGTCAGAGTGTTTAACTCATGTCCCATAGTAAGTGCTGAGAACAATCATGTTTGTATTGGCTGAAGATTGAAGGAACTGTACATGGCTATATGAATCCATTGCCTGAAGCCACTTATTCCAAGTTTATTTAGCTGTTGATAGCACATAATACGTTTTTAACTAAACGTTCACAGAGTATTATTAAAACCTCTAACATATGAACCGAAGTTATTGTAAACACACTGAATCAGTGTGTGGTCAGAAGGTTACAAACACATTGCTTGTAGAAACATTGTGGTTTAGTATCATACAGTATATGGGGCTCTCTAGTTTAATCCCTGAAATGCAAAAGTAAGACTAATATATCCAATAGGTGCTGGACTGCAGTTGTTAAGATTAAAGTGTTAATGCAGTGAGAAACGCATTGCGTTACCTTTGCTGGATCCCGTGCCCTCCGCATCACATTTTTTAACATATTGCCAATTCTTTTTTATATTTTTCATTACACATCATGTGTCATAATCAACTGAGGAATATATTTCTCAACATTTACTCAAGAGCGTTCACCAAGAGAAATAATAAAAATAAATAAAAAATTCAAAAGGATCGCAGCGTATCCAGATCACTCTCCCTCCTGCAATAATGCTGGTTTTCTGTTCCCACAATACGGCTCTCATCTCAATCAGAGCACCAGCATTGCTGAAGGAAGGAAAGTGAACTTCGGTCATACTGTTGAACCAAAAGGGTTGAAATCAGCTGCGTCATTATCCACAGGAAGTCATATATCAATAATATTGACTCTGCAGTGATAGTGGGTGAGAACTCCTCAAGTCTGTAACAGAGGATCAGGGTGATAATAAAAGTACTGATCTGATCAAATGGTTTTGGCTGTTTACAGTTTGTTGGTCTTCAATATGAACTGTGAATTGCTGATTGGTGATCAAAGTATGCTTGTACTGCATGTACTGCAGCCAGGTTGTGCTTCCTGTGTAATGGGAATGTCATGCCCACTCTCCCACGCTCCAGCCCCCTATCACAGATTCAACTGAGGGCGGTACGGCTGCAGATAGCTTCCTGTTATATGGCCTTCTTCTTAGCAGACACAACAAGTTAAATGCGGCTCTTCTGGTTTATTTAATTATAAGGCAGACTAGAGTCAGAGTTTTCATGCATTCATTTGGTTACATTCATAGATGTATGTTCTGAAAAATGTCTGGATTCCAATTTGCCTGTAAAAGCATCGCTGTAATACTTGTATTATGGTTATATATATATATATATATATATATATATATATATATATATATATATATATATATATATATATATAAAACGACACAACAGAGACAAAGGCTGCCTCCCAAACCACATTTCTTGAGACAGGGTGGCCAATTTGATGTTTAACTAACGACTGGCTTTGCATCCAGTCGGATTTTTCTTTGCTACACTACTGTGTGACATCCTTTTTCTTGTGGGTGTAAAATCCATTCCAACAAGGTCAAAACTCGAAGCCAAAGCTATAATCCTTTGCTATTGTGAAGTATTTATGACATCATCGCAAGCCAAAGGGCAGATCCTCAGTGCGGCTTGTTTGAAGCTTAAATGAAATTAACAAAGTGACACGGGCTGAAAACCTTAAAAAAATTATTATGCAACTGCTCGTTTATCCTGGCAGGCTCCCAGAGAACCTTGCATAGCCAGTGCTGCCAAAGAAAGGAACATTAGAAGTAGTTTTGCCTTAGGAAGAGACTCCAAACCGCAACCTGTTTCCCAGAGGTTAAGCCAATACACGTCCAGCTGTGGTTTCTGCTTATAACAGTTCCCATACAGTACCAGCCCTCGTTCAGCTTGAAGGAGTGGGGTAGAGATGATTTATGTGGCTCAAAATGGAAAATGTGCCTCTGACTTCATTTTTTTAAAAAGATATATTTTGGGTGCAGTAGGAGGTTTTCATTGGCGTTCATTTGTTAAATGGAATTGCATTACTCTGTCGTCTTTCACCCACAAAAGATCACAAACACAACGGTCACCCACACAACAGATAACATTTTTCTTTGCTTGTTTGTTTTTTGTCTCAAATTATTATTGTAGGTGGGGTTTTTTTTATGGAAAGTGGATGGAGTGGAAATCCATCTGCAATAAATAAAGCTGAAAAAAGTCAAACTCATTTCACCAAAGTACCAGAGGTGAAAGGCGGGTGCATTCAGTACTGCATGAATGCATGCCTTATACATGCGATCAAGATCATGTGTTACAAATGAACATGGAATGAATAGAGGTAATTAAATCCACATGAATTAACAGGGCTGAATACAAAATGAATTACTTCAGAACGGAAGTGCATTAGATATTCAGGTGCTCTTACTGCGGTATTCAGCAGGAATTCATTATGAATTTGCAGCCATTATTTTAAAATGTTACCCTTTAATGAGAGAGAAAGAGAGAGAGCGAGAGAGAGAGAGAGTGAGAGAGCGAGAGAGAGAGAGAGAGAGAGAGAGAGAGAGAGAGAGAGAGAGAGAGAGAGAGAGAGAAAGAGAGAGAGAGAGAAAGCAGTGGGATTTCCTGGAATATGGAAAAGGAATTCAAGCTCTTTAAAGCAGCTGGAGCTCTCAGCAGGTTGAAAGAAAAGCATGGTAACTGAAAAAGCAGCTCGTCCGTCGGGTCATGAATTCCACTGTGACCATGACGTTCTTCAGCGAAGCGCTGGATTTACTCACTGACTTATTCTCCATCAGGGTCAGGGTTCAGGGTCTTCTTACATTAAGCACTCCTCTACATCCTGTAGCCCTGGAGAGTAATGTAGTAGCAGAGCTAGAATTGCAAACCCTCGAGCTGAACCTTTCCTCCCACTGCAAACATGCTATCTTGTCGCATGCAGAAGAGTAAGTCATATTCTGAAAAGAATGGACTTTTCTCTTTCACCTGTTAAAGTGACTCATTGGAGCGACAAGTTCTTGATGTTACAGATTCAGTGCGCTCTACTCATTCTTTCCCTGTGTTCTGTCACCCATAGATATCAAAGCAGTAATCAAAACTGTCTGTCCCTGCAATGAACTTGTGATCCAGTGGAGCAATGGGTGAGTTCATGCTGCACTACCAGTGCATTATAATAAACAAATGGTTAAGAATAAAACTCCACCCTGATCATTCCTGGACCTCCATACCCATACCAACGTGTAAAAGGGCATTACATTTCATCAACTCGTTTATGAGTTACTGCATATCAGAGAGTAGCCATGGTTTACTACAGAGTGACTGAATAGATGTAACCACAGAAGGTGGTTTTATATTCCTTATGCTTAAGATGATCAAAATGAAGAGGGGTCATTAAAGACAGATTTGATGTCCCTTTCAATTAGAATGACACTTGCTCTTGGTGGATGTCTGGCAAGTTATTAAATACAAAAAAATATATTATAAATAGGGTGTGTTCTGGATGATTTAATAAAACAATAACATCTGTGTGTGACTCCTGCAGGACTTGACAGACATCATTATATGCTTTCACAATGTGCACAAAATGTTTTCAACTTATGAAAGCCCATGCTGCATTATTTTGCAATAACAGGAACATACTCGACAGAGGTAATAAACGCCAAAGCTGCTGTCACTGATTATAAACTGTTATTTAATAGCCCACAGCAGACCCACCAATCACAATCACAAATCTCATCCAAACTGTAAGGAAAGCCAAAATCAACCTCCTGCTTTGTTTTGGTCACTGTCAACCAGTAATTTGTTTTCAATAGCAGAGAAATCAATGTGACCAGCTAAAGAAATAACAAACGCATGTACAGTACCGGTAATGAAAAACAGAAACTCAAACTTTATTCCCCTGAATGCATGTCAGTCATGAAACACCAAAGAGCCTGATATTGGAACAATCTACCCAGCAAAAAAAGAAAAGATATCAAATGAAGTCTAGAGCTACCAGGTAAGGACATGTGCAGCGGTTATTCAATTGAGAGAATCGGGTTTTGGAATTCCAGGTCCCTGCTTACACTCCAGCCAGTCTTTGTAAAGCATTCATCGTTGAAACAAGAGTCAGAGGAAAACATTTGATCGGGCAAGTTAGTAAAAGGCATGTTCTGCCATTGATAAAGTGAGCATGTGTGGGCTGCTTAGGACACTAGAAGCACAACATCGTTGAAAAGTATGTTTACTATGCAAAGCCTGTTCCTGACAATAAGAAAAAGTTTAACATATTACTGTAACAAGAACAACAGCACAGATAGACTCATTGTCTGCGGAAAATATGAATTTGGTGAACTTGTGCCAATTTTTTGTGCCTTTTGTTAGCTGAACAGGCCATTTGCACTACTTGTATTGGCAATGCAGTATTTCGAGTTATTAGATTATTTATAAATTCAATCTGGGAATGTTTCTGCGCCATGCTGAGCGAGTTGTTGTTGTGGGAAAGGGTCTGCTGAACATTCTAAAAAAAAAGACATGTCAAATGCTGGCAAACTACCCTTTTTCAATTTACTTTCAAATGTTTTGTTTCCAGTCAAACATCTATTGTAAAACTACTTTCCAGCTTGGAAAGCATTGATACAACAGAAACTGAAATACCCTTAAAACGGAAAAGGTCACCGTAATCCGTCTTTCTTGAAACAGCTTTTAACAAATACCCTTTGCCTGGTTTTCAGTACAGAAGGCTCTCCCGTTATTTATCTGAAAATGTTTGGGCCAATACAAGGGACTGAAAGAAAGAGGGGATTGTCTGAAACAACACAGCTCGCTTTATCAGAGGATGTTATTGCTTGAGGAGTTAATGAGTCGTAGGCAGGAAAACAATGTTTTTTTTAATTGAAGCTTAAATTGTATCATTAGAAAACAAACCGAGTGGGAGTTTCAAGAAGCATGCGAGAGTTTCTGGTGGCTTCAGCAGGACTTTGGGTAAATGATAAACCGATTGTGATGTATTCTCCTTGTAATGGAACTGGTTGCCCCTTTATCCTTAAAGCCAGCTTCAGAATTTCAACTGCAAGCTTCCGCCAAAGACCTTAGTCGCTTTAACAGGTATTATAACACAGTGTAGGACTGGAATTAAGAAAATACACTTTTGTTAAAATAGGGGAATATTGAAGCCATTTATTTACTATTTTCTAATAATTGGTGTGCTGAGCCAGATGAAAGATAGACATATCCAATTACATACACCAGAATGATATTACAGTGTATCTAAAATCTGTTAAATACCAGTATAGTATACAAAAAATAAAAAATAAATTAATCATATTATAAACATAAGTAACCCATTCCATCCCCTCACCACTCTCTGTGTGAAGAAGAGTCTACAACAACATGACTAGATAACCCATTCCATCCCCTCACCACTCTCTGTGTGAAGAAGAGTCTACAACAACATGACTAGATAACCCATTCCATCCCCTCACCACTCTATGTGTGAAGAAGAGTCTACAACAACATGACTAGATAACCCATTCCATACCCTCACCACTCTCTGTGTGAAGAAGAGTCTACAACAACATGACTAGATAACCCATTCCATCCCCTCACCACTCTCTGTGTGAAGAAGAGTCTACAACAACATGACTAGATAACCCATTCCATACCCTCACCACTCTCTGTGTGAAGAAGAGTCTACAACAACATGACTAGATAACCCATTCCATACCCTCACCACTCTCTGTGTGAAGAAGAGTCTACAACAACATGACTAGATAACCCATTCCATCCCCTCACCACTCCCTGTGTGAAGAAGAGTCTACAACAACATGACTAGATAACCCATTCCATACCCTCACCACTCTCTGTGTGAAGAAGAGTCTACAACAACATGACTAGATAACCCATTCCATCCCCTCACCACTCTCTGTGTGAAGAAGAGTCTACAACAACATGACTAGATAACCCATTCCATCCCCTCACCACTCTCTGTGTGAAGAAGAGTCTACAACAACATGACTAGATAACCCATTCCATCCCCTCACCACTCTCTGTGTGAAGAAGAGTCTACAACAACATGACTAGATAACCCATTCCATCCCCTCACCACTCTCTGTGTGAAGAAGAGTCTACAACAACATGACTAGATAACCCATTCCATCCCCTCACCACTCTCTGTGTGAAGAAGAGTCTACAACAACATGACTAGATAACCCATTCCATCCCCTCACCACTCTCTGTGTGAAGAAGAGTCTACAACAACATGACTAGGTAACCCATTCCATCCCCTCACCACTCTCTGTGTGAAGAAGAGTCTACAACAACATGACTAGGTAACCCATTCCATCCCCTCACCACTCTCTGTGTAGAAGAAGAGTCTCCAACAACATGACTAGATAACCCATTCCATCCCCTCACCACTCTCTGTGTGAAGAAGAGTCTACAACAACATGACTAGGTAACCCATTCCATCCCCTCACCACTCTCTGTGTGAAGAAGAGTCTCCAACAACATGACTAGATAACCCATTCCATCCCCTCACCACTCTCTGTGTGAAGAAGAGTCTACAACAACATGACTAGGTAACCCATTCCATCCCCTCACCACTCTCTGTGTGAAGAAGAGTCTCCAACAACATGACTAGGTAACCCATTCCATCCCCTCACCACTCTCTGTGTGAAGAAGAGTCTACAACAACATGACTAGGTAACCCATTCCATCCCCTCACCACTCTCTGTGTGAAGAAGAGTCTACAACAACATGACTAGATAACCCATTCCATACCCTCACCACTCTCTGTGTGAAGAGGTGTCTCTTTTCCCCTGTCCTAAGTCCTAATGTCTCCACTTAATTTCCAACTGTGTCCTCTGGTCCTGGTTTCCATACTGCGCTTACAAAAATTGGTTAGGGTTAACTATGTCAGCTCCTTTTAAGATTTCATTCATGTTCCCCCTAATTCTTCTCTCGGTCAAGTACATATGTAATAAGATGTTGTTTTTAAATCGCAAGAGTTTCCCTGGCTGAATACTTATGACATTCCTCAACACGCTCATGGGAAGGGTATATATATATATATATATATATATATATATATATATATATATATATATATATATATATATATATATGTATTATCAGGCAGCTTGACAGGTAGTTTAATAAAAACAGATACAGTGGAATAGGTTAGTGCAGCAAGTTGGAAAACACTGGGCTGTATATGTTTCCCCTGACCTTTTACAGTCAGTTCTACAAACAAATCTGCTGCTATATATAATATAGACGGTCTTCTCGTTGGCTAGTTCTGCTAGTTCTACTCGTTAATTGGCACCCAACTTTTAAGTCAATAAGTGTATTCCAACATTTTATAAAACAGCCAGCCTTTTCCTGACTCCTTCCAGGAATTCCAGCTCAGTCTGATGTATACAATCATAGGCAGATGTTATTTATGTTTTAGAAGATAGAGATACTGAAATCCAAAGTAATCCCACAGCTAATAAATAAAAAAAGGGTTGTGTATGAACACCTGAAAAAAGCAATCTTAAAAGGTTCATTTATCCAGGAAATGACAGCTGGGGAGTGCGTACCTCTCCCAGGGTGCAGGGAGAAAGTCTTTGCTTGCGATTGATTGGTTGCAGATGAAAGAAATTAGGAAATAAGGCCCCCTCCAACAAAGCATGTTTAAATGCTTTGATTTTAGTCTTTTTGTGCTGCATCCTACTTCAGACTGCTTCAATGGCTCAATTACTACTTCCTATTTCAACACAGAACTGTGTCTCCTAAATCAGGCCTCATTTCACACTCCTGGGTCATATTCACTTTAACTGTCACTCTGTTTGCAGGAACAATGATATTAAAGAAACACTACAAGAAACTAAAATTGGATGGCAACCGATTTGAACTAGAAGTCTTTTCCAATGTCAGCGAACACCATTTGAAGATATTGAAAAAAAAACTTCTAGTCGAAGCTTTTGACTTTAGATTCTTTGAGTATTTCTTAACTATTGAGTGTTTAATAGTTGTGGATGAACAGTGATATGAATGAAACTGTTGCAGAGCGCTGTTGACCGTAAACAGCAGCCGAGAGCGGCTTCATGAAGATCAAACTTCATGAACAAAAAGAGAATAACAGAACTTTGAAATAACTCACAAGCTAAAGCATTTACCCATTTCAATGTCCTCACCCATGACTGACGAATGCAAATGTCATTGGGTAAGTTCCTCTTTCGATTTACATTGCACTCAGTTCTTGTAACTTGCACCATAGCTTTTCATCTAAATTAATGATGCAATTGTTCTACAATCAGAGGAGCGATTGTGAACCACGTCCCAAATACTGAAGCTGATTTCCGGTTGCAAACCCCCTGATGGATCTACATTTGAAATAACTGTTGGCTTGTTGCACTGGTTATGGATGCTTTGGGTTTCTGCACTGCCTGATCGTACTAACAGGCACCCGGATGGAGTTGTTTTAAATTCCCAAGCATTGCCTTGGTTCACAGCATCCTGGTACTGAATTGATCTATCATCATAAAACCATGGCAACTGGGAAATGTCTCAGAATACAAAGCAGGTGCTTAGTAGCCCTTAATTAATTCATCACCACTAAAGACCATTTGGAATGGTAATCCAGGGGTTTCATAAATAACAGTGAGTCTGCTGTTCTGCGGAGCCAAGAATGCACCCTTATAAAGGTACATTTGCATCGTCGTTTAGCTTTTTCCCCATGCTTTTCCCTGAGCTATACCATGCATTTACCATAGTTTAGCCTGGTTTGCCATGTTTTATAATATGCTTTACCATAGTTCTCTGGGCTTTACAATGCTTACCTATGTTTTTCCATGATGTCACTTTTCTTTATCACGCTTAGCTATGCTTTTACAAGGGCGCACACCAGAGTACCTCAATATTTCGATGCGGTGTGTAGGTCATCCAAGGTGAGGTGGCTGTATCTCTCAAGTTTCTCAGGGAACAAAAAGCTGCTGAACAAACACCTGTTTCCAATGAGCCGGTACAGTATGTGTTTGCTTCACTGGTTTCACATATGCCTTTTTTTCGTGGCAGTCACATGCTTTTATTTGAAAGATATTTTTTTCCAAAGGTTAATGTCAAAGTGTATAAAATACAGGTGTTTGATCTCCCTTTAATGCTTCATTCCTATAGCAGCCTGCTGTATGACAACCCCCTACTCCCTGATAAATCTTCATACGCCTTTGTTTCAGATAGAACTCTGACACTGCCTCTCCCTCGCGTGTGCCTTGATGCAGCAGTACTAGTCTGATAGGAATGTCTGGATTGGAGAAATGTGTAAACACTGAACAAAGTCTGAATTCACACTCATGCTGGCTGTGACTCTCAGGTCCATAGCAAGCCTCTGGAAATAAATATCAATACTGTAACCACACACACACACACACACACACACACACACGCTGTTTTTAATTGCAAACTGTTTTTCCCTGAAATGTTTTGTTGGTGTTCCTTCTTGCCTCAATGGAACAACAAGAGGGATCATTTTGTTCTGCAGACATGAGAGGATAACTGGATGCATTGCGTTCTCATGGAGCACACTTATCCAGCTGATTCAATGAGTGGAGAGGGAACTCACACAATCAACAAGACTGGAGTGCAAAGCACTGTGGAACTGTTAGGACAAAATACATCTAGGCAATTATTTATTGTGTGTATTTTTTTTCCCCTTCACAACAGTCAGTTCTACAACTGTTAGGAACGGTTAAACACCTTTCTACAGTACGTTTGTGGAGGTGCTTTTATAAATCTTTACAGTGCTGTACTGTGGTGAAATACAGCAATATTCATAGTGGAAACCTGGTAAGCTGTAACCCTAATGTGCAGATTTACAATGATAAACCTTTAAAAGGAGATGTACAGAACAGAATAGAACAGCAAAGAACAACAGCTCGGTAAGTTTGTTTAAAATGCTGGGCAGTTGGCTATACACCTACCATAGCTCCTAAATAAAGCCAACTATGCTGAAAAAACATGTATACTGCGAAATGTTTTTAATTGGAAATCTATCCAGAGATATACAAATGATACAGTGCTATTATAATGTGACTAATTTCGCCTTGACAGCCTAATTGCTAGTTACTAAAATAAAATAAAAGAGAATTTAAGTCGAAAATGTCGATAAACTGATTTACTATCAAAGTTCAGGACGTTTTACGCTATGTGTCGTTCTTCAACTGGTTGCAGTGCAATTTTTAATAGGCGTCGATTTTTATATTGGCTCTGCTCTGGTGCCCCCTGGTGGTCATATTAGCCAATGACACAAGCTTAAAAGCAAATATGGAAATGCTATAAAGGCAAGTTAAATTCAGGCCAGCGGCCTTTCTAACAATTCCCCTTGTTCAAAAACAGCTGCAGCATTTAGTTCACACAACAGAACAAGAACATATCTAAAGCCAAGGCTTTTATAGTTACTCATATCCCCTGAGACTATGTATGCGTATGTAATAAATTACTATTGGCTAGGGCACGCGTTATTAACAAGTTGCAGCTTCAGTAACTCGAGAACAACACCTCGATTGTCTGAAAAGGAAGTTGTGTGTGTGTGTTTTTTTTAACTACTATGGCATGTGACGGTGTTGACTGGTTTTTAATTCCATATTATTTTCCAAATCAACACAGAAACAATTATGGCATTTAATTTGTCGCCCGTACTTCTTTCATCACGCGTACGTTAAGCATGGTAAATCCATTAAAAAATACATGTCATCATGCATGATGCATTTAACGCAAGTTAGTGTAAATATTAGTGCAAAGGTAGATCAGACTGCAGGCAAGATACTTTGAATAACTGTTTTGTATTTTGTATACAAATATATCGTAATTTTATTGACCCCATTTCCAAGTCGTATAACATGCTCATTTTACACACATTTATTTACAACTCAACGTCACTTCCAGACTCCAGCTGCTGAACTGTTTTTTTTTTTCGTTGCCTAGCTACCAGCAGCGTCACCCTCTAAACAACTGAGCTGAGCGAACACAGAAAAATGGTAAACACTGCAACTAACTTACCTATGAAAAGTGTAAGTACAGCTTTATGAAACGTGAACTGCGTTGTATTCTACCGTAAATATCTTTTTTTGTTGTTGTTTGTTTTATATGTCGTATTATTACGCTGGAATATGAAATAGTTAATTGTGAAATAAACTAAATGTGGCGTTGGGCCATGCATGCAGAAAGATAGCTGTTACGAAGTTTTTAAGCAAACAAGCTTGTTCTTAATCATTTCTATTTTATTTTTTTAAAAATCTGAACGAGGAATAAGTTACACACGGAGATCAAGCTGTGCGACCTAGGTCTAATTCCGACCCAGTTCCCGGGATAAGATAGCGCTACAAACCCTCAACAAAGTATACTATAACACTTTAGCAATACAATCATTTATTTATTTATTTATTTGTTTATTTATTTATTTATTTAACCTTAGAGGTAACTTATTTCACTTAAAATAACCAAAGTACGAAAAATAGGCAGTTTTACCCTTATGGAACAAATTTTGGAACAGTTTTACCCTTATGGAACAAATTATTTTTAATATATGGTAGAAAAGTATGATCCTTATACTTTTCATATATAGAAATTGCCCCCCTTTTTAGTATATTGAAAATATATTTTAGTCTGTAATCCATATATTTATTTTATATGGATTACAGACTAATGAAAGGTGCACCATATATTTTCAACATGTAAAATAAATATATGGATTACAGACTAATATATATATATATATATATATATATATATATATATATATATATATATATATATATATATATATATATATATATGAAAAATATAAGGATCACACTTTTCTACCATATATAAAAAATATGTTTTTTTTTTCATAAGGGAAATAATTTTATATATAAAATATATAGCTAACATTTAATTCAAATCCTCTTTAAAAAAAAAAAAAAAACGCAAAAAAAAAATATATATATATTATTATTAGAACCAGCTAGTCATTGTACGGAACTGTCGATCGGTAAGATACGCTGTGAAGTAATGCAATACCTGAAGCGTATTTCATTTCAGTCAGTGGGTGCGTTAAGTAACTGAGCGAGATTTTTTCCGCTCCCCCGGATCACCGATGAAAGGTGCTCTGTAGCGCTCTCAAACAGTGCATGCGGTTAAGTGGGTTCTGTCACTGAGCTGCTCTGAGCGGCTCACTTACTTAACGCACCCACTGGCTCTTTTTATTGAAAGATTGGAGCACTTGTACCAGGACGATGGCAGTGGGAGGAGGAGACACAAACCCTTCAATTCTTCAGGTAACACATGCATGTATAAATAATACATAACTAAATGAAAATGCACATTTATGAGAAGGCTTGGGTTATGGTAATCTTTAGGCACTGTGCTGTATGCATTTTAAAATTCAAAAGCTGGAACTTTTTAGCCCATGTTTTGCTTGCCATGTATCATTATTTTCACTGCGAGCAGGCATGCAGACTTAAGCAGCCCAATACAAATGAATACTGGAATTAATGAAGTTTGAACTGGGACTACAGTAGCACGAAGTACTCGGCCCTCCAGTTTATTGTCATATTTTGAAGTCATGTTGCTCACCCTTCAGCCTTCATGCTAACAAACAGAGGCACCTCCTTATACTATTGCGACGTGATAATCCTCTTACTCAGAATCGCCTTTAAGAAGTAAATCGGCAGGTATTAAATACATCCATTCATTCATGTGTTGGTTTCAAAACACTGTCCTTCCCTCACCTTTACAACGGAGCAGCAGTGAATGACAATTCCATATTGAGTGTTTTCAAAGCCGATTGGAACTTTGGGGTGTTGACGTTTCTACTGCTCGTTTGCCACCCGCCGATAAATACTTCTTAAAGGCAATTACGAGAACGAGCAGGACCGTCAGCATACCCCCAAAATAATATTTGTTTTGCATTTTGATTATTTTACTAACATTTTTTAAAAAAAAATGTTATTTCACTAGATCTTCTGTACACTTTTAGTTTCAGTCAATCCATAGACACGAAAGATAAAAGGAAGAAGAAAGCAATCAATTTTCAGGAAACTGGCAGTAAGCGTGCAGACAGGTATTTATTTATTCAAATAATTACAGTAACTTGAAGTCTATTAAAGATGCCATTTGAAGGCGTTCTTCACACTTTCACATAGTTTAAATGCAACGAGAACAAATGACATATTATTTCTCATCCTTTCAGCAGATTACGAAAGGCATATTTTTCACACTTCATATCTTATTTGAAATACAGTATAATGTACGTAAACAAAAAACTAAAGTACAAACACGGATATTTAGTTTGTTGGCAGATCCCTTAACTATGTTGCTGTTGAATAGCCTATACATAACCTTGCATGAAGGCTGTTTCTTTCATAACCAACATATCCTATTATAATCACACCAGTACAGTACACGTAGTAATACTCTTCATGCATATTAGTCTCTAATCTCTATGCATAGTAGATGTCATTTTCAATACCTTAGAAGTTGTTAAAGGGTACATAAGGACCTTTTAATTTTATTGTGTTACATGTTCCCATGTTTTGCTACAACTATTTACGTGTATGTATTGTTTAATTTTATTGTTTTTTTTTTGTTTTTTTTTTACATTTTGATCACTTTTTTAAACTTTTAAATTCCTTGCATCAAGATGGCTTCACATGTACCTGCGTGGACCCCTCAGAACTACATTTCCCATCATCCTCCTATTTTTGCTTTCCCTTTAATAGATTGCCAGGATCCCCGCCTGTTACCACACAAGGCTTTGGAGGTGCAAGAATCCCTGTGGATAAAAAAATGATGGGGAACGCCCCGGGGATAATGCGGGGGTCCCCTCGACTTGGCTTAAAGCAAGGGCAGCGGGAGCACATCACTGTAGAGGACGTTAAGAGTCAGTACCCCATGGCTCTTCTTCGTTGTATTACATTTCTAGCAACGCTGAACTTGATCAAATGCTGAATTGCATTGTTTATGGCGTGTCTGTAGAAATGTATAGTTTTTGTTTGTTTTTTTCTTCAGGTGTGGCGTTTAACTTGCTCCAGGAAAATGAATCCCTTAGCATACCTCTGTGTTTTACCACTGTAATGAGGTACGTGTGCAATATATGATTTTCTTTATAAACAGTTTGCTTGAACTCTGGTCCTTGAAGTAATGTGTTAAATACCTGAATAATCTTGCTTGTTGATTACTGATTTATATCAGTAATCTTAGGCTGTACAGTATATTGACAAAGTCATTATAAATTGTATTTTCCACAGAAGCCAGCAACTCAATAACTTTCTGTCTGCCCTACTGCTGTATGTATCCTGTTACTTTGAAAAAGAAGCTTTGGAAAGGAAACCTAAACCTCTAATGTCGTAAGTAGATTAGTACTAGAAATGTGAAAGTTGTTTTGCTGTAAAAGGAAGAGTGATTTAGCTTGAATGATGTAGCATTACAATACTGACATCTAGCGTGAGGTAGGACTAAAGGCAGTAAAAGTAATTGACTAAATATGTTGACTGTAATTTAACTGATAAATTATATATACTGTATATATATATATATATATATATATATATATATATATATATATATATATATGTGTGTGTGTGTGTGTGTGTGTGTGTGCAGTATATGAAATAATGATAAACATATTTTTCAAATGTTATTTCTTTTAGTGAACAAAGTGTAACAGAAAGGAAAGCAGTAGCTGAAGCATGTGCCAAAGTCGAAATAGCAAGAAAACAGCTTGCCTTGAAGTACTCCATTCTTGTCCTTGGACTTGGGATGTCTCAGCAGCACCATATGGCATGTGGGAAGTAAGTACAACTACACATCAATACAAATCTATATCTATATCTATATATAAAAAATATTTATATATATATATATATATATATATATATATATATATATATATATATATTTTAAATAATCGTTTCAGAAGTCACAGAGTCACTTCACATTTATTATGTTAAATATACAGTATCAGGGAGTAAATATTGTCATATTTACTTTTACGTTAACAGGAGCAGGGTGTCATCAACTTACAAAGACAGACAATTGTTTGAGGTATGTACAAAAGCTTTGTTGTACTTAGGTAGTGGTGCTTATATTTGTTGCACGTTTCTATAATGATAAAGCATGATTTGTTATTATAAGTTCAAAAAATGATGCAATAATCACTCTTTCCCTTAAAGAATACATCAACAAAACTTAATAAAGTAGATTTAAAAATAAAAGGTATAGATATATATTTATATACAAATTATAACCATAAGGTTACTGGATAGGTCTAGTAAAGCATTGTGAATGCATAAGCAAGCATGATAAAGCACAATAAATGAAATGGCTAGTTTCACAGACCTGGATTAGCATTAATCTAGGACTCACGAATGTTACTTTAGGTAAGGTAGTCCAAAACTAGTGCTAACCGAGGTCTGTGAAACTAGCCGATAGAGTTTAGAGTACAATAGCTCTGCTTCTCACACGGCACATTTCTCTGTGTTTGCTAGTGCCTGTACAACTTCTGCGCTTACGTGGCCTGGGTGACATTTAGGCGTAAGGATCTGAAAGGGATTCAAGAAGAAGTGGGCAGGCTCCTTCGTTCGGATACCTTCAATCCTGCAATCAGAGTAAGACAGGCTTCCGAGGAGCAATCGAAAAAGAAAAGCACTGTAAAAGGCAAGGTCTGCCCTCCGGAGAGAAGGTACGTCAAATCTACTTGAAGCTCCATTTCACACTAAAATGTAGTTCATTGTTTCCTGTTTACTACATCGTTCTGTAGTTTAGCATTCAGTATCGCTCAGCCATCAGAAAGCAATAACCCTTTTCAAATATGTAAAAATCACTGAACTGATAAACGTCCAACTATAATCGTTTAATGTCACGCTAAATCACTTGCGAGTATCTGTTATGCTATTGTGTACTGTATCCAGGGCAACGGATATGAATTATGTGAAGCTATTTACTTATTTGTTTTCTAGGAAGCGTAATCCAAAACGACCAGCAATAAAAAGCATAATTAACCAGAGGTCTCCTGTGATTGTGTCTCTCCTGCCATCCCCGAAAGAGAAATCCCAGTATCTCTTCAAACCCCACCGACTAGACCAAGACAAAACCATTGATAGCTGTGACATTGAAGCTCTGGTAGATGAACTCTCTGCTGCTTTATCATCTAAGTAAGTTTAAAAAAAGTAACATAACAAAATGCGTTTTGGCTTACGCACATCTGTACACATGTAGTGATGTACTGGAATTCGTAAGAGTGATTGGTTAATTTCTTATACAGTACATGATTTATCATAACACAGCCATTATGCTTTACCTGTTTATTTATTTATTCATGTAGTATTTGCTTTTATGTATTTATGCAGTATTTGTAGAAAGTCATATAATTCCAGTCCCCCAATGGTCTCCAAATTCTACATACTGCAATTAACTTAATCAGTCCAAAAGATGCTCCATGGGGGTAAAACTGAGCACCTGTTGTTTTGTGCTTTTTGGAAAGCTTTGGAATTATTGGGGAGCCTCTGAGCCAGTACAGCATGCAAACCCTCGTGCCTTGTGGTGCTGAACCTGAAGATGAAGAAGAGGACGAGCAAGAAAGCAAACTAACAAGCAAAATGTCGCTGGGATCCCGGGGCTTATCGTCTTCTCAAAATGATTCGCAGGGAAATGTGAGCCGACCACGTACTGTTGTATCAAGAACAACTACAGAGGGGTTCTGTTCTGACACTGAATAATAAAAAAAACACCCTACTCTCTATACTGCCTCATATGTCTTTATTTATTAACAGTGATAATTACATTCATCCTTTAGTATATGCTGTGCTGCTCAGAGCACTGAATTTACAGTGTAATTGAATGTAATTGTCCTGCTCAAGAAGGTATAGCCTATTCATAGCAGCTAAAACATATGTATTAAACAAAAGCTAGTGCAAATAAGAACTTACCTTAGATATCAGATGGACTGAATAACGGCCTGCATACTTCTGGTGGAAGAGGCGTTTCATATGTATTAGAATCCTCAGTGGGTGTGACCATCCAGGCTACTCATCGTGTAATTAAGTAAGCCACAAGCACCTTGAATGAATCATGCAGTGCCAGCATTCATAATGTATATAATGTATATGTCAAAGGTCTTGCGACTCATATTGTAGCTCTGGTAACCTGCATGACTCCTCATTGGAAGATGGTATTAACATCTGCATGCAACACAGGAACAAAAGGGGAAACGAGCATACAATGAGATACTGTTTAATAGGAGTAACAGCCTGTGTATCAGGAGTAAGACCACAACAGCACAGTACCCCCTTATACAAGTGTCCTACAGTAAATACACAGCAAGGTGTAATAAAGCATAGGTGAGCATTGTAAAGCAGAGGTATGGCAAGGCACAAAGCACAGTGAGTGCTTGGTAAGGCATAGGTAAGCACTGGAAAGGAGAAGTATGGTAAAGTATATTACAAAAAACAAACATCCATGGTAAGCCATCCATGGTGCATGTACTATAGAGTATAACCAGGGCAAAAACACAGCAAAGGTGCAAAAATACCGGTGTAAACTTTTATAAAGGCTGCTAATGTTTGTGCCTAATATCTACCGTAGCAGTGCAATGTTCCAGACACGTGAAGATATTCCTAAAAACATACTCTACAAATAGGTGATTTATTTCATGTATAATGCAGTCATGTGCCAGGACCTTGGGTTTAGGTAGATCTTGACACTGGTACGAACAAAACCAATTCCTAAAGAGATATATATATATATATATATATATATATATATATATATATATATATATATATATATATATATATATATATATATATATATTACACGGAAATTAAAACAGAACTAATTAGAAACTTATCAAAATGGGAAAACAAATGCCAGATTGACTCGCAATGTAACACGTTATAAATAATACACTTTCAGATAATATTTCACAAACAACCATCTCCTCCAACCTCCAGCTTCAACTAATCACAGGAGTTTTGATACAGTTGATACGATTGACTAGGAACACAGTAAACACACGTGTACGAGAGGGGAGGCTGTTACAAATATCTATAAAAAAAAACAACACATCTGCAATTTTTAGAAACACAGTGAAGAGAAAAATCTATGAAAATTAATGCACAGTAGTTTTCTTTTTATTAACACGCATGCTTTACGTGCCTCCGACTTAAAGTCACAAATAGCGAGCGTGCCCCCCCCCGTATGATGTGTGATGAGAAGGTCCTGGTACTCTGTGTTAGGTCCATATGAATAGGAGAAAAAGGGTTTCTTGTGTTAGTGATTTTTGGTAAAGGAATTACTGTTCGTTTATTGAGAAACGTCTTCAAGGGAGTATAATAACATTTTAAATAAATATATTGTAAATAATATTCGGAAACACACATAAACGGTATACTCTGTTAAGGCCTCGCACGGCTTTAAAGCCTGAGAGTTTCCTGCTGGGGTGTCCCGACAACAGTAATACTGTCACAGTATCCCTATCTAACAGTGCTGATCTAGATTTGGCGTGACCGGAACGGTAAGTTCTTATTAATTTCTATTCTGTTGACATGTGTGTGTGTGTTTAGGGTAAACAAGTAAACCTGCAGTAGCATTATATACGAGAATGTGTCTTAAGTGATCGGTATTCAAATAGATGGTGTAGTATTTGAAACACGTGAGTTTATGGGCCCAGTTATGATCATGTTTACATGAACTTCAGAATCAGTCCTTAAGAAGTATTAATACTAGCAGCAATGCTGAGTTAGCCGTGATTGTAATGTAGGCAACGCTTTTTGTGTTAACATGATTTCGGCAAATGACAGAGAATATAAACATATTGTTTGTGTTAAAAACATTTAAAGCTGTGTTATCAAGTTACTATGTAGCAATAACAATAGGCAGTGCTGTGTTGTCGTGAACTCCTTTAGTTAATCTGAGTATTCATTCCGTGCTAGCATACAGGAATACCGAAATTCAGAGGGGGACAATTGCACACCAGCCTGCCGTTTCGTGCATGATGTGTATTCAGTAGTTAAAATGTATAATGAAATACAGCTGGTAGGACCACACAGTTGTCAGTTTCGTGTTGATGCTGTGTTTGCTGTACAGTAGTTGGTCAATTCGTTAACGTGTTTTGTTCAACAGCCTCTTGGACAAAACTTTGTATTCAAAAATCTTGTGTTTAAGGAAGTGAACAGAGAGAGTGTTGTGCATCCGGGTTTTGTATTTATTTCAGTGCCCGTTTACCAGAACCCAGGGGTGGCAACATGGTCACTACTAGGGATGGAAATTGCTGTTGCAGTTTGATCCATTTCAGCTTCCTTGATCTTCAGATTTTCCCATTTGACTCCGAATTATTATCATCTTCTATGCTAGAGGTTAGATACAGTATGCCTGAGCTTGTAACCTTTTATATTTTGGAGTTGAAAGTAAATTCCTTGGGTGATGTCTGTTGCACAACTCGTGGTTTGTCACTGTCCACAGTCAAACCTGCCGGTCATTTTAGTGGTTTTAACGTCCAAAACGTTGATGTGGCTCCCAGGCTGGTTAGTCCATATAGGCCTCTTTACCACCCCCCTTGAAACAGAGTGATCAGAAAGTTAATTTATATTTACCAGGGACTTGCAGTAGAAAACACCCTGTAGTATACTAGCTAATGTGACGGAGATAGGAGGCTGCATTATTACTTTGAATGGGTTGCACTGGTGTGTATGGCAGTGTTGCTGGTGCTGTTAGCATCATTGTGTTTGGGGGGCATACTATCATTTTGTTTAATGTGTTTTGTATTATTATTTAGAAGGAGAACCAGGAATAAATCTGCTCTTTATGACACAGCTTTTATTTCCAGTGAGCCTCCAAGTCAATAGACAGAACACGATTCCAAACAATAAAACAAAGAAAAACACCAAGTGGACACTGGAGAGATACACCGGCAGGTCTCTGAAATGTGAGATAAATCCTTATCTAGTGTTCCAGCTAAAGTACTGTCACACACACTGTCATTGCCCTTTCGTAACCCTGTGAGCTCAGACATGAGTCGGCAGCCTTTGAAAAACGTCTTGTTTCGTGTGATTTGTGTGGATTTACACTAGCGCTCCCCATTGCTACAGAAGTAACGCATCACTCCAACCTGCTTCTTTTTCTTTCTTTCTTTGACTCTTAATCTGCAGTGATGGTGATTTGCTGCATCATTATAGAAATGCATTCCTGTGCACTTTAGCACTTGGAAATCCTAGACCAAGTGGCCCACAGAAGGAACATGAAGGGTTTCCCAGGTCTCTGAAGATGACGTGAATGAAAGTTCAGAGTTTAAATTAGAAACAACACTGTATTTTTTGGCATTTCCCCCTAACGGATAGCCAGTTACTGTAATGTAGTGATCACTGATACTGCAGTGAATAAGAAGTGATTCTGTGTGCTCTGGTGTTTCTTCCACCTGACTTGCCTGTACAATCACTGTGGCTTTGAGGTTATACCTTCGTCTTGATGTTCAACTTAACAGAGCAAATGCAACCACGTCGGATGGATATTTTGTAGGAACTGTAACATCATATTTACAGAAACAATTTGTCAGCGTCACATGAGTGTTACTTCCAATATTACAAAAACAGTATATTTATTTATGTATGTATGTATGTATGTATGTATGTTTATTTAATTTATTTTTGTTGCCAGTTAATTGTCAGGCAGTTTCTTAAGCAATTTAAAAAAAAAACTTAAGTCAATATTTTACCTGAAAATGTTTATTGCTCAATAAAACTGAACTTACTAAACTTTACATTAAGTTTGCAAGTGATTTTAAGTCAAATTCCTCTGTTTGGTTACTTATAAGTTCAGGACAGTAGCTTTGTAACATGAGTGTTAAACAGAATAAAGTCTAATTGTCTTTCTTTGGAGTAACAGTATTGTTCTATGCCCCTCCCCAGGTGCCTCCTCTTCTGCCCCTTGTAAAAGGAGCCTGGTTCTCAGTGGCAGGGTGGTTTAACAGCTCCTGAAGATGAGTTCCCGGGTGTGTAAGAACTGTGGGGGCACAGACATCGATATCGACCAGGCGCGAGGGGATGCTGTGTGTATGGGCTGTGGCTCCGTGCTGGAGGATAACATCATCGTCTCCGAGGTTCAGTTTATGGATAACGGGGGCGGAGGATCCTCTGCTGTGGGCCAGTTCGTCTCCTCGGATTGTAAGTTTCGAGAAAAAAAAAAGAAATACAGTCCTGCATGTTCCTGCATGCTTTACAATGCATTATCGCAGGGATGGAAGATCAGAACATACTGTACATGCAGTCATTGCCCCTTATATCGCCTTGCCTTAAAGCATAGAGCCCAATTTAAAGCAGCTAATGTTATTCAAAGCTGCTTCAAATTGGTCCTCAAACGGCTCCACAGGCATTCTTAAGTCTTCTGCTAATGATGCTTTATGCACTGCATTAAAAGACTTGGATGGAAAGACATTTCTACGAGGCAGGATACAGTACACGAGTCAGGGATGGAAATAAGACTCCTATTGCATAGCCAGTTTCACCAACTCCAGGTTTTAATAGCAGCTTGATTAGCCCCAGTGTATAGGTAGCAAGCTCAGGTGTGTCTTATTAAACTCCTAGTAAAACCAGAAATGGATCAAACTGCTATGCAACGGGAGTCTTATTTCGACCCCTGCAATAATTTCCTTTCTTTTCAGTAGCATGTCCGGGTGTCATGGCCTCCCAGGCAGAGCAAAGTGAAGATGTCAAGTAAAAGCCTCAACATCTCATTTTTAGTTTTTATATGGGAACGAATGATTCCCATCTTAATTGATGTTGTCTGCCTTTATTTAATCAACTACTTTTTTGTTGTTTTTGGGTAACTGAATCTGGGAGAATGATACACAAGAGGGCGCTGTTGTGTTATCATTTTTTTTTCTTTTTTTTTAAATAAAGCCTCAGACACCTTATAGGCAGGCAGGGGGATCATTTAAAAAGCACAGTGGTTCATTTAGATGTCGAGTTTAACATTACTTTAATGTTTAAATAAAAAAAAATGTCCTCAGTCCATTAAAAGTGCTGACTGACGCTTTATTGTTACAACTGAATTAAATTGGCCTTTATTATTATTATTATTTATTTCTTAGCAGACGCCCTTATCCAGGGCGACTTACAATTGTTACAAGATATCACATTATACATTATTTCACATTATACAGATATCACATTATTTTTACATACAATTACCCATTTATACAGTTGGTTTTTTACTGGAGCAATCTAGGTAAAGTACCTTGCTCAAGGGTACAACAGCAGTGTCCCCCACTGGGGATTGAACCCACAACTCTCCGGTCAAGAGTCCAGAGCCCTAACCACTACTCCACACTGCTGCCCTTTATGCTGTGAACCTGCAGTGACCTAGCCCTGTTTATTAGTAATATAAATATCTACAATATAAGTAAAACTGAGCATCCATTTTACTATATAGTGTTATTACAATTACATTTCTCCTTTCCCCGCATACGGGGGGGGGGGGGGGGTACTTCCTGCCACCACTGAGTTGTCTCTTCAAACAGTGGGCAGCACACAATATGCAGGCACATTACACAGAACAGAAAATTATACAGCACAATGTTTAGAGAATGCAAATCATGTGGAATTTTAATGAAAGCGAGGTGCTTCTGAGTTATTATAGAGTTATTAAGAGTGCATAATGTGGTGGTGTGGCTGGAGCCAGACGTATTAGGAACACTGGAAACCCATTAGCAGAAGAATTAGAGAATAATAAAAAAAAAATAATAATCATGAGTGGTGGGATCATCAAAATTCAAAGCTTCAAGTTGGTTTGCATCTTTCTGTTTAAAGACTCAAGTGGCCACGCATACTTTAGTAGGTTGCTCAATGTTACTTGGCAGGGTGGGGTCAAAGTGCGATTTTTATTTTATTTTTATTTTTTTTAATGCTCTTAAAACATATTTTTGTTTATATGCCTAAAACGAGCTGAGCGATTAGTTGTCTGTGTTTTCAACCAAAAGAGACTTCCACTGTTGAAAGGGTCCGCCAGAAATACGCAGTTGTGAAGTCAGTGTGTTATAAAAGCTGCATGAAGCATGCTCATAAATCATGCAAGTGCGCTCTGTAGCACTGGCAACTAGTAATAAAGCTGTCAATAAGCGGCGTGCAGTTGCTAATATCAGAATTCCATTGACATTAAAGTCTATGGGACAGGATTGGTTCCTGGGAAAATGTTGTTAATAACCGAACATTGTCTTATGAGGGTTGCTAATAACTGGCATCTACTGTATTTTTTCCCTTAAGATGAATCATATGTATCATGCCAAGTAAAAGCTTTATATAATATGTGTAAGTGGTGAGCAGATTACAATTCATCTAGTTACTGTTTATATATTTATTTTAAAAGGCGACTACTGTATGAGCGATTTAGCAAAACCAGAGATACACCGAGTCACTCTCGAGCCCTACATCAATTTCCTATTCTTGACAAGCTGTCAAACAGAGACTACAAAATCCCTGATTAGCACCAAACTTGGATTACTTTGCCAAAGGTAACATTAGTTAGTCCAGTATATTGTTGCTAATCTGGGTGTGTAAAACCAGCCATGTGTGTTTTAAAGTTATGGATTAAATATGATTACTTTGCTCCAGTAGGGTCCAACTTCATTCTTTTTATAAAGCTAAAGGCCACTTTGTTTGCCAGAGCTATATATGCAGTATGCCGACCCTTCTGACATGCAGACAGGAATGTAAATCTTGTGCATCTGTCTATTTAAGTGGAGTCCTTCCTATCGGATGTGATTGGGGTGGTTCAGTCCCTTTCCTTTCTGTTCTTCTCCACTTTTCCACGCCACTTTTCACATTCAAGCCAAGGCAATGTAAATATGAATTGCTGGTGCTAATGCTGTATTCAGTTATGAATTGGTTCAAGGCTGCAAACGGAGAGTAAACACGGCATGAGAAAAGGAAGTAATCTTCTTGGAATGAGACATGACAAACAGTCAGGCATGCAGTGTTGTGCTTCTCCTGCGCTTGAGAAGAGATACTGTGGTCAGATTGAGGAGGGAAGCTCTGACACTCTTGTCTGTGTATCCTGTGGGAGGAACAGGCTGCAGGCACTAAAGAATTTGGGATGTGTTCCGAGACACAAAATGGAACGCTATGGAACTGTGAAGGATACAGCAATGTTTAGTCTGTCTGTATCTGGTCTCTTCATTCTGGAACAGATTGAAGGTGCACTTTAAAGTAAAATAAAGAAAGAATGAATTTCCATCGGCTTGAAATCACTTCCAGTGCCATCAAATAAATGCATACAAAGGTTCAGTTACGTGCACCTCATTAGACGTCAACGTTTTTGTTTACGAGACTATGCCATTTTCAGAATACCGTATTATTAATTGGGTCAGTAGACCTATATTTATTTGTCTTGCTGACTTAAGCTTTGTTAGTGTGTGCTGGGATTTAGCAGGTCTGAAGTGTATTGGCCGATCGGTGATCCAAATTCATGATCCACTTCCTAACATGCATACTGTATGCATTCATATACTGTATCCAGGGAATGCTTTCAGATTTGTACATAACATTTTGAATAAATGCGACATGTACTGTATTACTAAAAACATTTGCAGTGCCACTAACACAGAGAATCGTATCATTTGATTTAAGCACATACAAGCCATCGCCCTAGATGCAGATTAAATGACTGAGTTTATACTTGCATCTAAAACCCTGATTCCTTGCTAGTGAGGAGACAGCCATGGGAATATCATCGTGGATATCGGATGGAAATGAGTCATAGCACCACATCAAACCTATCTGTTATATTTTTAACCCTGCCTGCAGATTAATCTCCATGCAATTTATTTTTTCAACAAGGTTGTTACAAAGTGGATAACAATTTTCTTCTAACTAGTTGGTGTCTGAAGTGACGCAATGTGAAACCCTATATCACTGCATTATCAGGATCCCGGGTAGTTTCGTTTCAATTACTATAGCCCTGAGGCTTTTCTGCACAAAAAGAATTATATTGAGGCTTTGAGATTCGCTTGGGTGTGGGTCTCTCTTTATTTCTCTCGATGAATGAGTTTAACCCGAGTGTTTTGGTGATTGAAGTTAAACTTATCTAATAGTCCTTGGGGAAATTCCTGCAGCTGATCAGGTATCGATCACGGTTGCTGTAAAGATGCTGCAGGTAAAATTGAAACTATAGTTCAGTGATGGGATGGATGGAAAGCAGAGTTCTAGCCGTATTGCCATGCTTTCAGTGATTCGTGTTCGAGTTACTCCTCTCATTGAACTACCTGCACTATTTTCTAGTTTCGGTAACTTTGCAACTGCTTGTCTGCTTTCCTTTTGCCTGTATTTCAAGCAGAACGCAGCGTCTGAGATTCACAAAGAACACACACATACACAACCCTCTTCAGCCCTAATTCTGTATGCAAAAATACATGAGAGACTGTACAGCTCACTACCACTTATAAAACGGATAGCACTAGGACGTTTTAACACTATGTAAGAACTAGGGCTGTTTTTATTTAAAAAAGGAACATAATGGATGAAAAAGTAGTTTGTTACTTTGCTTCTGGAAGTAGGTAGTTACTACACTTCTGAGAGTCTCATAATTTAAGAAAACGAACAATTATGACTTAAAGCTTTTTTTAATGTTTTATTATGATACCAGTTTTTTTCAGATAATACATAATTTATATGTAATTATTAAAATAGTAAATTATGCATAGATATAGTAGAAGTGGATAACGGATGAACAGAGCTGATTTTAATGACCCCCCTGCGGTCATTCAATAACATTGAAAAAAATAACTGAAGCTCTGTGATTATTAATTTGAGAGAATCCAGTATAATATTACTGTATAAGCAAATGACTGCCCCTCCTTAGAAGCTTTCATGCATGAAATCACAGAACAGAATTGCTAGTTTATAGCACAAGCAGTGTTGCAGTGTAGGGGTGAGTTACACTCCTGAACAGGGTTCAGTGACGGCATTCTACCACAATGCATATGAAAGTCTTGAAGTTTGTTTAACTACACTGCAAATGTAACATCTTGTTTTACCCGTAAACTGTTTTCTACAGTATGTGGAATGTGTGTATTAGCTTATTCCCACTGTAGCATTCTCAGGCTACATATATCAGTGTTTTAAAGTTATGTAAAGCAAAAAAGGAGAAATGAATGTCTAAGTTTAGAAAGCAACTGAAATAAATAGTGCTGGGGATAATTCTGTTGCATGAATGAATACCAACATGCTGATTTAGATATTGCGTGTGTGAAAAAAATGATCTCAAAAGTAACAGCAGTCAGCCTGCAACAAGGCAGGGTGGATTTGAATCTGTTTTCCTTGTGAAATGCCAGTTTTCCTTTAACTTGCCTCCAGTTATGGAAGAATATTGGCAATCAAGACATTTTTTACACTGTTGGTTGGTGTGATGCAAATTCAAACCTGTTAACATGACAGATGGATGACTTTGCAAGTGTAAAAAAAGAGAATAAACAAAGATTATAGATGGAATGAGGTTGTCTTCTAATGAGGTGCTAACAGCCACCATAAATGCATAAAACAGCTGAAGGCAGCGATTACAGAAAAAGACATGTAAAGGAAACCGTTTTTAACAGTTGTATCATACACTGTTCCCCAAAGATTTCAGTGAGGTATGTACAGTACACACGGCTGTTGGGTTTGTTGAAAACACTGTACAGTACACCTCTGTTTCACGTTTCAATTACTTGAAAGTTATCAACCCTTCATTCTTATTAAATTATTACATTTTCTTTCTTCCATATTGTCGTACCCTGCCCCTACAGTTTCCAGATAAAGTACCTGGACCATTCATTGTGCATTCAGATCCACCCAAAGGTGTATTGGGAAGCTTTGTACCCCAAATTCTCTGAGTTTTCACCAGTTTATATATATTTTTTTGGAAATCCTTACTTTCATCCCAGTTTGGAGTTTTCATGGCTTACTGGTGCTTTTTTTTATTATTGTTTACAGTAGTTTCTATTTTACATGCTTACATGTAATATCCTAAAATGTATAACATTAAACAAATTACTGTGAAATCAAAGCAATTATGAAGGTTCTGTACATAGCGGTGAAACATATTCTCTATTTTTCTAGGCTTAAGTGAGTTTATGGTTGAGCACTCAAGTAAAGTCATTCTGAAATTAGGTTTATGCTCCACTTAAGCAGCTAAATGAATTACCAGAAGATATAGAGAAGTTCTCAAAAGGTCACGCACCTCAATAAATTGTCTCTTAAAATGTATGAGATGTTTTAATATACGTTTTCTGATGAGATGAAATCCAAGCTTTTTAACCATTTAAACATCACCTTTCACTGGCGGACGCAGTTTAGAAGTTCGAAGATATTTATTTAGTTTCTAAATGATTTTTATGAAATAAGGTTTAAAAAAAATTCAAAGCGAAAAAAAAGTATTTTCAACAAACAAGTCGTTGTGAAACCACAGTGAATGGAAGCCTGGATGACAATGCCATGAGTTTGACATACTTTCCACACACCTCTTCTTGTGCTTGGGCAGGTTCGGGAAAAGGGCCAGTGCTGGGAACAGGATTTCATACCAGTTTAGGGAAGGAATCCCGAGCGCAGACTTTACTGAATGGTGAGTGAAAACTTTTAAAAATGTCATTATTTGTTTTCTTACCATTTTGTATCCACCCATGTTGCTTACTCTACACAACACGTTCCTGCAACCAACTATCGGATGCACAGTGATGATATCTGATGTCCAAGAATTATTTTGCATTCGGTTTAAGTTTTAACCATTAACTCTTGGCACTTCAGCAGGGAAGTACAATATTGGCATACAGGCTTTTTCTGATTGAAAGCAATGCATAACAGCATTGTGCGCTATGTTAGGTATTGCATTCCAATGTGTCCAATCTAAATAAATACTTGCATAAATACATAATAAAAAGGAGAATTCTAGGCCATCTGTGAAGCCTTGTAAGTGGCATGTCTTGTCTAGGAAACAAGAATGGGTGGGTGGCTAGGGAATGGCTAGTCTGAATGAATGCGTCCTGTTTAAACATAGCTGGACAGAAGGGGTGGGGGAGGCTCGTGTGCCTGGTCTGTCCAATCTGAAATCTATCACACAGGCACTTTTTAAAAGTAGATTTTTGGAGTTTTCTGAACAGCAAGTGATTATTTGTTTAAGCTTTTTTTTCCTCCATACGTGTACAGGATTTTTCAGACCGATGTTGGTTCTGACTTTACTACTGGGATTAAAAATGCCACAAAGCTAGGTTTATTTTAAGTTAAAAATGGATGATTTACCATGATAACAAGATTGTCCTAATCAGATATGCTTTTTTTTTTATTTTTTTTTTTTATATATAAATGAGAATGGACTGTAAATTAGTAGGAGTACTTTTTATGAGCACCACAGTTATCATGCAGTGGCAAATTAGGTATGAAATCTATCAATATGCATGGGTAACTGGCTGTGTATGAAACTGAATTAATACAGAATGCATTAATTCAGTTTAGCATTTAAGTTTAGCATTTAATCATGACCCCTTGGATCATGCACTTGAAAAAGCTGTACGACTGTCAACTGGTAACCATTTCCATTGCCGTGTAGAACAATCTGTACATTGTTACTTTTGCACACTGACACCTCACCATAACTTAAAATAATGCATTGGATTTGCATGCAGTTTTATTACAGGACAGTGCTATTAATTGTTCGTATGTAAAAAAAATAATAAGTCTTCGTTTAGAACAAGAAATTTATATGATTTCGTTTTTCTGCTAAACCAGCCAATTGGCCACATGATTTGGACAAAACGCTGATATTTTTCGGTAGTGGCCTGGCTTGACTAACATGCTGTATACCTCAGACAGTATTTCTCAAATACCAGTTTATCCTTGCAACAGCTCAAGGACATAGCTTTGAACGGAAATGTTTACAGGTCAAATTAATGAAGCTCCTTTTAATGATCTTTTTGATACAGTATAGAGTTATTCAAGTGTTGCAGACTTTCATAAATAATATGAAGATGGGATTACTTAGTTTATAGATAGACACTGAAGTGTCTATCTATAAACATCATAACAAGCTCTTGGGTTGTGAAGCACGAAGGGACTAATAGGCAATTACAGGAGCATTAATGGAAATACATTTTTGATTTAGTTAGCCCAGTGTCAAAGTAACTTCCTAGGAATATTGCATTTTCTAAGGACCACACATTTACCGTAAAAGCTGTTCACTGGTATCTCACTGTTCTCACTAGTATCGGAGAAGGCAAGGCAGCATCCATTAGCAGTGTGTGACTCCAGCATTTCTCTAGTGCAAGCAGTCGCTATTTATGATGTACAGGACTGAGGGTTATAGGTCATACTGTATGTGTTCTTGAGGAATATGTTTTGCTCCTTTAGGACTGCAGTACAACAGAGATGGGCATCTGTTGTCCATGCCTTGTACCAGATATGTTCTATGGATTCATGTTGATCTACAATAAGTAACATCAACCATTTGAGAATTGACAGAACCATCATAATAAAACTAACAGCATTTGTGTTGCGCACTGTTTCCTCCCTTAAGCATTTGCATCCACGAGAAGAGGCTTTAGTCCAACAGTTCTGCTATGATAGTGTAATGATGGAGATGACTTGTGACTGTTAGACAGTGATGCAGTACTGTGTGCTTGCAGTTTCTGCCAGAGCTCCAGCCATGTCTTTGCTTTCCCTCTACTGAACGCCTGAGCCTTCGGGAAGATTGACTAACTTGTTCCACCTAGACGGTGGCTGTGCTTGTTTTTCCACTTGTATGGAGCTGGCACACGGCACGATTAACAAGTGAGATAAATTGCGTTTATCTGGGTACTTTGCTCAGACTTTCGCCAGCTGGTCCATTAATCCATCCTTGATGAAGGTCAGTGTGCTAGATTCTCGTCATTTGCAGTATCTGAAGTGCCCAATCAGGTCGCATGGTTCTAAGTGGTTTGTTATTAATAATTTATTTTTAAAATGTAATGGTGCTTATTGCTTCTTTTAAGTGGGTCAATAAGTTATTTTCCCTCGGATCCCTAAAAAGGAATTGTCAGAGCGCGATATTGCCGGGAGTCGTCTGTTTAATGACATTTAGTTGCCCTCTGCATTTCAATCCCTGTGGCTGATTGTTAGAATATGTGATGTCATGAAGGTGATGTGTTTGATACATTTCTTTCAGTATATGTCTGCAGTAAGACCTATTGTAGGTAGCCTGCAGATTTCTCAGCTCCCTCTAGGATTTTTCATCATCTTTTTATAGTGTTGAGTTCCAGTTTAGTAGAAGGGAAAAACAGAGAATACATCTTGAACATGGTTCACCCCCTCCACCCCTAAAGCAATGCGAAAGTGCTGCAATGAAATAGAATTTTTTTTCCCACTGTAGTTGATTTCTGTAACAGTATCCTTAGTGGTTAAACCTTGAAAAAAGCTGTTCTTTTCTCTTGTCTATTGACATAATGTACAGTACCTCTCAATAGACTGGGCCACTCTTTACAGCATTATCTTACAGAACCGAGGTGATTTGTTGCAATCTGATATCGACAGGGATTCAGGTATTGTTTTGTGATGTCTATACTTGTAACCCTTTCAGTCCTGAATTATTTTTGTCATATTTTTCTACACTACCTCAGACTGGGATCTAGTGGTTTCCGACAACATGTGTTAACATGTGGCGTGAAGATAAGGCAGAACTTTGAGGTCCCGTCAGGACTGAAAGGGTGAAGGTATAAACAGAGAGCCTCAGGGCTGTATAGGGAGATGGGTTAGAAAACTGATATAGAGAGAAAGGAAAGTTGAGACCAATAATTAAAATCTTCACCACAGTATTGACATTGGGAGGCGTAATAAACACAAGAGCCTAAAATAAAATAGCAGGGGGCAAGAAATCAAATATTTTGGATGGTCCGAGCAAGCAATTTTGAAATGAGAAATGCTGCTTTATTTATAGAAATAGATTCTGTTTCGTGTACAAAACACAATTTGTTTTCCCTGTCCAGCAACGCATAATGAAAAATTCTGGCTTGTGAGGCTGGATTTAAAAAATAAAATAAATAAATAAATAAATAGAAGGGTGGCTAAGCATTGTCACATGTGATACAGAAATGAGCATTGCAGAGTTAATCAAGATTTAAGCCCTATCTGTGTGGTTTTTAATTATACAGGAATTGTTTTGGCCAGAAAGTGTGAATCACAACATTGTTTCTTTTTTAATGAATTTATTTTCTGTTGTTACCACTATCAAGAACAAGAGATGAAGTGCATTCCAGAGTGCAACGGTGACGTGTAATTTGCAGTCTGATTTTAGAGTCTGAGGCTGAGAGAATATAAATGCCTGTTCTTTGGTTGAATGGGGTGATGTAAAGGCTAGTTTACACCCACAGTCTGGTTTGTGGTTTCACAAAAAAAAAAGCAGTGAGTAAGTTATATCTGTCTAGTTATTGTAATTATGTGTGGTTACCTGGCCCTTCTCCTAGAGTTCAGTTTCTTTTGAAGTCTTTGTGTACCAGCTCCCCAGTAATATATGTCCAGCTGCAAAAGCCATTCACTGTGCCTGTATAGAAATGATTTAGTGTCCACAGGTAAAGTAATAATGTGCCCGGAGTATTGTACAGACCTTAATGCAAGTACAAACATTCCTAAGGGGCTCTGTTTTGGGGGTTCATTTTCTTTCATCGTCTGCCTTTAATTTTAAATATTCCTTTGCTAAAAGGAAGGGCGTTCACTGTGTATTACTGAAAGTTAATGTGCTTCTCTTATCCAATGCTTTGCACTAGGGATGTGCACGACAAATATTTTGACTATCGATAATTCCACAGCTGTTGAGGTCGACTAATCGAATAGTCGCCCCCCGCCCCCCCCGCCGCCTCCCATTCAAAATGAGACGTACATTAAATGCGAAATAATGCAAAGTGACAATTATTTCAATTGCAATAAATTCTGAACTTTATTTTAAAATACTTAGCTAACACAACAACTTTAACAACTTTGTTAAATAAACATTAGGCTATGTAAAAAAAACACCTTCCTATTAGGAAACATACAGAAATGCCATAACAGCAGCAGTAACATAAGCATACCTGTCAACTCTCGTGTGAGACTCTCGTATTTTGCAAGCAAGTGTTATTTTTTTTACCGATATTGTCACAAGCTTTTCCGTTAATTACAATTTCAAATGAACTATAAAGGTTGTGACAATTAAAAAAAAAAAAAGGAACGCTTGCTTATAAAATATGGGCGTCTCCTGTATAATTTTTATTCAATTATTAATTTAATTTTCATTCAATAATAGTTTAGCAATGTGAGCTGCGAGGCAAATGCCTTAACATTAGCATCCTTGTGGCAATAATGTTTTCCGGTCATAACAGAGAAATACAAAATGCATTAGACTATCTAGCTAGCTAATTTATACAATCCACTTAACTAAACGATTTACTTTTCCCACGTTTTCAAACCACACACAACATGCAGACTACCGGTCTACGTTAAATCAAATCGGCAACATACCTGTGCGTTCGAGTTCCAGTGAATAAAAAATAAATAGCCTGTATAGGCAATAGCTTGCTATGTATGTATGTAGCTAGCTTAATAATATTAATAAATAAATGAATGAACAAAAAGGCCTGAGTGGCATTAACGCACTAGCCTTCCATGGAAGCAAAAAAAAAATCCTAACAAAAACTTTAGGAATAGTTAGGCTAGCAATGTCCATTATTATTATCATGTTCACTTATTCTTGTTTAAAAAAATCAGCATGTCTATCAGGTCCGGCAATACTGCAGCAGACGGTGCTCAGGCAGAGTTTGTTGTTTTTGTTTCAACTTCAGAGCCTGAGTAGCTATTGCACTGTGATAAAAATGTGACACAAAACGGCTGGCCGCACCAACTACATTATGTATAGCACCAAGTTTAAAGCCATCGTTGAAGGCGAGCTGCAGAGTGTGTGCAAAGCACAAATTCGAGTCCCATTCAACAAACTCCAAAGATGATGTTGTTGGCATTGTCGTGAACACAGGCAGTGATTTCCCCCCCTTAAACCCGAGTGGTCTACAGCGGTGTTTAACACATTTGCGAGATTCTCTGCTGTATGCCTCTCTGGCGTGGCGCGAGTCTGTAGAACTACGTTTTTCATTTCCCAATCCTCAATGACGTACGACTCGGTATTCGGTGCAGTCCACGCATCTGTAGTAATCACCACCTTCTCAGCCTTTGACAAGTTTCTGCGGACAGACGCTGCTGAATCGGCATGCATTTTTTTCGAGTCGAGTGGTAATTGTTTTAGTGCAGGGTTTTTCGTGCATGGACTGTGTATTCAGGTTCCACAAATTTCATCAACTCCGGAAATCTCTCACCTTCAACAAAACTTATGGGAAGCATATCCCTTGCCACCATATTAGCAATAAGGGCTGATGTTTTTTCAGCACGTACGACGTTGTCACACTGACGAGGCCTCACCGCAAAGGGATGCAATGGCGGTTTGTTGCAGTCCTCTTTCCTTTTCTGTCGTTGCTAGCGTCACAGAAGGGTGTTTGTCTTTTAGGTGGGTTAACATACCAGTTGTAGATTTGTGGTAGTTTAATTGCACTGCACATATTTTACACTTAACAGTGTTTTCATTTACTTTGTCAAAGTATTTCCATGCAGAACTTTTCTGTGAGGAAGCCATCGTTAGCCGAGGTACGTTCTAGTTTAGCCAATCACAGACAAGAAATAACAAATCCCACCCTCCAGTCAATCTTCATTACCGCTACATAGAGAGCCAATCAGCAGTACAGGCTTTAAAATAAAATCAATATATACATTTTTTTTTTTTTTTTTTTAACTTTCGAATGTTGGATTCACTTGTCGATAGGTGCCATCGTTATCGAATAGTCGAATGTTCGACTATTCGGTCTCACCCCTACTTTGCACCATGTACACTAGATTGCTTGGGGAAAGAACTCCGAGCCACATTTAATGTTCCATGTTTCAGTTATTTTTAGATAAAACCAGTTTTAGGAAGCAGTGCAAGCTGAACTCGCAGACAGATTCATTATGCTCTTCTGTGTTGTTCTTGGGCTGTCGCTGGTCTCCTCTTGCAGTAAACACTGCCAGACTCTTCCTTTAGCTCGAAGCTCTTCCTGTGTGTTCCACACAGGTGCCTGTACTTTAGTGCAGATGTCTCTCCGACGTGAGTTCCAAGCTGAGATCTCCCGATTGTGCCACACTGTACATATGGTGTGTCTGAGACATTAAACCCGTGCTTCTTAAAACTGTTATCTTGTACTCTAATTCCCTCTTAATCTCGACTCAATAAATATGCAGCGTGAGTGAAACCAATTATTGATAAGCAGATCAATGCAGATAACTGAGCATCCTTCCCATGAAGGGTGCTTATATGTAATTGTAAATCCACTGCTACTCAGACTGCATGCAGTGTCTCGTGTGCCGTTTCTTACATTAAGAAACAACGGATCAGGTCACCCTTTCCTTGTGGCCGGAAGAATTGAAAAAGCTGCGCTGGTAACATTCCAAAGGCTTTGCAGTACTGTACCAGTCGCTGATTCGCCTGCTACTGGCTTTGTGTGGAAATGTTTTAATATCTTTTGTTTTAGGAAAACGTCAAGTAAACCACCTGGGCCACCAGCTGCAGCTGAATAAGCATTGCCTGGATACAGCCTTCAACTTCTTTAAAATGGCGGTGAGCAAACAGCTGACTCGGGGGAGGAAGATGAGTCACGTTATTGCTGCCTGCCTCTACCTCGTCTGCAGAACAGAGGGGACGCCTCGTATCCTTTTCATGGGTTAATGCAGTAAGTGTGTAGGAAATGTAACCCCCCCCCCCCCTGGTGAGCAAGGGCGACAGCACATCGACAGAGGACAAAGGCAAGGTCTGTCCACCCAGATTGTACAGTTTGTTAGAACGTGAATTAATGCATCATCATTCTGTTTTAATCCTTCCAGTCCTTTTTATTGTGTTTAATGAACAAGCCTTTTGCCCCGATGTGAGTGACTCATATTTATTATAGTAGTGAGTAATTGGTTTATAGAGAAGGGTAGTCGGGACTCGAGAGAATTTCAGTTACTAGAGGTTAAGTAATTCTGACTGTGCAATGTCTGCCGTCTCCTCCTTTTATTGTATTCAGCATTTCCTTTCATCTTACCTTGATGTTTACTTTTCAAGTGTCTCAAAAGCAGATATATATTGGTCTGAGCAAAGAGCTTTAAATGCAAAGTAGATGTGTAATTTTCCATTCAGCGTGCGTGCGAGTGAGTGAGTGAGTGGACTGGCCCTGAATCATATTGTATTACTGATCTTCAAGTTGTTGACAACAGAACAGGCCCCCAGCTCCTCCTTTTTAGCAGTTGCAAATCTACTTTTTTGTGTGGGGGGGGATACCTAGAAATTGACTAAAAAAGCCTGTCTGTACAGATGTCAATAACTATGCATAAAAAGTCTGATCATAGCAATTTAGAGTAACCAAAATTATACCTCAACTTTTTGTTTGATTTTTAAGGTAACGTACAGTACACTTGATTTTTGCGAAATCCTTTCAAAAGCCACCTTATATTTCTTAGCCTTGTTACTCTAGATTTCGTTCTCATGTATTTATTGATTGATTTATTTTCATTTGTTTATTTTGGTTTAGTCATGCTTAAAGCCCTCTATTTCGTGGTTGATAAAGGTCTAACCCTAAATTGGTTGTTGACTGATGCATTCACCTGACTTACTATACTGAGGTGTGGTACTTTTCTTCACCTTACTGACTGAAAAGCATTCCTTTCTTTATGCTTGTGAGATTGGATGGGATGAGGGGTTTTGCTATTCAGTGCCTATTGCTTTGTTTGCCAAAAATGAACGAACAAAAAAAAGAAAAAAAGTCTTAGTAGTCAACCAGGAATTACAAAGGAGCCACACAGACCCTGCATGTCAGCTCTACGCGTTGTGGAGCTGTCAGCGGTTTGGGTTTAGTTTTGTTGCTATTGTGTTTAAAGGGCAAAGTGTTAAACAAACCAATGCAGGTTAATGACTTCGCTTTGCTGCACAATCATCAGTTTATTGTGAAAGGGCAGAACCGTAACGTTAAATTTCAATGATTTTTTTTTTTTTTTTTTTAAACGTTTTGAAGAAAATGTTAAGTTACATATAGATGGCTGTGTTGTGATAAGCAGCTTGAAGGCAAAGTACAAGAACCCAATACAAGGATAATTAGAAAGCAGCTTGATACCCAATGTGTGTGACACGACGTGTGAGTCCAAGCCGCTATATAATTGGGTAAGGCCTGTTAAGAGCTGTGTTGCGACTGTGGGATGAACGCTCTCAGAATGGAGGCATTCAGTCTGACTTCCACCTGTTTAAGTCAAGTCAAAGTTGTTTTTTTTTCCCCCCAAAACTAGGCCAATATTTACATAAAAAAACAAAGATTTATCAACTTTGAATTGCTTTTCATTTCAAAGACACGACAAAATAGGCATGCAGTTTTTCTTTTGTGTTCTCTCTCTTTCTGTTCACTGAAAACAAAAGTTTGTTTTGTCTGTGAATGTTCTCAATGGGAGTAGTGTTGCACGTATGCGTGTGTGGGTGGTAGTCTGAAGGTCTGACTTCCAGTTAGTTGGTACTTTTACAATATCTGCATTGAACACTGGCCCTGTAATCCTTTCTTTTTTGGAAGCATACCACGGTGTCCTTTTTTCTAGAATTGATTTAAAATGCACTACAGTACATGGCCGCCTTCCATCTGGGGAAAAATACCAACCAGTTTTGGAATTTAGAGGTGGAAGTTTACAATGTGGAATAATGCAAGAATTACTTTTTTTAGGCATTTCTGTTATTGGACCGGATTTGGTATAACATTAGACGCCAGGAGGGGGGCAGTGCAGTAGGTAGTGGACTGCAAGGAACGCGCTGATCATTTTGGATACAATTGTTACCATTAAACGTGATTTTAGTCAAGCAAAAGCATATTTTCAGTAAAATTTAAATCATGAGTAACATTGGACGCTACTGTAGTACGTCAACATTTTCTTAAATGAATCAAATGAAGTTATAACAAATCTATTCAGCATTAAAACTCTTTTGAGAAGGCAGTGACGAGAGACACACAGCTAGTTTCTGCAGCAGGAGGGGAGAATGGCATTTCTCCATTGATTTTGCAGTGTTCGGCCTCTGACAGTGGTGAACGATCACTGCCAGCTAGTATTCATAAAGGAAGGACATGAGAAACATCTATTTTATGTCGACTTTCTAAATGCATGTTTTTGCCGCTCGCTGATAAATGATTAAGTAAAACAGAAGGAGAAGCGCATCGTGAACGCTGTAGTTGCTCACCCTTGGCTTTCTTACCAAGACTTGTTGCACGTCTGCCTTTTGCAGGGTAGCTTTGGAAATTAGACATCCATAATAGCAACAAAGTCTGAAAACTTTGAATCGTGAATCGTTGCCTGTGCTCGCTGCTGCTTTTGTGCCAACACATACTGTATTTGCAGCTTAATTGTTCATTGCTCAAACTGGAATTAATTTATATGAGCTGTTCAATGTATTTGTAAAAAAATAAAATAAATGAAAAGCTAAATTCAGGACCCATGTAATAAAATATGTAAATCATTGTGCCACCTTTTTAGTCCTAGTCAGTAATGGTGTTCAATGCATTTATCAGCAAAGCTTCAGTATATTCAAGTATTGTTCCAGTAGAAAATTAGCAACGAACTCATCAAACACTATACAAATCCTGGTCTGGAGTGATCCTAATCGTATTTGCAATTTTCATACACAGTCATTTGAATTATTTTCATAAATTTGATCTAAATGTTTTTGATAAGTGGTTTATTGTCTTAAATCAGTAATTTCTTGCTGGGTTTTTTAAGTTCAAAATAAATCCTGAATAATTATGCAATTTCCAAAGCTTCTTGCTGCAGTGCTTTGTTGAGGATTTGGAGGGGCATGTTTTCACTTACTTCACATTTCTGATGTTTAAATATTGTTGAATCCCCCACTTGCAGAGTGATTTTCTTTGACCTACGCTGGAGATCAAAACTGCATTTATATTATTGCAAACCAAAACGTCCCTAAAGCTTTACCCAAAATGGTCTGAGGAACTCCTGGGTCTCATGATCCTTTTTATCTTACCATTAATTTTAGTTTCTGGGGGAGGAGGAGGAGGAGGAGGAGAAGGAACCAGACCAAGGTTATGAAGGAGTTTCCAGTAAGTGAGGATACTTATCTGGTGGTAATGTTTGTCTAATCTGTGTTTGGACAAATGACTCCACATCCTTGTGATAAATTGCAAGGCTGTGTTTCTGTGTCTCCTGATGCTACTGTAGCCTTTTTCTTTACTCGGTAGCAGAATGTTAAAAGCTGAGATTTGTATCTGTGCTCCCGCTAGGATTTTGAGTATGCAAGAGCTGGCTCTGTGCTTTCGAGAGATGACCAGTAATCGCATGCAGAAATCTTAATTGGTAGGATTAGGAGCTGTAAACATCCTCCTAAGAAACATGCAGTTTGAATCGTAATTCTTCTTAAGTCAGTGATATTTATAAGGACCCGGCAGCAGTAAATCTGCTGCAGTATAGATTAAACACCAAATAAATTAATAAATAAACAAGACTTGCAATGTAGTGCAGTGAAATACAGAGAATGGAGAAAACAAATGGAAACATCTGCCGAAAGTGGCACATGCTTTTTTTTGTTAAAGGGCTGTCCCTCACACGACTGATCAATCTTTGTTTTGTATTGGCATCCCCGTCCTGCATTCTGTAATTAATACAAGCTGCAGGTCAGGTAAGACGGGAGATCTGATGGACTTTGATTGAGGGCTGCAGGCACTTGATTGGCAGTTTTCCATCCAAAATTGCACAGATTACTAGGAGAGGAGTCATATGTAACATTTGTGGAATGTTCTTCATCTTCTAATTTGAGGAGATGCCCTCTAGTTAACACTGCATTATTACTTAAAGGGATACTACTTTTTACTTCATTTCTATTAAAATAGTTGTGCGTTCTCATGTATTAAACACAAGCCTACAGTAGCCAGTATGCTTCTTCCTAATATTTTCCCCAGTGAATTACAGGAGAGAATGTACCCTTTTTATTCCCTGTATTCTGCTGTGTCTTCTCCGATATCTTTCCAGCACGTCTTTACGGTAAATATGGAAACCATCCCAGAAATGACATCACCTATCAGCAGACTCTGGTGCAACTTGGAAGAGTTCCCAGCGCATTTGTTTTTGTTGTGTACTTCTCAGTGGAAACAGATACCAAATGCCTTCAGTCTCTAAAAGGTGTGTATGGGAGTAGAGACTGAGCAGCCTCTGACACAATGTTCTGTCTGTCTGTGCTCTTACTGGAAGCCAATGCTCAATGATGCTTTTGGCCTGGATTGTTTCTGAAAATGTTTTAATAAATTTGAAGAGCCACATGAACTTCTTATAATAGCAGCATCAGATACTCATCTGGTGAGAAGTGAATTTTTTTTTTTATCAACCAGTCACCGGTCCCTTCTACTATATACCTAATGGAATGAACTCTATTTCAAACTGACTGAGGCATCCCTGTACTGTACTGTACTGTACTGTTCAGAAACAAACATTTGAAAGGAAAGTAAAAGTTTGAAATCAAACTGTTGGAAAGCTAGTTACAAACAATTTGGGCACATGTTTGACTCCTTAAAGTGCCCTTGTGGGTTGCTTGTTAGCTGTTTAGTCACGCAGTATACAACGTACGGGCATCGGATAATAAACATTTGGTTTTGCTTGCACGTAGAAGTGTTCTTATCCCTCCCTGTTAAATACATATGACACGTAGAGGGCACATTCTGACAGTGTGAAAGTGTAGTTCACTCTCCATACTATAGTTGTTTGACAGGAGCTCTCTTGAGCAGACTGCCCTGATTAGCTGAGAGATGCAGAAACGTCCCCTTGCCCTCCACCACCACACTGCAGGATTTAACCCTGGGTTCTGAAGGTGAAATAACGGGATGGAGTCCACTCTGCCACCTAATCCCTTAGCAGGGCTAATTAGGTTCCTGGAAATCTTGATTCCCTACAAACGCATAAAAGATTAAATATTCAGACCTCTGTGAAGTGGTTTCAAATAGTTACATTTGCATTTTAGGAAATGCAGTTTCTTTTTAATGTTTGAGAAAAGTACATTTTGTTGCTCATGGTTTAAGCTGCAGTGTGATGTCAATCACAGTACAATTGCTTGGCAACCATCTCGTCAATGGACAGGGAAACCCGCTGTGTTCAGGGGTTCATATAAGCTCTGTAGATTGTCGTTGCTGCAGATTGCTAATAATGACTTCATCGTACAGACAAAATGAGGGCAGTTGGAGGTCCGGAGCTCATTGCCTTATTGTAAAATAAATAGAAAAATAAAAAAACACACTACAGGCTTTGTGAGCTGCTTCGTGTCCTGCTGCGTTGTGAGGAACAATGCAGGGGGTGTGGGTACATGCTGGCAGTTTAAACACTGCCACTTTTATTCTGAAGAAATACAAATGCAGTGAAACAGGATGCAGCACATGCTTTTAACCGCTCAAACTAATCATTTTTCTTTCCTAATTTTGCTGAAGCTGCGGTAGTGAATTGCATTTAACTTTACCTGTTTTTAATATCCATTTTCATGTGTGATCATTGTTTACCAGGCTTACTAATGAATGTAACTTTTTTCAACCACGTGGGCCAGTCTTGAAAAGAGTCTTAAAAGCTCAGGTTTTAGAAATGACCACAAGAGGCAGGATTTGGTGTGTAGACGTTTTCTGTTTACTTAACGAAGTAAAATGTGCAATGAAATTATTTTTTATATATATATATATATATATATATATATATATATAAAACAGCAAAATACTACAAATATATGATAATATGTATTATCATGCAATAACTGTAAAACATATTTAAAATCTAAAATTACAATACATGTTTTGAACACTTCAAACTCTATGCAACTTAATACTGTCACCTTACCTAGAGGTATAATTCCCTGTGGTTTTGTTTTAAGATAATTTAACCTCCTTTTCCTGTTTTAGTATATTTTTGGGAGAGATCCACGGTAGAGGTTTAAAAATAATATACTGTGAATAATATAATGTATCAACTTTTTTTAAATTTTATTTTTAAATGTCACACTGTACTGGAAGACCTTGCACTTAATCAATCTATGTGACTTCTGTTGCCCTCCATGATTGCCCTCTACTAAAATATTTAGGGAAGCTAGTGCTTGAAGTGAGTGTTCTTGAAAGATGAGACCCCCCTGTGAGAGCACACCTCTTCTGTTTGCTTGGTTTAACGCTGTGTTTTGTAAAATTGATTTCGGGGTTTATGCTTAAGGTGGGCCCGTACATCCATAGTAAGCAGCTTCTTGTAATAGTAAGTATTATGACTTGAGCTACCTGTGTGTTTTTTTGAGGCAGCTCAGCTCAAAATCATTGCCCTCTTCTTCCAGCTATTACAGGATTTTAGATCTGCCATAAGGTACTTGTCTCATATTGGTGTAGTATTACAGGCTTATTCATTTTGAGCTTTTCCCCATTCAGATGTGCCAGAGCTAAGCAGATGGAAATAATGTTTCAGAATATGATCAAAAAAAGTTAGAAAAAAGAAGACCATTTATATTTTAATTTTTTATGAAAATGATTTGCAATGCAGAGTTTTTTTTTTTGCAGTTGACAGCATTATCCTGCTATTACTCTGCAAAGATGTACATTTGTGCCAGCCTGCATTTACAGTACTAGTCTTTGTGGTTAACTGTTTCTTTAATGTTCGTGAGTGGAACAGGCCCTTTTCTGATCCTTTTAATGTTGTAGTTAAGAGCGCTCTTCTACCCTTCTACTTCTGACGAGAGGGAGGAACAAAGGCACTCATTTGCAGTTGTTTCTGTTCCCAAGAGGCTGAGACATGGAAGAATAAAATGTTTTATTATTAATACTGACTCTGGCCCTTCAGTGGCATTGCATTTATTCTCACAAGAGTTTATATTGTGTGCAATGACAGTCAGAATGTATTCTTTGTAAACCACAGCAAAAAAAAGTGTTTATGCAAGATTTGCAAACACAGTGATTTATAAATTACTATACAGACTTGGAAAGGGGTGAGATTCATATCTATATTATTGTATTTATAAGTGTTCCTTTTTATTTTTTTATTTTTTTATAAAAATCAGATGGCAGCTGTTAAGGAAGTAGTCATGGACCAGATGTTTTTGCATAAAGACGACCATGGATTGGTTCATATTTTAAACCTTTTATCTGTGGAGGAAGTCCTGTGCACCTTACTGGTTTGTTTGTTTGTTTGCTGGCTGTGTGTTTTTGTACTTCTGGTAAATAATAAGATTATTTGACAGCTTTGCTCAATACAGCCGTTTGCCTGTATTGCTAATGTATTGATTGTGCCATGCATTTTACTCGATGGTTAAGCTACTATGGAAAATGATGTTCACTGACCTTTCAGCTTTTTAAGCAAGAAGAAAGAACATTGTAAGATCCAGGCTTTTATGCTGTTGAGTTTTAATATTTCATGAACCCCTGTTGATTTTTTTTTTTTTTGAGGGGTTCTGTTGTTTGCGGTGGATGCTTTGTAGGAGGTAAATGGTTAAGGGATATAGAAAACAATTCTTTTTCTTTTAAACATGCATATTGCACTTCGGAAGTCTGCTGAACTAGAGGTCCCCTTAAATTATGTATAAGCAAGCCATTACAGTAGGGCTGCAGTATTTTCCACAGAAACCTTAATCTGCAGTTAAATCTGAGTTACTTGGTATGCATGATTTTAAAATCTCTATTTTCTCTTCTGCACAACAATTTCCCCACAAGAAGATTTTATTTAGAATTTGTTAAGCTAATAGGCAAAATATTACAGCAAATCTAAATGCATTTTAATGATGTCATTCGTTGCTGCTTCGGTTCATAATGATCACGAAATAAGGTTGTTCAGAAAATTAGCTAGATTCTGTACAAATCTCTGCTCATGACCATTAAATAGCCATAGATTTCTCCCTGATATGTGAACATCCAGTAATTGGTTATTCTATTGGCAAAAAAAAATTCTTTTAAATAACCATTATCTTTTTAAACCAGCTTCATTTTCCGTTGACAGACGTGACTAATTAATTATACAGCTCATTCCGAACATGCACAATGAGTTCTCAGCATTTCTTATGCAAACTGATATGTTACCGACTACTGAGCATCATTTACTGGAAAAACTGAAGAAATATATGGCCAAGCAATTTTATATGAGGGGGGTGGAAGTAACCCTTTCCCAGCACATTGTTAGCTGGCCTTAATTCCAGATTTTGTTATATATCTATATTTATATCTATGTCTATCTCTTCAAGCAGAGAATATTTCAAAACATTCATACAGTACCAAATACCGCTGGCAGGGTGTAATCTGTCCGGAAGCAGCGTTCGCATCTCGCGTTTTCCACAACAGAAGTCGTGGGGGGTGCGGGGGGGGGGGGTTCAATCTGCAAAAAAATAGTGTTTGGGTCACTTACTCAATTCATATTTCAGTAAAGGTAGAATATGAAGATTAGCTCCGACTATTCAACTGAAAAATCCCCGGGCAGGGTGGATATAATGATTAATGCACAAAGTAAAATGAGGGCTGATTCAGGGAGAGTAATGGTGTGTGGTGGGGCATTAACAATACTCCAACTTGCATCAAAAACATGCGGTATAAGGCTGCTTCTGTCAATTCACAGACCAACCTAATACCCATGTTGCTGTACGAAACACTCTGCAGGACAATACACTGTGTTGTAAAAAGAGGGATTTCATGTATAGATAGCTCTGTACACTGGTTTATAAAGTAAGGTCACCTTTAACAGTATTGTGCCTACAGGGATCCCCCCCCCCCCCTCCCTTTTTGTTTGAAATACTAAAGTTCACATGATCTAATATAAGGAAGCTCCTTAGGCAGATCTGGGAGATTCAAGTAAATGGGATTTTGGATCAGTGCAGAAAAATCAATTCCTGAAGTGCAGAAAAATCATTGATTTTTAAAAAAAAAAAAAAAAAAAAAAAATACATATCCTACTCATTGTAACCTGGCTTTTGTATATTCTGTTACTTAGTGGAGTGAAAACATTTTGTAATTCTGTAATGCCAAGTAACATTTTGCATGAAAGGCAGTTTGCAATAAGTGTGTAATGTATGATAAATGACTGATTTTAATTATTTGCAAACAATACTAAAGTAGCTAATGTGTCAATTGAATTCCTTACCAGTAACGGATTACAGTACGCTATGCTTTTAATGTAACCTGTCATGCATGATTCCTTTTTAACAACTTTTTAAGGAGAAAAGGATTTAGGTTTTGCTGAGCAAATCTGAATCGATATTTCTGAAGCTGAGCTATTAGGTTTTGTTAATTGCTTGTTTTTTATGTAGTGTTGTTGACGGGAGGCACATTTTGACCTTTCCTAATGTGTTAATAACTTGCCCAATGGGGGACGAGTGAATTGCCTCTCTGGGTTGAAGATCTCGCGTCGTTTTCCCTGAAAAAAAGCTATCCTTGCTAAACAATCCTTCTTTCCCCCATGTGTATCGAATCCTGATAATCCCATTTGTGCATTACTACTCCGTTTAAGGTAATTTTCCTACTTTGAATCCATTTTAATGTGATTAATGTGAGCACCAACATTAATCAATATCATTTATTATCACATATCGTAATACAAAATAACACATTGAAGCTGTTTTAAAGATGGTGCTCCCTCAAAACAGTTGACACAAAGTAGTATGAATGACCTTAAAATGAGCAGAATTGCATAAGTGGGCCTGCATACCGTACAGTAGGATTTGAGACATGGAAATAATGAAGCCATAAGCAAGTTCATTTCTGTAAAGATTTTTTCCTCTGCTGACATTCCCATGACTCTGCACTGCATCTGGCCCTTTATTTCTAGACAGGGCTCTGTACGAGGGTTTTAACGATAAACTGGGATTAGCGTTGAATATGACCTTGCGTTGTAATGTTTTTGAATGTATTCAGAACACCTCTAATGCCTCAACTATTGTTAGGTTTGAGCTTTCATTAACTTATGAGCACTCTTAAATAATGTGGCTGTCATCCTGTTGTTGAGTTATGAAAAGGTGTTTTGTGATAATAGAGAATGTGGAGAGAAAGATGTGATTTGTATAAATTAACATGATAAATAGGCTGAAATGTAAAAGTCAGATGGCTTTGCAAACTGATAAATTAGGCGGTGGAAATTGGACCGTTGGAATTTTTGATCAGCACAGTAGAATGAACCCCGTTCTTTGTCACATGCAGTACTTGTTCATCAAGCAGGGTTGTTATTCTGTGTTTAAAATATAAGATTGTTTGGGCTGTTGAAATATTTGCACAGTGATTCTTTTTTGAAGCGTGAATTCGTTTTGGGACTGCAGGTATCTAAAATGCAAGCACTATTTATTAAAACAGCTGGTTTTCTAGAAATAAGAACAGGATGTTAAAGTGCTTTGTGCTTGTCATACTGTAAGATAGGTAAACTGCATTTACAAACCTTACCCTTATAAAAGTGTACCGTGGTATTTTTGCATGGTGTTATACTGTACATTTACCACAGTTTACCCTTGTTTGCCATGTTTATTAAAATGCTTTACCATACCATACCATACCTTCGCTATGCTTTGTTACACTTTGCTATGTTTTAACCATGGTACACTTTTATAAGGGGTTTGGGCCAGCTGGTGAAAGAATCTCGGGTAATAAGTGATGGGTTTGGGGTTTTATTTTTCATCTTGACACACGAATCTTGTATTAATGAAAAACTGCACTAGACTTTCAAAACTGGGACAAACTGTTTAAGATATCAGCAACCACAGAATAGGGTGCTGCTTCGCTATATAATCAACCAATGAATCTCTTTTCTTGAGTTTAAAGCCCCCAAATAATGTGCTATGGAGCTCTTTTTAAAGTATATCATTTTTACAGTGACTTCAGATCATCTTATGTGGAATTTAGCAACCAGTAGATACCGTACAAAAGACCAGACATTTAAGTCCCCGATATGATTTCTATAGCTATGTGCCACTTTCATTAGAGTTTAGATTGGAGGGGGAATACAGTGTGAAAAGAACGTCTGTTGAGCGGTCTCTGTTAGGGTTTCAGAATGGCTATGACTTTACTGAAATTGAGGGCACTTATTTTCTCTATTTTAAAAACCACGAACATGGCAGCTCATTTGAAACTGCAGTCACAATTCTTTACATGTTAATACAAGTTGAGGGTTGTTCACTTTATTAGAAAATATCAGTTATTATATTTTAATACACTGATATTTTCTAGTGGTGTTGTTCTGTGAAGGTACTTTTAATAGTGCTGAATACCAGGTCAAATCGGAATAATCTTGCACCAGGCACTGCTACGCATTCAGTTCTTAGGATAATAGCTATGATAGTGCTAAACAATGCTGTTTTCTTTAACCACAGCAGATATGCTTCTTGATCTGAGTGACCTTTTACAGGTAGGTGTTTTTTTGGTTTATTTTCTTTTTGTTTCTTTATTTTCTTAAAATATTCTGTAAAACTGGGTTATTAAACTTACATATTTATAAATATGGTTCCGGGATTTCGATAGCCTTTGTGATAAAGATGGGTGTAGCCCCCTTGGGGTAAAAAGATATATTTGGTCTGGTTAAGCCAGCACGTGCTGTAGAACCATTCATACTGTAGGAATTAACAAGTGGCAGAAAGGAAGAGTTTCTGCTTGTCATTGAAGAAATTGCCAGTAGTCGATAACAGTTTTGAGTAGCACCAAGATAGGGTAAAGTATGGGGAAATGCCATCAAAATTGTCTTTTGTTATAAACCTTAATTTTAATGTGAAACACATTCGATGCCCAGTATACTGAATTTAACAAATAAATATGCAAATGCATTTCATAGCTAAATTAATATCAATGTGTGAAGTCAGCCTGCTCATGAAAGTTTAATATTGATACAAGCCAAGTTGAATAATGTAATGTAACAGGTAAAGTATAATAACAGTGACCTTCCATGTATGGGGTAAGGTGTGGTTTTGGGCATCTAATCCAATTACAATGAACCAGTTCAAACTGCTGCTAAACCCCCTCCCCTTTCGAAGATCAACCCCTCTCTCAATACTCCCCTTTCGAAGATCAACCCCTCTGTCAATACTCCCCTTTCGAAGATCAACCCCTCTCTCAATACTCCCCTTTCGAAGATCAACCCCTCTCTCAATACTCCCCTTTCGAAGATCAACCCCTCTCTCAATACTCCCCTTTCGAAGATCAACCCCTCTATCAATACTCCCCTTTTGAAGATCAACCTCTCTATCAATACTCCCCTTTCGAAGATCAACCCCTCTTATTACTCCGAATCTGTCCAAACACACTGCTCAGCCTGATCTATGTCGGCTCTTGCACTGAAATCTCAAGTTTCCATATTGCTAGCGCTCCGCCCTTTCTCTTCTATGCATGTTATGTAGATTTGGGTCATTCAAATGAGCGAAAAGTTAAAGGCCAAAGAACACTATTCTTTTCCTAAGATGGTGAGATTCACAGTGTCTTTTTTTATTATTTATCTGTTTAGAACAGCTGTGGCTGGATAAAATTAACTTTGCATTTGTCTGCAATTTTTAGTCTTAATAATTAAGCAGTGGGACATTTTTTTCAATGCAGCTGGTGCACAGTTTATTTTTATATTCCCAGCTGTCCCTTTGAGAGCAACGCCCTTCTAATTTTAGTATTTGATTTGAGCCACATACTTGGGCTTAGCCTAGGAACGCAGACCTCATTTAATAGACTACCAAATATTTCATGAATCCCTAGTAAGTAGCAGTGTATCAGCCAGATAGGCTGTTGTCCAGTCTCTGGCATGGTGGCTTAAAGACCTTGGTATGCTTGGGTTGTAATCTTCTGCACCCAAAGGTCATGAGATGGCTCTGAAGCCCTGTCAGGTTAGAATGTTAGATCCCCTAAACCTCTAGATTCCTCTGCCTTTTCTTAACCAGAAAAGAGCCCTCCCTTGATGATGATGTGGTGGGAATGGTCACTGGACAGAAGACCTTTTGCTCTTTAAATCCAAGGAATGCCTTTCCAGGAAAAAAAGTAGTTTTTGCATAATAAAGAAAACAAATTGGCTGAAGTACGCATTTCTTTTTTGTGTGTATACATAAAGAAACCGAGCATAAATATGTCCCCACGCTCCCTTGCTTCGTAGATATACAACACAAATCTTGAAGTGTCAACGACTCCTTTCCCAGAGTGGAATATTAATCTGATCTGTGAACCTTCCAGCTTCTGAGCAGCTCACTGCTCTGCATCGTGCAAGAACACAGTGCTGCCGCTGTGTTTGCTTTCTAACATGTTGTCTCTACTTCCTTTTGACAGGTCAATGTGTATGTTTTGGGAAAAACATTTCTTCTCTTGGCTAGAGAGCTCTGCATTAATGCTCCTGCAATAGGTAATAATGTATTTCTGACATTTCTAGTAAGTATTGTTTTTCAGTGTGGGTTCACAAGTGTCTGATTTTTAGCTTTTGCCAGGGTAAAGCATACTGTTGGAATATGAAGGATAAAATAACCTGTGTTACATTATCTGTGACATTCAATCATATGATTTCAATTTATGTTTATGGAAAAAAAAAAACAGTACTGCAATTGTATTGTTTATGTTTAAGGGACTGTATTTCAGAGACTACTAATGCGGCTACCATTTCATCTATCGGTGACTATTTGAAAAATAAGTTTAGGCTCCAAGTTTAATTTCTTTAATTTAACCTCTCAAGAATTTACAATTTTAGTAAACCCTGCAGCAATGTTGCTTTGATACATATATGCATGATAAATAAACACCACATTCATAGTTTAAACATTGTGGATATTGGGGGGTTATTAAATCAGTCAATGTTACAGCCCTATCCTTTTACCTTGAAGACCGAGTGGGAGGGAGGGATGGAGGGAGAACAGAACCCTGGGGCAGAATGTAAAAGGAGTTCTCCTACACTCAACTGTAGTTCACTTCAAAACGCCTAGAGGGCACTGTGCAACTAAAAACTTTATACATGAATATTTGTGTTTCTTTTTAGCATAGTCAGCTACTGTTTAGATGGGGTTGTGGGGGCTGTTAGTGCTGCTTGATAAATATATGTATTGGCCACTACAGTTCTAAACATTCAAAATTCTATAAGTAGATAGTAAATCCATCCTTTCATTGTTTTTCTAATGTAATTATTGGATTTTAAATGCAAACCTACAACATAGGTCAATGGAAGGCATACTGCAGTCCAAGCTTACCAGTGCATCTGCATTTTTTTTTAAAGTTTTGTCAAAATGATTATGAAAGTACACTCTAGCGTTTAGTCACATGAAAACGTTTATAATTTGCAGGTTCATAAGCTGCCCTCTAATACAGAACATTCTGTTTTGTCAATCAGCCTGTAAACAAATAAGCATTATTTTATATACAAAACACTACAGGGAATCTCCCACTAGAAGTGCAATACAGCTTTTTACATCTTACTGCCGTTTTTAATAATTAAATCAAATAACATTACATTATTTTTTAAATAAATAAAATAAGATTAAATTCAAGAGCATTCCTTCACTTAAAGTTTTGATAGCTGTTTTTTTGAAATGGTAACAGGTTTGCAGTGTGACATCCTCTTAATGCTACAATATTCAGAAGGCTTTTTTTTTTCTTCTTAATGTGCTTTACTAGCAGCAGTGGAATGCAGCAGGAGTTGTATGCAATTGTCCGCATCATGCATAGAAAATGAGTTCAGGTATTTGCCCCCCTTGTACACCTGTCCCATTGGTACTGTCTGACGAGCACTGGAACTGAAACGTCACTTTTCCACACTGAACTTCGGTCATCCCTTCCTGACCAAAGTAACTGAGTTCATTCCCATCCAGGATGCAGCTCACTGTGTAAAAGGTGTCCTGCTCCACCTGCACTGGGTGCTCAAACCACACCGAGAAAGTGCTGCTAGAGCCATCGGATATAAATGTAGTCAAATTTTGGGCAAGGACTGTCCCTTGGCGTTTGAGTTCAATTTTGACGCTGTACTCCGCCTTGCCACCGCTCGAGCCGTACAGTCCGAGTCCTGCGATGAAGATGCGCTTGTCAACAGCAAACTGGATGCTGTCGCAGCGGCCCCGGTATCTCCACTGATTGCTGCGGTATGCCGAAGACTGGAACCTGTGGCACTTCTGAGGTGCCAGCCCTTTCCTCTGTGCCAGGGGAAACTCCAGTGTGGGCTTATTTGAGGCTGTGTACCATAAGAAAATATTGTGCGTTTCTTCAAGAGTCAGGATGTCTGATTGAGCTGCTCCGTTTGCAAACTCCTCCAGTGTCATGGTTGGTATTCGAACCAGGTACAGGGCTTTCCCCAGAACATTGCGCTTGTTCCTTGTCGTGACCACCAGCCCTTGCCTTTTGCACTCCGCCACGGCCCAGTTCAAAACTGCGTCGAACACAACCACCTCTTTAGTGTTGAGCGTTTCTCGCGTCAGGATGATCTCCAGAGTCTGTTGGTCTATCTCACAAAAGCCCTCTGATTTGAGAGAGAGCTCTGCCTGGGCATCGATCACCTCCCAGCAACGCTGGCTGAGCTCCGGCTCCTCAAAGAGCCTGCTCTGAGACAGCAACACACAGGCGTTCTTTGCCTCCAGGCTGGTCTCCAGGAAATTCACGCAAGCTTTTGCCAAAGCAGGCACAATATATTTTTTGGCAGCATACAAAGTGGCCAGCACTGTGTCCGCTTCCAGATCAATTTCATCGCTGTACATATACCTGAAAAACAAATGAGGGGGAAAAAAAATATATAATTTTTTTTTTTAAAGCAACAGATTGAATAACTTGTGCATTTTACAGTCCAAAAGGTAATTAATATTTTATTAAGTTTGTAAAAAAAAAAAGTAAGATTTTGTATGGGGGGGGGGGGGTTGATTCAGAGGTCTATTTTGATGGTGGGTCAGCTTTAAAAATGCAAACTTACTTTAAAAGTATCAAGAAAGCAGCATGTTCCACATCTGGAATATGGATTTCTGATTTGTCCTCTGCAAGATCCCCATAAAACATGGCACAGAAAACTGAGCTGCCCACTGCCAGAACATACTGCAAGGTAAAGAGAACCACATTAGACATAAGAACGAATTCTCCTTCAGCACAGTGAAATGTTTTCAGCACATGTGTATAACTACATCTGCCACAAATTACATGTAAAGCTAGATAAATAAATAAGTAACTGCTCATTAGGAGTACTGTTTCTAGCTGTGAAAAAGATCTGGAAGGACACCTTATTTCTTACAAAACGTACCTTGTGTGCTGGCACTTTCTCAGAGCTACCGGGTGGACCCACAATAAAATGTATATCGGCCATGAGTTCGTTATTGAACATTAAGGCATTCCTAGAAATCAGAATAAAACAGTACCTCATGATCATGCATTTGTAAACGTGCTTTAGGTTAGCTACACTTAGAAATCTATAACGCTAAACAACTTCCCATTAACGTGATTAAACTGGGAACATGTTAGCTGCCAAAATAAATCAAAGTACAGTGAGATGAGAGGAGATACATTTTTTCTAATCCTTAATGTAATTTCCATTAATTGCAAAATAATAATTTTGAAACAATCTTTTGCTTCTGGGAAGTTATTATACTTTAAAACCTATTACAGCAGTTCTAAAAATTCAGAGGAAAAAAAACGAGCGACTGGAGTTTAGGGGGCAATGCATGCACTATTTTCGGATTTCTCCGAGTCAGAGCGGAGCAATACTATATTAAACCACACTGATCCCAGCCTACCTTTCCCTTAAGGTGGGGTGGGAAGATTGCCAGTTGGCAGTCTCGACGTTGTTGTTGTTGATGTTTTGCTGTGCCGCAGCTGTGGTGCAGGGTGTAACAGTGTGGTTAACCGGGACGATGCTCTTCTTGGTGTTTGTAGTCACTGTAGTGCCGTTGCTGTTGGGGAGATTGGTGTTTGTGCTAACAGGGTACAGCTCTGCAGCCATCTTCTTCTTCAGAGACAGAGTTACAATCTCATAGCATACTGGCAGCGTGCTGTTGTGTTTAACACCCTTTTTGGACTTTTTCAAGGTTTCTGGAAGTAGAAGGAAAAAAGTCAAACACTTCATGATCCTGTCATGAAGGCAATCTGGAGGCACTGACATCAGCAACAACTCCGTGAAACCCAAAAAATACAGACGTGTTAGTAGGCTATTAATTAAACAACAACAAAAAAAAACTTTTAAAAATAACTCCCTTTTACATCATTGCCAAAGGAAGCAACATTGAGAACAGCATGGTTAAAATCCCTTTCTCGAAGAGCGGTGTTTTTTTAAATGTAGTTTAAAGAATTGTGGAGAAAAAGAACATATTTATTTACCAACCCTGTATGAATTTGAACAGCAGCATTAATATATCCTCCCGAAATTATGCAGCGATGTTTATGAACTGCTCCTTGAAGAACGTAAATATCGCATATTTTCCTCCCCGAAAGAAATCTCACTGATATATCGGTAACAAATGTCATTGATTTCCCCCTAAATAAGGATCCCAGCACGGGTAGCTCGCGTTGTTTAATTCCTAGTGTTTCTCCTAAAGACTCTATATCCAAAATAAGAACCCGTTTCACTCCAGTTGGCGTCCTGAAGAAATGATTGAAGTTACAATAACATACGCTTCGCTTCTCTTCGGTGGCTGGTGCTGCTGCTCGGTTATTTCTGTTTAATCCGCGAGGACGTCCAGCTTTTTGTTAACAAATCATCTTGAAACTGCCTTTACGTCAGAAGCCTGAATCCTCCCACCCTTATCTCACTCCTCCTTTCACTAACACAATACGTTGCAAGCGATCTCAAAACAAACCCTTTGCAGCTTTCTTTAAAATGCAATGGTTTGTACGTCATCGCACCTGCAGCCACCAATGACAAAAGACAAAAGCAGGACTAGTTTTATAAATGTGAATTAAAATCGTAGCGGAGGTCTAATTTGCGTGTCAATCTGGCACCCCCCACTCCCATATGAAATAAATAAATAAATAAAACCACTTCCGTTCCCCTGTATTTTTTGTTCTAGCTTTTTTTTTAAAATGTTGCATTCAAGAAAGGGAAAACAGCGTAAAGTTCGATTCCCCAGTGCTTGTAAAATAAAAATTACCCCCCCCCTCCGCCCTCCCAAAAGCAAACAACTTTTACACCAGTTTTAAATATGTCCCAGAATCTTGACAATTTTCAGTATTAATGCCGTAATCCTTTTTTGTATTATTCCTTGACTGTTTTAAAAGCATTACTCCAGGTTGTTGCTCTGAATGGCTCAATAAACAGACGCGGTTTTAATTAGATTTCATGAAGTAAACCTCAACTGCTGTGAACCAGACACGTAATCACTGTACGCTCCTTTAAACCATAATCATGTTTTATTTTTTTCTTTTATTTTTTTAAAGGCATTCGTTTACTATACATAACGTTGTTTTAAAACAATAACACATCAACAGTAACAAATTACAATAAAAACAGTTAACGAGACGAAGTGTATTATAGCATACATCAACACAGAACGCTTATATCCCTACTGACTTCCTGCTGTGGTCGGGTTAACGCACCAACATCACCGTTTCATTCAATCGGTTATTAATTAAAAAATTAATAAATAAACACACAACACACCGCGGATTGATGTAATGTTGTACCTGTTTGCTTTAATAGGCGTCCTTTCACAGAAATATAGACGTTAAAGTTTGCATTTGAAAATCCTCAGTGGAGCCAGAATCCATGATACAAGTGGAGCTAGGAATGAGAGACGGAGGGGGTTGGGCTGACACATATCATGTTTCAATGCTGAATTTCTTACTTTCCAACAGAGGGCCCCGGTGCTAGAAAATGAAGCGTTTGCGTAGGTTTAAAGGCATCGTAAACCATTTAATCTGCTCAGGGTTTTCCAAAGGAAGGACAACGAGATTAGATGTATCATTTCCTTTTAGCCTATTCGTTGCCATAATTACAAACTCCGAATGAACGAATAGCTTTTAATATAGTTGCAGTGTTGGAGTTACACAGGGACATGATCCATACATTGCGTTTATTCAGGACCAGATACATCTCGGTTGATTCAGACAAGGAGAAATAAACAACATACTGTTACACATTAATATAAGTTCTGTAAGAAAGACATTAATAATATCACTCCACATGGGCAGTCACGTTAGATACAAACTATATGGAGGTCCATATTTTTTTATCGGCATTTTGCATTGTTTTAATTGTAAGGTGACCATATGGCTCTGTGTTCAGCGGGACAGTTTGGGATAGTTCAGGCTTTTCAATTCACAACCCAATGCATTCTGGTAAGCGTAGTCCTGCTTCTCTTAAAGGTAAGAATGGTACCTGAGACAGGTAAAACGTACCAGAACTAGTTGTAACAAGTTGTAAATCCGGTCTTGTAATTTATTTGGTCTATACTAGCACATAAGCAGTATTTTTACAGTGTCTTTGTTTTAGCTAATCTTAAAACCTACTGAACTGACCTATTTAAAATATATTGTTTCTATATTGGTCCACTTCTCAGGACAGCTAACTGTGGTGAAAGGCAAGTCCTATCTCAAACCACAGTGTAGTGCTACTGACATTTTGGGTTTGTGGGTCAAAAGTTAATGTCGTTAACCGCCCAGTGTGGAACTATGACAGTTCACATTATAGCACTACATTAAAAAAAAAAAATACAATAAAATACTGCTGCCCTGTATTTTAATTCAGGGTGTAAGTAACTAGTAAGAAATGAGAAATGTTGTGTTTATGTGCAGGAGGTTTTGTGGTAGGTGTTCCATTTCGCTGACCCCTAATCCTCCCGATTGTCCAGGAAGGACAGGCTGTTGTATAGCTGAGTGAAAGCCTGGGGGCTTGCAATTGAAGCTCCCAAAAGTCTCCTCCCGAACAGCAACCAGCTGCTGCATGAAAAAAAAAGGAAAAAATGCCGATAAAGTTTTTCCATCCTCCACCCGAAAGAATCAGTAGGGAGGGGGAATCTTTGCTTCAACTATGATCTGAATCTCTGTCGCATCTCTTTGTAGAGTTCCAGTTCCCAGGCTTGTGGCCAAATTTGGAATTGTATCTCATGACCTCAACAGAGGATTACAATTTGCGCATCAGCAAGCTGAGCCAGTGCACCAGCTGAATCTTGGCAGCACAGTAAATGCATTGAGTAAGAGACGACCAGCACTTAGTGCAGCTTGCTGTGTAAAGCAGATGAGATGTTCTAGTTTGGCACCCCTGTCCAGGCACCCACGTACTGTGTGCTTGGAAGTCTACTGCTTTTGCCTCGTTCCACATAGCTGTCATACTGGGTGCAGAATCACAAATGCAAAATAGGTATTGCGTCTAATTTGGTTTATCCAATAAGAAAACTATTTATAAGCTGAACCGATTTACTTAAGCATGAACTAATGATCCTATAGTTTGTTTTTTAAATCCCAAATAAATGTACAGTGAAGCATTCAAACTTAACAAAGTTTACCAGCTAGAATAATGTATCTTTTGTGTGATGCTTTAGAGGAGAGGAATAAGTATGTTATCCTCCGTTAGGATCCTTTCATCTTGTTTATCAAGATAGAGAATACTGGCTTTTGTTGTGCAGCTGGGACCATCTGGGTATTAATTTGATTAGTAGTTTGAACAGGAAACCCTTCCACACATTGAGTTTGCCAAGGAAATTGACTTGAGCCTAAGGAACCTGTTCTTGCACATCCTCGGTTAAGTGATAAAGAAATCAGAGGAAGTTCTGAAAATGAGGATGAGAGGATGGGGCTCCCTTCCCAGGGCTTGCTTTTATAGGTTGCTTTTTTTAATCATGATGCCGAGCAAACAGAGTAGAAGTTAATATGGAAACTGATCATCCAGATGTGTGTTTCGGTGGTTTCAGATTATTCTCTGGCCTGCAAAACACACATTTTTCAGAACGATGTTAAAAAGCAACTTTGAGTGAGTGTCACTAGTTTTGGTTGTGTTAATACTTTAATAACGAGTGCATTTAATGTAATATTTAAAAGAGACATTTAAAATATGAACACATAAATGTCTGATTTTATTTATTAGTTATTTCTTTTTATTGCCCCCCAATGTTGTCTTTTTAACTAGAATACACGTTTTAGGCTTGAGCCGTGAAAATCTGAAACACCAGAGCTGGATAACTAGTATTTCATATTTCTTTAAAGTCTCCTGCGTAGTTTTTATGTTAGTTCTGATTAGTATTCATCCTCATGACTGCTGTTTTCAGCTTTTCCTTTGTACAAGTTTAGCCATGACCCGAATATAGAACTAGACTTTCATTATTCGTGTGGTCTTTCAGATGTTTTCATGATTCTTTACCCTGCATATATGAAACCTTCATTCAATTGAATTCCCACAATACAAATGTTTTGATTTTTCTCCTTTCCCTCCCTTGTTTGTGCCCGTAGACCCATGTCTGTATATCCCTCGCTTTGCACACATGCTGGAGTTTGGAGATAAGAACCACGAGGTGTCAATGACTGCTCTGAGGTTATTGCAGAGGATGAAGAGAGATTGGATGCACACGGGGCGCAGGCCATCAGGACTCTGTGGAGCAGGTATCCCACAGAGGGGTCATTACTGCAGCCTTTAACCTTTGCACGCCAGGAAAGGGGTTTTCTGAATGGGATTCCTGAATCTCTTGCTGAAGCCTAACATATATTGTAGATGCATGAAACATAAATGCTTCATTTTTTAAAGTGTAGAAATACAGTATTATGATGACGGGTGAAATAACATTTTTGACATTTTTCCATGATGCCCCTGTTAGTCATATCCAGTTATGCTTATGTTTTCTCAATACATTTCCAGTTATAGTCCTGTGCTGTAGTTACGCAGCACTTGCACGAAGTTTCCTGTCAAAGTTTCTTAAAGCTTCATTATATGTCTTGCATAAATGTCTTTATGTAGTACAGAATGTGGTTTTGCTTTACATGTCTTGCTAAGGGCTGTTCAAAAGTACAGTTATATAATAGCATTCATTCCCTGTGCATTGGCTTAATGTCCTGCTTTGTGTTCTCTTGCCAGACTTTCACTAGAATTTGGATGGGGAAGTATTTCCTTGTGCCAGTAATCTTGTCTCAAGAGATGGCAATACAGCTATCAGCCTATCCAAAAATCATACATAAGAATGCTTTAAAAAACAAACACATTGTGTGGGTGTGTGGGTGTGGGTGTGTGGTCTGTGTTTTACTACTATTGTACATTGTAATGTGAATTGTTCTTGCCACTGTTCGTTTTGTTATTTGCTCTACCAAAGTCAGCAACAGCAAAGAGTGAGAATTTGTTATTACTTTACCATTCTATCAAAAGGAACTGTTCTTTTATCTTGTGGAAGTGGGATAATATATAAATAAATTATATATATATATATATATATATATATATATATATATATATATATATATATATATATATATATATATATATATATATAATCACTTCTGGACTTCAGTGCAATGCTAATATGCTTCCCCACCTCGCTTCCCCAAAGTCAGCCTTATGAGGATATCCAGATGCTGTGGACAATCATGTCGTCAAAGAATTTAAAAACATTTTAATTCCCAGGCTGTTCATATCCCTCAAAGCAATACATATTAAGATTGACTTTTTTCCCTCTTTGTTTTAACCAGTGTTTTTTGAAATGTTGTGGTTTTTTTTTTTTTGCCACAGCCCTCCTTGTAGCCGCCAGGATGCATGAATTTCGTCGTACTGTGAAAGAAATTATTCGAGTAGTCAAGGTTTGTGAGTCTACTCTAAGGAAAAGGTGGGTGGGGTTCATTCCTCTCTGTATTCCTGTAAGGTCTTTGACATTAGTGCTAAAAAAACCCCCACAGAAACATTTTCCATAAAATACTAACCTCCCAACCCTTCCTGATTATAACCAGATTTTGTTTTTCTTTTTTTTTTCTCTCATATCTGAATTTAAGTTTACTCAATCTTTGTTTCAGTTATTATGTAACAGCAGTTCCAGCTAATAAGCAACAGACAGTATTTCAAAACCATAAGTCCACTGCAGACAGATCTACATGGGAGCCCAGGAAGATTAAATGCCACAGGACTGTGCATATAGATATTTCTAAAAGGTTTAATAGAATGCACATGGTGCTGCTGTGCCATTGGCTAGATAAGCCACTCATTGACTAGATAGGATATGGAATGCTTGTACATTTTGGAAGCACAACTCAAGCAGAACATAATACTAGGACATATTAGTTTTTCAGCCTCTTCACCGCTTCATTAACTATAACCAGCAGCCTTGTAAACGCAAATTGTTTCAGAAGGTTCCTGCGGTAATTATTTATGACCTATATTAATTCCAATTGATTTATACAACATTGGATAAACTGTTACTGTAATGATAAATGTTCTGGCTTTCACTGGGCTTCTGTAAGGAACTCCGTTTCCTTCTGTAAGAGCCTAGAGGCCACTCTGGCAGACAGCAGTAGTTCTTTCTCAGGCCAAGCACAGCCTGAAGCTTCCCAGCTAGAGAGAATAACTGATTTCAGTTTACCAGAGGTGGACAAGCAGCTGTTAGCAACCCCAACATGGCGAATTGAAACTGTTTCAACCCATGTCTCATAACATCAGGCAATAGTTGCTGAAACAATCCGTGCCTTATTCAGAATGCAGACTTCTTTTTATACCCCCTGGAGATGGGATATGGTGAGGTCTCGCTTTAAAGATACAATTGTGCTGAAACTTTTTTTTAAATGTGTTGGCAGTATTTCATTTTTTTACTTATCCAGTCTTGATAAAACTCTGCTGTGAAATTCTTTGCTTCAAGTTAAGTAGAGTATCAGATTCTGTGGAATCTCTCTGTGCACTTGCATTTTTACATGTACTGTACATACAGTGGATGTAGGTAATGGAGATCATTCTGCAATTGATTTTGTTTGCTACTGACAAAGTGTCCTCATTTTGAAGCCATGTGTACATATTACTAACTTTACAACTAATTGCATATGTAGATAGATCAGATTCCGACTTCTTATTTTCAGTGTTGAAATTACTGTATTTGTCTGTATAATGATACCCTTTACTTTTACATGTGACCTGAAATTGCAGAGCCATTCCTACATTTGACAGGGACGGATGTTATTAACATAACATTTTATAATTCCATGATACAGTAAAAAGTGATCTGTGGCTTTTCTTAACAGAAATCAATAATGCGTCTGTAATATTTATTTCCTCATAAAGCTAATTACTGCACTATATTTTGTACTTTTACAATGAGCATATTTAAGAATTAGAAATATATTTGTATTACCGGTAAGCAATTTAGAGACCTACCAAATCATGCATTCGCTCTGTAATAAGACTACATCAAATTAAGTGCCTACTTCATCATTTCAGGGATTCAATATCCATTTAGACACATGTAGACTGTCTGAACATATCTTTTAAAAGGATTGTGCACCTCTGCTTTCGGTATTAAAAATGGGATTGGATGGGCATGTAGACTGATGTGCCCCTCGTCTGCTGAGAGGCTAGTCCCGTCAAGGCAGACTTGAGGCATGGCTGCAGGCCCGATTTGATAAAGTCACATTGCCATGTCCATGCTTTTCAAGTTCACCAAAAATCCATCCCTGTGCATTTTTTTATTAGTTGAGTGCAAGCTATACAGAGCAGTGTAATGAATATTTAATTTCTTTCAAGCGTAAAACCTTTGGAGAAACACCAAAATGTTTATTTATGAAAGATACATTTTTTAAAATTTTCTTCAGGAAAAAACAAACAAAAGAAAAAACGCCTTTGTGAAAGGCTGTACGCCGAGGTAAAACGAGCCACAAATGCAGTTTTGTGTTTGTACCTGTTTGAGTGAAGAGCTGTTACTTCTGCTTTTATGCTCTTGAATTGAAAGGTTGACGGAGCACATTTCAGATAAAGTGACAGCATTGATTATTTATCCTGGCAGAAACTGAATGAAACAGCTGAATCACTCGCTGTGAGAGCAAAAAAAAAAAAATGTTTTGGACTGGATCATTACTGAATCAGAAAGAGTTAAATTAGAGTTTCTAAAGTGGGTCCCAAGTGAGCCCTTTTGCGTGGGTTTTTAAACCCCTTGGTGGTAAACACGCATACTGTGTGTTATATGACCCCTTGTTGCCCGTTGCCTGTTTATGACGTTTAGATTTTTAACAATACACACTAAAATAACTAGATGCCTTTGATCCAGGTTTATTAAAAGGCTGTAAATGAATGATGAAAAGCATGTGGTTACATACAGTTCCAAGTTGCTGTTGGCATCTGAATATTTTTTGCAGTTATTACATTGTAACATGCCAGCAAGTTCAGTACAAGGAGTTTATAAAATTCATGTTCAGCAGGCCATGCGGTATATTACCAAAAAGTTTGCTCATAGCATTTGTCTTTTTTTTCCTATATTCTCACTCTCAACAATGAACTTCTTTTTTGAAATTAGCTGGGCAGGCACGAGCCTCACCTCTACTGTGACTGCCAAATAGGACATTTCCACTTTTGGTGTTTTTTGTTCTACTAAGCTTAACACAGAACACTTACATAGTATGACATCATGTACCATTGCTCATCTGAACAATGACGACATCTCCAGGATATCGCTGCTTTTTAACATGATCAGTACATGTTTTAATAAGTCAGCCCCTTTGCCTTGAAGGAGGTCACGCTAACAAGACATGTCTGTGAGTGCAGTTATCTTTAGTGTGGAGTTAATTAGTCTTTATATATATATATATATATATATATAATATATTTACTTCTGTACGTTACCTTTAATAAATGGCGTGGTCTCATTATCAACTTGCACATATATAAGACAAGTTAGTCTTGCAGAAGTAAACGTTATATAAAAGATCAAAGATAATGCATGGTGCAGGTTTACAGGGGCACACGTATGGCTGCTAAAAAGATTGTGTTGAAGGCTCAGTATGGAGTGCAAGATGCACCCTATAGCCTGGAGGTCGCCGGTTCAAGTCCAGGCTATTCCACTGCTGTCTGTGGACGAGAGTTCTCAAGGGGCGGCGCACAATTGGCTGAGCGTCGCCCGGGTGGGGAGGGCTTAGGTCAGCCAGGGTGTCCTCGGCTCACCGCACACCAGCGACCCCTGTGGACTGGCTGAGCGCCAGTGAGTTTGCCTGTAAGCTGCCCAGAGCTGCGTTGTCCTCCGACGCTGTAGCTCTGAGGTGGCTGCATGGTGGGCCTGCAGAGTGAAAAGAAGCGGTTGGCTGACGGCAAACACTTCGGAGGACAGGCTGTGTTTGTCTTCGCCACTCCCGAGTCAGCGTGGGGGTGGTAGCAGCGAGCTGAGCCTAAAATAATTGGCTATTTCGAATTGGGAGAAAAACGGGTACAAAATCAATTGGTGACTACTAAATTAAAAAAAAAAAAAAAAAAGATTGTGTTGAAGATTTGAGGGTCTGTTCTAACTTCTGTGATGTAAAATTATTGCAGACTAACAGAATTTGAAGATACTCCAACAAGCAGCCTAACAATTGACGAGTTCATGAAAGTAGACTTGACAGAGGAATGTGATCCTCCGTCATTCACAGCGGGACAGAAAAAAGTGAAATTAAAACAGGTAAATCTAATTACTGTTCAAATATCCAGGAGCCAGTAGCAGGGATAGCAGGCAGTGGGGATTGAGGCTTCCTTGCATTTCCCTGCAAGTTGCCTCAAACTGTAATAGTGAGTGAAACAGCAGTTCAGTCTCCAGCCAAATCCGCTGCGTCTCTTTTTGATGCTGGTGGTTTTAGACGACTGTGCACTGAGGGCTAAGTTGAGACAACCTAACATTTCCTTTTCAGATTTAAGGCCTTCAAAATAAAATGCAATTGCAGTGACCAGTTGTATTACAGTACATGCAGTAGCCTGACTAGTTATGGTTGTGTTCAGTGTTTTTCTCTTCTCATTATTGTGACTGCTGATCTTTGACAGATTTTTTACTTTTTATTTTTTTTATTTATTAAGCTCGAGCAAGAATTAGCCAAGAAGCTTGATGAAGTTGCAGGTATATTATTATTATTATTATTATTATTATTATTATACTTTGTGGTGAATTTGCAGCTACATTGTAATGGGGGAATGTCATTGTTGTAATGTTTTATTTATTTTATTGTAATGTGTTTTGTAGGTGAAATAACATGCTACCAGGATGAAATAGAGACTGAACTGGAGAACAGTCGACCAAAGCTGAAAGGACCATATGCATCATATGCAGTGGAAGGTACGGAGAAGTCCACAGTTGTTTGAGCTCTTAGTTGAGCAGCAGCTTGTTATCTAAATGATCCCTCAGAAAGCCATGTAATCAGCTAATCACGAGATGTGATTGGAGCTGCTGTAATTACTAAAGTTGCAGTATGTAACGAGAAATGGTTTTGTTGCTGTTGATTCACATTGTTTTAATTATATTTGTTGTACATCTGTTAACTTTTTTCTTTTTAATTTTAACCATGGGTTTTTTGAGAAGAGGGGGAGTGATTCACAATTTGGACATTGTTTGGAGATCAGCTAAGACAGTCGGAGAATATACAAAGACTTTATACTTTTTATAGAACAGTGGTGTCTCTACAAACAAAATGTTGGGCTCCATTCTGTTTTTTAATACCTGGCTAATGACTAAGAAGACTGAATTATCATTTTGTTGCATTTATTTTTAATTTGAGTGCAATATCACCCATTCCAGGTTTTACTACTAGCTTGCTTAGCCACGGTGTATAGGTCACAAGCTCTTATTTGGATTTGATCTTATTTTCTACTGATTTTGCTGTACTTTATAACTGCTCATATCTATAATGTGATATTTTGCAATGTGATATTTTGTATTGTGATATTTTGTAACAACTGTAAGTCGCCCTGGATAAAGGTGTCTGCAAATAATAATAATAATAATAATAATAATAATAATAATAATAAATAATAGTAAAACCAGGAATGGGTCAAACTACAATGCAATGGGAGTATTATTTCCATCCCTGAATATGAAGATATAGATGCTTTTATGATTGGGTGTGCTAAATAAACAAATAATAATTGTGTGTGTGTGTGTCACAGATCACTGGGTTTTTGTTTAACTAATGGTACTTCTAACGTTCATTTTAGCGTGTGCCTTACAGGGAATCCTTATTTTCTGCACACCTATTGACTGCATTTGCTCTGTTTCAGACCCGATGATGGACGACAGTATCTCAGTTGCTTCTGGTGCTCCCGGGGAAGAGGAACTGGATGATTTGGAATTGGAGGCCGCAGCGAATCACCTCAACAATAATTTTTATTGCGAAATTCTTGACGAAAAGGAGGATGACGAGGAGGAGGAAAGGACAGCAACAGAAAAAGACAGGTCCCCTGTTAAACGTCTTCCCCTCGCCTCATTACTGGGGCCGCTTCCTACAGCTGCCAGTCTTGGCCTTACGGACTCCATTAAGGAATGCATAGCAGACAAAAAGGACAACAGTGAGTGCTTTTCAAATGTGTTATTGTAGCTCTTTCACAATGTACTGTATTTCCATACAGATGTATGTATGTTTCAATTTACATGGATCGGGGCCAAGATTTCTCCCAGCTTGTTCAGCTAGCCTGGTAGCAAGGATGCATCTTTTTCCTGGCATGTGTTTGGGTTCAGCTGATCAGCATGGTGTGGACGTAGGGCACATTGTACACAGCTGTCAGATTCATCAGGAGGGAATTACTCTGCAAGGCAACAGTAATGCAAGGTAGTGAGTCGTGTCAGATGTAATGGGTAAAAACGTGGAAAGAAAATGCCTTGGTATTTCTTGAACGTGTAGATGAAAACAAGAGCACAGTCTTCTCTTTCACAGAAGTGAAAACACTTTCAGCTCCTTCTGTCCTGTGTTAAACAAAACAGAGTAAAAGTGGGACTGCTGTGATCAGCAACTGGTTTCTAGGGGAGGTTAATAAATGCAACCCCAAATTTTTTGTTGAAATGTTACATGTCTGAACTGGATTTTTCACCCAGTATAAACCAGATGCAGATTTATTTTTAAAGTTTAACCGCATGACCTCAGACAGTGGTGTACGGCAGGAAACAATTTGTAAGCCACAGATTTAAGATTGGGTTATTGGTCCAAACCATTTGGAAAATCGTGCCTTTTGGTTTTTACTCCACTTTTTGGTACTGTATTTCAATGGTGATCTTTGGGTTGACGTTATAAAAACTTGCTGCGATTGGAGAACGATGTTGGAGCTGCTTGAGGTAATCGCCCATTTTCCCCCCTACCTAACACAAAGCCAGCAGCTCTGAGCCAAAGCAAATTAAACCGCACTGCTACTGTACAACCTCTACACACATTTCCTCTGTTTCCATGTGTGCCAGGTTTTTTTTCTGGTTTTCCTTCCTTGTAGTGAAGCTTTGAAGTCCCTGCAGAAAACAGCTGCAGCTGCTGTTGTCAGGTTTTAAGGAGGGTTTTTACGCACTGCTCACTACTGTGCTGTTACTTCCTTCACCCTGTAAAAGCACAGAGAAGTGGCCAGAAAAACTGTCATCTGCCTTGGGAAGCCTGTGTCTGAATCCAGCTCAAAGGTTCTCTTTTTCTTTTGTTGCCTCCCTGAGTCCCTTCACTACAGCAGTAAAACAGTGATAGATGTTTTGGCACAATCTCAGTTGGCAGCCTTTTGTCAAGAGGATTTAGGGTGGATTAAGTTACAAAATGTTTCTCTCTCTCTCTCTCTCTCTCTCTCTCTCCTCTCCTCTCTCCTCTCCTCTCTCTCTCTCCTTCCACGAGAAGGTGGGCTATGTGGATCTTGATGAATCCTTTGGGGGCACTGTGCTCAAGTTGTCTGATGGGTGTGGTAACATATTCTGCTGTATGACCGCAGCTCTCTACTACTGCATGTTGTTGCAGCCAAAGTATAAATCTGTAAATCATTTCAGCTTGCTGCCTTAGTGTTTCAGTGGCTCTGCTAACTGTAGAAGACTTTAGCAGTTGATGTTCAAAGCAGCATTTTCATCTTTGACCCCCCCCACCCCCTCTCCAAGTTGTACCCATTCATTAGCAATCCACTCTATCATCGCTTGGATTCTGGTTTGTTTAATCCTGCTCTGACATTGCAGGTCCCCAGTGATGGGGCTTATTTTTACTCTACATTATCATTATCTGTGTGTGCAGATCTCTCTGTGGCAAGACCGCCTCCTTTTTGCAATTATCATGCAGTGGGTAATCTATACCATTTATTCTAATAGTTTCCTATAAGTGCACACAGAGCATTACAAATGTAACACAAAGCTTAAATTAAAGGCAGAAGAGATGCCACGTAATTTAGGTCTTGGCTTTCTGCCCCTGAAATATTCTATTAGGAAGGACAAGACGTACTTGTTGTTGCATCCTTCTAAACAGAAGATAGACACAAGTTCAGACTAAATCATTGGGTGTGGTTTTTAAAGCTGAATGCATATTCTGCCCGAACTGTGTCGTCTTATCCAAGCTACTAACTGTTGTGTGTGTGTGTGTGTGTGTATAATATTGGGACTTTACATGCATGTCCCAGTTGATCAGTAATACATTTTATTTTTTCGTATAAGAACATAGTTCGCGTGTACACAATCAATATCAAATCAGTTGTTTCTTTGTTTGTTTTTTTTTAATATATAAAGTTTAGTGGTTGCCAATGGTTTTTATGGCTCCACTGCAGACCTTCATGCACCCTGTCAGCCACAGGGGTCGCTGGTGCACGGTGAACCATGGATTCCCCTGCTGACCTAATCCCTCCCTACCCAGGCGGTGCTCTGCCAATTGTGCGCCGCCCCCTAGGAACCCCCGGGCACGGTTGGCAATGACGTAGCCTGGATTCGAACCTGCGATCTCCAAGCTATGGGGCGCATCCTGCATTCCACGCAGAGCGCCTTTACTGGATGCGCCTCTCAGGAGCCCCAGACCAATACCTTTTAATCTGATGGCGAGAATTATACAGTTTGCAAATGATGAAATGTTGGCCCGCCACTGATTATTATTGCGACCTAAAGATTATGTTAAAACGTGGCTAGGCAAAGGTTGGCATACAGCTACCGACACCAACAATAAGGAATGAAGCCCCAATCCAGAAGCAGTTGAGCATTCATGGAAGCCACTGTAAATCAAGGTCAGTGCATTAGGGCTTCCTCAATTATATAAGATCTGGTATCTTTTTGTTTACAAATTAAGCCCTGGCTGAGATGTTTGAGGTTATGACAGCATCAGCATGTGGCATCACACTTTATTGATCTTCATGTTTTACAGTTGATCAGCCTATCGGATTGTTTTACTCATTAAAAGGCAATATAATATAAGTGTTTAATTTCAGTTTCGGCAGAGATATCCAGGAGGGTAGCAGTGACATACAGTATCAACAATGGTCTTCTTTTACAAAGCCTACTTACTGTATGTCTAAGCTAGTGTGCAAACTGCCTGACAAGCACTAGAATTTCACATCATTCTACTACAGTACAGTATGTTGTTGAAGGGCAGTACTAATAAATCACAGTTTTAATAGAGACTTATTTCATGGGGATTCTTTAACTAACTAAAAAAAAAAAACTAAAAAAAAATCATATTTTACACTGCTTGTTTCACCTTAAAATGAGAGATTAATCCAGCACAGCACTGCGAATGAGGCGTGAAGATTTATTTTTCAGAGAAGTGTCTGTTTGGCCATTGCCAGCTTTGTCCCGGCGTTACATTTTGAAGCTGGAGTCTGTATTAATAACGGATCTCATTAGTTTTTTTTTTTTTTTTAATGTATACAAGAAGTAAGAATTGGAGATAACGGGATAAACCCGTGCAACTGGCAGGAACTGAAGAAAACCAACATCACTAGACCTTTTGGGCCAGCTACAGTATACATTTTGTTTTATTGTAATTGGAGGTTTAGTGAGATTTGAGAAGGTTGTTATTTTTTAAAGGTCATGTTGAGCAATCAAACTCTCTCAATTAAATGTTTAACTAACAACCTTTGGAGTGAAAAGGCAATCGTTTTTTCCCCTTGGTTTACATTTCTTTTGCCTCTCAGAACTACAGCTGCACTGCCAGCTGATATGTATAACCTACTCCTGCTGCAGGTAGTAGCAGAAACACGTTTGTTGAATTAATTCAGTGAAAGAATTGGATGAGAGGAAACGCTTGTGTGTCTATTGCTAAAACTACCCTTTGGGAATAAACTGGGAAACTAACAAGATCTGGTTTCCAATTAAATATAGCCCACATTAGCGTAAACAGTGGACAAATGTTGTTTGAAAGTCAACCAGGAATATTTTGAGTATAGCTTTGAACATTTCTCCTTTATTCAATTATATTTCTTTTATACACTTGCATCACTTTGGCATGGATCTCTTGATGCATTGTTATATAAAGTAGCTTATGTATTGTTTCCATGATACAGATGGAGTTTGGACTCTGCTTGCAGATTTTCAGGCATATGCTCAATGCATTTTAGAATGAGACTTATTAAAAGGAATTATTAAAAAAAGCATGTGCTGTCTAATTTGAATACATTTTCCTTTCTTTTTGATAAGGCTTCTTTTCATGCATGTGGGGTGTATCATTACATGCTAATTGGAACTCAAGGGGCATTCAGTAAAGTCTGTTAACCCAGGTGTACTGTAGATTAGGGATCAGCCTCTTTGCAGTTCAGTTCTCGATTTGAAGGTAATTTTTAATTTGAATGTTAAGGGAAAAAATCATGGAAAACTGAGACATTGTAAATTCTCCAAATTTTTCAGAATAGTTTTGCTAGCGAATATTTTGAATATTTTTTTACTTCATGTATATTCTCACCAGAGAGAAACAAATAGTAAAAAATAAGTGCATAAGGCATTGGATCCAATGAAGAGGAAGTAACAGCTTTTATTCTTAATACATAATAACTGAAAGAAAAAAAAAAATGACACCACATTTTATACCTTCATTACTGAGGTTTGTGTGGGCAGTTTACAGAACAGCTGGCAAATGCCCAGTGCTAGTACAAGGGAAGTCAACAAGGGGAAATTATCATAAACATCCAATACTGAGACCTGAGGTACCAGTAAATGTGACCCTTACACCTTACCCTGACAGCGAGTGAATCATGGGAGCTCTCTGGGTCTCTGATATATTATTGCAAATGAAGCTTTATTAACCCAGGTCACGTAAACAGGTCTCCCGAGGGGAAAGGCAAAAAAAGCTGATGTAGGCCGTAAGCACCCGGGCTACCAAGCTATGCGTCTGTAGCAGCACACAAATTCCAGGCTTATCAAGCGAAAGTCAGATTGAGATTTGGTCTGAAATAACTTAACTTTTACGGTACCAGAATAGTGCATGGTTTTTTTTTTTTGTTTTGTTTTTTTGGTTTCATTAGTGCAATTTCTTTTGAGTATACATATTTTATATTTATTAAATGACTGAATCATCACTCATGAAAGGCTGTGAAATTTGAATGGATTGTGTAGGAATATCCCCCCCCCCCCCCCGAAAAAGTGTTTTTGGTAAATACTTTTGCAGAATGTTTGTTTGTTCCTCCTCAAGCCAATTTGAGACCTCACTGCTGTAAAAAAAACAAAAAACTATGGAGAAATATAGTGGTGTCCATTACATATTATTTTAAATGTACTGTTTCAGTAATGAGATGCTTTGAAACACAACTCCTTAAGGTAAAACTCAGTTTCTATAATGGCAGGGGAGTAAAAAAAATCCAGATAAAAGGAACTCAAATTCGCAGGGATTTCATAATCTGGTAGGGGGGTATAAAATGTCAGGCGTACCATCCGTCAATCTGGATTTTATTGGAAATCCGAGTGTCTGGAGATTAGTCAGTAGATTTTCAATTCTCAAGGCTTTGCATGAAAGTGCTGATGTTACAGCTGGATAGCCTCTTTTTAGTGTTTTGCTGTCATTTTCACAGATATAAGCAATGTCAATAAGTGTATTGGCTAAGGTCTGCAGTCTGCCTTAAGGATTAAGGAGGTGTCAGAAATAACTTCAACTGCAAGACTTTGTCTAAAGTCAAAACTTTCCTTGGCCTTATGTCTTGATTAACCTAATAACTTTCAAAATGTGTTTTTTTTATGTTAATAATGTTGTCTTTTCTGTGATTTGTACGGTGCAGCCCTACAGTTTTATTGAGTTCAAGAGAAAAGTATACCTTGAGCATTAGGACAGAGGGATGAGGACTGAGAGAAAGCGAGGAGGGTGTTTGTCTCCAGCAGCACACCCAGATACTGTAGCCTTCCTGCTCTGTGTTTATCAAGTAGTAACTTCAGATGCCTGTTTAAGTGATGGTTTTATATAATGAAGAGGCGCTGGGTGTTAAATGGGGCATCTATATACTTTAGGCATTTTATGCAGCAGGGAATGACAAACTTTTTTTGTAAGTGGGTGACCTAAAAAAACGGTCACAAGTATACCAGCTATAAAAAGAAAACCAGCTCCAAACCCCCTGCTGTTACTTACTTTTTTGGGGATTTATCTTTGTAGCAGATGCTGCAGTTGACCTCCAAGCAAAAATAGTCTTAGTCATGACATGCACAACCCTATGTGGCCTTAGACAGCGATTTAAGACGTCTTGCTTTTTAATAGATTTTTTTTTTAATGCCTTATTCTGAAAATGTTTCATGGCTTGAATTCTTGCACAAGAACACTATGACCGTTGTAGTCCCCAAGCCTGTATTTATTATGACCCTTTGCTGCTTGATGACACAGTGGAGTGCATGTTGATTATGGGTCAGCCCTGTGGAGTTAGTGTTTGGTGCCCGACGAGGCTTTAGGGCTCTTTTAACAAGCTGACATACTTCCAGTGATGTTTTATAGGTTACTTCATGCTGTTGGATGATAAAAAAAAAAATAAAAATGCAGGAACGCTCTGCCCCTGTCTGGGGTCTATTTAAGGAATCCTAATTCCCAGAGAAACCTTTTTGAAAGTGACAGTGCTGTCCCCTTATTATAATGCTGCCACAGGGTTCCATGATAACTAATAACGGTGTATACTTAATATTTGAATAACAGCACAAGTCAAATACAATTATGAGAATGTGAGTACAATTCTTTTTAAGGGGGAGGGTAGCCATTCTATTCCTGCTTTAAACATCAAAAGAACTCTGTACTTGAAACCAAAGATAAATTGTATTCAAAATTGGTCTTTGATGATATGGGTGCAGAGACACTGAATATATAAAACGGTGGCTAAGATCACATGTATGTTTTGAAGTTTGCATATTTAGTTAAACAAGTGCAATGCTTTTTTTTTTTTTTTTACCTCTTCATGATGTAATTAGGCAGCTGCTTTACAATTGCTTTGCTACTATGACATCATAATTGGACCACAGCCATCTGCTAGTGGTTTGTTTCCCTTTAACTATAGTAATGCCTGTTTGTTTGTTTTATACTATTCTAAGGTAATTTCTGTATAAGAAATTAAGTGGAAAACAGATCAGGTTTAATGCAAACATTCATTTTGCCCGGTAAGCTCACCGGGTATTCTGTAAACAACTGCAAAGTTTACTGGTGGAACAAAAGTGACAGCTATTTGGTTAAAGGGAAAGGCAGAGACTACTCCAGTTTTGTTTTTATATTTAGTTACTATTCTATTTAAAACACTATGTAAGATCACAGGAAAAATAACATGCCAATCTGGTCGTCTTGTAAAATGACAATCTTTGCTGTCCAAGCAGAGCTTGAAACAAACTTCATAGAATTTAGGAGCCCAGAGTGCAAAGTATGTTGTGGACCCCATTTGCTTTTTAACACCCACATGCAGAGTAATGTCACTTGTATTACTACAGTACTGTGTGTTCATAATGTTGGATTGGCTTTTCTTTACTTAATCTTCTTAAAATAAATCACCTGTTTTTTACACAACTGCTCTTTAATTCTGGTCCCTGAAGTCACGACTTAACCCTTGTCAGCAGTGCCACCCCAGCAGCAGTTTCCAATCATGCACAAATACTGTACGTTCTTAAATGATACATTACAGTAGGCTTGCTTTGAACATGTACTACAGACAGATTTCACTTCTTGCAGATTTCAGCTCTGTGCTTTACAGGTTCCACACAAACTGGTGCTTTCTCATTGCCAGCTCCTGCTTGACAGCCAGCCGCACAGTAGGCAGTGACAGATCTAAAGTTATTTCTAGGTCAGTCTGCCCCTAGAGAAAAAATTCTAACCCATGTCACTGAGGAAATTAATCCAGTAGCCACAAGAAACCCTAGATCTGGAAACTCTGCACATTTTCAGTTTGGCTCCCCAGGCAGACGGGCAGAGATTTAGCTTCATGACCCTCGAAAGCAGCAGGTCAGCAAGCTGGTGCTTCTTGTGCATTGTGTCACCGAGCTGGGCGTGAGACAGGACTCGTTGTAAAAACACTCATTTCTGTTTATATCCTTTTCCAAATCTATCTGTTTCCTTCAGTTCTACAGCCATTGTTCCATAACAGGAAGTAAAAGGGATTGCCATCTGCACGTTTTATGTGTGTGTGTGTGTGTGTGTGTGTGTGTGTGTGTGGTGGTGGGGGTCTGCTTTGGTTAAAAGGCTGCTGCAGAAATGTTTATTTTTTAGTAATCGAGAGCAGTGAAAACTATGTGCTATTTTAAGTGTGTTCTGTGGAGAGGAAACTACACATTATTTAAGCCTGCTAATGAGCCTGTCATTCAAAGCAGGCATACGTGTTGTTTCCTCTTGACTTAAAAATACATAAAGTTGTAATATAAAAATAAAGAAATAAGATATGAAGTTACAGATTGTTAGTCGCAGGAAATCAGCAAGACATGCTAAGTGCTTCCTAAACTCTTGCACACCTGGTGTAGCACAGTAATTAAAAAAAAAGCTAGAGAAAAACAATTTGCCTCCCACTTTTTTGTCTTTCAACTTTCCTTCCTTAATTTTTTGGCAAATAATTAGCTTCTCAGCAGCCCTGCATTGTTTGTGCCCTACAGCCAAGCCTGCTTGAGTGGTGGAGCAGGGGCTTCAACACATCCAAGTACATTAGTAAGTAGGAGTATTTTAGGAACAGGTGTCTTAGGCCTGAACCCGCTGCTTTATGGCACCACCCACTGGGTTCAGAACGCATTTTGTGACTATAGGCGATCAGGACACTTATGGCTGCACAGCTTTATCTCGGCACTTAAAGCTATCAGATGGTTACTGAGTGCAAGTCATTAATGCCCAGGAAATGTCAGCTTTGCTCTGAAGATGTTGTTTATGGGTGTACAGTGCCAGAAACACATTTATTTATCGGAAAACCGTATCTGCAAAATGCACAACTCTTGGCACTACCAATAAGAAGTATTCTGTTACCCTTTTAAGTTAATAGCAATGCGCAAAATTGCTGTTTATGGTAAGAGAAAGGCTTGTTTGTTTGCTCAGCGCCTCTGTTTTATTAATTTTTTTAGATGGCACTTTGTAGAATTTAAGCTCTTGAAGTTTGCTTCTTCACCCTTTGTTCTCAGAAGATCAGAGTTTATACATGAACCGTGTGCAGCACGGTCTGGACGTAGCAATTGTTATGTTGCTATAGATGCAGTAAATGTAATAAAAACTACTGATTACAGAGAAATGTTTAACCGTAGAAATGTTAACAGTAGATGTTTAAAAGAAATGTTAGAAATAGAAACATTTGCAGCTGGATTGGTCAGTATGATTTTAAAACACTGTAATGATCCCCAAAGAAAGGAACATTAAACATGTTTTGTACAAGTCACTTGTGATTTATTCATGCAAGGGTTGATTTTAAATGTAGATCCTTTTGAAAAATTCATACAATTATCTATTAGAAAAACATTATTATGCAGACCTTTTATTATTTTTTTTTATTTTCAGGCAAGGGTATTTTGGAAATCGAATTTAGTAGACATCTGTGCCTTTCTCTCATACATCATTCATTTCCATGCACTTAATTTTATAATGGATAAGAACATATGTTCCCAATCATATCATGAAAGAGGTCCATCCTCACAATAACAACATTTCCACAAAAGTCTAAACGCAAGGCAACACCAGGGTGACATTTGGAGACTTGTACCGAGTGACTGAAATAAAACAAAAGGTTTATGTTAATCCCTGCAGCTCACATGAAACATGACTTTATTTATGTTTAAGGCATCTTATCCGTCCCTCTTCACACAGAACACACAGAGGCAGGCTTGCACCAAAACGGGTTGTCCTTCTCAAGTAAAGTGACCTACAGTATATATTTTGTGCTTATGAGAGCTTTATGGAAATAGAGATTCAGTTATTGCTGTAACGTTGTGACCCTGGGCAATAGAAATCTGCACAGGCAGTTTTACCTCAACAAAAGAAGCCCTCTCTTCCGTTTCATTTTGATAAAAGTCATGAAGATTGCCTGCCAGCTAGTTTACATCCCCAAGCTGTTATTATATTTGCTGAATATGGTTATTGTATAGATTTTTAGGGTTTTTATATCTCTTTAGTATATTTTAAAGAGGAGACAATTATCTATTCAGGGATACTACCAAGATATTTAGTGAGCAAGTAGCCCAAGTGAAGTTATCCAGCAACAAACTCCCCATCCCCAGTTGTATTGCTTTCCTAGAAAAAGGAGAGCATTTCAGAGTACCATGTCTTTTCATTGCAAAATATTTTAAAAGAGGAGATCATTATCTATATACCAAGATATTTAGTAGGTAAAGGGTCTGAGAGCGGAAAATGGGTAAATGGGTAAATGTGTAAATGGCGTAACAGATTGAAGAGGAGTACTATGGTTATACAGAACAGATGAAGTACGTACTAAACTGCTGCACCAAAAACTGACATGGTATTTCCACTGTCCACTAGCACCCAGTTCACATGGTATTTCCACTGTCCACTAGCACCCAGTTCACATGGTATTTCCACTGTCCACTAGCACCCAGTTCACATGGTATTTCCACTGTCCACTAGCACCCAGTTCACATGGTATTTCCACTGTCCACTAGCACCCAGTTCACATGGTATTTCCACTGTCCGCTGGCACCCAGTTCACATGGTATTTCCACTGTCCGCTGGCACCCAGTTCACATAGTATTTCTTTTTTGTGTCTTGAATTTGCAGTTAGTGGAGGAATTCTGTAATAATAAAAATCAGAATGCAATTAAAATACAAGTATTTGTTTTTAATAAATGTAACACTCTATTACATGCTTCGAATGGGCCTGTTTAGAGATGTTTTCAGTACGATGGAAACCAACTAGCAAGTTTCAGGTTACACTTACTTTCATTAGCACTCACAAGGATAGAAACGTGACTCCCGGTTTTACAATGAATTTAATAAGACACACCTGAGCTTGTTACCTATTCACTATGGCTAATCAAGCTTGTGGTAAAGCCTGGAATGGGAGAAACTGCTGTGTAATAGGAGTCTTATTTCCATCCCTGACTCGTACTGTATCCTGACTAGTTGAAATGTCTTTCCATGTAGGTCTTTTAATGCAGTGCATAAAGCATAATTTACTAGAAAAGAATGCCTGTGGAGCCATTTGAGGACCAATTTGAAGCCGCTCTGAATGACATTAGTTGCTTTAAATTGAGCTCTGTCCTTTAAGGACCTATAAAGGGCAATTAATGTATGTGCAGTGTCTTCAATACCAGGAATCACAAATGTGTACAAAAACAATTAAGATCATGTTTATAAATTAGACTTAAACTTGGATAGCTAAACTAAAGCATATTTTCTCCAGGGGTGATTTAAATGATCCAGACCATAACGTTTTATAAAAGCACATATATTAATAGATTTAAAACACCCTACCTGCAGTACATTTAGCAAGGGCTATTGAATCTGCTTAAGAGATATTTGGAAGAAGTGTTTAGCTTTTAACAGTGTGGTAGAGAGACAGAAAAACGAGCTGAGATTGAACTGAAGAAAACGGAGCATCTGTCGAGGCATAGATAAAGTGACTGTTTGCTTTTTTAAGTAAGCGAAGCACTAACCTGATGCTGATAGCCGACTTGGAGATCAGAGGCTGTGAGTAAAGTATTTTTTGTGCATCAGAAGCAGCATGTCAGAATTGCAGCATCTGAGGATTGTAGTTGAATACCACTGGAATGCACATAACTTTCCAGCTAGTTCACCATGAAACTATGCAACGCAAAGGGAGGAATTTCAAGCAAGGCACTTCCCATTTAATATCTGGATAGAAAACAGTAATAAATTAACTCCATTAAAAGCCCCAGATCTGAATCATTTGACTCTGCTTCTTGCATAAAGCAAGGCAGGAGGGAACTGAAGTAAAAGTCAGTAAATCCCTTTTTATCTTTAAAACGCTTGAAGAGGGTCGGGATATTGAGTGAAGAGACTTTAGTGATACTAAAGACCATCAGAAGGCTGCTGGGGTATTTTGGTTAGGCCCTCTGGTTATAAGACTTGACTAGGAGGGTGAAAATATAGCGGCTCTTTGTTTTCTTTAATAGCAAATGTTTTGGACAGAGATGTAAAGAGTGCGCTAAACCAAAGAGGCCCCTTTGGTTTTGAAGTTTTAACTGATTCACCTGTACCCTGCAGCGTTGATTTTTTTAGTTTTTTTGTTTCCTTCTTCATCTTTCTAAGGCTTTGAAACACAACACCTGATTGGGACCACATCAAAAACAGATCAGGCTTTTCTGTTCAGAAGTTTTTTAAATCTCACAAGCCATATGCCATCATGTCATTTTAGTTTCAATGGTATGTGTTTGCTCCGTTCTGCTAATTTGTTAAGCAGTAAATGTTGGAGGTGTTATAGTACTGACAAGCTCTTGTTTCTAAGTGAAACTTGATGATAATTGTATTAAAGTGTTTTTTCAAAGAAACACCAGGAGCGTGAAATACTGGAACAGTGATAGGTTTCTCTTGCTTGCTTGTGACAAGGCTTTTCAGAATGTAGTCCATAATAACCTTACAATGAATGGATTTTGTGACTAGCTTCAAGGTGAATATTCTTCTTCTTATTATTATAATAATAATAATAATAATAATTGTGATTAGAAGGTAAAGCTATAGAAAGGGTGTTAATGATTTGTATTATTTGTTTGCTATACAGTGTATAACTATATAATATTATATTATTTAATTTTTTTACTGCACTTTTAAAAACAGACAGTTTAATTGGTGAAAAAGTCCCTAAACATATCATAAAATAATCAGAAGACCCTCCATATAATATGAGAGGAAAATTATACTTTGGAGTGTTAATTATAGTATAAAAACAATTTGTATCTTGCCTTATTTCTCTGTTAACTGAAGTGTTCTAATTGACATAATCCTGTAGAAACTAATCATACCCTTTGACATTTCAAGCCACAGGACAGACACCTGCAACCACAGTGTGCTGCTTTTGTTGGTCAAATTAATTTAAGCTGTGTGTGCAAGGATGTTAACGAGTGCTAATTGTGTAGACCACCCCCACCAGGGACTGAGCACACCACTAAAACATCATCTACAAAGATCATGGTACATGGCAAAAAAACTAAACAACATCATCGTAATGGATGGCTTAGTGGAAGAGGCGAGTCTTGAGGTTCGGAAGACATCCACAAGTTACCCAGTCCTCATTCACATGGTTTATGACATAATTCCCAGCCTGGTACTGTATCTATTATACCCTGTTACAATATGTTTCCTGTATATTTGCATGTAAGCAGTCAAAATATTTATTCTCTCTCTTTAGGTGTCAATTTCTCAGTTGCAAATATTCTACATGAAATGGGTTGCACTTGACAGTTAAACTGTGCACTGTTTGTCCATGTGTTTTAGTAACAGGTTAGAGAAAAAAGAATTGAGAATCGTACTAGGTGCGTAATTCACCCCTAATATGAATATACACTCCGTGCATTGAAATGGCCTCATCCTGAAAGAGCTGGCTCATTGAAACTGGGGAGATTGTGTAATACGGGGATAACATCTGACATGTTTTTGACAGGAGTTTACATTCAGGAAATGCATCTTCTGCTAAGAGATCTCAAAGGTCACCAAATTGATTTTCGGGCTTTTGTTTCACAAGGCTTGCCAGTTCACATGGCCTGTGAGAGTGTTTCAGTCCCCCCTTTGTTACATGGGCACAGCAACAAGCAGTCTGTGAGGGTTGAGTTATTAGCTCGTAGGCCTTGTTTACAGGTTGTGTCATACAGGATTTCAACAGCTACTAATATGGGTTGTCAGAAGAGCAGACCTCAGACATCTGAGGGGGTTGTCAGTTAGAGGAACGTGCTAAAGCAACTGCCCATTTCTTCCATTAAACATATAATACGATTTTAGATTTCATTTCGTTCTTAACTCTTCATTCTTAGTCTGGGTTTATAACATTCCATGAAGTACTTCTATTTAGAGCCAGGTCCGTCCTTGACTAAGTGCACACCCTGCATTAATTCATTCCCTTAACAGAATGCCCCCTGTCTATGACAGCGGCCCCTGCTTAACCTTCTGCACAGTGCACGGGGCAGAACTTTAAAACTGCTTACTGGTAAAACTTTAATGAGACAGAACAGCCAGTAGGAAATGGATGCACTTGACCAAAGATACTTGTTAATATAGAAATACAGTATATGTATGGTTGTTTTTATTTTCCCAAAGTAGCCAGCGTTATACCAATACTGGCAAACATCCTAGTGATGTGCTTGGCTGCACAGGTTGTGTATAGTGAACCGGCTCACATGGATGCAGAACAATCTACTCCTATATAAGCCGTCTGTTTATTCCAAAGGTGGGTGGATTACATACAGTAGCTCGGATGCAGTTACAAAGCTGCACACTTTGTCGGGTTACAGCCTGCTGTATATAACGGTTACAGAGAACCGAACAGTGATCAGGGAAACATGTAACGTGCCTTTCAGTTCTCTGAAATGTGAACTAGCTTGAGAATATTGTACTTCAATTATCTGTATGTGTTCTGGCCAGCTGGAACAGATTTGGACTTTCCCGTAGCAGTGAAAGTCTTTTAACCCTTTCTTGTCACATGTTTATCTCTGTTTGTTTCTGAATTGCAATCTCATTTCTCAGGCCCTGTCTGACACAACACTTAAAGATCCATTGTGCAGGAAATTGTGTGTTGTTTTTTTTTAATGTTATTATGACTGTCAACAAACTTGAAATGCATTATTTTTGGTTTCAACAAAGCGTGTCTGTACAAACCGCTTGTGGTTTTACAGTATACCGTAATTTGAAACTCTGGTTGTAGCTCATGTACAGTGACTGTCTTCTGTGTTGCAGTGACATTGAGGACTTACAGTAGTATGTTCTTGCGTTGTCCATTCTTCAACTCTGACTTATTTTACATGCATGTCCCAAGAGGTCTTTCCCATACCTGTCAAGTTCCAGTGCTTTACAAAGAGCAGACTTGCACAACCATGTAAAAAGCAACATGAATGCATGTGTATACTTGTAGGGAATGTATATTTTTAGATTGTCAGATTCATAGAATAATAAAAAAAAAATTAAAAAAAACCTCTGGAGGCGTTTGTAACACTTCTGTGACACTTTTTTTGACAGATACTTGTCAAAGATGTCATCCTTGGCAGAGATACAGCGCATCTTTTCATATAAAGTTACATTTGACAGATGTTTCTGAGCTTGAGAATGAGGATGATTCAGAACCTTCATATGTGGATGAAGAAGTCACACTGGGGTGTGATAATCTGCACCAGTTTAAACTAAATGTCATCTAGAAGCAAAACCAAAACAAAGAGCAGAGAAATATAAAGTGTCTTGTACTTCATAATCCATGCTTCATAATCCATGCTATTTTATATGTATTGACTTGGGGAAAACTTTAGTGGTTGATCAGTTTATGTCTGTGTGTCATCATGAAGAAATATAAATCCTTTTTGTTTACTTAAGTGCCTTATAAGCCATCTCCTCCAGATCAAACATTTACAGCTGTGATGGCAGGACTACAATCAGACAATAGAAGAGCCTTTTCAAACGGCTTTGATATCAACAGTCCAATAATGAACATCTGTTTAATGGCCGATCAGTAATAGCTGCATTATATTATTGCAATATTTCATCCCTGTCCCCTAAAGCAATAACATGAGCAATTGTAGCTTTGGAGAACCTGTGCAGAATTAATTACCTGCGAAGCTCATTTGCACCAGCAAGTGCATGATTTACCCTGGTTTGAACACAAGGTATATCGAGTGTGGGAGAGCAAGTCTCAGATTTTTAGAAAGAAGTTTCAAACTTCGAATTTAAAGAGGTGAACGGTTGGGGTTGAGTTCTGAATGTTAAATTAAGATTTCAAATCAACATTTTGTGACCAGTTCTTTGGGATATTGTTTTTCTGCATGATCAGTTTATTAATTGACTCACTGATTGGTTGGTAAATCATTTCACCCATAAAACCATGTCAGATGGGATGGGATTTTCAGTAGAGTATTCCATAGCACCATACAAACAGTGTGGTATTCCATAGCACCATACATACAAAAATATTTTTTGTCTTGACCTATATGCAGGGAGATGCCTGGTAATCTGGTACCATAAAATGCTTTAATAATAATAATAATAATAATAATAATAATAATAATAAAACACCCTGTGGTTTATCCCAGAAGGATATACATTAAGTTGATCAAATCAACACCATAGCCCAGTGCAGTAAAAATAATAAACCCGAAATGAGGCAGAAAAACTAACCCTACCATTCTCTGTAGCTTGTGGTTATTGAAGTTGCTCATGAATGATCAATTGAAAGTTGAATTACTGAATATATTTAATCACCAAGCTATTTAGTGGCTGCTTTCACATAAAGACTTTTCATTATTTCCCAGTTATATCCATATTAATGTTTCATGAATAGACCCTTTAGATTTTGCTATGCACTGTAAACCATAGCCTCTTAAATCAAAAGTGATTAGCTATTGCCTCTGAAGTCTAAATCTTGAGGAAATGCTGTTTTAGAGCCTTTATTAAGCCTGCAGGGCCTTTTAATTAAGTAAAGGTATATGCAATAAATGCCATCAAGCAGTTGCTCACATATTAATGGCTCTAAATAACTCTTGCTTCTAGCCTCAAATACATTATTTTCATACATTTAGTTTTTATTAAAAGGTGTTATGTATTGGAATACATTCTCTTTTGTATGCACATGTAATGTAAGCAAGGTTACTGTAAGCTTTAGTATCTACTGTGTGTCTTACTAAACTATATTTCTTTTTTTTTATGCAAAAGAAGAAAATTCTGAAAATGGGGAATTGGATCTGAATGGAATTGATGACAGTGAAATTGAGAGGGTAAGAGTGTGTGTGTGTGTGTGTGTGTGTATATATATATTACAGTATGATACACTTTACTGTCAGAGTGTGCTTTTTTTACCCCACAGGAACAAAAGAGCTTAGAACATATTAGTAACATTAAGTTTACGAACGAGAGGAGACCACAATTCTAATAACAGCTACAATAAGAAAGTAACATGTCATATTTTTGCAAGCGCAGATTTTAGACCAATCCTGTAAAGTGTTACCACTCCTTTGGCAGAGCTTCTGACAGAATATGAGCACATGAATTATAACATGCGTCTCTGTAGCTTGTCTTTTTTTTATAGAATATCCAGTAGTGGGAGCATCGTATATAATTACTGTTTTTTTTTTTTTCCCTCCCTAGTATATCTTAAGTGAAAAAGAAGTCAAAATTAAAACACAGATGTGGATGAAAGAAAATGCTGACTACTTGAAGGATCAGAAGGGTAAGCTGTGTGTGGGGGAATCCCAATCAAGTAGTATAGCATGCACTCATTTATTATTGCAGAATCCCTGTGGGTAGCATTTAAATACTAAATTGTGTTCTCCGTTTCACAGAAAAAGAAGAAAGGATAGCAAAAGAAAAAGAACTTGGGATCTATAAGGAGCAAAAGGTATATTTAGGCAAAAAGTTAAGTTCCGCTTAACAATTACATCCCATATGGCAGCCAACAATATGCGCTGTGCATGACACGATTGGCAGCCCGCACGTCCCAAGTACACAGTGTCATTTATAGCAGACTTTATTAGGAATACCAGTATTGTATCGTGTATGTATATAATAACAAAACATATTGCTTTTTTCTTTCTAATTTTCTTTCTTTTCTTTTTTTTTTTTTTTTTTTTTAGCCTAAGAAGTCATCTAAAAAGCGAGAGCCTATCCGGGCTAGCACAGCAGGTGAAGCCATTGAGAAGATGTTGGAACAGAAGAAGATCTCCAGTAAGATTAATTATGATGTGCTGCGGGACCTGAACAGCAAAGGAAGCAGCTCTCCGACGCAGGACGAGGAAGGCAGTGAGGAGGGCGGCAGTGCGAAGAAGCCGTCAACCAGCAGAAAATCAGCAAACAGCAGGAGCCTGTCCACTCCTGTCAGCAACATGAGGAAGAGGTACAGTACTGTGCTGGTGATCACACTGCAAACATTTCAGAAGGGGGGAGTGGGAAGGGCGTTTTGCCATTATGGCTTGTTTTCATTTCCAGTACCGGGTGGGTTTGTTTTTACAATAAATACACATGGAATAATTGGACCATGATTGCCTTATACAGCAGATATCAGGTTCTAATTTATTATTATTATTATTATTATTTATTTCTTAGCTGACGCCCTTATCCAGGGCGACTTACAATTGTTACAAGATATCACATTATTTTTACATACAATTACCCATTTATACAGTTGGGTTTTTACTGGAGCAATCTAGGTAAAGTACCTTGCTCAAGGGTACAGCAGCAGTGTCCCCACCGGGGATTGAACCCACGACCCTCTGGTCAAGAGTCCAGAGCCCTAACCACTACTCCACACTGCTACCCTTACAGTTGTGAAATAGGAATGGAGAATTTCTTAATAATTATTGAGTATAGGTTTTAATTGATATTTAGCCATGACTTGGGGTTTGCACTGGCACTCCTCAAAAGACACCAATGGGATCTTATAATGTCCAGCGAGTTCATGGGTTATCGAGCTAACCATCTCTTCCGATGGAATGGATTTCCTCCAGCATCATGCCTGGTTGAGTTCCCCTACTCAACCACGCTTTCTGCAGCCTGATTATCCATGGATGACCTCAATCCAGCTCCAAGGTGGTATGCCTGCCCAGTTGTACTGCATCATTTTGTAGCTGTTTGCATTTGCTGTCCACCTGTGTGGCTGGTTGTACCTACTGCATGCATTCTTGTGTCATAAATTTTTTGTGTGCGAGTTTTTTCCAGCTGAAGGCCACTAGATCTTCATGAATTTTTTACAATAAGCTACACTTTGTTTTGTGAGAGAGCCTTAATAGAACTGCCTGATTTTCTGCGGCCATCTGTAAATACAAGCTTAAATGTATTATGGCCACTGATTCCAATGAGTATTAATAGTGGTCATGGTGTTGTCTGTTGCCACCAAATGTCACTGCAGGAACTCCAGTGCATCTTCACAAAACAACCTGAAACTTAAGTCAAATAGAACCAAAGTGGAGGACCTTATTGAAAAGCCTTTTAATCACAAGTTTTATAAGTGAACCAAAATTGCATGACGCTTTGCAGGGATGGAAATACAACTCTCGTTGCATAGTAGTTTTATCCATTCCTGTTTTCCCTATGATTTTAAGATGACACACCTTGAGCTTGTTACGTCAACTCTATGGCTAATCAAGCTTGTGTTAAAACCTGGAATGGGTGAAACTGCTGTGCAATTGGAGTCTTATTACCATCCCTGCTTTGGTAGTGTAGCAATGTATTTGGTTTGCTTTGATGTGGGGGTTGAGGAGGAGTTAGTTGCATAGTGAAGCCTATCAGAGTCTTTTTCCTTCACCTAACAGTAAGGTAATGTTATTCATTAGTTTGAATAAATATAAGGCTACTGAAGTCTCTCTTTCTGCAAGGTTGTCGTTATTGGCCCATTCGCACGTTCTCGCAACATTAATATTTATCACCAGTCGTGTAAGACTGAGCAAAAGATAAGACCCTTGTAACCTCACATCATTTTCTACATGTTGTTAGGCGGGGTTATGATAATATGACATTTCTATGACGGCTCCTTTGGTACTTAAGCATCACAAATACAAGTGACCTGAATTACACCGTAAAAAAGAGCCAGCTTTTCTCAATTTGGTTCCCGTACGACTTCTCTATCATTTGGCCTGTCGGTAATGAAATGAAAATGAGATGACCCTGGTGCGCTAACTCTGAAACAAGCAACCAAAATGATCAAAAACTCTGTTGGAAGAAAAAATTGGCACTCTACCCATTGCTTCTCTTCTTGAGTGGCTTGCAAATACAGTAGCTGCTTAAGAAAATGCTTAATAGGGTAATGTAATAATGCCCCGCCCCCACAGAAATAATTATACGAAAAATAAATATGATATTGCTATATTTGATGTAGTATTTCCTACATTTAAAGCTTGGCCTTGTAGAAGTTCTCTTTCTAGAAAATGTTGTAGTCAAATAAAATATACTAAAGTATTCTAAAGCCCCTAAGACTTTCATTGATGAAATCTTCTCAAGTAAATTCAAAATAATGCAAAAGAGTATTGGATTTCTTGATTTTCAATTTTACACACCATCAACTAAATGTGACAGTAATCATAATATAAAAGTAGATCCAACACTCACTATTTCAGTGTGTGTGTGTTGGAGCCAAAAGTGTTATGGGTTTTACGTTAACAAAATAAATGGGTTTTGGTGGTGTTGCTGGTCATGGTACAGCAGCCCTCCATCAGTTTGTAATGCCTCAGTTCACATGGCTGTTTGTCAGAAGGTTTTGGTAATCCTGTGTTTGCACAAACGTGGCATCGAAACATCCCTTATCTTGAGTTGTGGTTCCAGTTAATAACTTGCCAGTTTATTTTCTTGTCCATCTTTTTCTAAGCTATAGCCATCCTTCCCTGTGATTTAGGAAGGGGTTTACACTGCCTGCTTAATCCTGCTGTGACACCCCCTCCCTGTCCACACAAACCCTTCCTTTACCTCAGCAATTGAACACAAACTGAGTGTTCAAAGATATCCCTGGAGCAATGGCACATAACCCTAAATGTCAGCAATGTTGCTCCAATCAATACAGTGGAAACACAAAATACAAACAATACATTTCTTTTTTGATACTTTTTTTCTGTTGTTGATTCTGCGCTGCTATTTCTTTTAATAATGTTCTGCATATCAAGACCTCCTGTTTTTAGTGTAAGTGCTTGATTGTATTTTAGATATGTAATGTTTTTGCATGTAACCGTAACAACAGAAAAATAGGTGTTGTCCAGAGAAATGGAAAAAGTGAGTCCTGCTGTTCCCATTTTTAAATGCATTGCTTGTGATACTCCACTGGGTTGGTACATCAGAGGGCTTGTTTACTGCAGCAGCAGCACCGCTGACAAGCTCTTCACTGGAGGGGAGCTCTGTTTTTTATGCACATCCAATTATCATCTTTTAGCAACAGAGCCAATTAGCGCCAATTGTGTTTTAAGATCTCAGACTGCTTCCTCCTGGAAGTGTTATTTTCTGCAAGTGCATTTCCCTTTTAATTTCACCATCTCCATTTGATATGAAAGATGATGATTTGCCAAGAAAACAGTCACGCAGCGCTTCCATCTGGTGTGTGTGATTTTTAAAATCATGATTTTGTCTTTTGTGTTTGGATTTGTGGAATTTATTTCATTTAGATTGCAAGCCACCTGTTGTGATTTTTTTTATAAAGCAAGTTTAAGATGCAGTCTTCTGTGCATTTATACAGCAGACCTATCCAGGTGACTTTGTGTGTCACTTCGTCAAGTTTAAATGCAGTGAATAGGAGTAAAGTAGTCTCCTCTTACTCTGGTTAACTGCACAGGTCCTGGTAATGCAGTTAAGTTAAATAATTTGATAGGACATTGATTACTATCTGGCACCCCAGAGCTTGACGCTGTTACAGTATGTGTAAACTTTTTATACATTTTATAGTTTAGACAGTTACACCCTTCTAGAAAAAGCTGTTCTGGGAATAACCACATCTATTTTAATGCTGGTATGTCATTTAGCAGAGGTTGGGAGGAGTTAGACGTAGAATAAATATATACATTAGGCTAAAAACTAGATTATTTTTTGACAACCACCTTTTTACAACATCTTATTGATGTCATTTTGTAGTATGTTTGGCTGGACTTATAAACATTAAAACTAACTTACAGCTCCCTGGTAAAGGGAATAGGCTACCAATGCATGCTGGGCATCTGGTTGTAATTTGCTGTGACCCCTTGTGACACATTTGACTGTTCGGCTTTGACCTTGTAGCACTAACTTAAAATAACTTCTTAAAGTAAATTTAGGCTGAAAATTAAGAGACAATGTGGAACAAATTAGACAATAAACATTATATTTAGTTACAGCGAGTGAGTTAAAATAGCAACAGACCCTCAATCACCAGGCTGTGTGAGTGTGGGAAACTGCCTGAACATTGTAAAATAAATGACTGGAATTTAGCATTTACATATCCGCTCCTTAACATACCAGTTTCATTGTGCAGTGAACTGTTGCATTACCTTTCTGGGAAAACTCTTGCAAAGCTGTCTGCATACATTTTGTATAATTCATGACTGTGTATTTGTGTCTCAAGACACGTGGATCTCTCTTAACCCATATAAATACATCTCTGAACTTGGTGCATAGAAGGTTGATGTGCTTTTAATTTTATTTTTTAAGTTTTAAAATCCGTTTATAAATCAAAATCACTGATGCACCTACTAGGTTACTGAACAACTCTTAATACATACAAGTACTGCTCTTACTGAATGAGCATTTGCATATTCATGAGTGTGACCTGGCACTTTTTATTTCTTTGCTGTAAAGCAAAAGCTCTATCATGTCACTGTTCAAAACCTCTCTGTTTATGCAAGCTTCAGATAAGTTGCTTATGTAACCACATGTCGCCATTTAAAATGAAACGAGGGGCTTTCAAGAGTGTTTTAACTTTGAATCCCTATTCCATTAGGCTTTGTGAGTTATTTGGCTTTAGAAATGGTTGGGGTTCTTACAAGATCTTATACTTTACTCCAAATGAGCGGCTAAACCATGGCCTTGTATTCCTTGTGGACAATATAAAATCTGATGACGTTGTTCCAGGAAGAGCATAGGTATTCCTCTCACTTTACACATTCTTGTGTACATATACATTTTACTGTACAAGCTTTAGGAACCTGGCTTGTACACTACTTTAAAGTCAATTTTAGTAAACTTGTAGTCCCGACCTCTATAAAATTTGTACTTCAGTGACGGTTAAATGCATGTGACGCATATCTGATTATTTCATTTTGGCCCCTTCCAACCCTTGTCAGTTTTTCAGGGAACACAAAAAAGATTCAATATCAAAAATACATATCTGAAAGGACTGTGTTTTAAAATAAGTAGGCTTCCGTTTAGATGTACTGTATTGGTTTTGTTGGTACAGTACTATATTTAATTCAGAAAGATATGATTCTGAAAATATCACTTGCCAGAACTAAAGAGACCACACGTTAACTGTAATACAGTACATACTTTTAAATCCGGTAGGTGGTATGTAAAATTTCTCATTAACGACCTAACAGCAAAATAAAATCTAAATGTCACCCATGCACAGAACTGCGTAATATGTAAAAGGCAATGCAATTTAGCAAAAGATAAAAAAAAAAAAAAATAACTAAAAAAACAACACAGTTTCCAGAATTAAAACAGTATCCCAAGTCAGTATTCAAATTTGCAGAATATAGTGCTCGATAAGGCCCTAATGTCACAGTTCACTTGCAAATGAAAATGCACAAAAGCAACAAAAGATCACAGATAAAAAAATAATAAATAAAAAAATATTGCCGTATCTCAAACTGTTTTAATGATTAACTGTTACATTACCCTAGCTTGTCTCGTTTGCTTTGTTTTGGCTGCATTTTCGTCAGGTGAAACTGGAGGAAGCGCTGTGTAACTGCACAATACAAGACAGACTGATTTGGCATTAGAGAGAATGAAAAAAAACCAGGATGTGACAGATATTCAGATAAATTATAACATTGAAGTGATGGGCTTTTTATCAGAAAATTGGTGATGGAGTTGGAAATCGCATGTGACGGGTAAGTGCATTACTTTGTTACATATATATATATAATGGGGATTGATTTTATTCTTAATACAAGGGCATCTGGGTGTATCTGGGTAGTGGATATCCAAGTGTGTGTGTGTGTGTATGAGCTGCTAAACAGCTTAACAATTTGCCAGCGGTGCTGCTCAGAAAATGTTCTGTTCTAGGCTGCTATGCAAAGACATTGTAACAGGGCAGTCATCTATTGCATAAGGAGGTTATCTCTAATCTTCTGTGGGTTGTTGAGCCAGCAGTCCTACAGATGTAGCTGACAGCTGCAGCGTCCCAGAGCTAAGCAAAGGGTGCCCTTCACAAGTTCATTTAAAGGTTTTGCAGGAACAGTAAATGCGTCCTATTTATTTGCAGCACTTCTACTAGTTCACCCCTGAATCAACACAGCTTTTCAGTGGCTTGTGCCATATCCCGACTTTAAAGTGGATTCTTGCATCCTTTCAGCATTCTGTCTGCCATTCTTTGTCCCTGAAGTGATAGAGAATAAAAAAAGCCTTAATATTGTATGTGTGTCTCTTATTATTTAACGGTTACTGTTTCATCCATGGCAAGTTGTGATAAGGAATACATCTGTTTTAAAATGTGAATAACTTCAAAATGAGTGCTGTCTCATTGTAGGTCAGACCTAGTGGCTACTCAAGCCTGACCTTAAAAGGGGTTATGAAAGTGACATGGGAGGATAACAGCTCCCCCCTGCCCAAAGCCCTATTGTTTTGTAGTGATTTATCAGAGCACTGTTGCCAGCCTCTCTTCAGGTCACCCCTTGTCTGACTAATCGGGAGCCTGCCCCTGCTGACGCAAACAATACAGTGGCATCTATCTGTTTTCATGTAGGTCAGACTGCGTGGCTGCAACATTTTAAGAGAGGCACACTTTGAAAAAGACATGGGCTAAAACTGCAGGGAGCCGGACATGTCTATGAATCACCAGGCTGTACTTTTAGTGATAAATTTGCAGTTTTAATATTAGATTCTACAAGCGCTTTTGAACACCAAAATATAAATCCGTGCACTCTCTTTTTTTTATTACAAATTAAAGCATTTCGTAAGAGAACAAAATATGTTTTGTATTTTATAAAACTGGATATGCATCAGCAAGCTAGGAGGGGCTTGGGACAGGCTCTGGAATGGTAGTTGCTACCAAGTAATGTGAATTTAAAAAAATAAAAATTGCATTGGAATTCTGAAGCTTTCCAAACCTATCCGCTACATAACATCAGGGGAAATGGGGGGGACACTGGCTGTTAAGAGTGAGGGCACTGATACAGAATACAATTATACTGCTGCAATTTGAGAGACTGACTGCAGAGTCAGTGCCCTTACCCTGGCCTCGCTGTGTGATAGAAATCAATCAAGGAATATGCTTCATTTCTCCAGTTAGGTTGTTGAGAAAACAGGAACTGAAATGTGGAAAGAGAGAGAAGGAAAGTACATCATTATGCTACCCTGTCAATCGGTTACATTGAACCAGACACCATTAAATAAAATAAACAAGGATTTTTAAATCAATGGAACAAAAGCACAGCAATTTAGGTAACTACTATGTAAATACACAGTAATTAGAGACATTTAATGTAAAGTGTTACCTGCTTTTTGAAGTCGGGTGGGTGCATGTCTTGGCGGTACAGGCTTACAGTAGTCTGATGCTGATGACTTTGATATACATTTTCAAAGAATGTCCCTGAAGTAATACAAAACGTAAACATTACAGACTGGATGTAATATTTCTGTATGTTCACAACACTGTTATAAAAAATAAGAGAGAGACGCTTTAAAATATGAAAATATTGCCCGCTAGGGGTGGCTTCATTACCAGCAGTACTTGGTTATAGTTGTAATTTCAAAGCTGCCTTCTCTTTCTGTCACCTGGCTGATCTGTCACAGACTGAGGCTATCCTATTAACATCAGAGAGCTTGAATCTTAATAATCCTTTGGGGTTTATTGGGGTCCATGGAAAAGCAAGCTCCAAAGCCTTGGCATCGAAATCGTTTGATGTATTAAAGTGGAATGCCCTTGTTCAACATTTTAATTTGCTTCATTATCAAATATTAGGCACCTATTAATGGCATCGTTTCTTGTCACACTTCAAGCTTGACAATCTGCACAAAAAAATGCATATGTAGAATAGCTGGTGTTCATCACATGCAGAGATAGTTTTAATGTAAAGCTGCTAAAATTGGTAGCGCTTTTTGAGTGGCCCTTTCTGAAACTGTTCTCAATCCAGTACTGGTGGCACACTAATACAAGTTTTCACAGGGCGCGGGAGAAACAGTATGAGTATTTGGGCTTTCTGCCAAGTTGAGATTCGTTGCATAAATGGGAAACTCAGCTGTCTTAAACTATTATTACAGTACATACCCTTAACATGAGTTGCAAGCCCAATTAGTGCATTCTCAATTCCGTGTTTAATCAAGAAGTTTCACATGGTCTCCATCTAGCAACAGAACAACATCTGTTGAGTACAGCAGCAGCAGCAGCTTAGTATGGAAGGAGCTGTGCAAGTGAAATACTTGTTCCATACTGTCCCCTTTCTGAAAGGAGATTTCACTATGGCTCGTCTATAAGCAACCACTGGTCAGCTATTAAGCTTACTGATGTTTTGTAAAATGTAAATAAGAGACCTGTCACCTAGGGAGGTTCCTAAAGAAATGGATGGTCATGTATCTAAACTGCAAGTGACTGAGGAAACAAGGACTGCATGTGTTCTGGAATAACATTAATCTAATGATACAGCATTTCATCTGAACAAGGCAGCCATGCTGGAACATATTTAAATTTTTAGTTGGTTTGACCTTCTTGTCAGAGTGGTTTAGATGTCTTGTTGGATTGACAGAATTGTTTTGTGTGGCACTAACAGGGCTTTCCTGCCTTAAGCCCCTTTAAGCCTGGGTTTCCTTGAACTGCAATTTGCTTCATGGTAATACTGACTGATCTGGGCAATGAGTAAATAATCCATAGTTATCGCTTTTATTCGTTTCTGTGAGGAGCAATCTTAGGAAGCAGAAAAATGCTCTCCGTTTGTCAGGGATCCCAAAGTTATTGACAACAACAGTGCCTGTGATTTGATTGGAAGTGGCAGATTTATTTCGGCATGAACTATTTCCATTAGCAGTTCCATCAACCATCTGGCTCAGAGACACGTGCAGCGCTAGACGGACCGGGAACTCGTTAAAGAATTACAAGACTTCTTAGGGCTTCTTTCCACTGCCCAGATGAGACAGGAAATTGTTGGTTTCAGTACCCTGCCTGGTTTACTGTACTGTGAAATTATTGACATCACTCCTGGAATTGTTCTTAACTTCAGTTATTTACAGAACTGCTTTCTAGACATGGTAGTTTGAGGTAGAAAACAAATGTGATTTAATCAAGAAATAATGAACGTTTTTCACATTTTCCTTTTTTGATGTTTTAAGCTTAAATGTATCCATCCACACAAACAGATCGGCCATTGATCTCAAAGTAAGATTTGAGCAGGTTGTTTATTAAAAGATGTAGGCTAAGGTTTAATCTATTTGTTTTTAATTATATTTTCTCTTCTACAATGTGTTCCACGCTTTGTAGCTACAGTATTGCATTTTAAAGATGCTTATTATATAAGTAGACCTCTTTATAATGACCACATGCGTTGTGTATAGACTGGTCTTTTACAGATGATTTCACTTGGAGCACGTACGCACATGGTGATTTATCAGAGTGCTCACTATAGACAGGTTGCCCTGAATTATTTTCGTATTTTCAATTTTGTTTGGGGCTGTCACTTATTGAATTTTTTTAGCCCAAAGCTCACTCAGGAAGAGTGACAGGCAGAGTTCATGTTTGTGGTCTAAGTTTATCATCCTTTGCAAGAGGCTGTGCGTTTAACAAGACACTGTTGCCTTGGCTGGATCGAAAACTAGTGCAAAAAGACTGATTGTAACCTTGAAAACCCCCTTCACTTGTCTAGACGTGCTGTTCTATTACTTCTATTAGGACAAGGCTTTGGGTGGGTGGAGGTGGGGGGGGGGGGGGTGTATAGGCAGTGGAAATAGCAGCCATTCATAATGATCTAACCACAGAAAACACTTTAAACACTGCCAACCATTTTATTATTTCATCAACCCCCCCCAAAGAAAGCGTTTATTTGTGGACAGAAATGTGAATTTCTAAAGCAGCTCGATGCACAGCATTAAGCAAGTGTTTTTAAAACTGTCTGCAGCAGGGAAAAAAAAAATGAAGACGCTAATTAGGACTGATTTATGAACTTTGGGGGAAAATTGAGATTTGCAGTGTAACAGCAGTGAAAATGTGTAACTCTGGCTAAATCAAATGAGCACATTAGAGGGCTGACATTAAGAGAGGTTGAAGAGCTACTTATAGAGGAGACATTTTGCCTGGATGCGGAAATCTCCATTTAACCTGCTGTGATGGAGGTCGACCATTCAAACCAATATATAGAAATAAATTGTAGCCACTTGTAAAATTCACATATGTTGTTGCTGGCTTGGTTTACTCAAGCATATAGATGCCTGGACCCTGAAGATGGGATTCCCACATGACATGTAGCTGTCATCTGTCTGCAGAATGCCCCCTAGACCTTTATACTCACTGGTGTTTCTCTGTTATGTTGGCTTATTTGTGACTTCTTTTTATTTTTCAGGCAATAATGCCAGGGTGTTCTGTGTTTGGCTTTGGGAGATGTAGTTCATTCAATTTCTGCTTTCTGTCAGGTTTTCCTCGGGTGCTGATTTGGAGATAATGGATAGCTAAAGCGCATGCTGTTTTAAGAGTAAGAGACTTTCCACAGTTAAACCAAAGCAGGAGAGTTTCAAACTATAGCTGGCTTATGACAGTCCTCTACTGTGCAGGTATATATGTTTTGTGTGTGTCTGTGTTGTAAGTATCAAGGGTTTAATGCAGTACAGTGCATAACACGTGGCTAATTTGAATGTAAAGTGTATCGTCAGATCACACACCAAATACTGCTTTTACTTTAATGCACAGAATGCCGACTACCTGACATGTACAGGTAACTTACACAAGCAAACTAGCAATTCAAAATAATGTTGTTTTTTTTTAGCCATTTAAAAAAATAATAATACCAATAGATCAGTTTTGATTGAACAGTGCTTGAAATATTTTCACAGAAGCTACAGTTGTTTAAGTGTTTTCTTGTGTTCGGTAGAGACACAGTAGAAGTGGGAATTGCAGCAATACTCCTGTTGGCTTCAAAGTGGAATTTGATGCTGCCAGGTTTATGCAGTCCCGTGGTGCAGCGTGGCTGTTAAAGAAACGGAGGCAGGGTGTGATTGAAGCGATGCTGCTGAGGCACAGTTAAGTGTTCCAGGGACCACTAGCAAGGAGAGGGCTTTTAGTACAAGTGTGTTTAAAACATGCACATCTCGGAGGAACCAACACCATCTGGGGCATAAAAGGGCATCTTCACCATTTAGAATCCTACAGCACTGTACAGCATGACTGAAACAGCATGCACATGAACATAGATTCATCTTGTATAAACTTGATACAATATGAGGACTAAGAACTAATAATGTTGAGGTAACTATAAACGAGATACTCTTCATACTAGAGACAGACATTAAAACCAAACTGCCCCACCCCCCTGTAAATGAGGCCTTGGTCTCAATTGATAAATCTCCTGGTAAACAATAAATTATTAAATAAATAAATAAATAATGGTATTTAATCTTTGGCATGTTCTCTTGGAGCAATCCATACAAGTGCTTAACCAGAAGAAGTTATACAATAAGATATTACTTCCCGAGCTATCCACCTTGATAACTGAATTGATCACCTTCAGCCTTCTTTTCAGATTGTAAAGCTTCAGCACTGAAGAAAAGATTAGACCAGATAGACCTGCAGCAACTGTCTGGTATTGTGCAATCAGAAACTGACCAGCCCATTTGGGGGGGTGCAGGTGCTTTAGTGTGGTGGGGTCACTGGTTTGATCCTTAGCAGGGGTTAGAGAAAGCTGAGGCGTCGGTCAAAAATGCCTAATTAATCCCATAAATACAGCTGGTGAAGAGACAGGAGCCGGCTGCAAAATAAACCCATTGAAACACAGCATGAAAAACAGAGCTGCCGAGCAACTGCATGACAGTGTAGGAGGAGAACGTATAAAATATCATTTAAAATTGACTTCTAATATATGAATTATCGATATAATAAAAGTCGGTCACATGCGAGTTTGATTTTTAAATTAAGGAACATATTTAGCAGCTGGTTGCCGTATGTAATATATAATAATGATGATTTAGATTTCTCTTCGCTTTTGCAAATGAATGCGTATTAAAAGCATGTGTAGTGTTGCGCTCCAAAGCAAACTCTGCCCCTGTGTTTAATGTTGCTTGCTGTGGCATTATAATGATCATCATCAGACAGTTTTAATAGTACTTTACTTTAGACCAGAAGGTCCAACCCTGGCAGATGCGAGCCACAATAATGCACAATAATGCCAGCTCACTAATGATTTTATAGTGATGCTGCTGTGAAAGGGAATGCCCCTGTAGAGATGTATTACACTGAATTCTTGTAGGAGAGGCATCTGTGAAGAGACGCTTCTTCACACAGAGTGGTGAGGGGATGGGTGGGTTACCTAATCATTTTGAGGAAGGGTCACTTGGCCTCCTGTCGTTAATTTTGTCTTCTGTTCTTATGATGTAAGAAAACAAATGTTTTTGTTTGTTTTTGGGGTTCATAACAAAAAAGCAGGGATTGCTTTATATGTGGATTAAATAAAATGTGAGAGAAAGTCTCTATCAACATATAACATTGATGTGAGACTTTGAGCTTGAGTCTCAAAGCTATTTAGTCCAAATCATCATCGGCAAATGTTCTTTAGAAAGTAAAAATCCACCCAGTAAAGTTACCAAACCAGAATAAAACGACATTTCACTCAAGGGCTTACAAGCCGTCTGAATTGGTTTCCTACTCTATTACAATTGAATTATTTTCCTTTCAGAATAAAATGGCGCTAATGATGGTTTGGAGTAAGTAGCTTTGAGAATCTAGTTCCTTTGTGTCAAAATGTATTACCTAGTCTTTTTAGCACAACTATACAGTTTCTGTATTATTTGATGTGCCGGTACTCATTTGAATATGTAGCTCTACTGTAGAGATTCTACAGCAAATGAAGAAATAAAAGCGCTCATTTGCATGAAGAACGTCGATCAGAAACACATTTCTTTACTGGTTTTATAAAAAAAATAAAGTGTACTGCTAATTCGAGAGAGGCAGTTACTAGAATTAAACATCTGTTTTAACATGAGAAAGATTTTGTATACAGAGGGTGTAAACACTGTTTTCTGAAGGCCACAGTACTGTACAGCATGCTGCTTCTTATCCCAGGAGTCCTTGTTTTATTTTTTTCCATTCACCAGAACTGGACCGATAAAAGGAGGACTGGTACATCCTCCCTTTGTCATGCTGCTCACTTGTGCATTAACACGCAGACACACCCCAGCCCATAGGATAACAGCTGTGACCCTAATGATGGCATGGTGAGATGCTTTGACTTTCACTAGCCAGACAGCGGAATGGGCATGGAGGTTGTGCTGCTGTTGATGCTCCATATGGCAGGAGTGGCAGCAGCTGCTCTCTGAATGAAGGCAGGGGCAGCAGTGCACCAGTGGAGTCAGACTGCTGGCTGGGAAGAGTCCGTTTTGCAGTTGAAAGAAAGATTCACCCAAGAGGCTGGAAGCTAATTCATGCCATTCTGAAATATCCAGAGGCACTAACCAGTTCTAAAGACAACGATAGGCCATTTATTTATATTCAATGTGTACCTTAAATGAAAAAATGCTGTAGTACTTTGCATAACCTCAAGTGTATCTTCTGTAATGCTACTCAAAGCACCGACTGTTTCAAGTATTTTCTATGTGTCTTTATTGGTATTGGCCGTTTCATTTTCATTTAGTTTTCCCGCAAAACTCACAACTAGACCACATGGCTTCGGAGAACAATTAGCGTTATCTGTCACTTATAAAGCATGATCGCTGCAAAAATAAACACAGAAAATTTTGGAAAATTTTTTTTGGAAAATTGGGCAGTTTTTAATTAGAAAATGTTCCGCTTAAGCCTAATTGACCGTTAAATTAGGTTTTAACTCGGCTGCGTTTGAACTGAAAATCGATTCTCTATCAAATGTATCTTTGGGTAAAACATTGAGCCTCAGATTCTAAGATTTAAGTAAAAAAAAAAAAGGCAAAGAGAATCGATTTTGTCATCTTCAGTTGGTTAAATGTATTCTTCCTAATATTTATTATTGACTGTTCAACTATTTTGGATCTGAAAAGGCTAAAATAAAATAGTCTTCTTTTTTTAAAACTTTTTTTTTTGTCTAGGTTACGGCCATTAATTTCGACTCAACCCACCAAGAAGCTTGCAACTGAACAGGTAAACCAACTTTTCAGCCTACTGTTAATTGCCATTTTGCTCTACCATTGAGTTAATTGAAACAGCAGTTTGATTTCTCTGTTCTCATTTAACATAGGGCTAGACAACTTGCAGCTTCAGAATTTCAATTCTAAGCCTCCTGCTGTAAACCTTTAAACATACAGTAATAGAGGCTGTACTAAAGATACATTTCACTACAAAGTGCTACATTTCAGTGGCTGCTTCATGCATAGTGGAGTTAAAATTGTAATAACCAAAGTGCTTTCACACTGTCATGTTATTTAAAAAACAAAGGCTTTGCAATAATGGCATGGCACAGTGGTTTAATGTCAGCTTTATTCTTGGCAGTCAATTTAATCTGACAGGCTGTATTATTAAGATGTACATTTTACATTGGATGTATCTTGGAAAAGTAGGCTATAAAATGTTAAACAGTAGGATATTAAAATGATTTTTTTTTTTCCTGAATTGTACTTTATCTTGGCATCTATGTTTTTGAAGTTATTGATTAATTATTTCGCCAAAATCAATTACAAAAACCTATTGCCAGGATTTTAAGTTAATAAAAAGGTACCCACTACTTCCTGGGGACCATGGGTAAGGATTTTGGAAGTAGTGTTTTGGAAATAAATATTCTTCTGAAACAGTTTGTGTTTGATTATTAACAGAGACTTGAGATTTTTGACACGTGTGTGTGAGGTCAAGCAGTTGATCACTAGGCAACACCTAACCAACTCCTGCTGGTGTATAATTGGCTAGAGCTGAATGAAAGACTGATAAGTCTTTGACATGTGACTCAGCCTGGCCCCTCGCTGGCAAATTAATCGGGCTGCTTTTTCCATCCGTCTGACATGACATTTAGATAATTTTCAATCCTAAAAAAGAAAAGGTAACTCTAATTTGAACAGATGGAGACTTCCAGATTAACATTTAAAATAAACAGTTGCTTGTTAATTATATTTAAATATTGATACAAAAGAAAATGGTTGTATATCCCGTGTGGACAGCCAAACCAAATGTTACTTTTGAAGATTGTTACTAATGTATTGTATATTTTAAACACAGTATACAGGGCGCCCCATAAGTCAGGAATAATAGACAATATCATTATATATTATGCCAAAAAGGATGCGCTCTGTTAAATCGGACAGCCAGACCCCATTGACCATCTGCTCTATACATCAAAATTATGTGAATTTGATCATCTTTGTTTAAATAAATGTCACACCTGAATGAAATAGAGAGCCAACGGATATTAACAATTATGCCTATGATGTCTTATGGGACATCCTGTATAAATGATATGATTGTTAGGTAGTGTATGTTTCTGTGCAGCTACTCTTGTTCCATCAGGCTACGTTTTCTAAAGGCTTCTTCCAAATGGCTTTAAATGTACTTTTGCAAAACCTTAATACAATACATCATTGCTTTTTAAAAACAGTTGGATAGCTAGTCTTTAGAAAATATATGTAATTTTTTTCAATGCTTCGTGATTGCTCATTATTCACACTTCTCTCATTTGTCCAACTGTGACAGTCTGGAAATACTCCTAATAATTAGGAGCTCATTCTATTATTAGTGTCGAGACTTTTTCGAAAAAGTAAAGATTAGTCTGATTCTACTTTTTTCCTTTTTTTTTTTTGTATAATCTTTTTATTTAATCACTGGCCTTGTGAATTAACCAACACGAAATGCGATATGCTTGCAGGGATTTGGCTCCACTTCTTCATCTGATCCTTCAGACTCCTCCAAGCCTGTGGTGGTAGAAAGCGGCCCTGTCTTATACAACAACGAGGATGATGCCGAGGAGGAAGAGGAGGAGGAGGAAGAGCCCTGCGTTAGTGCCATGCTGCTCATAGGAGGAAACGGTAGGTGAATATATAATCAGAACAGTCTCCTTTGTGAAAGCCTGTCCAGCTTGCAGGTTGTTTTTTTTTGTACCTCGTCTCATCCTTTTAAGAGCGTGGCTCCTACATAGCTTCTGCCTAACAGTTCCAACCACCTGACTGCTGCAGATGTGTAGCAACTCGTTATGTGCATAATTGGCCATTAAACTTGTATCACTTTTTTTTTTTTTTTTTTTTTTAAATGCCGTAAACTAAAAATCTACTTTAGAAACAGAAATAAGAAATCCACTGATTCATAATGTAGCAAAGTGCCACGAGTGATTGATAACGGGTGAAGAAAAAGAGACTTCTTGAATGTAACACTTTCCTCAGTCTCTCAGTTGACGTGACAAGGTCACATTCCAGAATGGCAGCTCCTGACAGCTCTTAAGAAACTGAATGAAGCTGTAATTGCAGTTTTTTCAACCCGTATATCAACTACTTGTTTCGTTTTCAGATTATGGCTGTGATGTGGATGACGACGATGGATATTAACATCTGTTAGTTTACTGTGGACTGATAAGATATGCTGCTGCCTGTCAAAAGGTGTATCCTGACCTTGAAAGAATAAGCACTGACAAGCTGATGGGACCTTTCATATGAAACACAATAGATTTATTGCCTTTCTGTGTTTTTAAGGTAATGATTATATCACTTTGGACTTAAAAGGCGAAGACAATTACCCTGACGCTGCATATGACTGTTCCATTGTAATACTGGAAATAAACTGTCTTGCTTAAGTTTAATTAAATGTCACATCTCACAGTTCCCAGTGCAAAGGAAGTGCGCACCTTGGGGGAGATCTTGCTAAAGAAAAAGTACAAACAGGCATAAGAGCCTAATGAAAGCAGAAGCAGATTAGATTCTTCATGAAGCTTACCACCTATATGCAGACAGACTTAATCAGGATAAGGACAAAATATAGCCATGCCTAATTAGTGACCATAAATAAAAGCTTGGTTCGAACAAGGTAATTGAAAACCTATTGTATGATATGTGAATAAATGTCTGTGTAGTGTGTAGGATTTTACTGTTATGAATGAAAGATCAGTGCCACATGGAATGGTGATTCACAAGGACGTAGAAGGACACATGTGTGGACTGGATTGTATTATTTGCAGGAGCTACAGTGAAGGAAAGGAACAATACATTCAAGCACTGTGGGTCTTACCTGGAAAAGCTTTCATCCTTAAAATGATGTAACGGGAGACCGAAAGCCTTTGGAGGGAATTCATTTGTGTGATGTAGCGAAACATGAGTTATAAATGGTGGTTCCATCTGTATAGATATTGTATTTGGGAACTATAATAATCTTGTATCAGATCAGTAAAAGAAAAGCTCTTTATGAGGATGGAGTGTAGTGTGTTTTTTTGTGTATGTATGTATGTATGTATGTGTGTGTGTATATATATATATATATATATATATATATATATATATATATATATTTAAACATTTCCATTCATTTCATTTTTTTATTGTGTATTCTAAATGAATAGGAAGTGTCATCCTGGAGAGAGAAATGGGTCAGATTTATTAGTATTATTATTATTATTATAAATACTTTTTTTAAGTGCTGATTACAATTTGGTTGTTGCAATTGAATCTATCTGTAAAAGTCATTTTGTGCAAAGACTCATTCACACTTTAAAAAACACTGTTTTTAAGGTAAATCCCAGAAAAGGGAGTATTAGTGGCACACCTTAGTAAACGGTTTCTTACACTACCTGGCATATTATTTTGTAATGGTGTTGTTTTATTATTATTTATTATCTAAATGAACAAGGTATTATTGAACACTTCAAATCAATGAATTTACACTGGGATTAAAAAGAGCACAACTACAATTAGTGCAATAAAAACCCATTAACTAATTCAATTTAGCCTGCTTTAGAAAGATCATTTGTTTTAGCTGGGAAGTGGTTTAATCTGTGAAATATTAGACCCTTGTTTTAATGTGGGATTTTAACACATTCAGTACTACAGTACATATCAATATTTCATTTTTAATACAGTATATAATATACACGACTGAGCCACCTTGGGAATGGTGAAGCATTCATTAAGATTTTAAATTTAAAATCGGGATGGATCAATAGAAGAGCTAAGGGTGTCCAAAAGTTAATTTCTTTGAACCTTTTCTTAATAGCTAAAACAGCAGGAGCAACCAGGATACACAATGACAATAAGAAGTCATCCCAAATTTATATATATATTTTTTATAAATACCATTTTACAAATCTTGTTATCTCCCAGGAAAGAGTCGATATGAAAATCCTGGGATACAGTTAGTCCCCGCCAGGTGATCATCATCAATTCTTTAATTGCAGTGCTACGTTGACTAATCCTTCTGGCATTACTAGAACCATTAGAGCCATTAATACAGATTTACTGCTATTGCAGCAGGTTTTGCTTCACCAGCTTGGATATGCCTCTTGGCTTTTATCCCACAGTTCCCAACTGTTGTAATGCAGGGAGGTGGTACCTCCACCATTTCTGGCACCTATTGTTGTGTGCAGTGCATTCTCTAAGGCTTAGAGCAGAGAGGCAGAGGCTGCCCCATCTTTAACATAATCATGACTGTACCTTCCCATCTGCTGAGTTCATCTTACACTCCCATTACAGAGTTCATTATCTTTTGAGTTTGCAGACACAGCACCCTAGCTAAAGATATGCCAACAGTCTGCTGAGTTTGAACTGCAAACACAAACCAGCTTCTCTTTGTCCGGCTCCTGCTACTACAAGCGTAATCAGCTGTAACCACTCCTTTAGATACCTAGGACACCAGTGAATCAATCATCCAGGGCATACACTTTTAATTCAAAATAATGTCTATGTATGTATGTAGAATAGAGGCCACCATGCAGAAACATCAGCTACAGTAGGTTATGGGGAAGCACGCATCATAGGGGGGGTGCTGTTGTAGTTACATTGTGTAACGAGGTGTAAACTACATGCACACTGCTCAGCTTTGCCTTGGATAACTGGGGTAAACTACTGCACATAAACAAACACACACACAGACAGACAATATTGTGCATTATTGCTTACATCGTCACTGTTTTTCAATCAGTAGCATGTACCCAAATCAGTTGCCAAGAGGATTTTGATTGTGTGTTGTGGATAAAAATTAAATCATGGTGTTCCCGTTTCATGCATAATTAAAATCTGCAAATCTACCGATTCCAGTGCCACCTTCAAATAGACTGGATGCTGTGTGATGATTTCTTAAGTAAATTCCCTGAACAGCTGACAAATTATCTGTTGTCGTTTTGAAAATCAAATTTACTCCACCGCTGCTGTCAAAATAATTTAGTGTGTCTATATTTGACCGTACAAAAAAAAAAACCTTTGCATGCTAAATCTTTGATATAAACCTGCATGTAATTACAACTGTCTCACAGATCATGTTGACTTCAGAGAGTGGTAGTGAGGCACTGAGCAGGTGGGAATACTAATGGAGAATGTAATGTACAGCCTAGCAGAAAATCATTATAGATAATCTGGAGGGGGAAAAAATTGCATTATTCTCTTTACTGTGGTACCATTTTTACTCAAGCATCACTGACATTTTGATAATGGAATGTTAAAAGCATTTAAATTCCATGGATTTCTTCCATTTGTCATTTTTAATGGACAAGGGGTGTCAAAATAGTTATTTCTTTATAATCGTGACATTTCCAAAGGTTGTCACATCATTCATACAGTTAAATAACAGCGAAAAATACAAAGCTGTACTTGTATCTGTATAGTTCCCTGTAGTACATACTTTAAACTAATTTAAATAAATGGATTTTCCATTAAAGTATTTTTTCTGTTTAAGACTTTAACTTACCTATGCTGAAAGAACAGCAGGGAAACTGTTCTAAATAAGATGTTTGTCTTAAATCTTATTGCACTAAAACAAAAACTACTCTCAGGTGGGATAGGTGGAACAGTGGGTTGTATCACTAGAAATGCATGTCTCATTTCAGCCGAGGTCGCCAGTGGACATTTGCCCACATCGGAGGCTCAGGACTAGCTCCTTGACCCTCATCATTTAGGGGAACAAAATTTAAACATAAAAAACAAATCTGTATGAAAATGATCCATGTAGTTTTGTCTAATATTTTATTTTTTGCACAAATAAGAATAATGTTGTCTGTGTTTGATCTGTCGCCTCTAGTTAAACTAGTCTAGACTAGTGAAAGTAAATTGGTAACAAATGAGTTTTACTGCATTCACTGCAATTGCAATTCCCTCAAATGGCAGTATAATGGAGTTACGATGCAGCTAAAGAGCAGCTACACTCCCATTCTAACTCCACTCTGGTGCTGTTAGGACCAATTTACTGCAGGTGTATTTCACATAGGTTTTACTAAAGCCCTTTTTGCACATTAGGAAATTGACCAGCTTGTATAATGGGATTACATCAAGCAAAGAAAAAACTAAAATCTAAAAAGGTTCATGTTTAGAATAAGCTCTTCATACTTTAATAATGTTATACATCGAGACATAAAGACCAAAATGCAGTTGAAGTATTGATTTGTTGTCTTATGCCTGAGTGGATGGAATAGTAAAATAAAAACACATGTCCTGGCATAAGGATACATCACAACCAAACCTGAACGGAAATTGATCCTTTGATGAAGCAGTCTCAGTCACTCGCATGTAACAGTAAACTGCTTCATTCACTTTCACAACTTTAATTCAAAAACACACCGAATAATATTACACTCATTTTAGTAGCCAGTCATAAAACTGCACACTTCCAGCGCCCTCAGTATTCAACACTATCCAGTAATCGCTTTTTATATCTTCTACTGCAGTATGCTTTATGTTAATATGTAATAAGAGTTTGAACAAATTGCTAATGTGAAAAGGTCAAACGTTTTGCAATGTGATGCTATTAATGCCTCACTGGACCAAGACTACAGAGGAACTTCTCAAACACAAGGCTTACTTTTCAAACCAGTACAAGCAATTTACTGTATATACTCAGACAAAACCTTCTTACCTCATTATTTTATATATACACATGATCACCTACAGACTTTTGGGCACAGTTTACATTTTAAAGGTATATATTCACATAGCATTTATCCTCAGTGCTAAGTTACATCGCCCCACCCAAACAAAAAGAAAATTCACAACATTTTACCATCTGTAATCTTAAAATGAGATCTGTCTGATCACTGAAGCGAATCTGAGCCACTGACCACGCAACACAGTGTCTTGTGAGTATGAGAGAGCAGGTTACTGAGCTGACGAGAATGCATGGAGGGCGGCTGGGGACTTTAGTTAGATCCCCTTGTCATTTTTACTAAACGGTCATGAAATTGCATTATTATCAAAAATGCATTGAACAGTCCAGGAGGGACCCATGCAGACAAACATTGTGAATCTTGTATATTTTGGTTAATAGCCTCTTTAAAATCAAAAGTGAGTCTTCATAATAGAGATGCCCACTGGTCATTTTACAATTAAGCCCCATTTCTACTAAACAAATGCCTGGCATGGCTTGACTTTTCGTGCTCATAATCCCATAGCAGGTTAGCAGTGTTCAGTACATGACATACATGCTTAACTAAGGGCCAGAGTGTTCGTGTCTGTATTGTATCTCTTGGGATGAATAGTTTATATGAGGCGAGTGGCCAAGGTTACTGTCTTAGATCTGCCTACACATATTTACATGAAACATGAAAACCTGTTTCAGCATTAAAGCAATACAGCAAGTTGGATTGTTTCCACCTTGGCTAATTTCTATAGTCAAGCATTTTTTGGAGCTGCTGATAGATAACATATGTGGCTTGTAAGGGTCCTTGCTAATTCATTTGAGTTATCTTTGGCTACACAAAATGGTATAAATAAAGCATCCTAATCTCGCTACTGCATTATGGTAACTGGATTTCTTCTGTGGTCACATAAACTACACAAAATACAACGGGTTCAAATACAATGCGTTAAAGCAACATCTGAAGTTTTGGTATACCTCATTTATTTTTGAGAACATTTACAGTGGAGCAGAAAGATGTAGCAAACACATCAGCAGGGATTTGCTGAAGTAGAGCGGACTGTACATCGGCACTAGCTGTCATCTCCCTGTCCTGCCTCTTTAGCATGCCAGGAGAGAAATGGGCCATCAAGAACACACTGCAGATTTCAGGAACGGACGATGCAGTGCTATACAGGGAGCGACTGGAGTGGAGACTATTACTGCAGTCGAGATCTGTTTTACTAAGCACCTCAGTGAGGTGAGCTTACACTTGCTACTGCCACTTCTAGTTCCAATATGTCACCAACTTTGAACTGTGACCTAAGATGGCTGCCATATTGGGGTCATGTGACTGTGGTTTCTGGATGAAGCCGATGTTTTTTGCCTTTCCGTTTTTGCTTCGTGTTTACAAACCGTTCCCCTTACAGGGGTGCTTTGATGTCAGAGATCAATAGTTTTTTTTTTTTACTGTTGCCTGCTGAGTGACTAAAGACCGGTTTGTGGGGAACAAGCACAAACTATTTTTGGTTACGTGACCATGTATTGCCAATAGGGTTGCAAGTTATGATCTGAAGATATATAATATGTTGCGTCCTGCATATGCCTGCTACCTTCTGTATCACATTTGTCCACAAGCACATAAAAATAATAAAACAACTCACACACACACACTACCAGGGGAAGCTAAATAGACTGCTGCTGTTACTACTTAATAATAATAATAATAATAATAATACTAAAAATCACCATGAGCCAAATATATTGTTACTAAGTGCCTGTTTTACATAGTAATGCAGTGATGAAGTACTGCCTCCCAAAGATTTTCTGGCAATATAAAGTCATGACAAATGCTAACCGCTAGAATGTTAACTAGCTCTTCCTTTTGACAACCAAGCATAAAATGTAATTCCAAACTGCTACGTATATAACAACACCACTGAATGTATGTACTGTGTACCGGCTGGTAGCATTCAGCTTGACAGCTGCAGGTTGCACTGCTATTGAGGAAGGACCCCAGGCACAGCATTGTAACAGAAATGTACCTTCCTGTTAGGATGGCTACCCAAGGACACCCCTGTGCTAATGAGTCAATCATGGATGCTACACACTGCTTAAGATGGAATTAATAAAGCCAAGCTGTGAATCATGTCCCCTGATTCTACTAAATGATTGGACAGTAGCAGATGATGGTACCTTCAGACTGCAAAAACATCCTACCCCACATGTGCCGTTGTTAAATAGAGTGGGGGACGTACTGTTTCATACAAAGGGTACTTTTCCAGGTCTGGAAGTCAGCTTTAACATTTCTCCATTTTACAGGGGGAAAAAAAGTACTTGAGCACCTAAAGATGTAATTGAATCGAGTCTTGGTGATTTATAAAGTACAGTAGAAGTCAGAGCCCTTATTAGCCCTTATTAGCAAGCTTCGTAGTTACCAGATAGCAGCTATGTTGTCTTGAACTTATTTTCATTATTCAGCAGTTCTGGTAACACTTTACATTAAGTGTCTCTAATTACTGTGTATTTACCTAGTAGTTACGTAGTAAATAAATGTGTACTCACACATAATTACAAAGTTATTATGCATAGTTACAATGTACTTAATGTGTAAATCTTTTTGCATAATCTAACCATAATCCTAACTCTGAACCTAACACTATCCCTTTTCTGATACAATTGTCTACTTACAGATATCGTGCATAAAGATTTATATTTTCAGTACATTTTCACTATGCATAATAACATTGTAATTATGTGTACCTACACATGTATTTACTACATAACTACTATGTAAACACACAGTATTTAAAAACACTTAATGTAAAGTGTTACTGCAATTCTTTACTGTACCTTTGTCCACACTCTATAAAGATGCTTTTGGGTTTTTAGACTATGTATCTATTGTTGCCCATTGAAATCCTCTCACTACACTAAGGGTAGCTGTAACAATACCATGCAGACTGGCAAGATAAGACTATATAGACAGAGGATATACCATCACATGGGAAGCTTGCTCTTAATGACTTGGGAAACTGCTTTTTTTTTCTTCTTTCGAGGCACCAAACTTACGCAGTGTTCTCCGTGGAGCTGGTTAATAAATCTTGTGTCCTGTGTTGGAATAATCACTCCCAATGGGGAAAGAGTTCAAGACGAGTTCAGAACCTTTTGCACCTTGATGATGTAAAACATAGGATTGGGATGCCAGATCAACATAGAAAAGGCCATCATAACATGGCTTTACACACGCGTGGGTGATCAGATACTGTTAAACAAGACAAAGATGAGCACCAGCACAGGAGTGGATACAGTTCAGCTGCTTCATTTATTTTGTTTTTAGTCGTAGGCTCTTATTTGATCTCGGTCCCATAATCATTAAGCATCCCGTGAGGGGAGATTGTATGACTTTGGAAATCCACCACAGCCACTGCTGTTTCAACTGCTAATATATGACCGACCATCGCAGATGATGACTTCATACAGTATTACCAGTGTTATAGGAAATTATTAGGTGAACTCTAACCCGTACACTTTGACCTGTGACCTAAGGTGGATGCCCAGTGAGGGCAGGTCACTTTTTGATTTCCCGATGAAAAGACCTAATTCTTCGAGATATTGGATTCCTGCTCGCTACACAACTGCATTCTGGGATTCTCTCGTAAGTATTGTACAAGAAAAAAATAACCCTTTCATGTCAGTTTTTTTGGCATATGACATATTGAGGACTTTTTAAAGTTTCTTCTGTATAGAAACAGTACACTTTGTGTTATTCACATAATGTTTTGCACTGTACACTGTGGTATTCTTTGTGCTTCTTAGTTGAGTTTCTTTACTGGTATTGTCCAATAAAATATAACTTTGTTACTTATAAAATTATGCACACCACTCTTGACATTAGGGTTTATAGTTCTGTATATACACATGTGTATTATATGATTCTCTCATGATTCTGGTTTGGTTCACAAAAACACCCATTGCTAGTTTTGTTTAAGAGAATCACATTGCAAGACACAGGTAAGTCCAGCATGGAAGCTGAATGCTACCAAGAGGTTAAAGGCAAGAGATCCTTTTCTGCCTCATACTTTGCCTGAACATAAACAATGTTTTCTTACTCAAGCATTATTACTGATTGGAAAGAAAGATCTATGGAGCTCATATGCTCACTGTAATTTATGAAGCTACTTTGTCATAAAGCTACCGTGAATAGATCAGGAACCATATAGAATACATACATATTACAGCTTGTGGCAGTGTGCCCGCCCCTGTGTGTATTTTATGTGTCTATGTTGCGTGTGGTGTGTTAATGTGGGTGTATGAGTATTGGTGCATTTTATAACACGCGTGCTACATAACCCCACATTAACACACCACATGCAACTTATAAACATAAAATACACACAGGGGCGGGCACACTGCCACACAGCTTTATAAAGCAATTCATTCTCCTGACTATCAATTTGTTATGTGCATGACACAGTAAATGCTTGATAAACAGCCTTGTATCCTAGTAGGCTGACCAATTACTCTTCATTGTACTCTTACCCCAACGTATGCTTATCAAAGGTTACAAGCCCACACAAATCTTACAACAATGCAGCTAGTTTATGTTTAGAGATTAAATACATATTCATCATCATCATCACATATTGTGATTAGCTAAACCTATAGAAAGGTTGTTATTTATTGTATTTTATTTTTATACAACGTATAACGCGTTTGGGTAACAGCAGTTATTATTATTATTATTATTATTATTATTATTATTATTATTATTATTATTATTAATGTTGATGTTTTAGTACATTTCTGTCTCCTGGATGGGTTCAAGGCACCCTTTTCTTCTCGTAATTACCAGGAACAAGACAAGCTCTTTTCAGTGATCCTTCACATGCTACATTATTAACCACTTTGATGCTTTGAAATTAAGTCTGTGCTTTGATCTACCCTGCGGTGCAAGCCATCATTACCACTACGTTTATGAGAATGTTCAACTGCTAACCCAAAGTCTTGCAATAATGAAAGAAACAGAAGGAAAAAAGGTGCACCTTAGCATGAACAACGAGCCACTGAAAAAAAACCTGAGCTGAAAATCAATATGCTTTTGGCTATTCTGCTGCTCTATTGTTTTACTCGTCTGATCAGTCAGCTGGAATGATCTATAAATGGTTATTCAAACATCTGTCAAAACCAGACAGCTCTTTACAACCTCATCACCTTCAAGTTACAGAAACCATTGGAACCATAAGCAGATTTATAACTGAATATAAGTATTGACTTTTCTACAGTGGTACTAGTTAAACACATATCTCATCAAGCTCTTGATGCAAACATGTGTTCAAATTACCTGCAAAGCCTATTTGACTCGCCGGCCCCCTAGTGGAGTAATCTGGTACATACATAAAAGGTTAATATGGCCCCCCCCCCCCTTTTTTTTTTAGTAACATCATGTTATATACAGTATGCACTATTTATACCCTATTCACTATGCAGTGTTATTTATTATTGAAATACTGTGTACATTTCATTAATTGGCCATTGCAATATGAAAGTCTGGTATGATTACAAAAGTTAGCTTTTGGCTTTGGGTAATAGCCTTTGTGCAATAGTTCAACACTACTGAGTGTCTGTTGTACTATACCTCTGTCATTGTATTTCATTATGAATTATGAAGGACTCATATAGATATATGTGGATCTCTGGCAGCACAAATGAATACAAATCGAAATGAAAAAACAAACAAACAAACAAAACAGCTCAACAAATAAAATCCAATTGAAATTGTGTTGTGTGTTTATGTGGTTTGTGAGGCAAGTGCAACGATTTATAGTGTTTCCTCTGAAAGGGTCACTTCACGTCATTAACTTTCCATTAAAATGGATCTTTCAATGCTCGCAAGCGATATTGTTCCCTAATACATGACTCTTTTTTTTCCTGGCTTCAGCAAAGAGCAGAAATGGTATATAATAAAATGTAGAGGGGCTTAAAGACTTTGAGATTACTGTAAAGTCTAATCCGAGAGGAGTGCAGCCAGTTGATAAAGTCTATTGCATTTTCTCATTGACTTGAAGCACAATCTCAAAGGACACCCTACTATATAGAACCCTTGAGAGCAAAGAGGACTTGAATCAGGCTCTACGTACATTACTGTATGTTGCTTTACTGAGTCTGTCAGCCAGCTCACAAAGAGACACAATTAACACACAACAGCAACGACACGTTTAATTAAGAGGTCAGGTCACATGACACGATGACAGCCAGCTATTGCTAACAAAGGAAATAATGATCCCCTTGGATCTACCAGGGTATATTGAAATTATTTCGATAGCAGATTATCTAGACATAGATTTTATTACGATGTGCTTGTCCTATCTATTGCACATATAGCTGTAAGATCTATCCCTATTCACTATTTATTATAAAATTGAAGCTAATTCAAATGATTTAAGGTCCATAAATGTTGACACAGCTAACACATGTTTTTTAATGTTTTTTTTAGTTGTTTATTTTGCACATGGTTTATGCCACATTAACTGATTAAGCTAATTGCTTAAATATCTGGATGTTTTTTGATTCTGGTTGCACTGATGATGGTCAAACACTGACTGAAACATTTGCACTTTGTTCATTCTGCGTAGTTTGTCGACTGTTTTAGCCTGTCATGTAAATAAAAGTGACCTGTTGGTTTTCACTCGACTTTGGCGTTGGAGCGCTTTCTTTTCTTCAGTGTGCGGATCTGTGTGGGGGTTGCGATTATATTGGAGATCGACACACCTGTTCTATTGCTTGTTGGACACTGTTTTCAAGGCGCAGTTAACTGCACTATTCCATTATCACTGGCTACACTGACATAGCACCAGATTTGCAAATAAATGAAAGCGTTGCTTTGATGTTACATGCAAGCTGATCCTTTCAATGCAATTGCCATGCAGCTCGACACACTTGTCCCATCTGTTTACCAGCCTCTCAATGCCTTCGGTAGGGTTGTGCTAACCCTTTGAACTGACAGTCTACAGCTCTGCTAGTAGCATTCTAGCTTCCATGTTTTATCTTCCTCAGTCACTGTATATAATCCAGAAATAATTGGAAATGCCTGTTGTACTGCCTGATCATAACTGGTTATAGATGAAGCACATGGGGCATGAACTAGCAGCACAGGAGCAGAAACGCTCTCCCTCATTGTCAGTGCTGTCCACATACTTGTGGATCTGCCCACACATACAATGTGCACATGGCTGCGTGCTGTTCATCTTGTTATATGGGGTTCACCACTTGCTCTTAATGCATCTTGCAGTCACATGTCTTACTGATCGGAGTCAGATTTGAACTATTCACACTTTTTAATCTTAAAAGATGAATCAAACCTCTGGTGATATCTACAGATTGGGTTACTAATATCCAGGGCTTTGAATTGCAATTAGAGAAGCTGTCGTAACACCAGGGGCAGGGGGGTACATGACCAGCCCATTCCTGATTACCTTCTCTCCTTATTTCAGGGTCAGTCTGCTGTCCAGAATGGACCTTGGAGTCTTGACCCTTTGAGACTGCTCCTGTCATGCATATGGAAGCCAACCAAAGCTGGTCAGAGCTGCTCTTGCCCATCATGACTGGGAATGGCTTCCCACAATTTTTATATTATCGGGTATTCATAACCGTGCATAGCAATCCTTTGAGAGGGTGTTTTATAAATTCAGAGCAGAGACCGATAATGAGAGCTGCCGGGGATGTCTTTGCTGAGAAGTGATCATTAATTTTTCTTGTAAGAGGTCACTGAATTAGATAATGATGAAATCAAAGAACAGATGGAACGGATAATGAGATAAACAGGGGCAGTGTTCTACAAGAGAAGTAAAAGGTGTTGTTAATAACATCTCCATCGCATTAGAAACAGCAACTGGCTGGAACTAATAATAGGACCTTCCTACAGTTGGTAGGTTTTCATCCAACAGAATAAAGATAACTTCTCTAGGGCCCTCTGAGTGCGTGGGCCCTTGAGCAGTTGCCTGGCTGCACCGACTATTCCTCCGCCTGGCAGATGAGTATAATTACATGAAAATACAGCTGATATTTAAGCTGTAAAAAGCATCCGCTGGAGTGATAACTAGCAGCGTCTAGTAGGAAGGGAGGAGAAGCGAGGCCTTGGTAACGTCACAGAAATAAAGATACAATTATAGGATGTGCTTACCCGGAGCACAACTAAATAACACAGTGTAATTTAAACTTAATTAATGTGCAACATCTCTTGGCTTTGGTTGAGACACATGTTAGGAGCTGTCACGGTGAGCTCTAATCGTGGGAGTATCTTTCTCACTGCACCAGAAGACAAGAAAAGGTTGTTTAAAAAAAAAAGAAAAGTGTTTGTACAACTTCCTTGCTGCTTGTCACTCCTACATTGCGAGGTTTGACAAGTACGCCCTTATGTGTATAATGCATTCATGTCTATATATATATATATATATAATTATCTGTGCCACCAAAACGAGGGTGTAATTGAGTGTAAAGTAAAACAGGGTTGAGGATTGGATTTAATCCTCGAAGTTTAGATTTCAAAGGCAATTGCATGATATACACCTGCCATCAACATCAAATACTACATGGAATTACTGTGTGCGTTTGTGATGTCCATATGGACTCTGTTAAAACTCAATTATTCAACAGGGTTTTTTCTGTATGCTGTCTATAGTTACACATTGAACCTGTTAATAACGACCTGCATGTGAGTTCATGTAAACCAGGACACAACGGCTTGTCTTGTGCTGTGGGAATGCTTGAAACAGGTCCATTACTTTTGTTTTTCGTTTTTTTTCTCTATTAGGAGGAATTGGCCAGACATGTCTGAGACAAAGGTCATTTTTTTCTGTATCCTTGAGGTCTAAATTGAGACAAAGAATTAAATGGCAAGTCAGATCTAGTTATTGTCTCTAGAAAAAAAACAGACTATAGGACTGTCATAATAAGCATAAGCCATAACTGTGTGTAGGGCAACTGGGTTGATATGTTTTTGTTTGAAACTGAATTTTATTGGTTTACGATTCTTTTAATAAGCACTATGCTTTATACTGCGACAATTGGGTACATACATACATTATATATTGTATTTCATCTACTTTGGTATATTACATACTTTTCTCAGTTATTGAATAAACCAGTGGTCTATCATTTTTAGCATAGCAACACCAAGTCATTTAAAAAACAAAGTCATTCAAATTTAAATTCTGAAAATGTTCATGGTAGACCTGAAATACATTGAAATTAAAAGGAATACTGTTGAGTTAGGAAACCTGTTATTCTGTGGTTATAAAGACAAGGAAACTGAATCTGTAAAGCAGTGTTTGAGACTCTTTTCTGCTACGGCAGAAGTAACATAAGCAGTTACAGTGTTCGGAAACAAGGAGCCTCTGTGCTCATGTTGATTAGAGCACAGAGGCCTTTGCTGCATGTGATAATGCATGTGACTGAGCTCCAGCTAGCTACTATATACCACTAGCTATTTGGAAATGAGGTTTACAGGTTAGAACTAAAACCAATCTCTTATTATCAGGAGGGCCCTGAACGACAGCAGGTTAAGGCACATCACAAATATCAAACAATGTAGCTTTTATTACAAAGGAGAACTCAAACAAGTAGACAAGGAGACAAAAGAAGTGACATCATTCATCAGTTGCTTCACAAAGGCTTGTATGGCATTGTAATGTTAACACTTTAGAAATAGTCAATATGGGAGTCACATGTTGCAGTATCATTGTAGAGATGTAAACAAACTACAACATACTGCGATCGAAGGCTTTGTTACAAACAGGAAATAAACCCTAATCATAGCCATCTCCTTCCTTACCCCTAGCCTTAACTCAACCTTAACCTTAACCCAAACCATAACCTGAACCGCAACCTGAGTCAGAATGTGACTCTCCGGTGTAACTAATATGCAAGTGACCCCTTTAATTGATAAGCCTTACACTGTTAGACTACAGATGGCAGCCTGCAAGGACTCATGTAGCGTCCTGCACACACGCATGATTGGATTAAAAGTGTGGCGTCACAGCTGGCGTGATCATTGGTGCGTTGCATGTTTAGCTGCACTGGGCTGGACCCCTGTATTACTGTCAATCAAGCGCTGCTGATGAAAGGCCTGCTCTTCTTGCTCTGCAGCTCTCTCCGGCATCTGGGTCATTTTTTTTCTTGCCACTAATTGTTACAAGGCTGTCATGAACAAGGGGAGGAAGATACCTCCTTCTAGACAGCTGTCCAGATGGGTGCCTTACAGGCAACAACCTTTTTATTTTGACCGGATGTGCCTCCTCTGATCTGGCCACTGCTTTCCCAATTCAATCCATGTTTAATTACAAGTGGAAAAAGGACATTTCTAGCATGCCACTGCATTGTTACCTTCTACCTAAAAAAATTCGGTATGTTCTGCAGCCCTGGTAGGAGTACACAGATATATAGGCTTACAATAGTATTTGTCACTACTGTTTTTTTTTTGTTTTTTTTGTGAGAATGTAGCTCAATAGCATTTATTATTTTATTTTCTTCTTATTAATACATACTTTACACATGCTGCAATTGATGCTGTTTATTCACTATTTGTTATCTGGCCAATGCAGAGGAATTTTGGTACAACAGGATATTTATGCAATTATTATTATTATTATTATTATTATTATTATTATTATTATTATTTGTTAACTTGCCTTCTCATTTTTCATTGAGCACCATTTATATATATTAAAATTGCAATCCTACTATCGTATTGTTCATCAGATGTACAAAGTGTACAAACCAGAAGTAATGCCTTTTTTTTTTTTTTTTTTTTGCATGTTGAACACTGCCATTAATCAAGGAACAGCTTGAGTCAATGTGGGGGTCGTGATGCTTTGATCCCCCTGCAACGCATACAATCCCAGAGTTCAGCTTCTTAAAAACCTGCCTATTTTCATCGGCTCAGGCCTCCAATAATCAGATTTTGCAAACACTGAATATATTTTGTCATGATTGATCAATCCTACAATGAAACATGATGGAGGGTGTGTGTGTGTGTGTGTGTGTATATATATATATATTCTTTAGACACGACCCATACAGCTTATTTATGTGATAGTTTTATTTTTTTTTATACCTTAGGGCTTAGTAGGAAGCACACTTAGCTTGAGCCTGAAGGTCACTGGTTCAGTTCCTCCCTCAGGATTAGCTGAAGCTGCTCCTTCTACCAGACAGACACACACTTTATCTACCAACACCCACACTGAGCGCAGAGGCACTGTGGTATATGATGCAGTGCGGTAGTTAGACAAGGCCAGGGGTTCTCAAACCAGGGGCCTGGACCCTGCTGTGGGGGGGGTTGCAGTGTTTTCAGGACAGTTCTGTCTCTATACTCTGCTGGATGAGGAGATGGGGGGGGGGGGGGGTCGCAGTGTTTTCAGGACAGTTCTGTCTCTATACTCTGCTGGATGAGGAGATGGGGGGGGGGGGGTCGCAGTGTTTTCAGGACAGTTCTGTCTCTATACACCGCTGGATGAGGAGATGGGGGGGGGGGGGGGGGTCGCAGTGTTTTCAGGACAGTTCTGTCTCTATACTCTGCTGGATGAGGAGGTGATGGGGGGGGGGGGGGGTTAATAGGTGTTCAAACTGCCCCATCTCGAATAGAGAGAGAGAGAGAGAGAGAGAGAGATTTGTAGTTGTTTCATTTACCCTGATTTCTGCTTAGAAGTAACACATGGAAAGAATAAGAATCCAATCCAAATGATAGTAATGCATGTCCTTGAGGAGTAATGATGTAGAATTGTCACTGAGCAGCTATCTGTAGTCCTGCTATTTCACTTCTTAAGAAAAAAAGGCATTGGTCTTTGTTCCTTATTCTTCCCAATTGTATCTACAAAGTTCTGACTTTCAACTGTAATTCTGATCATTTGCAAGAGATTTGACCCAAGGGGTTCCATTTTTTCCCCACTTTAATAAATATGTATATACCTGGCATTTCTTGTGCATGTTAATTATTCTGTGAAATGTCTGTTTTGCAATTTAAATGAATCATTCAACCATGAGCAATTGGTTGTTTTTTTTTTTCAGCTCCTGATGATTTTGCATTTACATCAACTGATAATTCCCCAAACCTGAGAAATTGTTCCTGAAAAGTTCAGCCCCAAGTGATATGGCATTCAGTGCCTGACCTAATTAAAGAGTGTATGCAGAGTGTAGCGCTGCATTTCCAGATCCCAAGAATAAAAGAACATGCTGGATCTCTGGGTAATTCTTTTGTAAGAGCTTGAGAGCTACGCTCTCCATGACTCGGTTACAAATTTCTATTTTCTCTGACTAAGTGCCCAGTTCACCTAGAAATATGTGCTGCAGTCAATTCAGCATTTCCTTCCGCATTGATTAAATTGAACCAAAACATCCAGTGCTGATGTCCAGTGAAATCCACGTATCAGTTTCACTCAGCTCTCCTTTAACACACTACAGCAAATGTGTAATGTGCATTTCACCCCTTGTTGGAGATAGCTGTTTGGAGATCATTTTACTGTAATAACCTCAGGCTATTTTGAGGGTTACTAATCTCCCCGGGCATGTGGTGTTGCATATCGTGTGGGAATAGATCAGCTCACGTTTTTCAGCTTCTTTTCGCTTCACGGTTTCTCAATATGACAATTATTTTTTTTTGCTTTTTGAAATCTGGTCATACTCCTAATAAAGATAAAAGCATTTATATAACAGTGCATACAGTGCAGTGTCAGCCAGCAATATTAGATTATATTTGCAGATGCTTGTGTACTGTAATGCACTTGTATTGTTTTTTAAGATTTGCAACAGCACGAATATTGAAATCTGTATGCACATTTCTGGAGCCATAATGATATGTTAGGGGTTTGGGGTAAGTTTAGAGTTAAGGTAAGGGATAGGGTTAGGGATAGGTTTACATATGGCTATTGTACATTCCCCTATTCCATTGACTTAGCTACGTACATGCCATTGTTAAGCAATTAGATCAACAGAGGATCACACAGAACATTTGTTCTCCCTGCTTTCAGGAAGGCATAGATTTGTCAAGTACCGGTATCTTAGATGAAGTGACAGATCATTTGTTAAAAAAAACTATTTGTCAGCTACACCGGACACGAAATGATAACACAGCCATATCATTTCTCAAAACATGTTAACTTCTCAAAGGGGTATTGTCATGTGTAGCGTGATTACCAAACCCTTCACAACTAAATCGGATTTGCACAACATTACATTATTGGCAGTGTCATTTTTCATTGGTTGGTTGCTTGCTAAAATAAAATAAAAAAAAAAACATGGTGTGATAGAAAGCTGAAGCCAGTCAATCTGCGGACTGTATCCCACTGTCATCATGAGAAGCAAGGACAGAAGGTAATGGCAGCTTTCCTAAGCCTGATCCTGTTGGAAGTAGTGTGCTGTTTCACGGCATTGTAACAGTAATTCTGTGAAGTGAGTATTCCACATTCTACTTTACCATGGTCCCATATATTTAATTAGATTACCTGTCAAGTCATGTGATAAGAACTAGTGTTAGGAACAACACAACCTACAGCAATACCAATGTTATTAAAGATGTACATATCAATCCGTTTTTAATCTTTGTCTCAGTCACAGATGTGCTTCCAATATGATGCTTCTTTACCCTAGCTGTCGTTCTTGTTTTTGTTACAGCTTAGCTGGGCTCATTAAAATACTGTACTTTCGGTTTTAACAGCTTGTGTTGAGGCCACCGGGGCCCATTAAAATATATTCTGGACTCCTTTTAGTTACCAGAAAACTAATGGTAGTTGAGCTGTTTCTTTGCAGGCACTTCTTTATGCTGCCTAAGTTAGTCACTATTGTACTAGAAACATCTATTTATTTATTTTATTTATTGTAATCTTTACAATGGGGGTGGGGGAGAAAAAGTTGAATACATATGGAAACATCTATGAATGTGATACACTGTGTTGATCAATATATATACAAACACACAATTTAATAACTGGGACCTGCTTGTCATTAATTGTTGAGTTTCTTGTACATAATATTGGCAATCCAGACAATTCGGTAAAAAATCTTTACATTCATGCTTTGGCATCCATTAAATGACAAAATCAAAAAGTGTGGAACCTGATCTCGGCAATATTTTGTTTAGGCTGTCACCCTATATAAAAGTGATAACGCTGTTCAGAAATGACTACAAATAAGCAGATGAGAAGGTGGTCTGAGGTTATGTAAGACTAACCTCAATACTCCAGAAGCACAGATGGTACACAGGCTCCCTTGAGGCCAATCAAAAGGATTGCACACTTCATAAACGTTCAGAACTGAAAGAAAGCGGATACTTTTATGAAAGAAATCCCTTTTTCTGTCATACGCTCTTACAACCACACAAAAAAAAAATATTTAATTATGACCATCTGTTTTCTTGTGCTGAAGCATTTACATTCATCTCTCAAAAGCAGACACTGTGGCACATGGCATGCTGCATCTAAAAAATAAAGAGATCTTCGGGTTATCAACGGAACTCTACTGCGATGACAATCCATTGATTGGAAACCTCAGCAATCCAACGATGTCCTCTCTTTAAATCTGCAAGATATCGTCTCTCTTTGGTTCTTCTGAGGGTTTTTTCCCCCCATAAAACAAAGCAAAGCAAAGCTACAGTTTTATAACCTTTAGAAAGAGTCTGCTCTGCATATGTCAATGGCTCCTTTTATAACGTGAAGAAATTGTCAGAAAATGAGTACAATATTTGTGAATTCACAATGGTACTTCAGCTTTCAAATACTTTCACATATACATTGTAACTATACAGATACGGGTGCAATACAGTGTACATAATGACACCTGAAGTGTTGCCAATACTGGATTCAGTCTTTTCAATAGCCTCAGATGAACACCTTGGTCCAGACTGTTCATTCATTACTGTGGCCAATGTAGAGGGAAGGGTTTTGCCTTGTTCCTCAGATCTTCTGCTCAGGAGAAGATGAAGACTATTCCCCAGCACAAAGAGCCTACTCTGCTTTTGTTGGTTGGTCATGTTGATCTCATATTGTTGGGTTTAACAGAAACACACATTCTGACAAATGTGTACATTTTATTAAACACATCATATTGAAAAGCAACACAAGTTAAAAATGCCTCCAGAGGTGAAAAGCAAGTGCATTAACCCACTTCGCCGCCTCTGTTCTAAGTTTCTAGTGGAAAGCACTTGGCTTCAGCACTGAATTACCAAAACGCTAGTGACTACATTCCTTCAAACAAAGTTCTGTTGCAATTACTGTGTCAGAGAAACAGATGGGAAGTCTAACTTGCCTCCGTGAAGTTGGTAGGTCTTTTAAAACTTCTGTGTACAAATCGCTGCCATGGGATGTTTCCCATAACATTTACATTTATTAAGTTCCAAGCTTCCTTTTTCCCAGATCATTCATAAAAATGCAACACCTGGTCATTGCAAACGAGATATAAAATCGACTGAGTTTCCTTCTGGCTTACAAACTGGCAACTCAGAAGCATTTGCTTTCTGTCTGTTTCTCAAAATGCAACTATTGAACAGAATGTTAAGAATATTTGACTGCATGGGATCAAAGCATTTCCAGTACAGCCAGGGAACTACAGTATGTGAATATGCCAGCACAGATTATTACATCATACTGTATATTGAGTGAGATTCTTTTTTAACAGTCTCGCTTTTAAAAGACACTAATTGTTTATACATTTCAATGGAGAATTTAAAACATCGCCCCATTTTTTGCATCATTAATGTTAGACAAATAACTAAATGTCTTACAGTGAACTGGGGGGTGAAGTTTGTAGTACAGTATATACACTGTATATATTATTAGCTTCTAATGATCTCAATCTGGCTACGATACACACACTGAAATCCAGGATCTGCTAAACGCATAATGAGTTCTCTTACTTACGGTCATTGCACATTCTGCTAAAAATTTGCTAGCTTATTTTGAGAACACTGTTTTCTGGGTATTAGTTTTATGAGAAGGTGAATTCAATATCTGAAGAGCCTAAACTATTGATTCAGGCTTATGCTCATCAGTTTTTCCAGTTCATTTTCCCTCTGCCTCCAAGGGCAATCACTCACCTGTGACTGAGGTAAGTGACCTTACTGTGATTGAGATCTGCAAGACTGATTTATCTCTTGAGCGAGGTCAAGAGATAAATCTTCATCTCCCAGCAGATTAAGTTGCAAGCTAATGCGTAACACTTTTATGGTAAAAGTTACTACATTTATTTATTATCTTTTAACCCTCAAGAAAGCTCACAGAAACAAATGATCAGGCCCCCTGTTTTGGAATGATAGTTCTTCTGTGGTTTCTAGAAGGCAACGCTAAGCAGAGGCTGTCTGCAGAACTAACAGAGTTTTCTTTAAAATGCTGAATCAACAAATAAGGAAAACCGTAATTAACAAAATCCGATTCTTCAGCGTTTTTTTAGAAAGCCTTTACAGGATACCGTTTTAATAAAGACTTGCATACCTTTACTGGTTGTCATATTAGATCAAGCATTATTCCACAGATTGTAATTCAGACATCTGTTCATTTTGTGAGGAACTGTGAGGAAGTAAACACATTTGCTTCATGCCATCTGTTGCAGATTTGACAACAGTGGAGGAACTGGAGAAGAAGTTGCATTAGTGTCGCTGCCTGAGCTTTTTCACACTGGTGAAGGTGATTCCTAAGGTGTCTTCCCTTGCACAATCCTGCTGTAGCACACAGTAAATGACATCCCCAGCTGAGGAACGTGCTGAATCGGAAGTCAGTGCTTGGCAAGGAGAAATATCTTGAATAAAACACATTAGCAGATTAATATTTAGCTGTTTATCAATCTTCAACTGATCATGGTCTTATTCGGGTCACTACCACATTACTCCTTGGGAGAGCCTCCCTCTGTTCAGTCAGATTAAATGAACTGTATTACGGAGATCACATTGGCACCTTTGCATTGTGTGACTTTGCTGTTCGTTGCCGTGGTACTGAAAGCTCCAGGTCGGGAGGAAAGGTCCTGGAGCAGGGGAGGGGAAGACAAGCTCTGACAAAACTTAATTGAAAGCTATGTTTAAATCCTGTGCATTGATAATTACAATTATCATATAGGACGCAGTGCAGCTTTACTTTTAAATAAAAATATAGCAGGTGCTGGGCTTAATTTTGCATGAATGATGAACAGACTTGTCAGCATCCTTCTCTTTGAAACAATATTTGTTGAAGGGGCTAGCAATTCTAAATGATCTATATATTTTCCTATAATAATCACATGCATTTTTCTACTTGACAAGTGAAATATTTATAGCACATATACAATGCTACCCTTCAGGGAGGTATATAACTGCTGTATTAGTAAGAATCATATCAATCTATATGAATAGCGGAACAATGTAGAATGTGTTTTAAATCAAAAGTGACACACAGCTACATATATATATATATAATGTACAATAGATGGTAATAGATATTCATCTATGTTTTGGTACAGTATGTGAGATTTGCTGGAGGAATCTGACTTAAGTCTTTCCTCATATGTGATGGGAACAAAAAATAAAGAACATCATGTTACTGTTACTTTCTTTGGACAGTCTGTTTTATTTTTTAAGTTTCATGGCTTTCAATGGCTATTTTTATGTCACAGTTCTGTATCAACAGCTATTAAAGATTTCAAGGCTTCTCAGAAAGCTCTATGAAGCCTGAATGTTCTATTTTGATCAACATTCACAATGATCAGAGTGGCCCTGTGTTCTACCTCTCCTGTTGCACCCCAATACAATGCACCCCCACACTACATGCTTTGGTGCTGCTAAATGCAAATTGTCAACATTTTCTCCAGGCAAGATTCAAAAGGGAGTCTGCTGTCTACTCATGCCACCTGCACCCTTGCATTAATTTATCAGAAGGAAACAAACACAGCTACCAAGAGACCTTTAACTCCAAGATTCTCATTAATGTGGTTCTGCGTCTGAAGGAACAATTTCAAATCTGTGTTTTCTGTCTCTTAGTAAAAAGAAGGCTTAATTTGTCTACTTTGCAAACGTTTAGAATAAACAAACAAGAAAAGGTTAACAAGTTGGTAAGAGTTCAGCCAGGCTTAATCAAGAAAGGGATGGCATAATTAAAGCCCCTGCTAATCAATATAATTACAGTTCCTGCTCATCAATTCCAACAATTGGTTCTTTAAAGAAAAAGAAAACAAGCTGCCTGAAGACTTGGCAAGCATCTGCTTATGACTCACTGAGAAATTAGCAAATACTGAAAATATTATTAAAAAAAACACAATGCAGAATTACAGAAATAGCTTAGCTGGGAGTGTTGCTGCTGTCCTATTTGTGTAAGAACACTTTGAACACTATCTTGTTTGTGTTCAAACTTTTTTTTTTTTTGTCCTTGTTCATTTGCAGAGGTGGAAAACACAAGCAGCGCCGCCCTCAAAACAGAGACGCTCGTAGGACTTTAATCGAAGCAGTCCAAGGCTCTTGTTTACCACTGCTGTACAGTACCTCTCCTTCCACTTACTAAAGGGTCCCTTTTCTTGTATTTTTCTTTCACAATAAAGGAGTTTGTGATGTTATGTAAATGCCTCTGTATTGTTTTTCACACAACAGGTGCCCGGGGCCTTTGGAACTGGCAGAAGCGCAAACATCTGCTACAGGAATCCCCCTGAGGAAGAAGAAGAAGAAGAAGAAGAAGAAGAAGAAGAAGAAGAAGAAGAAGAAAGAGACACCGACATACAGTTTTCTCCCACATTAACTCTGTCTACTGCAGTCAGGAGCTGTGAGGAAAGGACTCTCGGGTTACTGTTAGTTAAGGTTGATCAGTTACAAAAAAAAAAAAAAAAAACTAAGACAAATGACATAATATCAGTGATAAAAAGTTTACATTTTAGTTAAAGCCGTGGTACAATATTAACCCTCATTGTCCTCATTTGAGGACAGGCTTCTTTGTAATGTTTTACAGTATTTTTAACTGGTATTTACCTGATATTTTAATTTTCTCCTTAACTATATTGTTATGATAACTTACTCTAATTTTGTTGACCCCAAAAGTTAAGTTTAAATGTAACTGTTAATTCCGCAAATATAGCTCTTGAGATGCTTTTATGATGCCTCATTATTATAATCCTAGAGCTTTATTCTCATAATTTACATGGATGTACAGTAGAACTTCACACCATCAATCAATCAATCAATCAAATTTATTTTCATGCCAAGGCATCCCAAAGCGCTTCACATTACAGATAAATATACTATACAATAATATAATGTAATATACAATAAAATATCAACAACAAAAAAAAAACACATATTAACAAAACTCTAAAATGGGCCACCCCAATCTACACAAAGGCAAAATCTACATAAAGATGTGTTTTAAGCTTTGATTTAACTCCAGACTAATAGAATTTTTAAAGTTATACTTCCTCCTGGATTTCAATTGTCTTAGTTGGTCCTTAGCAAATGATATTCATTGCAGTTCTTTGTTTTAAGTTACACCTGTAGCTCATTTAAAACTGGAACTCAAACAGAGGCTAAAAACAAACAAATATACATATTACATGGTCAGTTAAAGGCAAAAAGAAAGAGTCATTTTAATTATAGTGATTTTACAAGAGTCGACCTTTGGGAACAATAGTTTGCAATTCAGATGTAATGTAAGTCATGTTCCTGCCTGGATATGAAGGTCAGTATTTTAATAAGCTTCAACTCAGACTCTTATTAAAGTTTTTTTTTCTATTTTTCAGAGGGTGATTTATGCCCCTTTTGACACATGCTTAAGACATGTAGGTTATTAAGCCACTCAGAAGAATAAGCCACAGAAGAAATGAATAAAACAAGGATGTTTAAGAGCCTAAGGATCGTGAGAAAAAAGTGCAGAGATTAAATTCATCAATACGGAACACAGGCTAATTGATTTGAGAAATCCTGAAGGGATTAACAACTACTGTAATTAGTGACCCTATCAAAGTATTACAATAACATCAGGGTTTAGAGGATGCTTTTTCCAGTTAGTTAGTCAAGCCACTTTAAATAATCATTTTGCTCAAGAGCAAATTATATTCTGCAAAAAAGTTTGCGTTGCATTTTAAAGTTTAAGTGAGACGCACAGTGTCTCTATATCCTTACTTATCTCTATCCATATAGTAGCAAGCCTATACACCCTAACCTTATCCCAGCTCGAACTACAAGACTGTTCCATATGATGCTGCAGATGGTATCCACATTAGATAACATTAACAACAGGTTTGGGTTGCACTGCTCCAGTCAGACCTGCTCAATGTCTTCAATAAGGTACATGCGTTCGAAAGTGAGTCATTACTGACAGTCTGCAAGTTTAACAAGACATGTAGCTATTAATAAATTGCTCTACAGAAAGAAAGTTGGTTAAAAGTTAATTCAGGGAGAAGTGAGGATGTCCTGTTTAATGGGTAATCATGCCCTTCATTGGTATAACATGCTTTACTGTGGTAAATATATAAGGAGGCTCTGCAATGGGCTATAGATACAATTCCATCAGATATAACAGCTACAATAATTAAAAAAGAAAGCCTAAGCAATTTAAAAATAAATAGTACCTGTAAGGTTTTAAGTGTTGGCTTATGAGACTATGAATTGCAAGTATAAATCCAGCAATAAGCTGAAGTGATACTGCACTGGAGCAATCAATTGGTTGAATGTGCCACCGGTTAGGTTAAATTGGTGAGTTTTAGACAGTCGACATGCAAGCAACTCCCCCCAAGTGGCAAAAAACACACAGCAGTCTCTAGCCCTGGGGTAGAAAACTGAATCACTCTCTGCTGCTCAAAATGGGGTTTGAAGTCCGTTTAGAGGAGAGAGAGAGAGAGAAAGAGCGTGAGAGAGAGAGAGAGAGAGAGAGAGAGAGAGAGAGAGAGAGAGAGAGAGAGAGAGAGAGAGAGAGAGAGAGCGAGAGAGCATTTCAGTCCTGCAATACTATACTCTGCCTGACCTTGATAACTAACTACTGTGTTTATCACAAAGACCCATTGTCCTATTCTGCAGCACTTGGTCAGTGATATTACGGTTTTGCAAAGCAAAACCTACTGTAGATTGGGCTCACAAATACTGTACCATCAAAAGGCCAGCCTGCTACGACTGGTGCAACATCCATACAGTTAATAGATGATATACTGTACCAGCCTCGCAGCTGTAATCTCATCTTGCTTTTTGGATTAGAGCTGTGAAAAATAAAAGATAACATGAGAAGGATGTATTTCATTGTGAAACTCTGGGGAAACTAACGCTGTTAATCACACCTATAAGTAAGTAGAAAACAATTCTGGGATTTCTTTCGGCTCCTGTATCCTGAACGCCTCTCTGGTTCCTTTAATCATTCTTTCAAGAACAAGTCATACTTTTTAAAAGCCAGCCATCAGTTTGTGAACCACATAAATACTCCCTAGATGTGGGCGATCAAAATTTTATTTCAGCCTAAACTGCAGTATCGTAACTTTGTGAAGATGATCTAGCATGTACCTCACCTATACTTTCTTGGCCATATTCCTTCATGGCTATCACAGTCAATGCAGTTTCTGTGTGACGCAGTCCTCCTAAAACAACTGTGCTGATTACATTAAATCAAGCTATTTCTCAGACAATGGAGACAACGTGTGCTTGCAGATAATGGAGTGAAAACCCATTCAGTTTGTGCATTGAGTGTGATAGGGAGACATGTTGTACTGCATTGCCTAAGGCTGGCTTTAGAGCAAATATTTCTTCTTGAGAAATATTAATAATAATAATAATAATAATAATAATAATAATAATAATAATAATAATAATAATAATAAACAATAAAAAAATCTCCAGTTTCTAGACGAGACATATATTTAAAGATATATATAAAATCTATATGTAAGCGTAGACACAGTACAGAGATCAATGGTAGCACCGAAAGTTTGGTAACACTTTACTTTGTGTCTCTAATTACTGTGTATTTACATAGTAGTTACTTAGTTAATAAAGGTGTACTTACACATAATTACAATGTTATTATGCACAGTTACAATATGTAAATGTTTTTGCACAATATATGTAAGTACACAATTGTATCAGAAAAGGGTTAGGGTTAAGGTTAGGGGGTTAGGGTTAGGTTTAGAGTTAGGGTCAGGGTTATATTCTGCAAAAATATTTACACATTAAGTACATTGTAACGATGCATAATAACATTGTAATTATGTGTAGGTACACATGTATTTACTAAGTAACTACTATGCAAATACACAGTAATTAGAGACACTTAATGCAAAGTGTTACCAAAAGTTTTCAAAGATGTTCAAAAACATGTTATTACAATGTAATTATGTAATTACATGTCTATTCATTCAATGTACTCTAAAGTGGTACCAAGATTTCTTAAATGACGTTGACAACGTCTTTGATTTTTAACGTTTATTTTTACTAGTTTCTTTTGGTAAATAAATGAATGCAAAGATGTTACAGTGAAAAGGGGTTTAAACCATCATAGAAATCCACACAACTATTTCTGATCCTCTTGACACCAGTGCTGACCACAGCTATAATTTTTCACAGGAGTTTGATACCCCAGGAGACTTTAGAAAGCGATATGTATAATGTAGAAATTTAAAATCAATAAATACAATTAAAGTTCTTAGCAGGCTTCACAGTCTGGTATACCCTGGATGACATGAAGTGGCATCCATATTCAATCACTTTAAAAACAAGCACATTTACCAGGCAAGGGTGCATTTATGAGCTGAAGCCCTACTTCACTCAATACACATTTATATTATGTAAATGCAATGTGTCTTTACACAGAATGAAAAGGGAATTCATTTGAATTTCTACATTAAGGGAAATACAAATATATGCGGTCCCCCTTCACCACCCTGAAGTAGAAAGCTTCATCGGAAGTGTAGTTTGCAGTAAATCACGTAACCTCACTGACATACACTCGGTTTCGGGGTTGTGATACTCAAATTGCTTGTTCCTGGTTGCCTATTCCCAGACCTAATTCAGTCCTACTCAATATCCTAAGCAACTGTTATTTTTTTTAAAACTGTCAGAAAATGACAAAGTATCTACCACACATGAGCGGAGACACTGCACACACTCCCAGCTGCTAGAGACAGTCTGAAAAGTGAAAGTGATGTGACAGTTCATTTATTTTAGCAACCAATAAAATAGTCTCCTGATTTAGACGTTATTTTTATTTTTGGCTAAATAATTCAAGTGACCTAATCAGTTTCCCTAATCTTATAGCAATCAGGATCCCAGTAGAAAGATGAGTGCCGTCTCCTTTAAAAAGGGCAAATTCATTGCATTATTAATATGTAAGTTGATGCCTTCTGAAATATAGCTCGAGGTTTTTCCTAGCTAAATAGAAAAGCTTGCAATGTCCATGGTGTCAATAGGAATCATATTCAATTCAGTGAAATGCACTACCAAATATAATGGGAATATTGTTATTTAAATTCTACAATAATCTGATGTTCAGAAGCACTAATGGATTGTAAGAATCATATATACATGTGAAAGTGTTATCTTTACAAGGGCTGTCTGTCTTTGTTACCGTGCTACTCATTGTCAAATCACAATTCATCTGAACCTGGTATTTCTGTGTAATTTACTTTGTGACCATTCTACATTTCCAAGTACAATAGAAACACAAAATCAGTCACATTTGTAATAAATCTAATTTACTGATCATAAATTCTGTCCATTTAACAGCAATATCTACTCTTGTCATTCCTGAATATACCCACACACCTACATGACCTGGATGCAAGCACTTGAATGGCTGGCCCTGTTATATTTTGAAATCTTTATTTAACCAGGATACAGAACCCAGGGGTGAGAACTGAAGATCATTTGGTCACTGGACCGTTTCTGTTTGAAGGACAGTGGTCCCATTGGAGACAGTATGGTCTGTTGGTTAGAGCACTGGACTAAGAGCAAGGACATCCCGGTGGCTGACATGTCCCTGGGAAAGACATTTGACCCCAACCCCACCCAGCTGTAAACTTGAGAAGCAGCAAGTCAGGGTTCACTGGAAATGACATGTTGCCTCTAAGTTGGGCTCTTCTTAAGCTAATAAACAAACAGACACTGAGATCAATGGGGGACAGGGGTCCTTGCTAGACAGAGCAATGAGACCTGTGCATTACAGTCAGCAATAGCAATGCTGTAAGTACAGTAAGCTTCAGATGAAACAGACAATTTCCCCTACCTTTTTAATGATGCCTGCAACCGTTCTGAGCTGTTCTGCTCAAGTGGCGCTGCTTATATATTGATTTTTATTTTTAAAGTGTTTTGAGCTGGCTTCAAGGCTTTTTAAATATCTAAAACAAAAACACAAAAGATGAATATTATTACTAATAAATGATCACCAGGGTAGAAAGAAGCCCTGTATTTTAATGAGGATGAAGTACGGTAGGACAATGTGTGCTCGTCGTAAACATTTTTCTTAGGGTTGAGCCAGGTAGTGATCTGTGATTTTAAAATATAACAAATCAATCTTAATAAGGCCCAGGCTTCTCAATCACCCTTGCCGCACATAATGACACAGTGTGATTTAGAAAATAAAATGAGAGAAAAAAATAAATAAAGAAAGAATTGAAATTCTTGAATGGGCCACAATGCATTTGGATTTAACTGCACAGGTACAATGTACAACATAATGTATTTATCCTGTATATATATAGTAAGAACAATAATTACTGTATAACCACATGCGTCTGTTGCAGATGATGTGAGATGCCAAAATAATGTCCAATTCATAATATTCATACTTTATATATTCATACTATGAAACTGTTGAGAATGATATATTCCTGATGTATTGATGTGGGGACACAGTGTGCAACAATCACATCCCACTAGAGCCAGTTGGTTTGGGACAGGGAGATTTCCAGATCCCAATCGCCCTCGACAGGGGACCTGCTCTCCTCAGTGATGGATTAATTGGCTGTCTCGCAGATGGAAAGGGAGCAAAGTCAGAGCCGAACAACTTCACACCGCGGAACAGATCACTTGCTGTTGACCCCGGTGGTGTTACCTTACCTCGCTTCAACTCTGGCTCTGTCTTTCTGCAATATGAGTCGCTCCAGGCATAATGTTAGGAAGTGCAGGCAATTGCAGGTGAAAGAGTTCTGGAATTGAGTTTTTATTTTATTACTTCTTTTTTTTATTATTGATCAGTTGATTGACTGATTCACACTTGGGAGCAGGCTATGCCTGATTCTGAATTCAGTAGTATGTGCTGTATTGTGCTTCAGTATCTAGGGATACATCAACTATTTTGCATTGGTAAGCAAGGATATTTTTCATTTTCCCCTTATTCTTTATTCTGTATAGTATTGATTCATATAATAGCCAGGGTACTGATAACTGTTCTCATAAATGAAATGGGAGGACATCTGCAGTGGGTTCCTGTACTGTGAATAGAAAACTAAGAAAATGTATTTAAAATATAGTTTATATTTCAATTTAGTATAAATATCAAAGGTAATAATACAATTACGTGTGTCTACAACAGGGTAAACACTTGAATGAAATGAGAATGAATTGAGGAGGGAGTTCTCTGTAATTAGAGCCAAAGGAGATTCCACTCGTTAAAGCAGAAAAAACGCCTTTCGGTCTCGAGAATTTGTGCCGCGCTCTGTTTTTGTGTTATTGATGTGCAGTTATCCCCCTCACCTTAAACCTTCATGAAGATTCTTGAGATTATTGACGGGATTTGAAAACAAACTAATACACAAAAAGGATCAAGTGTGTGACGGAGGACTCCTCTGCCAGTAACAAACAGACTTACTGTATAAGAAGCACACCATCCACTTGTTAAAAAGCCACCCTCTATGCCCCCGTCACAGTCCCTTGATATAATTGTTTTGTGGGTGACTAGGTGAACATGCACATTTTAAAAGGTTTCCTCCGGTTATATACTCATTATAAAACATTATTTATTTTTTCTGTAAAAGTATGTGCTGGCAACCATTAGGAGTAAAAAGCTTCTGTCCAGAGTTAACTAATGCCTTTATAAAAGCAGACGATAATTATATCTGTATTGCTACTATCAGCCTCTAAATTGGCAAGAATGGGGGCATTGGAAAGAACACACACACACACACACACACACACACACACACACCCAGCCCCGCTACACAGCTACTAATTATTGATTAAATATGCATGGCTTTTAGCACATCCAATAAACTTACATTAAATATTCATAGCATTGACTGGTAAATCATGCATTTCAACCAATGGGTATTATTAAAGCTACAAGTTATTAAAGATACACAGACTGTACAGTATTGTACAGTATTAGAATATACAAAACTTGAATTACTTTTTTTTTACTGCAAATGCATATATCATATATATATCATCCAGTGCATAAGAGGTATCTGATTAGAAACAAAACGATGTATTTGCAAAGGTACAAGCTCCTCTTCTAATACCCTGTCCCATTTACTGAATCCTTACTCCGCTTCTGGCCCTGCTGTCTGAAATAGGATAGACGGTGGGGATAAGCCCCCTGTGAGTCTTCAATCAGGAGCCCCTGGCTGGCACACTTTGAGAAGCAGGATCTGTGATCAGCCCGTCACTCCTCCCCCTCAGCTCCCCAGTGGGCATCCGCTCCCACACTCATCAAGCAGAGTGATGCTCAGCAGTATTGAAACAAATTTGATCATTCCCACCCTCTCTCGGCTCATAGCATTTCTCAAACCAGAACACAAACCTTTCAGATGTGTCATCGTAGCGGCACTCCAAGGTACTCATCCGTTAGAAATACAGGGATGGAAATACGAGTCCCATTGCATTTTTTTTGCTATACCAAACCTTTATTATCATCTTAATTATACCCTTTCTACACTAGCTAGATACACGCTCTACATGTGTTGAAATGGGACTGTAACAATCCTCTTTCCAGCACCTGTTCATAGTGCAGTATTTAGGCAATGTGGATAGAGTATATACAGTATAAACTCAAGGTATGTATAAACTGAAATGAGCATTTATTCAGGATCCTGTATGAACAATAGCTTATTGTCATGTATTAAAATGCATCTGTAAGTATGTACATGCACTGTGCATTCCTATATGAAGAGCTGTGTAGTGCTGTTTGACTCCAGTTTGATTATGCTTTCGCTAGAATACAACTTAATTGGAAATAAATGTAATATAACTGCAGCAATTTTACTGTCATCTGAAGTAGCAGTGAGATTATACAGCTAACTGTCTAACGAGGCACAACAATAATCTCTCCCTGTTTTTATGCTGTTTTTAAAAAAACATCCTTAAACATTAAATTGCTCAAACAAGTGTTCAGACTTTTATAACAGCTGATAACTTGTTGAAATAAGGTCATCTTTTGATGTTTTATCATGCATGATTTTCACAGTACTGTCATTAAAAAAAGTCATTTTCTGCAGTCAAGCAATCTGATGGCCTGCTCAATACTTCAGATGACTCACCTGTACTTATCCCAGTTTTGGTCCCTCGTTTGTAGAAATTGAAAAATGCATTAAGTGAAGTGAAGAGCTCTGTGGTGATATATAACAGAGCCAAATCATTGCAGTGCTGACCAACTCAGCACAACTTTACAAGGTGCCCTGGATAGCCATGGTAAGCAGTTAGCGTAGCACTTTACACTGTGTCTCATATTATTGTGTATTTATAGCAGTTAGTAAATACATGTGTACTTACGCATGATTACGATGTTATTATGCATAGTTACAATGTACTTAATGCATACATATTTTTGCATGATATAACCCTAACCATAACTCTAAACCTAACCCTAACCCCCTAACCCTAAAACCTTAACCCTTACATTTAACGTGCAAAAAGATTTACATATTTACTACATTGTAACTGTGCATAATAATATTATAATTATGTGTAAGTGCACATGTATTTACTAAGTAACTACTATGTAAATACACAGTAATTATAGACACATAATGTAAAGTGTTATCATCGTTAGCAGACTGGAAGTGATGGAAAGTGTGACCGCATTATATTCATGTCCCCTGCCTGTACCATATAGTTTATTATACCCATCACACACACACACACACACACACACACACACACAGTGTGACTGATAATGAGAGAGAGCAGCCATACACACACACGCACACAGTGTTACTGATAATGAGAGAGAGGAGCCACACACACACACACACACACGCACACACACATTGTAAAATAATCAATCTTCCTTGAGCCAATATATCTTGAGCCAAACGTCTTTCACCAATCCCATTGGATTACCGTCACTGAAAGCAGAATGTATGAAGAGAAGAGGCCTATACAAAAAACTCATTCTGACGGTGACCTTTTCATTTTAAAGGCATGTCATACAGGCACAATTATAATTCTTGTCATGGAAAAGTATATTGCACTTCAGTAAGTGCTATTAAACATTAATCTTCAGAGTAAATGTATTATCAAATAAAATATAAGAGTACAACAACAATATTAAACCTATTTCACATTTAACCCTTTCGGAGGAGATATATATATATATATATATATGTACAATGTAGGCAGGCAGGCAGGATGACGTTCATTTACAGTATACAATAAAGCAGTGCTAGTTGAAGCCATTGTAAATAATAGTAGCTTGAGAAAATGATGTCAGTTTAGCACCAAAAAAGCATTTTTTATCTCCTAAATCAATCATTTGCATTATACTCTATATATTTTTGTATATTGTGCTTGATATATACACAAGGATACAGGACAATCAGAAAGGATGGCAAAGATAAAAAATAATGTGATATCTGTATAATGTGAAATAATGTATAATGTGTATAATGTGAAATAATGTGATATCTTGTACAATTGTAAGTCACCCTGGATAAGGGCGTCTGCTAAGAAATAAATAATAAATAATAAATAATAAATAATAAATAATAAATAATAAATAATAAATAATAAATAATAAATAATAAATAATAAATAATAAATAAATAAAACACAAGCTGAGCATGATGATAATGGCATTAAGTACCAAGCCCTGCCCAATAAATCATGGAATCGTTGTAGTACCTTTATGAATCAAGTATTTGTGACAAGGCGATATTAATAAAGAATTACCTCTTTTTTAAAATCTTGTTTATTGCTGCTATAAGCTGTTTTATTTATAGAATGCCTCTTAAACATCACAAGAGCTAGGAATTGTGGGATAGCTGTAGCAGTTAGATTTAGATTAATGGTTATCACCACGAGAGCATGACTTTTTCATCATAGAAATGAGGCACTGGAACTCTCCTCCAGTGATTCAGCACAATTCTTAATATACGTGTCCCTTTTAGTACCTATTTTTGGTTTATAGGACATTAAGCTTCTCAGCTGTGCAGTGTTAATTGGGAGCCTACAGGGACAATTACATTTATTGCTTACCAGCATCAGCACAAGGTTTCCTGCGACAGATGTATCACCCAAAGGAATTTTCACTTCCCTTTTGGCCCTCACTGATTGGTGCAGTAAAACCGCTGCTCAGTGTTTGAAGTGATCCAGTATTTTTCTAAAATATTGGCAGGAGCGTACACACGTCAGGAATCAGCGTAATTTAATCTGGATAATTAAGTGTAAACCAGCAGATGTGCAGCTCATTTGTTTAACATTATTTAAGGCATTGTATACCAAAGACTCGTTATTTTGCCTCTTCACTGGCAAATGCCATTCATGTTTTGATTTCCCCGGTAACCCATTGAGCAGTGTTGATGTGCTTTAGGACATTTTGTAAAGGAACAGGAAGCCAATCGTTTATTGCAAATGAGGTATAATTATAACCAGGATGTCGTGTCGTGATGGTTCTTTCACAGTGTTGAAGAGTATTGATGAAAAACAAACATACACAATAAAACACAAAACACAGCTTCATCCTGTGACTGCAAATGCAGAGAAGAGGACCATTAAACTCATGCAATAGATCACCCCAGAGATCCTTTCCTTAGATTTAATTGAAGCCACAGGAATAAGCATTGCATTGATGAGAGAGAAACAGTTCATAATTACAGTAGTATCAGTTGAGTACATTGAACCCTGTGTTAATACTGTTACACCAGATAGCAATATTCATAACAAAGTCATAAAATGAAGCATACACCATCCCTCATCAATCAGGGGTGGCCAATCATGGCCCTCGGAGAACCATTCCACACCAGGTTTAACGACTTCAGGGTCTGGATGGAGCTTTCATTGGTTCAATGAAACAATTTAGAACAGGGCTGGAACACAAAGGAGGGAAGGTTGTTGTGGCATGATTCTATGGGCTGAGTAACCACTTCTCACACCCAACCTTTGCTGCCTCATTTGCTTAATGTACAGCTGCACCTTGTCATGCACTTACATCACCATGTGATATGCTTCAGTGCATCAAAAAGGGCTACGCTTTTTCAACAAACATGTAAAGATGCGAGTGAAGCAGAAACAACTAGTCAGAACATGGATAATGCTTTCACAGCTGAAGGACTGAACAGTTACATGAGGGAGAAGCACAAGTTGCCATCATGTATATTTGAAAAAATAACAAAAAAACAGCACTCAAGCTTACTTCAAGAGCGCACATTAAAATAAGACACTTAAAATAATTGTTCACAGCACTATTGTCAGTAAAATTACATTGACAAAATAAAATGATGACGTTTCATTTTTTCTGAACCCATTTTGCTGCCTTAGGAGTGAGTTTGGCTTTCTCCTAGGGTGTACGTATCTAATCCCTGACTGAGATAGTCTTTCACATAAGAATAGATCTGATTTAAGCTTTCTCAATGTCAACAGACAATAGGGAATTTGAGACCATGGTTCTATGGTGCAGTCAGCACTGATGCGGTCAGCTCTCACTGGAGATGCATGAAAGTGCCCACAGCAGCAGAGTAGGCTGTACAAGGTCAAACACTGCTGATACAGACCGGAGTCACTCAGATACTGGCTGCGACAGTCAATGCATAATACACACACTGCGGCCAAGGCCCTCCCAGAGCATGAGAAGTTTCTGAAGGTAAGGAGCGATACCAAATCAAATTACCAAAAAAAAAAAAAAAAAGGCTATTAACAGTACAGCCAACCAACGCACAGGGTGCATAATGGATACCAATGCCTAAGGGTGCAATGAATAAGAATGACATCGACCAGAATACCTTCACAAGCTGACAGCAAACCAGTAAAATGGCTATCATGACCAATTGGGAACTATTATTTTGGTATGCTCCCTTTTTAAATGCTGTTCAATCACAGGTTGAAGGCCAGAAGCTACTTTTCACCTCTCTGTGATATTCAAGATTATTGTATTTTTGTGCATGCGACTCCAGGACCTCTCATGCTATGGTGAACATCTCAGTACAATGCCTGGGTTTTTCAATCACTCAGTAATAATAACAGTGACACAGGAGAGCGAGAAAAGCAATTCAGGATAAGTGGCGAATTGGGAACTTATTTCTTTCTAGTTGGGTTGACAGTGCCTGAATTAACAAACTAATAGTTGGTTTGTCAAGTGTGGCATACGATGCACTGTTTGTTCTTTTGCAGTTTTAAAATGATTCTAGTCGCTGTACCAGTTCTTACTGAACTACTAACAATACTACTTAACACTTATAAGGGAAACGTGAGTTTGATTTTTGAAAATAATATTTGGGGGGCAATTTACAGTAAGAGGATTTCTCTATGAGACAGTGTGGTTTCCTATTGCTTGAATCACACTATCTTAAAGGTGACAGGGATTTCCCAAGAATGTTTCTGCAAGAAATGTTTCCCATGAAATGTGATTCTTTCATTCCCAAGAATCTGAGGCATGTATAGTAAATAAAACTGCATGGGAGGTTTTGAGGATTCCAGCACCTACCCTGTAGTTACAATATAGAACTCAGTCTTTATTGAGCTTTAGTTAAGCAGTGTGATGTATTTTAAATCTTTATGTCCTATAGTACTCTGTGGTGTTTATATACCATATTTGTACGTCATTTAATTTTTAAAAAAGCATTACAAATGCATTAAGTGCATTTTTGGGATTGCTAAACTTTATAAAAAAAGGTCACAGCTAGGTTAATTAACAAATGATAAGCACATTGTATTTTGATATTACAAATCTGAATATATTTCATAGCTACTGTATGTTTGTAATAAGATTATTGTGTCTGTGCAGGATGCTTTCAAATTTGTAATATGCTTTCTGTTTTGCTTAGTAGTCCCTACTGAGCTCATAAAGTCTCCACAGCAAATACATGCAGACTCCTTTAGATTAGTTATATTTATTTACAGGATCAGAGTTTAAACAAAAGCATTTCATTAAACAACTAAACACAGGGCAGCAGCATATTGGGGACTGGCTTTTAATGAGGTCAGTTCTCCTTTGAATTCCAGATAAAGTATTTGAATCTGAAGATAAGCCATTACAGTATAGAAATCCAAACTCCATCCAAAATGTGTATCCCTGTCAAGCCTGCTGCTCCTGCTTCTTAATTATGTTCTCCACTTATACAGCACTTGCTGCAGGTAATATTTAACATTCTCCATCTATTACTGAGTTTGTGTTTCAGACAATTATAATCTGAAATTCTTAGCATTTGCTTTCCCCAATTATTATGTCCATTGGTTTGTATTGTATTTCAATCTGTGCCTAGAGTGTTTTTTAAGTGTGCATAAATTATTCAAACAATTATATTTTCATGTAATTGTTATATTTGAACTTAAACGCAGAGGAAAGCCTTTTCTGCTAAGCCTTTTTGAGGCACTGTAAAAGACAATGCCAGCATTTGCATATTTCTTTTATAGTGAAGTGATAGCACGGCTTCCAAAAACAGCAGTCCTTTATAACTGAAAGCTTTTTTTTTTCTTTCCAGATCAAAGAAAAAAAAACACATCTTTTGTTTTATAAACCCAACAGCAGTTCCACTTCAAGGCAGTGTATCTTGATTTCTGTTTCCTCCAGGCAGCTGCAGCCTTTGAGACATTGTAATAGACTTCATTGCTCAGAGCGCACTAACAGGCTTGCTGTAGCAGACTTGTGCTCATTCTAGTGCATTTTTCTTGCTGTTGACAAACAGCTGTAACAGTGGACAGGACTCAGGATGTATGTGCCAAGAAACCTTTAAAATCTAGTATAGCGTTCGTTCTCATGTACAGCACAGTGATCATGTCGACCCTGCATAATAAACAGCGAATAATGATGATTATATAGAAAAGGCAAACAAATATTACATAATAGGCAAAGCTGTGTTTATGAATCTGACTGAAACAGATGCTGTCACAGGAAAAGTAAGTATTAATTCACTGAAGACTGATGTAGTCTTCAAAAACAAGTTAACTCTTTCAGTGCTAAGTAACTCACAGAAGAGTGCTCAGATAACTTATCAAATAGTTGTATTATTCTATAAAATAAATAAACATTGCCATATGTATCCATAGATATGTTTTCTGGTATGTTGTTTTGAGTAGAGTAATTTTTTTATAGATCTGTATACAAGTCTGCAGTGAAAAACACAGATCCATGCATTAACATCTTGTCTGTATTATTTGCTGAGACGATAGACTTCAGCTGATTGGTTACAATGCAGTGATTTAGATCTGTGCTCTATTTTCAAGGGGATATATCTCTAAGAGACCTAAACCCTCCTAGACCTTGCATTGTGCACTTATGTCTCTTAGCAGATTGATGGAGAAGGGAATCATCCCACAGGGGGTTTATAAGACAGACCAGTGATTCACGGTGACAATGAACTGCATTTGTTTTTACTTGCTATAAGGTGGTTCAAAAGATCTTGTGGAGAAAGCACAAGACTTAGGGCAAAGGAACATGGTACAGTAGGTAGCAACAGCAGACAGTAAGGTGTTGTAGAATGTCAATGGGTGGTCACAAGGAACACAATTTGTTTTCGCAATGGCATCCTGTAAGTCATGACTTTAACTGCAGGTCATGGCAGATGGAAAGCTGCTATTAACAGAGTCTTCACAGGTCTACTGATGTGTTGTGGTGCACCATCATGCATGAACACTGTGAGCTTCAGGACCTCTCTGATTGGGAATGAAGATAACTGTTAAGCAGTGCACAGCATCCTGTGATAGTTACTGTACAGAATCCCTGCTTCTTTAATGAATTGATGCCCAACAATGAATGTTATTCATCTTAGATTAAGGCATTTGCCTAGTTTCTTCTAGTTTCAAGTTAGGATTATGGATTTTTTTTTTTTGAAAGTCAGTTGTTCAGGTTTTATTTGTTCTTTCTTGGAATCGTTTCTGGGAATAACAGTATGCACTACTCAGGTTACAGTCTTATAATAATACTGCACATGTACCTGTTTTTAGTATGACCTCAGGGATTTGCTGACATTTGTGTTTTTCTTTCCATGATCTTAAGATCATTTTTTTCTTTTAACACAGCTGGAAATTCATTTGAAGATACCTAAAATGGTCGCCAGGGAGATGGCTATGAATAGACTTTAGAGATATTGAATAAATTAACATTACATTATTTTAAAATAAATAAGAAATTATTTTGAAGAAATGAAAAGTACTGTGGGCCCTGCATGCTTCTCAAGGGTATGAGCTCCAGGATGGTGTAAATAGAAACATCTCTCCTCATGTCATCCATGCACAACCGAGAGAGTATCCAGATTGTTAATCAAATGCCACAAATGATTTTCTGTCTACTTCAGGAGAATTCAGCAAACAGCGCAGACTCGAGAGCTGAGAGCTCTTTCATGAAGTCTCCTCTCATCTCACTAATGTTGAGTAACGTTATCGACTCCCTCAAATTGTTAGATTTTATTTTAACTACTGATAGGACCCCTTCAAAAAATATTCATTAACCAGTACCTTAACAAATAAGAAAGACTGGGAGACCAGGTAAAGGGATGCAGTGAGAGCTGGTATGAGACTGAACTGTGCAATACTCTGCAATAACTCCTTGTCCAAACAAGCTTTTTGGATGAGTGGTTACGATCGGGGCTGGTAAACACAAGGTACTGGGTTCTTGCAGCAGTTCTTGCACCTGTGTATTGGGTTGACTTGTTCTGTATAGCCTCTAAAATGCATTAGGAACACAGGCACCCCTAGTGCTGCTTCAGTACTCATGCAGTTATATCAAAATAAATTAAAAAGCATGCGATGACACCAGGAACATCCATCCTGAACAATACTAATGCTAAGAAGAATATTATAGTTATTTAATCATATGAATTGCTCTGCCCGGAGTGTAGGATGCACCCTATAGCTTGGAGATTGCCGGTTCGAATCCAAGCTATGCCACTGTCGACCATGGACTGGAGTTCCCAGGGGGCGGCGCACAATTGGCCAAGCGCTGCCCGGGTGGTGTAGGGGTTAGGTCGGCTGGGGAGTCCTTGGCTCACCGCACACCAGTGACCCCTGTGGCTGGCTGGGCGCCTCCAGGCCAGCCTGTATGCAGTTCAGAACTGCGTGGTCCTCCGACGCTGTAAGTTCTGGATATGGCTGCACAACAGGCTTGCAGAGTGAAAAAAGCGGACGGCTGACGGCACATGTTTCGGAGGACAAGAGTGCTCATCTTTGTTTCTCCCGAGTTAGTTCGGGGGTTGCAGCGGTGAGCCAGGTTGAAAAATAATTGGACATTCTAAAAAAAGTGGGAGAAAATCAATCATATTAATCACACAGATACCAACCTTAAACCATTTCAGTCACATTTTACATTAAGTATCTGTAATTACTATGTATTTACATAGGAGTTACTTAGTAAATACGTATTTCTTACACATAATTACAATGTTATTATGCACAGTTACAATGTACTCAACGTGTAAATCTTTTTGGTACACATCTGGAAATACATTGTAGACACTCTGTTATAAATGTGTTGCACTATAATTCAAAGGTGTTTTATGATTGTGTAACAATATTTGTTCAAACGTTACAGGTCAATATATTTCAGTAATTAAACTGCAGCACCGTGTAGCTTTTGCTTACTGCCCAGGCACGTCAGATAAAAAGGACATGAGGGATCTTGTCTCACTGATAACAATGTGAGTGACCTAGGTGGATAGGGAAAGGCTTGATTTCAGTGCTTAATAATAGTAGTAAGATGGTTGAGGACACAAGAACAATGCTAGGCTGACAGATAGGTAGCCTTGGGTTATAAATCAAGTGACACAGGTCAATGCTGAAACATCATATGGTATTTTCAGTGGCATCATAATACAACACAATTGATTTTCAAAGTAATGACAAAGTATAGCTGCTAGTTACCGAATGAATATAGTAATAAGAGAACCTTCAAGTGGTATGGTCAGCTAAAAAAGACTAATGACAAGCCATGTCAAACGCGAAAGCTCCCGCTACAATTCCCACAAGTTATTAAAAAGTTCAATAACAGCTACAAAATCGCATGCCATATTGATCATTTCATTGATTGCACCCATGGAAAGATGGAAAGGATTTTTAGTTTTTTAGTACGTATATGGAACCATACCTCCTAATGCACATTATATTTTCAAAATAATAATAATAATAATAATAATAATAATAATAATAATAATAATAATAATAATAATAATAATGTTAAAAAAAATGTAAAAATAAATATGGTAACCTAATTCTAGGAAATATCAGTGATGCTACTTAAAACAATGAGCCCTGTTCTCAAAAAAACAACCATACCTCATGAGCCATCAGCAGTCACAAAAACCTCCATGAAGAGCTTGGCACCTTTAATGTTGCACCCAAAGGAAGTCTGACTCCAAGGGTGTGATATATTATGTGCATAATATTATAGATATACATACGGGCCATATTACCAAAATGACATTATGAGTCATCACCTGAGTCAGCACCGCAATATATTCTTTTAATATTGCAACATTTACACACAATAGTAAAACCCAGTTACATCAGTGAACACAGCGCACCTGGCATTTCAGTTTTTCAATTAGACTTGGGGTGACATTTCAACACTGCCGTTTTAATCAAATGTTACCCAGTGGTTCATTGCTAATGAAGTGAGTATGTGTCAGTTAGGAATTGTAATCATTGTTGGCTAAAATGTACAATAAAACTGTCAGCAGGAAAAGAATGCTTTGAATAAGAATGAACCAAATGGTTTGTGTATCGAGAGCGCAGCGCCATGCAGAAAGAGCAGCACCACATTCCAAACTACAAGGGGCTTCTCTCTAGTGACTTTCGCTACGCTTTTCGGATCAATAATGTATTCATATTTCTAAAGGAATTCTGATTGAGACATACAAATGGATTATCAAGGGTTTAAGCATTTGTTAATTTAGTTGTTAAGGCAGCAAATACAGCAAAAAAAAAAAAAAAAAGATATACTCACTAAATAAACCATTTGTAATGCTGCAGGGAGCATGTACTGTAAAACAAAACTGACATTTCATCAAGGGGGTCCTTAGTGGTCCTCATCTTTCAAAATCAGCCGCTCAGTGCATTTCAACCTCCCACGCAATGCATTGCAGATCCAGCGAATGGCTGGTACCCAACTGTTATTCATGTGTTTGAATATGCAGCCACGTACATTAATTACCAAATATTTCATGAACTAACTTTTTTAAAGTAATTAATAAGAACTAAATTAACCTATGTTCCAAGACTTGAAGAGATCAGGGCTATATATGCATTTTTCTCTCTGGGGGAGATCATTATTGTAGCTCCTATACCATTTCACTGAATGTCTGCTTGAGTACTGTGGTGGTAGCTATGGTACATGGACTAGAAATATGACTTTTTAAAGTGACTCTAAACCGCATTTAATTTAAGTGATATGAATGTTAAGCTGGATAGGAATTTTAATTAAAAAAAAAAAACATATGGGGAACTTTTTCTTACTTAGGAACTGAAAGGCAATTAGTAAAAAGAATTGGTACGTAATCAGGTTATACAGGATGCAGCACACGATTCATACAGCACCACTAAAAAGCTTTTGTTTCCTAATCCAATTACTAATAACCTAATAAACTAATAACAATATATACAGTTCTTAAATGATTTATATTAGGTTAATAACAAATGGGTATCAAGTGGAAAGGAGGCATATTGAATCAGATTCTGCTCAACCCTAATGACAGATAAGAATGGATCCTGAGTGTAAAAGTCTGTCACAATGCACTGAGGAGTCTTCTTGCAGCACAATGTTTTAGCAATTATATTGCACAAAATTCCTCTCTTAGAAATCGAAAGCTCAGCCCTGCTCTCAAGACTGGAAAAGCTCAATGCAAGTAGAAGAGGAAGACAGTTATTTCTTCTGTCTCTCCTGAACCAATACACTGTAGTACACATACCAATAGCATGATACAATCTAAGATACACGCATGTTACACTTATCTTTAGTTAGGAAATTCTGTAACACTTTACTATAAGTGTCTCTAATTACTGTGCATGTACATAGTTGTTATTAAGTAAATAGACATGTACTTACACATGATTACAAAGTTATTCTGCATAGTTACAATGTACTTAATGTGTAAATGTTTTTGCACCAGATATGTAGTACACAATTGTATCAGAAAAGGGTTAGGGTTTGGGTTATATTGTGCAAAAATATTTACACATTAAGTACACTGTAACTATGTATAATAACATTGTAATTATGTGTAAGTACACCTGTATTTACTAAGTAGCTCACATGTAAATATACAGTAATTAGGCACACAATGTAAAGTGTTACCAGGAATTCTTTAAAGATTATTAAATATATCCGCTTACAAATACTTGGATACACTTTCAGCGTATTTAGAAAACCTTAGTAAGCAACTAATGTGTATGAACATGACTCACTCAACATCGGTGTTTACTAAAGTGAAATTGTTTTCTGAAGAGTGATGGTTACCCAGTAATCTTGTCTTTGTTGTGGTAGCTACCCGCTAATTAACTCCATCTCAAGGGTTCAGGTTTCATAAAGCCATATTGAGAAGCAGTCAAATAGCACACTGTGGTTTAATTAATCTGCTTCACGTATAAAAGCCTATTTTACATCACAGAGCCTGCTGTGCAGAGGGAAGCAAGTGTGCTCTGTGAACAGCTAACAAGCTAGTTTATATTTCAATCGTTCTTTCTTACTCCACAGAAAGACAACAGAACATATTATAGAGGTACTGCAGATGTACATTTAAAAACAAAAATAAAAACACGATGCTAAATTCTGAATGGCATGTAATAAAATGATTTGTTTTTTATTGCTCACAAAGCATAATATTTTAAAATCATAGTTTGCACAACAGAAGCATTGTAAGTTAGTATAGACTCTGACTACTGCCTGTGATATCATTGTAGGACAACACACCAGTCTGAATCATGCATGACTAATAATATCTTACATACCATAGCTGCTGTTTGATTATGCAATGCTGTGTTCATCTAACTCTTGCGAATTGTAATTAAATCATTCACTTATAGTAAATATCACAGTGCTCCTAAGATAATTGGGTTATTTATATATATACAGTGAATCTGCTGAGTAGTACTGAATAGATAGAGGCCTAAATCAAGGTAAAACATAAAACATGGTTGCAGCTTTTGTTTGTTTTGCAAAATGTTGAAATTGACATATTTATTTGTGGACTGTGGTCACATAATGAAAGCCAATACACAAGAGAATACAGTGAGCTGAAAATGAAAGCCCCGTACTCAATTAAGTGCTGAGTGAGTAGTGTTTGAATAGAAATACAATAAGGGCCAACTAAACAATCAATCAATACTTGATCAAATTGCAGTTTTTTCTGCTTTTGTATTCAGCATGTTAATAACGCAGAGGTAACACTCTAAGAAACGAAGCCTTCTTCGTTCTGTCAATCCACCACTGCCATGTTGCATATCAGTGAAGCCAGGTGCTAAATAAAACCTTCAGCAATTATCTGTGAAAATGAGCTTAGGGCTCAAAAAATAAGATATCCAATAGAAAACAGGGTACGCCAAAAACAGTAAACTGCAATTTACTGTGCAAATATTCATTTTGAATACTAATGAAATGCAATGTAGTTTGACATGCAGGCATGCAGGCTCCTAACAATTTACATTCAAAACAATGCGTATTCGCAACGCGTATTCATATGATCAATCCTTTCTGTGGTATTAAAGAACAACTCATTACATGAGATGCCCATATATAGTATTCAAAATATATATTTTATTCTGCATGTAGACAGTAATCTTTTTTTTTTTTTGCAACAACAACAATCATTTAATTCGTATTGGATGATCTGAAACCAATACATTTTTGGAGGGAGTTTTATTTGGCATGTTTGTTTTTAATTCAGAGGTACCGCACTGAAACTGCTTCATACTTAAGTAGCCTTCAATTGGGGTACATAAAGAATCTGTCTAACCTTCACATTCCTTCATTTAAGTTAGAAATTTGTCTTTGCAAATTTCTTGAATCTGGTTAAAACAAGAAGATACTGGAGGCAATCTCTCAACTGGGAGTAGGGTCCCTTTTATCTTTTAATAATCAACAGCCACCCCCGCCCCCCCCCCCCCCCCCTTTTTTTTGCAGTCAGCAGCCTGTGGGGGATTAGGAATCAAAACATAGCTGTGCAAAGATGGATAGCATTGCAGTGTCCAAAAGACACGAATGACATAACAGTATGAGGTCTGGAAGGGAAATCCTATACTAAGCCTATGTGCAAGAGAATCTTATATTGTAGGTTTTTTTCCTCTTTATCCTCCTCAGTGTAGCTGATATTGCAAAACAAACAGCCACTAGCTTCTTAAAGCTGTGAAGGCCAGCACTTCTGTAAAAACAAAAAGGGCTGTTGAGATCATTTACAGTAATGGTTTATATAGCAAAGTTTAGCCTACTTGTATTGTTCTGTCTTTCATAGTGAAAACTTTAAAAAAAATATATAAATACATTGGGCTGGATCTCAAAGCTACTGTATTTACTCCAAATCTCATTAGTGCAATTCTTTATCTGAGAGGACAAAAACAACAATTACAATTCTAAAACGAAGAAGAAACAACCTAAGATAACGAGTTCCTAAGTTAAGTCTTAGTTACTGTATTGAGGTAAGATATAAATCCCTTACCGATCATTGGACGTATTGTTTATTGAAGGACAAATAAGACACTATTTGACTGGTGATTTCATCTGCTTAATTTGCTTTGCTTAATTTCATGTAATGGTCCTACATACCAGTGTTTGCACCAGGGCAATGCCTGTCCACACAGAATTATCAACCCTGCCTTAGCCAGTCCTTAGTCACCTCACTGTGGAATTACGGAAGAAAAGACTTAGCCATGGACATGCATATTTACTGATGCAGAGGAAGAAAGAAAGAGAAACAAAGTAAACAAAGGGGTCAAGCCTCAGTACTTAGGAAATCAGAGGCTAAATCCCGACCCATCACTCCCTACACCAACGGCAAATAAACCCTTGGAATGATTACATGATGGTTTCCACTGGCGCCCCGAGGCGCTCTCCAAGATGGCATCTAGCATCTCTTGGCTGGTGTGCAGACAGCTGTTACTCTGAGGAAAGGCGTGCTTTCCATTCCCTTTGCAGCAGTTTCTAAGGTGACTGGGTTAAAGAAGAAAATGAGATTCTTACACACTTCAGTAGTCACATAACTGTTTCCTTTTTCAATGCAGGTATTCCATATTCTATTCTTCTATTGGGTTTCCCTGCAGGCATGGGTCATGTATTATTATTATTATTATTATTATTATTATTATTATTATTATTATTATTATTATTATTATTATTATTATTATTGTTTATATATATATATATATATATATATAGATAGATAGATAGATAGATAGATAGGCTGAATACTGGTATATTGTATGTTATATCCCTAAATAAACATAGAAAATATAATTTTGTTTTTATTTGTGGAGAGTACACATCCTTACACAAGACACCCAAGCTGGCTAACCAGCATTGTGACAGTCTATTTACTGTAGAATTCAGCAGGCACGTAGTTTCTTTTGTTGCAAATACAATATTTGGGGGGACTTTGTCCAACATCACCAGTACAATACCCCGAATGATGTACAAATGGAGTTTATTTTCATTAGCCCTAGAATTCCCTTTTGCTGTCTTTTGTTTTAAAATACTGTCTGTCAGCCAACAAAAAACAACAGAGGAACAGAGCCTAGAATTCCACTGCTGGAGGCCTCCTGTGGTGATAATTGCTTGAAGTGAACAGGCACCAATTAGTCCCTTCTCTTAGAATGTACAACACAAAGACATTTTTCAGGACTGACATTTGAAAGCGTGAATTTGATTTTTTTAAATAATTATTTTTGATTGATTCGTAATTATTCTGGCATCAATAACTGGCATCAATACATAAAACTACTGTACTCTAGACCAATATTCTGAGTATTTTTTTTTTAGTTATGTATGGATTTCATCCATATCAACACTCAATTATTATTGCATTCTGAAAAATCTTAGTCCAGTAAAATCATAAGAAATATATCAAATGAAATTCAATTTTGCTTTATCATTTTGAATGTCAGGTCTTTGATTTTCCCATTCCGGTCCCAACATGCAACACTGTAATTAGACATAATTTCATCACAGCACATTTATATTAAAGTTGCTTATATAGTTAATAAATGATGTCCAAGACAGCACTAGGAATGTCATTTATCTTGAGGCGCTCTCTGTAAATTAGTTTCACCCTGCTGCAGGAAACCTTGATGTAGATTGGAGATGACAGCCTACAGGGTTTTAATACCCACTATTTCACGGCTGTATTCCAGCTCCCTCTCACTGTCTTTATAAAACAGATTTGTGTGACACTACATGCACTGCCAGCCCACTCAAAAGCTGGCAAAAGGCATTAGTGTTCTAAGGGAAGGCGGAAGGATTATTGACATGTCCTGCCACTTCTCTGCCTCATGCTGCATCGAGTGCTTTTAAATTATAACCATCATGAATATACTCATCCACTGTTCCAGAAGTGCCAGCAAAAAGCCAAGAGAACACCTCTGAGTCACTATGCTGGTGGGCTTTTCTTCTCTGAAAGATGTTGCTGCACGCTAATTCCACTGAATGTTTTGATTTACCACCATATATAACTTGTTGGAGTTCCTTTTTTTTCTTTTTTTTTTGCTACAGCGTTACACATTTAAAAGACATAGAAAGCTTGATAAGGGCTTTACTAAAAAATATTATGATTTAAAGGTTAGAGAAACTAGGATTCGATATGATACTAATCTAGTGGCTAGCACAGTCAATTTAATGCATTTCAAGGTACTTCCAGGATCAAGTCAAGTGGTCTCCCAGCAGCCAAAGGCTAAAAGTGGGCCAGTCCCCTAAAAGATATAGACAGACTGGGCAGGGCAGATTTAAGCTACAGGTTTGCCTGGTGTGTCTGTCTTATCTAACAACCGTAACTCCTGTGTTATTGTAATGGACTATTTACTGTAAGGGGGGGGGGGGGGGGGGGAATTGTTTGGAAATTGTTATGTAACAGCTGTGTGAAAGATACGTTTTAGTCATCTATTTTATGACATGCACCTGCCCTATTAAGTTGCTTGACAGTACACATATAGTATAATTTAGCATCTTTGCAAAAGCTGTTTTGTTCAACACTTCTTGCTCAGTTCGATGGAAAGATTACCTCTGATGCATGCGATTTGACAGCTCCATCAAAAGCTGTCAGGATCTGTAAGAGAAAGGTTTATTGGAAGAGGTATATCCATCAGCAACCCTCCTTCAGGTGATATTTGTTCCGCAGTGAGTTTATTGGTCCTGTGAAGTCAATTTGTGAGCACTCAGAGTTGTCTTAAATGATTGTGTTGCCAACTGTAAAGATAGCTGTGATCCAAACATGATCGCACAACACAAACGTCATGAAACCCAAACATGTGGTGCTTGTTTGTACATAACAGTGCTTTTTTCGGTGTATTTATCTTCTTATTAGGACTGGTGTATGTACAGATATGTATTTATTTAGCAAATGAACCAGGAATATTAACTGACTTACCCACATGTATCATTTCCAGTTTCTGGCAGCACAAGTATGAAAAACATCTAACTGCAGACAGGCATACCTCACAAAGTCTCTAGACATCTAAATGACAGTCGTTCACATTTATACTACAGTATCTGTTTTAAATGTATCTGCATTTCACCTGGGCAAGCTTCCTTGCTGACAGCTGTGTTGCGTTAATTGCCACTGCTAACGAAATGCAACGAGTCTGATGTTCTTTTTTCAATATAGGGAAGCTTGTATTGGCATTGAAGCTGTGACTAATAATCAAATTAGTCTCAATCTCTTACCCTTTAGTCTCACATTCATGATGCTAAAAGCCTTCGTGGAGAACTAACCGGAAGCCTGTTCTAATGGTCTTTAGTAGAGCAGATATTGCTGTGAACCTATTGGTAAGCTTTTTAAAAATAAGTTTCCAGGATGTAATAACCAAACAAGAATTAGAACCCAGACAACGCGAATGACACGTAGGTGAGTGGATTTTTAAATTTTCTACTCCCTATTTATTTTACCTTTTACCTTTACCTCATATATAGTTTTCATAGTTTTGTTGAAGCCCCCAGAAAAGCATTGTTGACCGACACAGAACTATATAAGGCATTTGTTGTCACTGGTATGGATTCAGTTAATGGGCATGTTGCCCAGACTACAGGCCAACCTCTAATACAGCTAACTGTGAGGATCAATCGTGTCTTTTCTTTGGACAATCTGATCTCAGTATAATCCTTTTAAAACTCAAAAAGCGAAGGGAATAAATAGAAGTAAAACTTGGATTAGGATGCCAAAAAGAACAATGGTGGTAAAGAAACAGGCTTTCTTCCTACATCCTTCTTGATCTTTTACCTGTCTTTTCTTTATTGTGCCTTTTGGTATCGTCCCGTCAATCTTAAACAGATAAGATCGTGAAGCTAACTGGTGCACAAGCAAGGTACATTCTTTGGAGCCAGGTTTACAATAAGTAACTCCAGAAAAAAAATGCTTTGACCCCAGCATTTGGACTCCTAGGTTGGGGCTTTCAAATATTTTGCTCTGGTGGAAAAGTTTGGTTAAACTGAAAAAAGGGTGTCTCAGTACAATAACCATAAGATTCAGTAGGAGATGACTGTGTTTTTCATATTAACTAAATATTATGCAATCTTGTCAGCACCAAAGTGACTCTGCCCTTAGTCACACCACTAAATACAGTTTGACTAATTTTTACTTTTTAGCTGTTGCGTATAAAAGAAATATCTCCTGTTTTGACAACATAAGTCTTACTAAGGATGGGCCACCTTCAGCTCACTGATTTAAGATGTGCCAATACCTTCTTTAATGAGTCATATTCTGCTAATGAAAAGAGATAGCAGGATTTCTCCATCGGTTTCCAACCCGCCTCCCCCTTTCTGTACAAGAACATGTCCAAACAAACATAAAACAACACAGGTCTTCGTAGAAGCAGAAGAAATAGTAGATTTAAAAAGCCCTCGTCTATCACTACAGTCTAGTAACTGAAGACTTCAAACACATAGAAGACAAATCTTCCAAAGGGGGGGAATTCACAAAGAGAGAAACTTTGCGAATGTTATATAACTAGAAATGAATTAGTTATATAACATATATACATATATATGACTACCTAAGAGTCTTGGAATTAAATTCCTGCGTTGTCTGTTTCAAGGTCTGTCCTTTTAGAAAAAAACAACTATATCAGGTAGAATCATACTTCCATAGTAATATCAGGAAAAAAATGATTTAACTGTACATCTGCATGGAAGAACTTGCAGAGAGCAGTCTGCCTGCAAAATATTGCAACACTGAGGTTATGTTTAAAGGTGTACATGCCTCTGTGTACAACAGCAACCACAACACGAGTAGAAAAGCTAGTTCAAAAGAGTAATGCTCTTATACTAATATAATAGGTTAAACAGCAGAGATGATAACTTCCATAGCACGAGGATTGGAGAGCAGAGATGGTATTAAAAGACTGGGAAATAAAATATGTCTTTAAGGAACAAAAGTGTTTCAGACACCCTTGGCACAGACTTAGTAGATCTACCAAGGCATATGTACAATATTAGAAATGCATTTAACATGTCCTATATTTGTGTACCAGCAGCCCGATGTAAGGTAATAATAATAATAATAATAATAATAATAATAATAATAATAATAATAATAATAATAATAATAATAATAAGGTGAGCTAAGGCTATTCCTGGAAGTTAAGTCTTGTACCAGGATTATATGTCTTACAGCCACTTCACCCCATCCAGATATCCAAAGTGATTTAAGGATTAGAAACAGGAATGAAATGGGCTTCCAACACAAGGAGGAACTATGAAATCAAGCTGAGTAAAGAGCAAGAGAGCAAAAACAAAATGCCCGGCGTGTGTTACTGTTAAAAATCATGCATTTTGATTCCATATTTCTTATTACAGCAGATACAGCACCCGGATCCCTCTTTAACTGACAAATGTCCACAAGCAAAACAAACAGCATGTCATTAACCCCGGCGCTGCCATTAAGTTCTCCCTGCATTCTCAAGTCCCTACAGCTATTCCAAGAAGAGCAGCAAATCCCAGTTGCTGTAAAAATCTTCATGTTTGTAACATGAACGTCTCCGGGGAAATCAACATTGACTGCCGAGTCTGGTTCTCTCATTTACCCTACAGGAAAAAGGTTGGTAGAAATTACAGAAGATTAATGTGGGGGATATTTTCAAGTTTCACTGAGGCAATAGTAAACATTTGTACTTTACCTAAAATCTGGGCATTGCAGTCCATTTAAGCCAGGGTTACTGTGAGTGGAAGCCTATGATGTATAGTGGCCACTGATATCAGTTTGATGTCTTGGTATCGCATGGCTTACATTGCATAACCTACAGTATATGCTAAATGTAATTATCACAGTATTGCACAAACTCTAACCTTGGAGTTATGTTTTTCCCAGAGCTCCAAGCCAGACTGTAATGTGCACTCAGTATGCTGAATATAAATGCAGCTGTGCAGGGATATGGATACGTTAGTTAGTCTTTGAAGCATGGAGAATTGGTTGCTGTCACAAGTGATTTTGCTTACGGGGGAATGGAATGTTCCAAACATGCCAACGGTCCCTATATGGTCGGGTCAGACCTGATTTCCTAGCGATGCATAGGAAGAAAGTCACGATATTTACCCATAGAAAAAAAAATATTCTGTACAGTAGAGTTAGTATATACAAACTTACTGAACATACAAACAGGGACTTACGAAGTGCAATGCAATAAAATTTTAAAACCACAGCCTTCCCAAAGGCGCTTTATATAAAACAAGTTTCATCTCCCTCCATTTTAGCTGAGGGCAAAAATGAATTTAGAGAAGCATCTGTTCACATTAAAGGCCCACACAGTGCCTTCACGGTGGGAGGGCGGCAGAAGGGATGAAAGCTCATGCCTCCACAGGCCTCAATGCAGCCTCCATATGGCTTGTGCCTCAACAGATGCTCCTCTGGGGTGCCTCTGCTTTCACTGCCTTCTACCAACCAGCACCACCACCCCCCTCCATCCCCCACCCCAGCCACCCCCCACTTTTAGTCAGATTCTGTAAGTTCTGTGTGTCAATGCACTGGAACTTGCCAAAAAAGCCTTTGCATTTTGACCTAGATTTCGTTTTTTCTACCATTCAGCTGGGTGTACAATAAAAACAATAAGGCGCCACTAAAGAAGAGTCCTCCTCCATTGTGGCTTTGCACACTTTCGCTATCATTCCTTTAGAGATCTCATTCATATGCAAATCTCTTCCGCAATGACGTGCCTCAGAGTTTACACATCAGCACCTATTTAAAAGGGCTTTTATCCCCAAAGACAGATCAACATCTTCCATTGTTTTACAAGAACTGACATTTTGTGAGGTTTTTGTTTTGTCTAATGAATTTGGCTCTGTGTAGTTTGCAGAATTCAGCCTTTCGCGACTTTTGCTGTTTACATTTTCAATTACAATTCTGTGGATGCACGGGTCACACTTTTTAGTCAATTTGATGGTAATCATGAAACGTCTTTTTTATTTTCTCAAATTTCCTCATAAATGATTATAAAGAGAGCGCTAATGTCTTTGCAGTGAATGTGAAGAGAGACGTTATTTACACTCTACCAAAAAAAAAGAATCGGCTTGTTTTGGAATTGGATTGAAGTGAAGGCTATTGTGTCACACACTGCTGTGCCGAGAGAAATTTTACTTAAATAAAGAACACCAAGACAGTGAGATGTGTTATAGAGAAGCTTATTTTCTGCAGCCTGTTATTACTGCAAGCTGTGACATGGACTGAATCTCATAAAGCCTCTGTGGTTTCAGGTATCTATTCACAGCTCAGCTGAGGCAGGCTCCTGGAGGGAACCCAAGCTGGATCTTTGGGCTCACCCTTCTGCACCGGGACACAGTGTGAGTGTGAACCACTGACCTACTCGCATCTCCCTTGTAATTATTCCAATTGCTTCTATCAAGCTTCTAGAATAATAAGAGCTCGAGAGATCCTGCTTTGGGATGACATTCATCATGTCAATAACACTGAAGCACAGAATTAAAATGACCATGACACGTGCATGTTTGAAATCTTCTTCAACGTCTTTAGTGGCTTAATGCCTGATGCAATGCAATTAGATCTTTAAAGGCATGCCGGAATATATGATACTCTATTAGTCTGCTTCTTTATACCCGGCTTATTGATTTCAGTGCTGGTAAACCTTGCGCTTGCCTGAATGTGCTTGGTATTATTAAATATCCTTCACGAGGCACTGAGGAATTGGACGGCGCCAAAAATGTAATTTCAGCACAGACTCCTTTAAGACATCGCAGCATTACATTTTGTGCTATGCTGTCAAATTTACAAGTACAATAAAACTTGAAAGGCAGATAAATATGCTACCATCCCATCAAAGCAAGGCTAGATATGAGATACTGAGAATAAATACTGTAATGTTGTACTTTCTCATTTACAAGAGCAGTCTGTATTGTTGGTTCACGGGATAAGCCACGTTATTTACTAAATAAGTCTCTTCAGACACATATAGTATACTGCCTTGACTGAGCAAATGACCATACGAGGATATTGATGAAGTGCAGACCCACTTACAGTACCAGGAGTACAGTCTAAATTCAATCAATTTTACAAATTGAGCAAACTTGTGACTCAACCCTATTCTGTAATACCATGACCCTATTGTAATGCAAGCCTCCTCAAGTCCCAAGGGGTAACATTCACAGTAACACAGAAAGGCACATTGTGTTCTGTGAGTAATAACACTGGGGGTTAGGCAAAGCAGTGGAGAGAAAAGAGATACATTCTCTTACCTCACAGTTCCTTTTTGTAACCAGTTGCTTTTAGGATGAGGCATCCCATTTCCAGATACATATTGCTCATTACCTGTGTTACAGCTGAGTGGGTGTGAGACTCACACAGGTGGCATGATTCACCCAAGGTCACTTAGTGTAGCAGTGAGACTGTGACATTTCGAGGTTAAATTGACTCACAAACCTTCCCAGAAAGCTGGATCAATCAAATAAACACTCACATGTCCCACTTCAAATGTGCTGCATTGAAAATAAAAAAAATAAAAAATAAAGGTTCACCTTCTTTTGTTTTTAGGCACACCTCAACTGAGATCCAGCTTCTGTGTGAATTCATGCTATTTGCCAAGGGTAATCGGTACTGTATTTTAATTTCATTTATTTATTTATATAGAAGATTTATCCATTGAGACCACGGCCTCATTTAGACAATAGACAATAAAACAATTACAAATACAAGCAACACAATAAATATATGTGGTTCAAACTTAGTCAGCAGCCTACAAAAAAGAACAACAGAAATAAGTATATGTTAATGTGGACTAAAGGAAAAACAATGGCAAGAGGCTCTAAGCAAGTATTGTAGGTCTTTGTCTGAAATTTAAACACAGGACTTTCCAGTCAAAATGATTTACGCATTAAGTACATTGTCACTATGAATAATAACATTGTAATTATGTGTGAGTACACAAGTATTTACTACGTAACTATTATGTAAACACACAGTAATTAGAGATACTTAATGTAAAGTGTTACCTAGTTATTATTATTATTATTATTATTATTATTATTATTATTATTATTATTATTATTATTATTATTATTATTATTGTAGTGATATTGCTTTTTTCAACTCGCCCTTTGTGTAATGAATTATTCATTTACCAAAGCAGTCAACTTTGGGATCAAGCAATCTGACACCACCATGGGACTCTCCTGCAGTGCTTCAAGCGATAATTGCACAGTGCGCTCAGTGTAGGCAGACACACTGTGGGCTATCATAGCCCCCGGTGATTAAGGAATATTAGCTGGGTTTCTTGCTGTAAGACTCCAATTAACAGCTAATTTGGGTTTGAGAGCAAGCAGTGTAGGATCTAGTTAGCCTGCAATTAACAGAAACATGTTCCTGTCTTAAAATAAAAGGAGCTGTTTAGTTTAACGGAAAACCGATTAAATTAAACTGAAATTCATTATTATTTTGTAGAATATAAAAAGTACATGTCCCCATCATAGTTAAAAAAAAGACTTCTATTGCATAGCAGTTTGAGACATTCCTGGTTTTGCTATGAGTTTAATAATACACACCGGAGATTGTTACATACACACTGTGGCTAACCGTACTCGTAGTAAAACCTGGAATGGGTGAAACTGCTATGGAATAGGAGTCTTATTTCCATCCCTGTTAGTAACCAGTTTCATAAAATAAATCATAACACCTGTTACCAAGCTAGTGAAACCTGGAGGCAGGTGACAAGCCTTTGTCTGTACTTGCTGGGCACCTGGAGCACATGGAAGTGAACTAGTCCCATCTGATTTGTCCTCCACTGTGGGTCCCCAGCTGAGATCAGGATTTAAAACACACTCTACTGACTCACCATTTATTTTTACAATTATCAATTGAAAATATGGAACAGCAAATTGACAGGTACTTCAACACAGAAAGCAGTGGTCTACAGTGAACAAATTTCTCTACAAGAAATTCATAGAAACAGCAAAAGCAGTTCAATGACCTCTTCTAACAGGAAGACACATAAGGCTGATCTGCGGGCCTTTCACTAAACATATTGTAAGAGTGGGACTGTAATGGTACCCCAGGTGTTTGCAGCTGTCATTCTGTATGCAAGCCTCTAGTTGACTTTCCAGTTCCTTTAAGCTAATAATATAGCAGTTACAAGAACTATAAAAAGCTATTGTGCCACTTGGTTAGAGAAAGAATAAGTTGTCAATATTCCAAGACTGATCGCCTCTTAATTGATCAGGACACTTCTAAAAATCGAAAGCATCTTAAGCTTTTAGGCTGAACCACAAAGAACCCCTATTGTAGTGCTATAATGATGCCATTGCCTGATCAATTCCGTCCCTTGCTCTGTAGCCCAGTATGACTAAACAATGTTGTTAGGTATGGCTGTCAATCAAACAGAATTACACTTTTGCTGTGCACACTAAGCTTTCTCTCTTTGGCTTAGTGGATTATTCAAATGTCTTTCTCATTTAATTAATTGTAATGTTCTGGTTTATTTTGCCTACAGTTGCGTGGATCTGAGCTTGATCTTTTGAATAATGTTGTTGAAGGAATTTTGAATTCTTACTCGGAGATACTTGAACAGGCTAGACAGACTTACAAATGTCTTGTTTTCATCTGACACTGGGGCCAAGTATAAATGGGGCATGATATATGTAAGTACACAATTGTAACAGAAAATGGTTAGGGTTAGAGTTAGTTTTAGCGTTAGGTTTGGAGTTAGGGTTACTGTTAGTGTTATATTGTGCAAGAAATGTTTACCCATTAAGTACATTCTAATGAATTTACTCAGTAAGTACTATGTAAATACACAGTAATAGAGTTTTTAATAAGAATTAAAAAAAAAAAATGAAATAAAAAATAAAAAGAGAAGGGATGGGAGTGAACAATGTAGTCTTTTCCAAAGATTATTTCAAAAAGTACCCCCTGCTCTCTGACAAAGCTAAAGATATGTATCAAAGGGACAGGTACTCCAATAAAGTGTATAATTATCAAGGCAGCTATATGGTATTTCAGCTGTAAACTGCAGTCAAGGGCAGATTACTGTGTTCGTTATTCAAGACAAGCAGCACTGCTATCAGCATTACAAGCAAAGCTTCGTCGGAAAATTAAATCGCAGCTCACCCGCTTTGCATTGAGAGCAACATGCTGAGAAACTGAATAAGAAGTCCTGTGATATTTACTGCTGTTTTGCTTTCGGGCAAAGAAAGTCTGAGTGCAGTTTTGAAATGCCGGGTACATTGTGTACCCTTCACTAAGCCCTTCTAAAAGTTTACCAAGGTATTTTTGCACGGTATTTTTGTAGTTTTACCATGCTTTTCCCCATGCATTTACCATACAGTAGTTTACCCTGGTCTGCCATGCTTATTAATATGCTTTACCGTACTTTGCTGTTCTTTACAATGCCTACCTATGCTTTGCCATGCTTCCACTATGCTTTATTACACTTTGCTATGTTTTTACTACGGGAAACGTTTATAAGGGCAGGATAGACGCATGGTCTGTAGAGTGTGGTAGTTCAACATTTGGCTTTAGCGTTGTTCCAGGGGTTGTACCCTGTTGGATTTAGACACCAGTGAGAATGCTATTGAATTATTGCACTAATCAATTCCTGCTGCAAAGTGTGGGATGTAGACAGCTATGGAACGTGGTATGCTCCCCCGTTATGGGAGATGACTGCGAGGTGCAGTATGCAAGCAATGCATAAATGGTACATGTATTACAAATTACAAAAGATCAACAGTGTTTGACTACTGTTTAATTTACCATACAATTGCACAGGCCATAAATCCTGTGTAATTAAAACAGCTGCTAAAAATGGTGTTAACATGGAATTCTACTAGGGGAAATGAATATGTGATTGATAACTGATTGCTGGATGTAATTCCTTTTTGACTGACATACTATATTAACAGGTTCCTTACAGCTGGCACACACTTGAAGTGAAATAAACTGTAACCATTACACACACACACGCGCGCGCACACATACACACACACACAGCTATTAAGGGCTGTAAGCTTTCTCTGTGACCTGCCCACCATAATCTCCCTTCCCAAGGAAGGACAACAAGGCTATACATGCTTACCTTATTTTTTAAGCTTGTTTAGGCTTTGAGAATACATGGCTTGACTAAGATTTCTCCAAACAATGATACAAATTCAATGCATCAAAATCCACAAGATTAATATAAAAATATTGAACCACAGATGCCAAACCAAAACGAGGCTTGTGGAACACCTGGGAGAAATCCATGTCCTTGTTGCAAGCAGAGTGGACGTGTGCTGTAATAAATCTATGGTAATGATATGTATTTACTCAACCCACTTCTTAGATCTGTTACTGTAAACACAAGCTTCACAGAGTTGATTAGTTTGTTGTGTTATTGTTTCCTTTAATATAAAACTGTAATACTTCAAGATGGACCTTGATCAATATGTACTCCTGTTAAAATGAAAGCCTCTTGGCACTCAGATGGCTGCTCTTTCTTTCCAGTGAGCTGCACCCCCGTAAGAGGCATGTTTAGAGAAAAACTTGACAGCGCAGTCCAATCCCCAGAGTGCATATTAACTTTTCTTTGCTCTATTTTTATAACGTGCCTTGTGGGAATGATGCTTGTAAGCTGTCTGCACAAAACAACCACAAACACAGGGATTTTAATGTAGAGGTGGCAATTAAGCCAGCCGTACTCCAGCAGATCCACGTGGAGCAGAACTGAGCCTTCAGTCATGGGGATGTGCCAAGCGAGAACTCTGTCTCTCTGTTAGCATCACACCGACAAGTACAATCCTCCTGGACCGTGCTTTCAAGATACCGGACGATCATCCATCACCTTTCCATGTGCGTCTGTTTCTGTAGCAGTTCCTCAGTGCTTTGAGGTATTCTGATACATGTTCATGTTTTTAGCTGGCTCATGTGTTTCTTGTTTCTTTTTTGTTTTTAAAAAAAGTAGTTTATTCTCTATTGTTATTGCGAGCATGAGCCTTACTGAGAGGACTCCCTTCAATAATGTGAATATGTATCGTGTACGGACTAGTATGCATGCAGGTCTATAATAAGGGGAATAGTGCTATTTTGGCCAGTCCTATAGAATACGATTGTCTTTTGCAGATGCATTTGCTCATGATATATTGGGCACATGGAACTAATTCAATTAAAAAGACAGCCACTCTACTCAATTGGAATAAAAGCGAGCCAGCCATTTGATAAAGGAACTAACATGCATATATGCCAAATTAAATTTTGCCACGTTAAGGTCAGGACACAAATAAACACCCTGACAGGTCTCAGCTGCCCTGAGCAGATGTCCGATTTGCCCACTATCTAACTGCTGGGAACCAAAGACATGGTCTGTGACTTACTGAGCATTAACATGATCATCAATGGGGCTGGGTGGAGAAACACAAGCATCTTGACTGAAGACCATGGAAAGTTGTGTCCTTAACTGGGATCCTAAATCCCAAACTGCAGATCCCTTTGGGGATATATTTGCATGCATGCTTGCAATTAAAGGAAACATATTCCTCTTTACATCCCAAGTACCACTGTGTTCAACTTTTTAATTGAGACTCTTAAATAATAGCAGTTTTGAATTGATTCAAGGCAACTTTATTTTTGTTGTTTTAAAACTTCTTTCATCGTAATAGTTATTATCACAGTGCATTTAGCACATATTAATACACACACCTGCTTGCTGAGCAAGTGGGAATATATTCTATATTTCTATCTGTTTTTAAATAGATTAATGCTTTCCCAAATGAAGTGTTTGTATAAGCGCACTGTGATATTTCATAAGCATACTTTTTTATGTTATGATTGGTTGAGATCTCAGGGTAGAAATACTTTAAACATTCTTCAGAAATGTTCATATCCAGTGAAAATGAACCTGAATACTTGTACATAATAATGGTTTAAATTAGACTTATAAAAAAAAAAAAAAAACAGGGGACAATACGGTAATGATTTGGAAGTACTGTAAGAAAATAAATAAATAAATAAATTGTGGTTAAAGATTAATACTACAGAAGGACAATCCCAGTATATATTCACATTCTGCTGTTCTACTAAAAGCTTTATTCTAAGGTTTGTTAGTAGTACCTTGTACATCCTGTATCTGTTCTGTAACCTTTCCATCTTATCCATCCTCCCACATACATGCCTACCCAGTACAAAGCACACCCACACTCCTACTCCCACAAGCACACAGAACTCCGGCCATTGCAGTGGTGTGAGTGTCTGAGGGGAATGGTGTAGTGACAAGCAGCTAGAGGATTAGAAGTGGGTGTCATGTCAAGAGAGGCAGGTGATGTAGCTCGTGGTGTTCTCTCCCCCTCCTGAGTCTGGCATTGTGTCTCTCTGAAAGGACCAGCTGCTGTTTCTGGGGTTCTCTTATTGTGTTTGTAGTGAGGAGCTGAAGAAAAGGTGAAGGTACGAGGCCTCCATTGTTTTGTAAGCTATCACCACACTCTGTCTCCACCAGCCCATTCAGGCGCCATCCTTAACAAGCATGCCCTGAATTCATATGAGACTTTTTGTACGCGGCTGACTGGCCGACGTTGCCTTTTGTTTACTCAAGACATTCAGATGCCTTTAGATTCCTCTTCATGAACAGATTGGTTTAATGAAACATCAGCCACATTCCTTTGTCTGAGGGAGTGTGCTGTAGACTTACTGGGCCCAATTCGATTTGGCTGGAAAATAAATAACGTAAAAAAAACATAAATAAATAAATAAATAAATATATAAAATAAAACATGTGATTAAAAACATGTGATTAATTTTCATTTAGATTGAATTAGCAAGTCTTTGAGGCTATGTTTATATACATACAACTCTAAAAGTGTTTTCTGGGTATATTTGCCAAACATGATACAGTAATTGCAATATATGGCCATTGTTAGACTGCATCATTCTTAACTGATGCATTTACATGGAGGTCACTGGAAGGTTGCAGTCCTGGTGTTAGTTCTCTATTAACACTGAAGAGAGACAGAAAGGAACAACGTGCACAAAATGGATTCATTTTAGAATATGTAGTTTGACAATATTGATGACCTAGGGAAGGTCGCCCCCCCAGTCATTTAAATTCTTTCTCTTGGTCTTTCACACACGCAAGGTGCCAAGAGATTGTTTCTTTCAGGGTCCAGATTTGACGGCGTCAATGGCAATTTACAATAGGACCTCCTGCAGTAATTTATGCAGAAAACAGTGACTACCAGAACCGATACCTAATTCTTATATTCCCAAAGTAAGATGTGAGTGATTTGTAAATAACAGTGCAGCATGGGAAAGCACACTGGCTGAGCATTGTATTTGTTTCAATGCATTGCTTAACCTTTTAATGTTCAGAACATTTTCTTTCTTTTTCTTTTTTACTAACCACTTGCCAGGTGTGTTTGCTGACAGCCATTCCATACCAGGCAAGGTCGTACTAGCCTGAACTTACAAAAATATATAATAGGTCTACTCATTGCTGACCGACATCTGTGCCTGCTAAGTTGCTGCTGAGTTTTATGTTTTACATTTTATGTGTTATGTTTTATGATTGATTATGCGTTTTTGTACTGTGCTGTATGTTGTTTGCTGTGGTGTTGTGAGCCCCTTGCCAAGTCGTCATTGTAAATGAGAATCTGTTCTCAATTAACTTGTCTGGATAAATAAAGGTTTTGATTGATTGATTGATACAGGATCTCCTCAGAAGTAACCTTTTCTGTCTGGCTATAGAACTACATGTGTAACAATGGGTCCTTCAGAGTTCAGAGGCTATAGAACCACATGTGTAACAATGGGTCCTTCAGAGTTCAGAGGCTATAGAACCACATGTGTAACAATGGGTCCTTCAGAGTTCAGAGGCTATAGAACCACACGTGTAACAATGGCTCCTTCAGAGTTCAGAGGCTATAGAACCACACATGTAACAATGAAATATTGATTTATTTATTTTTTTTACTCTGGATTCTGAATCAATAATGCACAACGAGGGCAGACTCCTACAGTCATCAGCCACAGAAGATCCAATAATTACGATTTCCTTTTCTTAAAAAGAAAGATTGTAGCTGGGACTTTAACTATAGGATGCTTATTTTGTTCACTCTAAAAGTGCTGTGCAAAGAAATATACACTCTGATACAGCACTCAACTCCATTTTAATATCTATTTTAGATATATTTGGGGTATACTGGTCCTGTGATAGTTTCTTGTTCTATGGCTCCATTTAATGAAAATCAAGAAAGCTTATCACAAATGAATCGTGTTCATTGTTCTCAGTCATCCGGATAGATAAAGTTAAATAAACCCTAACTATGCATGAATTATTCAAAATGAAAACGGTACTCCCTATCTTCATTGTGTCTTACAAGTGTGCCTCACTGATAAAGCAATGCCAATCTGCAGCCGTGATCGACAGCCCCATTCTTGAATTGGTACCATCAGTAACAGGCACAACTGGTTTGCTGAAAGCAGCGACTTTCTCTTTGTTATAGGATCATCGAATTACATACAATCAATAAAACAATAAAACAGGGTTACATTGTTTTAATACATATATAAATTCAAATTAATCTATTAATATTTTTTATGGCATGCAAGATTAGTAAAGGGGACACAGCATTTCTTCCATGTACATAACAAACCTTTTATTGTTTTCCTGTAGCTTGGAACATTGCTAATTATGATTACAATTTACTATGAGCAACATATCTTACCAGATGAGTTTTTAAAACTGCAAGATTATCCCTAACTCAATGGGTGCAGTAACACGACGATCCATCCACTGATTACACCTGAAAGAAACGAAGTTAAAACATCATGAAAATGAAAAATACCGTTTGAAAGCAGCATGCTGAGAAGCTATATACGGCAGCTGTTGTATGATAAAGCATCATATCTGTCATTTATCAGACACTGTGAAGCACATTTTAAAAAGTTACAGTGTGCCTACATTAATATGCAGTGTCTCTTTTCCATGAATGTCGGGAGCATTGGTCCCTAGGGATGGAGAGTGGCAGGTTTTAAACGATGCAGGTGGCCGGCAGCAAGCAGTCTGTTGATATGAGATATCGCTTTTTAATTACTCCAGCACCCAAGTAATTACTGGGACCTTTTTGCATAATAAGGACAAGGCATTTAGGTGATTGTTCAATGATCGTTTTCTCAATTGCAACTAAAGCTATAATTCAGGCTAGTTTGAAAACAAGTTGTTTGTCATTCATATTGGTCTGAAAGGGCCATCTGTTTTGTCTTCTAATGCCTGTCTTGGCTGGTTTTGCATTTACAATGAAGACTTTGTTTACAGTGAAGTTTTGTTGAAGTTTTGTTGTTTTGGATGTGCATCATATTTACAAAAGAAATTAGCAAAGCGTTCTTGAAAATACTGGGCGCTGACTTCACGCCCCAGATAGTGGTGACAGAGTTTAAATAAGCCACTTAGAAACAGATTACCATAGAAGACAGGAACCAAAGAGTAAACAATGCATTTGAAGTAGCTGGCCGTAATGAAGAGCACACATGGCTAGCCTGACAATGTCTATGGTTTGCTGAATAAATAAACAGTAAAGGTTGGTTTGCTAATGGAAAGTAAGCATGGTGCATGTGTAGTCAATGTATATACAGTACAGCTATGGCCAAAAGTGTTGCATCACCCTATAGAATGAATGCATTGTGCTTCATAAAGTTGAATGAAACCTGCTGAATAATGTTATGTTAACATATTGAATTACACACCGCTTTGTAGTTTTCCATATATTTAACAAAAACCTGACAAAAAATGTGACATTTCAAAATCTAATTTAAGAGCATAAGAAAGTTTACAAACGAGAGGAGGCCATTCAGCCCATCTTGGTTGTTTGGTTGTTAGTAGCTTATTGATCCCAGAATCTCATCAAGCAGCTTCTTGAAGGATCCCAGAATCTCATCAAGCAGCTTCTTGAAGGATCCCAGGGTTTCAGCTTCAACAACATTACTGGGGAGTTGGTTCCAGACCCTCACAATTCTCTGTGATACCCTCACAATTCTCTGTGAAATACTGTACTACTATTATGGTTTCCGGTAGACTGCAAGATCATTTTGTAGTTTCTTTGATTACATGATGTTAAATAAAAGATCTAAACTATGTTTTTTTTAAAATTATGTCTTAATCCTAAAATTCTAGGTAACAACATTTATCATTTCTATATACAGCAAAAGCACTACACTGGAGACATCAGGTTACTATACCGTGTTCTATGCCCACACAAACCGATAGTGGTCGTGTATTACTAGGTAAAATAGAGCATTATTAACTATGTATTACTAGGTAAAATAGAACATTATTAATGATTATTTAAACCATGCAATAGTCATGCCTGTACTCATACTAAAGATTAAAGAGAATTGCTGATGATACACTGACTAAATTGGATAGGATTAAGGCTTTGTGTCTCCCCATTTCAATGTGTCATAATCCAAGTTGTCTTAATATACTTTTAACTAATTTCAGCGAAAGCCTCATGTGGGACAGCTATACATAGGCAAGCCCATTCTATTTAACTCGTCACAAATTGACTTGAAACTGCTTTCCATAGAAACCCAGTGACTGAATTCAAACAGAGACAGGATTCGCCTCTAAATCCCAGCAGGATATCCTTTCTGATTTGGATGAAGCCTGTTTACATAGCAGTGGAGGATGCCACCCCTGGATTGTGAAAAGCACTCAATCAATGGCCAGCTTACTATACAACAAAGGCATGGGTGTGTATTAGAAAAAGAAAATGTACAAAGACAAGTGAAATGCAGGTTGGTAGTGAGCTACTTAATTCTCCTGTCTAGTGCAGCAAGTATCAAATAATCATGTCTTCTTGTACTGCAATTGTATCATCAAAATCAATGATATGTATGACCTAATATATGTGTCTGCTTAAACACCAGGTACATGTAAAGAAATAATAATAATAATAATAATAACCTTTACAGTGAAATGACACTAATTAGTGTTTTCAGTATATATACTGTATTTATTTAAAAATAAAACCCAATTGACAAGAGTTAGGGAAATCTGTTAAGAAAATGAAACTGATGGGATTCTTGCTGTAATGGGAAATGCGAGCAGTACTGGATTTGAAGTTTGAGAACAGGACAATGACCATGAACAAAACACTCAGACTGGCACTTAGACTACAGATGTTCCCCTTTTAAAAATGGAACATTAATTGACATTGAAATCTCTGGGGTCTATTTTAACAACACAACCAACATTGGTATGGATTCCTCCCACAGTCACAGTGAAGGCGCTCCTAGGAAATGTTAACATTTTTATTTTGATGGACCACGTCTGCATTTTGAAATGGGTGTTCGAATAGAACTTCTAGACCGACGCTTCTTTTGCAAGGTTATTTGCTGTAGACAAGTGATGCAGTGCCTGCTCTCTGGCGCACTTCTTAACACAAAGTAATTGCAAACTGGATCAAACTTTCACCGTGTTTAGTTTTATTTCCTCACAGAGTAATGATACACTAGGCTCTGCAATGAACCTTGTATTTCCAAATGTACAAAACTACAGATGAACCCCCGGCACAGAGGGGATATTATATGGTACTAGGATAGTTTTAATAATATACCCAGGTAGGTGTTGTTTTTGTTCGGCTATTGGTGCTCTCCGAAATCAAAAGCTGTGTCCACAGAGATAGCATTTGAACAGTATGTATCATTTTATTCAGTAAATAAAAGGACTGAACATGTTGCAAAACACCAGGGAGCTCCACTCATACATTGTACCTTGTCTGTGCTTTGAACCTAGTTCATTTATGGGTATTCATTTGCTCACTACAAGTATATGTCTGTTCCTTATTCCTAGCATACAGCGATAATTTTTAGGTAAAACATTCCGTCTGGCTGTAAAGCCGAGCTTATTTTCAAATGGTCTGCATTATACATTTAAAAAATATGATTTTTTTTCTTTCTTTGCAGAAACTCTGCTTTTAGATAATGCTTACATGACTACAGCTTATGGTTCTCGTATCTTAGTTATAGGAACAGTAAATGGCATAGCTAATTGCATGGCTCCGAGTTCAGTTAAAGTTGCTATCATGTAATTAAGACTGTGGTTGCCAGGCTCATTTATTTGAATGACGAGACTGCGTATCATTGTTATGGCAGGTGGGATAGATGAGTGATGAGGGAGACACACGTTCGGCCCCACAAAGATTTCACCTTTGACCCCAGGAGACGAGGACACATAAGAGGCACAGTTACTCGCATTAATGAAGCAACAGAAAGGAAACACTGAAAATACAAAATCTCAACATTATTTCGTTCTTAATTAAAAATGCTGTGCATAATTATTTATGTGATTGACAGAGATGTCCAGTTATTTAATTGGGTTTTTAATTACATTAACAATATCAATTAATTAACTAAACCATTTATTTAGTTTAGTGCAATTAGAATTGATTTTTTTGCTTTAATTTTGTTTTGGGTAATCATGGAGTAGTTCAATCTGCATATGTATAATTGTTTGTTGATTCTTTGTTAATTATTGTATTGTCTTGGGTATTACATTTTAGTACACTTATGGGGTGTTATTTATGACTAGACAGTGCTGCCTTGTACAGTGTGATGTTCCAGGGGTCTGCCAACAGGTGTCAGCACTGAGCAGTCTTCTTATAATCTATTCTATTAACTAGAATGTATTGATGGTCGCTGGCCAATCAATGTGGAGTTTGAGTTTTATTTCCTGGTGACATTTCAACAATGAGCACAGCAGAGTTTCTGTCATAAACTAATGACTTGCTCCTGCCAAGCACTCCAATGTCATGGTATTCTGTAATGCACTGAGCATGACAACAGAGGGCAGTCTGTAAACTGAAATATACCAAGAGCAAAAAAACACAATGCACATATTTTACTTAAAACAAGCAGAATAGCTCCCACAAATACGATGTACCTTTGGTTACAAGCCACCTGTGAATTAGCCTTGCTGGATATCCTGGTAGTTTTGGTGACTTCTTGCTAGACTGAACTATTGCCTATGAAAAAGCTCCACCTAGTGACTTAGCATAGAAGTGCCAAACTTAAAAGATGCTAACAGCTAATGTGACAATTCCCGCCAAATAAAACACCCTGGTTCTTTTCTGGTAGGGCAAATATGTCATTTCGAAAGAGTGTATAATCATATCACCATAGCATAACATGCATGCTTTCATCACCACACTTTTCTAAACATGTGTGTGCTGTCCATATTTACTGTGTATGATTAACTTACCGCTGTAAAAACATTTCCAACAAAAAGAGACCTTACTGTCCCAGAAGACACTAAAACAAAATGGTGAACCACATCCCTGACATCTTAAAAACCAACAAAGGAAAAAAATAAAATAAAATCACACATGAGTGCCAAGAACTGTAAGCAGAATACAGGCAGTGGACACAACAAAGTTCAATAATAAAGCTCTGCTCTGATACTGTCAACTGCAATAGACTGTCCTGGGCATTCTGCCTCATATTGGTTCCTCAGCTGGAGAGTGATTTAAAACGGATTGTTTAACAGTAATTAGTCTTTATTAATCCATGAATATGGATATTTAATTAAACATTCATTTGGAAGCCTTCTTAAAGAGCGTTGATTAATGAGTAATGAGGGCTGCACACAATGATAGTCACATGGAGATTGAGAAGCTTTATTTGAATTGTAAACAATATTTAATAGCCTATAATGCTACAGTAAAGATGTTGAATCTGGTTAAACAAGGCTGCTCTCTTTATTTAATCTAAATGGATTTTATGTACAAAAAATGTTAAAATTGTATTGAAATGAGTATAGTAGTGTTCGTTTAGAATCTTTCCAAATTATTGTACCCTATTATAAAGTATTTTATTAACATACCAAGTATTGACTTAGCCCACTGAATACACCACATGAGTGGCTAGTATTGTATATGGTGGCAATATCAACAAACGTATAATCTTACAGACAGGTTTATAACCCCTTCTATTAAGCTTATTTTGTTTTGTTTTGTTGCAGCAATAAAAAGAAATCTAGGGCTATGAGAAATTTCTATCACGGAGTTGGTCACTTGGTAAAGGTTGCGTTGCTGATCTTGGCTGGGGTCCCAGGGAAATGCTGCAGTGGCCCACTGTCAAGCTGTAGAGCTGGTTTTGTCCTCCTGAAGCTTGGTGACATTTGCTGTTAAGCTCCTAGGTGTCAAGAGGTAATTACCCTGTCAAGAAAAAAATACCAGGATACACCACCCACCGTAAGTGGTATATCATTATTTAATGAGTCACACACCCTCTTATTTTTCAGACACCTAAGATATACCAGAATAAACTGTAATTTCTAGTTTTACTTCCAGACAGCATTATCCACTTTCTCTACTGTGCTCACCACCTTTAATATTATAGTTCAGTTTGAGGTCATTTTGTTGTTTTGTTTTTTCATTATGAACATTACAAGCATCAGCGAGTGCAAAGTGGTGTAATACATGTGAAAGATGTTTGCATGTTGTTGAAGTTTATGTTTATGATCTCCACAGGGGCAAATAACATCCCTTAATATCGAACCATAATGCACAGCCCTCTGAGAAACTTACTAGGGATGTGATGATAAATCATAACAGCAACAAATTACGAGTGCAGACATACCTTTAATTTAAAGCCCATTTTAGCCATCCTGTGTATTAATTGGTCTGAAAGCACAAGTTAGTAACATAGACATCACCCACCAGGAATAGAAAATCTGAAAACGTGCAGAATGCATAGCATGCAGAAGAGCATCACACAACAAATGACCATGCATATCTCAAGCAAAATCAGAGCCATTCAAAAAGTCACTGTAGCTTTCTCTTGTAATGACAGTTAATCAAACCAATGGTTCTGATTGTATCTCTATAAGTAACCCACCCTAGTACTAGTGCATACAGGATGTAGTTTTACCTGGACCCAGATCCTGGTTCTCTAGTGGCTAGTGTACCGTAAGTGACTCAGGGTTTGATTAGTCTGGATACAGTCCTATTGGGTTTGGTCCTGGATGTGTAAATGTACTTGTGACTCAGGTGTTAATTAGCGAGGCATAATATCAATTGAGATGCTAATAAGCAAGCCAGGCTCAAAATCACACACAATGCGTTTTTTCCTTTTTTGCAAGTCATTTGCATTTTTTAATAAGCAGAGCTGAAGTTACAGATGGAAATTCTGTCTTTCAGGTTTATCAGAAAGGGAAGAATGTTAGAAAGAGGTAAAGTCCATGCTTATGCAGTAGCCTCGCTCATTTACATACAGTGTATCAGCTGGGCAAAGGCTTCACAGATCCCATCCCTGTTCCACTGAGAATAATATGTTGTATATACAATAATACACTGCACCATGTACTGTACCTGCTCTGCAAGGGCTCATTAACAACTTTGCAACTTGGTAAGAGAAATAGCATTTGAAAGAACATCAAGCTAGGAAAAATAGCATGTTGGGTCGAGCAACACCGAGACTCTGTAAAGCAATTACCATGGTTTCATAAGCAATAGGGTTGCAAAATGACATCTGGTCAAAGATAGCTACTGTAAGCAAATTCAATTTTAAACAAGGGTTGAACTGCGTAAGTTGCAGAAATGCGTACAAAGCCCAACCACAATGCTTTCAAAACTGCAGTAGAGTATATTCCTTACAAATCGTTGCACATTTTATATAGAGAGTGAGACAATAACAAGTGCCGAAGCGGTTGAAAGAACCAGATTTGTGCTTTTGAAACACATGTTGTCCACACACGAGTTAAGGGTGCGTAGTGCTGTAAGACAGTAGTACTGGTTCTACACTATTTCCAGGAACAGCTTTTTTGAAAAGAATATGTGGTGCACCATCAGACTGGCAGTCACATCTGTCTTTGGCAGACATTCATTTGAATTCAGAGCAGCAGACTGATGAAACACCCTACAGTTGAAATTAGCCTCTGTTGTCTCTGCTGAATGATGCATTTAGTTGTATATGACATTTGCAATTATCTACAATATGGCTGCTTGTGCTCCTTGCTTGGTTTCATGACTCAATGCACACCTTGACTAAGACTGATTTTGCTTAAACACACTTAAACTAAAGCATTTTGCAAATTTGAGAAATGTGGGATTTCTTCAATGGCAACATGCAAAACAGCATGTTTTACTTTAATTTAGAGGACCACTGAAGCTTCTTCTTATTGAAACGGTATAGTCTAAATATACTGATGATTTAAATAAAGGGAATAAATACAGGAGATACCTCTGGAAATGAAGAGGAATAGAATTACAGCACTCCCACAGGGCATTAAAGACGGCAGATTGCATTGTGCTAAATTGCCTGCAGTTTTTTCAATTCATTAAGCTTTGTGGAGGCAATTTAATCCCTTACTCTTCATGTCAATTAAGTCACAAGGAATATTCCTGATAGCAAATTGCAAAGGCGGCAAGGGTTTGGTTCTGAAAGTATGAACCACATATATATTTACTGCAGGGTCTAGAGTGAGTTATACCATAAATTATTTAAACATATGCAAAGCCTTTAGGACTGATAGAGGTATGTAACACAGCTGTCTGTCAGCACCCAAGTCCACATGCAGTAGATGAAACGTTTTTCTAGCATAAAACTGACAAAGAACTTGAAAACAAACCCATTAATGAAGCAGAGAACGCTAGTCTTTAATATTAGCAATGCTATGCTGCTGCGTGTTAGAGCTGGAAGCAGATTTCAAAGATATGCACAATTACGTTTGGTAATCCACTAACAATAGTTTAATGGATGGGGTTTATTATACCTGCCTTATCTCCCTGACACAACTGGCAGCTTAAAGATATATTTCAGCTATCCATTCCATAGCTGTAGCTGTGTTAAATTAATTCCCTCTAAAAGACCTGAAAGACCTCTGTCAAGACCTTAAAATCCTACAACATGGGAGCAGCATTACAAAGCCTGGGCATCTAGTATATAAAGAAATGTTTTGCCAGCATATGTTCTGTGTTACCAAGAGGTTATGGGCAAAAATACAGAAGAGCTGATAGCAAAAGCATAAAGATAAAAAAGCTTTCTGTCCCTCTAAAGGAAATATAAGAGATAAATACATGGCAAAGAAGTCATTCGGTCTGTCAGGATGCAGTTAAAGAGCTTTGCTTGTTGCTTTTTTGCTGCATGTGTGTGCCCACCCATATAACCTTCGTTTACTCAATGCACACAACCCACATACATGTTCAGTTTGTGTGGATTCAATTCTTGTATGTTGTTTCTTTTCCCATATATGCTACACCGCTCTAATTATAAAACAGAAGTAAATACTGCGAGTCAATGTGTGCAAGCCTCATAAGAGTGCAGTACTGTGCCTAGAGCATCGAACAAGAAATCTTTTTTTTTTGTCTTCTATACAGAATTAAACACCAACCTCTGCTCTCGTGTGTATTTATGCAATTTCAACAATTCCTTTTTTTTTGCCTCAACCAGCTGTGAATTCACAATGGAAAGAGAATCAAATCAAAGAGAGATAAATAGAAAATAACCACCAAGTCGGGAGCAAAGTACCCAAAGTGAATCGCTCTTCCCTCCCAGTGAAAACAGGGATTCCGTATCCAAGCAAACATTTGGATTTTGAAAAGCATGATAGATGAGTCAAGTGTCTGCTTGCAATGCTATCTTTCCCTCCATTAGGGATTGACTGAATTGGTCTTGTACCACAGCTCCTAATCAGTAAATAGCACTGCTGCAGAAACTGCTATGTACTTTGTACGCAGCAGCTACTTATGGAATGCTTTCCCTTTAAGCAACATCTACTCAAGATTTAACATGTGCTTGACTTCTTGCACACTACTTTCTAAGCTCAATGACATTGAAAGACTCTGAGAGGTGGATAATTACTATCCTTTTACCATCTTCAATTAACTTTTCTTCTCTGCGTTAACCGATTGCTTTGTCATGTCTAATTGCAGTTTTCAAGTCACTTCTAATGGTTTAAACCACCTTACAGTTTGGATGCAGTGTAACTTTTAATATTCAAATCCAAAATCAACTGAGCCGATTTAGGAAAAGTCTTCAAGAGCTAACCTTCTGACCTTGAAGACTTTGGCTACTGAGCAAGTCGTCTATTAGCATTTGGAAATTTCTATCAGCGACTTCATTCGAAATGATAATTAAAACCATGAAAGTCACAATACAAGGCTGAACAGAGAGAAGAATAATAGTGAAAATCAACAAGAATTTCAATACACTGGAAGTGATAACCAGCCATTCAAGTCTGGCTGCGGTGTTTTCATGGTCAATTATTCTCCTTTATATCAAATTACAGGCCTACTGTTTGTATCAAGTAAGATTATGTTACATCTAATTCCTGTTCATCAGTATGAAATTAACATTTCTGCCACAGAATAAATCTAAATTTAAAATGCATCTACTGTAGTCCTGTCGGTGCTGGTCTTCACATTAAGTACAAGAATCACCAATAAACAGCAGTAGGACATCGTCTAGAACAAAAGCAATCCCCAGCAGCCACCACTGGAGCAACAGCTCCAAGAACTGGGGAAAGAAATCTATCATTTTAGATCACCTTGAGTTTAAATTTAATCAAAGAGTCAAGCATACGGACCATAAGCCTTTGGGTTACTTTTTTCCCCCCGGGCTGAACAATGAACAATTACATTTTATAAATGAAAATCTTGAAATGTTAACATTTTACAAAAAAAAAGAACAAGCTATTAAAGCATTATTGTTTGTAAATCATACAAATGAAAAATGAAACTGTAACTGCAAGGTTATTATATTTTGTACACTGCCTTGGCTGCAAGAGATTATCATCAAAATCAGGTCTCATGCCTCAGAGGATTTTGTGGTAATGGACCTTGCTGATGGGTCTCAACAGCAAAAAAAAACCCAGCAAAAGTAGAACACAGCATTGTAAATCACATACCAGTTTGAAATGTTCTGGGTTCTGGCAGCCAAACCATCATTTCTTCTGAATTTAAGAGACCATACAAATCTTTAGTAATAGTTACAAACCTAATGTCTGAAAAGATTTGAAATGTACTTCGATTCTAGGGAAGAATCAATGTTTGACATGAGTGTGGCTGATCTCATCACAAGAAGGGAATCATACATGCCAAACCAATCCCATCCATTACCAGAGCAGGCTGTCCTGCCTTTGTAGCCCCCTGTATTGATTATGTATGATGCAGCTGTTTCATTGTGGGTTGGCAGTGTATACATCAGTAGGTGTCCTCTCTGGATTGCTTATAAATATGTTTGTGAGTGCTGAATATCTTGCTCAAGGCCGGAAATCTAGATTTACTGTCAATTGACAGTCCTGAGAATATATTCATTGAAAACCTGCATACAAGTGTCTCCTTATTCAAAGAGCCCCTGGAACCTGCTCACATTGCATATTTTTCATGCAGGGTTTACTGTATTTAAAACATATCTTGGTCCTTTTTTAAAATTATTTTTTATTTGACACACCAGTGCAACATCAATGCAGCTTCATAATGTTGGAAGTCTGAACCCACGCATGGTAAGACACGTTGGAATCTGAACGAGAAAAAGATAACACTTCTAAAGAGCTTAGTAGAGGTGACATGTCCCTTGGTGACTGCTTTTTTGGTGGTTGTGAACCGCTCAACTGGATGCAGATCGGAAACAAACTTTTTTTCACACAGTGCTATAGCTCTGCCTCTTCCAGCATACGTCTCAGAGGGAGGACAGTCAGGCTTCTCTTAAATGGGAGAGTGGGTTTTTGAAGAATGTCCACAAAAAAAAGAAAAACAGCTTTTACATCTGCTTGCATACACAACCAGTCCCGGTAGCCATGCACGCCTCAACGCTGTTATTTCATTCAAAAGGAATAGAAATGAATCTTTTATGCAAGTCGTTACAAACGTTTGCCACGGTGGAGACCACCTCAGTGTTTAGGGACTAGTCCACTGACCACGACCAGCATGGGACTAAAAAATGTATTCATACTCCTGTCCCAGTATTGCACGCGTCTATCAACTACTGCAATGGTACAAGCTTTCAGACTGCTGTCTTACCCACATTTAAAAAGGACTCACTTTTTTGTTGTTGGTGGGAGCCAAGGATTACCCATTCCAATTGGTTAATAGAAAATCCTTCTTACTATAATGATCCAATCTATAAGGAATACGTTTTAAAAAGCACACATACTATTATTGTTGTGTGTTTTCTTTTTTATGCGTCTGTTTTAACTACAAAACATCAGAAGAAACAAAATTAATATAATCTACAAAAGGAACCGTTTTGAACAGATTTCTTCTACTGGTACGACTTGCAAATCAGCAACTGCTGGAACATTCGGTATATAATTAGCATATCTCTGGTGGAAAACAGACTGTAAGGCAAAATAAAACTAATTCAAAAAGATCAATTGCCTGGGGGAAAGGGTGAAATAGCAAACCTTTCTCATCAGCATCTATCCTCTCGCTGAGTATTTTCATAGTATTTAGTCAAGGAAAGGCACTAATGTTTTAGAAAATTACTTTGGGTGCTTACAAACGTAGTTATTTTAAATATGAGCGACAAGATGGGATTTCCCCAAAGAGAGCTGATTTGCCTGTAGCTAGAAGGCATTCGTGTCTTTGAAATGCCTGCAAGAAGATTATTAATAATACATAAAGGCATATGTGTGAATTGCTTAGCCTTTTTTTTTGCTTTGTGGTTCAGTGCTGCAGAAGATGTTGTACATAGATTTTCTATAATGATAATAATTTACCCTGAAGCACAATTGAACAGAACATCTGCTAGTGTATGAGGTATAAGCCTTGTTACTCTGTTTTGAGTGACTGGTAGAAACAATTAGATCAGAACTTGCAGGTAGTGAGCAAATAAATGTTAAATGTTTAAATGAATGTCTTGTTTCTATGATACCAAATCTTCTTCCGACTGTTTTTAATGAGGATGGTCAAAGGAAGTTCTCCAGAACTGGCGGGAGAGATCTTTTTAATTATGAGTGGTAAAGAAGGTAACACTTCACATCCCTTATTACTGTGTATTTACATAGCAGTTACTTAGTACACACATGTGTACTTACACATAATTGCAATTCATATGCATAGTTACAATGTACTTAATGTGTAAATCTTTCGTCGTTGTATATGTCAAGGTTAGGGTTAGGATTATATCGTACAAAAAGATTTACACATTACGTTTTCGGCCAATCTGTGACACTACACAGACTGTGAGCGTTGAGGTGCCGAGAATCCCCTTCATTTGTCTAACTCAGAACAACTGTCCAAAGGGACTTCATGACACTCTTAACGATTTCAGGATCTGTTTTTGGTTCCACCTGCCTGTGCAAAGGGAGGCAGACAAAATTTAGAAAGTTGATTCAAACCGCAATCATTAAATACTTTGGCTCCTGTCAGGTCTCGGTCTGTCTCGCAGGCTGGAGTACAAATCTAAATTGTGGATTCGGTAGCACGCATTGTGAAGTATGGAAACAACATCTGTCAGAATACAAGCAGAGTCTCGCTTCAGCTAGGTAATTATTTAAGTCATTCTGTGAAGGGTTTCTTAACGGCAAGACTGTCATTTATAGCTCCTCTTTCAACCTGCTGTTGACAGGTGACTTCTCTGCACAGCATGTCTATGTACTTTAATTAATAAACCACAATGGGAGTGTAAAGAGATACTCCCTTTCATTGACTTCCCTTACACTGCACGCCTCAGCCACATCACAAAATATATTTCATTCTGACCAAGCAGGGTGGCAAGCTAGACGGTTTGGGTTCTAGTCACTTGTTTCTCTCCTGCCTCGTTCATCCCAGCTAGAAAACGAATGAAGGTTTCGTTCAGCTAAAAGCAAAGCACAACAGTGGGATGGAGCCTTATCAGCAGAAAGGAAGACAGACACATCTTTCCAAAGCTCAATATCCATTTCAATTTAGGGCTCGATAAATCTTGTAACCAGCAGGGGAAGTAGATTTTCTCCTGCAAATTTAATTCTTAAAAACCTTTTCTTATTCCTAGCGTCATAAGTATAAGAGTTTCTTTCCGCAATTAAAGTCCATTAACCCAGAGTGTTATTTATTGATATGGTTTTCTTGGGACGGACCTCTTAATATTAACCTAGCACATATATTTAAAAACAAAACAAAAACTAGATGCCAAGTTAGATTTGGAAAAATAAACACAACCTAATCTAGTGCTATCAGACCAGCTTAGCAATTATATTATTAAAATGGGTTACCTAATTGAAGTCTTAATTTTTTTTTTTTAAATTGGTACTCTTGTGTCATACAGCTACATGAGTCAAAACTGAATTACACATATGCTATTAAATCAAGCTTTAAGAGACACGTGGACTAGGGAGCTGGTAACACGGCTACTCTATGCTAATGTATGAAAAACGCATAAAATCTACATAATGATTAGAACCCTGTGTCGGAATGTCTCCCTGGACAATTCTAAAGCTAAACCTCTACAGTATATCACTGTTCTATAGAAAGCGTATCCCTCAAGGCTGCTGCAAGCCTAGATTCACTAGTCAAAGTAAGTAACAGTGCATGGGAAACAGCAGGATTTCCGATTCTGTGTTAATTAGTTGTCTAAGGAGGCTAAAATTAATTCAAACATGTTTACAGCAGAAAAAACAAAGGGATCAAATTAGCTTAAGGATAACCTTGTGTTGCTACATAGCGGAAAAATCAATACATCAAAGTTAGAAAACAAAAATATACAGTTTCGGACGCATTTTAGATTCCTTGGTCGTTTTTAAAGGAATACCATATAAAATCTGATGAAATGCAGACTAAAACAAAACCAATTATCTTAATGTGTCTGCCCAGAATAAATAAATAAATAAATAAATAAATAAATAAAAAGTTTGAAGAGCATCTTCTTTGAAAAGTGCCACTAGAGTTAAACCTGCCAGGAGCAATCACATTGCTGGCTCTGCATGTTTCATTTAAGAGTTTCAGACAATTTCATCCCCCAAAAATCTACTTCTTATACAGTATTAATACAAAAAGGGGGCAGGGGTGCTGACCAGCTTCACATACTAGCAGGGTTGTGCACCCCTGCCCTTGCTTATCTGATGGCAAATATGCAATGACAGCAATACCCCATGAGCCATGGGGAATACTGACATGAAACATGCATGAGTCCCCCAGCAAATAAAACTGCAGGCATGAACTGCAAACTACTGTTTACACGCCAACATGCAAATCATGGAAATATGTTTTCGAAATTCTGGTGGACACCGTGTTATGACACAAAAAATCTTACAATCTTATGCTATAATACTGTTTTGTTTTTTTTAAATAAACCATCCATCATATTTCTCATACACCACAGAATGATTTTGCTTGTCAGGAAAATCGCTGAGCTGTGCATTTCAATGCTGGAGAAATCTTTAGTCAGCTTTAGTGGCAGATCATTTCTCTGTAATTGCTATATTTAGGCTGTCAGATAATTATTATTTTTTTCAGTATGGAATATACAGTACTTTGTACACAGTAATGCAATTTACAACACATGAGAAACAGATTGAAATATGGCTCTATAACACTAATTTGTGGACAGAAAATATGTCTTTGTAAACACGAGTAATTTAAAATCAAAAGTCTTTAAATGTCTTTGCAACAGTCACTGTCTGTCAACATTTCTGGCATTTAATTTAGATTTGTTTTTTTTTAAATCTATGATAAAAAGGTGTTGTATACCATAGTATATAAACAACCCCATTGATGACATCATATGAAGTTCTACCCTACTTCATCATGACATCATCTGGAATTCCCTTCATCAACCTTCTCTCTCTTTTCATTCAAAATGCTGACAGACTAAATTGAGGTTTGTTTTGATCATAAACAATTGTAGTTGGAATTCGTAACTTTTCTATTCACAATAAAGCTGTGTATGATCGAGTTATAGGACAGTGAGACAGTGAGTGCGCAAACAAACATCAGCATTTGACTTTGATTGTCCTGATGTAACCTCACACAGAGATGTTCGGTGTCCTATAGCCATATCATTTATTACAATATAGCACCTTGACACTCTTAGATCAGAGGTCAGAATGAACGATGCAGCCTGTTAGAGGTGCTTGTGGCATGAGAGCCATTCATTGCCTCCTAGTTTTCCTTTGCCTGCAATAAAGAGGAAGGTCTGCATTCTCACCTATCATTCTCCTGAACATAAACTCACTGCTAAACACAAAACATATATAATGACTTCCTGTGTGACAGTACAGGTGATAATGTATTATTATATTAATACCATTATGGGTTTATTGTTGTTGAACTACATTAAAAAACAAATTGTTCCCAATTAGTAGAGCTGAAGGCTAAAACTATTCGGGTTAATTCAGACACACATGGCTTGAAAAAAAAAGAACAGAAAACCAGCAGCCGTTTTCATGTTATGTATGTGCGAATCTGGTAAAGTCAAGGATAAGGGCAGACTGTTGGGCTAATTAGCCTCCAGGAGAGGTTCTCTTGTTTTCTTTAAGGACTGTTGGCCTATTTCCTAACTAATTTTATAAACTCAAGCAGCTCCACACTGACAGGGCTGCTTGATATACAGAACACTGCGCTATTGCAGTCAGGGAAAACATTCAATCATTAGTACATTGTGGGGCATATTTTCAAACCATCTACTTCAGTATCTTTCATCTAGAAATGCAATATATTTTATGAATACACTATACAACCCTTAGGAATATAGGTCTTGTTTTATTTTAAGGGTCATTTTTTTAGTCTATTAACTGTTAACAAACATTGTTAATTTTTAGCTAAGGGTTAGGGTTACTTTTAGGGTTAGGATTAGGGTTAGGGTTAATAAAAACCTGATTTAATTTGCTAAACATTATTACAGTAACAATTTGAGCCAATTTCAAGTATATGATCGACTGGGTATTGATCAGCCATAGGGCTCTGGTGTTTGATTGATCATCCAGATCATCCATAGGGTTCTGGTGTTTGCAGTTTTAGCTGGCCTAGTATATATTATTAACTAACAGTTAACAGGAACTAAATAATGTACATTAACATGTTTATTAGTTAATAAACAAGAAAAACAGCCTTTAACAGAAAGCATGACCGGAATATATGATGTTACTCCAGAAGCTCCTGACTATAATGTCTTTCATGAGCAGTTGAAGGTCAGTGGTATTCCAAGGTTACTGCTTAGTACTGAGTTTTGAGTACCAGAGGCGTGCACTGACCATAAAACGCACAGTACAGCACGGCACAGGCTTTTAAACATTTTGCTAAGCAGCTTTTACAGGCACTCTGAGGAAGCTTGACGTAAACCAGACAGAAAAAGCACAATCACACTAAACATGGCAGACACAGGCTTTTTAAACACAGTCTACGATCAGCAACCTACAGCAAAGATGAAACACATGCCTACACTCATTCTTCGACTCGCTGTAATTCAATATAATGTACAGGACATTGAAATACACACAGGTTTCATTTTGATATTCACATCTGACCTCCCAAGGGAGCTAGACTGAGCTGTCAGTGTGGATCTCTGGAACAGTGGGTACTAAAATACACAATATACACAGACTGGTTCATGTCTGTGTGACAGTTAAGAGTAATGTGGGGTAGCTTATTTTATTCCGTTTTACAGGAGTGGGGAGCTAGAGATTTGAATTGTCTTCACTGCTTGGTGTCCGAGGTCAGCTTTGATGACAAACGTTTCAGTCCATTACGCACTGTTTTGGATCAATACGGATTCAGATCCAAGGTTGTCAAATTAGTGCTAATTCACACTGCAGTACAGTAACCAATCGCTGCTCCAGAGGCTGACCTGAGACTTTGAATGTGTTTTACTTTGAAAGTCGCAAAGCATTCAATAATGAATGATTGATGAGCTCTTCAGTCTGGGCTTTTGTTTAAAATGGAGTTCCTGCATGGTAAAGGTCAGTTCACTAGAGCAATACAGTCCATGCAAATGTGCGTTACAACTGTTTCAGCCATTCTTTGGCCTTTGGCCTCGCCTTTCGAGTTACCCCTGCCACTTAAATTAGCTTGCAGACAAGTGGAGAGGCTCACTGTAGGGAAGCCATGGGCAGGGGGGCAGGGTAGCACCCTCCCCGTTAGACAAAGCCAAAAAGCAGGTGGAGGCTGGGAAGGAGGAGGCGTACTCTGGCGCACAGCAGGGACGTAATGAATCGAGGTAAGATAAATCCCTTCCTTGAACCATCCAATTAATCTTGGGCTCTTAAGGTATCTGTTTCAGGTGTCGAAGCTGTATATTTTTAATTAAATAGTTTCCCCCCTCGCTGTCTTTCTCCGATAAGGAAAGCCTCCTCGTATCAATAAACCATTGCTCGGTTTCACAGCCCATTGAATAATTCACTCTATTGTTTGAAGAATGAAGTCAAGGACTCAGCTGATAGCAACTGGAATTAATGTGGAGACCATCTGGCCAAAACAACACCACAAGAAGCAAACACAGGGTATGAAATAAGAGTGCACTACATGTGTCAGTGCCAAGTCCCCATGGTTTCCAACATGCAGAATGGTAATACTGTACCATGACAAATATCCAGAGATTCATAGAAACCAGACAAGTGTTTGCTGAGATATTTCCTTAGCAATAGATAAGCCAAGCAGGTGTCAGAACTGCAAAAGGTCATCTTGAGCTACTTTCACAGCATGGGGCATAATCTTCAAACTCAAAGCAATCACATTGGCTGCCTGACCCTTCATGTTCACAGGCATGAAAAGTACAAACGACTCCTTCATTTTGTTGGCTGTGTAACATAGATTTGGAGGTTGAAGAGTAAATACCAAGCAGTCATAAATACTGCCAGCTAGAGCTTGAAACCTCAGTTTGACCTGGGTAGAATGTCAGCTCTGGTCATGACGCTGGTTACAGGTATAGGTAAAAGTCATTGCAAAATGAAGGCACGAGTGGAAACATTTGTCTTTTTATTATGAGTTGTATCTGTTTATCTTAGTACAGTACTTAGTATTGAAGTCATGGCTGAATACACGTTCATTGTTCTTTTACAAATGGTTCCCATTTGTGTCAAAATGCTGTTTCATTGCACTTGATTTCTAGCTGAACATAAACAGCACAGTCTCTAAACTACTGTACCATATCGATCTCAACCACAGTGTGAGCGTTACTGCATCCCATCCATACACCAACCAGTCTCACCAAGCTCATGCTAGGTGTACATTTTAAAACCTACAGTGACAGTGCCCTCTAGGGGAGAAAGAGAGATTTTTGTACACAGCCTAAAAATGTTTGCTATAACCTGCACTAGATCTAATCAAAATAGCAATGAAACTTGGCAAACAGACGACAACAAGGGAGAGGATGCTATGGTTGACATCTTGCATCTCAGGGTGCTGTCACAGCATAATTTGCATAGCAGATTGACAGCAAACACAGCTGACAAACGACCCTGAACATTATTCCTCATGTTGTCAATTGCTTTAAGTAGTCTTTACTATGGTAATAAACGCAGTCTGGCAGCTCATCATAAAGTCTGATTGCACTGGCAGTGTGAAGGATCCTGTAAGGTGTTGAATGTGCCACACTAGTGTACCACAGGACACTATGCAAAGGGTAATGCAAACTGTTCTGGTTGTGTACCCAAGCAGAATCTCAGATTATCACGAGTAATCCACAAGACAAGACAGTTTCGTAGCAGTTTCTCGCTTGATTGGAGGTCGAAGAGAAGAGGCTGGACTGATGGCGAGGCCTATTTCATTCTACATGGACTTGTGAACATGTTGGGCCTGTCCATCTGACGGATACTGTGCATGATCAAACAAGAAGGTGCGCTATCAAATTAACCACCTTTGGGGTTTGAGTGAATGTCTGGAATTTCCCTGCAGTCTGTCTTTTATAATCCCCCACGCTCTTTCACTGCCAGTGAACTGGGGAACTGGGCATATTTGCAACACACAGCACAACAGCAGTGAAACATATGCCAGTTCAATTTTTTTCCTGGCATTGAAAGTGGCTTTTGCTAGCAGATGTGATCTGTGCAAGCTGGTTTCTGCCAAGCCAACCTTAAAACCGTCAAGCAAGTGATAAAGCTGTAAACCAATACAGCACTCTACGCCTCCCTATTAATCTGTCATCCAGCAGAACCAAGGAATAGGAAGGAAAATAACTGCATTGCATATTATTATGCATTTCCAAATATGTGCAGCTCACACCGCCGATATTACCATATACAACAAAATATGCATTTTGAAGTAAATTAAAAATGGATTGCATTGCTCAGCTGTCAATTTGTTAAAAGTTTTTAAAGTAAAATATAACATTTTATGAATAATGCTCAACACCAATTAATTCATACCCTCCCCCCACTTTAAAAAGAAATCTCAAAATAGTTGAGCACTTCCATTAAATATGTGAAGCCTCAGTAGTTTCAGTAGTTGTTATTCACGCTGTGGTCAGTGATATATGAATCTAATATTATATTAAAATCCATTTTGGTTTTCACTGGCGGCAAGGTGTGAACTCAGTTAGCATTTCAAAAATGGTTTAAGCAGTTTTATCAATGCGGTTTCTTAGAGGGACTGTGGCTCGCTGGTAGATATATAATAAAAATCTATAGGGTTCTGTTCCATCAGGTTATTCATCAACATCAAATATGTGCATTCATTGCCCGCACTTGTAACAGAATGACTTTTCATGGAGGCTGTTGCAGTTGTGACAGAGCATGACAAATCTGGAGCTGGGCTGCCGGATAAATCTAATCATCATGGCCTCTGCTGCTTTAGCTTTGCAGGATGAAATTGATCCCCGGCTGAAAATGTACCTGTTCATATCCATAAGTGTCACTGGCTTGCTGCATACCAAATGAAGTGCCAGACAGAGTACAAGTATATCAAAGATTTATGAAGTACAACAGCTGGCATAGAAACTTCTACTGCAGGATTAGGGTGCTAACCTTCAGAACAGATTGTGTTTTAAAGCACTTACAGGGAATATGTATAATGTATAGAAGTAACAACCTACACATGCAAACAGGAAAGAAAGACCAAACATGTCATCTACTGGGTAACTCTATGAAAGGCATTGGAAGTTTTTTTCAGTTGATTGCAGTATTGTACCAGCAATTAATGGGAGTTACATTATTTTGTATCATTAACCCTTTTATGCATATGAGAGCAGCAGTGTGGAGTAGTGGTTAGGGCTCTGGACTCTTGACCGGAGGGTCGTGGGTTCAATCCCAGTTAGGGGACACTGCTGTTGTACCCTTGAGCAAGGTACTTTACCTAGATTGCTCCAGTAAAAACCCAACTGTATAAATTATTATTATTATTTATTTCTTAGCTGACGCCCTTATCCAGGGCGACTTACAATTGTAACAAGATATCACATTATTTTTACATACAATTACCCATTTATACAGTTGGGTTTTTACTGGAGCAATCTAGGTAAAGTACCTTGCTCAAGGGTACAGCAGCAGTGTCCCCACCGGGATATGAACCCACGAACCTCCGGTCAAGAGTCCAGAGCCCTAACCACTACTCCACACTGCTTACATACAATGGGTAATTGTATGTAAAAATAATGTGTAAAAAAATAATATAATTGTATTTAAAAATAATGTGATATCTTGTTACAATTGTAAGTCTGCTAAGAATTGTAAGTCTGCTAAGAAATAAATAATAATATGAGGACAGATGATCAAAAATAAAAACCTTGTCTATTATATGTGAGGCATATGGAAGACGCAAATGGATGATGACCTCCTATGAGGATGCCATTATCTCCCCATATAAAGCAATGGAAAATAAAAGAATAAAAAATCAAACATATACATATATTTATCATGTGTTCAAAGATACTTTTATTTTATTTCAATAGTGGTTAATGAAGGATGTGCAGGAAAGTAGTTCATAATTATTATGCTTCAGTGTTACAATGTTACATTGTTGTCACACCCTCGATTGGTTTTTAGTAAGAGAGCTGCTGCAACCCTTCGAAACGGAGTAGATGCGGACCCACACATTACGGTATGGTGGAGGATCCACTGCATAATACAGTGTTTAACAATCTGTAATGAATTAGCATCTTAGCCCATTGAATTGAATGGAAAGGCAAACCCCACGCTTCAAAGATGGATGTCCTGCCATTCACTGAAGAGCAAGCTCTCTAGTCGAGAGGTACGTATGGGTCTTATGCTGATATAAGCATTATTAAATCACCAGCCGCTAGGAGGAGATCCATTACAAATCAATAAATCACTCATCTAAAAAGAATTAAAGTAGTGCTCACAGGTGGACATAAGTGAACATCACAAAGCCACCACACAGTTGCAGCCTTTTGCATAAAGATATGTTTTATCTGTTATGCTTGCAATGTTAGACTGGTTAGAATGTTTGACGCCTCTATGCCTCCTGATTTGGAAAATACTTTATTAAAAGATATTTAAATATGTTCTATTTTTGCATGATGAGAGAAATTAAAGGGGAAATGTGCCTCTGCATGGAAAAACTGGAAGACCATCGATATACACTAAAAAACACAGCAGAAAATGTTCTATGGTGCAGCAGATTTGGGAGTTCAGGGTGGCAGTATTATGATGCAACACTGTTAAAATCATTAAAATACACTCCAATACCAAGTTAACTTGATCACATTCATATTTACCAACTGGAACTGATTTCATAGAAAAATATATCAAATACAACTAAATGGTTGGGGAAAGTTTCAAGACATATTATTCCCATTACAATTGTGACACTATTAGATCAAAGGAATCTGACTGGGCAATTTGAATTACTTCAGTATTTCATCTAAATAGTAACCCAATTTTCCTAATTTAATCCTTAAATCTTTAATGAAGAATTTCCTGTTTGTCTTTTGCGCTCGTTGCTCTGCCAATTGAGCACTGCAGCTCAATACTGTGAACCTTGACATACAGTCAGGACATCTTCTTATTCAGAAAGTCATTATGAGAGTACACAGTTTCCAGACATTAGGCAGGAGTGAGTAACACTCAGTTTAACTGGTTATAGTGTAATAATCATGTCAGCATGTGTGTTTAATTTATTTTAAATCATCTGAGAACACCAATACAGAAATTCGTCATGATGTAACTGCCATCTTTAATAAGTGTCACTGAAATGTGGTATTTTAGTGCTGTAGACTTAGACCACCCCGTACCATGAGATCATTCTCATGCAACACACTAAGTGTGACGTATTGCATGCAACTGTAATGGTCTTCTTCTTGTTTGCCAGGACCCTAAATGAGGCCTCAGTCTCAGTGGGTAAATCTGCTGGTTACATAAATACATACATAAATAAATAAATATATAAATAAAAATATTGCATGCAACTTTATTCCACAAGTTATTAGGGTTCCCACCTCTTACTTACAAAAAACCGGGACACCAGAGTCATTTCATACAAAAATAAATAAATAAATAAATAAATAAATAAATAAATAAATAAATCATATACTTTGACATTTAATGTCCTGGGAAGTCCTACAGATTTCCCAGGACAGCTGCCTCAAAACGAGAACAATCCAGGCAAAACCTGAACGGGTGGCAACCCTACAAGTTATGGATATGCCAATAATATGACGGGGAAAGGGATGGGGGGGGGGGGGTAGTCTGTGTTGCAACAGAAATAATCAGGTGAGGGTGGTCTCTACAGGAGGGCATTAAATACCCGTTGTTGCTCAATGGCTGATGTGTGCTCAATACCTGGTGTTGCTCAATACCCTGTGTTGCTCAACCTGTAGTTGTCTAGCACCATTCCACTTGATCCCACAATTGAAAGCAATAGTTTCCACCTCTGAGTCAGTACCTGCTTCCTGCCCAGCAGGAGAATTTACATTGCACTGTGAGCAGGTGGAGGTTTCTTAAATTCCCTCGTGTTAAGTAGAGAAGGGTGCACTCGGCCTTAAGACAGCCGGAGTGACGACGAGAAAAACTGTTTCTGTTGCATAACATTCAATCATAAAATCAACTGATGATACGGCAATATATTCATAGCAAATTAATACAAAATATATATATATAATAAAATACAGACATATGCACGATGCAACCACACGTAGTTCTGACAGACGTAAAACTTGCACAACCGACCCTGCTGTTGAAACATGCAGTAAGAATTGTGGCCAACAGATGGAGCGCTGCTCCTACATTTGTAAGCTTTTCAGAATGTGGAACTTTGCAAGCAGTGTCTTGCAATGTTAGTAAATGAATCACATTTAGGGTACCACTGAACTTGTGAGACAGATTGCTCATTAAAATCCTTAGGAGACAATGATCTGTTCAGGGATATCAAGATGTTTAGTGAGCATGCAGTCTGAGTGAAGTCATCCAGCAACAAACTCCCCATCCCCAGCTGTGCTGCTTTCCTTGTGAGATGTCTTGCTTATTAAAATATTTAGCTTATTTTACAGAGGAGATGGTTATCTATTCAGGGATACCAAGATATTTAGTAAAGGGTAGAAGTGAGGAAAAATGGGCAATACAATTCCCATCCCTAGGTTTGCTGTAAATCATTTGTTTTTGACATAATTTGTGCAGGTACTCTATATATTTCACACGCATGGTCTCATATAGTGTAAAATTATAAAATGTACCATTTTTTGATTGGCTCCCCTTTAAATCGGCTAATCTTATCTGACATTGCAAAAATAAATTATATTTATGTATTTATTTATATAAAGTTATTTATTCTGGACTAATCCACTGAGATGCAAACACCTCACAGGGACATCCTTTAGTGAAAAACTCTCACTTAAACTAATTAAATTACCATGAACTTTGTAGTGTGTGTAACTTTACCACCAGAAGAGGGCGCAAGTAGCAAAAAACTATTTCTACTCAATAGTTTACAAAACAAAATATCATAGTGCTTGATGTGACCATAAAAAGACAAAACATGAATTAAACCAATGATTTTACAGATATGTTGCGGTACACACGTTTGCATGCAATTTAACTTTAAAGGATTATTATGTTAATCCTGTGTTGCATGCACTTATAAAGTACAGTATCCACCTACTGGTATCTCAGGAGAAGCAGGTCCTTACACGGAAAAACAATGCCTTATTCTGTGGTGGTGGTGGAGGTGGCCCATCTTTCTTAATATCTGAAATGATGTAGACTATTTGCACAACGTCCACATTATGAAATTTGCACGCTATAAAGACACATGGAAGAGTGTATACCATTATACAGCATACACAACATCTAAATTATAGCACACTGGGGTTTACTTTTTGAGGGAACAGAGGGGGAACTCTGAAAAACCTAAATGTTTATTAATGTGCAAGATATACAGACACATGGAACAGTGTGTACCATTATACCGCATGCAGAACATCATACTCGGGTTTATTTTTTGAAGGAATGGAGGGGGAACTTTTTGGGGAAAAAAGGGAAAAAATCCATGTAAGATTCTTATAAAAAAATGCCAGTTCCATTATAATGACATGGCATTTAGGCCTTTTATTTTCATTTACTGTTTAAGCGTTTCCATTCGTAAAAGAAACCCAACACTGGTTGTATATGAAAAATGGCATGGATCCAGAAAAGTTTTGCTCAGTGGTTCAAATTGTGATTTCCCTGGATGATTGTAGTTCCTGCTCTAATTGCGTAGGGAAAGGGTGAAATTGTAGTTTGAAGCCAAGACGATATACCTATTATGGGAAAACTTTTGCAGTGGTTTACAAAGTACTGATACATACCCTTCTCAACAAATGTTTCCCCATAATAAGTCATAATATATATATATATATATATATATATATATATATATATATATATATATATATATATATATATATATATACAGTTTCAACTACACATACTAAACCCCTGCTAATTTTGAGAGCACCCAAGTTACAGACTCTACATGGACTTAAGAGTACACTGGAAAACTTGATATCACAATACGAAATACTGCTGGGTTATCTACAGCTCTCCTGTGATCCTGTGTAATTGTATAGTCTGCTGGGAGCTTTTTACAAACAGAAAACAATAGGTTACTAGTGTTAACAAAGGCATTTTAAATGCACTGCTTTTTTCTCTCCATAGAGATCTGGCTGTTTACCAGTCCTTCTTGGTGAGGTGTTTACATATTAAAGCAACAACAAGTCTTTTACTTATTAAAGAGGGAAGCATAACTGAGGCTTTAACCTTACTCAATGGACTGTTCTTCCATATCCCTCTTATCGATTAGATTTTGTTAAGCATCACTGCTCTATTGAGTTTTATTTAGTCCTTGGGACACCATAAACCTCTAGGCGACAACAGACACCACGCATAAATCACCCCTCTGTACAGTAAAGTCATTCAGTACAAAGCACATTGAATTCCGTCTTTGGCTAACCATCGGGGTTATTTTTTATTTACCCCTGCGATGCTGAATTATCTTTGCAACTGGCAGTGGCTCATAACTTTAGCAGCGTTTTTCTTTTCATGCCATTGAGCAATGAACACCTTTCGAAACGGACCCCTTTGGGAGGAAAGTCCCCCCCCCCCTCCCTCTATGGCTGTAAAGTGGGGGAGGGTATATCTAAAGACCCCCCCACCGCACACTCAGTCCTTATTTAGTGCCTCACCTGTGTGTACTGTACTCAGATTAGAGAGGCTCTGTGCTCTGCATTGATTAGTTACAAATAACGCTGGGCATGTTGCTGAGCTCAGATAACATAGAAAGAGTGAAGGCTAATAGGTAGCAACAGCAACGCAAAGAATGCCCTTTAACCTTGTACCCAGACAGACTGCATTCAATCCCCTGGTAGAGGATAATGTTTGAAGCCAGGTGTTCAGGAGGGAAGTATCAGTCGCAGCTAGGAACTCAAAACTGTCTCATTTTGGAGCCCCATGCTACTAGGCATTTGCTATTTGACATATTAAGCTATATATAAGATGAAAAGGTTTTTCAATTACACAGTACTTTAAAACATGTGTAATAGCTTTAATGTTTGCAAACCACATTTGACATAGTGAGAGGATTGAGGGGATATATCACTTACACAAAAAAATGTTTCGTTCAGTTTGATTTGTTTGGGGGAAATGAATATTCAGAAATTGTTAACATTGTTCACAACTAGTTGTGGAATTATAGCTCCCTTATTGATCAAGGTGAGGAGAGTGAAATTCCATGGCATGCTCTGCCTAGCCTTCAGGTTATGCTAACATAAGACTTGTTGCACAACTCCGGGAGATAATAGCACCTTACATATTTAAGTATTACACCCAATAATAATGATGATTGTCACTCATTGTGCCACGTGCTGTCTGCCACACGCCACACAAAAAACAGAAGCAAGGGTAAAAATAAAATGTTTTACAGTATACTGCAAATACACAATGTATCGTTCTCATACAGTACCTGTACAAGCAATAGAACTAGAGCACACAGCTCCTGATTTTACATTTGATCTAACGTAATATTTTCTCACTCCACATTTGGCTATTTTTTTCCCCCCTCAAGGCATTTTGTTTCAGCTTGCGTCCGTGTTTGGTCCATATTTGCCACTCCTCTACAACAAACTGTGTCATTCATCTACCAGCATTTGTTATCTTTTACTTCTTTCATAAGCCTCCCTCTTTGTTCAGCTCTAATTTACTGCAGTGGCCCTTGCTTGAGAATTGCACAGAATGTTGAAAGTTTTGCATGAGATGAATATAATGGAGTCCAATACGCTTAGACACAAAGAATGACCTGAAGTTTGCAACTTAACAAGATTTTTTTTACTCAGTTCCAAGATATAGGCAATGCAAATCCAAGCCTTCATGCTGAGCTCCCATTTCAGAACCTTGGAAAAACATATTCTATGGGTATTGCATGAGAACATATCTATCCCTTCCCTACCACCCACACGTAACCAGGCGTTGGTGTAAAGGCAATTCTTCCCTACAATGACTGACATAACATTCTTAAGAAAATAATAATGTTTAGTGGTACAGTACGTGCCCCAATCAGCAACATTCCAGCTTCTCAGCAGACAAGTCTAGAACAGAAGAACAATATCTTCAGAAACCTTTTAAAAGCAACAGGAAATTATTATTCATAGGCAAAGTGTTTAGAGCCGAGGTAACTTGTTCTGATTGTTTATATAAAATGCGGACACTTCCTTTACATTGTGTTTAGAATGCTTAGGGATTCTGGCCTTTATTTGACATTTCATTTTTTCAGTGCTCCACTCTGTCGTATTAGTTACTGTACATATTTAGCTATTTCAAAGTTCAGAGGTCATCCTAAATCATACATCAGAATGAGTCCCAGAAACACTACAGGGCCAATCAGCATTAAGGATAAAACTTCATATAAAATACATTATTCAAAGCAGAAGCAATAACAGAAAATCACACAGAACACACGTAGTAGTATATTAAAAAGATAATATATGAAACATTAATCAAATGGAGCTGATCTAAGGTATCCCTTTATTTGTGGTGCAACTGTGGTACTTAATGAAGTACCACACAAACTGAAAGGCACTATACATTTCAATTCTTTACTTTCAGAAAATTACACAACTACAAAGCTCCATTTCTCTTAAGTGTGTGTTTTCAGTATGCATTCCTGGACTTACAGCTGCCAGTGTTCCTAAGGAAACTTGGATAAGTTATTCACTATAGAATAATTCAGACGATTTAATTCAAAGTGCATCAGGAATGTGAGATTCTTGTTAGAACATGCATCTATTAAAACAGCTCTCTCTATTAAACGTTGTTATTTTCCTCTTTGAGGCATTGCTGTTAAAGCTCGGAATATGTTTTCTATTGCAGAATTAAGTCCAGGATCCCAAATTCAGCTATGTTACTGACTAGATTAAAAAAATGTATGTATGTAAAACATAAGCTAATTTTGTACTAGCGTTATGTTATTTTTCTAGGTTATAAAATTCCCACATATTTTCTACCAGCTATTGAACAGCCAGAATAATCATTATCAGTTCTGATTTTCAAAGGAGTATTACAAATGATAATAGATGACCTGTGTCGTCCATTAGTAAGATTATTATAAAAGCAGCTTGGAGTTTCAAGTGGCTATAGATTCTGGATCCTCTTGCTTTTTTTTTTTATTATTCTCTTATAATGGACTCCCAGTCATTTATTATCCTTTACAAAGAACAGCTGGACCTGTATACATGGCAATTCTTCACACTTCTAAATGTTAGCTGTATAATTAAAGCCTCCCATGAAAAAAAGGGTAATTCAACATATTATGTCAGTCGTGCAGTTTAATCTCGACCAGAAGTGATACCAGAAGTTTCTTGTCAAGAAATGTCATGCGTGCAGCCAGGGAAAAAAATACAAAACAGGTTTTATGTACCAATTGATTTTAAATGCATTGTCCTCTGAAAACCACAGAAATGCCCTTGACATGTTTTTGAATGGAGAAATTCCAATATTTTACTTAAGTAAACATATTTTGGTATGCATTTTATTGAATTTCCAAGAATAACCCACAGTCTCTCGTGTTGCTTATATACTTACGTGACATCATCAACTCTCACCATCTTTTACGCTCTATGGTTTTTAACTGTGTTCTGTAAGCACAGCATGCAAGTGCATGTTGACCTGCAGAAAAAATGTTGTAACCTGCCAAGCTCACTCCCCCCCTCGCCTACAAGTCTCCCTCAATGCTGTCTCCAGGGACAATACACTCAAAATAAGACACTGTAAGTTAACAAGTGGTGTCATTTTACAGCACCTTCAAAGATTAAAGTGTGTCTAAAAGTGTGTCTGAGACTCCACTAGCAAGCCTTCATTGTATAAATTACATGAATTATAATTTTAATTAAATCTTTTAAATAACGGTGTGGTAAAAGCATAGTTAGGTGTAGTAAAACATAGTAAACACATGGTAAAGCGCAGGCAACTACACACACCATGGTGTATTTGGGTCGCCACATGCTTATTTCAAATTCGTAATTAGACACTTGATTTTTTCTATACCCCATGCTATACAGTACATCATGGGTTTATGGCAATCTATGCTATAAACACAGATCGTTACATCGCGGAATTCTTGATCTTGCATCATCAGAGGTAATGCAGTAATAAGGCCTCCTACTGGAGATTGTTGGTATATGAAGCATTTAATGATTCTAGAGTGAAATGGATAAATCGACCACTTATTTTCAATTTCAATGAAGCCCTTGTCGCTGAGGTGCTTTTGAGGTGTTTGATAAATACTGGAACATGCCATGCCTCTGTAGGGCAAGACTGAGGAAATGAATTTTACCCTTGAGCAGAGCCACATTCAAACACTCCAGGGTATCTCCAAGACATTTGGGGTTTCATACCACACATGTTCATTGATAACCTGTTAACCGAAAACTGGTTCCAATAAAAGAGGATCACTTCCCCTTACTAAAATCATATTGGCAACCCCACAGGAAAAGAACCAGATTTGTGAAGCTGCATCCATGTTTTTTTCTAAATGAATATCAAAGGAAACCAGCTTGGTTTTGCTGCCTAATCAAAAGCCTTCTCAGTGTGTGATGGTGTCCAAATGTGACCAGATGATCCTATGTGAATTCCCTAATCCAGTCTTTTAATTGGAGCGGTGTACTTCGGAGATCTGCATTGGTCTAGAGAACACAGTGATACTGGACCCCTGGCTGTGTGATTCATCTCCTGGCCAAAGTCAAGCATCTGTTAACACCACAGTAGCGTTTGAATGCTAAAAATAATATTGCTTTGCTTTCTGTTTATATTTTGGACAAACATTAAGTAAAAAAAATAAATAAGGTGGCCACACATTCAATATGCGTTTATGAGTAAGCTGCTCTTGGTATGTAAACACAATGAACATCAATGAACTTCATACATCAAAAGAGCAAACAAAGCTGTGATGCTTACATGAACTGAGCTCACATGAAATATCATTAATGTTTTACCTGGAGGAATGCAAGACAAGCATACACAAGGAAACAATGTTATACTATTTTGTGGGAACAATGATTTCTAATTAAAACATGTTCAGGATAAAATAGTTCAATTGTAATAACAGTGCTGTTCAAGCTATAGAGATATTATATGACATATCAACTTTTTATTAGCGTTCCATTTTACAAAATTCCTCTAGAAACCTTCTAAACCTTCTTTTTCCTTTTTAATCACAGGGTCTAAAAACATTTTAAAGCATCTTTTTAAAAAAAAAAAATCATACAAAAAAAAAGATCATCCTACTTGTCTAGTACCATCTGTTTAAGCAAGAAAAAATGCATCTCTTCTGTCCAAGGAACTGCCTTCCAATTTTCACCAAACCTCATGCTCATGACATGCAAGATCTGAAACCACCAATGTACTTTATCACCCAACATTTTCTTTTTAAAAATGAAGAAAAAAGTAAAAGCTGCTTATTCACCAAGTCTGAAATCCGTAATGAAATGCTCCATAGCAACCACGTCATTTCCCCCCAGGGTTAATGTATTGACCTCCTTAGCAACATCACTAATGTCAGTAGAAAATGCAGTGGAAAGAGGCTATTATATTTGGGATGGTGGAATTTTATAATAGATCAATGGAGATCTGTGTCGACTGTGAATAATGAACACTGGTGATTAATTTTATGAAGCTTTTGTGGGATTGTAGTTTTGAATTGTCGTCAATGTAATGTGTTATTTTGAAGGTAAAGCAGGTTTTATCAGAGGAATCAACAATAATAATTTGTCAGCTAGAAATGTGAAGTTTGATTTAGATAAAGCGACAACTTTTGTTAAACATAACGTAAACGGCTGTAAATATTTCAAGGAGGAAGGGATGATTGTAATTCAATACAATGGCCTCATTCTTCATCCATGCAGAATAGGATCGTTTCTCAGGTTAGTCATGCCGGAAAAGGGAAAAAAGTGTGGCACCAAATGGCGCTGAGAACAACGCCCACAACACTCAGAGGAATTTTCCTTTTTTTATTTATTTTTTACATGCAGTTAATAATGTAAAATGGAAGAGAATAAGTGCAATAACTGTCAAATTGTGTTACTATATTTTATTAGTGGAAAAATGCTAACAATATAATTTTACTTTTATGAACTGTAAAATACTTATTTCTTGCCATGCTTTTACCATGTCTATATTATACATTTTGTAATTTTTGATATGCGTTACCATGCCTTCACTAAGCTACATCACACTGTCCAAGGCTTTGATGGGGACTTCGTACCTCCCAAAGTTTTCAAAGATTTTGTTTGAATGTGCTGTAAGTCAAATAAAATACTGTGGTGGTTGACCTGGGGAATATTTTTCCTGTTTTTGGGAGTTTCTCATTTTATACTTACAACTCGGACCTGAGCCGGCTCAGGATTGATCCGATTAAAAGATTCTACTCATCTGAGCCACTCGTTTACACTTGACCTTAACTGGTTTTGCCCCATATGCATGAGCATTAATGAAGGATATTGCAGAATGTGTTTCGTGACTAGAACCCTGATATATCTGTAATGTCCAATCAGATACGTCTAGGCTGTCACTCAAAAACACTGCTGCTGTTTGGTTGCACAAAACAAACTACTTACAAGTGAACAGGTTCTTTATTTATCATTCATTAAAAATGCAATTTAACAGGCAAGGTAACTGTATCTGGGGAAAGGTATCCACTTGGTTTATTCCATCTGCATTCAAGTGCATACAATATTCATGGCGTGTTAACAGACATGCTTTTATTTTTAATTGAAATCTGTCCTGGTTTGAAGTGCAAAGCCCATCCTTCATATAGATACTGTAGGCAAAGTTTTCTATATCCCAATGTACAAAGTTGCATGCACATATTTAATACTGCGTTAACATTTTGATAGGATCACTGTAAAAGAAAATTATTACAATGCAAAAGGTAATCATTTACATGTTGTTAAAAGTAATTTGATACTTTCAAAGCAATAAAGCAATAAAGATTACGAAATAAGAGAACTATTGTTAGCTTTTAAGTACAGACTGATGGCTCAGGGAGTGATTGAATGAAAAGTGAATAGTCTGAAGCATACTTACCCACGCTTACACTCATTGTAGGCTGTATTTGCTGTACGCTACACATCCATTTATACATATATCTAGAGACACAAATATCCAATTTTGTATTTACAGCCATGTTGAATATAACCCATTCAGACACTATGCGTAGTTTAGCATTCATTACATTTCCATATAGCACGCTGACTGCTCAGAAACGTATAATTAATTTAATAAAAAAGAAGCTTCAGTTTGATTGTTGTTAGCAACGCTCTGCCTGTGGATGAACCAGAAGCAGAGGCACACATTCGTTCTCACAGCCAGTGATTGTGTATAATCACACTGCCACTTGTTTTCCGAGCAGCAGTGAATTGCCGGTGTTAGTGATGGAAGGAAAATAAGCTTATAATGAATGTCAACACTTAATTATCCCAGTCAGCTTCTTCATAAAATGAGATTATTTTATCAGGTGCACTGACAGGTGGCTGGAGGTGTGTGTTGTATCATATTCACAAGTTACCAATACTGTACAAGCACAGGCACCAATTATAAATACAGTTCATACTCACCTGCACTGTAGGATATGGATCGGCTAATTGTGCACCCCTCTCCCCAGCAACCCCCCTGTCACGGTCGGCAATAACGTAGCCTGGATTCGAACCTGCGATCTCCAGGCTATGGGGTGCATCCTGCACTCCACACGGAGCGCCTTTACTGGATGCGCCACTTGGAAGCCCCCGGCCACCTTTCTGACAGACAGCTAATGAAAGTAAATTGCCTAAGGGCAGGATAAGGATCATCTACGTAATTCCTCTTGGGATGTCTTTTGTACTTTAAAGAAAGCAAACAAAACAGCAACAAAGGCTTGCTTGTTGATATGTGGTTATAATAAAATGGACAGTTTATATAAGGTGCTATATCAGGGTGCAGCCTGCAAAATAAAACAAGGTGTGTGTTTTTCAAAAACTATTTATTGAAGAAAGCTGCACACTACAAATACTGTGCATATTTTCCATATTTTCAACATGATTGTTCTAATTATGAAGCTTCTGCTTAAGCAGGAGTCTACATTTGGTTGGCTTGTGGGAAATAAAGTTGCATATTTTAGAGGAAATCGTAAAAGAGTTTGTCCTATAACCTGCAGGATGAGAATAAGGGCACCACCTAAAGCAATGATCTTCACACCTGTGCAGTGCGACTGGTGCAGACCCATTTAATACTGATAGCTATGGAATGAAGTTCATTAGAAAATCTGTCTTCATAATAGTATTAGCAAAACAACAAATCCAACAAAAGATGAACGATCACCTGGATGCTATTACCGGTATTTTGACATATTTATCCATCATCTTTTGTAACCCTAGGAGTTTTTGCCTCCCTGACCTGAGGGCAGTAGCTTGATGGGTGGTGTGCTTACTTTAGACTAGGGGTGTGCCGAGGCTTGTATTTTCAGAGTAATTGCCTTTAAGAACTTGAAGTTCTTAGGTATTAATTAAATTGAATAAAACGTGTTAATTACTCAACACAAAACAATGCAGCCCCTCGGTTTCCCTTGTTTACACAACTATTGAGTATCACTCAAAAACAATCTGAACAACAAACTAACTAAAACTTGCCTTTCTTTTATCCTTTTGATATGAAAAACATTTTCTTTCACTTTCCTTAATTTCCTTAGAAGTGAGTTTCCTCTGCAGTGAGTTGTGGGATTGTAGGCCTGGGCAAGGTCTTATCTCTGATTAAACTCTGAAATACATATCCCAGTTTCCAGTAAAGATGATGTTTATGTAATGAATATGCTGGATTTGCTAGTTTTCCCAACATATTTTCATTGCCTGTTTGTGGCCTCAGTATGGCAGTAGGGCAGTGAAAATGTCAAGGCCAGGATGAGAGAAAAATTCACTTTCAATCAGCTTTTTAACACTATAGTTAATTGCCATTGATTGGTACTCAATTATAAGTCGAATAATCGATAGACGTATTTGTATACTGTTCAGGTGTAATCTTTTGTTTTTTTATTTTTATTTTTTTTATTTAGTGTGTCCAATTATATTTTTTCCCTGATTTTCTCCCAGTTTGGAATGCCCAATCGCTTTTCCCCTCACCACAAAAAATCCCCACATGGCTCAGGAGACCCGAAGGTTCAGTGGGCGTCCTCCGATCCCACGACCAAGCCAGACTTCCTCTTCCACCCAGGAACTCGAGAGCGGATGTCAGCGAGCCTGGCGCCTGGCCAGCAGGGTTCGCTGTAGAGCGATGAGGAGAAACAGTCCCTGTCGGTTTTACCTTCCTAACCCACGGGAGCGCCAGAGCTAATGAGCGAAGACCGGCCTACAGCGAACCTGCGCTGTATGACTCACCCTGCACACCATGCGGCTGCGTTTCTACCAGGTGAGCCACTCGGGGACCCAATCTTTTCTGTTTTAACCGATATTTTTTTATATATAAGTTCAAATGAAATACTTTATATAAATAAACTGTCAGTGACATCTTAAAATCACCAGTTAGGATTGGACAGAAGCAGATAACGGCACCATCTACAAGATAAACCAACAAGATTTAGGTTTCAGTAGAGATCAGCTTCATGCAGTTCAATCGAAGCAGGGCTGCAATCTTGGCTGACTGCAGCATGCGCCTGCAGCCCCTTAGCACCGGATAATAGTGGGTGTCCACTCAGGTTGCACAATTTGACAGCACTGCACAGAGCAGAAACATTCGTGAACGTGCAACGCTGCTTTCACATATGGTGCTTCCTATCCGACTGAAACCCGAAATTTTAATGAGAGCCCTCCCTTTTTTTCTTTTCATGGCTATGTTGGAGCACGAAAGCTAGAGAATGACCTTGTCATGACAACAAAGCTAAAGGGGTATGAGAACAATAATAGCCTTGCCTAAAAATAAAAGAGCTAAATAACAGTGGAGGCTTCTATTACAAAGGCCTGCAGTGGGCAGGAGAGCAGGTGCTTTGAAAACTATTCACAAGACAACGTTCTCTGGAGATCAGATATCCTTTATCTAGAGTGTACCTGAAGAAAAAAGAAAAAGATGCCAGGGGCTCGTTTGAAGAGACAGTTAGTAGCCATTCTTGTACTGGATTGTCATTGAGGATATACATGCTGTGTCACAGACTAATCCCAGGAGAACCGTCTGTTTAATTCATCATATTGACGCAACTCTGTCTCAGATTACTTCCATTAGCTTCATTAAAGACAGAGGAGGTACAGAATCCTGGGTATTTAAACCTGGATGCCTGTTCTTTTTTATATGAAATTAAAACAGGGAAATTACACCCCAATGGCAATTTTGAATTAACATCAATGTTTTTTATGTGTTTTTTTTTATTTGGCCTCCTTATCATTTAGAAATGTTATTTGTAATAACAATAAACCATTAATTGATAAATAGCCAAAGGGTGGAGAGTATCATAAGTTGACTTGATATTACAGGATGTTTTTAAATCCTGCTCATGAAAGTACAGTAGCACGCTGCATTGCAGAGATAATTGCTGGCAGGGTTAATACCAGTTACTGGAGATCATAAACAATCATACACTGCAGAGATGGGAAACACCCTTCTTTAAAGATTACAATTATCCAAGGAATTTTCTTCAGAATCTTTTATTTTTTTATTTTACAAAAATATTTTCAGATCGGTTCGTCCACCCCCACCAAGTATGACTTGTCTTCTTGACTGTCAAAAATACATGAAGTTTGCTCTGGAACGACATGCAGCCCCCAACATCAGACACACACAGGGTCATATCTCAAAAACAGTTTTCTGTGTGAAGTGCCTACTTGAAAGTGTCTCAATGGGTCACAATCAACATGACACAGGGGTCTTTAAATAGTGTTAATCCTCCAGGAAACTCCAATCACATGGCTGACACATCCTAGCACTCCTGCTGTAAACTAATATAAAATTAGGTTTTTTATCTAAAGATTAAATGAAGAAATGTTCCATAAACTTCCTATTTCTGAGTGCTGATTGGGGTCTGTGAAACCAACCACGAAACATCACAGAACATCTCATTCTCCTTCAATGCCTAATATTATGATAAGATGCATCTCAGAAAATAATATATAGTAAGTAATTGTGGCAAAGATGGCTTTGAGGGGCGTGGGTGACGTCAGCGTCCAGGAAGCAGCACACAAACAAAACGTACGGGCCAAAACAGAGCTGCTGCACTCGTATGTTTATTAGAAAAGGCTGCACTGGCAAAAAGCAAAACAAACACAAACAATACTAAATGTTACTAAAACGAGTACATTTCAACCTTGTAGGCATGGTAGCATTTGTGCTTGTATTATAATCGAATTGGGCAGGAATGTCCAGAGTGCACTGTGACATGCCCTGATTGACCCTATTCTCTGTTGCAGATCATGGTTTCCAAAGATGCAAGAGCACAACATAACTTTTACCATCGTTCCAGATTGGTGTCTTCTCGTTTTATCTCATATACACTTTTTTTTGTGTCTGTAGATTGTCAGTTAAATATGGGCTAATTTGCAGTGATAGACATGTTTCTATTAGTTACGGCTGATAGCAGAATGTCATGTTACACAGCAAGAGGACTGCAGTAAGAAGCTATCCCAAGGGCATCTGCCTGGGTGCTGGATTAGCACTTCATTGATACCTAGGGCTAAATTATAAACAGGAACCCAGTACTTAGTCTGCGAGACAGAAGGAATGCTCCCAGTGTCTGATGAATATCAGCGAACGTCAAGTTATAACTTGAATAAAGGAAGAGGCTGGAAGAGAAAGCATGGGGAACATGTGGGGCCCGAGCCTGATGAAGGTGAAATGAGTGTTTTTTAATGGTTTTGTGGCAGAGCAAGAGCTCTGCCTGAGAATACTGTGGTGTTTCTGTGTGTTTTGGTGGTTGGCAGGGATGGGGGTTAATTCCTGTCCCTGCCAAAAACATGTGAGAATGTGGCTGCTCCTTAATAGAATAATTGGTGCTAATTGGGAGCAGCCACATTCTATAAAAGGAGAGCCCAGAGCTCCATTAAGGAGGAAGGAGTTTTTGTTCTGTGTGGTGCTGGTTGTTTAAATAAATAAATAAATAAATAAATAAATAAATAAATAATCTGTTCAGTGAAGGTGAATGCCCAGCCTGACAGCAGTTTTTGTTTTGTGTGTATTTTGTTTAAACCTATTATTTTTGTTTATTAAAGTGCGTGTTAGCACTTAAACTGCAGCTTCTGTGCCTCTGAGTCTCTTTCCCGCTGCTGTCCTGTCACAGGTTTTTCTAACCATTCTTTTTTTCTATGTGAGTTGCAGGGTTTCCTACGCACCACAGTTGGTTTTTGTGATGGACTGCAGCGCCAGTTCTTATTTGTTTTAAAGGGCCCGAGTTGGTCCCCATTTGTTTCTGAAATGGAAAAATGAACCATATTAATAACATTATTAAAAAAATTATATATATATATATATATATATATATATATATATATATATATATATATATATAACTGTATTGCAGACTGGAGTAGTAAAAAAAAAAAAAAAAAAATGGGCCTGTTGCGTTAGTCAAGACACACAATGAATACAGATTAAGATCAGCAATGAAGATGTATTGTAGAAAATGATTACTTCATTGGAATCCTCAATGTGTTGTTCTTTCTTACCAAGATTAATATTATCAGTTTCTCTTTTGCAGTGACCTTATTTTTAGAACAGCAGTCCGTCGAACTGTTTAATATCAGTACCGTTTTCCAGTTATTTTATACTATCACAGCAGGACACAAGCAAAACTGTTGACCCTTGGAGTAATTTCTCCAGAAGGATATAGATTTTTAATGATTTGTTAAACATATTGTGGGCAAGAATTTGTAAGAACAATGAGGCGCTTGGCCAGTCAGCATCCTCTGATGTGGGGCAGGTAGTTATCAGCTTTAGCAGCTGTAGTAATCATTCAATATAAACCAGAAAAAGCTAACATTAATTTTCAATAACACATTGTTTTGTCTGGCAGTGTTTATTTAGAAGTCAATCAGCAGTAAAAGTGTTATATCCTGTCGATACATAAAGTTTGAACTTGACAGGAAGCTGGTAAGAAGAGATTGGAACTCTGAGATATGCGAAGAAGGGGATTTGCCAGCAAAGAATGATGTCAGCCTTTGAGCAGCTGCATATTTAATATACTGCATAGACACCTAAAAAAATCAATTATCACTAACGCTCACTACTGCCAAGGTGGCAGATTTCTGTATTTGGAAAGAGAGAACAAAAATACTTCAGAAACAAGTTCAGAAACATGCTTTGATAATAAATAAAAAATGCAGACAAAAATCTACAGAGATGAGTCATTAATAAAAGTATGTGTTTTATTAAAAGCAAACGTTTTAAGATGGAGCCGATTGATTAGTTACCTAGTTTAATCAACACTGTTCTTTTTCTGTGTTACCAAAACTGTATCGTTGCACTGAATATAAAATGAGCTGCTACAGTATTTTTTGTTTTCTTATAGAGTAGGATCTGTTTTGCTCAGGAAGGAAATTCCAAAAAAACTTCCCTTTAGGCCACAAATGTAACATCTGCAACTTTACCATATGCTCAGTAGTTCACTAACAGACAATTGTGACTGATTGAAGAGAACTACAGGAAACGCTTGTAATAAAAATATAATTAATTGCTCAGATGTCAAAAAACACTGCTGCCTTCTTCAAAGTAAAATCACATTGTGTTTTTTTGTGTACTATTGCTACGTATGCAAAGTAAAAATATTACAATGGGGATGAGATGATTATTGAACGGTGAAGCAATTTTAAAAGTCTTGTTCTTTTTCAAAGGGTCTTCTACACTGTCTCAAAGACACAATGTGTTCCATAAAACATGAATCACGTTAAGACCCACTCTCTTCATCCTGATGTCTTCTGAGTAAGGTAGTGTGGCTAACACACATCCAGGGGAAAGGGAATTCCTTCACCATCCGGGTTTCCAAAGACATAGACGGAAACATATGGTACTACAGTACAGTAAGTGGGTCCTCAAATTTCAGCCTCAAAATGTGTTTTCTAGCTTTGTTCTCCCATATTCCAAGTGAGAATAAATAGGTCAGTTTCTTCAGCAGGGCCGTCTCCAGTAATGTGTGAGGGACCTAATATATTTTGTGCAAGCGGATGGTAAGCAGGAGGACTGCTACTGAGTGCATTACCACTATCCTGTATGCCACTGCATCAATAGAGGTTCTCTCAGACCACAGCAAACTACTAAAAATATGATAGCAAAGTGAACAAGTCTTATTACAAGTCATCCTCATACGCAGAAAAAAGTGGAGTGTGCAAATCAGATGAAATACGGTCAAACTAGTGACAATTTTGGACCAGCATAAATTTAAATTTACCCCTTACAGCAGGATTTTCTCTGTGAAAGCAATGAAGACCAGAGGTGGGAGTATGACTCTCAGACTAAAACAGACACGTTTAAACAGGGGGAAAAGGATAAAACTCATGATTTAACCTTTGTGGCCTTCTGGCACATCAAAGCGTGTACCCGATACTGTATCACTTTAGATTGATTTTCAAAGATCTAGCAAGGGTGAGATAAAGTGCAGATTCACAGATTAATATAATCCACTAAATCTGGAGTGCATTTAGAACTCATGTGCTGGTGTGATAAGAAAGCAGGAGTTACAATTACTTCAAGATGGTTAGAACATTCTGGTTTCTTTTTTTTTTTTGGTACAGTATACTGATATACTTACTGCTGAAGACTGCAGTACATGGCAGTATTTATTCTTTATATATTGATAACTTTTCACTTCACTAATACAATTATAAAAGTGATTATTTGGTAAGGGCTGCATATTGTGGTTTATATTATCTTGATACATTACTATTAAATCAAATTCCATTTCACACATTACAGTGCATTTCATAATCTTGGTATTCGTGGTTGTTGTTCACGATTGTTGCTGGTAGGGCAGTAGGCCTGTATATCTTATACTAGCATCTGACAACATGCTCACATCCTGTAGGTCATCTTGTCTCAAATAACCCTAGGCATGCTCAAGCTAACCCACTGTCGAGGGCTCTGAAACATACACATTTGTTTAGCTTTCAGCAGAACAGGTCTATTAATCACAGGATTCACGCGGTCCTAATGAAATCATAAAACCCACCCTTTCTGTCGGCCTTATCTGATGGCATGTATTTTTTTTCTTGTTTGTTTTACTTCAGTGTGTGTTATTGTATCAGCTTTAAACGTGACCCCTTCTGGCATGTGCCACACACCTTAATTTACAACTCCTTGTGAGCGGGTCATCAGTCTTATACCATTTCAGCACGTGTCAAAATGATTTACTGGAAATGTGTTTTGTTTAGCATCTTCATGTTATAGCTTAGAGTAGAAGGGCTGGGGAAAAAATGTCTTTGAAGCAGTGGTGTATTCGAGCCAGAACATGCAGAACGCTGTTCCAGTCCTTTTTTGTATACACAGCACCGCTGGTGTAAAAATGCTGACGAAGGTGCCTCGACGACTGTGGACCCAAACACAAACAAAGCCACTGACACACAGACGCGTAAATAAAGTAAAGCATTCTGGCAGGATGGAGAAAGACACTTTGTGGAAATACTTGTAGATAAAGGGATTACCTATTCAGTCAAAGACTGCCTCAGATGTAATCACTTCAGGGTCTGAGCTGGTCCACTGTGAATTACATCATGCATATATTCTAGGACTTCTGTGACCAATGGTCAATAACAAATTGCATTACGTTAGTGTCCGAACACTAAGACCAAGTCAGCATGCTTATTATCACCATGGTCCGATGGCTCTGGAGACATATCAAAAACCTATCATATCAAAAACCTATCATATCAAAAAATCTGTTTTTTGCATTTAGAAATAAAGTGGAGCAAACACAGCACAGGAGTAAAGTGCAGTGAATTTGTCCCATATACCCGTTTACAGTAGCCACTTGCAAGCCAGGTTTGAGGCGGCTTAGGTCTTTTTTTTGTACTGTAAACGCAGCCGTCCTAGGTCCAGCCCAGGTCCAGCTGTCCTAAAAGTGGTCTGCTCCTTTGGTCTGTTTTTTGCTCTACTGTGAATGTAGCGGTCCTTGAGATGGCTCGCATCTACCACTCCTGGGAAATTCCCCCACTGTGAGTGTAAAACAGACACAGACAACAGCAACAGTTTGGTTTGTTACTCGGACAACAGAACCAAAATAATATCAAACCACATTTGTCTAACAAAACAAATACTAATTAGAAAGACAATTTGTTTACAATTTAAAAATGAAACCCAAGACATTTTGTATGTATTTTATTATTAATAATTAGCAAGCATATTTTATTTGATCTTTTTAAAACAACTAATACAATTCAAGTGTCTTTTCCTGTGACCATGGAGCATCTGCCATCTAATTAGAGTTGCAATGATTATCATGCTTGCATTTGAATATGAATCACTATCAACATCTGCTTGTGGGCAGATCAGTGGAGAACCTTGGGGAATGCTTGCAGAGTGCCGATAGAATCTGCTTGCAGAGTGCCTCTGTTTGAATGAAGACCTAAGCAGCCTTAGATTGTAGATCAGGGGCCATTATGTCCTCAGAATAGGAGTTTACGTTGCCTAATTAAGCAGGAACGTAGAGCAAACATGCTCTCACAGTTAAGACTGTCTCCTGAAAAATAAGTTATCTTTCCTGACTCAGTGAAGGCAAGAAGAAGTTGAAATATCAACAGTTGTAGTTGTGGTGTTTCATAACATTTTAAGTGATAATAAATCTAGATGTAACATTTATAGGTTACATTTAAATGGTTAAGCAAGGGGTAGAAGTTAAAATAATTAGACACTTTAAATAACATTTGTTGATAACAACTGAACATGAAACTAAGTACAATGTTTAAAGTAAACCAATAAGATTTGCTAAAGGTGTTCTTTATATAAAAACTAGTAGGAACTTTTGAACGTACTGAAACGGAATGAACAGAATATCGACAATGAGATAGTGTTTCCTGGCGGGTATGTTTTAGTAGTAGTTAGTGAATTTGCACAAAACAACAGAGAGAAAAAAAACACTCAATAGAAGTAAGTAAAAAAAAAAAAAAAGATTATACTGGTAAAAACAGATAATCTCATAATGCAACATTGTATGGAACTGTGTCCTCAGTACAAGCCTAGCTGCATTGTTGAAATAGTCACATGACCTTTTAAACATGTTCCTTTGGAGGTACAAAATGAAGCTTTAAACAAACAACTATGTGTAGGAAGCTACTCTGTACAACAATATTTATGTAAATACGGTAACCATGTAAAACTATGTAGGAAATGCCTTTCACTACTTCCACATACATTTGCTAAAAATGTTTTTATTCAGCAGCTGCAAAACTTCAAGCCACTTCTCTTTAAAAGCGTATGTCGCTGTTCTGTCTGAACAAATCCCACCAAATGAAAAGGACAATTACCTTACATGCTTTCTTGTTTAACAACTAGGCAACTATTTTCTATTATCCTGCACAGCTTACTCACTGTCACAGTAAGCCCCATACCAATAAAATGCAAGTACAAAAAATGCAAACTTAAAGCAATAACTGTGCAAAGATTTCATGCATGCCTGTTACAGAAAATGCAAGGTTTATGATTGGATGATGCAAGTTTCCTAAAAAGAACTTGGAGGAACATTTAAAAAAAAATAAAAAAATTATGCATGACATGCATGAAATCCTTCCTTATCCTTGCATCATCCTAGCAGAATTTCTGCCTTATCCTTTTAAGCATTTTATGTACTTGCATGCCTTGCTTGATCCTAGCGTGATCCCTGCTTTTTTATGGGAAGCCACAAGCCACTATGCATGACCTCTAAAGCCTTTATCCCTCCAGGCTGTTATAAAATCTTATAGACGCATATCCTTACATGCATTAAGCTAGAAAAGTAATTGATGTCCCTGTGAGCTGTCTTCTATCAGGCAGTCATTTTATTTGCACCCTTTAAAAGGTGGTTCAATATCTGAGGTATTGATTACCGGGGCCTGGGAGGAGTCTTATAGCTGTGGGAAAGGAAAGGTCAATGGAAATGTATTACAGAAACATGTTATAATAAATACTAAATAAAATGATAGGGTGGTGTGGCAAAAAACAAATACAAGTCTGTATAAAAATGAGCTTAATCAACTCATTTATACCAAACATAGCATGGACTTCTTAACTATGATTTGAGACCACTACTAATAATATGTTGCACAATGCAAACACAGTTGCAGTTAAAGGTATATGCGTTTAAAAGGTAAGATATTCAGCACCAGTCTGGGAATGGAAACACTCTTCTGTCAGACAGCATAAAGTATTTACAGAGTTTTGCAAAGTCCTTATAGTGAAGTAAGGTGTTTATTACATGCAATGAGGGCAGACATTCATTTTAACTCGATGTGTGACCTGGTGCACTTAATAACTAATAAGTTATTGAGTAAACAGTGCTAAACAAAGGTACGCTCATGCCGAAATCACCCATGCTTGAAGCCCGCCGGACAGACGATTAGAAGTAGGAGTATTCAGTAAACAGCCGTGCACACAGGTATGTAAACTGCTGTGCGCTGCAAAGGTTAGCGGGAAGGTGCGGCTGCAGTGGCAGAAGCACGGGATCATGTCTCGCGCCAGTCGCGCGCGGGAAACATGCCAAAGGTGAGGTGAGCTGTGCGCTGTGTTAGAACTAAGCACGCACATGCCCTGGCTGGGCTACGAGGGAGACAAAAAATTAACTTATAGCGCGTTGGTGTAGTCTTTTTGAGTTTCATTCACGTGGCATGTTGAGTTGTGCTGTATGTTTACTAACTGTGCCACAAATGTAATGATTTTTATTTAAAGTTAATTGTCACATACCTGCAGCAGGTATTTAAAACAGGATCAAATGTTTGTTTGGGGGCAGTCTCCAGTCTCCAGCCTTTGTGACGGGAGAGGCTGTCGCTGTGAAGAGACCTGTGTGTTTTTATTTTTTTATTTTTAAAAAGGTAGTGTGTAAACCAAATTGTTTGTGTTTGTTTTGTAACCTGAATATAAAGTGTTTTGTGACTGATAAACAGCTTAGCTATCCAAGGTGCCTAGTTTAACTAGTAGTTAAAAAGAATTCACCCAAAGTTTAGTTAGTACTCCATGCAGGAGTTTTTGTTTTCATTTTTCTTTTATTTCTGCGATAATAAAAACGGCACGAAAGTGTTTACAAACTTCACTTTCTCACTCGGGGTCTGCTTCAAAACGTGTTTAAAAACGTAACTTTCTCACTCTGGGTCTGCTTCAAAACGTTCTTAGAAACGTCACTTTCTCACTCAGGGTCTGCTTCAAAAGGGCTATTGAACCTTTAATACAAGTGAAGTCTTTCACATTACCTTTAACGTTTATGGTCTTGCAGCTATAAGATGTGTGTACGGCTACCACTATTCTATTCCCACCCCAGACCAAGACAGTCAATACAGATGCTTACCATGGTAAAGTCGCAGTTTGCCATAATGTCTTAGTTTTTTCCCCCAATGGTTTACTGTTGAAAATAACTGCACACATGTATAGCAATTTTACAAAAACAAAAACAAATTCTATAAACTGAATATACAGGGATTAGACAAAAATGAGAAACACTTGCAATATGTAGTACGCACTGTAGCGTAAACGGTTGCTCGTCACATGAATGCTTATCTATGCTGTTATGTTTGTAGCAGGTTCTCTTAAGTTTAATCAGGAATGTTGATTATATGGACTGTAGAGATTTCACTGAAGATTTCTTCTCACACTGTTCCTTAGCAGAGGTAGTAATAACTGAGGTGGCCCAACACGCTGACAGGGTGTCCAAACTCGGTGTATAATATTTCTAAAATTTTGCAGTACACAATAAAAATGATATATATTTTTTTCCTGTATGAAAAGCGTGTTAAATAAATGAATGCATGGCTTTCTGGAGATCAGTATTTTAGATGTATTTTACAATGAATTACTGCTAAGGTGATGCGTATCTTTTGCATTTACAAAACAGAACACAGTTTTTACATGAACCCTGAGGAAGTTTGGGCGTTGCTTCAGTGTTTTCTCTTTTATTATTCAAAGCCGTTACTTCCTTTGTTTTGTTTTTTTCTTTTAATTTGGCAGTGGTGCAAAGCCTTTGTGATAAACAATGCGTTCCAAAACATTGCAGTTCAAAGGAATGTGTTATCAAATGTATTCCAAACCTTTTCATTATTTTATGGCCTCCGTTTACTAAACATGATAATGTTTAACTGAACTCACAGTCTCTCTCGCTGTGAAATTGTTTAAAAACAAGGTGAAACTTCATAACTTTTATGAACTCTTGTGCTGTAGGTCTACTGTGTGCAAATGTCACATTCCCCTAAAGGCATGAACAAATAAATAAATAAATAAGGGGATGTGCGTGACCCCCCCTCCAAAGAAAAAAAATAATCAAACCACTGTAACTTCATAAAGGCAAGGGGGGGGGGTTCAGTTATTGCTAGTGGCATTTTTAGCAAAATGTTGATCTTGATTTTCTTTCCATTTTTTGTGACTGCATGCAAAATACTATAGCTCCATGCAATAACAGGTTCATGGTTTTTCCCAGTTACACATTTGTGAGACTAGTTTAATTCAGGGTAGTCTCACAGAGTATAATAACACTACACTCCAGAAGTACACTGTAATGGACATCAGATAGTGTACCAATGTTACAGCTTCAAAAGATGCCAACACATTGATCATACTAGAACAGAAGCTGTCGTGCTTTTAAACGATGAGTTTGTTTGTTTAAACCTTATACTGAGGCCAGGAGAGTCTAAAATCGACAGCTTGGACTGGGTGATCAGAATTAGGGGATGTGTAGATGGAACAAACACGTTCTAAATTTGATGAGTTCCCAATCATTTCAAACAGGGATTTGGATGACTGACATGGTTAAGGAATCAAAGGTAATGCCACATGCTGGAATGTGGGTAAACTTGTATAAACGTGCTTTAAAAACGATGTTATATATTTTTCTACTTGGCTAATTCCTGCTTCTATTTGAGTGAAGAGAGTGTTTGGCTATTTAGAAGAACTTGGAAATGAATAAAAGCAGCCAGAAATGTGGCGAGGAACCACCTTTTTTTCTGAAAGGATAGTGATTCACCATGCTAATTCAAATCAGGGTTTACTTTGAGCAGAGTGCCAATTTTGATGCTGCAGTGTGCTGTTTGATGGGATTTAGCTAAAACAGCTAATTACATTTCCTTCCTGACAGATGCCCAGTTTGAAATGAGTGTCCAGAAGGGAATGGCATGGCTTCCAATGTGCACTGTCTGCCACTAACCGATTCCAATCAGTTTGGATGTTAATTTGCTACAGGTGCTATAAGCTGTATTCACTGGCTTATATGCTGTCCTAGTTTTTTTTTTTTTGTATTATAATGTCTGTCAAAAAATTACCACTTAACAGTCTTTATGATATAGCTTATTGTTTCAGTAATTCAACCAAAATGTGTGTTACAAAGGCCAGTCTTTAAAAGGCACTAAATATGAATCTTGCCATTAATCCATTGCCATAATGTAAGTCTCACATTTTCCTGTATGAAAGACACACCATGCTTAACATGGCGCCTATGTGATTCTAAACAAGTAAATGTTTGCAGCTGTAACGGGCAGGGTTGTGTGATACACTGCCGTTACAGATTCTGTCCTGTCCCCCGTCGGTGAGATGAGATGAGGTTAAAAGCTCTAAAACCATGAATGCAGACGGGCCTGGCTCTTTTGCATTGTGGTCAAGACGCTTGCTTGCAGTGCGCAGGGTCGCCGGTTTTCACCCTGCCTCCCCCCTGCCTCCCCCCTGTTACACAGCTATGACAGTAAAAGGTAATGTCTTATTTTCAGGCTGACAAACTTTCATTTCAAGTGTACATTATGGATTTTAACATTGTTTTATATTTGTTCTAATGGGTGTGCAGAGCCCACAGTGCCCCGGGTGTCTAATGCTTATAAAGGAGCCGTGCATCTTAAAGGCAAAAGCAAATCCAAACTTTCTGCCTTTTCCTCTTCTGCATGATGCACCAACAACAAACACGTTTAGAGAATGAATTGCCAAATCTATTCACATAGGAGCGTGCTACCACATGGCGCTTCAAGTGCCTTTTTATTGCTTCCTGCCCTGAATCCTTCCTCCAGAGACATGTCTTACTGATAACTTCTTCATGTTCTGGATAAGGAAAACATCAGGTGCCAGCCCTTTGGATTAGGAGGCAAGGCCCAAGGAGAGCTCTCCTGTTTCCAATTAACACTTACTGTTCTTCTTCCAGTCTTTTGGATGTGTTCGTTTCATACTCACATCATCTGTCACCTCCTCTGTTCTGCTTTTTCAAGATTTCAGATTTCAGACCACACTAAATTATAATAAATATTGTAACTGACAACGTCACTCTTATCAGTGAGGTGGCCTTCTGTTTTTGAACGTACTTCCACAGTAAGAGTGTTTGTGTATGAAAGCTACAGTTCTTCTGTTTGCTGTTCAGATCCCCAGAATGTCTGCACCTCTAAAGTGATGTCATAGGTAAACAACTATTGTGAGTGGCAAATGCAAACTTCCAACTTTTTTTGTGTAGTACATCCCAATACACATCTGTAGACAATTCTCGACTGTAATACTCCAGTGTTTAAACCTTAATGAAAAAGAAGCAAGCACAATATTGATGTGTTATTTGTTTAATTTGTGTACTATGTATAATATTAAATATACCTTTATAACACATTATATATGTTAATTCTGAAGTGCAGTATGTAGAGATGTATTATTATTATTATTATTATTAGTATTATTATTATTATTATTATTATTATTATTAATAATAATAATAATAATAATAATAATAATAATAATAATAATAGCCAGCCTATTCATAATAATGTATTTATGTTGCTTAAATTTTATTAAACTGTATACCATCATGTACCCATATAAAGGAAACATACAGGATGGCATGTTTTCCTTGTACCAACAACTTTATAATAATTGTAAATGTGCTTTATTTATATCATACAGAACAAACCGTCAAAGGAAATATTTTGGGAACCAGATAAGAAAACGAGAAGGTGGTTTGCTTTAACAAAGCAAGTTCCAAATGCGCGAAGCAGATATTCTTTTACATCGGTGACTAATAGTATGGATAGACGGTTTGCGATTTCTATTTTGTCCCGTATGGTGACCCATAGATGCGCTCTCTTCCTGTATCCCTTTCACCAGCTGTTATTTGTCAGAAATACCGGTTAAGCACAAACCTTTACAAATGATGGATCAGATTAGTAACATCCAGGTTGTTCCTTGCAGCAGCTCCAATTACCTGAAACCGTTCAGGGTCCACTACAGCCAGGTGAGTCAATATAGCTCACTTGAAGTGAACCAGTCATTGTCCGTGATCATCTGTGTGAACCGAGCATCGTTATGAACCCAACCCCCGTTAATGCCTAATTAGAAACTACCCATGATTGCATTCATAATGATCAAAATGAATGTAACGTCGTTCATCTAAACCGTCACTGCTTATTTTAACACAGGCTCCCCCTTACTGTAACGTGACTCGCTGGCAGCAGGATGTCCGAATGCTGGTTCAAAGATAAATGTACACACAGCCTGCAGACTACAGTACATTTCGGGGCTACCAAACATATTTACACAATCTATATTGTATTGCAATGAAGCTGGGACTCAGCTATTTAAATCCAAACATTGGATTCCTTTGATTATATACATTCTAAAGATTCAACATACGGTACACTTTTTATTTATTTATTTATTTATTTATTTATTTATTAACAGTAAATTAAAGTGAGTCTTCTGACTTGCATATGGGTATTGAACCGATTAAGGAGGCATACAATTCTGAAAACAGAAAGTCACGTCGATTCATTTATATATCTAAAATTCCGAAATATGTGTGTGTGTGTATATATATATATATATATATATATATATATATATATATATATATATATATATATATATATATAATGTTGTTGTACACAGTAAATTGGTACCCCATATTCTTTTACAGCCTATTGTACAGCATTTATTCAGCATCCTTCTTCATCCAGGCTGTAAACCATTTCTGTGGCTGGATTGCTTTATTTTGTACCAAAAAATAGGGACAACTGAATCAAGTGCACTTAAAAAAACAACCAGATGCAGCACTTTAATTTTTGAGTTTTCTTAAAGATGGGATTGCTGCTTTACTGATGATCTCGTGATGCCTATATGCACACACTGCGTAAAGCTTGCAAATGGGGCTTTAGCTGAACAGGTTCTGGAGTTCAGCATGGGAGTAGATTAGAATAACAAACATGTAGCAGTGGTTTCTAAAAATCCTTCCTCATAAGTAAGCCTCGCAATTAGACTACAGGGAAATGCTTGCTTATAACATAGGAGCTAAACTCCTGTCTTGATTTCTCTAATGAGAACGACTGAGACTTAATTCACTATTAAATGTGTATTATAATTATTATTATTATTATTATTATTATTATTATTATTATTATACTAAGGCACACCTACAGTAAATTAATTCTGAGATATGTCACGTCTATTTAAAAAAAAAAAAAAAAACATGCCAAAGGTTATTCAAACCTATCAATCAATCAATCGCTAGTACAATATGTTAAATACTGTAATACCTAAGAAGTGCAAGCACATACTTTTATTGTTATAAATAGTTGTCAGAACAGTATTTGTTTTAGGTACTGCATTGATGACAACTGTGCACAAGAACATGCTTTACCAGTAAAGCTTGCTCCTCTTCATTTTCCTAAACAATGGTGGCATTAATTACAGTGTACATTCCTGACCCTTTCCTTCAGCTAGAATTGGAAGCATCACACTAGATAGGAAAGGAACAGTGTTGTCCATGTATAATTATAATTGATTTATACATATTTTTATGTATTTTAATAAATTTGTCAAAAAGTGTCAAAACTTCTACAAGGCACTATCAGTGGCATTCTGAAGCATTGCTACAGTACAAAATCAATCAACACATTGTATAATGTGTTATCAGTAGTCATTAAAACAAAAAAAAGTGCTGATACAGTAAATCCATTGGAAGGTCATTATGATTAACATAGAAGCGTGTCAGTTGTTTAAGGTTATTTACTATTGTTTTAGAATGCTTTAAATTATATATAGACACTTATTGCATAGCAGCTTTATTAGCCACAGTATATAGGTCACAAGCTGAGGTGTGTATTATTAAACTCATAGTAAAACCAGGAATGGATCAAACTGCTATGCAATATATTAATACCACATCTTATACAATGTCTCTTATAAGGTGCTGCTCCAGATAATAATTATATTCAATGCATTTTTCCCTTATACAGTATTTATTGTGTTAAAATGAATAACATATTTAGTAGTGCTGGGAAGAACACAGGATTTTCATGCTCGGATATTCACTCATAATTTTCAATATTCGTTCGTTTTCAGAAAGTAATAAAAGCCATTATATTGCTCAGAACGCAGGCAGGGGCAGGGGGGCGTGGCCCTGTGTGTGTGCCTTTATTTTACAGCAAGACGTTACACTATGTAACACGTTAAAGTAGAAAAATATCCCAGGAGTAAAGAATACGTTGTGTAGGACTGAATTAACTACAGAACAAAGGATGCCAAATAACTGTAGGACAGCTCCACATTAACACCATCACGGCTTGTGTAAGCCAGCATTATACTAAAACATTATCGTAGAATCTTTGGTACTGAAAGACTTCCAAAGTGGTGACATCTACCGCTGTTAACACTGCAGGCAGTGTTCCGTGATCAGTGTTGCAGCTGTGTCTAAGCGGTGTATTCACTTTCATCAGGGCAGAGAATCTGTTTGCAGTGATCCATGCCATGTCAGCCAGAAACACCTCTGGTGGAGGCACACAAAGCCATGTTGACTAAAGGAGCGAGTTCCGAATTACCCTGAAGTGCTGCTTCTAGCCTGCTTCAGAAGAAGAAAATCAAAAACCAAACAAAAAATAAACAGGTGTCCTTCACCTCCTGTCTAAGCAGTGCACCTGGTCTGACCAAATCAGCATGAGGTGTGAGAGGTGATGCACACTCCTCCCAACCTTAAAACTGATTCACTTTGTTTGGACCTTTTGAAAGTCAAAAGTTTGTAAAAATAATTCAGATTGAATTCGGTATGTTCATATTGAGAAGGCAGCACCTGCTTATGAACCAGTACATCAATTAATTACATGATCCGCCCTGGTGAACAAAAAAAGAAGACTTATCAGGCAATGCTCCCAGCACAAAGTTTGATGCCTTTATCCTTTCCTGCCGTGTGCCACATGGGATTAAAAGCAAACGTCTTTGGGCTTTGTAGATTTCATGGATGCCAAGCTATTTGTGACCTGGGAAAATGTCTTGCAGGCTGTGGCAGGGCAGAAGCCATGCACATGAAGAGTGTGTTTTGTGTGTCTATACGGTTAATAGTATTATGTAAAAATGTGGTTATTGTAAACATTGAATGAAGGACCTGACGCCACTGGAACACACCTACCTGCTGATTAGGATTCCACACCTGGCAATCACACACAGCAGGCAGGCTCTCCCAGGAGCGTCAGGTACTGAATTCATTAATTACAATAAATACATACTATTTGCATTAAACATTTACACAAAAAAAACCCCTTCTTCATGTGCAGGGCTCCTGCTCTGCCACGCAGGGAAACTTCACAATCCAGGCATGGATAGCAGCTTAGTCTGTTAGGCCTCTTGTGGAGCTACCTTCAGATATTGAGGGTTTGGTTACAAATGAGAAATGATCAAATAGGCCTAACTGTATTATAGAAATATACGTTTCTGAATGAGCTACAACAACTCCTGTCCCGACAGGTTAACTTCATTGTAAACCATCCTACAAATGCAAACAATCTTAAAGACAACAAACAGTTATTATGCATAGCCTAACTCAGTAAACGCTCTTAATGGTCTTTAAAGTTGATTGTTCACTAGCCAAATGAATTCCACTTACTATACTACTAGGTCCTGTTTTATATATGAATTGAAGGGCTGAGCAAAAAAAAAATGTGAATCATTGTTTGGAATTTTTAAATTGAACCACCTAGAGACTTAACTTCTGCCTTTGTGAACGTTTTACTTACACAAAGCCAGGTACTGTGTAAAGCTGCGTATTACCATTGCTTTGATAATTACTGTGTTGACTTTACTTAGTGAGACATTCACTGGTCTGTCTATCCAGAGGGCTTGACGTTTTTAGATGCTCACAAACGTAATTATGTATTTTTTTTTTTTACGCGTTTCACAGTACGTCAATTGCGGTTTTTTCAGCAGTTGCTTAAAGAAACGTGTCTGAATAGAAGTGTCATTTAAACAGTTATTGTCGGTAATTTGATGAATGGTACATATGAAATATAGGTTTTCCAGTTCAGAGCAGTGTTTGAAAAGAAAACATTACAGTACATGTTCAGTCTTTGTCTTTTCATCGGCCAAGGAATGCCCCAGTTGTAACTGAATGATAAAAGGCATTTGTGCATTTCTTCCACCTACACTCATTTTGAGGGCTTTGACGGGGGTGCGGCAAACATACTGTTTACTTACCTCTTCCATCAAAAATATGTTGGTGATTCGCCTCATACTGCATGCTATAAATCAAACTAATCAAATAAAAGTGGATTTACCTGGATTGTTCAAAGCTCTTAAAATCTCTATTTTCTTTATCTTTACCATTTTCTTTATATAAGTACACCCTGTAAGGGGTGCTTTCATGAATAGCCTAGGTTATACTGATATCTCAAAGACTGCAACCTGTCATGTGTGTTGAAGATGAAAACTGGATACAGTAAATGGCAGCTTTCTTAGTTTTTTTCCCCCCTTTTACATATGAAATCCGCTTTGTGACAAAACAAGGAAAACGGATGTTGGATATGTCTGTAAGGGTGCTGAGTGGTGCAGCGCGTCTTTGCACCTTTGTACCACAGGGGATGCTTTGTTTTTGTTCACAATGTGCCCTTTTGAAAGGCTACTAAATAGCACATGTTTGTTTCCCTGAAAGTAACTGAACCTGCATGTTTGTGGTCCGAAATGTCTGTGAATGTGCCGTGCAAAAGCAATCGAAATCAGTGTTTACAGTGCTGTACAAGTACTGATTGTGTTATTTAATCAAGAAACAGAAAACAGTCCAATTGCTCCTCTGTTGCCATAGGTGATAAAATGTACATAATTGTTTATTTCTGATAAGGTCATTGGTTAACACCATTGATCACAACAGCATCATTATACTGTAGCTTGCTAAAGTTGTTATTTGTTAAAGTAATAACTATTGTGCTTTACCTCTGATTTTAAAGGGTACAAAACACCTAGTATATGTAGTTAAAGTCGTAACAAGCAGTAGATGGTAGAAAATGTGATAGGATTTTTAGAAATAGTTCTAATAACTGAGAAACATCAAAATCGTCAAGTTGTTTGAAATATAACAGTACATCTAGGTCATTATTTATCACCATTTCGTTCTTCCCATCCACTAAATAGGACGATTAGTATATACTAGACAGTAAGTTTACATCCGTCCTCTCCTACAGTATGTGGTGTTACTTCTGCAACTAAAAATAGTTTGCATTTGTTACACAGCTAATCATCAAAGTGAATCCCCACGATTCATGGATCAAGACATAATTAATGAGTTGATTCGTGAGACGAGCTTGCCGCGGCCAAATCCTTTAAATTTCTCATGTGAAGCAGCCGCCATTCAGAGCTTGTGCTGGAGCAGCTGGGAAGGACATGGGCCGATGCTCCAGTTGACAGGCTGCTGGATTAGATGCAATATCAAAGGCAAGGGGGGAGATTAGGGGTAAGCAAGCAACTGACAGCAGTTTGCAGCAGGGGAGAACAGATGAGAAACAATGGGAGCTGAGAACTTAGAGGGGGATCAGAGGTGAGGAGGCCATGGGAAAAGTGTGGCAGCAATCACTGAAGCACCAGGTTGTCGAGCCTCATGAATAGGACAGGAAATGGGATTTGCTGGGACAGATGTGATGAGAGGTGATGAATACATTAGAGGCGAAAGAGCAAGATGTTCACAAAGGTGGGCAGAATGTGCTTCCCATGAAACTTTGATTTACAAAGTCAATAGCTTGCTCGGAGGGGACAGGAATCCTGTGTGAAAAGGTTTTTTTTTTTTTTCTTGTAGCATGTGGCACGTGGTAGAATGGAGTGGGTGGCCATCATTCGATTTTCCTCTGTATTTCTTTTAGGGGAGATAATGCTGACATATAGCCTAATGCACATGAAATTATTCTTTTTGCAAATCTATCAACGACTAAAGGCTGAATGGCTCAGCTAGATTTAATACCACAAGTGCAATAGACAGGTGGTCAACGCATTTCAAAAAAGGGATAAGCTGCCCCGGATTCCTTGGTTCAGTTGTGTGTTGACCCTTGGCATCGGAAGGTCGTGACTTTGAAGCTCATCTCTTGTCTGTCGGTCCAGGCTTATTGGAGGCACTGAAGGTTACTGGGTGTGATCTGTACCAGCAGGGGGTCTCCCCTTCTCAAGCATAGGGTAATAGATGCAACCCTTCGTGACCAAGAGAGAAATACAGAGTTCAGCAGCGATTCTGCACCACAAAGACGACTAGTGGCTGCAGATTAGGACCTGGCAGTGGCAGCCAATGGCTGCCTGTAGTAGTAGAGCATTCTGTAGCAACTCAATTGCAGCCACACCCAGTGGGTGTGAAGCAAGGATTTCCCAGAAGGGATACAGAAGGATTTACAGGATTAGGAAAATACATAATTCAGAAAACAATAATGAACCATCCTTAAAAAAATGAATATCCATAATGATATAGGCCACCCAGATTCTGAATAAATATTTTTTTGCATCTACACATTTTTTTTAGATTTGCTTATCCCCGTGAGACAGCACAAAGAATGTTTAATATTTTCCAAATGCTTCTAAAGCGGCTCTTCTTTTTTTCTCTCAGTGAATTCACAATTGATTGTTGTCCATGCGTGTCCTATATCTATATGTCATTTCCCTGTAGTCTTGTGAATTATGGAGAATGTTTCAACAATGCATTTTCTAACGCTCATAAATCATTTATATCATCGGTAATGAGTTAGTTAAATGTTTGTTTCTAAAACTGTTTTCAAGTGTGTCATAGTTCTTAAAATTCCACACAATAGATTTTTTAAGTATTTATTAAATATTGATTTGGTAGAAAAATGCTCAATAAATAATGGGACATAGATATAGGCACCGCACCGACAACATCTCATTCTAAACTAATTCAGGTCTTTAAAAGGCCAAAGGCCACTGTTAATAGGTTTATAGTTAAACCAGAATTTGTATTTCTTAATAATAACTACTTGTATCACAATAATGGAGCTTAAGCAGCTGTGCTGTATAAATGTACAGGCTAAACTTATACTTCCATTCATACATTAACTTGCAAGTCTGTTTACAGAGTTGTTGGGTAGAGTTGTACTCTGCCCTAGCCTAATGGCCTGAAGATAATAGGAGTGTGGGACAGTTGAGGAAATTAGCTGAAGGACAGAAGTTTGTGAGCTGGAAAAAGTGCTACATTAGTGTCTCCCAGCATTCTGATTTACTGTAGGGGGGTGGGGCTGGGGAGGAGAGGATCCCCGGGAAACGAGGATCTCCTTGGACCAGTATAGAAAAACAAAAAAAGTATTAGCAAACAGGCTTTCGTCAGTGCCCTACATTGTCCTTTTTACCATGTTCTTTCACAAAGCATTGGAACAAAACAAAACTAGTAATCTTTCCAGAGAAAGGTGTAGTAGTTGTTTCCACAAGATCACCCTTATCTCCCAGTTCTGCAGGCTGAGAAATCGGATTATATTTTTGGCATGTCATAATATTTTTGATTGTTGAGTGATCTATAAACCTGATACTGAAGGATGATTGAAGATAGATAGAAAATAAGCAGTGGTGACAGGACAAGCCCAGGGTGTTCTAATGCACTGTGTAGCTTTTTTTCGTGGGTCACCAGTAAAGTTTTTTTTATGTACACCTACAGAAATTAAGTCCTTTTATAGCCAGATGGTCTTTTGAAAGACAAGTACAGTTTGGGATTGTCTGTATTAAAAGATAAAAGTACAAATTCGTACCAATCTGCTGCATCATTTGGTCAAATACATACAGACATTATGCTCTATAATCATTTTAGTTATATTCTTTATTGCAAGTGTTGTGTTTTTGCAGGCATTCTAAATGTCACTGCTGGCTGTATACTGATTATACTGAACAATGAAGAGCACTTTCCTAGCTAGTTACTTGTACTCACAGACTGATTTAAAGTCTTAGGTCTTTAAGTTAAAGATAGATGTCCTCCCAACGCAAATCAAAGGCCTTCAGTTTGTAGTCAAAGACATGGAAGGATGTGAGCTAGCATCAATTTCCTGCTCTATTTCAAGTTCATGGTCTAATTTAACACACGGTGGAAGGAAATGTACTAAACCCTCCATCCTTAGGAACTGATGCGTAGCTGGTCATCCACTGCGGATATTTAATACGGATGTTAGGGGGAAACCATGATTTAAATGTAGAAAAAGTCTAAAACCTCCATTAGATGAGAATAATGTTTAATATAATGTCAGCATTATCCCATAACCTAAAATGGACAACGTTGTCCGTGCTTCGGTAGTCCCATTCCACTTGTGCAGTTTTTTATTGTGGTCATTGATGTATGAGAATGCAGACCTCAGTTGACAGCTGTCCATGCAGCTGCATGTGCTTCTCCATGACCACCACATGTTGTGTTATGGAGACCAGGGCCTAACAAGGGATGAGGAGATAGCTGCCTTTCTTTTGTGTTTTCATTCGAGGATCCTCTTACATATTTCCATTAAGAGACGTCATCTTGTGCAGTTTGGGCAAGAGGACTGCAAAACAAAGCTGCTCAAACTGTGCAAAATGATTTCTTGTATAATAAGGGACACCCTACCTACACACACACAATATACTAACTTCTTATAAACAAGACAAACAAAGACTGTACTCATGATACATTACAAAAATAAAACAAATAGAACTATATGCCATATGTTTTATGCACAAGGTGATATCTGGGAATTTTGACAAATACCTGACAGTAATTTGTAAATTTTTCATCCATTTTTCATAAAACTGAATAAATTCTGCATTTTTTTTTTTTTTGTAATTGCTGACAATTGACGTGCTGTCTAAGAGATTTTCTTTTCCATTTTTTCTATTTCTGCTATCTTGTTGTGCAGTCTGAAGGTTTTTTTTTTATTATTATTTAAAAGTTTGAAATATATCTGGACACTGTTATGATAAAGCTTATGTTATATGCAGTGAAGTTTATATCTGTGCAGGAATTTGGAGACAGAAAACAAAATAAACCTTTCTGTAACCTCAGCCGTATTTTTCTATTGCGTTATTTAATGTGTAACTGAAACGCACAACAGAAGTATAAATCCACAGTGAACTGCAAGAGTTCATCCGAAAACGGTATTGATGCATGAAATGTATAGTCTTTTTGTTCTGAGAGCTTGCAATTAAACAGAAAGCATGAACATATTTTATTCATAAAAAGGGCATATGAAAATACCTTCTGTAAAGTATGTACATCGAAACGAGTGTGCATTATCTTTGTATTAACCAATCAATATATTAAATATTGCTTACTGGGCATTAATAACTGATTGTAAATGACAGCATGACAGAGAATGTATTTTCACAGCTGCTTACCATGTCTGTTAAAGTGTGAAGCAGATACTAGATGATAATTAGACTTTAAGCACCTCAGAACAGGGTTGGTTTTTTTTTTGAGGTCTTTATTGCACTTTAGGCTCAGGAGCACATTTACTTCAATGTCCTGCTCTTTGTAATCTGTATACTAATCTGTATATGCAGTGTTTCTCAATGTCCCAGCAGGCTATTCACTTTGACCCAGCAAGTGGCCTTGCTAATGAGAGCCCCGACCATCTGTGGTCACTCCTAGAGATGAGTTCAAGCTACCATTAAATTGAAACCTCTAGGGGAGAAACAGGAGGAGAGGTGATTCTTAAAGAACATACCATTCAAAATCACTGCCTTTGTTATTAAAATTATGTAATCGAATAAAATAACCAGAGCGATCTGCATTGCCTCTTTCCTTTTTCAATGCAGGGAAATGCAGGTCTATTATATGTTGTTATCAGCGACTGATCATTTCAGTAGAAATAGAACAATGGGTAAAAACTCTTGAGAAACTCACTTAGATGGAAAATGTATCTCAGTGTTTTAATTTTTTTATTGATAAAAGTAGTAAGAACAGGAACAGAATATTGCATTTTTAATTTGAATAAAATTGCATCATTTATACAGAAGAAAATGCATTAGTTTGTGAAATTGTGTAATCAGAATGGCCCTGTGAGAGGACAGCTGAGAGTGGTGACGTCAGGCCAGTAACAGATACTACACACAGGCATAGCAAAGTGTAGTAAGCCATTGTGAAAGCATGGTAAAGACATGTATGACTAACCATGCTAAAACATGCCTAATGCATTGCAGAAGCACGATCATTTGCCAGGGTAAACTTGTATATTATATGAGTTGAGAGTGACACGCTCAGTACTGACAAAAGGCCATTTACTTTGAAGATGTTTGGTATAGTTCTGTAATGTTGTTGTAAAAAAAAGTTGTATTGCATTGTGAACTGCTCTGCTGTCTGTATGTTTGTCCTATTGTGTCCCAGGTCCCAGGTTTATGTAATGGAGATACTTTGAGTATGAGTTATTTCCCCAAGGACTGTATCCCTATCTTGAGATGGGAAAGTGAAGATTCAGGGAAGACATTTATCTGGATTGTTTTCCCTTTTGCTCCACTAACAAGGGCTGTGGGATCTTCTTCAGTCCACTGGGACCCCAGTTTCACAAATCACAGACCGATAAAGTTCAGGGATTGATTAATGATGCATTTCCAGGTTATTCTGAGGTAGGATGACCATGAAGAAACTGATCGGCCCGAGCTTTTTAAAGACTGCTTCAGAACTCCAAATCATACAGTTACATTAGCATTGCTTGAGAAACCAAGATCACTGCGCCAGCATTTAGTGGTAATGATATGTTTATGTGTTATTTCAAAACAGTAATGATGAAAAGCCTTTCAAACTCCTTAAAGGATGAATAACCCATGATTTAAAACATACTTAATAGTGTGAACAGCCTCATGAGTGGCCACCTTTTCTTTGAGTTGAAAATCGAATGATTTTTTTAATTGTTTCATTTTAATTTTTGTTTTTTAAAAACACATTTACTGTTACCTCCTGGTGTCTGTGCACTTCCTGTGCTGAAGGTAACATAGCCCGTCTTCAGAGTGTTTGTATTCAAGTCAGAGTATAAAAACAAGCCAAGAACTACAATAATGTTGCTGGTAGGAAAATGTATTGAACAGGTTTAACTTTATTAATGCATTTACTATAGTTTACACTGGTTTGCCATGTTTATTAATATGCTTTACCATACCTCGCTGGTCTTTATAATGCTCACCAAGGCTTTGCCATGCTTTTACTATGGTAAACTAGTATAAGGGGAAGGACAGTTTATAGTTTAGTTGAGACTTGTTTGAATTGTATAGCTTCATTTTCTAAAGTAAATTTCAATCATTTCTTTTTTCAAACTGAAAGAAATACTTGGGTTTAGTGGTACATACAGTATTTTATTTTATTTTTTACTGTATCCACACGCTAGTAGTCTAAATGATCCTGTCTTTCTCATAGTAACAGTTGTGGTCAACAACAAGCCTGCTGTAGATTTCCTCTGTTGTTCCTGGCATCCACTTCCAACACTTTCACATGCCAGTTAAGTGTTTTTCCGAAACCACCTACCTCAAATGCTGTTCATTGCACTGAACAAGGCCATGCATGTTACAGTTAAGCAATACGATTATGCGAAGAAATCGCCACCCTCAGAAAATAACATGTGGGTAATGCATATAAAAATGATGCATTCATTCTGTGCAGAGCACAGTAGATCTCTTTCAGTTTTTGATCTCATTCAGCCTCATTGATGAATCACGGGTTTAGCGAGCCCTTCACGGAAAGGTTGGGGTGTGTTGTCCCTGAAGCAAAGTTTTAGAAAGACCATTGTAGGTGTTTCATTTCTTTACCAAGCAGCGCAGCCTATTAGTTTTGATATCCTTTCAGTCAACTGCTGACAGTTCCACAAAGCAGCTCTCATTGACAGCTTTTGCTGACTCTGCTGTTACTAAACTGCAGATAATTTTTTTTTTTCTTTCGCTTACAGCAATCTCATACCTGGAAAGGTTAAATAAATCTGTGCTTTTCTTTGGAACAGTACAGAGAAGTGCTTTTGAGCACATTTCTTGCTGACGTAGGGGGAGTGAAGTTTCTAAGGGGGAAGGAAAAAGAACAAAAGTGCAAATAGTTTATTTTTTTTTTTTTTCTCAAGTAAAGTACTAACCCACTATTCCAATTCCCAGCCCACCCCCCAAACTTGCACGCATGCACACCAATCAATGACACTCTCCACCAAGGAGTGCGGTGCAAGGCTTTCTTATCACACTTCAAGCCTTCATTACAGTAGCGTTCCCTTCAAAGTTGCTGTCAATTAAATTAAGAAATTAAGAAATATCGAGACGGGAAACAGCCCTCTTTTTTGTGAATGTTTTTACCTGTGTACGTTTTCATGGTTCTCTCTGGATACAAACCGCGTGTTTTAATTTTATTTGAAGTATGGCATTAACCCCTTGTTGCTCTGGAAAGGTTAGCTATGTGTATGTAGAATAAAAAACTGATTTGGCAGGGGTATACGAAATAAACTTGTTTAAAACAAATAATAATAATAATAATAATAATAATGCTGATTGAAGAAATCCCCTTTAGGCCACTGTCTGCAGGCATGTAGGAGCTGGTTAAAGTCATCTTTATTCCATACAGACACTTACTTTGATACGGAGGCTGCCAAACAGCGTAATTGGTTTTAGTATTTCTTCACAGTTGTGTGCTCATTCATGTTTGCTTTACCACCTCCTTACAGTTGAGAGGGGACCTTTGAACACATAGTACACAGATAAGACCTTCAAGATTGCAGTTTCTACACAGCTTCCCTCCAAAGCAACCAATATTTTGAGCTAAAAACAGACACGCTAGCTCTCTTGCAGATATAACCAAAGGCAAACATGACCCAAGGTCTTTATAACAAACTCAGACAATCGTTGTACAGTTTCAGTTTACAGAGCAGAGCAGATAGATAATTTACAAACACCACAACAATACTATCATAGCCCTGGTATTTTATAGAGATATATACTGTAGCAGTGAAAGAATGGCAGCGCTATTCAGGTAAGCTAAACTATTGACTCCTAGGGAAATCACTGGAGGAGAATGCAGCCATAATGAAATTACTGCCGCAAACATTTTATAGACTTGAATTCTCTTTGTAGCATAACTGAGTTTCCTTTTGTATTTTATAAAGTGTTCATAAAGGATTTCTGTGTGTTTAACAGCAATACACTTCCTTGCACACTAATGCTTTATGATTACAGCCCATTGTGTCCACAAGTAGAATTCGAGAGTAAACTGCATCTTAAAAAAAAAAAAAAAAAGATTTGTAAAGTTGAGTTGCCATCCAACTAGTTTACTACGTCTGTGCCCAGTTAAACACTATTGTGCACGGCAAACCATCATACATCAATACTGTAATAACAACCCTGTTCTTTGTGGTTACAACAGATCAAATGCATGCAAGGTCATGAAGTGATGAAATGCAGTCACAGGCTTTTTAAAGGTAAAGCTTTTGTTATGTTGAGACGAAGGCTTCGTTTTTAATTAACATAGCTGAAAAACAAAGTTACGCACTGAATTCATGGAAGCTTTTAAATGCACTCACCTGGAAACCAAAGCCACTATATGTATTCCATTTAAAATGTTAAATTGATTGAGAAAAATGTTGTATTTAACAGACCACAGATTTCATTGTACTGTACCTGCAAATGTTGAAATGTATTTTTAGGCTATCTATTAAAGCAAATACAGGTTTGCTGACTTGTGTCAAGTGTAGGAGTGGCACCATGAAGAAACTGCACAGTGTGGTCAGTTTACAGTAAACTGTATATCAACTAGTTTCAGTACATAACTAGTTTCTCGTGTGTGTGTTTACCATGTTATACTATATGATGTACAGGTCTTTATTAAGTAAATCAAAGATTTTGAAATGTTTTAGCAGGTAAATTATTAATTTAGGCAGTTACTGAAATTACTGGCATTTCTACAATAGTTGAGTAGCTGTTTTGTATTTTGTTCAAGGTGGTCAAACTGTACATATTTGTGAAGATAGTGTTAAAACTGTAACTATGCTTTTTTCCACCCCAAGATAGAGAAAAAAAAGTTTTGTCAGTTCAAATTGATTGGCTTCAATTAGTTTAATGATAGAAGGATATGTTAACAATGAAAATGTTGCATTTTATTGGACATTTTGAGAGCCTGGTTTCTGCCAGAGGAGAGTGATGTGTGTGAGCAGGACCCAGGCTTTGAAGTTAATCACGGCTGACGCAGTGCTCAGGAAGTTTGAGTTAAGAAGAGCTGTTGAAGGCACAAAGGATAAAACAGCAGAGGTAACCTAAGAAAGTAGAGGTCATGTCTCCAGTGAGCGCGGGTGCTTGAGGAAAAAGAAAAACTGAACCATGATGTGCAAAAGCCTTGGTCATTTCCCTTGTGTGCCACTTCAAATTCCTTCTATTGACGTGAGAATTCTGTTCCAATCGCAGAACACTTAGAATGTTGGCGCGTCCGCCATGTGAGGAGAAAAAAAAAAGCAGGGATTTCTCATCCGCCATTTCTTTCGGTTTTCCTACATCAGTGAAAGTACTTCAAAAGTCCACACTTTTAAGGGTTCCCGAGTGGCACATCCAGTAAAAGCACTTGAGTAGAGTGCAGGATGTGCTCTATAGTCTGGACGTCGCAAGTTCGAGTCCAGGCTATTCCTTTGCTGACCGAGGACGGGAGCTCCCAGGGGGCGGCGCTCAATTGCCCGAGCACCGCCCAGGGGGAGGGAGGGTTAGGTCGGCCAGGGTATCCTTGGCTCACCGCGCACCAGCGACCGCTGTAGTCTGGCCGGCGCCTGCGGGCTTGCCTGTAAGCTGCCCGAGAGCTGCGTTGTCCTCCGACGCTGTAGCTATTGGGTGGCTGCATGGTGAGTCTGCAGTGTGAAAAAAAGCGGTCGGCTGATGGCACACGCTTCGGAGCTGAGCATAATAAAATAATTGGCCATTCCAAATTGGGAGAAAATAATACAAATAATTGGCAATGACTAAATTTATATATAAAAAAAAAAGTCCACACTTTTGAGAAAACATACCTTTGCCATTTCTGACAGACTGTGATTGTAACAGGATATAACAGGTTCCTGCTATTATGAAGCGCTGTTATCCTGCTCAGTGGTGTTTTGATAGCTAGACACATACAACTCCCATAGCTGCTGTTTAAATTACTTACAAGATGACATGATGTTTCTGCACTGATGGATATTTACCTTCTCTGCTAGCACACAGTGTACTGTACAGTATGGGCCTCTCAATTGAGTGAAATGCTATTGATCGATGGGGCTGTTCTCGGAGGTATCCTGACACTTTTTCAGTGGCACTATTAAATAAATGTATAAATTATGATGTCAGCTCAAAGCATGTACTTTATATATTTGGGTGTAGCTTTATAACTGTAGTTGAATGCTTGAATCCTAGTTGGAAATTGATTTTAATACATTTACATTAATATGTTGATTTTTAGGGCTGGTACAAGTATGTCTCATGTCTTATGCAGAAGAGCGTTGGCTACTTCTATTGTTGCTATTGAAAGCCTGATAAGAACATGAGAAAGTTTACAAACGAGAGGAGGCCATTCGGCCCATCTTGTTCATCAAGCTGTGTAAATTGATAAGCTACGCAGAAGCATCATGTGGAGAGACATGGTGTAACAGGCTGCAGACACAAAGGTAACGAGCTGTCACTCTTACATTTCATCATTTATCTGGAGAACCACTTCTCCAGTTCTCAAGACCCTTTGTATTCTCTTTTTCCTTTTTAAATACAAGTTGTTATTTGCGATTGTGCTTGCATTAAAACAGTGTGGCTCAGCCTGAGGGGGCAATCGCTGCTTGGCGGTGGAGGGGGGGATGAACACGCTTGTTGACCCTCTCTCAGTAGGTCCCTAACTACTATAGAGACCGTTGGCAACTGTTTACAGTACAATTAATAATTACCAACTCTAGTGTTAGTCACAAAACAAACAGAACAAACCCCAGCTAAAGAAAACCTGGATTAATCTTACCTTAGATTACATTTCATGTAGTCGCAAAGAACAGACTGCCACTCAGAATCAGATCTTATTTTTTGTATTTCAACAAAATAGTGTGCTGGAATGCTGTGTGTGTTTGCTTAAATATTTATCTAAGCAGGTGCAGATAGGCTGTACTGTTTGTTGGTAATTATTGCGTTATTGTCTTTAGATAAGTGAGTGATCAGGTAAAATTTTTACAGTAAATGCAAATAAAGAAAATGTATCCACACATGTTAGTTCTTGTGCTTACAGAACAGGCATATTCTAAGACTGTGTAATACACACAGGCAGACTCATTCTGTAGAGTGAGAGATATTGATAAGGCAGTGGGTGGTTCAGATGTAATGTTGCAAATGTGCCTCTATTACTCATTGTAGAATCAGTCTACAGTAATTTGAAAGAAAAAATTACATTTAAAGTACTGCTTCTTTAAAATCTTTATTACCATTATAACTGTTCCCCTGTAATTGTGCTGATAAGCTGTTTTTTAACTACACAGCTGTACATGAATTGCTGCATCCTGGTACCTTTTCTGTATTGCAGGTGACATGGTGTGGTTGCAGCTAGTTTGAATTACAACACAAGGAGGGATTATTTAGCAGTTCACGATTATTTAACTGCTCATCTATAGCGGTGTCTGTAGGGGACCTGTTATAATATTACTAGTGCAAATAAGAGGCGCGGTATGGATTGTAACACACCTTTGTAAGCACACCTTTACAATGTACTGCATGTCTGACGAGTGGCCCGATCCTTATAGTAGATGTATGTATTACCTCAGCAATTCAACATTAACAATGCAAAGGAAGCATTAGGTGAAAGTTCAAGAAAAGCCCTTCTGGTAATGTCACAATGCAAATTACCTTTACATGTTTAAACAAAACACTTGCATTTTTGTGTGGGAATAAATATTACAAAAACATATTCTGTTGCCTTCTGGGCTAACTTCTCAGTGTTTTCTAAAACCTCAAACCTAAAACACCCTACTCTTTCCTTTGCCCTTTTGAAGCTGTGGTGATCTGTTTAAATATGCACTAAATGGTTATGTGGGTTTAAAAATGCAGAAGAAAAATGTGCACTTCACTATGTGGTGAAATTCGTGCCTTTGATTAGACTTGTCGGATGCGAAATATTTCGGAAGTGCAGATCCCCCGAGGCAGGGAGTTGCAGCAGGTGATGCCTCAGGCAAGTTGTGACTCATTTGCAAAGAGTCCCAGGAGATACGTGTAATTGAGTAGCGGCCTGCTTTGAGACTGTGTCCTAATGTGCTGTGCAGGAACAGGAAACCTCTTGACAACATCCTAATTGTATTCATGTCCAGATATGGCCCTAATCAGCTCTGACGAGTTCTACACAAAACGTATCATATCCTGTCCTCCCCATTTGAAAAGAAGAACATGAATAATAGATTTTCAAGCTGTATAAAATATATGTGAAATGCACTGTAGGTGCATCATATGTATTGTAAAGCTATACATTTAAATACATGACCCATATACTGAATACCATGTACTACAAATATATTACAAATATATGTTTGTTCCCATGTGGGCTGAAACTGAAAAGTTTAAAATGAGACAAAGATTGTGGATAAATAATACCATAATCAAGCATAACACTGATGTCATTTATGTCACCACTAAACAGCTAACAATCAACACCCTTCCACTCATTAAACTAAAATACTTTCTTTTGTTTACAGAACGGAACCAAGAAGTCCTGGGATTTTATGAGAACACATGACAGGTAAGAACAGGTGAATGGAGTTGCTGTTGTCCCCTTTCTGATCAGCATTGCTGTGTTGTGCAGTGTGATGCAATAGGTTGAGTTGAAGCACTGTATACAGTAAACATTTATAGGTGGTAGTCATTATATTTAGTATTAATATCCAGCCTAGCTAGCTTTATTGTTAGATAATTGATCACAAGTACAGCTGACATCCTTACTCAAAGGCAGTTGTCTAGCAGGAAATGGCAACTCAGGGATGGAAATAAGACTCCTATTGCATAGCAGTGTCATCCATTCTAGGTTTTATTAAGAGCTGGATTACCCAGAGTGCATAGGTAACTCATTGTGTGACCCTGAGCAAGTCACTTAACCTCCTTGTGCCCCGTCTTTCTGGTGAGACGTAGTTGTAAGTGACTCTGCAGCTGATGCATAGTTCACACACCCTACTCTCTGTAAGTCGCCTTGGATAAAGGCGTCTGCTGAATAAACAAATAATAATAATAATAATAATAATAATAATAATAGTAACTAGCTCAGGTGTGTCTTATTAAACTCACTGTAAAACCGGGAATGGATTAAACTGATATGCAATGGGACTCATGACTATCTCTGCAGCTGTGGAGGGTATTAATACTATATGACAGACAGACCTGCAGTTACAGTTCCAGGACTCTAAAGCCCTGTTTTCTTAGAGCCATCTAACCCAAATGGCTTGCATGATCAATGAGGTTTATAATTTAAAAAAAAACAAAAAACCTTAACACACAATATCAATAGGGAAGTGGCTGCAGTTATTGTCAGTCAGGTTCAGTAAACTTGAAACTCTATTCATATTTTTGCATGCAGTATTAGATTGTAACTGCAGCTTCAGTATATACTGCTTGTTATTGACTGGGTGGTACACTAAATCTTTCCACAAGGTGTATTTAAGACTGGCTCTGAAGGAGCAATGCAATATCAAGGCGTTTTCCTGTTCAGGGTGTACCCCATGCTTTCTCAATACCAAGAGGGACTCTAGTTCTTGCTCAGGAGGCACTGGAAAAAAAGAAATATATACAGTTAAAATAAACAGGTTTTCTTAAAAAAATAAATAAATAAATAAATCTAATTTGGCAAAAAGACCTTGATAAATCGGACTCCGTGCGTTTAATTTTGGTGATCAGAACTTAACCTTTAACCCTCGTCGACATTTTTTGTCATCACCAGTTAGCAACCTGAAAGAACAACTCTTGACATCCTGTCAGTACAGCCTCAGATTATTATAGTAGACTTTGATGGCTGAACAAAAAGAAGCCCACACAGGTTTGGCCTGCAACGGCCTTTGCTGTTGAGCAACTGTACGCAGCTGTAGATTCTGAAGGGAAAGCCCTTCTTCTTAGTGCTGTCTTCTCCAGGCTCGCAGCATTTCAAGCGCCATTTCTGAGAAACCGGTCTAAGAAACCATTGAAAAAAACCTTGCCTGTGCTGTATCTGCTATTCACATGAAAACGATCTGGACCGTTCTGGCTCACATTTCCCTTTTACCTGCATTTTCTTTCTGCCTGTCCCCCCCTCCCCCTCCCCCCCCCCTCTCTCTCTCTTAGCTCCCATGCTGCTTCACATAGACAAGGGGTGAGGGAAATAAAACTGGACTCCTTTTCTGTTTGTCTGCTGAACCATGGTGCACAACTGCTATTAACAATGGCTTAATTCAGCTTATTCTTAGTACAGTAGTTTTATACTTCAGAAAATGTGTTTGTTTTTTATTTGTTTTGTTTAAATCTTTGTCCTTTTTTCATCGGAAGGATAATTTAATTCAGTTAGGGAAGTGTATAAAGTAGGGGCTTTAACTTTGGCAAGATTGCAATAACAACATCATTCTCAGTAGGGTTAATTATATGTACTTTGGTTTAACGCATGTTCTGAGTTGGTTGTGCGAATGCTGTTTTCCCAGTGGAGTTGGGGTCAGATCACTTCCGACGTCAGCTCTACTGACCGTATTTTCCACACTGTGCACCCCATAAAGCAAACAGATCACTCCTCATCTGTGTTTCCCATGGGCACGCTCCCTCATCTGTGCTGCAATCGATTCTCTTTCTCATTGGTAGTTTTATGTGTGCTCTGCGAACTGGATGTTGTTGCCTATATAGGGCACCAAACACATTTCTTACATTTTATAAATCTGTGATTAATTGTCTATGAACTGTACATCACTTGAATTTCATTACATATATTTCTAACAGTTTAATGGTATGTCTGAAGAAGTTCACAATATATGGTAAAGAGCCATTAAGGACATATCACTTTAGATAAAGACACTATAGTATGAAAAAAAAAACCTAAAGATCCTGGCATTAATGTCAAATGGAACATGACTTGAAATCTGTTCCAGCTATCCAAGCATTGCACATACTGGTGGATCATTTGCTTGGAATCCTTCAGTGAGAAACAGAGGTAAATAACGAAACAGACAGTTTCCTTTCACTTTTTTTCTATTGCAGTAACACGTACTATGTTTATTTGTTTAAACGGTCTGGTAAAAGTTATTTACACATAATAAACAAATTATGCGTCATTAAAAAACATGAGGCATGAAAAAACACGTTACAGATAGCGCTGCCATTTTTAATGACAAAAATACCAAAACGTTTTTTTATTAAATCAAATCAAATGAAATGCTTTTTTTTTTTTTTTTTTTCAAAAGGAAGTCTGTTTTTGTTTTTTTGTTTTTTTTAACCCGTGACGGGTGGTTTTGTACTGTCCGTTCCAGTTCAGATTTTATATACAATGAAAAGGAAATAACAAAGTGAAGGCACTTCGGGGTGTTTTTGTATAAGAGCATTCCAGGGGGGATGAACACCCTATCAAGTATTACAAAACACAGACAAGCAATATCACCTCTGCCGTACCTGTGGTCCACGCTTTGAAACAATGCGTCAAGAAAGTCGCTTTTACCCCCAGTATCCTAAAAACTATAGTTCATTCCTAAATATTGTTTTTGCTTTTTTTGACTGTCAACTGAGTGGGTGTTAAAACTTGTAGACAGTCTAAGGGTTTCGGTTTGGGTGGGGGGTTAGTGCTTTGTTTCAGAGAAGAACAAACATCCCTAGTTTTGTCAGTGCATGCGGGTGTGAGTGTAGTCATGTGGGTGGGTCCAGGGGGAATGGGTTGTTCCAAGCCAGCATCCATAAAGCCAACAACCATTTGTTTTCTTAATCTACTTTACCGTATCGCGAGGACTGCCTTTATCGCAAAGTTAATGGCGAAGTTAACGGAAAAAAAACTCTCCGATGTGAGTTGCACTGTGAATTTGCTAAAAGTCATTTTGGGACTCTAACTCTATTCACAAAGCATGATCTGCCTGTTAACCCTGCACCTTAGGGAAGGGAAGGTGAAAGGAGAGGGCTGGTGATCCATCACATCTGGGTAATCTGTGGGAGACTGCCTGCAAAGTTGTTGGATGGTAGGTGGTGAGAACTGAAAAATCTATCTATCTGAGCTAATTCTCTAGCCTTTTACTGAGTCAAACGTGGCTCAGAGCTCTATGTCGTAGATATAACAAAACCACCACTTCATGGCAGGGGGTGTTCAGGACTGGATTGAGGCTTGGTGAGTACCATTGTCCTCATCACGAAGTTTGCATGCATCGAAACAAAAATATACGATCAGTTTCATCAGGCCAGGAGAACAGTTTGGTTAGGAATTGGGAGGTAGGAACTGGGAGAGTAAATTAAGAGGACATAGTTGTAGGCCCTTCCCCAAACTACACTATAAAGCATCATTATCTTGAGACAGAGAACAGTCCATGGCACAATAACAGCTACCCACATTGTCTTTTCAGTGTGCCCCGCTGAGCTCTGCTAGGAGTGAGGAAGCAGTTCATCTGGATTCAAACCACAAGCTGGATTCAAAATCACAGCCCAAAGATAACAGGCTCCCACCCAGCATGGTGACATTTTAATTATAGCACAACATGAAACTTAACTTGTTAATAATCTACAGCTTGTTCCACCAAGATCTTTCTTTCCCCATGGGAAAGTATGGGCTTGTGTACTAGGCTGGGCTTCCTGCTTCCTTAGCAGTTTCAACCCTGCCAACGCTGCAGTCACCTGCCCCTAAATTGGGGCACGATGTCATGCCAGTTAACTGGAAAAACACAAGGCAGTGTTTTCACTGCATCCACAAGTTAAACAGGAGACGTTTGAAATGAACTTCCTACATCCCATGTCAGTGACCATTTTTGATTTAGATTTTTTTGGTTTTATTTAAGAATATAGTACTTTCCACAGAGATGCCCAGCTGAGAAGCAATATTACTTTTCCAGTGACTTCTTATTTTTGTTTTCTTTAATTGAGTGATTGAGTGGTGCACAAAAACATAATATTACTCATGCATGGTCACACTCGGTCAGTGGCTAATTACTTGTACAATGTCACACTGAGAGCAAACCCTGGGTATCTTGGCTTCAAGTCCCTTAGTCTAACTACAAGAATATACTGCCCCTGTTACACTCTTCAGCTCAGTTTGTTTATCTGTCTCTACCTGTCTGTGTGTTTATTGTGCCTTATTTTTTCCTTCCATTTCTGTCGGCTTTTACCTTTTTACTTTCTTTGCCGTATGATTTTTGTTTATGTTTTGATATTGGTATGCTATAAACCGAAACTCATAAATCAAATGCCCACACCTTGATCGCATATTAAAATGTACATACACTGAAGGATTTATAGCTGCTATACACTGTATATGCTTATGCTGTATTGCTCTGTCCAGATATTGTTACTCATCCATGCAGGGGCCAGATCTGTTTGATGGAGCTGTAGGGAAGAAATCGACTGTTCCTGTGAATTGTGACAGTCAGGAAAAGACATGTCTTCAAAGCTCTTCACAAAACCTGCCTTGCAAAGTTCAACCATTGGGCTTCACCGGCTTTTAATAAAAAGATATTATTACATTTAAAAATGTTCCCCAGTTAGAAGACATGCTGTTTAATAGAAGCGAACGCCCAAGCTACAGTAACTTTGCAAAAGCTTGCACCAATTACAAATGAAGCACTGCTGACTAGAAAAAAAAAGGCTTTGAATATGTGCAGCGTTGTGCATGCTACCTGTCCGATTGTAATGAAATCCTATTATAACGACTCTCTTCAATGGACATTTTTAAAGGAATTCCCTCCAGAGCCTGGAAAACAAAAACAATCTAAATCCCCCCTTAGATATCCAATCATCTGCAGCCTGACCGGCCTTATCTCTTGTTCCTGTTCACTCAGACTCCCAGAGTGGTTTTGTTTTGTGCTTCCTCTGTCTCTCAATAATGGACAGCGCTTCGCCCAACCATTATTAATAGGAGGGCTGCGTTAAGGTTGCCTTAAAAACACTTCAAAAGCTCTTTAAAATGTCTTCAAAGAGGGTAATGGAGATCCCAAACTGCTCAGGTATTAATTTAGGCGGATTGCCATACTCTTTGTAAGTTACAGAGTCCTGTTTGGGAAATATCAAAGGTTGCTGCCTAATTAACACTGTCTGGTTTGAAAATGGATGGGTTGTGGTTTTTAGCTGGTTTAAGTCAGCTCTTTACATCCCTGGAACAAGGTATTTACATGTCAGAGGGTGTGAGAACAAACAACATGTATGCATTTAAGTGGTTAATGAAAGAGCAGTACATTATGCTTTACAACCATTCTAGGATTCATCACTGTAATTAAATAGGTATAATGTAAAGTATCTGCATTTCTTAATCACACACCATACATTAATTGGTATGGATCCTGGTTATTAGGTCAGGTATTTTTATACATTTTTCTTCCAAAAAAAGTTGTTGCATAGCAACCACATTTTGGTTTCTCATTTGCCCAGTCGTCAGGCTGTTACATTGTCCTTAGTGTTGGGTTTGCTAGGGGCTGCGGTGGTTACTGGGTCTCTTTGCAGAGTTTTGAAATTAGTTAGGGGTTTTATGTGTGTTTGTTTGTTCCTTAGCGTCATCATCGGAGGGATTTGAATTCATGTCCCCCAGCAGAAAGACCAGTACACAACTCTGAAAGCAAACTGAAACACCTTCTTGTAAACAAGATATTCTGGTTCTAGTTTTCCTATTAAACACATTTCAATAAATAAATAAATGTAATGTGATGTTTTAGAAGTAAGAACTGCTATTTGTTTATTTTAATCATTTCAGTAGTTCGGGACATACACCAATCACAACATGTTTTAGTACAAATATTTATTGGGAATAATGCAGAGTATGCAACATTACACAGAAGTATGTTATATATGCACATTCATTTGGAATCAAACCTAGCTTGGTTTGAGGGCTCGCTGCCTGGCTGACTGGACGAGGCTGAGGCCCCCCATAGATAAAACCTACATTTTTAAAAGAGGTGGAAATGGGGAGGTGGTGGGTTACGATGAAATCGAAACACAACTGAGAGGTAAGTGAAGAGGGTATTTATGGTGCTAACAATCTTAATGAGCTAATGTGTAAATTGAATGATTCCATTTGGTGACGCAGAGATTGGTGTCTGACCTTCCTCCTGAACTTTAGTTCTAAACTTCATTTATTCAAATGTAATTTGCTTTTATGAGGCACACTGAATTTCTCCCCAGTGCTATTCCAGTACATTACTGTGGAGGATTTTCACTACATTACTACGGTGTAGGTTTCACCAATAGAGCCAAAAATGCCCAGTTCTAACTTATGAAATCTCACACATACAGAACAGCAGCTCATACAGCATGCACTTTCTACACCAAGACATGGTTCACTGAGGTGCAGCAACTGCTTAGATGCTCGCCATATCATAAAAATATACATTATGCATCGCTGGAGCCCAAACACAGGCCTTGATTAAAGTCTGAAGCCAATCAAGTTGCAGCCAGTTTCAGTTCCTGCAGCACTCCATTCCAGCTCTCTACGGAAATGCAGACGCGCCTACGTTTGAATTTGAACTTAGAATCTAGAGCGTTATTGAAACTCAAAAAAAAAAAAAAACCTTTGCATTTCTTAACCCTCAAAAAGTGGAATGACCAAGGACCATGAACATGTTAACATGACTAAACAATCAACAGATCTAGCCATTATCCCAATAGGTCTCGTCCACTGAACAGAAAGCAGTCTCTGAACAGAAAGCAGTCTCGCCCAAATTAAAATGCTGCAAAGACACTTTACCACCGAGCAGCAAAGGTAAGGCAAGGGAGTCTTTAGAAAACAGGTTGAAGAAATGGCTTGTGTGCTTTTCTTCTGACTCATGCATTGTCCTGTCCGGTCTTTTACAGTGTCTCGGTCCTGATCTTCAATACCACTTCGCATTGCTTTATCCTGGTCAAGCAGTTTCGTCCAGGTAATCAGCATTATCTGACTTTTTATACCCATTGTGTTTAGAGGTTTTACCCATTAGAAGAATGCAGCAGAAAGGCAGGCAGGCAGGCAATAGTGGGAAACACCAGTTACATGATGCTGTTCCTCTACTTAATTCCGCAGCCTTTAAAAAAAGAGAATGATTTGCTGTAGGAGTTTGGTTGGAGGTTTTAAGAACAGAATGTAAATTGCACACATTTAATGAACAGGCATGTCTCAGTCATGGTTGAATTAGACATTTTAAACAAAAGCGTTCATAAAACTATTGGCTGAGATCAGAGGTGTGAAGTCATCCATGTATTTTAAATTCTCTGTTAATCTATGAATTGTCTTTTGTCAGCTTGAAAAACCTCCTAGTAAATAAAGGCTCTAAATTCAATGAGAGATAGGGTGCATGTTTTGTATAATTTAAATTTCATCTGTGATTTTTCTCAGATTTTATTTGTTTAAAAATGACTGACTACAAACAGGATACAGAGGCTGTTTCTACCCACCTCTCTCTTTTTGCACATATACAAAAATAGCAGTAGTCCCAAGAAGTCCCTAATCTGCTCTTCATTGTGGCATCTTAAACAGATTTTTTACTTAGCAATATCATCATTGTTCGCCGAAGCTGCTGCTTTCACTAATCTCAAGCTTAGCCTTATTGTAGTCAAGGGTCAAGCCCATTTTTACAATTGTGAGGGAGTTTGTTGTTTAAAACTTTCAAAAATCCTTTAGTATTGCACACAGCTACATTACAACAAAAAATGTCTGCCCTCCCCTTAGTTAGATTAAACAATCCAGTGATAAAACTGAGGAAAACACACCCAGTTCCCTCTTGTGTGTGTGAGGGTGTGGGAGCCAGTGCTGAAATATTAAATTACAAGAATCAGGTACAAACGTCCCTTTTTCTTTGTGCTGGCCTGTCCTGTAGCTAGGGCCTCCCTACTGGTTTCTCATATAGTTCAGTAATGGTAGCCTTTAGAGGCATTGTCCTGCACGGGAGCCAGGAGAGTGTGTGTTACTGAGTTCATAATGGAAGGAAGTCCCTCCGTTCAAACTGGAAATGTTCTATAGCAACAAAACGTGGCCAGCAAAAGCCTTAAATAGTTAAAGCAATGATGTAATACTTAAACAATAACCTGTTCAAGCACAGTTGTTGCTTGGTCTCACCCTGGTGATAGTGTCGATCAATCACTGTGCTTATTTATAGTTAGATTTGTGACAGTTGGAGGGGGGGAGGAGGGGGTGTTGTATATTGATCTGTAAAAAGCAACATTGCCTTTGGAGGGTGTTTCAAGATATATCTCTTAAATATTCTAAATCCTTTGTATTTCAAACCTCTTCTCTTTAAAGCTGTGTACATGTGTGAGTGGGAGAAACACACCCCTCAGAGTCCTGAAGACAAGGTAAAAGAAGGAGAGGAAAAGGAGAAGAGTGAGGAGAGCCATGGGGACCCACCGACTGCAGCTGCTGGAGTCACTTATGAACTCTGTGCTGGATTAGTAGACAAACCAGATCTCTCACTGGAAGAAATAGCCAGGCAGGAGATTCTAGAAGAATGCGGCTATGACGTGCCAGTATCGAAGCTCAGAAAAATAACATCCTACAGGTGAGGGATGCCGTATTTATTTAGACTTTTAACCGTAATATTCTTGTATACTATGTACACCATGTTTGGATTTGTACATCTCCAACTGCCCCATGTTTTATAGCTGATAACACTTTGAAGAGTTATATTGACATGAGGGGGAGAACTTATCTAGCCATCTTGGATGGGCAGAATTATCAGTCATTTTTTAATCTTGTTTTATTATCAACTATTGCATGCTGTATTTGTGAAACGACTCCCGGTTTATTTTTTTAGATGATAAAATATTGTTTATATGGTGGCTTTCAATGTCCGCAAGCAAATATTAATGATGGCTGTCTTCAGTGGAATTCCATAATAAAGGTATTTAAGCAGCTTTTCATGTACTGCCGATTTAAAGGACCCGGAAAATATAAAGCCCATTGTGTGGTAAGTGGTGCCATTGAGACCAATGTAAGCTCTGCAATATCAGGCACCAAACGCAACACACATAAGAAGATTTACGAAGAAAAGGAGGCCATTCAGCCCTTCTAAGTTCACCCGGTTCCTAGTAGCTGATTGATCTCAGAACTTTGTCAAGTTGGGTCTTGAAGGATCCAAGTGATTCTGCCTCAACAACATGAGTGGGCAGCCCACTCCATACACTCAGCATGTTCTCCTTCCCTCTGTCCTAAGTCTGTCTCCTGGTCCTGGCTTCTGTACTGCACTTAAAGTAATGGTTTGGGTTAACGATGTCAGCTTATTTTAAGATTAAAGACATAGGGCTCTATTCATAGATATAAACTGCGGCATATCACTAAATAGGACCCTCTCTGGCAATGTTACGTGATTTTACAGACAGAAGGGCACTGAAGACACTCGCATGCACTGTTAGAAGCTTGATTTTTCATAACCTTGGTACTTAAACTTGAATTATCTCAATGGAGGTATTTCTATTCGTTATGTTTGGATCAATTGAGTGTAACCCATGCTCTATTAGAACAACTCCAAACCCTAACCAACACACGTGCGTTTACACTTTTGCTTATTTGGTGGGGAAACATCCATAATTTACTTGAGACAGTTACCCCCAAAAGTTATACGCTCTCCCAGAAGCATTCCTTCACTGGTTAGTAAATACGAGAACTGAATGCCGTAAATCTCTCCAGAAGTATTGGTCTCAATTTCAAAAGCATTAAACGACATGCTTATCAGCATATCACAGTTGTGAAAAGCTCTAAAATCATAAAAGTATGTAATTAGTCATGAACACCTGCTGGTGCACCTGCTGCTAGGTGCTATAATACATTGACCTCCTTCAATTGATATTACTTTATTTTCCCTGCACCTGCTTTTGCCTTATGTAGACATGGTGCAATGGAATGAAAAATGATGGCATTTCCTTTTCTGCTTATCAGTTGCAGTTCAAGTGCTCTGTATGTGCAAACACGATCATTGCTTCTCATATCGGTGCACTCCTAGGCACTCCTGTTTTTATTCCAATTTGTGCTTAGTCGTGGAGCCCCTTGCCAGCTTTTTATTTAACGATACTCTGAAACTCAGCTACACTAATCCCCACGTCACAGTTAATACCTGTTTGATAATAAAAAAGATGTCCTTGGATGGTTGATATCAGACCTGCAATCTGCTACAAAAAGCTTGCTGCTTGTAAATTAAGAACAGTACCACTCCATAAATGGAAGAAAGTCAGCAATTGAGGTTGTAAAGTCTTAAATACACAGGACATGATCAGTAAAGGCAAAACATGGATTAGTAATAAAACACCATTCCAAGAAAGTGCTGTCATGTATTATCAAATATTACGATGGATTGATTTATGAGAAATTGCACAATTATAGCCCTGCTCACAACTTAAAAATTCAGACTGGAGTCTGTTGGTGTAATTATGAATCTGGGTGGAAGTGTAGTTTAATAAATACAGCACATTTGTGTTGCACTGGAATAAGACAGAATAAAATGCTCATTTTGTTGGCTATGGTTTACCCACAAGGTATTTCAAAGAATGTGATACAAATACTGTGCAATTCAGGTGTAACTGCCATGATGTATAAACAGTGTCAGCTAGCTGACTGCTCAGCTGTCCCCGAATTTGGAGTTCACAGATAAATGTCCTCCTCAGTTTAACATTTATAATCTTATATATTCACTGTCCTTAGCTGTAATGTGTAGAGCTGTTATCCAGAAATCCATTTTTATTGATATTAATATTCGATAGCAGTTTAAAAAAAAAAAAATTGCTAGCATTTCAAACAATGAAATATTAGCTATTCCAGAGCTGGTAACAGAATAAATAAATGGCCTTTTGTCATTCAAATTATGGTATATTCGCTGTCTGTGCTGAGTATCACATGGTTGCACTATGCAGGTGAGAACCGTCTGAAAACAGTTGAAACAATTGAGATATTGGGCTCTATGCACAAAACCTTAACCCTTTTAAAGTTTCTTTTTTAGTATGTGTAAACATTCTGTAAAGTTAGACAGGGATTTGAACCTGACAGTCAACTCCAAACAGCTCGGAACGTTTTAATGAATCTCACCTTACTAAGATATCATGTGGCTTTGGTAGTCAGAGGGAGCTGAAAACTTAAATATTGGTTTACAACTGTACTCTACAACTATGGCCAAAGGTTTTGCATCACCCTAGAATTAACACTTTTTTCCATATACTTAATGAAAAACTGACAAAAAAAATTGAAAAATGTGACATATATATTTATTTCTTTTTAATTATGTCTCAATACTAAAATTCGAGATGATGCAAAACTTTTGGCGATCGCTGTGTGGTTGTCGATAAATGGTTTTGTACAATAACAATTAGCCACAGTCATTGAAAACCTACTATTTCAGAACCGGTTTGAGATACATACTTCATATTTGCAGGATTATACAAACAATTCGCAGATGGCCTTGACCTAGACCCCCGATGTACATGTAACATCACGGCCATATTGAGGTATTGGCTGTCTGCTGTCTGTTAAATACAGTGTCACTTAACAGTTAAACATCTCACCATGGCAATTCGAATGATCTTGATGTGTCTTCTTCCATTTATAGTAATGATTGCCATCAGTTTGTATCCTGAAACCAAACACACCACATCCCTGTTATCAGAAGCCATCCTTAATAAGACACCCACAATCGTATCAGTGAGATGGATCTTTCAAGCACGCTTCACTTTTCTATAAACAACTGCATACCGCGATGCTGTACATTTTCAATCAGCGCAGCAGTGATGGCAAGTTTATCTTATTTCATACAGTGAGATGTAATAATTTCATGAACTAAGGTTTTCTTCATATGTTGACTAATTACCGTAGATCTCTTTTTAATTGTTTTTAAAACATGAGAAGATTGATCTACGCTATTAAATAAGGGTGATTCTATCCTTTCAAGTATGTTTGCATGTTTTTTTTTCCATTAAAATATGCATTTTTTCCTACTCTGGTCCCAAATTCTTGAGAGGAGTTTCCTATATTTGTGGTTAATGATACATAAACCAAATGGTGCCATGCAGTGTGTTGTATGCAGGTAAAGAAAAAAAAAAAAGTGTAACTCCTACATTGGGAGAAAATGCCAATTTTTTCCATGTGGCAGACAAATAATGTTAGTATAATTTGATGTTATAAGGGCTTTCCAGCAAAATAGGTCTTTGACACAATAGGTTGAGTCACACCCATTGGTTTACATGAGCTAAAAACGAGCCATGTGTGTAAACATCATGAGCTGGAAACTCATTTCACAGCCAGGATTTCGGAATGGCATGCTGCTTGACAGTGCGCATCATTAACTGGCCCCTATGCCCATACGAGTCATAGCAGAGGCACAGTCCACGAGTTATGCTCAATGTTTGCACTTAAGCACTTCTTAGGCAGGCAGGCACAGGCCTTTGCAGTAAACTTTTGCATTTTTTCAGGCCAAATGTATAATAACCGAGGGAGTGGGTTACTGACACGATTCCTTTTCAACATCCCGTGCCAAACACCTTTAAGACTGCCCAAGTGTTGAAATAAAAAATAAAAAATGATATGAATGCAATAAGGTGTGTGTTTAATTGGCACCTCACATATTTTCTATGTGTTCAGACATGAAAAAAAGATTGTCTTCTACTTTAAAAACAAGTAATTATTTTAATATCTTTTCAGCTATTCTCTATTGAATGTTTTTGTCTAAGTTTGGAATCTGAATTCTTTACTGGCTGTACAATCTGGTTGACTTTATTTGTTCATTTTTCTTTGCATTGTGGTCGACCCAGGTAAAGAATATTTTTCTTTTTCTTCTACTGAAATGGACAGCTGGTTTTTTGGCAGGATTTAGTAATACTCTTGGAAATGTTTCACCATCGTGTGCCAGCCTTTGTGAAAATATTCCAATGGTATCCAGTGAACCAATGAATGTAAGATAGCACTGCAATAATATTCAATAAAATACCAGTGATGGTTAACCATTAATTGTTAACCATATAACCATATAGTTTTTCACAAAAAAATGTAAGGACTGTTTAAGGAATGTTTTTTTTTTATGTTGAACCAAGCTCTCAATCATTTTCTCTATTTAAAATGTAATTTTACCAAATATTATTTCTGTTCAGTGTTGTTTAAGTGTAATAGGGAGAGCAACCTTCACATGTTCTATTGAAAATTTCACAGAAAATCAAATAAAATAAAAGGCACAGCAGATGAACTTTAGCCTAACAGTACAGTAGTTCCAGACCAAATCAATCCACAAAACACTTGGACCTGCTCATATCTCCTCTGACTTCTCATGAGGGTCATGTTTTGTGTAACACCCAATGGGCTAGAGACTCATAGCTATGTACTCCAGATCTTTATTCGCACATAGTAAAAAAATAGAAAAAAACACCTGGGTCATTCCGTGACAAATCATCCAGCCGGTTAACCCCTACCATCTCCGATACACACCAAACTTGGTTCTTGGGGTTGTTTCAGGTAAATTTTCAATGAAAAGGTCAATGTCTCGGCTTCGTCTGTGCACAATTTCACGAAGGTAATATTTTTGTTTGCTTTCCCCCATTTCTAAGAAACCTGAATAATCTTCAAGTAACACACATTTCATTTGAATCAGATGACATGAGTAAATGAATAACACATCATCAGTGGGGGAAAAAAAGTCAGCACCTTTTAGTCTTTTTGAGATCTTGATTCTGAAAGGTGTAGCCCCTGGGGGAAGACGAAGTGACACAAGGGCAAATAACACTGCAGAGAATGTTGACATGGGATACCCAGCATGTGTCATCATTCTTTGGCCAGCAGTACTACTGTGATTTCCCACCAGGGTGCATAAATTGGATATAAAAGTTCCCAAATTCCTCAGAGACATTTTCAATCATACCCATCCAATACGTACAGGTTAGGTTTAGATTTTTTCAAAGCAAAGCAAAAATATTACCTTCCTGAAATTTTGCACAGACGAAGCTGAGACCTTGGCCTTTTCTTGGTCATTTTTTGAGTATTTTTTTGGGGGAGGGAGGTTCAAAAACATTGTTAAGGTGTAACTTCCTTTTGTTTTCTTTCAAATGTATTTTTTATATTTGCCAGTCTAAAAATGTAAATTTGAGCGTGTTTGCCTGAAACAACCCTAAGAACCAAGTTTGGTGTAAATCAGAGACGGTAGGGTTTAAAACTTTTTTGGGGGTGATTTGTCACCTATTAGATTCTAAAACGAATAAAAAACAACTTGAGCCTGTTTAGCTTTTTGTTTTATTTATTTCTGGTTTAGTAACTTTGGGTGCATTTTTCCTTTGTTAATGACAATTTGGTGTATTAAATAGCTTTGAGAATCTCTAGCCCTGTGTATGGTACTGAAGGTTTCTTTATTTTTTAGAAGGAGTTAATCCTGTTCATGTTAATGTTTTTAGGTCTGGGGTCGGAGTCACTGGATCCAAGCAGACCATGTTCTATGCCGAGGTTTCCGATGATAACTGTGTTGGGGAAGGTGGCGGTGAACCCCAGGAAGGAGAGCTCATCGAAGTGGTGAAAGTCCCTTTACAGGAATCCATGAACTTTGCATTTGATGAAAGCCTCCCCAAAACCATGGGGGTCCTCTTCAGCTTTATGTGGTTCCATAGCAACATGGCACCTAAGTACAAAATTTCAACAAACGTGTAAAAGCTGCTGAAAGAGTGAATAGTGATGTGACTAGTATTTTGGAAATAATAGTCTAGATATTCTTAGTGTTTTTATATATGTTACGTGTGACACCCCCCCCCACCCCCCCCCCCCCCCACAACACTAATATACAAGGCGATGCATTGAATGAGAAAAAATACACATAAGACTGATATCAATTAAATAAAAAAATAATAATAATACAAATAAATAAATAAAACAAGGGTTGCCGCAAGTATAATTTGCATTATTGTATTTGCTTTCTGGACATTTTGCAACGTGAGATCAGTCAGTAAGTGGAATACTTGTTGTCTTTTTGTTTGTACTTTAATAAGCACGGTAAGCTCTTTTTATTGGAAGCACGTCTGCTGCTATCAGGTGTGACATTGTTAGTGGGAGGGGTCCCTTTTACAGATCCCTTCAAGCACTCCCAGCCAACTCAGGTTCTGCCATCTAGCAGAAATTACTTGAAGCTTAGAGATGAAAACAAAAATCAGCACGTAGCAGCGTTATCAAATGAGCTAGCTTTAGATCTTCACAGTTTATATATTGAGACCATGGCTTTTAATGATTGAAAGAGCTAAACGGTGCACTGCTGGAAACAATCAACATGAGCAAGACACACCAAAAAAATACAAGGGATGACTAAAGAGATAGAAATGCGTGGCCCGAGCCATTCGGATACCTGCCATCCCGTTTAGATGGAACATAAAAGGCTGAATATCATGGCTACGGATCACTTGCTTACACGACCTTGTTTATTAAAGAATCTTGCTTATTTGTAATAGGGATAAGGGTACGCTGACACTACTGCACACCACATGATACCTGTAACCACTACGGGCAGCAAGAGCGACTTTAAGAGCACCTGCATTAGATCTTGACATTGATGTGTTAATATGACATAGTTCCATGAGTTTAACCCTTTAAAGATCAGGCTTTATTGACCTGTCGTCAACATTGTGTCTTAAGGAAAATCATTCGCTAAGTCTTCTTCGCTAAATCTACACTACAAACTGCTGAAAAGGAAATAAATAAGGTTAAGAAAATCCAGCTAACACCACAAACAAATATGATTTTTCCATTGCAGCAGCAGCAGCAGCAGCTGTACTCTTAGGAGGGTCAATGAGGTTTCGTTACAGTACACGATGATATTTATAAAAAGAGTTTCTATGGACTAAAACTAAGAGCATAGGTAGGTCAGCAAAATATTGTTATTTTCCACTCACGGGTTAAGTACAAAGATACTCTCTTATACAGTCCAGTTGGTGTACATGGTCACATTCATATTTTCCTACATACTGTATCACCAATTAAGAGGAAACATAAAAGTCAAAGGCACAGAGGGGAATAAAACTAGCAAGTACAAACTAAGGTGTAAGCTAGGGTAGTCAATATCATTTGCCTTCACTTGAAAATAGGGCCCTGTATCGCCATAAAAAGACATAAGTGTATTGGATTTAGGGGGGCAGAAACAAAGGGTAAAGTCCACCCTTCAAGCCAAACAGATGGATGTTTCACACCAAATGTCAACCAAGGAGTTGCAGGTTCTTTCACGTACGAAGGTCACATCAGCAAAGCTCCTTTTATGCTAAAAAAAAAAAGTTGTAAAAAATGGAGTTGTGGTAGTCACGTGATTTTCCTTGGCTGTTGAGAGGGTATGTTTGCAGTGTAAAGATAAAACCTGTACACTTAAAGTAAAGACATCTAGTAATTTAGGCAGAAAGGCCAGTCAGTTGGTTGTAGCCTCCGTTAAATGTACCTGCATAACTTGTTTTTATATTGAGGTTGTATGCCAGTATTGGAAAAAAAGAGGACCCCATTAAAACGGTTTACATTTGCACTTGAATTTGTTTTAAACTATTTTAAGTAGACATTATGTAAAGCAACTTTTTTTTGCAATTGTTTGTTGTGTTATTTTTTCTATATTGTATTTTCTAATTCTCTTAGTAATTATTTGGTCATATCATACCTTTTGCCTTGTAGAAAAGGGTATCATTAAACTGTGATTGCATGAGCTCTACATTTAGGTGAATTACATCTGTAGTAAATCTGTAAATAAAAGGGTTCAATTCCCAAAAGGGTTAATCCAGTTGTCTGTTTACCTGTTTTAAAGAATGTGGTTTCATCCTTTTCACAAATAGACTTGCCATGGCCAAAGTGAAAGGTCTTCTATTCTTTGTTAAATAGACAAAATAATATTCAGGCAAAATAACTTAATAGGTATTGTTGAACCTGATCTTTAGTCAACCCAAAACAACATAATGTATCTCATCCATGGTCTGACTTGCAAAATCTGTTCATATCTGTTCTAATTGTATATAAAGTTAACTGTCTATGTATCTATTTTATAATTAATATGTTGTTTTTTTTTCAAAGTTTTGGCAGGGCAACTTCTCGAACTCCATGGAGTTCGCACAAACTATTTACAAATGTCTAAAAATGTCATTAAAACATTGTGACCGAAGGGGATATATTGCAGGCAACTAGAGCTCCTTAACTCAAAAGTCCAAGTAACTTACCCAAGGCTTCTCAAAAAATTCAGTAGCATTAGCAGTTGAGTAGTAGCATTAACAACCACTCGGAATGATTGCAAACACCTTTAAACAGCAAGGGAACCGTGGAAATAAAAATGAAGGAAATGTCATTTGAAGCTACTTAATCTTTAACAGAAATGCAAGCACTCTTAAGAAATAGTTACAGCTATCTGAATTTGATCCCCATATCCTTCACTTTAGTTGTGCATGTTAGGCCATGTTCTGTAACTGGACCTCAGCTGATTGAGTTTCGTAAACAAAAGACAAAACCATAACCCGAATCTCACCCAGCAGCTGGGAACAGTGTCTTCTGTACACAAATAAAACACTAATTTGTCAGATCTGCCTCACAGCTCATAGATAAAGGTTTGGGGGAAAAAAAATCTTTCAGTTTGTCCCTTGACTGATGAGTTTGATCAGATACATCAAGTCACCAAGGTGATATTTGTATGCTGCTGCTTACGCCTTGTGGTAATCATTAGACATATCTTTGGTTCATTCAAAAACAGGGAAAAAGAAAACAGGCATTAACTAACCAAAGATAATTATCCACTCCTCTCTATAGCAACAGTAATCTACAGCTTTGCGGCTGGAGATGCTTAACAGAATCCTGTTTTTGCCAGTGGCACGTTCGTCAAAAGAAAGAGTCAGCAGGTTTGTGTAATGAATCCAAAAACTACACATGGAATTGCGACCTGGAGGTAAAATATAAATAAATAAATAAATGGTTCCTCACTTTAATCTTTGTAGTGGGCATTGTAAAAAAAAATAAATAACAATGAACCTTAAGTAAAAAGAAAACAAAAACACAGACAAACAAAATGCCAGCCTGGCTAATTAAGCTAATATACACAAGACACAACCATTTGGTTACAGCTCTGGTAACGCAAAAACAATATTTAAAGGTTTAGTAGATGGAGTCGTAAAGACAGAAATACCTTAAAATATATTTTTAAAAAAACAGTTTATTTTAAATTACATGATGAATTTTATACATTTATTTTTATATTTAAAAATGTACTTCATTTTATTAATATCAGGGGTTTGCAATGTTAAAGAAACACTTTATTATGGAACTAGGGTTGTAGAAACATGCACAATTCAAATTCAGTGCGTAATACATGCACAACCTTCAACTTCAGAATAGCAGGATTAAAACATACCTCCACAACTTTCAGCATGCAGTTGTCTTGTGCTCAACATCCTCTTTGCATAAAAGATAATTGGACAAAAACAGGCTTACATCTGCAATGCCTGGGCTAGATGCCAATGATGCTGAATTTCAGCTATAAACAGTTCAATCCTATTTCATCCCCTTTCTGTCATTTTAATAGAATACCAGTTAAAGCTTGCATTTTAAACAGCCCGGGTGCTTGTCTCTTTAACTCTTGCAGTAACAAATGCCCATTGCTTCAAATATAACATCTAACCTGTTTCATGTTCTTTTCCCCCCTATTGAGAAGCATTTGTATCGTGCAGGTTTATCTTGCTTCTTTCCTATTACAGGGTTTTCTCTTCAATGGCCTGTGGACTGACGCGTGTCACTTTATAACTATGCCAGGTTCATCAGTAAATTTTCCTTTAGAGTTTGGAAAATCACTATTTTACTATTGAACTGAATCTATCGAAGACCATCAATGGTACTTAGAACCCTGTGGTGTTTTCTTTTTATAGTGTATAAAGCATATATTCATTGGTTTTTGGCTGTTCTCCCTTCAAAATTACAATAAAACGAGACTAAATGGAATGCAACTGCCAAGGTGGGTAACAGTAAACAGAAGACAGAAGCTTCCTTGTCAGATACTGTAATCAAAATGAAACATAAGCACACAGTGGCCCATGAACTATACATTTAAGTAAAACCTGGGACAAATAAGTAAGCCTTCCACAGCCTAGGGTCCATTCCAACTGAATGTCCTGCTAAACCAGGGCTTTAGTTTATGCTTTTGCTTTGGACGACCTTAGATTATGTATACAGGCGATCAAGCCAGTCGATGACGTAACCAAGACAAAGCACTTTGAGAGTAATAAACATAGTCTGTATTTATCAGGAATCCTGTTTATATGAATTTCTGATTGATATACTGTAAATAAGATTGTAGTTCCTGGGTTTAATTGCCTCACTAGTGTGTTTCCGGTTCAGCCAGGCCTCTGACTGCTTGCTGATCATATCATTAAACAAAGATGGCAAGTGTTGTATTTGAAACAGTTTTTGAATATATGTAATATTATTTTTAATGTTTCACGTCAGACCAGGAAATGAAACCAATAACACAGGATGGTACGGGCCAAATGGTCCTGCTAAGCTCGTATTTTATTAATTACAAAATAAAGATTTAAATAAAACCCACCAAAGAAAAGGGCACATTGGCCAAAGCAAAACAAACACAAACAATAATGATGTTGCTAAAACGAGCACCTTTCTGGTAGCATTTGTTCTTGCTCTTAATTCTCCCAGAGCGTGTCTTTTATACTGTGGCTGGAGCCTTAATTACCCATTAAACAATTACCTTACCAAGGCTCCAGCCACATTCCCACAGGCTTTACTGGGATGGGGATTCAACCCCATCCCCATCAGCTACACTGTACGAGACCGGATTTCAAACAATAAACAACAATGTCAGACAGCTTTGCCCATATACAAATATATAATAATAATAATAATAATAATAATAATAATAATAATAATAATAATAATAATACATACATACATAATAAAAGGGGCGGGCACCTTGCCACAATAGATATGCATTATCTTGTTGCAGGAATGTCTAAATTAAATGTTAATACTTTATTCTGGGTAGCAGTGGGATTCTAAACAATGGTTTCTCAGTATTGGCCCAGTCCTCTGTACATTGAAAAACATTTCCAGCATGCTCGTTAAACAAATAAAAGGAGCTCTTGGGGCAACCCCTGTGTGCCTTGCAGGCAGATTTCAATGATATTTCCTGATCTGTTTTGTGCATCAGCATATTTATTATTGAAATCATAACAGTATTTTTTGGATCAGGATGTTCTGAATGTATGCAGTTAGAACAGTTAGTTACTTCTGCAAGAGGAGAAACCTTTCTCTTCCATATAAAAAAATGCAATATGAAAAATAAGCCTGTTCATATAATGCCTACCTCAAAACAATAGTGAATCAAATTAGGAGTAGCCAGTAGTGACACTGGCCACCATCCCCTTGAGTAGCAGAGCCATAGAAGCTTCCTAAAGGGCTTATCAGAATGCATGGGGAAAAAAAAAGAAACTTCTCCTAAATTAAGATTGATGTTAAAAGCAAACATGAGATAACCTTAAGTATGGAATGAGAAATTAAGGAAAATAAACCTTTGAAGTTTTAAGCCTGCTCTGTGGGAGCTGTTTCATATTGAAAACAGGCAAGCTTGTCTCAGGAGTACTTATCAGAGAAGGTAAAACAAACCAGATGATTTCGGCTTTTACTTTTTGCACTGCAAAGCGTGGTTGGAATGGTTAACTGTGCAGCACGGACAAGATCACAGGCTTCTCAGAGCTGCTGTTGTATTTTCTTTCCATCCAGCTGCACAGCCCCCTGCAGTCTGGAATCCCCTCCAAATCCAAACCGGGCAACCCATTCCATCTGGCAGAGATAGCCAGAGCCAGTCTCCGTGACTTCCAGGTGGTGTGGGCCATCTGCGGTGCGTGGTGTCACCCTGGGAACCTCTGGCTGGGACCCCACGCTTGCTCTTGGCTACCTCCTGGAGAAAAGCATTTTCATCCCCTCCGGTTGCTTTGAAAATTGTGAGTGGCTGCTAAGCTGATGCACTAGTGGGAGAGAATCAGATCCAAAATGTCCTTCTCTGTCCAGATCTGCAGCTGCTCCACCTGCTCATGGGACGCAAAGGAAAATGTAGTGCCGCCAAAAAAAAAAAAAAAAAAAGGAAATCAATGAATCTGGGTTGAGCGTAACCAAAACCACAATGACATTTTAAACAGATAATAATCTTTTTTAAAAAAAAAGAAAGAAAGAAAAAGGAAAAGGTCAGCCATGTATCCATGTATTTTCTTCAGAGAATAGGGTAAGACGATTCTAGTGTTACTAACACTGTAAAATAGAACAATGTATGAGTCTGGAGGGCCAGGCCCAGCTGTGGTTCTTTTAAGTAAATCACTGAAGCGCTGGTCTCGTAGATCTGCTTCACCACACAACACGTAGCACAGCCTCTCCACTAGCAAACTATGCATCCTAACAACATGGCAGTGGCTATTTATCCATCCACATTGAAGATGAAATATTTCTAAAGCTAGATCGAATCAATCGCTGCAGCCTCCAGGTCTTGTTTATTTTGTTGTGGAAATGCATTGCCCCATGCTGATCGCAGTCCATGGGAACATCACTGAAGACAGAGTTGGGCCTCACAGTGGAAGAAATTGGGAACCACTGCGCTATTACATGTCAATGCATACGTTTAATCAACTAAGAATGTATAAAGCTTTTCAGATGACGGAATTACTTCAGTTGTTGCTGCACACAGAATATCTGAATCTTGATGAGACTGGTCATTACCAAGGGATTCTTTATTTATTTGTTTTATAACTGCATGCATTAAAATACAGCACTATAGAAAGAACACATCAGAATGTTAATTAAGTTCTGAAGAACGCATGTGGATTTATCAACTAGAATCATAGCAACACTACCTATACTGTACTGCCATCCCTCTTGGGTGCAATTGATGTTTTAGAAATTTATGTATATTTCTATTCTTCGAGGGTTCCTGAATAATTGTTTGAAAAACTACCATAAATATACCAGCAGCCTACAGACAAAGTAGTGCTGTGCTCAAGGAGGAATATGAAACTCTAAACGTTAAAATCCTAGTTATCATGAATACACCAACATGTAAAAAAAAATTGTAAAAATAAACTCTGTAAAAAAACAAAGTATATAACCTAGCACTGAATTACAATTAAATAAAGCAATTACCACTACAATATACCAAATCAACAGATAAAAATACAGAGCCTCTTGGGTCTCTAAAATGTTGCGTCTGCCAGCTTCTAGTGCTTCCTTAACTACCTGTTGCCAAGAAACGGGGGTGAAAGCAGGTCATGTGATACCAACCCCTCTTGTCTACAGACAATGCCCGTCTACTTTTTTCTTGTATAACTGTCGACACAGATATATAACCTGGATTTCAATCCTGATGGATATGCATAAGTGTTTTGTAGGAGCATTTTCCTGTTTTGTCAAATGATAGTAAATCAAAGTGTCCAGAATTTTTTTTTTTTTAAATCAGAATTTCATTTATTCATAAAAACAAAAGAATCGTTCAGTCCACTGTGGACATTTGGAATCAACATATAGCCAGTTTAGTTTGGTGTGATAGTCTCTGTCTAAGATTAACCATGCTGACATACAATATTATATTATGTTGTACCACAGATTAAACTAAGAAAGCCAGACATACTAGGGGAAGCAGAGCTACTAACAGTCTCTATCTCCCAATAGCAATGAGTGGAGCTCTGATAAATACCATTTAGAGATCTACATTGTACTTTAGCTATGGGATATTTGCCTTATATTCCTCTACACTGTTGTAATCTGACAATATTAAAAGCCATTGTTCCTAGAGAATACAGTAAAGGATTTCAATCCCAAACCATTCAGCATCTCATTCTCAAACCTACAAACTCATGTGACATCTTGGTGAATTATTCAATGGAAATTCCTGCAACTACTGTGCTGTTGTATTAAAAAGGGTTCTCTGTTACTGAAGGAATTTCTCTCGCAAATGATTGAGTTACAATGGACTTAAACACCACAGGAGTCCGGTCCACCTAGTGCCCTGTGTTGAATATAAAGAGTAGTGGAATGCAAGCTGTTTTGATAGCAGTATGACGGGACCAATTGTTTGGCTTCAGACGGTTTACTTCAGCAGTCATTAAAGTGAACCTTTCAGACAACGTAAGCCAGGATATTACCATGTACAGTACTGATTAAAAAGAGGGAGGTTACACTAAATAGTTTCTCCCTGCCATTTAACATGTTTTTAAATGCAAAAACAGTTGAAATAGATGTTTCACGCACTGTTACAAATGCTGTTTTTCAAACTGTGCATTTTTATTTTAATTCTAAACTGTGGCTTGTTATGTCATCTATTGATCTATTAAATAACCCCCACAATTGCCAGTCAGATTGCCCCCCCCCCCCCCCCATACCTTAACTCCTTATGATAATATAAATAAATGGTTTTAATACCAGCACTATGAATTTGAAAAGACAGTGTATTGGAACTTCTACGCCCACACAGTCAGTGTTTTTGTTGAGCTCTGATAGTGATCTGTTGTAGTGTGGGATTGACTTTGTGCCACTGCGTGCCACTCTTGGAATGTCTGAGTGATGTTGCCTGGATCTTTCCTGGCTCCGAAGGATAGCCGAGGCTAGGTTTTGTATCGGGGAGGGATTGGGTGATTTAAGATAGGTTCCTTTGTTGTTATGTGCAGTATACAGTAAAAAACATGTCTCACTCCACTTTCTGGCTCCCTTCATCTCTGTGACTCTTTTATCCCACCACTGGGACAATGGTTACATCTCTATTGTGTTTCTCCTGGAACTCAGTGCCCGCCCCCCACATGTCCCCCCATGTATAATCCAAGCAGGTCTACAGTACCCAAGCATTCAGCCAACCTTTTTATATCATGCCGCGCGCGTGATGAGGTCGTAAAAAGCTTTCATGTGTAATATGACACATTCGATAATAATAGTTCCCAATGTTTCTGTTCAGGATAAGCCATCTGTGGCCGTTTCCCTTTTCTCTAATCTCTCCCCATTGCATTCTCGCTCCCATTTTCACAGGTGTGATAGCCTTTTTATGCATGGCAGAGCTATTCAGATACATTGTGCGCACATCTGGAGGTATGACGCTGGACAATGGAAAAAGTTATTCAATATGAGTCCGCTACATAGCAGCACTCTACTGGCCATCTGTATGCAAAGGAGAACGTACACCGGGTAAAGAAATATTAGAAGGCGCCCTGGAATCTTTCCCAAGATGCTTTTTCATATGCCATGTGTAGCATTCAACATTTCTATACGATTGCATTGCATCTGCTATAGGCAGACAAAAAAAGTGGCCATAGTAAACGTATATACACAAAAATGAGATATTATATAGACACTATTATATTAATTTAATCATCATTATTTTTTCTCAGTGTCTAGGATAATGGTATTGTTTGGTTCATCAAGCATCTAGTGTAAATCCTGCCAAATCAGAAGAGAAAACATACAGAATACCAACAATCAGTGCTAATCTGATCTATGAAACCAGCAGTGTGTGTATTAATAAAACCCCAGGCTGCTCCTGGTTCAAGACACATTGCACAACACCTCTATGATAATTATTCTGACTGAACAGATCATTGTTCTGTATACAGTACATAACGGGTGCGCACAACGCTGTGGAGGATTTAAACTGATATGGTGATTTTTAAGGTGCTTAACTAACTTCAAAATGTATTCCTGATGACAGATTTAACTTTCTGAAGACATTTCGCACAACTGTTGCTGAGGTTTGGAAGTACATCTTTTAGAAAAATCTGATCTCTGTTGACAAAACAAAGTGGAGCCAAGCCTGCTGTGGACATCCATTCTCCAGGGTTCATCCATATTACATGCCATAAATGTGTGTAAAATGAACACACCTACATCCCCATCGCTAAGGTGTCCCGTTGCCTTCTCTTTGACGTTTGCAACATAGAAGAAGGTTTTGTGATGCCACTTAAACTGTATTAAAGTCAGGCTATATATAGCCCACATTAGGTAGCCCTAGCACCATTGTGTTTTGCGTCTTTAGTGACATCAGTGCTTAATATAGGCAACGGCATGAGGTCATGTTGTATTGTTGTATTTACAATGTTGAGAATGTGGACGACAGACTGCGACATTGTGTTTTGTCAATTATTCTGGGCACTTCCAGAATTCTACAACACTGAACCTTTACTGTGCAGGTTATCTGTCCCTGTGGAAGTTGCCTTTCCTGTCTCCCGTCATTAAGCTGAACCTGGTCATGGGGCCAGGCATGGAGCAGAGTGTCATGCAGGATCGTTTTCATTATCTACATGTGTAAGCAGAGCAGAGGAAATCTGCATCAGAGAGCTGTGATGGTCAGTTCTAAAACCCATTGCACAGAGATAATTCCAAGCAAGTCTTCCAAGTAAGTTTTAATGTCAAGAGCTTCCTGTTGGCTCTCTTGTACAAACTTAACAAAGTAACCTTTTTTGGCCAAACACAAATACAGGGGAAATTAAAGACTGCCATGGTCACATTAAAAGCAGCTTTTTAGTCAACATACAAATCTATTATTATTTAAGGTAATTTTTCATGTTCTGTAAGTTTCCTCACTCAGGAACTAACTTCTGTGCAGTCATTCATCTTCCTTATAGCATATACTTAAGTCCAATTCAAAGACTTTTCCCCTCAGGTTATCTTCAAACGGAGCAATGGTGTATACTGCTTACCCCAAATTACCATTGGTTCAGACCCAAGCTTCTACAACAGCCATTTTCTGCCGGTTTAGAAAAAAAAAATGTGGAACTGAAATTCAAACAGAAACTGCAGTGCACAGAAATTGATCGTCAATGAAACGGTATATAAGGAAATAAATTATTGCGGCCAAATTTCTTTACATTTGTTTTCTTTGCATGAAGAGAGCATGTGACTTTGTAATACACAGAGCTTTATGATATTGATACAGAACAGTATCAGAGAAGCAGCTGACCATAAAACACACAAGAACTTGTCATGGAATTCCTTTAGAATTTTTATTGGCTTGGAATAGGTCTCCTTCAAAGAGACAGACTTTGTACTTCCAGATAAGATTGGAGTCTTTTAGATACAACTGTGTCTGATACAATCCTGTATCTATTAGACATATCAAAAAGTATCAATAAGTTCCCCTGAGGGGTTTCTCTAACAGCCTTTTTCTATAATCAAATTTTAAATAAACATATTAAAATTCAGCAGTATACCAAAGAAAAGCATGTTTACTAAAATATATTGTCTTGCTTCTTTCTGGCTTTGAATTGCCTGCGTTTCTTGTATGATGAATGGGCATATAGTAAAAGTCCAAATCGAATCATATATACTTGTTATATTGCCTGCACCTGCTACACAGAAGCAAGATCTGCCGATCTGTGACCAAGGCCGACTTCAAAGTTTCACAATTATTGCCTATTTTGACAATTTTCCAAGAGTTTCAGTTCCAGTAGTTTGAGTTCATATGCACAAAAAAATCTAAACCACTGAAGCAATGGTGTGTTCTAATAAATGTGCAGCACACTACTGTATATATTTATCACAAAATGGGTATATTTTGTTGCTTGGTTACATTCAAATCCACCGTAAAATCTAGGGTGTAACTTGTAGACATGCAGAATGGATTTGTAGAGTTCATGTCTATTTTTCTATCTGCCAATGCTGTGTGATTAGACCAGTTTTTCTCCAAAAGTTTGTGTGTTCCCCTTCAATTGCCATTTCCAATAGTGACATCCCATGCCCGGATAGCTGTGTTATCGTGTGAACTGCAAATTGCACGGCGCTTCAATCAGATAAAAGTAATCTGTAGACACTTCCAAACAAATTATGACACTTCACAAACGGTGAAAGGAAATTAGATGGGCATTTGTGTTGGCAACGGGGGGAACTTCTGAAGCACGGTTCCAGGATTGGTTCAATTAATCAAAGGCTTTTTACAGTAAATCAACCATCCATGTGCAAGCTATTAGTCAGACCAGTCTTCCATGCCCATGGCGGGGGAAAGAGATGAAACAGACTTTCAACTGATCAATTGCAATTCAAGTTCTACAGGTATATATCTTTCAGAAAGTTCATTAAAAAGCAAATGCACACTATATTAGAGAGAGAGAGAGAGAGAGAGAGAGAGAGAGAGAGAGAGAGAGAGAGAGAGAGAGAGAGAGAGAGAGAGAGAGAGAGAGAGAGAGAGAGAGAGAGAGAGAGAGAGAGAGAGAGAGAGAGAGAGAGAGAGAGAGAGAGAGAGATACGAGTGTTTTTTCTACTATAGTTTGAAATGCCCATTTGAATGTCACCCCTGTGCTGCAACCCTAACGGGCTGTCTTCATTCAGGTCAAGACAATGGCCAGTAGATGATGTAGCACAGTGAACTGAATTATCCCCAGACAACTGCCACCCCTAAACCATTGCTCAAGATAGGCAACTTGGTGCAACGTGTTTTTCATATCAGCAATCTCACCATCATGTGAGCCTTCCTGCATCTAAAGCGGTGGTGCGTTTACTCTGTTTATCAATCATTTATAATCTTGTGTTGTCATTCAGACATATATCATTACATCTTTCAGCATCCCAATTTCACTCAATGGAGTATTCATGTATTCAGAATTTCTTTTTTCTTTCTCTCTGTTACAATGTTGTGTTCCCAGCTTCCTCCATAACAAAAGTAAAGAGTTAAAAAAAAAATAGCAAACTGAAATGCAGAGAGACAAAGTTAAGCCAAACCACAACTTAAAGAGATTTTTTTAGACAGATGTCCTCATAGCCAAAAATTCAAAAGGATAATGAAAATGCTTGCATTGTGTCATTATAAATCTGGTTTGAATTATCGACTGCACTCACTTCTTTATGATAGCCAGATAGATCCTTAAGTGCTGGTAAGATACAGGTCAATGAAACAGCTGAGGTTAATCATGTTAAAAGCACCCACTAATCTTCCGCTCAGCTAACCTGAATCCTGGTCATGTGAGAAAAGGACTTTCAAGATGTTACTGCTGCCCCTATCTAAACACAATGCGTTTATCCAGTTAAAGGAGTGCCAACCAAGGTTTGAAAAATCAGTTTTCTTACCTTTTATTAGCAGCAGCAATATTATCAGGAGGCTGTGTGGTCCAGTGGTTAAAGACATGGGCTTATAACCAGGAGGTCCCTGGTTCAAATCCCACCTCAGCCATCGACTCAGTGTGTGTCCCTGAGCAAGTCACTTAACTTCCTTGTGCTGTCTTTCGGGTGAGACGTAGTTGTAAGTGACTCTGCAGCTGATGCATAGTTCACACCCCCTAGTCTCTGTAAGTCGCCTTGGATAAAGGCGTCTGCTAAATACACAAATAATAATAATATCACCCATTACCCCTTTTTGTATCTGTGGATTGTGTTTTGGTACTATGCTGCAATATTATCACCCATTCCTCTTTTGTATCTGTGGATTGTGTTTTGGTACTATGCTTATATTTTATACGTTTGGAATGTGCAGGTATTTCAAAGACAACAATACAGATGAAAAGTTGCTACTGCTTCCTTGCACTGTACCTTATCACATCGTGTCTCATAGTTAATAATGATCGATCTGTAATCAGATGACATAACCTACAGCAGCAGCACCGGGACACAGCAGTTGTAGAAACAAAAAACACTGAGCACTAAGTGGTGTTTACCCATCAAGAGCCATTGTCCTCATTTGAGGACAGGCTACTTTGTAATTTTTCGGAGCATTTTTAACTGGCATCTACCTGATATTTAAATGATTTCTTTAACTATATTATTGTGATAACTCATCTTGTTAACGGAAAAAGTTAATTGTAAATATAGCCCTGCAGATGCGTTTATGACACCTGAATATAAAATAAAAAAAACTGAAGCCTAAAAATGATACATTTCTTGGTATCTTCCAACCCACAGTGATGATAAAGCTCAATTTTCTATGTGTTGAGCTTGATAGCAGGCGTGAAATATCATTGGTACTGCAGACTTGTGAGAAAGTACATATAAAGCAATCCAAAACCTTAATAAAGTGTTACAATTCTACAACTGTTCTCTCCTTAGAGATACTTTGCTTATGATGCTTATCGTTTGGAGCTTATCTGGTAAACATTACAGTAGATATGCTTTGAATGAGAAGGATCATGGTGGAGATTATTTTCATACAAGACACTCTGAGACGTTTGTTGCCTGCAGAGGTGGATATATCAAACCAATACAGAGAAAATCCTGTTTTAATGAAATAACCCATACTAGGGTTGGCACCTCTGATGAATTAGCCTAATAAACTAGGTTTCATATCTATGTTTAACCAATGAGGAGCTTATACAATGTATGCAAATCACATAGTCTTGACGTTTTGAGTTACTCTCAGCAACGTCAATTGGGCATGTGTACACGTTATAAAAAGTGAGTGCTCTTATGCTTTTCGAGAAACTCAAAACGACTGTAGTATTTCATAGTACACTATGCATCGAGCAATCTGTAGCCACTTAACGCGGTGATTACTGTAAATAGACATTGTAAAAAATTCAAAAACTCAATGGTACACAAATAAGAATCGAGCATGTCGCATTACTTGAGTTTAGTCTAATTGCCTCTTGGTGTATAAACAAAGAAAGGAAGCTAGAGGTCTATAGATAAAATACAATTGTTTCAGGCACAAGAATCTATGGAAAGCTTATAGGGGAAACACGGTTCTTTTTTTAAAACACTAGTTAATGATTCCATTGTTTTTCCAAGTCTGGTTCATTCTCCATGTGGCGGTCCCTGATTTTCTTTTTGCTTCGGTCACCATGGAAGCTGGTTGTTGTGCCACACACTCAGGCCCTTTGTTTGAAAAGGGCTCCAGTCCTTTTCGTATACCGGTATTTATTTGTGTAATGTTGTAATGAAAGTAATAAGACAACGACGACATGTACAAAAGGTGTGAGGCATAAGACTTGTTTCCTAAAACAGACACCAATGTCTTGTTTCTGCATTTCAAACACTTTATATACCAGGTATGAAGAAAGAAAAGCATTTTAATACTCATCAAATAGAAGATAGGCATTAAAATCTAAGCTGTCATTACTAACATGAGCACAGAGGCATTTTAAAATGGCATTACATTGTAACCTTTACGAACTGCAATACTGACAATGCACATGCCAATGACACAGAATAATATCAGCAGGTTAATATATATCTCTTTGATCTGAATGTGCATATATAGGCCTAGGTCTGTTCCTCCCCTGTTCCTTTCAGAAACACATAACATTTTTCATAATTGTAATTTCCATTATTCGTTGAGAAGGTCCCCAGTGCCTCAATGCAGCACTGCCATGCAAGCGTGGTTCGAATCCTGTTGCTGATCTTGGCTGGGTGACCACAAGGAGCAATGCATTGGCCTAGCTATTTAAAATCGTCTGAGGATGGGTGACCTCATTGCACACCAGCGACCCCTATTGGTCAAGACCCAGCGAGTCCAGGGGAGACTTCCCTGGCTGATTTCTAATATACCGTATAGAACAAGAGCATTTTTTTCATGAACGGGACCATGCTATGAAGTGTTAAAGCAATGCTATTCACTGGTGCGCTCCTGTGCATGTGTGCTGGGAGTGAGCATTTGTCACGCAAATTAAGGAAACCTATCTTCTGCATCAGATGTTCAATGTGCAGATCAACTGTGTCCTTCTGATATATTGCTTTTCATTTTGCTTTCAACTTCTAAATATTTGCCTAAACCACATAATAGACACGACGCCCACGGAATGTTTTAGGCTATGTGCGAACTTTCAGGAAAATCCTGATATTCCATCGATGAAGGCAGGTACAAATAATTCAAAAAATGAAGATCTGCACATTTTCCCCACATTTTGGGGTTCGAAAGAAACTCACATTTTGTAAAATGTGTGTTTTGATCATAATATTTGGAAGCAAAACAAATAAAAAAAATCCTGGTTATTACATTCACTGATGACTTTCACCAACACAAGAGAAAGGCTACAGCACTGTAAAAAAAAAAAAAAAAAAGATTTTTAAAATGATATCACACTGAAACTTTTACAAATTACAATCAACCTATTAACAATGCACATGTCATTAATATGGAGTGATATCTGCAGGTGTGCCCCTCCCATGCTGGCTGCACTGAGACACACCTCCTACTTGTGGAACAGGTAAAGTTGTCACTTGACATGCCAGTGCAATGTGAGAAGAGGTGAGCACGCACCTGCTGGCATACCACTTTCACATTTTTGATTTGCTTCACTGCAGTAGCCAAAGCTTCCATGTCTCACTTTTCAGGCCAGAAACAAGGTCATTATAAAAGGAAAATCAATCATCAAGGCAAATCTTCACAATTGATAAGGATGCCCTATATTGCAAAAAATGTATAACCAGTAATGCAATACAATCATGTTACTTAACCAATAAACATAAAAACACACTCAGCACGGCGCACATGCATCTCACTTTAGTTTGCATTCTACTATTGACTTCTTACTTTAAAAGTAAAAATTAATAAATGTGCCGTACTAAACCATTGATTGTAATGATTGGCGTTTGGAAAACAGCAACGTGCAGTACTTAACGGCACTGAAGGGGGCGCTGTGACACTGGTGTGGATAAACGCCAAATAAAGCCTTCTCTAGTACTGCATTTATAATCCCAGAAAGAAAAATAAAACATATCTTAAGCACATCAGCTTTCCTCTGATTTAAAAAAGGTTATTTTGTATGATTTTGTTCATTATTTTAGTTGTGAATATGTTGTTTGCAGCTTAACTTTTTTGTTTTGTTTTGTTTTATATATGTATATCCAAATTCATATTGGACATCATTTCTATATCCATTTAAAATGACCGGTACTTAAAATATGAGTATATAGAGAATCTCATTTACCAACACATAAGAAACCCTATCATTTATTTCCAATGGTTATTGCATCTATAGTTAGTTTAGTGTCAGAGTTAGATGAATTTTAGTAGTTTCATCAGTGCTAATCTACAGATATAATTTTGCATTGTAAATGAACCGGGTACTGTATTCCAGGTCTAGTTTATTATGCGGTAATGTAATGTGCTACACAAAATGATCACTGTGCCACACCTGCATTGCATTTCGTGTAAGTTATCACAAAGGGGAGGGGGTGAGCCCAACCCGTACACACCCACGTTTCTGTTGGGGTACACGATTTGGTTCAAATGTTTGACATCTGTTGCGGAATTTAAATGAAAAAGAATATGGTTACGGGAACAGCGATGATATAACAGCTAACAACTCTTATTCACCTTTCCAATATAGCCAGGCTGGACAAACTAAATGCACCAATACTTGTTGGTGGCGTGTAGCGGTGTCAATACAAAATATGCCTGCCTGCATTGTTGTTTTTAAAAGTGCATTTTTTAAAATATTCGATTTTTTACAATTTGTTAAATTGACAATATTTTCACCACCTAATGTTATAAAAGTAGACAAACAAATAATGCTTACCGACAAATGTACCCTTACTTTATAAATCAGATTTCCTTTATGATTGGAAACGGATATAAAACAGTGGCTACCTTCTGTTGGGGTCTAATACAACTTCATGTGGGGTTGCGTGCGTGTGCACATTATTAGTAGTGTGAGAGCAATTCACCGTGTAAAATAAAGCAAACGCACGCAGCCCTGATCTCGTGGAATAATTTAGCCCTTCAATTGAACTGCCTTTAATAAAATAACTCAGGTCTTTAACAAAAGACCCGAGGCCGATGCAAGCAGAAACGCCCACGTGTTTTTTGGTTGGCTTATAGATTCTCCTAATTATGTAGGAATACATTAGCCCGTGAATGGCCAATTCAGCTGCCAATCAGCAGCCCCTACACTTCTCTTACTTCGCTGCAAAAAAAATCAGTTGCTGTGGAGCGATTTGACGGAGGGAGTGTGCGTGTGTTGTTAGTCCAAGTCGGATCATCACTGTTACTCGTGGTTTCTACAATTAACATCAGTGTGCCTCAGCCATTTGGAAAGCTATAGTACTAGGAACAGATCGCGTTTGTGAATCTTGCATGCAAGGAGCGGAGGATAGTATCGCCGGTCAACGGCAGTGCTTTGTCATTTCATTTTTTTCCTCATGATCTATTAATTAAACGGAGGCATGTGGGATTTCCTTAGGATTACTAATTGCCTTATAATACTGTGCCTGGTGTTATCGTTGTGGACCCAGGTAAGGACATGCATTTATTTATTTATTAAACGCATGTTAATTGCGTGCAATGCAAACTTGCTGTAATTCATTAAATTAGTGCAATAAAAGTTTGTGTGTGTCTACTAATCGTACTTATCCTTCATTAAAATAAATGTAATTAGGGGAATTGCATTCTTTATTGAATTGTGTAGACGTCGCCTATTTTAACCATGTGATCTTGTAATGCTATCTATCGATTTTAAACGTTAAAGTCAGACTTCCATTTTTCACGAGGTTTTGCAGCGTAACGCAATGCGAAACCGATTCACACTGATTAATTATTTGTTTCAGTTTTGCATTGCAGTTTGCATTCATTTTTTTAACAGATAGTGGTATTTAATATTAGTTATGCTGTAAAAAAAAAAAAACTATTTTACGCTGTCATGCACACTTTGTGAAAGGACTGTCAATTTTTTTACAGCCAATTTTTAAATGGCATTTGTTTTTTATTTATAAACTGGAGGTTATTCATTTAGTTTTGATCATTTTCCCATATTTTAAATGTTTTTTTAGGTGTGCCAGTCCTCGGGCTATTTCGAGCTTCAGTTGGTTTCCGTGCAGAATGTAAACGGTGAATTGTCCAACGGGGACTGCTGTGACGGCACCAGAAACTCAGACCTGCGCTGCACTCGGGATGAATGTGATACTTACTTTAAAATATGTTTGAAGGAATACCAGGCGAAGGTCGCTACCACGGGCTTGTGTACCTTCGGAGCTGGATCTACGAACGTTCTCGGTGGAAATACTTTTTCTTTTACCAGTACTACTAAGAACCAGCAGAACAGACTCGACGAGGGTGGCAAGATGGTGATACCTTTCCAGTTTTCTTGGCCGGTAGGTTTTGTTTTTATCTCATTTAAGTTGCTGTGCGATGTGTGTGTGTTTTTTTTTTTGGCGATGAAGCATTAGCCACAGTTTTTCTAAAATGCATTTAACACAAGCAGTGTGTGAGCTTAGTAATTTAGCAATATATAATGTAGATATATCCAAGGGGTTGAACACACTTGGCGGGGGACATTACTGACACGCAGGGCACTTGCAAGTGTTAACATTACAGTACTTGCAGAAAAAACAGTTGCTTACACGTCGTGCATTGTGTGTTGTCCGAGATCAATTTCAGATTCCAGTTACATTGGTGTAGCCTAACTCTCTCTTCACTTGTGTTAAACAGTCTGAAAACACTCCCATCTTAATACTGCACTAGAATACACTTTGGGTGGTTTGAGTCCACGATTACACTAATCGTGTATTAACTTAAAGTAACATTAGGCAGCTAGAGTCGTGCTAACAGGGATCAGAGTTTTTAAAGGTTACCTGCATTTTGTGATCCATTCGGGATCAGTGGCATACTCAGTCTTGCTTGCTAGATGTTCGTGTCGAATGCACTGTATACTGGTTATAAAATAATATGAATGTCAAATAGACGGGTGCACTTCTGAGTTAGGTTAGTCAAATTATGATCGGCGAATACAGGTTAAGCAAACTTCAAACGTGCGTGCTATTGTGATGCGCTGCAAAGTGGTAGAACGGCGCGTGAAGAGCGCGCGACTGCCCATCTGGGTGGGAGGGGGGTGCGCGTGCTGATGGTGACTGGAGCGCAGCAGCTTTGCGCTGGTTGTAAGTCATGAGGTCACCGGATTTGTAGTCGGTGAGGACAGTTGTCAGTCGTTTATTGTGCGTGTAATTTATACATTTTATATACCCCCAAATATTCCGTGCCTTTAATTTGGTAAAGAATTCTAATGTTGTTAATACCCCAGTTTGTTTATAACGAAAGAAACTAAAATAATTTTACAATAAATCAACGATAATGTTATAACATATACATCCATTACTAAATATCTGTCATTAGAAAAAAACATTTACTTTTTATGGGGGGGGAGGAGAAGTGGAAGAGGAGCTTTACCTTGCAAAACTAGAACGATCAATACCCTTCCAGTGGCAGGGTTTTTGTATCCTATGTTTCTGTTTGAGAGGAAACTGTATAGCCTTGGCTAATGGAAAAAATCTTCTGACAGGAAGAAAAGCAGAAACGGCGAGATGATTTACTGAAGGCTGCATTTAACTAGACTAGACTTGTTCCCAGAAAGTAATGCGCCTTTCTTCCTTAAACTAAACAACTTGGTTGAAAAAACAATCTGAAGGCCAATGCTTTTTAGTTAGGGGTTGGTGGGTTAATGTCTCAGTTCATCATCTTTTAGGCAGCCCCGTTGTCAAAAAAGAACCTGTGTGGGGTGGGGGGGGGTTGAAAAAAAAGGCTCAAAACTCAACTATTTTCTAAGCAAATTCTTAAGAGCTCACTTTAGATTGCTCGGACTGATTTACCAACATCCATCAACACACTAATCCACCGAAATGAACCAAAAATGGACTGAATGTTCTACAAACTGGCAAACTTAAGGCTTGTCTTATCTAGGAGATACAGGTATGACACGTTTTTGTTGTGTGTTCGCGTTTGATTTTTAAGAACCGACTTGGGATATTGTAATATTGTAAGAGAATATTGGTGATCTCAGACCATTAAGGTGCTTTATTGTTCATGTGGTGCATTTGCCTGTTCAGTATATAGAAGTATTTGTTTACAGATCTGGGTTACAGCCTGAGTAAGCAAAGTAAAGGGATATGGCCCCCATAGTGTTCACTGGCGCTCGTTTGGAATTGGTTATTTGAGAGTCTGTTGACAGTTTGTTAAACAATTCTGTTATTGGTAACAAAGCACCATCTTTGGTTCTTGCCTTTGCAAAAGCTGAGCATTAAGTTAATATATAACCAAAGCAGAATCTGTCATTTAATTTGTAGGCAAATTCAGTTTCTATTCTGATTTTACCTTTTTGTTTTATTTTTTTTTATTTTGATTTGCCTTCAATAAATCAATAATAAAGTGGGCTGAGATGACTGCAAACAGATGGGGAGTTGCAGTGTTTTACATTTATTTGCAGAAAATGATCAGTTTTCTTTTGCGTAACATGAAATTAGATTAATTATGAAACAGCGATCAGCCAGCGTTCTCTTTTTTTTTTTTTTTTTATTTCATGAAAGGCTGTATTAAATATTCACAACGGTATGCTCTGCAGTTCAGGGCTTTGTTCCAGAGTTAATGAAATAGCTGCTGGAAAGTTGCCCTTTACTACAATAAACTTGTGAAGCGTGTTCCTTGTAATTTGAATCTAGAGTTTATTGTAAAGAGATGTTGCACCATACAGAGACTAGGGGCCTGCCACCTGTTAACCCCCAGACTGTGCCCTTAGGTCTGCGGTATATAACACATGGCTTGCTTACCAGTGGACCCTGCCTGCCTGTCTGTCTCAGACATGGGATTCTGTTTTTACCGTAACAGGCAAATGCTTTGGAAGCCATTTAATTGTTATATTTATTTTTTAATTTGAATGCCTTTGTTAATTAACTAACATATTGTAATAAACTTTATAACAATCTGAAGTATACGCTGCATGAATGTAATAGAAATCAATTGCTACTTTGTATATCTTTTAGTTTTAGATCTGGTTAAGAGACAGCATAACCTTGGCACTAATCTCATCCCCTGCAGGGTTTTTAGTGGGGGAAAAGTATTTGCACAGATTTTTTTTTTTTTTAAGAACTTGGTATGGACATTCCTTTGCACAAGTTCTTAAGGTGACTTCTGTCTTTCTATGCATGATCTGTATGAAAGGTTGCATGGACCTTTTTTGTGGCACTGACACTTGTAATGTATGTTGGTTGGGAGCATGTGTGTTTCTGCATTCATTGTTTTCCAAAACAAGGTTCAGGCTGTCCAAATAACCCCCCCCCCCCCCCTATAACCCAATAATATACCTGGAGAGAACCTGTAGTTCCAGCCTTTTGGGATTGCGTTAAGTTTTATTCACAAGTTATGCCTACTACTACTATAATTCACTGAACCAACTGCATTTATTGCATAGCTGAACCCGTTTAATCTTCTAAGTCACTCTGCCAGTGAGTTATGACAGAATAAGCTCATGCTAACTAGAATCTTTTTGTTTTAAACAAGTTAACAATCGTCTGCAATCATGCATATTGTAGTGGTGTTGAACAATAAATATGATGTGTTGGGGACGCACAGGGTAACGCACCAAGAGCACATTTTAAAATGCACATCTCTCTCTGGAAGCTAATGTGATTGCCCCTCTTAAACTAAATGTACTGTAGCTAGTTTAATGCAAATTGGGATAATTCAGCACAGCTTCAGTAACCAAGCTTATGAACCTTTCTGTATTGTCTGAAAATGGAAACAAGGCTAAGCTGAGTGTCATCAGTGAGCACTTTATCTGTGGTGAAATTGCCCTGTTTATGGCGGTAATGGCAGTTCGAACCTTCCATTTAGATGGAGCAGGCACAGTACTTCAAGGCTAAATGACAGCTTCAGTCATACTTGATTGGAGACTTGCAGGGGGTTGCTAGGAGACCACTTAATTGCCCTTTAGTAACTAATTATATGCCCCCCTGGACTGGCATTTCAGAAAAAGGCTACTTATTCAGTTTTCACCTGGGGCAGCGTTTCTGGGTGCAGGGTATAATGATCCAATGTATTGATTTTAATGAGTATTGAGAGGAGGGGGGAGGGGGAAAGACAAGTGTCATTGAATTGAATAGTTTTGGTAGCCTTAACACAGCTTTCTTTTGTACAAATATCATTTGTATACAACTATTGTAAAGGAAAGATGCTTTTTCTCATCTTGGGTTTGTTAGGGCAGGTGGCATTAAGTCCTACAGTTGTATTTTCATGTATACAATATGCAAAGAAACGCCCTTCCCCTTTTCAACTGTAAAATGTATTTAATAAATTCTCTAATTTTGTAATACAAATCCGAGGACTGATATCTAATTTCCTTATTTATTTGCGTGCTTATCAGTTTGGTAACAAAACAAACACCATTTTGCATACAATCTGCATTTTCTTACAGAAGAAAGCATTGTTTCTGAGTTCAATAAACTCTTATTTTCTTGGTTCCTTTTTTTTTTTATTCTCAAGGGTTATTTGGGTTTCTGTAACCTCTTCCCATGGACAATAATGAAAGCTCCACTTTATTTTAAAAGACCGCTTTAGTCAAACACTCTGGAGGCATAGATCATGGGGCAGGTATTTTAGGAAGTGTTCTCTACTTGGAGACCTTTATGCTGTAGTTTGTAAATAAGGGGTTTTGTTTTGGTAAGGTTAAATTCTGAATGTGTACTACATAGTGTATTGCCATTTATTGTTGCAGTGTATGCAAATGTATTTAAAAGCATATACAGAAGTGTTGTATCCAGTGACATTCTAAATACAAAGTCAGTGAATATCAAGTCAAAGTGTGGAAAAGGCTGCGTGTACATTTGTCATTTTAATTATCTGTTTTGTCAACAGACACTTCTGTTGGATTCTTCATGTGTTTATAAAGATACAGTGCACTTCTGTAATGACAGAGCGTCTTGTTTTAACTTGCTCGTATCTTCTATAAATGACGCTCCACTGTGCATTTGCTTGGGATTCAAGTCTGGCTCTATTTTTATATTTGCATTTAATGCTGGCTAAATCTTGCCAATATTTATGGTTTTGAAATGTTTTATACACTCGCCATTACCCGTTTCCCGTATTGTGGTAGCTAGCCTGGTGGCAACGAATAAGCACTGATACTCTAAATTATATTCAGACAAATAAAATCTTCAACATATGTTTTTTTACTGGTTTCCAGGAACAGAGCTCCTATTAGGCTTAACGCATTGGATTGCTGCCCTGCAGCTGCGTGGAGATGAATGCAATTGTATTGACTAATTTATAATTGACCCTTATTCCATCTTATGAGAAGTGGGGTGATTGCAGCTGGGACAAGTGCAGCTTGATGCATTTAATAAGGCATAGAAGAGGGGACCAGAATTAACAGGCAAAATGCAGGTTAGCTTTTTTTTGTGTAAAATGGAACTAATATTTTAAAGTTCATATTTAATACATTTTGTTTTGGTTTTCGATGATTTTAATGTTGCTCGTCTGGGCAGTTCATTCATGTTTTGGTATCTCTCAGATTTCAACCAGGCATGCATGTTTTGTTTTTTTATTTTTCCAAGCAGGAATACAATGAAATGCATGCAGGTGTTCAGCTGTTCAGAGAAGTAATTAAAGTGCATTATTACATTGCTTTTGTTTAATTCCCACTTGACTCTTGAACCTCTCTTGAAATTATAACAGAGCACGGAATTAACCACCCAAAGTACACGGCAATATCTAGGCCCAAAGCCTTGTGACGTTCATGGAGGAGCAATATTTCATTTGTTTATTAGGTCTATCCAGCCTGTCTACCAGTAAGTTTGACAGCAATTTTGGCTCTAGTTTCTTGAAATGAAAGGGTAGCAGTTCGTTACTGTTGTCAAAATAATTCTAAACTGTTTATGTAGTTTATAATAATGTACTGTAGGATCCCCTGATGGCTTTTGTGTAAAGACCTTGGTGAGTGCGAGTCTCTGTGTGGGAAAGTGTTGCTCCTCATTCAGTGGCCAGCTGAAAACTTCTCGTCCTGTTTGACCACATCAATCAATCAGCTTGGGAGCAGTTTGTTTGTGTTATGCTAATTTTATTGTTGTCATAGCAGCAGGGTAAAGCATGCATATGACCAACAGAACAAATAAAATGTGTTAAATGAATTAACTGACTGACTGGAGTGTGTAATACCCACCCTAGAACTTGTCCTTGGGTCATTTTAAATGTGTTATTTATTTTTGGTAATATAATGGATTCCGTTGTGGCAGTTTCAAATGATATGCTGACAGGTCACGTGCTCAATCGGTGTCATCTTGATTTTGCCCTCTAACCTGTTGTATAAAGGGTTTTTAACCTTTGACCCGTCATGTTTCTAAGCTATTACAATCAGCACGCTGGTAATTGTTTACTGCAGTTTTTGCCAGTCAACAAATGTCAGTGATCTGTTCTGGCTCTACCATCAAAAAGCTTTCTCCCTAAATATTAAAATGCTGTTTTTACTTGCCATTCGCACTGTCCTCTACACACCCATGTATTGCCAGATGATTATTCCTACTCGCCTTGGTTGCAAAATGAAATCCCTTGAGGAGATTAGCCATATCTCTTCAGAGCAAGCAGTTTAAATATAGATGTTGCAGAAATATGATCCTGCATTGCATAGTGCTGCTCCTGTAGGTTTTACAGGAGTACATTTGAAAGGTTTCTCTGGTATTCTGAAGCTGCACGATCCTAGGCCGTGTTTGTTGGCCGAACCATTTGGCCTGTGGAGCGTGAAAGCTTGTCAACCCTCCTAACTCCTTTGTCAGGGTGCCTTTCAAAACAATGACTTGCAATGCTATTGTCTGTTTTGCATGGCAAGAAAGAAATGCAATGGAGTTGAACATAAATTTAAAAAAAATAATAATAATTCAGTCATACACTGCATGTCTATGTATGATTGAGAGGAACACACTTATTGTTACATTGATCATCTCTTAAAAACATTTATAGATTTGTGTGAGTGTAAATTCTGTTTCTAGGAAGAACAAAGGTTCTGATCTATCTGAGCCTGCTGAAGGCTAATAAAGTAACAAGGATGTTCTTTGGTAAAAGGAGATCCAGCTAATCCTGACACCACTCATACACTTACCCTTACAGTAAGCACTCCTCTACCACTGTTGTCACATAGATGGAAACACTACATTTGTTAGATTTCCTAGTCAATTTAACATAAAGCTACTGTGTTTGTAGCTTGCCTAGCAGACTCCAAGCCCTTAATGGCTCTAAACCAGGGATTATATACTGTGCAGCATCTTTAGAGTTGGCTTTTGCTTGAAATAAACTCCTTACTCACATAAAAGTACCCTGCATAAATAGTTTTTCAGACTTTGAAGTGTATCTGTTTTGGGAAGAGAAATACAATTTTAAAATTGTGTTGGTTAATACCCTGGTGTTCATACATATAGTTTTGGTAAGGTTTACAGTAGCAGGTGTAATGACTGACAATGGTTTTTTGAGGAAGAAAAAGGAAATCTGGTAGAAGTAATAAAGCTTTTTGATGTCTTACGGCTCCTGTCGAAGCGATTCTTAGGATTAGGTGGGTGTAAAGAGACGCTGCCCGTTCAGCACCCAAGTCAAGGCCTTTAATACAGTGGGTGTAAAACGGCCATCACAGTTGCTTGATTGATCTTTGAGAACCATTCTTCTACCTTTCAAAAGATATGGCCTCTACCCAGGAGGGTCATCTTTCCATATGCTGCATGTCCCGAGACCAAGTCTAGACTTGCCTGTCTTTTTTTTTAAACATGGCTGAGCTGGTTGACTGGCGAGCTGGTATTGGGATTCTCTCTGTTCTTGTGTCTGCTGGGGGGGGGGGGGGGGGCATTAAAATGAGGCTTGTGCAAATTATGCTGTTCCCATGTGGAGAGACGGGAAGGTCAACCTTATCTGCATTTTAAATTTGCCACCCTTTTGTTCATTCTCTTGCAGGCATTCTTGCATATACAGATGCAGAGATATGTTTAAATGTTTTTAAACAAATACAAAAATCCTGCAAGATTTGACGACAGTTCATTGTGGAAAGGATCAGATAATAGAAGACCATTGCATGGGTTTTTTTGTTTTATTTCCCTTTGCTGTGTCAATCTTTACAGCATCTCTCTTTGCTGTGAATCCTATAGTACACAAAGTTTAGATTTTATTTTTATTGAATCAGTTTAAAAAAAAAAAAAAAAGTTCTATGCAACTTGGAAGAATGAGGGGAAACCAGGTATTGCCTAGTGATGGCTGATCATTGCCAGTAGTACTAATGTTTTTGCTGCATCTTTTGTTTTGTCTCACTGGCCAGCCTTTCGTGTATACAAACCCCAGAGAGATCCCACTGCCACTCTGCATAGTGTAATCAAACTGTGTCAGGATGTTTAAAATAAACTGAAAGGCATGCAAGTACAACTGTCTCTCCTACATGCATGGCTGTCTGGAGAGAGCGGAATAGGCAGAATCGTTATTGTGTACAAATGGATGACTAGCAATCCCTGAAAAGCATCCTGTGCCTAATAAGGACGTTTTATTTTAGACCACTTATTTATTTTTTTAGCAACTTCTCTAGATCCGCATGTAGATGCATTGTGTCCTGTTGGAGGAAATGGACAGTATAGTGCAGTCATGGTAACAGTTAACTGAACAGATACATTTAATTAGAAATAAAATGAACCGTTAACTCCTTGAATGGGCAGACATTAGCATAGGCCTAAAGCGTAATAATTTCCATGAGTACTTAGATTTGGAGTTGCACAAATCCTAAGTGTGGATTATTCAACACCATTTTAAGTGACTGTGACCCTGTCTTGAGAGACAGCCCTGTCTCGAGTTGCTGTCTGCTTTACATTCACACTGATAGTAGCAACCCTGCTTTATCGGAAGTGATGGTGAGAAGCTTGTCCTCCTTCTGATAAGTTCAATGACCTCTGGTGATTTCTGATGAATTAGAGCAGTGTGAAGTATTGGGGACCTGACATGAGTTCATCAGCGGGGAGGGGGAGTAAAGAAAAGGCTGTGTGCAACATCTGCAAGACTGCAACATTAAAGCCTCTTTCTGTGGCTTGCAGGGGATAAGTCCTGTTATTTGATACTGGTGGGAGCTAGCCTGCACAGGAGGCTGCATGCTGCCAAAAACGTAGCACAGAAAAATTGAATAAGGGAGAGTAATGATGGTTTAACCTTGGGAAAGGAAGATGACAGGGACTATGGATCATGATGTAATAAGTCACAACAGGGAGATGCATCACCTTTCCTTCCTATGCCGAGATTGTTACCCCTGGCATCATTACAAGCAATGGAAGTGTTTTAAAAATAAGCAAATTAATATTCAACAATTAAACGCTACCATTTCTGAAGGGGGAGGGGGGACTGTCTGTATTGCCATGGCTTGGTCAGTGTTGCTGTGTCCTAGATTAGAAAAGGAACAGTTATAGGTGAGGGTACAGTCTAATGATATCTGTGAGTCTGCATTTTCAACTCGCAGCCTGGTAAGTTTCCCCGGGGGCAGTCTTCAAAGTTTGCAGCGCTGGTTAACAGCCTTACCAAGCTCCAGCTAATGGGTGCACTCAACTTTGTAATCCTTATTAAGTTCACACTGCAGAAAATTGCACTTGTTGCAGGCTGTTTTCCCATGGTACAGTTCAACTGCTTTGCTTGAGTGTTTTTTGGTGGCTTTAAGATATTCTATTACCCTTCCCACCCTCTGGAAGTCATCGGCCATCATTTTATAAACACAGCTTACGTGTTGCTAGGCTATGATTGTGGCATTCGTTTATTTAGTGTTTTGTTGCAGATATTTGGAACACCCTTTGCAGATCTTGCATTTACAGAATTTCCAGTGGAACTTTTTTCTTTCCTTCCAAATTTCTGTGTGGTCTGTGGGTGTTTGGGCAGCTGTCACTTAAATTAATCCAACTAATCAATGCCTGATTGTGTCTGTAGAGACTTAAGGCATGGGAACATCATTGTTATCCAGTCTCCACGGTCACATCAGTCAGGGTGGGTGGGGGGGGTGACAAAGCTGACTCCTTTGGGTGGGTGGTAGGGGCAATATATTACCCATTTATTTATTTTATTTTCACTGTTTTTAGGAGTGTGTTTAACAGCCTAGTTAGAAGTCCCACCTCTACCCAATACAAGTACAGTTACGCACTTTGTATGCACAGTCCATGTCTTCAATGTGATATCTTAATGAATTGCTTTTGTAATTTATTTTTGCTTCCAAATTATTCTGTGCTTTATTGAAATGTGAAAAACTACAGTAGATTTGTTTTTCCAGTGTACTGTATCTGTGGAGTCAGACAGTAAATTGTTGGTTCTAATGACGAGATTTAATTGTCTAAGCATCTGGTTCAGCATCCTAGAAAACAGCAGCAGCTAGTTTGTTCATTTTGTTATGCATCTCAATAAGTAAGACTAAAGTTGTATCAACATTAGCATCAAATTGCTAATATATTGGCCCTTTCCTAGCACCAGAATTCATGACTAAATAGGATGATCAAGCTTGTAGTGTCTGATTTTCTTTGTCATGTTTCAGACAGACAAGGAAAGAGTGGGGTCAGTAAATGTAATCGGAGCTCCAACAGACTTTTTGTCATTGGTTTTATTGGGTATTTCTCACTTTGATACTTTGACTTTGTCACTGGCGAGATTGCTAAAGACCTTTGTTGAAATGCCATGTCAATCGCTCTTACTATAGGGGCGAGGGTGGGGGGTGGGGGGGTACCTACCATTAGGGGTAGAGTGACAAAGATGATGAGCAGTATCCGTTGAATGTTAGGTCAGGGGTACTGTAGGTGTGGTTTCTCACACTTTAAAAATATATTGAGGTCATTGTCTAAATGAAGACCTGCTAGATTCAGGATGAACAAAATGTCTGATTTTGAATACTTCTCTAGTGAAACAAACTTAAGTTAATTCACTTTTTTTTTTTTTTTTCTTTTTTGCAGCGGGCATACACATTGATTGTTGAAGCTTGGGATTGGGACAACACTTCAAGCAGCAGTAAGTAACCATTTTGACCTGTTCATTAATTTAATAGTGTGACTGCTGCATCCGTGCTGCATTTTTACTAAACCTTATTGGGGGAAAATATGCATCATTTAAAAGGCTTAAATATCCTGGAAGTTGAAGGAGCCTCTGCCTGAACAGAGAAGTGATTTTTGAAGAGGTGATAAGTACAAGGAAGACATGCCGGCGTGATCATATTGGACCTGGTTTATTGGCTGAGCTTTTGAAAACAAAGAGAGACAGAGAGGAGTCCAGACTTTGAGTATATAAATTCCATTCAGCCCACAGATAGAGCAGTGAAATATTTAGTCGTACAGTGTTTCGACACAGACCTGCCTAAAGGTGTTTAATGGACTAAAAAAGAGAGCACCCGCTGCCAAAAGTCATAACTACAGATTTAAAAACGAACAGATTACACAGTGTATCTGCAAAGTGTGTGTGTGTTGAGTTAAGTGCATTTAAGATCCTTTCGTTCAGAGGTGTACCACTCTTGAAATCTCATTAGTGACTCAATGAATACCATACCCCTACAGATTCGGGTGCGATTTATGCATGCAGTGATAGGTGTTGTCATTTCTGAGCATATTTACCAAATTATTTCAATTGCAAACATTTGAGTCCGTGCCAAGCCTTCTCTGGGAATGGGCCACTTCAGGCCTATTCAGTTCACTGCCAGAGCGTCTGATCACTTTTGGGCATCAGCGTATCCTTTGGTGTTTAGTGAGCATGTGTTGATATCCCCATGCATGCAGCAAGGCTGTAACCTGATCTTGTCTTGGTGGTGGGATTAGTGTCAGGATCTCTTATTCTCACAGCATGGGGCTGTGTTCCCAAAGAGGGAGGTCTACATTGAGGCACAATTGTCATTGTCTTATCCCCTTTCCTTCCTCGGGTTGCATATAGCCAGGCCAAGTCTTTTAGATGTTGGGTCAATGCTGTTATGATGCCTCCTTTTTTTCTGATAAGATCACCAGTTACTATGCCAAAAAAAGAGGATATTGACAGTGTGCCTATGTCTACAGTATATTAAATATCTATCACTATCTGTATCCTTTCGTCTCCAAATCCAACCCTCTTTTAAAGATCTTGAAAATGACTGTTCTGGTTCAAATGTACAATATTGGATTTTGAGTGTATTATATAAAATTTGAGAAAAAAAACTAACCGAAAAAACATCTAATGCTATTTGGAATATCATGTTGCAGCACTTCTGCTAATGTGGAGATGCCAGTCAGAAAATCTCATACATGCTTGTATGGTAAGAACTTAAGAAAGAATGAACTAGAATTGGCTTCTTAGGCCATGTAAAAAAAACTAATGCAGGAAGCAAGAGCCCTTAAAAACATGCAGCATAACTATAGATTGTGCTGTGGGAGAAACAAAGGGATTGAGGATTAGAGTAGAGGTTTAGCATGCAAGCCTAAAATAGCCTCGAAGCAGGTATCTTCAAATGAAATTACCAAGGTGTTTTCTAAGCGGCAACTGGTCAGTAATCGAGTAGTTCTTCTGAAAGGTCACAGCAATTCTGATCAATGCCTCTCTGTCCTGTTTCTAGTGATCTCTTTAAACTCTGTAGTAAAAGTTGTGATTTTAGTGCTCAAGTTTAGCCCAGCTTGTGCCAAGTTACTACATTAGTAGCTGTGATGCAGGTTCCGGTTAAGAGGAGTCTATTCGTACCTACAGTATGCACTCTTTGTGCCTGAGTTATCTAGTTTGAGGATTCACCAGAAACAAAAACAAATCCTAATGTGAGTAATGTGCTACTAGCTGTTTCTCTAAGCCACTGCACTCCTTGATCTTTTTGTATACAAGACTCTGTATACTACAGAAATATTCTTTCCCAAAAGAACCATACTGTAGTGGAAGTGAGTTTTTTTTTTTTTTTTTAGTTTTTTCAAATGATGTGTGTGTGTTTTTGGTGTTTAATGAATTTCAATGTAAACCGCAGTTGATCAAACAGCAGATCACACACTGTGTTCTGTTTATTTTAAGCAGTACTCCTTTGTGGATTGTTTCTTGTAAGCAAAAGTATTTTAAGGGTGATTATTTTTGCTTCCTTTACGTATTACTTCAGCGTTGGATTGAGATAACTTTGCAGTTCTTTAATCTGTTGCACTGTGTTTAAATTAAAATAATCTGAGATGCCCTCCCCTGTCATCCCTCCCCACACACGCACACAATTGCATTGCTTAAGGATAGGAAATATCAGTCATATAAGATTTAGAAAAGCTCACAGCTGTAACCACCAGTGATTTCCATATTCCTGAACAGTATAACCAAAAGCTGGTAGTATTTTCTGACATTCTGAGGACAGTGTAGATCATTTCTAGATTTTCATGAAGTTTGGGACCATGCGTTTAAGTGATTTGTTGGATAAGCATGGAGTCCAGTGATATGATGGCAGCTTGTAAGCTGTTGGGAGGTAGTGGAGTCAGCGACCCTAGGCTGACTCCGCTGGAGGGTCAATGGAATTAAAGTGCAGACTGGTGGAAATGACATAAGGACCTCGCAGACACTGCTGCCCAACCCACTGGATCGCTAGGTGCAGTTTTACTGCTCTCGCAGGCCATTGGGATGATGGGTATAAAACGGATTACAGCAGAAAAGGATAACATGGAGACCTTAATCCGAACAAATGTGAAATCCATATTCCGGAACACTGATTTTGCTAGCCTCTGCCTATTTTAACCTGATCAGTTGCATTAGACTTGGGCTAGTGTGGTATTAAGAGTAGTTGTATTGGAGGACAAGGCTTTGTAGATTTTTCAGAAACTCCAGCAAGGCAGGTGCAGTGCTAAAATGGCTTGTATTCTACAGGTCTGTAAGAAAAGAGTTCTCTACTTAAGTTCAGGGTGGTGTGGAATTACTAATCTCATGAAGTGCAAATACTTTTATTACAGTATGTGACCCCTCGAACACTGGCAATTAGGAGGTCAGAGCACAGCTTGGTCACCTAGTTGGAATGTGTGCTTTTGGTTAGGTGTGAAGTTTTGGGTTTTAATTATTTTTAGCTACTGTCGGGGCTGGATCTCTCCTGTGTTAAACATTCGGCAATGGATTGAGAGACAAGAGAGGGGCACTGGGATGCGAGTTTGCTGCACTACGGCATAGAGCATGTAGATGTGCTGATACAGATTGAGTCAGTGAACCTCCTTGTGAGGTCACTGGTGCTCACCAGGCCTTGCACAACCTTGAGCTGGAGTGAAACCTGGCCACAATGTTTGCCCTGTAGGACATGTTATTAAACTACTGAATAATTACACAAAGCCATGGTCTACCTTGGCTGCAGCACACCTTCAGACATACATTTTAAACCACGAATGCAGTTGTTAATTTGACACGGTGCGCAACAGCATTCACTTTTTAGAGCAGCATAGCCATGTACTATCTAGTTTAGCTACAATATCACGTGTGTTTTCGTTACTGAATTTCTGTCTTCGCGTTGGTGAATGTAGTGTTCTGTATGTATTGGATCTGTAGGGGATTGTGTTTATGGCTAGTTTACACTACAGTACATGGACCGTGCTGGTGGGAACACGCTCACAGAGCAGGAAGAAGCCTGTTATTTTATGTTTACTCTGCAGGAAGGGGAGCGCTGGCCCCTCTGTGTTTAGATACAATAAAGAATTTAAGTGTGACTTGGAGTATTGTTCTTTATCAGGGATGCCAGAGCTATTTCTGTTACCCTTCTGTTCCTTAATTTGTCTGACGTTGTAAGGCAAGCCCTGAAAAACTAAAAGATGCCACACAATGTCTCTTTCTTTTAACAGTACTTTACAATGCATCCAAAATGGTAAACAGCGGGATTTCTCATTTTATTATTGTATTCTGTTTAATCTGTCTGCATACCCCTTCTTTGTTAAATCACGTCTCACTTGTATGCTTTTAGGATATTATGCTTTTGAATTATTAGGACAACATGAGTTATTGATTTGACTGTGCTGAAATGTGTATTCACATGGTGATAAATCACTCAGCTGTGGTTTTTATAAGGTAATCTGTATATCATATTTAAAGGGGGTGTATCCTTTGTGTTCTCATTCTCCAAGAGCAATAACCCTAACCCTGACTTACGAGAGTGGGGAGAAACCCATAAAGAAGTCTTTGACAGCCAGACTAAGCAGCCCACAAAGTTAGCTTGTGACCGACCTTTCTCTCGTGTAACTATAAACAAGCGCAGCTTCTTTGGGAGAGCCTCCCTCTTTTGTTGCAGCTTCTAAGGGGAATAGGAGGTTAACCAAAGACAGCATAGCAAGTACAAGTGCAGCCCTTTTTAAATAAGAGCGATTTGTTTAAGTCTTGAATGGTGATCGGCTCCTACAACGTACCACCAGGGTGGTCTGCTTTAGTCATCCTTGTTTTGCCATGTTTTATAGAATGGATGACTGTACAGTTCGTCCATCCTTGAAGCCGGGGCTGAAGCATTTCGGGCTGCTTCTGTTTCTGTCTTGGTTTGTGGGTGTGGTGGGATGTGCTGCCTTGAATAGAAAAGGCTCTTCCGATTTTGGTTTGCTCCAATTTCTTATTTCCTCTTTGGCCCCCCAAATTTTTATTTATTTTTTAAGCTGGACTTCCTGCGAAGTTATGCACAAAGCAGGGAAACTTAGTTTAGTTATCAAATGCGTGCAGTTCTGAGCTACTCCCTTTATTTTTGTAATGGGTCTGTTTTTTTTCCAGATCTTAAGTAGGAGACTGTGTCCGTTTGCATAATGTCTAGTTTGACTGGGGATGGAGGGAGTAGATAAATGGGACTGCGATATCATGTTTGTTTCTGCTTTGTGCCTTTAGATCCCGAGTTGCTGATCGAACGTCACGTCCACACCGGGATGATCAACCCTGGAGAAGACAGCCAGACATTTCAGCACAATGGAGCCGCCGCAAGCTTCCAGTACAAAATCCGTGTGAAATGCGGCGAGAATGACTATGGCTCGATGTGTAACAAGCACTGCAGACCCAGAGATGACTATTTTGGTCACTTTGTTTGTGATCAGAATGGGAACAAGGCCTGTATGGAAGGTTGGATGGGGGAAGACTGTGTGCAAGGTAACTGCCATACAGTCCATGCAATAAGATAGAGACATTTCAGCTACAGAGATTCCCAGCTCAAACTTCTGTCTGAAGATAACTAGCATTTATGACCCAGATACCCTTAAATACTTTTTGTAGTGCCTAAATTCACCCTTTTTTAATAAATCGATGTATTAATTATATAGTACAGACTTGTTTATGTGTTTTTTTTATTAATTTATTTTTGCATTTCTATTGGCTGTTGTGTCTTTTTGTGGAGTTGGTTAACTGATGTACAAATTGTAATCGGCAGCTTCTATTTCGTTTCACAGCTATTTGCAAACAAGGCTGCAACCTGCTGCATGGATCCTGTGCTCAACCTGGCGAATGCAAGTAAGTGTGTCAAGTCCTCCCCTGCTTGCTGTTGCTTTGTTTGTAAAGCTATTAAAACCTGTCGGTTAAGGGGGGGGTGGTTCCAGCTAGCTGCCTCCATGCTGGAAATGCACTTGGATTGGATATTAACCGATGCAGTTGTTCTTGCAGACTAGGTTAAGCCAAGCATAAAGTAATTTTTACAAGTTATTAGTCGCATGGTATGGGATCTTGAAACCATACTGGTGGTCATCATGGGGTCATTAGGGACATGTGTAAATCACTTCTAGTACAACAGAGCACAGACCATGCTTTGAATAATGAATACATTAGTATCCTAGTTAAATTCTGTGTGACTTTGAGTGACTTTTTGCCACTAGTTTTAGAATCTAATTTTAAAGGCAACCTGCAGGAGACTGTGTTGCACCGGAGTATGACTTTAATATATTCATTTTAAAAGTGTTTTTTTGGGAGGAGGGGGAGATTTCTTGGAGCTTTTTGAGTAAGTATAAACTCATTAAGTAATGCCATTGTTAAATACAACTCGTGTTCTTGGCCACTTTTCGCTTACCCGGTACAAACAAGACGGCTTCCTTAAGTAGCAGAATGGGAGGAAAGCTGATGGGTGTGAGACTGCAGGCCTGTTGGTGCCAGGAGTCTGGGCTAGGAGTCTAGTAATCGAGCGTCAATTAAACCCTATGTTAAAAGCTGCTCTGTATTTTGTAAACAAAGCAATACAATTTCAAACTCCACAGTAATTCTTATTCACCAAGACATCTGCATGGGGTATTTTATGAAAGCAATGATTCACTCAATATTCTGCAGCTATTCATGTACAGGCTGTTAAATTTTGAAGAACAATTACATGGGTCCCTGCATGCTCTAAGTGTGTGTGTAATTATATAATAAATATATAAAGTAAGTAATAAACAAAGCTAGAGAAAGCTTGTCTGTAGTATTTAGGTTCTGGTAACTTGTGCAAAAATGAATGTGTTACAGTTACACTTGAACTGTACTGTAGACAACTACATACATGCTATTTACTGACTGAGTTCTGGGCAAAAAATAGCTCCCGGAATGCTTTCATGTAGGAATGAGATTAAGGTGAGAGATGGGCTATTGGAGGAAATAGATGGAGATGTTTCCATTGCATTCTTTTGAGAGCTCCTTTCTCACAATGGTTGGAAATGCACTGTCGTTGGATTTAATGAGCCAGAGATTCAGTGACAAGGACAACGTTGACTGGTACATGCTTTGACAGGTGATCTGCCAAGCTGTAACATTATTTTTATTTGTACCCTGTCACTTGCTTCCTCTCTCCCGCATAGCTGTCTTTGCTGCTAGAGTGGGTAAACGCTGTTTTGAGAGGAAGAGCTTGTGAACCTGGTGACTTGTTGATACAGACATAACCCTTTACAGTATAGCACCAATTAGGATGTGGTTTTGTCGCAAGTATGAAAACATTAGTATTACAAAAATGCTGTGATTTGTGTTTTTTTTTTTGTTTTTTTTTTACAGTAGTAACTGCCTTTGCTCCACTGACTTAGCAGTTGCCTCTCAACTGTAACACTGTTTGTGTGTGAAGGACTTTCAGTTTAAGAAGCTGAATACAAACTATTCCTATATTTGGTATTGGATGAGGAACGAGGAAGTAAACTCTAGCATTCATGTAAACTTTAATGTTCCCTTGAGTGGCAAACCGGATGTTGCTTCCTGTATTCCACGATATTTGTCAGTTTGAATTTCAAACCAGAGGATATCCTTGTGCGCAGATATTTACAGTTGCAGGGTGATTTCATACAGCAGGTCTCAAATCCTTCTGCTGGATGATGAAGCATAAATTGAAAATTAGGGATGCAGAGTTTTTTCTGTTTTAATATAAATCCCATAATGTTGGAGGATATAAGTGTCACGTCGTCAAATTCATTGTCTGCCAAATGAAACCGGTGTAAATCTCCATACCCCCTCCCCCCCCCTGCTGAACTAAGCTGACAGACACTGATTGGAGACCTATTGTTCTGTGATGTTTGACACCATCCTGTTCACTTCCACACAAACTGTTGCCTGTTTTTTCATTGAGCTGAGTTCCCCCACCCCTCCTAGTGATGAATTTAGCCCCCGCCACAGACTTCAGTGCCTCTGATTTCACTGTCTTTTGGCTGTCAATTTGGACATGTCAGGTGGAGGATTCTCTTTAATTGTGATAGGAAGGTCTGTAAGATTTGCAAACAGTCATGAAGTGCACTATTGACAGCATCCTTGTCTCTGTATTTATTTATTTACTTATTTTTATTTTTTATTTGTATGATATTTCAGCATGTAACCCATGGCTAGAGTCTCAATTCCCAGGCTTCATATACTGCACAATAAAGAACTAAATACAAAAGTGTGTTTGGTCTTCACATTCTGAATAAAACTGTTTTTAAAGTGCATCAAAGTACAGCACTGGGATAATCTGATATCTAACTACTGTGCACTGAACGGGTTCTCGACTTTTCCTTTAGAGAGGTCAGATTATCACGAGCAGGAAGTGTAATGATGGAGCTGCTCATTAAAAATTAAAGGAGGAGTGAATGTAAAGTGACACAGTAAAATACGCAGCACCCTGAGAAATCGTGTGATCTGTACTAGAATTCTTAACATGTTGAATTAGGAATCCTAGCCTGAAAGTTTCACCAAATAGATGTTGGTATCCGGTTAAAGTCTATCTATGCTGTTGGCTGAATTGTATTATGTTAAATGCACATAATGCTTTTGTTTTTGTTTTTTCATTAGGAAATGGAAACGGTTATGTTTAGTACCTGTTCAAATCAAGGATGCAACAAGACTTCCTGTTGCACAGGAAGGCACAAATTGCTCTTCCGTACAATCCCTAGAATTGCATAAGCATCCCACGCAGTGACCTGTTTTGACTTGTAAACAGGGGTTTTAAACTGAAAACACACTGCTTGGAGGAAGAATTTTCCTGGGAATAATCAGGCAATGCTGACATGTGGTCAGGAAGTCGCTAATACTGTCGTACAAGCCTATTCTGTAAGGAACTGGTAACTTCTTTCGGAGGTACAGCAAGACCTTTGCTTGAATTTCTGTATGCAATAAAGTTGCTCAGAAAAAGCAGTTGATCACAAAACCATGTCAGTTGTTTTTAACTTCATATCTTGACTGAGCCCGATTCTGTTTCACTTAATTTTTGTTTCAAACAGATGTGACCAGATTACTTTAATTGCTCATCGCTGAGCCTAATCGCATTTCATTCTTTTCAGCATAAAATACCCAGTACAGAGTGTACACTGATAGCAAGTCCATTGTTTCAAATGTCCTTGATTTTGTAGCAAAGAAAAAAACATCTTGCACCCAGTCGTTTTAATTAGTAGTTTTTAGGATGCAGAGACAGCTTAACTACTAATTAACATTTAATGGGAAGTAGAGATTTGGAAAATTTGGAAAAGCCCTACTCCTACTAGAGCATTTTCTGTACATGGTAGGATTAAAATTGCATACTTTATTTAAAGATGAGATATTTTAATTTGTAAATCTTGATCTCCTAGAAAAATGTAAAGTTCATAGCCAAAAATTCTAATACATAATCCTTTTCAGTATTTGAATGTACATGCTGAATAGTATTTGTTTTTTTTACCATGTGGTGATGAATACATTTCCCAGCTGGTTGGGAAAGACCAGCAGAATACTACATTAGGATTAGCCTTGGGATGTGACCAATTGCTTACAGCATTCAGGTTACTTCAACACCAGTGATTTACCTGGGCACTTCACGCCACAGTTTATTAAACATTCATTTGGGCGTGGGTGGGATAAATTTCTCCTTGTTATAAAACTCTCTAGTCACAGGGTATTATTACTACTCCGTAACTGATCTGCAACGGAATATTTTTAGCTGCAGCACTAGACATTGTACACGCAGCTTTACTATTAAAGTAGTTGCAGAGCTGTTGTGGTTGGTTAGTTTCAGCTCGGTGTAATTCTGCAGATGTGAAAAGACCTTTTTATAAAGATATGGAGCACTTGGTTTCAAAAAGTTATTTTGGACGTATCACTCAAGTTATTTAAGGATTGGCAGAACGCCTTGCATGCTGTGTGCTGGAAGCCAGGGCATTGCTATAAGTCAAATACAGTATCACAATATCCATCTCCCCTCAAGTTGTGTTTTTGCAATCTGAATATTTTGTTTTCCTTTCAAATATTCAGTTCTTTTTTAAATGATCGTGAATTCGGTGCCTATGAAAGGGAAGGATGAATAGCAGTGGTCCCAGTCGTGCATTTGGAAAATGTTTTCGACAGTTTTGAAGCTTGCGTTTCAATCAACAGCTGGAGCATAATGGGCTACTTCTGTGGGAAAGGTGGCTTAAAATAACACAGAGAATTGACAAGACAGCTGTGACTTTGAGCACTCGTGGCCTTGGAATAACAGTCTGCTGCCCTACAACAACAGATCTGCTAACCCCGAAGTGTCTACCTTCCCAATAACATTTTAACTAGAACTGCTGCAAAATATTTGAAACCTCCTTTTGGGATGAGGGGGCGGGAAAGGCGGTGAAGCAGGAGAGCATGTTCTTAAATGGCAATCTAATTCTATTATCCAAAATCCTATTCCAAGAAACAAAGATCCTTGTGTCTTCTGGTTCAGTAGGATGAAGTAAACGATTGCTTTTGAAGTGTATTGATTTTGGGGGTGAGGGGCGGGGGCGGGCAGTTCATGACGACACTTTTTATTCAAGTCAAAAGATGCCAGTTGTTCACTGGTTTGAGATGTGCTTCTATGTTCTTTGCTAATGATTCCATCCATGCATTCTCCTTTCAGGTGCCAGTATGGGTGGCAAGGCCAATTCTGTGACGATTGTCTCCCGTACCCTGGCTGTGTCCATGGAACCTGTGTCAAGCCCTGGCAATGTACCTGTGAGAAGAACTGGGGTGGCTTGTTGTGCAACAAAGGTATGCATTTTTGTAACACGTGGCACGCTTGCATGGGTTTGAGGGTTTTATTCCTTGACCTAGGCACACCTTTGACTGTTAACCAACCTTTTTAAGTGGCTTTTGGATGCTGAACTATACATCTCTGTTTGCTTGTGGCCTATCCCATTAAATGTTGGCTAATTTTATATGCAGGTGCATTGAAATTTTGAATCCTACTGGCCACACCAAAACACAGTGCTTCCCAGTATGAAGTTCAGATAAACTACTTTTTGTTGTGGACTGTTTTCTTCCCTGTGCAATCAAATAGTCTTCACATGATGTCTTTTTTTGTTTTTTAAATCCACTCTACTGTAGGAATATTTGCCAATTCGCAAGCTAGTGTATTGCAGGTCGCCCCTTGCTGTGTGTGTGTGTGTGTGTGTGTGTGTTTTATGCTTTCTCGACCCCTGAGAGCAATGTGATGACAGGCTGTGCAAAGATTGACTGCTTTTAATGAGGAGTCTCGGCACTGATCTGCTTTAGACTCTAAACTGAAATAGTACGTTTGGTTTTGTATTACTGCTCCTGCCTATACTGTATTTTAAAGGTCACTTTTTTTCTGTCTTCTAATTTTATAGATCTTAACTACTGTGGTACACATCACCCCTGCATTAATGGAGGGACCTGCATGAACACAGAACCTGACGAATACCAGTGTGTCTGTCCAGATGGTTATTCTGGCAAGAACTGTGAAATTGGTAAGCAGGAAGAAAAGCTATAAGTAAATAAGAGTTCTCTTGATGACATAAGCAGGCTTGTATCTGTATTTAAAGTTCTGCTTTTATTCATTTTTAATTTATTTATTTTCCTTATGTGCAAATTGTTGTTATATATTCATATTTTATTTACAGCTGAACATGCTTGTGTCTCAAATCCTTGTGCAAATGGTGGCACTTGTCACGAAATCCCATCTGGCTTTGAATGTCATTGTCCCCCAGGGTGGAACGGTCCAACCTGTGCCAACGGTAAGGGTTTTACCTTCAAACTTTTAGCTACTGATCAGTGACTAGCTGAACTAAGTGTGTGTGTGTGTGTGTGTGTGTATGAGAATTATTTGTTTAGTTAGCAGACACCTTTTATCCAAGGTGACTTGGAGACTAGGGTGTGTGAACTGTGCCTCAGCTGTAGAGTCACTTATAACAACATCTCACCCGAAAGACAGAGCACAAGGAGGTTAAGTGACTTGCTCAGGGTCACACAATGAGACAGTATCTGAGCCGCGATTTTGAACCGGGGGCCCTCCTGGTTACAAGCCCTTTTCTTTAACCACTGGACCACAGTCTCCTAAAATGTTGACCTAATTTATTAGAAGTCTCAAAATGAACTCCCACCCTCGCCTCACTGTGAAACGACCCTCCAGCTTGGTGTGTCTGGAGGAAAAAACTAACTGCCTTGGCATGGCAAGTTTAAATCTACTGCATGGAGATGTAAAGAGAAAATAAATATTGGTGTGAAGTGGACTTCTCTGTATTGTGTGTTTTATCTAGGACATTTATTCAGAATCTGTAAGTGTAAAGATTTATTTGATAGCATTAACCTGTAGCCCCCGGATTATGTAGAGAGTAATCATGTTGCAGTGTGAAGTCAGCAACATGTTCTCACAATACTATAAGACTCTTAGCTGGACCTCTGCCAGTTGGTTTGTGTTCTAGTCGTGGATGCTCTTGTTTGGGTGTGGCCCTTGAAATACGATTTACAGTCATTTTAAATATATTGGATAAACCTAATTTATTATAACATCTGGAATGGACTATAATTCCTTAATGTCGGACTAACTAAGGAAACAATAGTAATACAATGCTCGCTGTTTAAATATCAACGTTGGAAAATATCTCTACACCATAAATCTATAGAATCCATGCCTACACATGGCATTCACTAGTCTTCCTGAAACTTTCTATCTTTTTTTTTTTCTCCCAGTTTTTGATCCGCACAAACACATGGCACTTGTTGAGGGATGTACTGTAATAACAATGTGTTTATTGAATTTTATTTTCCAGACATTGATGAATGTGCCTCTAATCCCTGCGCTCGAGGGGGTACATGCATTGACAGAGTAAATGGGTTTGAATGCATCTGTCCATCTCAGTGGGTTGGCAGGACCTGCCAGATAGGTAAGGGTTTCTGCTATTATAACAAGGGGTCAAACATGGAGCAGAAAGATGACTATTTCTGTTTTGAAGCTGTAGTTTGTTGCATGTTTTTTTTACCCCCAGAATTGTGAAAGCAATCTTATGGTATACTTAATTTTAATTGGTTTAGTAGCGAAAGCAGGCTATTTGAAATATGATCCAGGTGACATCCAGATTAAAGCTATAAATAATACATTTGCTGGCAACTGCTAGCCTTGGGACTCAATTTGTATAAATGGGTTATCTTTGGGGCCAGATCGAATAGTGCATTTCTCAAATTGTTCATGGCTAGAGTTTGTTCAGGAAACGGATTCCGAAAGGAAATGGTTTATAATCTGTAAACAAGATTCAGTACGAGTTAAGTTGTCGGGTTTTATTTTACGTCTTTAAATTATACATCCATCTCTTGACGCTGCGTTTTTGCCAGTGCCCAAGCATGAAGATTGGGTTTCGTAGACGGGCAGCTGCAATCCAGAGAAATTGTTTGCAAATTGATAAGACCTACTGAATAATGCAAAGTAAAAACGCAAACTCCTTTTGCTTGGCTTTTTTTTGTTTTGGGTGGCATTTGGTTTATATCTGATTTGGATTTTGTGCAAAATGATGTGGTGTTTAAAGTGACAGTGTGATAGATTCTGACCTGATCTCCCATTCAAAATAAGCAGTTTGTAGGTTCCACTCTGAGTGAAGAATGTAAGGCATCCTTCAGTCTGTCCTGGGAAGAGGAGCAGGAAGCCAGAATACCCTGTGTTGTGAATCTATAAACTGTCTCTTTCAAGACTACTAATGCATGACCTGTATCTGTTTGGTGGTTGGAAACTGTTTCTTACTATCTTCCTTCCCCCTTCCCGTTTTCCTCTTTACTTTTACAGATGCTAATGAATGTGTGGGGAAGCCTTGCCTTAATGCTTACTCTTGCAAAAACTTAATTGGTGGATATTATTGTGACTGCTTTCAAGGATGGGATGGCCAAAACTGTGACTTCAGTTAGTATTGATCATTGTTTGCTGCTGCTCTGTTGGTTTTTTTTTTAACAAGCTATTTTTATATAGCAATATTTTATTTTTAGTTTAACAAGCATATATATATATATATATATATATATATATATAATTTTATAGTATTTTCATGCAGCGGGACCTGTCTGACTATCAAAGCTCTGGTCTTTTAATTTTCTTTTATGAATAGTACACTGGAAAAGGGTGTCCTGGAGACATGTACTCTATATGATGCTGGTAGTTTTAATTGAGTTTCCATAACATCTTTAGGCTTAGTTGTCTGAAGTATTTAAATTCCTGAAGTTTTTTATAGTGTGTCAAAAGGATGATTTTATGTTTCATATGCCTTTTCCATATTGTAAATTTAAAACAACTTTTTTATTTATTTTTTGTCTGTAGATATCAATGACTGCAATGGGCAATGTCAACATGGAGGAACGTGTAAGGTGAGTGATTAATTCTAAATGAATTAACATGGGTATAATCCTCCTTCCTTGCTTCTGCAGAAGCCTTGTACAGCACCAGTGCTGGAGATATTATTCTAAAAGCTTGGTTGTGTGGTTGTTTCAGAAATGGCTTATTTGTTTTTTACATCCTGAGGTGTGGTGTGTTTTTTTTTTTTGTTTTTTTTCTACAACAGGATGAGGTGAATGGGTATCACTGCCTCTGTCATCCAGGATTTGTTGGCAAACATTGTGAAATCCAGATAAACAAATGCTCGAGCAGCCCCTGTATGAATGGGGGGCGATGCCAGGACCTGATAGATGGCTTCCTCTGTCAGTGCCAGCAGGGTTTCTCTGGTATTTTCTGTGAGGTGAGCAGTAAGCAAACAGTCATACCATTTTTGTAAATGGGCAGCCATTATGAAACATTTTCCATTAAACAGGGATGTCGCCCGATATGTTCGGAGTAACAAGCAAATAAGTCACAAGTGCAGCCTGAAGCTACGCAATCTGCCTTCCTTACTACTTCTATTATTCAGATATTGTGGTGACATGTATTGTACTCCTTAAATACTTGGAGTAATTGAAAGCTGAGACATGAAGAATAGTCTCAGCTACAGTGTTCTTTTTACATTCAGAATGTTATATTGCTGTGAGTTATTGTTTTAAGATGCAGAGGTAACTTCTGCATACACCTATTGGCAGACTTAGTTTGGACACGATGAAGATTGAATTATAAAATTCCAGCGCACTTAAGTAACCAGGCGTTAACAGAATTGAACAAGTATAGGGGTAATGACTGCACTTTGAATGTTTGGTAATGATTGGACCCTGACGATTTTTAGCACAAGCCTCCTTACTGATCAGATGCTGACTGCAGCTCAAGCAGCAGCTTGCTCTTGCTTTTAATGGGATTACTGAAAGGGTACTGTTGTCTCGCAACAAGAAACCATACGAAAACAGGGTGTAGCAGATCAAAACACTTTTTTGATAGTGAGAGCTGACCAGCTTTACTCAAGCATAGCAGGGAACTCGTGCCACACTTTAGACATAAAAACTGTCGGCTAAACTTGTGATTGGTGTTTGGTTTTTTTTTACCAGTAAAGGATTTTCCATTTGGGTGGGTGTGTGTGTTCCAAATTCAATTGTATAGTAATAACATACTTTCGTAGTGTGTGTCTGAAATTATATATATATATATATATATATATATATATATATATATATATATATATATATATATATATATATATATATATATATATATATGCATATATGCATGCCTTAATTTATAATTAATAAAATAATCAGGTGAAAAAGCAATACCTTTACTAAGTAATCGCATTGCCTTTTGTGTGGTGTTTCCACTGGCATTTGTAAAACAATCGTACGACTGAGCTTAGAGTACCCATCTGCTTTCATTTCCCATCGTCTGCATTCATGAGTACAAGAAACCAGACAGCATTGACTTTGTTTAAAAAGAACAAAGGCGTGAGCGAACACTTAACTATAGACTCCATCCTATCACAGGACTCGAGCAAACCTACAAGTCCAGCTCGATGGTTAATTTAATCAACTGGGCTACGTGAAAGACTATTGAGGTTCAGTATTTCCATAAAAGGCAATAGTGGTAATGATGGTTTACAAGCTTTAAAGTTTTGTTTAAGGTTGAGATTTTTTTTCCTAACGTGTGACTTACAAAAACATTAACTGTGAAATATGACCGCATCTGCATGATTTAATGCTTTTGTCCTTACTTTTTTCCCTCTTAGTTTAAAAAAAAAAATATATATATATTGAAAACTGCTTTAGCTTCAAGTCATGTGCTAAATAGGGCTTTATGTAATCTATGAGCTAGCTGCCTCTGGTAACCTTCTTAACAAGATTAGTCCTGTTGAGGACGCTAAGATGTTTACAGTAAAAGATCTCAGGCTTGAAGATGCATCATCTTTTTAATAAGATTACAGGATGACTGCTTGGGTTTACCCTTTCCATTTTCATCTGTGTATTCAAAGGGTTTCGCACTACCAGTGACTCTAATGTTTCAATAATGTTTTCTTGTTTCAGGTTAAAAGTAATCCCTGTAACCCCAACCCTTGCCAGAATCAAGCTTCATGTTATAATGTTGGAGGAGATTACTACTGTGCCTGTTCTGAAGACTATGAGGGAAAAAACTGCTCCGCCTTCAAAGATCATTGCAAAAACACCCCTTGCGAAGGTACCCGCATTCTATCACCAGCATGATTGATTGATTGATTGATTATTTTTTTTCTTCTATTCTACTTTCTTGATTTTACAAGTAACGCTATAAAATTAAGTTTCAGAAATACCCAAATAAGGATCTATGTACTTGGATGCCAATACCATATTTGAAACATGCAGAAAACCTCTTTCTAGTAGTTCTGTTGGTACTGGTATGGGGAATCACATTTTGATTTCCGGTCATTGCATCATTAAACTGCAGTTTCTTCATATTATGGTGTAGCCAATAGACTATCAATGAACCTGAGCATCGCGGATTAAAATATAATTTGCCTTCTCACTTTTTTTTTTTTTTTTTTAAGTAATCGACAGTTGCACCATAGCAGTTGCAACCAACACCACCCAGGAAGGTTTGCGGTATATTTCCTCCAATGTGTGCGGACCACATGGGCAATGCATTAGCCAACCAGGAGGAAACTTTACTTGTGCTTGTGAAAAAGGATTTACTGGGATATACTGTCATGAAAGTAAGCGAGGAATTTTAAACCTATTGCTTTTGGTGTTTGCGTGCTTGGGTGGACCATATCTGATTTTCTTTTTCTAATTTAATTTTAGATGTTAATGACTGCATTACCAATCCCTGCAAAAATGGAGGAACATGCATCGATGGAATAAATTCATTTCAGTGCTTCTGTCATGATGGCTGGGAGGGGAATTTATGTGAGATTAGTAAGTGTATTTTCTATTAGACAACTTGTGTCCTATTTTAATTGCTCTGCTGTCTTTTTTTTTTTTTTTTTTTTTTTTATACTGATGCGTGTTTCGTTTCCTCAGATGTAGATGACTGTCGTCACAACCTTTGCAAAAATGGTGGCAAATGTGTGGACTTGGTAAATGATTTCTACTGTGAATGCCAGAATAGTTGGAAAGGCAAAACCTGTCATTCACGTAAGCATTTTTTGTTTTCTTCCTCCTGATTTGGTTTGATTTTGTTGGTTGTCTTTACACTGTCTTTGTAAAGACTCAATGAGACAGCAGTGTGTCATAGCTTATCTGCTTTAGCTTTATTTAGAGTTTAACAGGCATGCTGTTTTCTTTTCAGGTGAAAACCAGTGTGATGCAAACACGTGCAGCAACGGTGGGACCTGCTATGATGTTGGAGATGCTTTTCGATGTGCCTGCCCTCCTGAATGGGGTGGCAGTACATGTAATACTGGTGAGCTTCTTGCCTTTTGCTTCTATATAATTGTTGCAATAAACAGTAGTTCATGAGGTTAAGCCTGTCCTGGGACTTGGCCAGGAAGTAATGATTTCTAATAGTTTGTTAAAATGGCTAAACAGTGTATTTTACACCAGTGCAGTAACTGCTGTTGCTTTTCATAAATGATCTTCAAGAATCTTCGAGTTGAAGCTAAATTGATTTAATTTATTTATTTTTTAATTTGCAGCAAAGAACAGCAGTTGTACTCCAATCCCTTGTCAGAATGGTGGAACGTGTGTTGGAGGAGGCGATACCTTTACATGCATCTGCAAGGAAGGTTGGGAAGGAGCCACCTGCACACAGAGTAAGAATTTTTTTTGTGTGTGTCAAAGCGAAAATCTTTGCAAGAGTATGCATGCATTTTAAATAGCTTTTGGGCAGGGAATGTATTGGCATGGAAAGAGCTCATTTTGCTTTTTGTTCTGGGTTTAAGTGGGTGGTTTGTTATCCTTGAAGGATAACCTTTTCAGTTTTGTAGGAACATACCAACATTTAAGGTGGGGTTAGATATTTCAAGACTTAACTTGCACAAAATATTGAACATTGCACAAGTATGCATCTCTCAGTCAACCAGATTGATCCTTTTCTTTTATTCAGACAAAAGCTGCATTTAAAATTAAAATAAAAATAAATGATTATATATATATATATATATATATATATATATATATATATATATATATATATATATATATATTTTCTTTTTTTTTTATTTTTTTTTATTTATTTATTTTTTTTTCAAATCTGTAGATTTGGGGGGGGGGATTACATTTGCATAATGATTCTAAATATTATGACTTTGTTAGATGTTGTGGTGGAAAGAACACAACTGCAAATGTAATTAAGTACTAGAAAAGACAGCTTGGATCTGTTGAATGTAAAAACTAAAACAATGACACAGTAGCTGTCAACCCCCCCCCCCCCCCCCCCCCCCCCCCCCGAAACAGTCCAGCCCAGCATTTCAGCTGGTCCCCCACCAGCTACTTGGACTGTAATGTCATACTTTCTCCTGCTGGGAAAGGGGTTCACAGGTTAATATATACAATAGTTTTTATTTCACACTTTTGCATGTGTCCTTAAAAGGCAAAAGGCAGGCAGAATTTAACAGTGAAGCCGCTAGAACATAGTGTTGTAGTTCAAAATTACCTTTTGCCGCATTCATTTTTTTTATTGCTCTCTTGTATCTACATGTAGTAAGGAATCATAGAGCATCTGTGCAAATGTTACAATGATTTCAATAATAAAGTTGCCAATAGTATAAAGTTATTGAAGCAGTTATATGAGAATACCCTTGGATTGTAAACCATATTACATTATATAAATATCCCACATGTCATCGGAACTGGAAAGGAATTAGTTTTATTTACGTAAATCGTTTTATTCTGGATGACTATTTCCCTTTTTAAATCAGGATTGATTTATAATGTTAATTTTCCTTTTTTTTTTTTATGTAGATACCAATGACTGCAATCCTCACCCTTGGTAAGTTACTCTACAATATCTTGAATATTCTTTAGTATAATTTTATGCAACACCACAAAAATGCATTTTGGTCAAGTAACAACAGCTATGAATAGAGAATCTTCAGTATATTCTGTTCACCTTACCACATTTTGGCTTGGCTGTTAATAAATTGAATGATCTGAAACTGTCTTCTGATTTAACTGTCAAAATTGACTTGGTCCTTTTGTGAATTTTTTACCTTCTGTTACAGATTAACAAAAAAAGAAATTGAAGTGCCTCTTTGGTTTTTGCGTTCTGCAATTTAATTAAACAAGCCTGGATAATTTCGGGGAAAAGAGAATAAATTCCATCACTCTGCGTATCTTCATTGTTAAAGCAAAAGAGAAAAAAAAGATCTCAGCATGACAGTTGGGGATTTGCATTTGATGGCCATACATTGCTTGCCTTTGTGAAGCCCCACGCTCTCGTCTGGGCTTGTGATGGTTCCGTGAGAGGATTTCACTCTAATAGGAGGGTTTGTTTTTACAGCTACAATGGCGGTATCTGTGTGGACGGCGTCAATTGGTTTCGATGTGAATGTGCACCAGGTTTCGCTGGACCAGACTGCAGAATCAGTAAGTGCCTGTAATGTGATGGAGGAGGGAGGGGGAGGGCTGGCTGTTGGGCTGTCATTGTGACCCAGCTCCCTGGTTACTCCTCAGCCTTCGACCTTTCGTGTTGTGTTGAGGTCAGCTGTACCCCCAAATAATGAAGCAAGCGCTAACCGGAATAATTCATTGACATGGAAACTCTTCTCACCTCTGAGACAATAGGGTCCTTTGTGAAATTGGTGATGTCTTCTGTTTTTTTTTTTTGTTTGTTTTTTTGTTTTTTTTATATTCTGACATGCTTCTGGCAGAGTTGGCATAAGAAATCGAGGAGGAGGGGATGAAGGGGATGGGGGGTGGGGAGAGAAGCTGGATTTACATTTTGCTTACATGCAGTTTCCATTGAGCTTTGGGTGTAAACATGAGGAATCCCTTGTGGCATCACATGATCCCCAAGCTCCCAGATGGTAAACAATTCATACCAATGCCTGTTAACAGGATTTAATGGGAGGTTTATGTTAATTCTATGAACTTAATGAGTACATTTTCTTCCTACACTTAAGTCCTGTTTATCATGCTTTTATTTTTATTTTTAAGTCAGCCAATTATGAAGCCTTAATTGCCTCAAGTGAACAATTTATTTAATGTAGTAACTTGGTAAAAGGGATGACTCTAAAGCCAAGCAATTGTGGTGCCTGATTGCACACTATGAGATAATGGAAAACCTTCAATGCTCTGCATTTAGTAGTTTTTGCTGATTTTTCATTTGCTGTTTTTCTAAACAGACATAGATGAATGCCAGTCATCCCCTTGTGCGTATGGTGCCACTTGCGTTGATGAAATATATGGGTACAGGTGCACCTGCCCTCCTGGCAGAGCCGGCCCCAGATGCCAGGAAGGTAATAATGATTTTAGATTTGCTTGTAAAGCTACTTGCTCAAGCTTGTGCCTCCCTGGGGTAAAGGAGGGGACACTGGTGATTTTACTGTTTTAACAATAAGTTAGGTACGGATCGAGAGAGAGTTAACTGTCGAAGCTGTGTATAAATAAAATAAATTGGGAGGGAGAGGTGGGATTCCTTGGTAACGATAATATGTAAATGTATACAGAGTTAACTGTACAATTATTCATTGTTTCAAGTGTTTTGGATGCAGACATCTGCTTTTTAATGTGCATGTGTGTTACGGATGGTAATAAATAAAGGCTGGGATAAGTGCCACAAATTAGTTGTAGCATACCAGAATATATACACTCGTCCATTTTCCACAACTAGTGTGGAAGCATTTTGTGAAACTTGTTTATCTGTTAAAGCAGGAAGCCAGTAACTTGTAAACTCACATTCTGTTTATACAGCACAGGTCATTTATTAATTAACAAGGTTTGAAGTGATTGACTTACAAGTGTGTGTTTTTTGTTCCATGATCTCCTAGTTATTGGCATTGGAAAGCCATGCAGGTATGCTGGTCTTCAATTCCCCCATGGAAGCAGATGGGAGCAGGAATGCAATACTTGTCAATGTTTCGCTGGAAACATCGCTTGTACCAAGGTACATTCTTTTATTTTTTTTCTTGTATTTTTCTGTATTTGATTCCCAAAGTTACATAGAGAGCCAATAGTTACCAAAATGTTTAAACTGGATTCTTATACTGGTATGGTTGTTGAACTGCTTCTTCAACTGGATGTTTTAAACACTCAAGGTTTTGAGCAGAGCAGCCCAATGTGAAGTTTTGTGAGGTTGGGCAGAAAGACAAACGGTGAGATTCTATTTGCCTTCATAACACCTCCACAGGCCTTTTTTGAAGAGATTTCTCAGCCATCTTGGCTTAATGTTTTACAGCGTCCTGCCTCCGCCCAGTTGATTAAAGCTCAATTAAGTTTAGTTTTTGTTTGCTTTTAATCGGCAAATATAAATGTTAAGTAAACTAACGTTATCTTGAATTAGTTTGTTTTTTTCCCCTTGTAATGCTTTTGTTTTCAATTTATGGCTCTTAACATTTGGCTATTTAAATAGTCATTTTCTGTGCTATAGTGTTCCTGTCTTTAAAATAACTACAAAAGTGAATGCATTTACAATAAAAAAAAACATGTTTGTCATGTTCCATAAACAAGAATTGACCTCAAGGATATACTGTAGATACCAGTCTTGAAATTTCATTTTTGCAATGCTTTCTTCCAAAGGGACAAGTAGATGAATGATTGCTATTTTGTTGTAACAGTTCATTCTGATATGGCAGAAAAAGCACAGACTTTTTTTTTTTTTTTTTTTTTGTGATTCATAGAGCTAGTGATCTGGACAGAATTTTACTCAAGCTTTCAAGACCACACAGGTCTCTCTTCCAAACTGTTTTAAACTCGGTGAACTCTCCATCATTTATCATGTGATTTAAGGGGCCTGTGTGGTCACTACACTTGTATAATATTCTGTCAGACAACTTATCACTTGCTCTTCAGATTCTTTATGAAAGCCAGACGATGACGAGGAACTGTTCTTTATTAAAAGTTCCTAAGACACAACTTCACTTCTTGTTTTTATTCCCCTTGCATGTGCAGGTTTTGTGCGGTAGAAAGCCTTGCCTTTTACAGAAGCGTCCCGGACAAGAGAACCACCATTGCCCTGCAGGTCAAAAATGTCAGGAACACAATTTCTTCACCTGTTTTTCACCACCTTGCCACGAATGGGGTGTCTGCAGTGCCCCGGAGCCTCCTGTGCCCATTAACACCGAATGCCAGCCGCATACGGGCTACTTGGATAACAGCTGTGCGCGGATCACGCTCATTTTTAACAAAGACAAAGTACCACAGGTGAGTCCAGTCATCAAATAAAAATAAATCCTGTGTGAAACCACAGATTCAAACTCATTTTGCTGGCCTGAGACCAGTGGTGATACTGTCAAATGCAAATAGCTTACATTTCTGCTGTGTGTTTTAAACAGGGCACCACTGTGGAAAACATCTGCACTGAACTGAAGTATCTCCCAGGAACAAGGATGCTTGCCAAGGAGAGATCTCTGCTGGTGCTTTGTGACCTCTCCTACTCCAATGAAAATGCTATTGAAGTGGCTATAGTAAGTACTCCTGTTTTAGATGTACACCACCAGAAAACTGTGGGGGGGGGGGGGGGAATGTATAAATCCCATAAAACATAATTTCATCTTATAGCATGCAGTTTGTTTCCATGCTACAAAGAACAAAGAGAGAGAGGGTTTGAGTGATTTTTAGTTACTTTAAAATGTGGAACCGGTTAAAATATAAGTTGTGATGCAAAGGTATTGTATAATAAGAAATGTAAATGACTTCAGGTCTAGTGCTTTGGAATGGTTACAGTAAGTACAGTGGTAATTTAGAGATAGCAAGGACACATTGAAGACAATTTCAGTGTAGTGAAGATTCAGATAAAAGTGCAAACACTGGCTGGAACAGATTCCTACACTAGCTCTGGAATAAGGACTCTGGTTTACGCAGAAATACTTTGCTGTCTAAAGGATCTGATCTTGGATGGCTAAATATATGCTGCCAATAACTTCATCACATTTGCAAAAACACTTTTTTTCTTTTTTTTTTTTTTTTTAAATGTATTGTTCTTTCTTTCTTAGTCGTTTGTGGATGACGAGCAGGACCACGGCCTTATCCAGGATGCTGCCAGTACAATCATCAACACGCTCTCCAAAAGACAGAACAGCACCCTCATGCTGGCTGTAGTAGAAGTCAAAGTGGAAACCCAAGTCATGGGGAAATCAACGGGTGAGTGGAGCTGGTAATAATGGCCATATATGGACACTCCCACTGAGTCCCACTGATCAGTGTTTGCTTTGGAGAGACTTGCTGCTTGTCTGGGGCTATCAATCTTTTATTGCGCATGGATAACATCAGCTCTGCCTGCAAAGTTGCTTTTAAAATGTGTTTTGATCATGTTTTTGGTCATACATACATACATAGGTTTTTTACAGTGTGTTTTTAAAATGTAATATATCTGTTTTTTTTGTTTTGTTTTGTTTTTCCAGACATGGTTTGTCTTGCTAGGTATTTTAGTATGGTGGGCTTGATTTTACTTTGGTCAGTTCTACTGTACTTCCTAATGTCTGGTGCCTTTACAGAATCATTGGTCTGGACTATTCAATTTCAAGTGCTTTGTTGGCATGACTGGTTATTACAAGTATTGCCAAAGCAATGATGGGTAAATTCCATCTTTACAATTGACATTTAAAACATATGTAAATGTTACATTAAGTAAATAAAACAAACCCAGTATACGTAAAACAAATCGCAACAATGATAATGATATATGTATTCTATAACTATTTATTTTATTTAATTCTTCTCCTCCTCCCTGTGTGAGGAGCCTCGGTGTCACTCCCTGTCCCTCAGGCTGACACAGGCGCTTGTGAATTGGCCTGCCTCTTTTAATGCAGCTGGTTTCCTCTCCCAAGAGGATGGGGAGTTTTTCATGGTCTTGCAGGTCTGGGAATTGTTTGCAGAGATTTTCTATTTTTTAGAAGAAGGTTTCTCTTAATGATTATATTTGGAGCACTGCACTAGAAAGCGTAACACTGACTATTAGCTTCACTTCTACCAATCTCAGTCAAGGTGTGACACACTTGCTAGTTCAGTTTGACCTGGGATGATGAGCTGAGATGATTGTTGAATATTTTATACCTATCTACATAATTTTAGATCCTTTGTTAGCATCGGTGCCAGGGGCTGTCCCTCTTTTGTATAGAGTTTGGGCACACTGTCTTCTGCCACTTGAACGGGAGCACGTTGAGAACGCATCTTGTATGAACTCCTCAATCAAAATAAGACTGACCTAGATTTTGTTTTTCTCCTCTACGTAGATTACCTGGTTCCTGTTCTGTGTGTGGTGTTCACCCTTCTCTGTGTTTTCTGCATCGCCATCTGTATCTGGTGGACCAGGAAGAGGAGAAAAGAGAGGGAAAGAAGCCGTCCATCCATAGAGGAGAATGTTAACAATCAGTGGGAACCGCTGAATCCTATTAGGAATCCTATAGATAAGCCATGCAGTAACAGAGACATGCAGTATGAATGCAAAAAATTAATGTCTCCTCCAAACAGAACTTGCGAGGGAGAGGAAGAGGAGGAGCAGGAGCAGGAGAGGGCCAGCATGGAAGTAGACAAGTGCCCTTCCCACAAATGCACAAAAACTTTATTGCATGGGAAAGGGGATGTTGTCAGCACAGCAAACAGCACTCCGGTGAAGCAACCACACCGAACGGCCTACAGCTCAAAGGACAATAGATGTAAAAATGTAAATGCAGCTCTCAGCAAAGACGCGAGAGACAATTGCGTATGAAAAAAATAAATAAATCCTCCGTGCCTACTTAAGCATGTATGTAAAAATGAATGCACGTAGTCGTCTTCATCATGGACTTCAAACCATCTTAACCATTTAAAAATATAAATAAATTCCAGTGGTTCTATTTTACGTAACATTTCTCCAGTATTTTTTTTTTTCTGTTTAAGTTATTTGTGGTTCAGTGACAAGGCTGATAGGTTTCTTTTGAGAGTTGATATATATTATGTGCATATATATATATTTTTTGTACAGTTAATTATCTTACTCTATGTACCAGAGGAGGAAGGTGCCTCCAATTTGAAATGTACTGTTTAAGAAAGAGGGGGGGAAAAAAATGTATAAAGACAAATTTTGTAATTGTTTACAGTTTTTTTTTTTTTGCTACTTTGTGTAGTTTTATAGGACAGAAGGGGTGAGACTTTTGTGAACATTAAAACAATATTCAGTATATCAATGAATGGCAGCTCACAGCACTTGTTACAGTTGTTTCTACTGTCAGTCATTCTTTGTTTTTTCAACAGAATTTTCCTTATACAATACAAAACAGCGTAGTGACTTTGCAGTTGAATCAAGTGGCCTTTTTGTCTTAACTTCTAGGATTGCAGTATTTATGCTTGTAGCAGGTGCCTTGTGATTTCAGTTTGTATTGCAGCTGTCAGACTGCCCTACCAGTTTAACAATAAAACAAAGGGAAGATCTCATTCAGAAGACTTTGTTTGTTTTGTTTGTTTTGTATTTGATCAAAACAATTTTGTACATATGTATATAGTAAAGGAATCGCTATGTATATTTGAATTTAGTAACAAGACAATTCACACTTTTTTTTTAAATGCCATTCCTTTTTATTTGTTTGAAGAAAAAGATGTTTTATGATGGTTTAAATGTTTATACAAAGTGTAACTATACATTAAGAACATAATTATTGTCAAATATAATCACTGGTTATGTGTAAATGTATACAGACGTTTGTTTGCTTTACAGAATGATTATTTCTCTCCCCCCACCCTCCCCGCCCGTTACTGCTTCAGTTTAAGATACATTTGTTTGTACCATACTTAAGTTTTAATTTGTGAATGTCAAACATGTGATACTATTTGTGAAACAGATGTCTGCTTTGGATACAGACCTAATGAAGGGAACAATTTAAAAAATATATATACTGGAATATAAAAATGGATTACCTCTTAAGTGGTAGTGACTATAGATATTTTTTATTTTTATTTTTTTTTTATAATCACCATTTTTAGGGAATAACATTGAATTAAGGAAGCCACCCACAAAAAAATTAAACTGATAGATACTGTTTGGGGGTGGGGGGGATTTAAGTGTAAGCATAGCTTAAATTTGTAATGATTTTGTACAAAAGAACAGTTGCTTTGCAAAGTCATTGGTTCGTTGGTGCATTTTGTTTGACATGTTCTTTAGAAATAACTTAAATATATTTATTAAAGCATTTTATAACCATGTAATCCATATGCCTTTTTATGTTTTTTTTTTTGTTTTTTTTTGTTTCAAATCAGAAAACAAAACCTGGTAGGAATTTCTTCATGGCTTTTTTGTGAACATTCAATGTATACAGTTATGTTTCTCTCTTGAACCAATGAACTTTTTCTCTCTTTCCCCTGCCCCCCTCCCCGACCAATGTAAACAGAGGTAATGCATGTGTGAAAGATGCCATCATAAGTTCAAATTAGTATATGTAATACCTTCACAGATGAGCCGTTCCATGAAAAATGTAACGTTTATCTGCAAATCCATTCAGTTTTGATGTCCCCGTGTGTGTGTTTGGAAGGACCCATCATCACAAACCTATTGGGCTAGCCAAAATTAACATTTTCATGTTTCCCATTTTTTGACTAGTGTTTTTCTCTGACCTTTTGCATGTTCTGGACTAGAAACTACCTCTTGGGTCAGGGATATAATGTTGAGTGTGAAAATCTACCAACTACCTTCTACTTATAAAATGCTGAACTTGATGGAAACTGCATGTTGCCTCAGCTTACAGATAAGGCTCAATAAGAAAGCTGCATTTTAATTTAAGTTACGTAGTAGTGTTAGATACTTGTAAATGTGACCAAATATGGGACTTAGACATTTTGTCACTTCTGTGCCGAACCAAAAGTATTCTCCCCCCCCCCCCCCCCCCCCCCCATATGTACACTTCCGTTCCAACTTGTTAATGGTAACGTTCTACTTTAAGAATACAATACTACAGCCTGCTGGCATATCGTCATTGTTTCAAAGCACTGGATCAATAAAACTGTTTCATAAGGATTTTTTTTAATTTGTTTTATTTTTTATATTTCGCCTATGACTCTCGTTGCATGGTCTGGTCTGACATCAGTCAGCCAATGAAATTGTTTCCTCCTCCTTGTTTCGTTCCCCATAAATATTTCATTAAGAAAAGTTTAGACTTATTTATAATCCTTGGCCTGCTGGGGATTTTGTCAGACTAATGACTGCACTTTGCTGAGAAGCACAGGATTTCTTTACAGCTTGGGTCTTGTGGTAAAAGCACTTAGTGTTTCTCTATATGCTGTACAGACACTGTAACCCTGTGCTGGTCTCGGGCTACTAAATAGATGCCTCCTCTCCTTGCAACTAGATTTAATTTTCTTGTCATTTTTCATATAGGTGGTCATATTCGCATGATAGTCTGGACTGTTTCAAAATTGAAAATCAAACCACACATCTTTGAAGACTAATCCTACATTTAAATATAATACTACACTGGAATGACACCCTCACTTGTGTTCCAATACGTGTAGAGAAAGGTATGTAGCGCTACTGAGATTTATCTTCGGTCTTGATGCTTGTAACTGACTAGCTTTAAGGTGATGATTTGCTTCGTGAACCCTTAGAAAAAGCAGATCCAATGCTCTTGTCTGGAGGTGTTCCTGTTCTGTGTGCATTCTTGTTTCCATGCTGAAGTCTGGGGGTGGAGAATGGCAGGAGGTGGCGATACCCACTTCTCTGGGAAATCTGATGGTATCTTTGACTTCCACGAGACAGACAAGCCATCAGTTTTCTGTCACACCTTTAGGACAGCCCCATTCAACAGCACAGCCCCCTATAATCTGTGCTGGCGTGTTTACAGTTGAAACCCGGCCAACTGAGGCAGAATGTCGAGGCGAGACTTTTATTCCCATAGGCAAATAATTTTCTACTCACGAAACAGCCAACACCCTTCCCAACCACCCTCTTCCCCCCCGGAGTTTGCTCCTAAAAGAACAGGTAAGAAGTTGTATTGTACATACATGTAGGATGTAGGTTGATAAAATAAAAGGCTGTGTGTGTGAATCATTTAAGAACTTATTCACATTTTCCAGAATGAATGCCCTTCAGAAAACCTTCATTTATCCATTGCTAACCTTTTTAAGTGGCACAATAAACCTTACAGGTATTGCGGAAGTCTTCAGTTTGTGATGAGCTCTAAGTGATTTTGCATTGTGTGGGTATGGTAACAGAAAGGGTTAGTACAGTATGTAGATGAAAGCTAATACCACATTCTCAGAGTTTATGACCTCTGACTAATGTGCAACTGCATATAGACCTTACCCACACTGTTGAAGCTTGTACCATAGAGTATTTTATGTTATTGTTGCATTTAGAGTCTTATTATATTTCAGTTGTGAATGTTACACTACTTTTTAATTTTTAAGGCAGTTATGTGTGATTAAAGTTCTTCTAGCTAACAGAATAGTTCCATACATCTTCTCTGTTGTGCATGTCCATTCATAATATAGGTCTCAAATGTGCAGTTTTGAAAGAAATGCATGTGTGTTATATTCTAAAGCATGAGATCAGCCACTACATTTAATCTGGAGGGTGATATTTTTCCCATCCTTTCAACATCTTCTTTTCTGTCATTAACCAACCAGCGTCTATCAGCCAGTAGCATGTTTTAACACAAGGACACTGCTGAGGTGGAGTGTTTATCAACGTTGTTTACTCCAGGACTTCATTTGTACTAGGTTCTTAGTTTACTTCTTAACTCTTGCTTTTGTTTTTTGGCTGTTTCCCAGCATCGGCCCATTCTTTTGAGCTCATTGTGTTTGCGTTGTGCCTCTTGAAGCTGTAACTTTGTGAGTCCAAACAGACCGGGCAGACCTGGGCAATCTGATTTGGCAGCCCGTTCCACCCTCCTTCCCTGGAATGTGCTCTGCTTACTGGACAGAGCAGTTCATAAAGAACTGTTCCACATTAAGAATACTTCAGTCTTCCAGCACAACCCTGGTGTTCTGCTCTAGTGATTGTCTAGTTTGAATTTGTTTCCAGTGTATTTCTGTTTTTTTTGTTTTTTTTTTAATCCATTTTACAGTTTGGGTCATGGGTAAGGTGACCATGTGGCTTAGTGTTCAGCGGGACAGTTTGGGACTGTTCAGGCTTTTCAACTCACAACCCAGTGCATTCTGGTAAGCGTAGTCCTGTTTCTCTTAAAGGAAAGAGTGGTACCAGAATGCAAACTGTCCCGCTGAACACGGAGCCATCCGGTCACCTTAGTCGTGGCTCTCTCATTCTTTACCTCTCCCCAGTACTTTAAATAGAGCGTTTGGTAAGAAACAACAATATGGAACCTATTGTGTTTCCACACACACGCGAAGAGCCTATTCATACAGTATATGTCTTTTTGGAGAAGCTTACTTCAGCTACAGTATAGACCCAAAAGACAGCATCGATGGACACCAGCTCAGCGTGTCGAGTAGTCCAGCCAGAGCCTTCAGGAACCCTGACCTGCTGGCTACTATGGGTACAAAATCATCAGAAAACATCAAGAGTTTACCTCCCTCCTCCGTGCTTTAGGCATATTCAGTTCTGTATCTCTAGCTGCGGCTTTAGTAGAGAATAACTAAAGGTAATTAATGTTAATGGTTCTTATGAAAGGGAAACACAGGTCACCATAAAAGTAACCATGGTTCCCTGAAGCAACCATTACCATCCATTCTTTGGATGTACTTGCCTTTGACAGGAGAAAGAACACTGGGTGTGTGCTCAAACATACAGTCACAACTGTGCAGGTGGCTGGTAACTGTTCATTCCCTCCTTGAGAGACCCAGGGTCACTTCTATGGTAACCTCTGAGGGTGGATATGGCTTTCTTCCCAGTGGTGTAGACATTGCTATGAGTAATTGTTACATGGAGTTTAAAACCATGAATGAATTTTAGTGGAAACATGGGAAGGGCGAAGGCTAAGGTACGTTTTCAGTAAGGACTGAAATCATTTGAATCGTGTAAATTTAAAAGAGCAGACACTACCCAGAGCAATAGTTATACTGCCGCTTTCAGCAACAAAGTGGTTTCTTCTTTGTTATCTAAAGTCAGCAATCCCTTATGTCATATTTTAAAGCAATTACATCAAGATACGATTTTGTTGCATGAATAAGCTGTTAAAAGACAGGTACCTTTATGCTAGTTCAAATTAATCTTCCAAACAGAGTCCAGTGTGTTTTCTGTTCAAGAAAGCTGCCCTTCCAGCACAATCTCTTGTGTCACAAGTGAACAGGATTAATGATTCCATTGCTGTTCAGGGATGCAGTGCAACAGCAAGGCTAAGCAGCTACAATGAAAGTAAATCAAGGAAGCATCTGGTGATGTTTGCAGTCAG